>NC_085046.1:118192035-119655785 GCF_963662255.1 Cinclus cinclus | reverse complement strand
ATTATCCACTTTAGATCTACTTAAACTTGTCACATTCAGTAAACATAGTGCAGAAAGAACAGATAGGAAATTTAAATGGCTTTGCAGTAAATTTATATTAGTCCAAACTGCCTTTTCAAATGAGGTCAATAGGGTGCATTTTCCATTTTAAGAGAGTCATCCAGACTTAACAGAAGACATTATGCACATGTTAGATTTTTCAAAGAAGAAAAAACAGAGTTGGCAGGCAATTTAAACAAATACTAGGTTGTCAGTTAATCCTTATAACTTCAGGCAGATATTTATTGTAAAGTAAGGTTCACATTGTTTAGACCTGATTTGATATTAATGTTTTTAATATCAAAGTAGTACTGGAACACAGACTAAAGTGTATATGTAGTACTTATCTACCTTAGCATCTGTCAAATTTTGGGGTAGGAAATATGCCACTACTTCTATTCTGCTGTGAACAGTGGGTGGTCAAACAAAAGGCTCGGTGGTAGTAATGCATTTTAAATTAAACTGTGGCTAACAATCACTAATAAACACGTAGAGTCAAGATACTCACCCTCACACTGGTGTAAATTTGGAATAGCTCCATAGGTTTAAATGCATGGCTCAAGCTCACAGCACTAGAAAAGGAAGCTAAATGCAGTCCTGGTCTTATCATAAGTAAATGAAGAATATCTTGCTTACCTTCTCCTTACCACAAAGCATTCCCAAATAATGCCCCTTGGGATCTTAAAAATAAAAATGTAAGCTGTCTACTCTCCTGTCATAACTGACCATACACTATGACTGCCCTCTCCTCTATGGCTTCAGAGGGTTGCAGACAGTGAGAACAATTTTATTAAGCAATGCAAATACCAAAATGGAGAAGCACACAGAGGTGATCTGATGTGGCAGAGTACAAGCAGAGTAGCCAAAGTAAGTGGCACAGGAAGAAGAAATGCAGGCAACCTGTGTTCTTCCTCTCTGTGTGTTTTTAAACATCTGTTGTGTGAGTGGTGAGAAGTAAGGATAAAGGGTACTGCTAAGGCAAAGAGTTGCTGGAGAGAATGTGGAAAAGCAAGGTTATGTCCTGGGGCTGCCTGCAGGAATTTCCACCCCATGAACACCCAAAGAATATCTTACAGTGCAGGAATGTAAAGGTAAGGAATTCTAGTATGTACAGCTCAGTAGTTCAGTCCTCAGTTCACAAGCTTTCCTCTGGGGCTCTGCAGGTCTTCCTTTTGTAGGGGCAGCTGCTAATTGCTGCCCCTTCTCTGTCTTCCTACCCTTAATATGTGAAGAGTTTTCTAACCATGTTTAATCCCATCTTGCGTTAGACAGAGGAGTGAAATGTTATGTGAATTGTGCTTCCACAGGAATTCCCACAATGAGGGAGTGATCAGTGCTGCATAGCTGTCTTTTCATGCTTTATTAATAGATATTTATATTCCATAAATACCACCTCATACTCTGCCCCTTTCCTATAATGCCACCACTTTACTGGGAAACCTAAAGCCCCATTTGTCCTTTAACTCCTTTTTTATTCTGAATCCAAAGTAAATAGCATTGCATTGAGAAAGATTGTTTGAAAGATTAGGTTACTCAATTAGAAAGATTTATTCTACCTTACCAACTTCCTTATAAACATTTTCATTTGAATTTTCAAGGGCAGGAGTCCATTCTCATAACAGGCATGGTCCAGGCTCCACATACCATCTGACATTCCTTCATGTGGTTTTTCTCAATCAAAATGGAAAGCTGCTTTTATCAAGTCACATGTTCACATCAGTATGGACATAGGCCACCACAGAAAGCTCAAGGTCTCTGTCAACACACTCAGACATCAGTTGATGCTCTGCATAAATGGGAAGAGTGGCTGCTGATATTATCCAGGGAGGTGATAGTTAAGCATTGTTACTCAGTGGCTAAGATACAAGAACAGATATATGAGCATCACTTACTAAATTTCTTCCTGGGAGACAGCCATCATGTCCTAGAAACAGCAGTGTTCAAACCTCAGTAGCTCTGACCCACACAGAACTGTGCATCTAGAGTTCCCTACACTGGTTAAGACTCCTAATGATGTTAGGAAGGGTTTCTTTGTAGGTTTCACAGATTCATAGATTTCAAGGGCAAAATTAATCAAACTTCCCATGCAGTGTGAGCTACCACCCTGAAATAATTAACTGGAGCAAATGGAAGTAACAACCTCTGTTTGAACAGTTAGGACTCAGTAAACAATAAAATGCAATACCTACAGTAGATGATGCAGGAACCAGGAGACCTGAGCTCTATCCCACTGTCTCTGCTGTGACCCTCCTAAAATGCCCACCATCTTCAGCCCCTTGGGTCTCTGCCACAGGACACTGCAGTGTTCCCCCTATTATAGAATCCTTGCACACTTGCAAATTTCACCAGATATTACCAAAACCACAACATGTGTAAAACATTTGCATAGTCAGAAGCTTACAGAGGGAAAACAATTATTTTAAAATTAAGACAGGCTACCCACTCAAGGTTAAGGTTACTGGTCACAAGGGAAAAAACATTGTATGCTATTTTTGGGATAGCATTTTCTCCGTGACAGCATGCCCATATTTGTTTGTCCATCAAAATACTTTTTAAAAATTGCATTTTATGTTCACAATTTATTTCAAGGATTCATTCTTACATCCCATGTCCCTCTCAGAAACAGAAGACTTTCTCTGGTTTTTTTTTTACTGGAAGTCCACTTGAGCTCAGCACAGACTCTTTAATGGCATTGGTTACAATAGGGCAGAGTGTGTAATACAAGTTTCAGGAAGCAATCTATCCCTTTGTACATTTTCATAATTTACTGGAAATAACAGTCTAGGAGTTTTCTGAGTCTGCATTTAAACATGAACAATAGTGTCTGGACCTATCCTCTAGGAACTTGTCTAGTCCCTTTGTGAACCTGGTCAGGGCTTTGGCCTTTTCAACATTCTGCTCCCACAAGTTAAGTAATTTGACTATGACTTAGTTCAATATATTCCCCCTTTGATTTTCTTGAAATGCAGTGCCTAATAATTGTATTGAGTGCATTGTTATTATAGAAAATAATCATCCTCTGTTTGTTTCTCAATACTATTTGTTAATCTTACAGTCCTCTATCAGACTCTCTTATCATATTTTATGGGAATTCAGAGATGACTCTTTTCCCAGAAGAAGCTCCTACCCTACTTTTCCTCTCAGTTCATGGAAGTTGTATGCTCCTAACAACCCTTGTTTAGTGCAATGGTGTGCCAGAATGCAGAGGGTATTCAAAAGATGGAAACATCAAGCTTTGGCATAATTGTGATTTTTGTTTGTAATTCTTTCTCCACAGTTGTTGATATTATGCAGCTTTAAGACCTGTCCTGGACACTAAGGTGGCCAGTTCATGCAAATGATGACTCCCAAATGATGACTCCCAAACCTGCTTTGACTGGTCAGATCTAATCTGGTGCTTTTGTATGGGACTGTATGTTATCATGTTTGATACAGACAGTCTGTAGGCTTTGGTATGGTTGAAAGGCTTTGGTCTTTTATCAGCCTTGCTATCAGGAATAAAACCAGGATGAAGGATTAAAGTGTTATAGCTCTAGGAACTGGGACAACAACTCAGAAAGGGAAGATAGGAAAAAGCCTTTGTCTCAAGCAAAGAGGATATAGCACAGTTACCTGACTGATCTGCCTCTTTTTGAGACCTAAGATGAAACATGATTTTGAAAACATTGTAAGATATCAGAATGGGCCTCAATGACGTCTGTCCCAGTCACTTTGACATGCCATACTATTACCATGTATGTGTGCCAAGACACACCATACTTCTTTCCTGCAAAGATTACATTCTTGGGCTAGTATAGTCAAAGCTGTTGATCTTTGGGACACACTATAAGCCTGCTTTATTCCTCAGTCATTAGTGGTTTTCTAAAGAGCTGAGAGCAGTTAGAATGGTAGGAATGAGGAGTATTAGTAGGTTGCCTGCTCGATTTTGTAATGTGGATCTTGGTTACTCCAAACTATGTTTTTGGGTTTTTTTTTTCTGTTCGTAGGGGAGATGTTTGAAAATTTCTAAATCACTTGGAATCTCACAGAGGCAATTCTTTCAGGCTAGAATAGTAGAAATCAACAAATAAACCTAATCTGGCCTGCTGCTTCCCTCCTTTGTTTCACACCTATGGGCTGGAGTCAGCAGGCACCACACCAGTACCTGGTAGTGCTGACCATCCTGATACCACCAGAGCCAGCAAGTTGGTTCAGGGCCTGAGCCAGCAGAACTGGCATCAGGCACCATTTGCAATCTCTGCTTTGCCACATCCCTGAGGGGTTCCTAACAGAGTCCAAAAGTACAGTACTTCAGTAATACATCATCATGGTGATAAATGTAAAGTCTTTCTTCACTTGAACAATCCCCTATTATCTAAAAGCTCCATGTTAAAAAGAAATATTTGTCTTGAAGGAAAAACATTTTACTGTTCCTCATCTGTTTTTACAAATCCACACTTAGTCTGGCAAAGATATCCGCTGTCATTTTAAATGAAAACTGACTGAATGTTACATCAGTTTAAAATTAACTCATACTGCAGTTAGAATTTATTGTAAGGCAGCTGGTTTTTATTCCTATTTTTTGAAGAGAACATATGGATTATGACAGAACCTATTAAATATCTCTGGAGTGTATGTGGGAAGCTGTGTCATTTTACTCTGAGCTCCATTATTGAATTTCTGTCTGAACATCTTAGTCTCCTGTAGGCTCCCATCAAGTTACGAGAAGATAGAAACCAGAAGAATGTTTTGTAAGCATGCCTGAAAATAAAACTGGGTGAATGGCAGTTTTCTTTGTAAGGCTTTGTCTTACTTGCACAGTTGATGTTTGAAATAAGTCCAGGCTGTTCCTTCTCTTGCTCCAGTTAAAACAGATGAAATGTGCACACTTGAATGTGTGAACTGGGGATCATCAACTTTTCACCTCAAATCTGCATTATCTGGTATGATGGATAACCTGTTACACAGCAGTATCTTTTGTAGAGATTAATGGCCTAGTTTACCAAATCTTTTATTACTTTACTTTCTATTCCTAAACTTTGTGGCAAATATATTCCTGTCCCTCTGTTCATTTTATTGTGTTGTGGTAGCAGTGTTTTCATATTCAGCAGGGCAAGAGAGCATTAAGACAGAACACAGCTGTCAGCCCATGCCTGCAACACCCTCCAGCAGTTTCAGTGAGAGGGTGAGTGAAAATAGCTTACTCAGTGGAAGCTGGATGGGCAATTTCTAGGCAGGCAATTACCTGGCTGGGAATTTGTGGAGGAAACCGTGGTTAATGCCCCACCTCTCCTGAAAAGTGCATGGGATCTTTAGCAACCACAATGGTCAAGATTTCAGGTTTAGTTTAATGGTGGGGAGACGCTTTGTACCATTAACACAGAGGGGAAAGGAGGGGTAGAGTTTGGTATGTAGAGTGTGTGAGTGTGTGTGTGTGTGTGTGTGTGTGTGTGTGTGTGTGTGTGTGTGTGTGTGTGTGTTTTAAATGCCATTTGATAGCTTTTAAAAGCTCTATGTTGGAGCAGCTCAGGTGCTTTCTTGTTTAGAAAACTTATGAAGCAGAAATTTTGTTGAAAGAAACTTCACTAGAATACATTAAGATCTTTCATTTGTTGGCAGCTGACATGAATCTTACTTGTGTTTACAAAGAAGAAAATGTAATGTTTCATTTTATTAAATTGCAGAATTAGTCCTATTGCACTGTTGCAAACTTCTCAAGTGTTTCTCTCTGCTTTGTTTTAAAGTATGCCTTGTGTTACTACCTAGTAATTAAGGCACTGATTCTGTAAACAATGTCCCTGTGAATTGCCGCTGTCTTCCTTGTATGCACATTTTAAACAAAACATCTGCTGACACTAAAGGCAAATATTCATCATTACGAACTGTATGGGTTTTGACTTATAAGAATTTATAGAATCCTTTGTGTATTAGAGAAAAAAAACAGAGTTTGACCGTTATGTTCAAAGCTATTTTCAAAATTGCCTGTAAAAAGCATTTTCAGACATAATAGGAGCCCTTTTATTTTATGTTTCCAACAATAACTACAATATTTTTGAAGAAAAAGGCATTTTTCCAACATTGATTTTCAGCAGAACAAATCACCGATTCATCTTAAGAAAATAGATGCTTAAAGAAATACAAAACAGTTAGAAGGAATTTAGATTATTTGAATACATGAAGATGCTCTTAAGGTAAAACATTAGTGAAGAAATTCATCATGCTGACCTATCAACCACCACTTTTAGCACTGATCACACATTTATCATTTGAACTGGAGACATAAATGAGACTGTTTTTGACAAATGCAATTAATTTTGTGATCACAGAAAAGCAGCATAACTTTCTGGCACAATTTGAACTTCCAAACAAGAAGGCAGAGAACCAGCATGTCTGGAAACTTTTACAAATACAGCAGCATGTTGCTGCAGATCTACAAAGTAGGAATAATTCTTGAATTTGCGTGAAGAGTAGCTGTAGAAAAAGCTTTCCAAGGGAAAAAAAGAGCGATTCTGGAAATGATAGTCTAGGAAACTGGTGTGCTAAAAAGGCATAAGGTTCCAGTATACTAACCAATCCATAGTCAGTGAAATTTATGTGGTGGGTTGAAGTCTGTAAATTGCACTATTCAGTTTTAAGGTTATACAGTTCAGAGTACTGCTCACATTGTTTCAATATTTAACTCTGGTGAAAATAACTTTTCTTTGTTTTATCTGCATAGGAAGCTTATTTTCCACAGAGATTCCAAAAGTCAGTTTTATCCTTAAAATATTCCCTACTGTGCATCTTTTTTTTCTCCAACATAAGTGATTCAGTGGTTTGAATAAAGGCCCTACAGACTGAGTTTCACCATGAATACAGCAGTCGGTGATCCTCTCCACACATGACCAGGAGATGGAAAAGGATCAAACTTTTTATAATTATAAATCATATGGCCTCTCTGGAGAGGCAAGGGAACCACTGCATGAGATACAAAAGGGTAAAGGAAGTGCTTCATTTTGCATTTTGCAGTACTACAAACATTCTGTGTTTAGAACATCTGCTTTCCCACCACCTTTAGCAACAGACAAATTTCCTCTCAAATCAGTCCTGCTGTAGTGGAAAGACAAAGACTCTTTGTAGACAAAATAAAAATATAAGGCAATGTATTTCAGAAGCTAAGTTTTTTAATAAATCCAGAAGAGCTAAAATATTTTAATAGAACAACATCAAGTAATCCAACCACTAAATGGATCTCCAGTCCAAGATCACTTGGACTTTTTGCAGTCAGCTCATCTTGTTCCCTCTTCCATGAGTAGAGCATTCTCCACTAAGTGAGGGTGAAGAAAACTTCAGAAAAACAAGGGGGAAATCATATCACTGCTCTCTTGAACTACCTTTGAACCAATGAGAAATAGAGTTTTGAAAATTTCCTTTTTTTCATCCAAGACTATAATCCAGTTATAGTCTTGCCCATTCTTTACCATTTGTCTTTCATAAGTCTTTTAATATATGGGAATGTAAAGACAGAAATAGAAAAAGATTGGATTGCTATACATTAGAGAATGAAAGAAGGAGCATTTTATTTCCCCAGTAAAAATAAATTCATTCTCATAGAATAATGGAATGTTTTGGGTTGTCGGGGACCTTAAAGATCAACAGGTTCCAACTCAGTTTCATGGACAGGGACATCTTTCACTAGAACAATTTTCTCAGAGCTTCACTCACCCTAGTCTTGAACACTTCCAGGGTGGTGTATCCACAGTTTATATCTAATTTAAGCCTACTGTCTTCCACTTAAAAGTCATCCTCCCCTCGTCCTGTCACTATGGCCTTGTAAAAGGCCCCTCCCCATTTTTCTTGTACACTCCCGTTCAGGTACTGGAAATACTCCATTTAGGACACCCCAAAGCCTTTTATTCTCCAGGCTTAACAATCCAAACTTCCTCAGCTTCTCCTCATATGAGAGGTTCATCCCTTCATCCCTTTAAGCATCTTGGCATTCCTCCTGTGGACTTGCTACAGCAGGTCCATGTCCCTCCTGTGCTGGGGACCCAGAGCTGGACACAGCACTCCAGGTGGGTCTCATGAGGACAGAGTAGAGGGGCAGAATCCCCTGCCTTGACCTGCTGGCCATGCTGCTTCTGATGTAAGCCAGAACCTTGTTTGCTTTCTGAGCTACAAGTGCACACTGCCAGCTCATGTCCAGCCTCTCACACCCAAGGGCTGCTCTTGATCTGTTCACTCCAGTCTGTATTGAGACCAGGGGCTGCCTTGACACAGGTGCTGCACTTTGCAGTGGTCTTATTAAACCTCATATGATTTTCCATGGGTCCACTACTCAAGCTTGTTCAGTTCCCTTTGCATGGCATCCCAGCCTTTAGGTATGTCTTCATTAAACTCCTCTCTAAATTGCTTTAACTCACCACTTTACAGCTCAGTTTTGGATAAATTGGTATTAAGGTAGTGACACAATTTAATTTTTTTTTTTTTGGCAGCTGTGAATGAGATGAGACTACAACTGTGCAAGGCAGACAGACATGTATGACTATCAGTTTCTGAGGCTGTTTTTAATTTTCTCCTTAATAAAATATTTTCTTTGAAAGACACTGAATGAAATTCAGCCTTTGTGTGGCAACAGGAATTGCACAAGTGCCAAAATGAACAACTTGAGCTGCAGATGATAATTGTCCTCTTTGTGGGTCCCAGTGCATCTACTATATTTGGGTTCCCCTTCCCCATTGCAGCTTTAGAGCTATAGCTGAGTATTCTCCTAATGGTAGTGTGCTTATTAGATGTAGTCTGTCACCCACGCCATCTTCCCTACCCGTAGATTATTGTGGATCTCAGGAATTTCTCTGAATAGTGGCTGTGAATAGGGTAAACAGATATTTTTCTTGTAGACTGTATTACACAAATTATTCTCTTTTTTAGGCACAGTGGATGTTTAAAAAGGGTATTGATAGGCCTCTTAGGAGTTTTCATCTCAATCCAATGCTAAGATTAGCTGTTGTACTTGCTAATTCTCAGGGCAAAATCTCATTTGTTCCACTAGACTCTTTTTCTTGTTTGACATGTGTTCTCCAGTGGGAATTCCATCACCCTTTGATTTAATTCTTCCAGATGTTTCATGCATCCTATTAAGAGCCTCTTCAAAGAACGAATAGTCACTGGTCTAGAAAGCAGTTGCATTTTCATTGTTCCAGGGAAGGCAATAATTTTATGCTAGGAAACAGGAGCAAAAAAAGTGTATTGGTAGTTAACATATATGTGTCTATATGTATATGTATAAATCAGTAATGAAGAACTCCCTAAAATCTTGCCAGTTAAACCCAGTGGAAATATACTACATTTAAGCAGTAAATATATACATAAAAAAATACATTCTAACTGAAGGTAACAGTATCCTTGGGAATGGAAGATTTAGGGCTTTTAACTTCTCCCCTTTCCACATAATGATTTGCTTTGTGTTTATAAAGGGGTGTTGTTACAAAGAGGGGTAGTTTATTGCACCTGAAAGCCATAATGCCCTCATGAAAGACTGTAACTAAATAGACATTTGTAGAACAGATTTTACATTTTGGTACTTAAAGCATTGTTACACTTCAAACAAGAAAAGCCAAAAGCATGGCTGAATCTTTGTTCTCACTCAGAACATAAGGGTTGCTTGTTGAGTAATTATTTTGTGAATGTTTCCATATTGGCTATTTGTATTACTTCCTGTAAGCAAATTCACTGCACACATCATTCCACTCCTATCTTAATGCTTTTTCATCATTGCCATGAAACTATTCTTTAAGAATCATTACCTTTTTTAAATTCATTCATGACTTTTAGGTTTGGGAGCAAGGGTTAATTAGCTTTGTTTTTCAGCACTTTTGACATGTTGCACCTTTCCTGTTGCTTAAAAGAAAAATCACAGCCTAATTTCTCATCCTAAATGTTAAAGAGTACATTCAACAATCACCCTTCCATAATTCACTAGACTACACAAGTTCAAATCACTGGCTTATCAATTAATTATTTTTCAAGACCCTCTTCAGTTCCAGCTAGTTTTCCTTTCAGGTATCCTGGAAAGGCAAAAATTTCTGGTAGAAATTTATATAATGAAAAACAGTCTGAAAAGTGCTTTTCTTTTGTCTCAAAAAAAAAAAAGAAAAAAATTAATACCAAACAGGGAAGTTATTTGATATCATTAGCTGTGTCACCAAGTCCTGTACCTTTCCAGTTTCAGCTCTTTATCTCTAATAATTTGCCTCCAAATAATATATGGTATAATAATATGTCCTGTATAATATGCCCTGGAGTTTCACCTATAAATCAGGCGAAATTGCACTGATTGCATGAGATTACAATTAGTCTTTTGGTTCAGCATTCTTTGTGACCTGATTATTCTAAGTGCAGAAAATGTTTCCCTCAGTAACACATGGTACTGTGAGAGGGACCTGACCTGTAATGGATGTAGGAAAGATGTGATGGACCAGCTGTGCTCAGCCCCCGTGCTGCTGTCCACGGGTCACCTGGATCTTGTGCTTTGGGTAGCAAGGGGGACACAGCTTTCCATTAGTCACAGAAGAATGTCTAGAGCTGATAATGCTGAGTATCCTATACCAGAAGAATCACCCTTAAATCCAAAATATCTGTGGAAGAACATCAGAGTCACACTTTTTTTTTTTTTAGTGTCATAAATATGTCAAAAGTTGAACTTGATAATTCTTGCCCAAAGTAGTCAACAATTTATCAACATTTCTGTGAGGTCCATGTTATGAATATTAACCTTTCTGAAATGGAGTATTTGTGCCAGACTTATATTTGCCCCTGTAGAGATGCAGCAGAAAGAAACATTTGGATTTAACTAAATTGAAAGAGTCTTCCCAAAACAGCAGCTAGACAGAGCATCTTCAGACAATCACACCCAAGACAATGTTCCCAGGTTTCACAGAACCTGCAGCAGCAACTGACCCTACAAGCAACAGGATTTTTTCCACCTTAGTTGCTGAAAGAAAGATCTTCAGTTTCTTTTCCCTTACAATTTATTTTTGACAAATGTGGAAATATTTTAGAAAATCTGGGTGCATCTACCCTGTGTCAGCAAGAAGTCAAGGTCTTGGCTTGACAATTATTGGCTTAGGTACAGAAGGAGACGACTGAAACTTTCCATGTGTGACTGGCAGTTGGGTTGTTATGGATTATTAGGCTCACAAAAACAACTAGATCACAATCTGTAATTACTTGCACGTGGCAATAGGGACCTTTTTGGTCTCTAATACTAGAACATAATGCAATCCAATGACTACAGGTGGGACTAAAATTACTTTTTAAGTGTGTAATTGTTCCCTGAAGCAAAATAATTCCTTATGGCCTTTGTCACTTGAAGCCTTTCAGCTGAACATCTTTCCTCTTCATTCACAAGTTACTGAGTTTGATAATGTTCACAAATTTTGCTGCTGATCTGATCACAATCAATAAGTGTTACAAACGGAAATCAATTCTTTAACAGGAAAGAATGAAAGCCTGTGATCTGGAGAGCACTTCCAAATAGGCTGGGTTAACACAATAGTCCCTCCTGAATGTGAAATTTATGGATGCAACCCATTTTCCCATTGCTTTCTCTGAAGTTACGTTTACTCTTAAATCTTTCAAAATGTATCCTATGTTCACTGAACATGTTTGTGTTTTTATGGGTCGTTTATCTCCTCAGGTTAAAAAAGGTGTAAGATACTGCATTAGGGTAAATTATGTCAGTCCTTAGTTCTGATGTTTTTATCTCTTCCAGAAGAGGAAAGTTAATAGTGATTAGTGATGGTGTAGATGTGAAGATCCAAGTATTTTATGGGGGGCACGGTCTATAATTAGTTCTTCTTATAAACTTTGCTTCACTTTCACCCTTCAATTCTAGCCCCTAATGGTGCTTTTGTTATTCAGCTCTTAGGAAAATAATGTGATACACATTGGAACACAACCACCTCTGAATTATTTGAAATACTATTATTTACAGCTTATCCATGTCGTGAGGGGCAAACCATATTTGGGTTCCATTTTAATAGAATAGAACTTTTCTTAAAGAGAGGTGTGTGAGGCTAAATGTTGAGCGATTGTAACACACTCTGGTAGGGTAACATGGAAGGGAGGAGCACCTAGGAGGAGAATGTTCCTAGGTAGAAATTAAGGAAGAAGTTGTACCTCTTATGGGGGGTTGGGTTGAAAGGGGAGTTTCTTTCTTGAGAAGGAAGAGGTCAGTAGCAGTGGTCCCCAGTCATCACCCGCACCACAGGTACTCAAGGCAGTGACTCCTGATTGCTTCTTTTGTTCGCAGAGGTTTTACTCCAGCTTGGAAAGAGGGATGACCCAGTGTGAACTGAGTAGGGGGTAAAATGAGTGACAGAAGGATTCAGCATTAATTCTGTATTTCCTTGATTTTGTCAGTTTAAAGTTGACCTCTTAACATTAATGTAGATTTTTGTCATTTATTTTTTATACCTGGTGTATCTACCTTAATACCGGGACAACAGTTCATGCTGAGCGTTTTATACATAATTTATATCCAGTACTAAAACCCTTTGTACTGCTTTAAGGGGTTATAAATTCAGTGCAGCCTAGTGGATATGCTAATGCAAAACTCCTGGCCTACACATTTTAGATTATGTGAATTGCCCATGATTTTCCACCCTAGACATTTTGCCAGCAATACACATTTTTTTAAAAAAGAGTTATAGAATGTATCAATGAACAATAATAAAAGCTACTTTCTTGGGAATATTCACATCTCTAATAATAATTATCCAACAAAGTTTGGGTCAGATATTCATTGTTCACACTACTTTATTATCCACAAAGCAGTGCTATTTCCAAGACTTGTACACCATCCAAAGTTGTGGTTGTAGGGAAGGGTAACAACACTATATCCAATTTTATTGTGCTCCATTCGTATCAAGTTAATGAAATACTGAGAGTTCTATTTTTCCTTGTTTGTTTACACTTTGGTAAGACAAGATAAACCTACTATTAGGATACTTAGAAGTCCTCCTAAGTGTATTACATTGTGTTCTGTGAAATTAATACTATAAAATACATCCACTTCATCCTTACTGCTCTATTTATTATTGGCCCTTCTGTCTCTCTGCACAGTGACATTAGTGGTTAAGATGCTCCCTAGATACAGCAAGCATAGTCCATTCCCACCAGGACTTGAACATTTTGGGAGTTACTCTAGATTGTGCCCCTTATACATTTTGGGTTGTGCAGTTTGCAGGATTAAATACTAAATTATTACATGACATAAAAAAATAGGGAGAGAAAAGTAGAAAGAAAAGCATGGTCAGAGCCAAGACAGAGCAGTGTGTGCTATTTAAAGGAGCTGTATTTGCAAGTTTGGAGTTCTAGTCTGGGTGTTGGCACACATCAGTGTGCATGGATAGAAAATACTGTGTCTGCCATGGGATCACTTTTAGAAGAAGGACACAACAAGACTGTGTGTTTGTTTGGAACTCTCTGGTACTGCATTCCTGCTCAAACATGGTCCCTCCATCACCTAGAAGGTTCTTCTTCTCGTGCAATCTCCATTCTTTGCATATCTACAATGGAGACCCTTCATGAAAAACTTTCCAGGTGGAGGCACAGCCATGCTGCAGAGCTGGTGTGGAAGTAGGCAGGCAGATACCAAAGGTGGCCAGAACAATGAAAGATGTAGGAAATGAAGCTGGGCTTCATTGGGCATGCAACCATTTTGGTTGCATTAGACTCTCCTTTTGCGGCAGGAGCTGGAGACTTCCTGCTGCTCTAGCTGTGCTGTAGCTAAACAGAATGGATCAGAATGCTGATATTAAATCTGTGAGTCCACCAGTTTCCCCTTCCTTCAATAGCTGCTCAATGATGCGTAGGATCATGGCCTCTCTGAGTCCGAGCAAGGATGGCTTTTTCCCCACCAAAACCCCAGGAATATACATTCTGTACTGCAGAGCCAGCTTTCATCTCCTGGAGAGAGAAAAGTAATGAATCCAAGAAAACTGGAAGGGAAATTCAGGAAGTCAGAGCATCATTATTGATGTTATGACTTCTCATGAAAGGCTGCAAGGGATCTTTAAGGTTTAAAATAAGCTTTTAAAGCTTCGGTTTTATGTTCAAATAAAATAAAACAAAACAAAAATTAAATGAAAAAGGGATTTCCTTATGGACACAGCTTCTCTTGAAACCACACGGGAGCTTTCATCAGACATAGAACCTTGAGAGAGCATATTGTATTATGTAGAACATTTGCAACAGCCCCCAAACTTCTCTTTGCAGCCTCTCATCCAGGTGCTTAACCAACCAAACCAAACCAAACCAAACCAAACCACTTTAATTCATCCAGTACTGTAGCCTCTCAGTCCACCCTGTTAAGAGTACAAGCCCTTTAGAAATATATAAATTTACTCTGTGAGTGCTGTGGAAACATGTCCAATGATCCTTGTAGTATATGTGCACAGAAAACTGTCATCCCAGATAGAGTTAAAGCAATACTCCCTTTCTTGTTTGCCAGGGAAATTGTTTGTTTGTTTTCCTGAAGGGGAGCACAATTGTTCAGACTGTTGTAAACTGAGTCAAAAGAGATTTCAGCAAAGAGTTGCATTTCACTGAATTATTTGTGACAGCTTTTATTAATTGCAGATGTGCTAATCAGATTTTTTTCAATCTCTTATTAACTACAGTACCTTTTGTTTCAGGACCTGATTTTCCTTCTTTGCTGGCGATAATGTAAACCGGAGCTGAAGGCTGGCTTTGGTCCAGCCTTGGCAGCTTTCAGTCACTGCACAGAGCAACAGGTAGCCTCTGGCTCTTTGTTTGTTTTAAAATTTCTGTGATGATTTTGATCTGGCAGAAAGAAGACAGATCCAGATCTTGTTTTAAACAACTGTTGCAACAGGGAAGTTTTACAAAATCCCATAAAGCCAGTGATGAAACAGGACAAAGCTCCTCTGTCATTACGCTCCACCAAATGTCAAAGATCAGAATCTGTCCTGCATATTTAGGAAAAACTCCCCCTGAAAATTAATTAATACCTAGGATTTATAAATGTCACCAATATAGATATATATTTAAGAGATAAAAGGAAAAAATACTTTGAGGTGACAATCAACACTAAAGTTAGTGTAAGTCAATTCTCTTTATTTTACTTACAGGCAGCATGCAGTATCAGATTTCAACACATCACACACCTGCATCTTCAGGGTTTGTTTTCTTTCCAGCCCATAACTGCATTCAGTAGACAATAGCAACAGTCAATAAAAGCACAGTATTTTCTAGGCTAAAATGAATGAAAATCCACGTCTGAATTTCTAGAGTTTAAGTAAATATTATTGAGACAGTGGGAGAAATGTGGGACATTGCAAACAGCCCATAGCTGGGCCCTCAGGTAGCACAGAAACCATAAGTTAACACCCAGGCATGATCAGTAAGTGCTGATGTTTGCCACTGCTGCTGCAAGTTGTCACCTTTAGGAGTTTGTGTACTGCTACTTCAACATGGAATCAATGAAAAATTATTTTTTTTTTTTTTGCAGGGCACAAAAATGGCAGCAAGAACTAATAGGTTTTTTGTTTCTCTTCCCTCAAATTGCTTATTCTTGATTCTTGACCTTCTGAAATCAGTAAAAGGACTTTGTTTTTGTGAAGATTTGGATCTCCTCATTAAGTGCAAAAGGGCTTTTGAACAGGAGGGCAGACCACAAAGGTCCACATGTGTGGACATCTCTATAGCAATGTGTCTGTGTGTGCATGCAGGGGGCTCGGAGAGAGAATGCAGAAATGCTCTTGGATTTTGGGGTCTCTTGCTTGTTTTTGTTTTCCTCAAGGAGAGGGAGCTCCTCATTTCAGCCTGAATGCAATTCATCAGTTCAGCTTTTAAAGAAGAGTTACATAAAGAATAATGAAAGTTGTGATAAAAAGTGTTAGCTGTTCAATGCATCTTCTGACTATTTGTAAGTAGTTGAGGTCTGTTGGGAGGAGACTTCCCTCTATTTATTTTCTCTTTTTAACTTGAGGTTAAGAACCTAATAAATGTCTCCAAATAGTGTCCCTTCACCCCACAGACATCTTGAGCAGTACAACTGAGTTTCTGTGGCATGCAATTAGAAACTACCACCCATTACAGCTACATCATAAAATTACCTACATGCTGTCTTTCTGATTTTACTGTTTTCCCCTTAAATTGGTTGGAAAACATAAAAAAAAGCTCAAAATAGAAAGAGAAGATGAAGTAAAAATGTGGACTATTAGGCTGTAAGGAGATCCCAAGGTACTGGAAAGAGTTTCCTGAAAAATACATAGGAAGCATCCCACTCTTGGGATTTTATTAAAATGTCTTTAAGCTGGGGACTTTCAGATGAGTGTCTTCTTAAAAGGGAAAGATTTGTTTTCTTGGCAAGAAGGGCAGGGGAGCAAGTCCTCTAACATCCATGAAGTTCAGGGTTCAGCAGGGCAAAGCAGCTCAAAACCTCCCCTGGCCTCCACATGAAAAGCTGCTTGACTTCAGACTCCCCTGACTGTTGTCAGTACGAAGGTGTTCCCCAGACATGTTGCCACCAGCTTGGAATAGGAGCTGGTATTCCTGTCAATTTTCTGAAATATGCCACTGGAGCTTCCTGCTACTCCTGCTCCGAAGTATTCCTTCTTCTCTCTTTGTCAGGCTCTTTGCTTTGTGGGGTTGCTAGCAAGCATCCTGGAAGAGGATGCGTGTTCAGGAGCAAACCCTCCCACATCTCCTCCTGTGATGAGTGTTCAGAGCTTTCCTTTTCCTCCAACTGCCACCCATTCTTCAGTCCATGAATGTAAGGGTCAAGAAGAAAATATAATTACACAGAAGTGAACTTCTAAAGCAGAATTATTAAACTATGTCTTTTTCTAAATGAACTTGCCATGATTTCTGTGGAAGACATTTTCATTTCCCAAAATGCAGAACAAAGGAGACAAAGGAACAGCTGCAGTTAAAACATAAACATAATTTTCTAGCTGACAACCTATGCTGCCTTTCTGTAAAAGTGAAATATTTGAGACCCTTGTGTTTTCTGTCTCTCTTTTTCTCTCTTTGGTTCTCCTCATCTAAGCCACCCCCCTCCCTTTTTTTTTTTTTTTTAGTCTTCTTTTGCAATTTCATTGCTGGAATTTAGCATTTCTTTTCCAGACAATCTTTTCTGTATCCAATATCAGGAACATTTTCTGCACTACCCCAACTTTGTCATGATGAAACATCTTCTGTGAGATTGGACCTGGCTCTTGATTGCTAGCACCAGCTGTTGCTAGCAAGAAACCTGGGGATTTTCCAGGTGAGATGTGGCAGATTTCAGCAATGTACTTTAGGTATTGAATCCAGTACTAGTTTAGACCCTGCTGATGCTCAAAATGAAAAGTTGGAGAGGACTATTTATCTAAACAAGAAATTACTGCAATATTCAAATGCAGGATTTTGTTTTAGTCATCCCCACTTGAAAGTTTTGAACTGATAGTAGGAAGAACCTGGTCCTTCTATAATCCTTCTTCTTTTGTATTTTACCTATGGCAGAAGAGAAAAACAATCATTTTTAACTTTTCTCACCTTCTCCATAGTTAAATTTCTCATGTTGGAAACTTGGCAGACAGGTCATGTGGTAAGATATGGAAAAAAAAAAAAAAGAATAATCTGGATAATGGAGGAGGCTAAAACCATTCATATCTGTACAGAAAAACAGTTGTTCTGTTGCCTGTAAAATGCTTAATTACCACTTGATTATTAGTCTTTTATTTTTACTCCTAGAGCACCTGAATGTTTTAGTACCATCAGTGATGGATGATATTTTTCTGCCTCTCTTCTGCTGCTGCTATGCAGTGAAGTTCAGCCACTCTATACAAAGGTTAGACCCAGTTAAAACAGTCTGTTAATTATTTATGAGACAGCAAGAAGACCAATGGGACTTCCACTTGCCCTTCTGGAGCAATAATGAGACTATTACAGTCTATTTAACATCATGAAAAACAATATCCACAGGTGACCTTTCAGAATCTTTGCCAAATTGGATTTATGGTCATCATGTACTCTCATCAAGGAAGAATATCAAAGAGGGGCTTAAAGTTAAATTGGCACTTCAATTGGTAACGGGGTACTGAGGTTTGATAATAATAAAATCTCTTCATTTTCCTTTATTTTGTTTAAAGGAGGGAATGTGTCTCACAGACTCTGATAGCTGGTGTTGTTTCTTATAAGTTCTGGGAGCCTACTGAATACTTTGGGCATGTGCTGTGACTTAACGACAATGATGAGATATTTCTGTGTCTGTTTATATAGTCAAAACATCTGTATGAGGAGAAAAAACTTGGCACTCCATTCGTTCAGCCACACAGTCTCTGAAAATAATGCCAGATACTGAAAAATGAAAACCTTTTTCAGTAGTGCTCAGGACACTGAGGTACAAAAGCTGAATATCACCATCAGCTCCCAGGGATGAGAATTAACTCAGAAAGAAGAAAACACATAAAACTTTGTTTTCAATTGGTAAGCAAATCAAATAAAAATATGATTTGCCTGTCCTTTATGTTAGCAAATTATACTGAGGCAGATACAGTTTCAATCCTGATCCCTAGGTGGGCTTGAAGAGACACATACATCTATCAGAATGGTGACTATAGAAAGAAATAAAGACTTAATCTAAATGCTGCCACTGAACAAAACAGTAGTGTGTAGGACACATGCAGCTGTGAAACTGCAGATGGAATAACAAGGAAACAGAAGCTAACTGCATGTCTTGAAACAGATGTGAAGCAGAAGTGGTATGTTCCAAGCAGCTGATGATTTAAAAAAAAAAGCTGCATTGAATGTATTATTGTATTTGATTGTTTATCTTAAAAAAAAAAAAATGTTAACAATTGGAGGCATGAAGTTTCTAGAGATAGGCTCAGTCCTTGTCTAAATGACTGCACAGAAGTATGGCTGCAACTTCTTCATGTGACTCAAGAGCTTGACCCACAAGTACCAGTGACATGGGAGCTGAGAGGGAAGCCAAGCCTGGCACTCAAGGAAACCTGAATTCAGGCAGAAGACACAAAAGTAACAAGGTGTTTTTTCATCATCTGTCATGAGCATCACATTCAGGGTCAAAGAGTTAACAGCTTCCACCTTCTGTTTTGCCTGTCTCTTTTTCACCAAAGAACCAATAGGAATCTTTTCCTCCCCTACAGAAAGGGAACAGCAAGATAGAAGTTTTCTTCACTATAATGATCTGCTTAACTCCTTTGGTTATAAAACCATTTCTTCATGTTGTCTCAGACTTCAAATATGAGCAACACTGACTCTTTTGCAGAGCTCTACACAAGCAGTCTCTTCCTCTGTATCCAGTAATCCATCTGCCTGTGCAGCTGCGCAGCCCCAAACGTCCCCACTGCTGCTGCTGCTGGCCACTGTGCTCCCAACTTCTGTCCCTAAATCCCTTCTGCATCACTGTCTACCTCTGCCTCCAAACAGTCCCTTTCAGCCTATCAGAAAGGGTTGTAAAACTCAAGCATGTGTCTTCTCACTCGTGCCGGTGCCTTGACCAGTTCCATAAATTCCTGTTTGTGCTGCCTAATACTGTAATGGTAATATACATATTATCTATAAATAATGATGCAAAAGTTCCAAAGCTGAGGTGACTGCAGATTCAGCAGAAATTGTTGTGATTCTTTTCATATTGAATAGTTTCAAGACCCTCACACCTTCTGGAAAGGAGGAGTTTATTGAACTCCTAGTCAGAAGGTGCTTCACAAGGAGCAATCTGAGGGTAGAATTACCAGAGTTTGCTTTAGGGCAACAGAACCTGTATTCCTATTTGCTTTTTACAGTTCAGAAGCTAGAACAACTGCATATCCTCCTATAAATCATTAGCAGAAAGGAAATTGTAGGATTAAGCATAGTATAACTGTCTCCTTCCTCCACTTACTTTTAAAATCCTTGAATTTTGTAATCTAGACTTATTTTCTTTTGTTTTCTTTTCCCTCTTTCTTTCTTTCTTTTCTGCTTCTTCTTTTTTTTTTTTTAATCCTAGAGTAAATTAACTGGAGACTATTCACAAGTTAAATATTAAATGCTCTTATATCCAAAATCACCTAAATCCCAGGAACAATGTTGGCTGCTTTCCAATTCAAAGGCCCATAATCTGTATTTTTTTTCCAGTTCACTTTCAGAGCTCTATTTAATTCAGCGTAGTATGGTGGTCATCTGCAATTCAGTATTTAAAAAGTCAACAGACCTTTCTGGGAAAAAAACAAACAAACAAAAACAGACAAAAAAAACCAAAATGAAAAATATGAGGTTAAAAAGAATTCTTATTCTTTTGAGGGTTTTTTCATGAGCATTGTATCTGTGATCTGCTCTTAAAGCCCTCCCAGATTCATCTTGCCTTTTCCACCCCCTTACAGAACCTGATACATCATGTCAAAAGCAGAGCCAATGTTTGAGGAAATAGAGTATCTGTCTAAATGGTTTCATCTGAGTTTTTGTTTTGGGTCTGTAGAGTACCTGCTGACAGGGAGCAGATTCCCCATTTCCTGCTGTTCTACATAAAACTGCATCATAAATGGAGCTCTTGACATTGTCTCTGTTGCTAAAATCAGGCTGCATCTTCCCATCAAGTGATCTCTTCCTCAAGTACTCATTTATCACTTTCATATTCCACTTTGAAAGAAACCAAAGTTCCAGGGAGCAAACTACCAGAAGAGAACAACTGGGAGAGAGTGTTTGGGGGGAAAACTTATCCACATAGACCATCAAGTTCTGTCTATCCATTTTTACAGATTCAAGAGAAATCTTGATCAAAGGCTGCTTACCACCTACCCTCAATCCCCAAACTACAGCAGAAACATTTTATAAGGAGAAATTGATTTTTTAAAGATTATTGTTTGTTTTAAAGGGACCACCACAATGTGTAAGTTCTTCAGAAGCTACCCTTCTTCAAAGCAAGTTGCTGCCTTGCTTTTCCAAACCAGTGTTACCACCAAAATGAAATACTGTATATTTTTGATCTGCCAGAGTTTGCTTCCAGAGCACGGGGAGCTGTTCTGTCTGAGCAGCACCAGTCACCCTTTCTTCCTGACTAGCAGACACATGCTTTTGGTAATTGAATGCAGCTGTTCTCCTCTCTGCCCCTTCTTAAGCTTTTGAAGGAAATCCTACTTAGAGGAATGCCTGTGCCTCCAGCAGGGATCCAGAACACAAGGGAATGCTGACTGGAAAGACTACATTTGAAAAGGGCAGGTACCAGCTGACCCCATTCTTAAATCTCTGCGGAGAATTTGGGATGTGTGATGTCACAGTATAATTTCAACTACCTGTTGAAATTTTAGATTCTAAACAGACAGCTGGCATTTCTTTAAAAGTCTTCCATAAGTGAGATAGCTTTCTGGTCTTGAATGGCGGTGGCAAAGTATTTTTGAAGTGAGATAATGAACACAAAAAAAGACTTCTGCAGGCATCTATAGACACCTCATCTGTTACCTGTTTGCACAGACACTCATAGTGAGTTCTAGGGAGTAGAAGAGTCCTCAATAATGGAGCCTTGGGTATACATGGCCTCTCCCATAGTATAATGAAATTATTGATGCAGGTGAGCCACCAAATACAACCATAAAAAGAAAGGACTAAAATTAACTTTAAAACTTTTGTTTGTTATTTGTAACATCACCAGCAAACACAATTTTATGTTTATACCTTCACATGCAGATGAGACACTAATGAGGATTTTAGACTTTCGTAAGTAAACACATATTTCAGCACTGCAAATTTTGGGAAGAGGCTTTTAGAACAAAAGATGAATTTTCTATAAATACCAATTAATCTACTGTGACAGCTAATGGAAGGCACAAAATTAATATCAGAAATTAAGTCTCAGGAGAGGTAATAATAGCATGGTCCAAATAAAATAATAGCTTTATTTAAATTATGCAATTCCTCAGAGATATGCCAATGGAAGCATGAGTTACAAGGGCAGTGGAAGTGCTGTAACTTTTAAAATGGATTTTAAATTAAGCAGATAGTTTCACTGTCTCAGGCTACAGGCACAGGATCCAGTAGATAATGCTCAAGGCATAAGCCCAGATCAAATCTTGCTGCAGCAGCAGTATATAAAGGAGCACAGAACAAGCAGTCAAATGCCTGCTGACCACCCATTGAAGTGAGGGCAGCTGAAAGCCCCTGTTTGCTCTTGTCTCAGCCAGGAGTACAGTTCTCAGCATCTGGGTGATGCAAAAAAAAAACCTCTTGAGGATTGTGTCAAGCATCCATCCACAGCATTTTAAATAAAGATGGGCTGATGTTCTAGAGATTCACTGCATTATGTCCGCAGTACTCTGTGGAGAGAGGTGCAGTGTTTCCTCAGGCAGGATTAAAATGTCCTTACTCCTGCAAAATGGCATATCAGCCAAACTAGTGAACAACAATGCCCAAAGTGCCAATAAAATTCAACTCTGGACATGAGGTGAGCAGACTTCAGGCTGCTCAGAGAATTAGTAAGTAAAGTCCCCTGTGAAAATGTTTTTGCAGATGCCAGTGTCAACTGTGCTGGTCACTTTTAAAATATAAGTTTAAATATTCCCCTAAGGACACAGAGCAGGCAATTCCCAAACTGAGAAGACAAGCAGGTGAGGCAAAAGGCAGCTTGGTTGAACAGGAATTTTCTCTTGGAAATAAGGTGAAAAAGGAAGGTGTATGCCCAGTGGAAGCAAGGTCAGGTGACGTGGGAAGAATACAGAGATGCTGTTCACCACTGCTGGGAGAAAATTCATGTGGTTAAAGATCAACTGGAGTTGAAGCTGGCCGGTCTGTGTCTGTGGAGAACAGTAAAAATAGTTTTTTCAAATATACTAATGTCAAAAGGCAATGTAGGAACAGCATCTGCCTGTGACAGATGGGGACAAGCAGGGACAGAGACAAGGCAGAGTTGTTTAATGCCTTCTTTTTCATCTGTCTTCAATAAGAATGGCCGACTGAGGTAGCCTTGATGCCCTGAGCTGGAAGACCATGACTGTGAGAATGATCAACCCTGAAACTGTTTGAGATCTGCTGCTTCAGCTGGATCCCACAAATCTATGGGGCCCGATGGGGTTTATCCAGGAATCCTCAAAGGGTTAGCTGATGTCATTGTAAGGCCTCTCTTGATTATTTTTGAGCTGTCTTGGGATTCTGGAGGGGTCCAGCTGACTGGAAGATGTTTAACATTGCCCCAGTTTCCAAGAAGGAGCAAGAAGGGCAAGGACACTGGAACAGGCTCCCCAGGGAAATGGTCCCAGAAGTGGCCTGGCAGAATTCAAGAAGAGTTTGGAAAATGCTCTTGGGCACATGGTGTGACCCTTGTGGTGTCCTGTGTAGGGCCAGGAGTTGGGCTCTGCGATCCTGATGGAATTCTTTCAATTTAGCATGTTCAATGATTCAGTGAGTTATATAACACCGAGATAGGACTGGCTCAGGCACACCTACATCACCTCAAAAGGCATTAGCTGCTGTACACAGGCAACATGTCCACAGTCCTAAAGAAAAAAATCTTCCACAGGTAGTCACCTGATAGTTTTATTACGTTAAAAAGTCTGTCACAGTACTTCACATGACTCTGGCTGAATTTTGCCCTCTGACTTTGGTATAAAAGTTTTCTGTAATTAGAAATCCAGGAAGAATTAGGGCAGCTTCTGAAACATGAGCAGTTTTTACTGCTGTCATGATTTTATGAATATCAGTGAGATGGTGCAGCTCTAGGTGAGGATAGATCACAGCTCTTGAACACTTATCTATGGGATAAGAGGAACAATCTGTTAATATAACAGCACTTCTTGGCCTTCACTAAAACAAATGTTCTCAAAATCTGAGAAAAATGCCACGTTGCAGAAGCCAGAATTTCTTGAGGGGAAATAAACAATTTTTCATTGTCTTTTTAATTTTTTTTTTTGTTACTCCTTAATTTAATTTTTTGACAATCTTTGAGAATATTTTGGCTGCAGCAACAAAATCGTCTGCAGGGAAAAAAAATAAATAACTGATTCCCTCAGTTTACACTCTGGCATAAACTTTTCAAACCTCAACTGTCTCTATTGCATTCTGAATTAAAGGACTTCTGCTGAATGTGGTGATTTATTTATATTTTTGTTGTTTCTGTTGGCATTTGATGTTCATATATTTTTGAACTACTTAACATAAAATAAACTCACATGCTGATAACTTTGGATCAGCATAGTACTTTTAAAACCACATGTTTACAATAAAACAGTGAGGCCTTTGAAATTGAAGTTAAACTCAGATGAAACTATGAAAAATGTTAGAAAGGTTTCTGTGCTTATGAGTCTGATTCTGCTTGAATTGGGCCAAAATTCTTTTTTCATCAAAAATTACTCAACTCTGGACTTTCCCTAGTAAATCAATAAAGATACTTCACATATGCTCATTTCAGAGAGAATTTGGGCTTCTGTCTCCCCTTTTGGTTTAGGGAATGAAAAATCCTAATACCTGAAAAAATTGAGCCGTGTGGGTAAAAAACTGCCTTATAACACCCAAGGTTTTCATTCTTTCACTCAAAATGTGAGTTTTGCTCCCTCTATTCTTGATTGTTTATGCTCTTTGTATCATTTTCAAATGGAATTTTGAAACTTGGGGGAGAGTTTAAATAAAAGTCTCTTACTAGCCACATTAAAAGTATGAAATACATTGTATCACATCAACTCTGACCTGATATGGAACAGCATTGTTCATCCTTACATTTTTGGCAGATTTCTATTGTGTTTTGATGGCGGGAAAAAGACCAATAAATGACAAAGACAAAAACATCACTCACTGGTAGCCAGACCTTTTCTGGGAAAATATAAACTGAATTTACTTTCTCTGAATATTTCATCTTGCTTTAATTATAACTTAATGATGTTCTGGAAACTTAGTTTGAGAAAGGTAAGAAAAGCTAGGCATGTATCAGCTTCGAAGACGCCCCACACTGTTAAAACTCTAATTTTGTAACTGGGAAAAGGCATTTTTGGTGTGCAATTTGGCTAATTTTTAGTTACTGGTGTCTGGTTCACTGAATTTCAAGTTCTGTGACTGCATGCTTGGCCTGTGCTTTCTGTTCTGACCACTTGAGGGAATCATTCTGTAGCTGTGGTCCATGATTTTTGTTTTTACACTAAGGAAATAAGAAAAATTATATTTGTTGCAGAAAGTTTTCCAACTTTACTTCAACATGAAAGACATCACAAGGCACCGGCACAGAAATAAATTACTCCCTATATACTAAATATCCAGGAAGGGAAAAAAATGTTGATAAATGAGAGTCTTGGGAGTTGCTAAGTGAGGTCCCTGCACACAATTTATGATCATGCACTCTTGGACTTCAGAATGATTAATACAGCTAATTCTCAGTAGAGCAAGAGCTGTTTTAGCCCAGGAGAGAACTGTACGCTATTGTTTATAGAAGCAGATAACATCAAAGTGGCCCACTGCTTGTGTTAAGCAAATAGAGAATTCTGGGTCAGTGCAAATTAATCCTAAAGGAGTAAGAAAAAGTTCTTAATGACTGTTAGATCAGTGTGTTATCACTTTCCATACAACCAAAAATGGTAGAACTGTTAATGAGAATTACAAATGGCCTTGCTGGCCGCAGCATGCTGGCAGCTGTCTATGAGCATGGTGACCATTAAGTCCTCTGGCAATCTGTAAATATGACATTTGCTAATGGAGTGAAGAAGATTTAGGCAATTTTTGGAGATATTTATGTGATTTCAAAATGGTCCTTTGCAACAAGTACTCGAAGTGTTTTACACTGTAATTAGTAGAGTGGGCCAAAAGCCTTAAAGCCCTTATCTTCTATCCATACAGTAAGATACAGTTTACAGAAATAAATTAATTGAATTTACGTGTGAAGTAATTGTGGGGAGAAAATAAAGTCTTGTTGGCTGCATGTCTTAAGATGTGTTTCCACACAAAGGTAAGTGAAGCACACACTTCATATTTGTTTAGAAGGAACTGGTTGCATTTCACAGGCTGACAGTATTGCAAAGTTAACAACAAACTGTCTTAGAAGCATTGTTTTGTCCACTTGAAGTACAATTTAACAGCTTTGCCAAAAGAAGGTCTAAAAATTAAACATCCTTTTTTGGTTTTGTCAGATGGTTTGGGTTGGTAATGATTTCTGCATCTCCGAATGTATCCCAGCACATTATAATTTTGTTCCAGTCCTTCTGACATGATCTATGCACCACATTATGGGATGTATCAGGGCTGTTGACAGGTGAGGAGTGGGAATAGGATGTAAAGGTACACTGGCCTGGTAAGCTGTGGGCTCCTGAGCTGTGCTGGCAGAGCAGAAGGGCGGAAGTCTCCTCAATTCCTGTTGGCAGGTCCATGCCTGTTTACAAGCCATAATAAAACAGTATGAATGCTTACTCTGTAAGTACAATCACTACAATTTAACTCTTCCAGTATTGTCACCTGAAAATTATTTGTCTGTTAAATTTGTTTTGGAGTTAATTGCCTTGTTTCACACAGGATCATTGCATCAAGAAATGTAGTTACATAGTTATTAGGTCCTCTGATATATTGTCCTCTGTGTGATAACAGTGGTTATCACTCAACAAAGTTCACACATACATTTCAGTGTTTCACAGTGGTTTTGACCCATAAAGCAAATCCTTCTCAGAATGCAGTAACAGCAAAAATAGGCTTCCCTCCTTGTCTTACAGCTTTCCTTTTTACTGCTTCACATCTGGGGTGCATTTCTGCATATGGAGGTATTTTCCAGTGTAAGCCAAGGATGTTAAATACCCCTGTGTGTGGATATGCAGAGGGAAAATGTCCTGCATAGGACACCAGATCTTTTTCTCCCTTACATTGATACCCCTGCACGGGAGAGTTCTTTGTTCAGGGGATGCAACAGAGCAGAGCTGTAGCAGACTTGTTTTATTCTAGTATCAAACTTCCCTGAAGACCTCTAAGCTCTTTTGTACATATCTGGATGGGGAGGTAACAGAGATCTCTATTATGCTGTGTGGAGTAAATGAACCAACTTTCTAGTAACATGCAGAGGAACTCAGATATTTGCCAAAAAACTTTGGTGGGAAAAGTTGCTGACTGGCAAAATGAATAGCCTCCCACAGGAGATTTTATATAAAAGTGACTAAAAGCTCCCCTACACAAAATGAAAATTCACCTTCTCTTCCTCTCTTTAGCCTTTCTCACCTAGTTTGAGGAAGGTGAGCAGCTTTCCATCTTATCCATGGTAAATCAGTCATCTAACCAGGCAGTAAAATGGCACAGCCTGTCATCTTTGTCCTAGGGAAAATGACTGTAGGTGTCTCAAGCCCACTGCCTCATCAATGCTTAACCAAACCATTTGAACTTAATTTTTCTAATCTTTTCATAGGAGTCTATACCTTCTGCCCTTTAATCGGCTTTGATGTTTCTCTCTGAACTCACTCCTGTATGTCTACATTTTTTGCTGGTATGTATCTAGAACTAAACACAGTTTAATGAGTGCAGAACAGAGCTACAGTGTAATGGGTACACAGAAAAAGCAACCTGTTTTGGACTGGAGTAACCACTGTCTAGCACTTAATTTACAGAGTTTATGTCTGAAAAGGCAAAGTGAGCTATTTTTCATTTGCAGATAAACTTCTGAAATCTTCCATCTCCATTCTAATTCCTAGAAAACAAAGAACAAAAGGAAAGCAACTGCTTGTGATTCATCTGTGTGTGTCTTTCAGAACACTGTGCACAGGCCCTTAAAATACTTTGCACACTTTCTTGGTGCCTGGCTTGTCCTGTTCACCCTTTCTGGCATCATCTGAGAAATACACTGTGCAACTGGCCAGTCCGACAGCTTTCATGATGCCGAAGTTTATGGCAACTGTAAATCTATTAAGCCACAATTTGCACTTAATAAAATGAAATAGCAAGTAGTTAAATGAAAGCTCAATCCTAAACTGGACAACATTTTTCAGGAAACGTCACTGAGCCTGCTGTTGCTACTGCTGCCTTCCTCTGAGAAATTTAATGGTGCTGATTGAGGAAACCTGGAGAGAGCTGGCTATTCCTTCCTTTGGTTTGTAATTGCTCCGTAGACCATTTAATCACCTGTAGATGAAACAAAGCCAGTAGTTTGGCATCCCAGAAGGGCAGGCATGCGCTTATCAATTCCTTCCTACCCACCAAGCAGAGCTGGGAGCTCATCCTGATGCTCTGAGCAGCCCTGCTGTCGAAACAAGGAGTTGAGAGCAGATGGGGTCTTCCTGCTGTCACTACACCAGCCTTCCTGCCTGCCTTGATTTCATTACAGCAAAGTCTGTACAAGCCAAATTTTCAGGAGCGGGGTTTGGAGCACAGAATGAAGGTCTTTCTGCCTGAGAAGGCAGTCAAATACTGAGACAGGACAGGAGCTGCTTAATGCTGTCTGGATGAGAAGAGATAAGCATTGAAAGTTAAATAAGATGAGCAAGGATTTACTGGCTTCAGTAAAACACATTCCTCTGTCCTTAAAATGACCTTAAAATGTCTTTCTCTGTACCCTTGACTCTGAATGTGCTCCATATTGCATCATTGCTGAGTGACCAAGTGGATGGCCCTGTTTCACAGATGAATAGTCTGGTCAGAATCCATATGCCCAATTTCATTGACTTAAATTAAAAAAATAAAAAAAGAAAAAAGAAAAAAAAGCTGAGCCAGGTAAGGCTCTGATAGTGAGTTTGAAAACAAAAAGCCTCATCCATCATACTAAATAGTTTGTAATATTAGCCTTTATTTGAGATTTGAAATCCATTTCCTCCTGAATATAGATAATTTGCCCAGCATCTCAGGCACTACATATAACCAGATAAAGCTTAACACTGCCCTTTGCTCCCAGCTCTTATTTTCTGTACTATACCAAGAGAAGGCTGCACTTAAAATATAGTTACAAGAATTGACTGCTCCTGGAAGGGCATTTCTGGGCACATATCTTCCCCCTTCCCAAAGCTTTTGTCAAGAAGGATTCTTATGAGGATTTTTAATTCACAAAAAACACTCAGTGCTGACTAATGCTTGCCAATTAAGTCAGCCTATTGAATCAACAGTTTCCTGTTACCTGTTCCTTCAGGTAGAACAGCGGCTGATACCCCTGCCCTTTCCCAGGCTTCTGTGCAGGGACCTTTCCTGCCTGAAAACAGTGGGGACACCTGTTTTCCGAGCTCGGAAGGCCAGCACCTGAAATCCTAGGAATGGGCCTGCTATTGAGTAAAGGGTGCTTGATAAGGCAGCCACTGTGATAGGCAGCGGAAATTTGATGATGAAAGGAGATGCCTAATAGATTAATCTGGTGTGATTTGCCAAAACACAGGGTTTTCTGGAAGATTATCCACACTCGCAATAGGAAGCCCTTTGTTTGGTAAAAGTCCCCACTTATCATGGTATTCTTTATCTCAACAAGAAACATAATGGTTTACTTGTTTACATGCATGGCAGATATATTCAGAGCTGGGCTTAGGAACTGTGAACTCCTTTTTATTTGAAATACTTCCAGCAGGCAGGTTATTAGTTGAGGGGGAACAAGCAGTTGGACACACATAAAATTTAAATCTGCCTTGCTTAGATTGGCAAAAATGAATGTTATTTCATCCACTGGGAAAATGTTTTACTTCCTGCTCAGATACTTTTGGAAGAAAATCACAAGCTCATTTGTAGCCATCATATATGTATGTATATATTTTTTTAGAGTTAAGTGGTATGTCTACAGAAATGTATTTGTTACTTTATACCAGTTATTTTCCACTAATATTAATTATTTTATTAGCTTGTCTTTACTTCTTCAATTTTGCTTTGCTTACTATAAAATGTAACTGATGTTTTTACATTATTTATACTGAATGTGTGGCTGGAATCTAGCCCTTGATGTACCTTGGATAGAACTGCTTTGGTTTCTGGAACTGATTTTTAAATACCTTACACATCCGGAACTGCAGAACTACCAAAGCACTGTGTTCTTGAATTCTGAAAATAAACAAAAACTGTCATGTTAGAAAACTGCTTTATTAAAGCTTTTTCTAGCAATCTTATGTCCACAAAGTCTTTCATAGTGTGCAGTATTAATCTTGCTGGATACACAATGCACATGCTGCAAAAAAAATGCAAGTTTTATTAAAGGAGCTGGAGCATGGGAGTCTGAGGGAGTTATATTCCTGTGTTCCTCAGCAGTAGTGTACTGTGTGTACCATATAGGATTTAAATTTACTGCAGAAGCAGCCAGTTTCATATCATACTAAGTACAGGGTGGGGAGAGAGTCACTTCAAAGAGGACTAAAAGAAAGAGAAGGCAAGTAAGTGAACTGCTCACCCTGATGCCACAGGATTAGCTACGTGGACCTACCTCAGAAATCTGCTGCAGCCAGCAAAAGAGTGAGGAAGGAACAGAATTTGCAAAGATGGGGAAAATGGGTCTGGAAATCTGATAAATTCACCAAAAGGATAGATGTCAAAAGATTTGTCTGTCTAGACCAGTGGACAGCTACAAAAGGGAGTTAGTGGCTCATGCACATGGATACAGTGCAATGAAACATTACAATGCAGTAATGTTTGGCATAGACAGAGTATTTTATTTTACTTATAGGACATATTTTATGGTTTATGAAGATATTGGAAGTCTACTTTCTGTTTTCTTCTATGTTCATAGTTTACATTACTTATTTTACAATGTGTTCAGGCACACATTGTACTTTTTCTCTGTCTGCTCCACACTTTCCTATAGCTGAAGCTGTGCTTAAAGCCAAGTCCTGCAATTCAGCCTAGTCAGTTCACAGCTAAAACTGAGGAGTGCATGGAAGGTCTTCAGTATCTGTTTGAAGAAAGTGCAAAATCATCACAATCCTTGAAAAATTTCTTCTCAAGGCTCACCGTGTCAATAAATTATCCATTTAAAAAAAACTCAAGAAAAAGCAACTTTCTAATGTCATTTCCCATTGTTATGTTTTGCACAATTTTCATGAAAGTGTCTACATAAAGTCACATGCTGGAACATAACAGCATCTTCTGTCCACAATCAATGGGATGCTTTCAGAGGGAAGCCCTCAGCCAAGCCAGAGTGACAGCCATACTGAACTGTGGCAGTACAGACAAAAGATAACTTTTAATGTGTTTCTTGGCACTTAGTTATTTCTTCACATTTATTAAAACAATTTCTTCCAGTACTTTCTATATTTTTTAATTTAGGCTGGTGATTAAAACATTCTAGTAAAATGATTAAACATTTTAGCCTATTAAAGCAAGTGATTCCACTGAAAAATGAAAACATCTCTCATTAGGGTAAGTATGGTCAGCCTTATTTTTCATACTCCTCCCTCATCTTGAACTTTTCAGTGGAGGCTTCTAAAAGGTTCCTTAGGAGGTTTTTCAGGGGATGGGTGTATTGGTATTTAAAAAAAAAAAAAAGACAAAAAACCCACACCCAAATTGGTTTGTTTGTTTATTGATCTGGGGTTTTTGTTTTGTTTTGGTAAGTGCATCACACACATTTGTTTGTTATTAACAGTTTATGGTTACATAACCAGACACTAAAAATAGAATATTTCTTTTTGTATTGATAGTAAAAATATTTTGTCTGACTAGGACTTCTCGTAAAAAGTACCTTCTGGGTTAGTCAAGTTTCTGCATGCACAGTCAGAGAGTCTATGGCTTTGTAACCCAGCCCCAGGGATAAAATTTGCCTGGTGGTGTAAGAGTGTACTCAATTAGAAGATTAACTTCTACATGTAACTTCTGTGTTGTTATTTTAATGCCGGAAGAAAAAGTGTCTGTCTACATCCCAAGTCACCTGCAGGAACATGTGATTCCTTGAGAAAAGGAAATACAATGCAAAGCTGAAGAAGTGCTGCTGCACTGTGCTACAGCACAGTGCACTCCTGAGGAATCTGCAGCAGTGCTATAGGTCAGAGCAGTAGTGAATTTTTGGACAAACCTCCTGGTTGCTCCCATTCACTGTGCTTTGGTTCTCAGCACAGTGGTCTAAAAACACATTCCATAAACGTGTTTTGGATGAAACTAAGCCAGATGTGCTCCAGGACTGTACCTGATTCACTCCAATAGCTCACAGGTAGCTAAGGTCCCAGACCCACTCATTAGCTGGACCAAAGCAAACCCCCTTTGACATGCCTGGTCCTTGGGATCAACAGATTTGCTCCACTGATCAGCTCATCCCTGCCTGTACTACCTGCCACTCTATGCATGACTTGTGTGACCAGCACTAATTTTGCCATATGGAAAGATGTTTACGTGAATGAAAACACAGCAGTGGAATTCAGAGCAGATTAATATCTCCTGGCACAAACAGGAACACTGTGTACTGAATGGGGTGGTTTGGTGAGAATCAAGGTTTTGGCTGAAGCAAAATGTCTTAGTAGATGCACGGAGGAAGTCCTGACACTTCTACAGGATCGTTTGCTGCACAAGGCTACTTCCCTTCAAACCTGCCACTTACCACTGCAACAGGCTGCACAAATAAAAACTCCGTTTCAAATCACCATCCTGTGTTGCTGTGAATGTCCACCACTGGAAAATATCCAGGGTGGGAAAGGGTGCATGGAAAAACATTACATGTATAATGATAAGGTGGCAGGTGATGGCCTATCCCTGGAGAGTAACACAGGCCCTTCAGTATTTCTGTTTGCCATTAGAGAGAAACAAGACAGATCTTTGCTGCTGAAGCTCATAGACTGTTTTTTTCTGTTTTGCTGCCCCACTTATGTCTAGTAAAAGATACCAGCTCTGCTTGCAAGCCTTGACTCGGTTGTAAACTTAGACCATCCAAGCTACAACAACAAGAGGACAAACTCCACATAGTGCAAATGTAATTTGCAGGGTCAGCATGAAACTGATCCTGCCTCTTGGATGAAGAGAGAGCTATATATGTTGTGTCACATCCACGAAGCTGCCAGCACCTGCTAAGAATCTTCAACACAAACTGAAGCCAAAGTGAGCTGAGGTCACGCTTCAGGCATGCCAGGATGGATGAAGTCATTGTGTTCAGCCACTCTGGCTAAATGCAGTGGCAATGTATACATATCACACACCCACAGACCTCTGTCCATCCTGTTCCAGTTGTCCTTGGTCCTGCATTACAGAGGATATGCAGGAAAGGTACCCTCTTGGATGTATGAAACAACTACAAAAGTGATTTCCACAATGTTAGATTAGGTACAAACTTATACATGGCCAAAACTTAGGCCATCATATTTTCAAGGTTTTCTAGAGGACATTAAATATGGCTTAAATTCATCTTTGAAACAAGTGGGTGAGATATACAGTATAATATTATTTTATTTCTACTGACATCCCTAATGGGAAGACAAATGTTGCAGAAATCTTTAATAAACAGAAGAATGACTCTGGCATGTCAGCTCTCCATCACTGGATCTGAGGAAACAAAATATTTATTGTTTCCAGGTCTCTGAGATCTTAAAAAAAAAAAAAACTCTTGGATTTTTGGCAGCTGAAAATAAGAACTTTCAATAAAGACAAAAGAATTATTGTTTCTGGTGCTCATCCAAAAAATAAATACAAAAGAAAAAGTAGTATACTTCTGTCTGTACCTAATAAAGTATGCTCTCTAGTTTTTCTACTCATCTTTATTCATGGATAGATTTGTCTTCTTTTGCTTTGCTCATCTTCACTGGATCACAAGAACACATGATGTGTAACATCTCTTCCCTCTGTCATTTGGCTGCACATATCCAGGAATTGACACTGTAGCTAAAGGTCATCAGACCTATAAAATTAGTATGATCTTCATACTCTTATGACAGTATGAAACTCACTCTTTCATGTCAGAGGGACAGCTTCTATTGTCATTTGGTGTCTAGCATACCATAGAAGCAAATGCAGCTGCTTAATTTTAGAGCCAGTAGACAGTTCCCATCAAAAGCAGCAAAAGGACAACTGTTTGACTTGTGCTGGTTGTTCCTTCCATGTGTCTACTTTCCTATCCCTGGCCTCTGTACCCTGCCCATAGCTCATCACAGTCAGCAAAACTTGATGGAAATATGCTCAGTTCTTCTCTGGAGATGAGTCACCTTTCCAGTGTCAGCCTTGCAAGGCTCTTCACTTAAATCCAAACCACCACTGGAGAGAGATCCCTCCATCTCTTCTCTATCCTCTCTATCCTAAGGCAGAAGGATTTCAGTTGTCCTCTGCCAGTTCAAACAAAGGCTGGCCAGGAGGAATGAGCATTCCCATTGCCATCCTTTTCTACCACACAAAGGATGATCATTTATAGTAATTTACAATAATACAGCTTTGGAAAATATATTTTGGAGGGGAAAGTGTTGTTTTAAGAACTACACGGAATTTTCAACATTCAACTAAGAAAAGTGCAGTCAAATTTTAGTGGTAAAATATTTAAATCCCTGCATATTTGACAGATTATTCCATGTGAATGATAATGATTTGTTGTAAATGTCACCATAGCAGCTACACAGAAATATATACAGTCTAGTCAGACTTCAGAATAACGTAAGCTTTATCTTTATTGCCTGGTAATTACCACCAAGAATAGAAGTATCCCCTTTGTATTCTTGAGAAACAAGACCCAAAGTTTGCCCTACTTTTTCTTTCACTTAAATAGTGAGAAAATTGCAATGTAAGCTAGCCAGAAAATGTTGGCAATTGCATGTTGGATAGACTTGAGGGGTGAAATATGAGAATTACTGAGACAAAAATGAAGGATGTTGTCAAAAACAGAAATTTAGACTTGATAGCCACCCTCCTGGAAATGGTAAAAAAAAAAAAAAAAAAAAAACAAAAAAAAATTAAAATTAATTAAGTTTCCAAGGAATGAGTTAGAAAGGAAGCAATGAAGAAAGCCTTGAGACACTATGAGAGAAAGAGGAGAGGCAGTAAGTCAAAAGAGCAGAGGGAAGTAAGTAGAGTGGCTCCAGAAGCATTAGGAAATCGGAGCAGGGAGCAACTCAGTAGTCTGAAGGAGTGAGTGACCACAGAAGATCAAGGAAGGAGAAGGAACAAGAGAAGTCCCCTTGAGAAACATGAAAACACTCCAGGAAAGCTGGTGTGGAAAAAGGCAGTGCCTGAGACAGGGAATGAAGAGGAGATAGAAAATGACAGAGCTCATGAGAGAACCTCTCAGTCCTCTCTGCATGAGGCCATGGCACCTCTGCCCTCTGGCCCATTCTGGGAGGAGACATGATGGCAAGTTGCATGGCTGTTAAGGTAGCTGAGGATCTTAATTCCCTTCTCTCACAGAGAAATTTTGTCGCTTTATCTCCGTCTTGAGGGGGAAAGAAACTTTTTATTGTATTGCTGTGTCTCTTTATCTGGTGCTGAGAGCAGGGTCAGAACAAACTCCTTTTCCACTTAGGCTCTCTACACCACACATCTGAAGACATTTAAGGGTAGTGTCTAAACTGGGGGTCAGGTCTCTCCAACTCCCTCGCAGACAGCAGAACAAGAGAGGTTGCTCTAGGCAGCAAGTCAGGATTCCCAGTACAAACTTCTCTTGACTTCCCTCTGGCCTGTGTAGGGGACCAGAGGACTCCAGCCCCCAGGGGATTAGAGATCCACCACCAACTCTCCCAAGCCAGCTCCAGATTCCTTATACTGAAATCAAAAGCTATAGGCAAAATGTAGTTAAAAGCTTAACCTTGCTTATGTCTACTAGGAGTCCTCTTTTTCATTTTTACTTTTTTTGAGTGTTTCATTTCTTAAACACTCTTCACTTGATTAAAAATGGTAATACACCAATTGCTTCTAAATTTGAAAATATTTAAAATACATATACAAAATAATAGGAAGCTAACTTTACTAACTTAAGTAAAACTAATGTAAGTATTTTGTGATGTAAAGTTCAGCATGTTATCCTTTAAAAAAAGCTAACATTGTGCAAATTGATGTAAAAATACCATAAATCCTCTTTCAATTAAACTATTTCATTGAAAAAGCCATAGCATGAAGATTGAATGCTAATAGTTATTGAAAGTGATAAATTATGCAAGGATTATACTTTACAAACATGAGACTCAATGTCTAGGAAAGAATGTAATAACTACCTTTAGGTATATTTAAAAAACAAGATGTTCCGTGAGTAGTTAAGAGAGCCTGAGCCCCATATATTTGTGTCTTATATCCTCTGCATGTTCCTACTGTATTAACCCTATCCATCTCTCACGTCCCCACTTGATAATCCCCTTTGGCAAGAGACAGAACAGCCTGAAGCTGTCCCAGAGCCCTGGGTGAGCTGGCTGATGCGTTTGCGTGCGCCCAGGTGCTGCCAGGCAAAAGCAAAGCTGACTTTGCCCAACAGGGGCCAAGTTACCTGGAAGAACAAACATGCTTTTTCTTTGCTATCCAACCACAAATTTTCATGGCAGTTATTGGAACTGAATGATGTTTGGGATTTCTCCTCCTTTCTCAAATGTGGTTGAAATTGGCCTGACTTTTTCTGGGGAGATGGAGGGGTACTGGGGGAGAGAGAGTCACAAAAAAACAGGACTAAAAATATCAATGTTTGGATTTTTCCAGGCCATTTATTCTGAAATATTAGAAAATTAAATATGTAAAGTAATACCCCTCACCAATAAACACACAGTAACAGACAGAAATGGATTATTTTTGTTTTAATCTAGTGATACATTTTAATAAACCACGATATTTGCATTTTCTTCAATTCAGAGTACATATACTTTGAGGTCTGTATTTTTCAACTCCCAAAAGGATGGATGACACACTAGGAAGCCATTTGGACAGTGGGAGGAGAAGAGCACTGTCCAGTGTGTGGATTACCATGGATATAAAGCCACAGCTGTGTGAGGAGCACATTGATAGAACCACATCCGTTTACATTAGCTGATGATCCATCATTTATCTGAAACAGTATGTTACCAAGGAGGGCCTAAATGATTTGGACTTAATACTTGATTACATGGTTATTTCAAGAACTCTGCAATGGCCCTTAAGAAAAATCCTGCTGTCTTTGGCAGTCTTATCTAATTTATACTCTAGGTTCCACAACTCTTACTGATACTATGTCTTTACAACCTAAAGGGACTCCTTTTAATAGTCTGTGGCATTGTGCTCGCAGTACTTATCAGTGAGGCTAATTACAATTTTGGGGAATTAAAAGCCTTTATTTAAAGTAACCAGGCTCAAAGGCTCATGCATGGGCATAACTGACAGCAGTAGGGCTTGGAATGAAATTAAAGTCCTATATACTAAAAATAATATACTAAATATAAAAAATATACTAAAATATCCTATATACTATATACCAAAACCAAGATAGGGTAGATTCTGGACAGCCCTGACTCCTTTTGGCACTCTGATGCCGCAAGTAAACATCAGTCACTATTTGTGAGACTATTACCTTACGTCAAGTTCATACTTACACACTACTTTCAGTTTGACTACTGTCTCTTAATTATAAATCTGTGCTCTCTCTTCATGCCTGCCTCCGTGACTCTGATTGAATGTTACAGAGGTGCAACACACCAGATCAGCATGCAGTGGATGAGATGAAGATGCATCTAGCAAAGGTTTTGATGTTCTGTATGTTGTAATTTATAGTTTTCACAAGTTCATTCTAAAGGAGGAGATTTACCTCCATACACATTTATCTCTGTCTTTCCTCTTTCCTCCGCCTGTATTTCTTTACTTTCTTCTTCTGATTTAGTATCTCTCTATTGTTCTGCTGTTCTTGTGTCTTTGCAGAATGACACCATTTCATACATTTGGATGTCTATGGTAAAAGAAAAGAAAAAAAGGAAAAAAAAGAAAACAAGAAAATGGATCGGTATAAATATTGGCTTTGCAGAGACCTGTAATGGGCAAATGGCCAAGGAAACTGCAAAGTAAATGAAGAAGCCAAAACTTTTAACTCTCACTGCCTCCAATGAACATCAGTTGATTTCATCAGGAAAAGTACAGATGACTTAGAAATTTAATTACATTGACCTTCAGGGGTGTTTTTTATTTGCTGTCACTCCAACGTCAGTAAGGCAAACTCTCAGAATATGATCTTAGTGCCCATAGTCTCTTGCTCTCGCTTTTAAATATTAATGACAATGCATCTGTCCACAGTCCAGGTCTCAAGAAGCCAAACTTTAATTCTCTTTGTTATTCCCACAGTAATGTTGCTGGATTCATGGATGGAGCTGAGAGTTTTCTTCAGATCAGCTTTTTGTGTATGCACTGTTTCATATTGAAAAAAGTTAATCATATGTATGGAGAATAAACAACTTTATAGGGAAATAATGGTTTTGTCTGTTCTTGATTTCTTATATATTCAGTTACTTTCTGAATATATCATATAGATTATTGTATTCCAAATGCAGTTTGGTGTAGACATCTACCAACACAATAATCAGTAGTGTTTACATTACAATCAGACTTGACTCATGCCTGTAAATTCATCCCATTTTATGTATTTATACACAGATTTTCTCCCCACTTTTCCCCCCAACAGACCACATAAAATGCAAAGAATGGTTCATAAAACCTGAACTCAAATCTGCAAAAGCTGCAAAATATCTGGATAAGGCTGCTGCTTTAGGTAGAACTGGTAGCTGGGATTTGGAGGTGGTCACCTGTGGTCAGCTCTGGAGGAAGATCTGGGTACTCTCAATGTATTTTAGCACTAGAAACAGAAAGAAATTGGAATGATAACCCTCAAACATCCCACACCTCATTCTAGATTGTGAATCACCTTAGATAAAATGGGCTTTTAAATTTAATTTCCAAATCTCATTCAGGTCTACTTCAACATGCGGAAATGACAACTGCAACTCTTGCTCTCTTTGGACAGGTTTGCTCTTGAAATTCTTTAAAATATAGGAGATTTTGAACAGCAATTTTTCATGAAATCTGGATGAAGAAAAAAAGAAGAATCGGTGACAAGCAACAAAACCAAAATTATTTCAGGTAGAGACAGCATTTGAAGCACCGAAATTTCCTGCCCCTAGTCCTGCCACAGCACCTGTGGGGCTGGCATGGAGAATTGAATTTCAAATGGATTGAAAACTGTGGAACTCACTGAACCCTCAAAACACTCTAGTCTATCCAGAAGGCCAAGTGACTTGGACCGCAGTACAGCAGTGTATGAAAAAACCTGTAACATTGGAAACACAAATGTTCTCCTGATTCAACCTAAAACACTCGGAAGCAAAATCATCAGGCAAAGACCACAGGTGTTCACAAGAACGTAAATTCAACGAAAATTACCCAGAGGCTGAATTTAATTGGCAATCATAGCATTGCTTTGTCAGGTCTAATAGAGACTCACCACGCTAAAAATCTAAATGCAACGGTACAGCAAAATAATAATTAAAAAAAATATGCGGTCAGGAAAAGCACCACCAAAAACCTCACAAGGAAATATATCTGGCATAAAAGTCCTAAAATAAACACTTGTTGGCGAGGACAAGTTTTTATTTAAGTTTGTATAATGGCAAAAAAAAAAAATCTAGAACCTGTTATTTGTAGCTTTGTTTTCTGTGTGAACTTTGCCTGTATGAAAGGTACTATGCTTTTTCTTTATTATCCTTTTAAATTGGAGAGGTTTAGGTTTTGTTCCACTCTGAAATTATCCTGAAACATACCCTGCTCTAGAAGTACTGTGGATGAAAGGTAAGCCTAAAGAATTTAATATCACAAACATCACAAAATTATAATTAATTTATATAAAATACCATAATGAATGCACATTGTAAGATTGTAGTGTTGTGGTAAATACATTTCTTTAAAAATTAACACTCATGCAGCAGATCATCTATTTTTTCTGTACTCTTAAAATGTTCTGACTTCAAATTTCAAAATGCTTTTCTATGTCAATGACAATCTTAATAAACTACAATTAGTTCCACAAGGCACTTTCTGATGCACAAGCCCCTGGCTTGATTGCGGTGAATGGTGGGTATTTCCTGTGTTTAAGTCCACATATGGATTGAGTAAGGCAGTGGCAGAGAGACTACTGTTTTCCTTCACTACATCTTCATTTCTTTTTCAGAGAGTAAGCCTTTTTTGTTTTTCCTGGCTCTGTTGTCAAAACATTGACCAGAGTTTTGGCTCATGGTATTGGAATACAAGGCCAAAACAATCCTCTGAAAACCAGTGTGGCAAAATGTATTTTAAATCTATACATTCACCATTCAACCATGGGAGTAACCACACCCACTGCCCCTCTCTGTGGTTTAAAAACAACATGGGTTTGCCCCCAGAACAGTTTGATTTATTTGACAATCTTTTTCAAGCTGGGTATATCAACATTTAAACTTTTCTGAGGCTTGGCTTCCTACATCACATGTACAGCAAGTATTAAAACACACTCTAATCATTTTCTGCCTCTATTAAACTAGACAAGGTGAATGCATTGTGCATTCTGCAAGATTTCTTTGAAAACCTGTCAGTCTCACCAAAGACAGATAAGCTTCAGTGATTTTTTTTTCTCTGAGACTTGCAACTGGGACCTTTCAAAGACTACTTTTATTACACCCTTTTTTGGAAAATACATTGTAATGATGAATATGTAGACCTAATTATTGTTTCTGACATGCTAAAGTCCAATGTAAAACAGTAAAAGATGACACATTACAGAGACTTGATAAAATGTAGCAGAATGCACAAGCACACTGTGAGAATGCAAAATATTTCCTGCATTATTAGACCAATCCTCTTTCCTCGGGAGTAACAAGGAATACAAACAAAAACTTGGATGTAAAAATGAAATCAGGACAAGACCAATTTCGCACACATGATTGGAAAAATTAAAGTACAGTGATGGTGTGTGGTAGATTAAATAATCTATCCAAACAGAATCTGATATTCTGAGCACTGGGGTGTAACTCCCCTGAACCAGAATTCCGGTATAATTTACTCCCAGGTTTTTTGTTCTGTTTTTTTCTGGTGGGTACCACATCGCTGAGACGGGCCTCTGTTGGTGTTGCATGCAGTTACATAGAGAAATATATTCATAGACATGCAGCGGTAAGCCTAAATTTAAGGTGAAGCAGTGGCTCTACCTTGAACCACCAATAAACGATGCGTGTGACACTTGAACCAAATTTAAACATCCTGCCCGAATTTACTCCCAAACGGCACGGGGGGAACGAAAGCGCAGGCCAGGAAGAGCCTCTCGCCGTTAAATCAAACATAGACTTCACAGCCAAACCTGTTCCACTTGTGCGTGCTGTAGGGAGCTTTACAAGGGCTGGCGGGGGATGTACGAGTCTGTGAATGATGTAGCCACACGTGCTACGGCCGCTCCGCTGCCCTGCCCTGCCCAGTCCAGCCCAGCCCAGCCCAGTCCAGCCCAGTCCAGCCCCGCCTGGAGCAGAGCGCCGGGAACCGCCGGTCCTAATGGAACGAAAAGCAATTAGCCCGGGAGGAGGGCACTTCCCTGGATTGGCCGATGCTGATGGATGTCTCTCCGCCCCCGGGGGCCACCGTGGTCCCGGCTCTGCCGTGGGACCCGGCCGGCTCGGTCCAGCCCCGGGATGCTCGCTCATCCCTGCGCAAAAAACTCCCGCGCGCCCGTCTGCCCCTCCTGCAGCGGAGTCCCGACGGCCTTCCTCACGAAAACCGTAAAACCCCAGAGATGGATTTTAGTGGCTTAAAGAAGAGACATAAAGGGAATAAAATAATAAAATAAAATAAAATAAAATAAAATAAAATAAAATAAAATAAAATAAAATAATAAAAAAATCAGCGTTTCAACAAACCCCATAAACCCGAGATGCGAGAGCTAGAGAGAAGAGAACGGGGGAAGGACGAAAAGCTAAAAGTATCAGCGGGAACAGCAAATAGCTTAGTTTTCACTCCAGACACCATAACTTGTTTTACGATCAGTGATCTGTTTAAAGATTTGTCCTGGAAGTACTCGAGATTGGGTTACAAAAGGTTACGTTAATTGCATTAAGCCATAATGACCCATGAAGCGCTGCAAAGGCTTAGAGAAATCACTCTTCTTCCTTAAAGAAATAAAATAAAATAAAATAAAATAAAATAAAATAAAATAAAATAAAATAAAATAAAATAAAATAAAATAGGAGCAAGGCAGGACAACGGGGCGGGACTCCAGGCGGAGGCAGCAGGGCAGGAGGCAGCGCCCCAGTCCCGGTGGGCTCCAGCCCCGGCCAGGAGCCCTCCAGGGTGCCCTCGCCCCCCTCCCGGCACTGCCCGGGCGCAGCCGCCTCCGTTATGGTCCGGAATTAAATGTGTCTACTAATAATCTATAGTCTCGCTCGCCGGGGCAGAGCAGACAAACAAAATTGTCATTCCAAATGAAAAGAAAACACTATTTCTTAGAAGTGTTTAGGAGCGTGCACAGCGGGGCATATTTTCGTTCTTACTGGCAAGAGTTTGTAACTGGATCCCTTAACATTACTGAGAACGTGAAAACATGAAACAAAAGTATTGATCCAAGAATTCGCCGAAGAAAAGTATCCAAATACACACTGGTTTATTTGAGATTTTTTTTTTTTAAGGTTACATCAGATGTTTACGGGGGAAGCCCAAGCTTGAGATACAGCCCCTGCGTGCCCCATTCAAACACACGCAGAGGAAAGTGTCATTTGTGTTGTTAAATTTACATTACGTTCACTTTAATTGCATCAGCTGCTAGATAGATCTAGGAATAATGGCATTTAAGAGGAAAATAGCAATCATCTTCTGAAGACTGCAGCATAATGGAGGAACCTAATTAATTTAACTTTGCAGTCTTCCATAATGGCTACACTTTATCATTTCCACAGATGGAGCTTGAAGGAATTAACAAAGCTGTTTATCCCAGCAGACATCTCTGACTGTGGTTAGCCAATGGCTGATTTCCCACTTAAAGATGCATTTCTTCACTTGAGGGAAACCAACCCGAGCCCTGGCAATAGCTGTTGAAACTTGCTATTACTATATGCGTGTGGGATATTGAAAACCTGAGAAAATGCACAATATGTGTCTCTTTATGGTCTTATCAAGTGACGCTGGAAGAAGACAGAGTGTTTCCTTGCTTACCAGAGTCAAGGTTTTTCCAGTACCATTTTGGTTTCTCTTCCTTCATTTTCCCCTTCACTGTATTTTTCTTTACAACCTATCCTACAAATCTTTCTTTTTTTTTTTTCGTTTAAAAAAGTCAGTACGTGTGTGTTTCTCGATGTGTAGAATTGTAGAATTCAACCCCTCTCTGAGATGATTTGCAATGTTTACAGACTTTTCATGCCTGGGAAACCTGAGTAGACCTGAAGTAAGCACTCCTCCACACACAAAACACAGTAAAAACCTGATTATTTGAACAAGTTGATTGTTTATTATTTCAGGAAACAATACATTTTCCACGCTGCCATATTCTAGGGTGCAATGCACACACACTCATACCCTCCAGTCTCCCGTGGGTGTCAGAGGAGAATCAGAAGGGAGAGATGTGCCGTGATACCAACCTAGGGATGAACCACAGTACTTAAATGATCTACACCATTACCCGCATAGCTGGGCTATTAAAAGGTGTTGTTTGATACCTTTGAGAGGAGTATAAAAGCCTGGACCTGGGGAGTCAGCCGCAGCAGTGAAGCAGTGAACCAGATGAGCACTTCATCGACACGATTGTCTCTTCCCGCTCCTATAGAAAGAAACGTTTTGCGGGGGCTCGGAGACAAGGATGGTTATGCGTTCTATTTTTTCTTTTATTTTATTTCTTTTTAAGGTTTTCTGGCATCCGGAGTTTATTGTTGCTGTTGATTTGGGGGGAGGGGGTGAGGCGGGGCGGAAAAAGGCGGGTTTGCGCACTTCCGAGTGCCTGTCAAGCAAAACTCCAATCCTTGAACTTAGACCTTGCCGCTGCCTGAAATGACAATCTGGTACCGTTCTTACACCCTGGCAGAGCAAGCATCTTTGCTATCGCTCGTTTGTTCCCAGCAGCGTCCAGCTTACACACAGAAAAATGCCGGGCTGCTGGTAAAATTCATACAGCTTTCAGTTACTATAAAGTAAAAGTGAATAGCAGCCAAGGAGCCATCTGGGCTGCTTGTGTCGTGTTATTTAGGAAGGCAGGTTTGGATCCAAACCTGAATTTGTTAATCTGGCAGGTATCTCCACCACCAGCCAGTGGAGCGACAATGAGTATCTAAGTAATACTGTGATTTCTCTCCTTGTCAGAATAAATCCCCGGCTGCTGAGAGCATGAAGGGGAGAAGCTCCTGCCTTTCACCCCAACCAGGAGCGCACGGCAGCTCCGATCTCAGGGCGCCGTCGGGCAGGTACGGCAGGGAGAGCGCTGGGATTTGAGCCGGTGACGTGCGCCGTGATGCAAGCCCAGCTAACCAGGAGACAGTGATGCCCCTTCGCTAACCAGTTGGAAGTCCTGGGCACTGGATTGAAAAATAACCTGGCACATCTATGTGTCTATACTTTCACGGGGAAGAGGAATAAAAAAAATTTAAAGGGATAAGGAAGAATGGGAACAGAAAGTAGAGCAGGGGACCTCAGGCTTTGGCTGGCACATAGCTTTAGTCTGAGCGAGGTGCAACTGCTTGGAAACCAGTTACATCAGAAAAAGAAAACAAACAAACAGCAGCCAAAACTCGGGTGAAAAAAAGAGAGCAGACGCGGCCGCACGGTGAATCTCGCAGAGGCAGCCCCTGCGAACCGGCCGCACCTGCTCTGCCCGCGGACCCCCCCTCGCAGACCCGCCGGGCCCCGTGGGTGCCCACAGGACCCTCTGGGCGCCCACAGGACCCCCCGGGTGCCCACAGGCTGTCGGTGCCCCTGCGGCGCTGGCGAGCCGAGGGGGAAGCTCGGAGGACGCCCGGGGCAGGGGTGGGATGCTGCCGGTTGTCAATGATGCGGTCGCTGCGGGTGGTTAAGTTTTGCTTATGATGTAGGATAACGCCGCTGTGGGACCGTGACGCTGTGCAAATCCCGCCCGTGCTCCAGCCCCTTCCTTACTCTGTTGTCACATATTCCCGGTGATACTGGTTTCACTGAAAATAAAGTTGTTGGGTTTTGTTTTTCTTTTTTCTTTTTTTTTTAACTGGCAAAGTGTAGCTGTTAAAAAGACAGAAGACAAATCCCAGCGGGAAGACTTCCCGCGTGCTGCGGGATCCCAGTCCCTTCGGAGGTGCGGGAGGGCAGCGAGGTCCCGCCATCCCCGCGCCACGCACACGGTGGTGGGCGGGAGAGGAGCGGCCGCCTCCCGTTCCCTGCTCTGCTCCCGCCTCGGCCGCTCCTCCCCTCGGCTCGGGGAGAATCGCCTGGGAGCCCAGCAGGACTTTCCTGTTTACCCGGCCCTAGAGGCCCCCGCCGGTGCTACCTCTGGTGCCGGCGCCCCAGGGAGGGGAACAGAGGAGCGGGAGCGCGGAGAGATTGTGGCGGGTCAGCCAGGAGATAGGAACGCTGCAAGGCCAGCTGCTCTGTAGCTGCACCTGGGCTGTTCTTGTCCTGCTCAGCCAGGGAGCAGAGCTGCTGTGCGGAGGCAGCAGCATGCTCCCCATTCCTTGCCTGAACAGTCGGAGGCCAAACCTCCCTGGTGTTCCCTCAGAGCTGACCTGCAGCTGGGTCATCAGGGCCGGAGCAGAAGTTGTGACGCGCCCCTCGGTGTCACATCACTCCGCCTTCCTCACTCATCACCCCTCAGCTCAGGCTCCCTTCGGCTCCGTTCACCCCGCAAGCCGCTCATGAAAAGCTGCCGGGCCGGGGCAGGGCAGGGCCGGTCCCAGGTAGGGAGCGGAGCAGGGCGGCTGCCGCGGGCAGGGAGGCTGCGAACGCCTGCCCCGACGCTTTCCGCCGGCCACAGCGCTCCGTCCGGAGTTTGAAACGGGGAGACCACGTAAATCTTAAAATCTCCTATGAAAATTAATAAAAACACACGAAATCCTAGACAGTCCATAGCAACTGATTTTTATCTACCGTTTTACGCGCTTCATTATCCACCTAAATGTAACCACCCCGTGGTTTAATGTAGTTCACGGAGACCACAGGCATTTTTGGCTTCCCTTAGCCTTTTTATTCTAGCGCTGGCATTGGCCTGACTTGAGTCTTCTCTCAACATTTGACTATATCTGGGGGTTGGGATAAGACCAAGGAGGGAGAAATAGACGGCTTCCGATGTTTGCCTCACTATCACTTCAAACCAGCTTGGGGAAATCCCAAGCGCTTCAAACCCAGTTTTTCGGTAGTCGTCCTTGTGCCTTCGTTTTCTGTCACCGTTCTGTCCCAGAGGACAGTTTCTCTGGAAGCTGGAGACCCCGGTCGGGCTTGCTGGAGGCGGGGGTTGGCTTTAATCAGCGTAGTCAGAGAACCAGAATCAGGTGTGGATTTGTTTCAGGGCATGTTTGCATCAATCAGTATTTTCGTTACAATCTTGTCAACAGTTTTAATTCAAAGCGTATGCTAAAGCCGAAGAAACTGAGCCGTACAAGGGAGAGTTATTTTTAGAAAAATATAGTTAAACAAATTGGCATGGATGAAATATTCTGATGGTACTAGGGGCAGATATTTTTTTCTTAGTTTTATCGACAACGAGATGACTCGATGCTATGTGGCAGGGCGGTCTGTAATTTTTGGCGAGCTTCGACCGCGGCCTGCCAATCCAGAGGGGCGCACCCTCTCCTGAACTTTTCCCTGTCCTGTGCCAGGCGCAGATAGAGCCCTGCGCTTTGCCCAGCACGGGCAGAGGCGGTGGGAGCACTGGGGGTCTGCGAGAGGGGTCACAGCAGCAGCCCCTGCGCTCCTCGGGGCGTTCCGAGCCTCCCCGCACCCCCTTCCCTCACCGCGCCCTCGCCGGGGACCCGCGGCGTGCCCCCGATGCTGGGGCAGAGAGGGGTGGGAGCTCTCAGCGACTGCCCAGGGGTTGCGCGGCAGGCGGACAGATTGCAGGCGGGTTTGCCGGGGCAGCCGATGCCGGGCGCGGCTTTCCGCAGGGCGCATCTCCCGCGGAGCCAGGGCCGGCTCAGCCACCCCACCGCCCCACTCGGGGGTTAAATCCACCGGATTAAAGGCTAACCCGACGGAGAAGCGCTCCTACCTGCGCTGTGTTTTTGGCTTAGCTATTTGCGTGGGGCTGGGGAGCCCGGCTGCGCGGAGGCGCTGCGTGCGCGGGGCTCTTTTCTCTCCCGCTCTCCGGCATCCCCAGCTCACTTTTCACATCAAATAGGCCATTAACGTTTGATCCTGACTGTTACATTCCAGGTTTCCCAGTGATGTTTCCTGTACACTGAGCCCCCCCCGCCCCGCTCCCACTTCTCTCCCGCTTCGCATTTAAGCACGAGCCGGTAGATCTGAATTTCTGTCGAAAATGTAATTTTGAACGTAGGCACTCATTCGTCTCTTCGCCCTCGGCCTCACACCGAAGTCTCTCTCGGAGGAGGGACCTAACATTTTAGATGCCCTAGAAGAGAGCTGAAGCTTTGGCTTGCTTACATCTTTCAGCGACCGAGCCAGAGCGAGACCTGTTAAAGCACTGAGTAATGCCTGCGAAGACAATACCCATAACTTCAGAGTCCTTACGCGACTACTGGCAGTGGCTGCGCTCAAGCGCTGCAAACGGCCAAAGGGATCAGCGGGACATTCTCTACTCCCGTTCAGAACGTTTATTAAGCGGGAGCAGTGACTCAGGCTTCAGCCGAATAGGTTTTGCGGTTTCTTCTCCCCCGTGCGATCTCCTGGTTTCTTCTCTTGGCTGTAAGAAACCACTGGAGTGACGGAACAATGTTGGAGGAGCATCCCTTGGGTGCCGCAGGACCTCAGCGAAACAGGGGTCGGTCCATGGTGGGTGGAAGGGGATGGTTTCACGCATGGATGGCTGCAGCCAGTCCCGGCCCACCATCCGGCTTCCCCGAAACCTCGCTGCGTGGGGCCGAGGCGGCAGAGCCGCAGGGTAGGTCCCTGCCGTGTCCTTTGGAGCATCATTCAAGGGCTCCACGGCCCTGGTGGGGCCTCAAGCCTGGGAAATCGCACCAAACAGCCAGGGAGGGGAGTGTTCAAAACACAGGGCTCAGCATCCCTTGCCCGGCTCCGCGTTTCCCCGGGCCCGCGGAGGCGGAGCGGGGCGGGCGGCGAGCGCGGCTCTGCTGGGGCAGCTGCGGCCGGGAGGCACCGCTTCCCCCTGCTCCCTGGTTTGTTCCTAACACGTTTGCACTGTCGAATTTCATCGTGGGGAAAATATTTATTTAACATCCGACGTTTCGTTACATTTTTTGACAAAAAGATTCTCTTTCTAGAATATTTGCAGACTTGTGTTTAGAAGGGTTTTGAGCAAACGCGGAGATGGTAATCTTAAATTCAAACATTTGCCCCCAGATATCGAAGGATGATACTTTTTCCTATTAACCTGTCAGAAATGTGTTGCAACGCCTTCAAATAATTTTACTCATTCGAAAAATTTAATTCTTTAGTTTTGTCATCATTACAATAAATGTTTGCCTTGTTAGTTAATATTTTCTTCATTTTAAGACATTTGAACCTCCTGTTACAAACACTATTTTCCTCAAATATACTAAGAAATTTTCTTTATTGAACCGAGTAAGGATACAGGTAATGACAGATAAGCAAGACTTAACATTGTCAGCAAAAATTATTAAATTACATAGACCAACCTCAGGCTGCTGGGAGTTAAATGGAGTCATAATGTTCTGAAGACAAAAAAAGAATGTGAAATACATACAGGTTTCCCAAGTCTCCTCTGATTAAACTTCAGTACCTGATAAACTGCACTCCAAAATTTGCAATAGTGACTGCACTTAACTACTTTTACAAACGGTCTTTTGTTAAATAATGCACAAGCCCATGTTTGCAGAATATGACATTAAACAAGTGGCTCGTCACTGGGAATGGTTCAGGCTCCTGGTAATACCTATGTTAGGTACACAGGCTTCTGATTTTAGGCCTTTACTGCTGAAAAACGTCATCTAGAGTTGTGGAGAGAGCAAGGTTAAGGGTGTTCTTCCACTACACATGGTGTATTCAGTTTTAAGATCTTAACAAGCTAAGGCACAATTAAAATTACTAGACAGTTTAAAATGCAGAATTTCATTGATAATTTACTCTATAATCTGGTTTAAGACAGTTATTTAATGGAGTAAAGTTGTGTAAATCCATGTATTCATAAATAGCTCGGTGGGTAGTTTCACTAAAACATAAGTGTCTACAGTGTTAGATCTTAGCATCTGAGATTAATTTTCAAATACTTAAAAAACAGTGCTCAAAAGTCACTGGGAGTCAGAGGGACCTCTCCCACTGACCTGGAGATTGGGAAGTTTCTATCTGCAGCGACACAATTAGCAAATTACGAAACTGGAAGACGATCTTATCTGCTCTTCCACACAATGCCAAATGGCTGCTTTTCCCATCTACCTCCAACTTCATTAATTCTAGACAACCACCTATCAAAAAGATAATGACAAAAATAATGTATTATTGGGGGGATGAGGTGAGGGATGAGCAGTACAGCAGAGGAAAAAAAAATTAACTTGTATTTAAATAATCCCATCACATGGAAGATAAACATTGGAGGCATTGAAAACATAAGCATCATGTATGAAAATGTTGGGTTTTTTTTGGGGGGGGGGGTTAAATAAAATATAATCAAGAGTTAGAAGATGAGACAGATTAATATTTGAATGGACTACTTGTTATTTGTCTTCTTGGGACCCTCTAAAGGAGTAGGTAGAGATCTCTTGTCATGTGTGGTTCACCAACACGGCACTATGGGTGCCAGTTTGTACTGGATCCCGACAGCATCTGCCCCAGAAACATTTCCTGGTTCTATTAGAAGCCATTATGCATCATTTGAATATTGTCTTTTTTTGTAGTAATAAAAAATTTGCTTTTAATTACATCTACATGTAGGTAAGGATGGCATCTGACCCTGGAAATGAAAAGCTGAGTTTTATTTGTCCTTCTTTGCATGGATAAGTCAGGTTTATACTTATGGCAGAGCTTTTTGATCATAACAAAATGCCAGTCTGTGACTGAAGGAATCATAGTTTGAAAAGACTTTGAGGGAGACAAAAGAACATTTATTAACTAAGGAAGTCCCATTTTATACTTCCTTTCTAGTATGAAACTTAAGTAAAACATATTTTAGAAACTGATTGAAAGCTTGAGTTGCTTCTAGAAAGTTAAACCCAAGTCCTGTTTTTTTTTTTTTTTGTTTTAACTCATCAGGGCAAGGTAGCAGCAAACCACAGTAGACCTGATTCAGAAAGAAAATATCACACAGATAGGACACAAAACATCCCTAGTAATGAACTCAAATCCTCCAGTCTCTTAAACCACACTGTATTCTTGAATGATGAATTTTGTACTTGGATCGCTTGCTTAGTTGAAAGAAGTGTAAAGACAGCTCCCTACTGGCAAAATATCTGAGGAGGTTACAGAATGCTGTTTATTCCAGCTAGTGTCTGGAATAAATTATGTTCCAGAAATTGGCTCCCGATACTCCTATTTCAGATGAGAATTTGTACAGAGTGCTAAGTCCTAACACTTCTGGCCAAACCATGGGCTTCATTAGGATTTGCCATTCATCATACCTGCCAGGAGTTCTCAGATTTGGAGAGGTGCTTGCTTTGAGGAGTGAAAGAATAACAGAAAAGAAACTGTTTACTTTGGCATTACTGCTGGTTCTCAAAGGCACCAGTCTTTCAAATTTCAGGGCTATGAGTTGTCAGACCTAATATGCTTTCTTGCTATTCCTACTGAAATTCATTACCTCATAAGGAAGACCCACACTAGTTTTAGTTGACACTATAGGTCGAATAAACCACTTAACATTTCAGAGGCTTCTATTGCAGATAAGGGGATAAATGGCAGCAGGTGACCTGACAGCTCTTGGGGTGGGAGGGAGTTTTCACAACTGGTTTTTAATCCAGTAGCAACAGTAGATGCTTGACAACTCATTAGACTGGACTCTAGGAAGCAGGATGGCAATCTCACTGCTATTCTAAACATTTTGATCTATAAACCATGTTTACCAATTTCCTATTTTGAAGGGTAATTATGCTGATTTTTGCTCAGTGCCTAACTATTATATAGGCTTCACTTGATTCTTCTCAGCATTAACAGCTCAAAACCCTGCAGAAAAGAAAAGCTGACAGAAACACTGCTAAGTCAAACCTAAGACAATCCACATCACTTACCACTACAAGGTCCAGGACTTCCTGTAGGAAGGAGGTCCACTCTTCCATAAGCAAGTTGAGGGCTCTCATGAGAGCATGGTCCTCCTTGGAGCTGTATTGCCAGTATTCTCACATGCCTGTGCAACAATTCTGCTTATGCTACAGTGGACATTGACATTTTATTCTGAGGTATCAACACAAAAATAAGAGCACCTCTGGGGAATTAGATGTGCTCTGGCAGAGACCTTCTTTAATATTTTTGCTATGTGTATAGTTTTTGAATACTCCCCTACTTGCTCAAAATTACTAAATACATAGGAAGTAGAATATGAATATTTGATTTTTTTTTTTTTTACCAGTAAGACTTCTAGGTGAAAGAGGACAGAATTTGGACATACGCTGAACCCCACACCTAACTTTGAAAAAAGGCTTCATGCCAGAGTGAACAGTCAAACAAAGACCATGAATTTCTGAAGAAACTGCTCTGTACAAGGTAGAATATGGCACATGTCTATTCCTTAAGTCCAGGACAAAGTACATTACAGAGATGAGGTTTTCCATTTTGCTTCCAGAGATTGTTACAGAATCACATGTGATCTTCTCCATACATATTCCACTACAAGGGAGTAAGTGGACCTGTGACTTTACTTTTCTTGAGTCTTTCTCATAATCTGTGAACCAAAATTTTTACAACCTGTAGATCACATTCTCACCTCTGGTATGCTAGAGCAATTTAATCTGCTTCCCTGCAGTATAAAAATCCATTATCCCATCATTGTGGGTCAAGGTGAATTTTGGCTACTGGATTTAGTGGGAATTAAACTCTGGTTTGTATCTTAAAATTATATCAAACTAGAAATACAATGTTAAAGTAATACAAGTCCAACGAAAATTTTAAAAAATATGTACATATAAACATCCCGGATTTGTCAAGTCAAAATGCAGCCTAATGGATTCATCATCTTCTTCTCATTCAGAAGAATGTGGACTCCATCTCTGTGAGTATTTTGCACACGGCCCCATGGATGACATTTTAATTAATTCTCACCTTTTAATTTACAGGTCTGGAGAAGAAACATGTGGAGAAAAAAACATTGAAATTGTTAAAATGGGTTCCATGTGACTTGCTCCCTTCAGGACAAACACTAGACATCCTAGTGATTTAAATGGCATTGCTTGTATATCTACACAAAAGCTTCTGGAAACATAATTTCAATTTCTTTAAAGGTAGAGATATGTTGTTGACTGTCTGAAACTGACATAAAAGCACACCAAGAAACCTGGGAAAACACTGGAAGAGTATGTACTGAAGACAAATAAGTGGAATGGAAGAACTCGAAGCAATGGCAATTTTTTTTCTCCCTTTCCTTCTGGTTTAAGGAAAGGGAGGAGGAAAAAGACCTGGACTACAGTGTTTCTATTTACAACTATATGTAACAAAACTCCCAGCAACTATGCTTGCTTCAGCGTCTGGACCAGGTTGCCAGACCGAGCAGGGCTTTCATCTATGTTATACTCGGATGCCCATTCTACAAACCTTATGCAGGGTCTAAGTTCACATCTCCAGGATGAGGAAGCAAAGAGGATGCTCTACCACTGTTCTGCAGTAACTTTATACCTGAAGCATAAGACATATGGAATCTGACCCGCGCTTTCTCTCTTCATGGGTAACGAGGAGAGATGAATGTGTACAAGCTGAGATTTTAGGGATGATCCTAATTCCGCGGGGTCAGGTGCCATATGCCTAGCACAGCTTCTCTCAGGGCAGCATTCCCATGCAGACCTTGACGCCTTGACTCATCCTGTGCCTTCAGCGATGGCTTTACCCACGATGGTGAGGAGCGGAGTCAGACAAGCCCCTGGGGCCGAGGGATGCTGCCGGTACCTTTCCGACTGCCCACCCTGCGCTGCCAAGACAGCGGCGGAGCTGCCAGCTGGGCTCGGGGTGTGTAACCTGCAGCCGTCCGTTCCCTCCCGGCAGCGCTGCAGGAAGCCAGCACTCCTCAGGGCTCATCCCTCCTTCGCTAATAACATCTTAATTCTCAGAAATAAAAAGACATTTAGAAAAAAGCATAATAACAATTTAAAAAGCTTGCGTTGGCGGGGCGGGAATGGGGGGAGGCCAGCGGCGCCCCGGTGTGTGACGGCGGGCGGAGAGCGGCGGCAGCGGCCGGGCAGGCGCGGTGCTGCCGCCGGGCGAGGCGGCGGCGGCGGGAGGAGGCGGAGGAGGCGGTCGAGCCGCTCCAGGGAAGTTTCCTCACCGCCGCCTCCCCGAAACCCCTCCCCGTCAAGCGCGGCTCCGCGCTCCTCGAAACTTACCGCCGGGCGCCGCTCCTGGGGAGCCGCCGGGCCCGCGCCGCCGCCCCGGAGGGCCCGCGGAGTAAGTGCGCGCCGAGCCGAGCCGTGCCGAGCCGAGCCGAGCCGAGCCGAGCCGAGCCGAGCCGAGCCAGGGCGGCGGGGCCGCCCCGCAGCCGGGGGGTGCCGGACACGTGGGGCCGGGCGGGAGGTGCCGGCGCTGTCCCGGGGGTTGCGCGGGCGCGCAGCAGCGCGAGGCTGGCGGCGGGAGCGAGCGAGCGAGCGAGAGAGCGAGGGAGGGAGGGAGGGGCGAGGCCGCGGAGCCCCGGCGTGGGAGGGGAGGGGAGGGAAGGGAAGGGACTGCGGAGCGTGGCTTGCCCGGTGCCGGCTGGGGCCGCTGGGCGCTGCGGCGTGTGGGCAGCGCTGAACGCGTTTTGTGTCAGAGGGGTAACAGCAGTCTGCGTCCATTTCTCCGTGGTGTGAGCGTGTCCGCCTTCGCCTCGCTCCGCGGGGCTGCCGGCTGTGGGCTCGGCAAGTGTCAGGGGAGCGGGGAGCGCGCAGCTCCTCTTCCGACGGACGGGGAGAAGCGAGCGATGCCGGGGCCTCGACGGCGACCCCGCGACCTCACCGGTGTCCCGGGCACGGCCCCGCTGGGGCGGCCGCCTCTCCTCCCAGCCCGGAGCCCGCTGGCTGCCTGCTCCAGCGGGTCGGGGCGCGGAGGGATGATCCCCTGTGCTCTCCGCTCCGCGCATCCCAGCGCCTGGGGAGGGGGGTGCTGAGCGTGGGCAGCAGGGAGGGGGTGCACCCATAGGTGTATGCTGCCTCAGCTCGCTTTCTGCGCTTCTCATTTCTGCCTCTCTCGTCTTATTTCTCTTCAAAGAGATGGATGGATACAGCGACTTACGGTATGGTTTTGGTCGCTGTTCATCCTGGAGATAAAGCTTTTTTTTTTTTTTTTAGGAAGTACTCTGTTCTTTATACTTAAATTCGCAGTCTTTCTATCGCGAAGTCAAAGGTCAGAGTTTTCTTCATTAATGAAAGTATAGCAGTAGACTTCCCCTCTCTCTTCCCCCCATCCCCCCCCCCCCCCCCCCCCCCCTTTGGACTCGTAGGAGCATCGTGTTAAAATTGCAAAGAGTAGTTCCCATTGACTGTTAGTAGCAAAAAAACTTGTTTTAATAGCAAAGAACTTGTTTTAATAGCAAAAAGCTTGTTATTGTTACATATGCTCCAGTAGAATGAAATATGAACAACAGCGCCAGACAATAACTACGTTTGAAGACTCACACTTTCCATAATTCTTTAAAATAAAAATCCAGTTATAAGAGGAGAAAATGGTCATTCAGTGCTGTCAGAAGCTCTTTAAAAGGAGTGGTGTGTGGAAAGTCCCTATGAAACAATTTCCAGATTAGAGCTGTTCATTCTATGCCAAAAGCTGCATAAGACTGAACCATAACGAGGGTAGTTGTAGGATCATGGACTAGTCACAGAGCAGGTAGTCCAGCTGCAGCAGAAAGTAAAAGACAGAAGGGCAATATGTATGGAAATGTCCCTAACTGAGGACTGCAGCTCATGGAGGTAGCTGGCACATCTTCTGAAGACTAGTCTAGGTACATTCCTCCCAAACCTTTGTTCTGGCTTGTACACAACTTGTTTTGCAGGAGATTTAAGTGTGGTGTTAAATACAAGTATGCATGTTCTTCAACAACCTTTTAAAATGTATGGATTACTCTTTCCAAATGGTTCAACAGTCCTCGAAATTTTAGAAATTATAATAGTCTCAATAAAAATATTAATAACCCATCTAAGTAGAAACTAAGTCACTGGTTCCTTGTATGACCATAACCAATGGTTACCAATACCACCTATAACTGGTGTTATTCATTCCAAGCTTGATGCTTCATTCCTGATTTTCTTCATTAGCTACATCTTCCCATGTGAACTGAATCACAAATAGGGTAGGAAGAGAAAGGGGGAAGCAAATTACTCTATTTTGTTTGTGGCTCTGTTCTCCTTGTCCTGCAAAACTTGTTGCTGTGGGCAAGGTGAGGGATGGACTCTGTCAGGAGAATTGTAAAATCTTCAAAGGTCGCTTGAACAGTTTCTCCCAGTCAGCTAGAAAATGGGGCTCTCTTGCATCCTGTGCATTTTGAGAATTTTACGTTATTTTCTTTGTTTCTCTCATTCAATTTCTTAATTATAGAATCCAAAAATATTATTGCTCAAAATAACCTTTCCTTCTAGATTTAGAGAGGGAGAGTGATACAAAATTAAGAGTTTAAATTGAGTTAAGAGGCTTGAGGTTTTTTTCCTTTCTCTCATTTTTACTCTCTTTATCTGTGACTGTTTAATCTGATATACCAAACTTCATAAGATAGTGGTTTCTCAAATGTCTGGACACTTGCCTTTCTTTTTTTTCTTTCTCTTTCTTTTTATTTTTTTTTTCCTTTGTGACGCAGAATATATTCTCACTCTGTCTGATAGTGCTAATCCTACTGCATGGACCTAGGAAGTAAAATATGAATTTACCATTGAATTCTGTGGTATATAGGTCAAACTACCATGAAAAGGCTGTAATGGTTGGATTGAGAAAAATTTGCCTGGCTTAGATGATGTGACTGAGCTGTGGCTGCCTGCCTGTCACACCCAAGGGGGCAATTCTTGGGGAGCCTGGGGGCAGCTGCTGTCTATAATCCAGTCATGGGCAGTGCATGGGCAGTAAATGCCCCAGTCTGCCCAGGGCCCCCCCCTGTGCCGGGCTGCTTGGAAAAATCATGGAGGTGAATTCCCACCCTGTGAGGTGGGTCTGCACTTTTGCAGCTCCCCTTACAATGAAGTGAGCTAGGAGAAAGTTTTTTATTTATAAGAACGGAAATTGTGTGTAAAGTCCTTAAAATCAAGGAGGCCACAGCTGGGTACTTCATATGCTTTTAAAAGCATTTCCAAAGCTCACAACAACTCGAAGTTGTTTCTCTGTCCTTCCCATGCTGTTTCCATAACGAGTCACACCTACTGCTACTTTAGGCAATTAACCTAATTCCTGAAAGTTTTGAATTTTAGTTAGCTCAATAGCTCAAGCTCTTTATCATCTGAATATTGAAGGGGATTGCATGGTGCTGTGTGAATAAAACTTTATTTTTTAATGGTTTACATTATAATTTTCTCAAAATAAAGTGAAATATTATGTTCAAAATGATAGTGTAGTTCATTCTTCACTTTTTCCTTTATTATGAAAGGAAATTTATAAAAACTTATCTATAACATTATTTGGTAAGTGAAACTATTTTTATAATAGTTGTGAAAATCATGTTCTATAGATAATAACTGTTGCCTGTTCTGTTCTTCCCACTTAATATGTTGCTGCAGTCAGTAATATTTAACAATAATTAAAGTTTCATCTTGAGCTGTGATGGTGAAAAAGATTGCAAGACTATTGGGATGAGTGAACACTTAAGAAGCATGAGGATAGACTGATTTAATGACTTAGTTTCTATTGTGTTTTGCTCTTGAGTGTTTTTGTTTTTTTATAAATGTATATAAAGTTCATTCTCATTAGTAGAGACAGTTTGGAGACATGGAGAACTGAAACTAAATATTGTTGTTTGACCAGGTGCATTTCTTGCTGACAAAAAATACATAATGCATCTTTGTGTAGTTGTGTAAGCAAAACCAATTTATCAAGGTTTCAAATCCTTAAGTTTTCTGGTTTTATTACGTTAAAAATGATGAGTTACTGAATTCATTTTTATGAAAACATAGTCTGGAAGAAATCAGAGGAGAAGGATGTCATCTGTCAAGCAGAAGATATGACAAAGTTGAACAGAACAGCATTAAACAAAAAAAAAAAGTGTTTTAACATTGTTTTCTGAGGAGCTGGGGGTCCTATAAATACTCCTACAACAATTTTCTTCTCCTCCCCTGTAATACTCCAATGCTAGTTGTCCAAATTTCTCAACAATTTATTGGTGGGATTTAATTTCATAACGAGTGACTGCTGTCTAGAAAAGAGGGAGAGATCCTAACCAGTGCCTCCATACCTGACCCACTGACAGCAGGGATGGCCCCACAGGGAGTTGGGCAGTGCCTTCCCTGGGATTACTCCTGAGAGGCAAGAGCTTGAGTATGTAGAACAGAAATGTGAAGGGGAGTTGGCATAATTGTTAGGTAAAAACAGTATGCTTCTGCGTTAAAATTAGTTCTCAGTTAGTGAATTGTGGGTATTTCTGGTCGCCATGGGCCAGGATTCCAAGGGTATTTAGGTGGCTAATGGCGCAGCTGGGTCTTTACTGTAATTCACAAGGGTGCTTGCAGCATAAAGGAACAGACAAACAAGTGTAAATGGCTGTAGATGCTTAGGCTGATGTGGTGCCTTTAAATATGCCATTGGATCTCACACTGACAGATTTGACAGTTCAGTGGTACAGCATTCTGGTTTTCTCAGTATCAGGAGACCATTCATACTCTTTCATTTAGATTTAATAGAGGTTGAAAGAGATCCCATTCTCAGAAACGAGTTCAAATGAAGAAACTAAACAGCTTGCACCTACTAGTGAAACTCATCCTGATTTTAAGCAGGTACCTCTACTGAGAAATATTTGTAGACATTGATCTGTTGTAAAGATTGAAAGTAAGATGCTTGCAGTGAGTGATTGTTGTGACTTACCAGTGAAAATTTTGGTTGACCTCAAGAGACAGGGAAGTTTTCTTTTTACAAAGAAGAGAGCAGCACCCTTAGCCTTACTGACGGTGGTGTGAGGAAGGTCACTGCGATGCACCTTGAGTTGGTGGTTGATCCACTGTGGGATCTGCAAGTGGCACTCACATGGAGACACCAGAGGCAGGACAACCACCCTGCTCCCAAGGGCAGAGTGGGTCCAGAGGCAGCTGGGTGATTCTCGCAGGGTGTGGGACCTCAGCTGGCCCTGACCCAGTGCTTGGGTCCCCCTCTCCAGGAGATGCCAAGACTTTGGCCTCTGAGTTTCCTGGCTGAACGTTAGCTTTCCATAGCCAGGATGACTCCCTTGCAACCATGTTTTCTGTTACCCGTCCTATTTGGGTGGGTTTTTCTGCTCTTTGTGGTGCTGTGGCTTCCACTACTGAAAATACTGCTGGTACTGTTTTTTACTTGAATGCTTTTACCAGCTTGGGGGAAGCCTAGGTTTTAATGAAGGTTGTTACAATTTCAGACTCAAATTTATCTGATTTATTTAAAAAAATAAATAAAACTTAAAAAAATATAAAACTAAGACATTTCACCTGGAGGAAAATTACTTTAATTGCTCTGTGTAAACTTAAAACCTCTACATGTGACCTGTATTAATTATAACTAGCAAACTTTTTGCACTGAATTATGCAGAAGCAGTACAGTTGCTTGCTGTTAGACCACAAACTTTTATAGACTGCATATATTTTACAAACTACTTTAAAAGCACATGTAAAATAATAACTAATGCCCTACCTTTAATCTAAATTTGTAATAGGTGTAGAAAGGCTTCTTAAAGCACATATATAATTACTACTCATTAGAAACATTGTACAGAACCACGCAGGTTGAAAGAAAGCTTTGTTAAAGTATCTTGCACTTCTTTCCTGAACTAGGTAAGTATTCCAGTTGCATGTCATGATTCGTAGCTCAACATTTTTCTTGTACATATTTCATATTCTTTATTAACCATGACATTTAACCTAATAGTGTTAATCTGTTCATTTCCCCCCCACACACACACTTTTGTAGTGTGTTTGACACATAGAAAGCAGAAAGCAGATTTATTGCTCAAAGACATGATGACAGAGGAATTGGCTGTTGCATTCTGGTTTTGTCCTTTGTTAATGGTACATAAATAAAACCAGGGAAATTCTGACTTTTTGATGATAAAGATCCTATGGAATACTAAGAGGAAAGCGGCTTAATCCTTATTCGAGGCAAAGCTCACCTTGTAAAATGTAATTTTATTAAATTTTAAAAGCAGAATTTTTATGTTTTCACCTTAAGAATATTCTTTATTTCCTGTCCTAAACTGTTAGTGTGTTTTTATGCTGAACAGTTTCAACCTACTTTTCAGATACAAATAAAAATGATCCCACTGGGTAGTTTAAATGTAGTATTAATTTTGTAATTTAGAAAAGAAATTCTGGCAAGCAAGTAACCAGTATAATTTTAGCATTGTTCTACAGCTTGGCTTTTGTGTGCATGTAGTATTCAATGAAAAATATGATCTTTTGCTGTATTTGGAGAGCTCTGCTTTTAGAATAACATTATTGCTATAAATTTTTATATGTAAAAATTACTTTTAGCCTTTTGTGGAGCTTCCTGACTGAGGTGCCGTATTGGGTGTTTGTGTGAGGGAGATTGAACATAGAAATCTGCCCATTGCAGGCTTCAGGTTTCATACCTGAAGCACATACCAGGTCCTAATTCCTACTCAAAACCATTCCTGACCATTGGATGTGGGAAGCAACTCAAAGACTTCATCAAGACAGTTTTTGAAACCGTTATATTTCAGATTTAGATCTTGTAAAAGCAGTGGCAGATTATTTACTTCATTTTTTCCCAGTTCTTCAGTTTTTTAACTTTTGAACACTACACTGTCAGGCTTTATTCTCCATCTGCAAGGAGAGTTTTCTTTGTATTTGCCCATCTCTTCCAACACTGGGAGAGAGCTTTTCTGGGCTTGTTGAAATTAACAACAAGGAGATTCCCATAAAAGCATGCTAAAATCTTTTGCCTTTGTTTGTTTCTTCAGGTAGGACTTTTCTGTTATGCTCACTCCACTTTCTCCAAAGGTCTCAATAAATATGCTAATCAGGCAGAATCATTTTTCTAGGTTGCTTCCATTTGAAGTGAATAGCAAAGAGAGTGGTGAAGAACTGCTCAAGGGCCTTATGAGATGAGTCAGTAGACAATAAAATGACAACTGAAATTCTGCAGATATAAATGTGAACTGCTAAACCTCAGTTAAAATAGTTATAGCTGTATGTGGAAAGTGATTGGCACTGGGCTGACCCTCACCTTTCAGAAATGGGATCTTGGCAACTAAGATAATTTCAAGAAGATTTTTTCATTTCTCAGTAATTCCCCCCAAAAATGAAGGTTCTGAACTGTTAGGAACAAAACAAAACAAAAAACAACAAAAAATACATAGGCTTCAGGAGGAGAATAGGCAAGTACTTGAGAGAGTTGTACTGAGAATTGCTACAAATATGAACTCCATCTGTTTCAGGAAACCCTCCAAACTGAAATAGCAGGAAACTGGGAAAATGCTGTGAAAATGGCATATGCTTGTTCTGTTCTTGCTCTTCTGTGTCCAGTTATGGCTGTTGCTGGAGACAGCACCAGGAGAATTGTTGGTCTCAACCAGTATCATGGCTCTTGTGTTCTCAACACTTTTCCCATGATAGATCTAATGGTATATGGAAAAAATGGGACACAAACTCTATTGTTGAGGAGTTTCTTCAAGACATACTTAGGCTTGCAGTGTGATAGCAATTTTATAAATGTAATCAGGATTCAGAAAGTAGCACAGATGTATTTCCTAAACTGTCACTGATATCATTTGCTTGTGGTGTATTTTTTGTGTTCATAGTGTTTCATTCCTACCTTCTTTCTTGCTTCCTTTCGCTCTTGAGTCTCCTTGGTTATTCTGGTCCAACACCCAGTGAGACTCATCTGTGGGCAGATGAGACCTCATGTTTCCTTACCAGAAATTTAATTTCTCAGTGAAGTTAAAAATGTTAGGGAAATACCATAGTTTTAATATTTAAAATAAAGTTAAAAGTGATTACCTAGATAGCAAAAAGAAAAAAAAAATCTTTATACTAATTTATATTATCTGCTTATAAAGAACTTACACTTTGGTGGTAGACCTAGACTTGACAGTGAGTGTAAATTCTAGGGGTTTTAAACATGCCTGTCCAGGACACCAGAGTGGTTGTTCTATTTTATATAAAGGAAAGCTTACCAATAACACTGAAAACTTTCAGACCCCTCTCCCACAGGCTTACTTCAGCCACAAGTCCTGACACTTCATGCATTTCTGCTCAATGTTAGCAGAAAAAGAAGAGATCTGTTGAGATGAACATGGATGTTTATTGGGGTGCAGAAATAGTGACCTACCCCCTGTGATGTTGTTCATGATGTTACCTATATGCTGCACATCCACAGAGTGGCCAGGGTGCTTGCACACCCCCAGAGTCTGTGTCTGGTCAGTGTCACTGCAGTTGGTGTGGGATGCCTTCCAGCAGATGTGCATGGTAGATCCCACACATCTGGGCACCTATCTGTTTTGCTGGAGTCCCTGAGGCTCACTGGAAGGCAGGATGCTGTATTGCATCTGCAGGCATTCCAGGCCGAATCAGAGGTGGTCTTCAGTCGCAGCCCTGGAGTTAATTGTTTATAAAGCTGCTGAAAGGTCCCTACTAAATTTCATTTTTTAAAAATACCTTTCCCTCTTCCGTTTTATTTCCGTCCTCTTTTTTTTTCCCTCTCTTTCTTTTCAGTTTTCAGCTGTTACACTTGGCAAGTTTCTTTCCCAGCATTTGGAAATAATTGTTTTCTAAATGTTACTCAGGTTATCTGCCAAATTTAACACCTTAAAAAGAAGCAGGGGTGGGAGAGGAGAGACCTACCTGGGAATGGAGTGAACGTAGTGAGTCTTTAGAAAGTGTTAAAAAGGAAATTTACTGAATATAGCACCTAAAATCAAAACCATCTAGTTCCCTCACATTAACTCTAAAATACCACATGCTATCATCTACAGAGTAAAAATAGGTCATTTCACCCAGCTTCATAACCTCTTTTTTTATTTTCTCTACCAGAAGATAAAGCACATGTGGCTTTTTGGTTCCTTTTCTTCTAACAAATATGTATAGCTTGGGGAGAAACAAGTTTTTCAAAGCATTACTAGAAAAATCCCATCACTTCCTGAGAAAACATGAGAAAATAAGAGCAAAGCAAAAACCACTGATGGCACTTAAAATGACCTTATCTTGGAGACTTTGCAATGGTGTAATGAGCCAGGAGACTGTAAGACAGGATTGATTTTGCTGGTGGCACAGGAACAGGATAAAAAGTTTAATTCCTTGTCCTTGGTGATGGAAGGGCTAAGGTATCCCAAGGTATTGTGATAGTGCTCTTTCTGATCACTCACTGTGAGTTTTGGGGCTCAGTGCAGCTGAAGGTGTGTTACAGCAGCCCTGGGACAGCTCCAAGGTGTGGATTAGTGGCACTGGAGGTCTTGCATGGGAAATGCACAGCTTTTATGAAGAGCAGCTCAGCAATCATAAGGAATCAGGTTCCTTGTCCTTAAATGTAGGTGTCTAGGTGCCCAGGTCAGCCATGGCCAGTTCCCTTTGGTCACCCTTGTGTTTGGTGCTCCCTCTGCGAGTGCTCAGCCTCCACTGGCACATTCCAGCCCCAAGAGATTATTTCTCAGTGACTGTGTTTAACATCTGCTTCCAGCCACTGGCTTTTTGCCAGATTATCAGGTGGATGCTCGGATGGGGACAGGGGGACAGCACTTCCATGACAAGGAGCTTGTTAAAGTTCCTGCCACCTCTGCAGCATGGCTGGGAGGGGCTGGCAGCTGCCCTGTTCCTGGTCCCAGAAGCACATGTTGGGATCTGTGTGTGTGGGGAAAATTGCATGTCATTGACTAATGTTTCAGAAAGGAGGGAATAAAAATCCCCCATAAACCACTTTCTGTGCCTCTCTGTGGGTTTTTTTTACTCCCTTTTGAATGGTAAGAGCTGTTTGGAAAGAGGACCAATGATGTTTGGTCATCATGCCTGGTACAATAGTACTTCTTTAGCTGGTGGGACTCATAATACTGTTGTGTATTTAATAGTAATAGTATTTTGCCAAGCAAATGACTTCCAAAGAAGTAGAGAAAAATAAAAGGGGATATGTCCTTTCATGACTTCCCTTCAATTTAGGACTTTCCTTTTTCAATAAATTGAGTTTTTATCCTACTCATATTCGATGGCACAATTTGCATATAACAGCTTCTCTGTAATTGACACTCTGTGTTATTTGGATATATTTTTGAAACATTAACAGCTCAAGGGAATTTAATAAGTTTTGTAAAGTTTTACTAAAAGTTAAAAATAACCTAAGATGACAATTAGAATCAGGCTAAGTTGCTCTTGTTTAAAAGTTGATTTTTTCAAAATTGAAATTACTTAATTACATTGCAGATCAGCTGTTCTGTATTAACATCTAAGCCCTCATGTCACTGTGTCTTGATTCTGCTGCCAGAGGTCTCTGGTGACTTCTGAGTGAGACAAGTCTTTGCCCATAGCAGTGTGGGTGGGTATATATATAGGAGCTTTCTGTAAACCTCTTTTGCAGTGACATGAAGTGCAGCATATGTCAGAGCAGAAATTACACGAGTAGGCTCTTTTAACATTGGTGTGTTAAAGGAATCTTTCCCAGGGAGAGAAAGTGCTTGCCACAGCAGCTCCTGCAAGTTAGGTTGCCTAATTACAGCTGAACTATAATATACACTGAAACATATATGCTTTTTCCTTCTGGGCTTCAATAGAAGATTACCAGTCTTGGTAAAGTTTTCTTTCCATTAGTAAAGAGAGCACTGCTGATCTGAAAATCCATCAGGTCATCCATCCCGGCATTACATCAATTGACTTTTGAATATTTTTCCATTAGAAAAGGCTCCATTTTATTCCCTTGCTGAAGTGGCAGGCTTTCAGTTTGTGCAGTTTTTCCATTTATTGAATTTTGCAATAAAAGAGTTTTTGAAACAGATGTCAGTCATTGCTTAGGAGTGAGGCATTGTTAGAGGGCTGTTTTCTTCTCTCTTTCTTTTTTTTTTTTGTTAAGTTAGAAAAAAATCTTGTCCTTCCCCTCCCTAACTTTAATTGTCACTTTTTAAAGCCATTAATAATTTTCTAACCTATAATCTGGTGTCAGAACAAATATAAGCACTGAACCCTGATTTCACAGAAATATTGCAGATTGGCCATTGTTCTCAGCAGGAGCAGGACTGGATTTGATCTCTCAATTGTAAACCAGAAAGAAGGGATTGCATGCAGTGTAGAAGCATGGTTCATATTAGCATCTTCTTTAGGGTGTGGAGCGGACCTGTTAACACTTTCTTAATGCTTAGATTTTATAGAAGTAGCCAAATGTGTGCAATGAGCAGTGTCCAAAAAACTGAGTTTGAAGGGATTTTTTAACTTTCTTGCTAGAGTCTTATCCAGGTAGAAAGATAAAGAATAAGATTTTGGGTCCTTATCCTAAATTATATATGTGTTTCAAATGCAGTGTGGTTTTAGGACAAACTGAAAATCTTCAGATCACAGAAGAGCAATGTGCTATTCACATTTCTGTGTATATAGCATGTGTGTGTATATATATATTCACACATTTTTTAAAAATCAGATTTTCATTTTTGTTCTTTATTGACAGCATTTTCCCCATGTATTTTACAAAAAGCACCAGTTTTTCTAATGAAGATTTTAGTTGGGTTTGTTTAAGTGATGCCAATGAATAATCCTGAATTTTAAGAAGTATACAGCATTTTATGCTAAAGAAGGAAGGAAACCATATTTTGGGTTGATATCTCTTTGGGAGGGTAAGCCTTTATTGTTTCATCTCAGTATTTCACTGTTAACTTTAAACATCAAAGAACACCCTTTCCGAAGGTGAGAGAACACAAAGCATCCCAGATTTATAATTTATGGGGCCTAGGACTGTGACCTAATGTAAACCTGAAGAGATTTAGTATAAAAATATCCCTAGCTTGAGGGCAATGTTTGAAAACTTTGTGGATTTTCTTTTTTATCCTGGCTCAGTCTACAATCATAATGCTTTGTTATTATTTCCTCTTAGCATTAAAATACTATTGACATTGATAGATATCAGGGGAAGGCTGAGCTTCCTAAAGGAAAAAAAAAAAAGAAAAAAAAAAAAGAGATGTGTTGTTGGCACAGAAATAGTGGCGGTAGAAGAGTTCCTGGCTGCCTTTTATTCTTCTGCAGACAGTGAGCACAACGGGGCTCTCGCTGCCTGCTTTTGGCTTGCATGGATTCTCAATAAACAGCTCAGCTATGTATTTATTTTCAGGACTGAATCAAGTCTTCAAAGACAACTGCTCCCAACTTGTGAATACTTGTAAGTTGATGGGAAGCTGCAGAAGTGAAGATTGGCTCCTAGTTTCATGCCAACAAATTAATCCGACGATGTGGTACTGTCTTTTCCACAGGTGTGTGTGTACTAGGACTGTCTGAACCTCCCTGTAACTAATAGTCTGTATATAATTTGGAAGGAGAAATCTTCAATGGAAGACCCCGAGGGAATAAATGGGAAGTCTGTAAGTAAACAACTTGTCAGTCCTGAGAAAAAAAGCTGTGGCTTTTAAAGTGGCAATTATTTTTGTGGCAACCAAGTGAATGAAAGTCTTGGAGAGCTACATGCACTTTTAGTGATTGGAAGAAGCAGTGAATGATGAAATTAATTGAGAGATGGAGGCTCATGCTAAAGCTACAGAAAATTAAGTAAAGCTTTTAAAAATATTTGTCTTCCGTGATTCACATTACAAAATTATGGTTGTTGCTTTCTATAAGAAATATTTGGCCTGCTGTGTTTATGTTGCTAACATTTTTATCTGTGAGAGATTTTTAATCTCATTATTTGAAGTTATTTCTCTTTGCTTGTGTGAATATATGCAAATACTGCTTGTGGGAGAAGGGACTGCAGGTCCTAGCTGCAAAGTCTTAAGAACAGTGGCAAAAAAAATGTAGTAGCATTGTTATTTGTTGCAAATGCCTGCTTATAGAGTCACAGTAATAAGAAACTCTGCAAACTATCAGGCGCAATTAAGAATGTTTCATGCAGAGTCAAGTGATTAGTTATGTATTTTGGTTTTGTTAGTTTAATTTGTGACATCATTCTTGGCCCTCGGTGAAATTCAAAATGCTACATATATGTTTTCATTCTGAATTGTTTAACAGAAACGGTGTGTATTGAGATTACTTTATTTTTGCCAGTTGTAAAATAAGTCCAAAAAAGCTCCCATTTAGTATATTTAATTAGATTTATTTCCTGCATTTTTTCTGATGTGTTTATTTTCTACATTTGACAGTAATCTCTCTATTTCTCACTCTTCCCTTTGTATTCTATGTTTCTATATCCAGTTTCCCTGACGCTTCCATTTTAAGTAGCAACAGAGTAGAAAAAACAAAGCCCCTAAATCATAAGCCTGTTGTGTTGCCTGTTTTTATTACACTTCATGTGTAGTATAATTTTTGCTGTCTGAAGCAATATGGCTTTGATTATTTTCCAATGTTCATTTGTTCCAGTCTTGTCTCTATGTGTACATTTGGGTATTTATCCATCGCTGCTATCCCCATGTGTGGACAGGAGCAGTTAACTCTTAGGGAAAGGGTGGCCATGGTTACCAACAGGCACTGAACAGGGATGGTCCTGTTTGCAGTTGCAGTGCCAGAGCTTTCAGCACCACCCAAGCTCCTCATTCTATTTAGAGTCCATGCATGAAAAGTCTTTCCCTGATGCTGTCAGGATTTTCTGTGGCTTCCAGTGCAATACTTCCCCTCTGTGTGCCTGGCATAGCCTGGGCTTTGTGTGCTGTGGAGGGTTTGGGCCCAGTAATTGCATGCTGGAACTGTATGTAATGACAAATGTAACTGTCGCTTAACCTAACAGGAGTATTAAGGGAAATATTTGTTCATGGTTTGGCACCACCAGCGCTCCTGTTGGGGTTATTCATTCCATTCCTTGTTTTCACCACTTAATCCAGAGAGCTTTTAGAACACTTCATCTGCTCAGAGTTTCCCTTCACATTACCCAAGTGGGTGGTAGTCATTGATGCTATCAGGACTATCAAAATCTAAACCAGTAACTGCTGAATAGACCCACTGCACTGACCAGCACTCAGGCTTCTGTAAACGAAGACTGAAGCACCCAAAGGTAAATGACACGGGGTAGGGTGTGACTATTCTGACTGCAGTGTCCTTGGAGAGGTTTAAAATTGGGCTATTAGACCCTGGAATCAGATCCTTCAGTTAGGTCTCACTTGAAGTCATTCATAACTGGACAGTCTGCTGTGTTTGCAGCAGCCAGTTGACCAACAGGGAGATTTCCTAAAAGCAGTAGTCAGAAAGCAAAATAGTCTCAGTGAAAATAAAGATGATGGCATGAACATTGTTTTTGTTTTTTGCTCTCTGTGTGTGCATAGAAAAAAAAGGTGAGGGATAGATTAGCACTCTGTAATTAGAAACCAGAAACCAAAACCTGTTTGGGTTTTAAGATCCCAAACACATATAGTGACTTTGAAAACCTGGTGCTACTCCATAGGAAAAGAAGGAAACTTCCCTACACATACCAGTTTAAAAGTAGTTTAATTTTGCAACTGGCCAATGCAAACTATGTGGTGGAAGCAATTTCAGGTACTTGTGGATAAGGGAGCATCTTTGTTCAAAAACTGAGAAATGAAGCTGGATAATGTTTTAGGAAGACAGAGCTAGATGGACAACAGAGAAAGTACCAGGAGAAGGAGAAGGTAAAAGAAAATGAAAAGAAATTATCAGACAACAGTATGAGAGAGAAGATGAGGAATTACTTTGCCATTGTCTTTGGACAAGATTTCTCTTCTGAGAAAGGGCATGATGTTGCACATGGGAATACATGTCAGGGTTGATGTGTACAGGGGATATCATAATAAACCCAGTAAACTCACTTCTGTACTTCTGTTACACTCGCACAGCTGAGAGAGTATTTTAGCCGTTTCCTAATCAAGAAATGGTTCTAATTCTACTGTCATGTGCTTGGTTTGCATTCTGTAGGAAATTAATTTCAAACTTGGGCTTTCAGACTTGAACATTATGTCTGCCCCTTCCTTTCCTTTACTAGGTGCTTGAGAAAGAAGCAGAACACAAACCTGAGGCTGGATGGACAGAGGATATCTGTGTTATCATGTCTGAAAATTTCATTGAAGTTCTGTTGCTTTCTTTCCAAGTCAAAAAAATCAACTCTGAAGCTTGTTTGCTAATGATACATGCACCTATCAAAGATGGTTCACTCATGTTTCATCAGGCTAAAACAAATGGTTGGGTTTTTTTAATTAGTATTTTCTTCACCATCCTGAGGGGGCTTTTCTGCCTGCCAGTCATTTGCAACAAGTCCCACTGCTCCAATATACTTGAGAAATAAAAAAACAACCTCTTGTTTTAATTATTTTTGAGATGAAAATGTCATTTTGGGTGTTAGAGAAATTCTGATTGTAAGGAGGCTGAGACGGAGTAACAGTACATCTTATACCAAATTGATTCTAATAAACATGTGCAAAATTTTCATGGTTTGTATTTGTGGTAGGCTAAGTCTACCAGTTTCAGACGTGGCATTGGCATGAATCTATTGCCCTAGAAACCTTCTAGAAGCCCTAAAAGCATGAGAAACACTGATAAGATTCAGTATGATAACTGAGGTGGTTAGAGGTACCCTGATGACAACTTTTAAAAAAAGAACTTAAAAAGGGCAGTGTAGAGGTCAGCAGGTATTTTATTTCATTTGATTTGCCTGTGGATTTTATTTAATGCATGGGGTTTATTTATTTGCAAAACTCGGCAAAAGAAAATTTTCACAAGTAAATATTGGCCTGTTTTCAGCAATTACTATACCCTCTGGGGATATTTTGGAGGGCTTTTCTTCCATAACTCTCTCTTTGTTAGTGATATTAAGTTATTATATAGCATGAAATAATTTTCATTCCCACCCTGTCCAGGCTCAGGGTAGGAAATTGAATTGAAAATACTCATTGCAAAGTTGCACACCAAGAAGTATTTTCAGCATGGAGTATTTTTGATGATGGAGTTTGCCCATCTGGAAAACAGAGTGAAGACTCTGAGGCCCTCAGCAGTCAAGGTAGATCCAAGCAGTGTGTACCCAATGAGCCAAAAAAGGAGGTGCTCTTGGTTCACTCCAGCAGTTAATCTTCTCTAATTCCCCCCACAGCCCCCAAACCTCAGCTTTCAATCAGCGCTCTGGGCAGCCTGGCTGCATATTTCCAACTTCTTTCTCTTCCCTGCTGCTCACTGGACACTTCTCTCCTGTGAACCCCATGCCACGTACCAGAGAGCGGCACTTTGCGCCGAAAATTCACCTCCTGCCTCTGCTAGTGGAGAGACGCAGAGCGAGTAGCTGGTTTCAGCAAGAAAAGGGGAGAGAGAAAATAAAAACCCAAACCAAAAAACATCCAGCACCTGGCTGCAGCAAAATAATGAATTTTGCAGCAAACATGCGAGATTCTGTGGAATCTTGGAAAAATGCCAGACTCCACGACCACAGAAATGCTGAGTCCATGGGGCCCAGAGAGAGATGGCTGGGGCAGTTCACATCTCTGTCTTTGTTTCAAGTTCCTTGCAGTCTTACTGAGGCATCAGATTACACTCTCTTCACATTTTCAAGGTTATCTTCACTAGCAGAAGGGCTAGAAAGTTCATTTTGTTTCAAGGCGAGCCAGGATCCGGCAGCACGCCTCTCGAGCGGTTCCAGAGACCACTGCCACAGTGGTGGCATGGCTGTGCCTGAGGGCATGGCTGGTGACCTGCAGATTTGAGCAGCATCATCAATGGCATGCTTGTCACGCTTACTCACGTTACCTGTTTGTCACATTAGGGAGCAAAGTCTATGAGGAGGAAGGGTGAAAATATAAGTATTTTCCCTTCGGCTAAAAACTTACAGCACTGTCCCTGTGAAAGTCATGCATGTGCTGCCTAGTTTTTCTCAAAGACTGGCATGGCACTGTTCTCCCCTCTGTGTTCCCCTCCTGTCTGAAGAAATGCGTGACACGCTTCCTTTTTGGAAAGCTCTGCAAGGCAATAACCAACAAGCACCATGCAATTGCAATCTGTAACTGAGCCTATAAAATGTAATCGCCTGCACCCTTCCCACTCCCCTTCCCTCTCTATCTGCAATTGGTAGAATATTGGAAACATAAGCCACAAAACCCACTTATTACGCTCAGTAAGTGTCAAAAAGAATGAACAGCCGGAACTAGCTGATGTATTTAAGTTCCCCAAACTGAAGTGAGCTGCTGCTAGTCTACAGCAACTGCCCAATCAGTAGCTATTGATAGAAATTTTTCTTTCAAAACATTTTAGTGAAACTACTCCTGTAAATTGCAAGTTGTTTGTGGACAGTTTGAAAACATTATTCACTACAAGCTCTTCATTCATCTGGGTTTGCAGTAACAACAAGGAGAAATTCTTGTCACTTAAAATGTACCTTTCCTAATTGGTGGCAGAAATCCTACAGTACCATGGGCAACAATGCTTGTAGCACTGACAGCACTGCTACCCACAGCTTGTAGTGTTGGGCAAGTTCCTCAAGGTCACAAAGACCTAGCAGGGGTTTTGTTGGGGTCCATCAACAGATACCACCACTTGTCTTGGCTACAAATCCTTGTTTCCTCAGAGAGGTGGAACCTTTTCTTTGTTATGGCATGAGGCATTTTTAGATGACTTGTGAAAATGGGTACATGAGAAATACACAATCCCTCTGACTTTTTCCAGCCACTGTGTGCAACTGTTCAGTGTGAAGTCTCTTCTTGAAAGTCTTGATGAAGTTGTAGCTTAGCCTTTAACAGTAAAAAGTAAACTGCCAGTGAAGTTTATTTTCTTTTTTACTAAGTTTTCTGGACCATTGTTCAGCTTGAGGAGCCATGTTTGTTAGTTTTGGCTCTCTGACTTCTCCTCCTTAAGGATAAACTCTCCTTAGGCAGTTGTACAACTATGCACTGAAAGACTGCATAGCAGTTTATTCACAGCCCAAGCTCCAGCCGAATTCAACTGTGTGACTTCCTGGCTTAAGCAGGGGTGCATCCGTAATGTAAATACCTACTTCATTCTGTGGAAAACCAGAAGGTTTTTTGTTTGTTCTTGTAAAAGATTCCTGCGGGAAGCTTAACTTTAAAGTTGGCATCCAGCCTTCTCTGCTGTGACTCGGATACTGATCTGATTTTGTGCTTTCATGGACATTTTTATATTTGAAAATTTTTAATTCAACATTAGCTTTGCTTACAAGCTACAGACCAAAATAAAATCACATTACAAACATTGTAGTATTAGATTTTATCACCATTTATTTCTTCTCGTCTGCCCAGGGATTTCTACATGTTCAGTAGAACTAATTTGCAGTCAGACACTGAGGTCTTCTAGAAGGCCAGCAGGCTCCACAAACTAATTTATCCAAATAACCAATCCCTCATAGGCCAACCATAGAAGGACACCAAAATGGCCTAAGCAGGCAAAGCCCCCTTTTGAAGTCTGGAATGTTTTGACTGACTTGAAACAGGCGGCAGGAATGAAGGGATAATTTTCAGTGACCCATGGGACTTTTTTGCCATTTTCAAATATTAGGTAAAACAAAGAGAAATTGCTTGTTCTAATTTAGAAAGACTTAGCAATCCGGAAGGTAACTAGACTCAGAATTGAGTACTAAGGTATAGAGCTGAAGTTTACTTAATGCATTGAAGGTTTGCATCTGGGTATATGGTATTTACACACCCACACATACACAGGCTGCTTTACTTATACATGCACATACCTAAACTGTTTTTTTGAATTTGACTTCTATAAAAAAACTTTAGCACAAAGTATATTTATGCAATATTAAGTGGACTGCCTGAAATGCTGTTTTAAGTAGCTACAGTTTTTCTCAAAACAGTAATTTCTAATTAGAAAAATGTATTTCTGTTGCTGCTTCAAAAGCTGGGACAGCCACTCAGATGCCCAGACTTCCATGCCATTGCCATACCTGTTTTCTTCCACCCCTGTCCTGGTGCCATTTGAGTAAATATAGAAATTAATACAATTTTAAGTGGGTTTTCTAGTCTAAAATACTCTTGCAGAGATACAAGGTGAAGTATTTTGGTGCATACATAAACCCACAGTTTTCTATTAATTCCTCTAGGGAGAAAGAGAGAGTGTGAATATTTAGAAATAAAATGAAAGCTTTACAGATCAGGTATTTCATGTCCAACTGCTTGAATGTGCACCTTAAAGACAGAGTGGACCAATTGCATGGATTTCAGCAGCTTTTTTAGAGACATGCTCTTTTAGAGTTGGTCTTAAGTTTAACACGTATATTTATGTGACAGATCAAACTCTGTATTCAGCAGCACTAATGACACAGACCAGCTCCAGCACTCAGCTTCATTGCCATGACATTGACTTGCAGGTTAGCTGGAACTTTCCAGCAGAAGGAATGTTGTCTGTAAGAAGGATCACTAAGCCAGTAGTGAAGCTGCTCAACCTGTGCTTAAGAGAACTATGTTTCCTTAAAACAGTATTTTGATAAGGATTTTGGTCGCCAGCTCACCCTTTTCCTTCTGACATCTTTGGTGGTTCTTGGCATGGAGCATTGCTGTACAGCTCACGCATGTCCTGATAACTGTATGGAAAGCAACGTCAGCAGATGGGAGGTTGAAGTTAGCACTTAAATATTTATGGTACTGCATTGGGCTGTGACTGTCACTGGTATTACTCCTACATACAGAACAAACTCCTAGTTTTACTTTGTTATTTTATGTGGGATATTGAAATATAAGTTCCTTCCAATTTCAGATTTCTCTGAAATATTCATTCTTACTGTTGTCCTATGGTAATAGAAAATACAATAGAATGATAAAGAAATCCAGTTTAAGTGCAATTTTCAATCCAATATTCAATTCAATATACTGACCTCGGATTAGTGGATATCAGTAACATGATGTTTAAATTAATGTTATTTTGGTGTGAGTTTATATATGTATGTCTGTGTGCATGGAATGTATTAGATTAAATTAAGTTATGTTCCAGCTTTTACTTGAAGAATATAATTTTGTTAGTAGTTAATAATGTTAATGCCATGATTTTCTCATATTATGTTTACATATATGGCTACAGTAAAATCAAATTATATTTGCTGGGGGTAAGATTAGTCCGTCAAGGAGCTGTTTACAACAGGAGAAATTAAAATTCAGACTTGGTAGGAAAGAGATTCTTCTCTATTTCTGTCTGTCTTGCTGTAGCTGTACTGTCTAGACTGTCCTGGAAGTCACAGACTCAGTGGTCTCGTGGTCCATGCCCAGCAGAGCAGCAGAGTCTGGCAGTGAATAGAAAGCTTCATAGGGATTTCTCATCAATCACACAGAATTTATCTTTTTTTTTTGGCATTTTTGGCATTCAAAGCCTTATGTTCTGCCACTACCATTTGCATCAGGTGTACTTTCCATAGTACTGACAATGCACCTCTGCATCTCTGCAGTGCAGCAGATGGGAGAAAATTCCTTTTCAGCTCCCATGGAGGTCAGCTCCTACCCCAAAACACAGGATTTAATTATCCTGATTATAATTTACAGAGATGTAAATGCTGTTAATAGTCATGAGTCAATGAATGAAATTGCGTGAAGTTTAAAATAATGTTTTTATCTTTTTTTCATTCTATTTTAAAAGAAAAAAGTAGGACACTAAGTAATTTCAGACACACTTTCATACTTTCCTTATGCTGTGGAGTAATTTTAAAATATAATCTAAATGTTGTATTGGGGGAAAATGAATGGGGATTCAAAAAGTGAGAGCTTTTAGAGTAAGCACTGCTTTGGTGCTTGTAGATTCAGGAATTTGCTCTTGCTGAATGTGAGTTTAGTACTGTAGATATTTTTAGAAAGTAAGCATGATCTATTTTTTATTTTATTTGTATTCTTAATAATTGGACATATTTTTCATGTTTGACCACCCTTTTAGGCCTGTAAATAATTTAAAAGATCTAAAAGTATCTCAGTATTCAGAATCAACTAGTTAAATGCTTATATGCCTGGCTTTCACCTTCAGTTATATGTACATGAAGAAAGAATCTAAATTTAGGTTTTCCCTGTACCACTTCTAATTTTCTACTCTAGGTTGAAGCATTAGTTTTTTGGGGGAACAAGCAAGGTGTATTTATTGGTAGGCTGATGAGTGCTTCAGATCTTTGTCCTTTGCAACAATACTTTGAAGAGAGAGAAGGTGGAAGATCTATGTTGTGTTTTTCTCTGTTTTTTTCAAGGCTTTGTAAAAGCTAAGTGGCACATCAAGCAGGTTTCTATAGTGCAGACACTGCATAAATCCTCTGCTCAGTCCCTGTAAGGGCTGTATGCTGCCATTATGCTTTCTATAAACAGAAGACAAGCACACTGCCAAATCCTTGCAGCACTGGACATCAGCTCTTTCTGTTCTTAGCTTGTCTTGTTTATTGATGCTCAAAGACTGTCTCATTTGCCAGCATTGCATCCGCTTTTGATCATCAGGAGAAAAGACTATCTTGCCCTTCTTGGTAGCTTGAAATCTCCATCTTTGCAATTTCTTCTCCATCTGCAATTTTTTAATAAAATAATTACCTCTGATGAGTGTAATTAATTTGACAGTATTTTGGTCTGACTAGGAAGACTTAAAAACTACTCAGAAGCAAATACTTTCAGGGCTGGACAGAAAGATAAGAGCCTCATATGACAACTTGAAGAACCTCAGACTGGGACTAGCAGGAAGGAGCAAAAGGTAAGTGTGTGCCACGAGACTGGAATAGACAGCATAATTTAGCCTGGTGTCTAACAGGGACTGATGGCAGACAGTTAATGAGAGTGGGAGAAAGGGAGCAAATCCTGCTTTTGAGAGTATGGAAGATACATCCAAAATGTTGTGTTAATTCTGTCCTTCATGAACTTGCTTTTGGATATGTGTGTACTTTGATTGTCTGTAGTGGTAAGTTCCACAAGTAAATTATGCCTTTTCAAAGAAAGTGGTTTTGTTGTTTTTATGCTTGTATAATTACTGCAGCAAAAAACGTGGGGCTGTTAAGTTTTCCTGACATGAGAAATAATGACTTGTCAATCTCTGTTCAGTTCCTGCTGTCTCTTTCCTGATTTGGTAGAATTCTCTTGTTTTCATGACACAAAGGTGTCTTTTCCAAGCTGAAGAGCCTTGTTTTTTTCCTGAGGCTGCTGCTGAGCTTTGTGTGAGAGATTCAAGATGTGAACACTCTGGCTTTATGATGTTTTCGGTTTTACTCTGTGTTTCCTTCCTATATAATTTTGAACATCATATCCACCACTTTGACTGCCATTGGCCACCAAAACATTGTTTTCAGAGAATTATTGGCAACAACTGCAAGATCTCTTCCTTAGGAACAATAGATAATGTAGCAGTTATCCTTGTCCATTCTCATTTGAGTTGTGTTTTACTTTGCATTTATCAACACAGAGTTTCACCAGCTCTTGTCATGTGTAGTCACCATGAAAGCACTTTTCTGTAGGTAGATTTACTTTGAGCTGACCTGAGTAGTTTAGCAAATTTATAACCTTACTGTTTTCCAGGGTATTTATGTTTAATAGAGCAGGTAATTTTGGAATTCCACATTGTGAAAACTGCCCACTTACTCAGTTCCATCCTTTAAATAGTAATTAATGACAGACCTTTCATTTTACCTTATGACAAATTGTTTAAAAGCTTTTGGCTGGCGGTAGCTTTTCAGAAATCTAAATATACTACATGAACCAAATCATCCTTATCCAAATAATCATTAACTCCTTACAGAAACAAAAGTAATCTTGAAGTTATGACTTCTCTTTACAAAGCCATGCTTTCTCCTCCCCATTACATCATATTCCCACGTGCCTACCAATTCTCTTGTTTATTATAGCAGCTGATTTGATCGTGCTTCCATTGTTTTAGAGCTCTCTGGTGATCTCTTGAATTTGGCTGGTTTGTGTCCCTTCATTTTGTTGATCTTTCCCAAAGCTTCTGCTGATACTTTGTTTTAGAGCTGTTGAGGTCTTTCTTCTTGGATAATGAGCATAAATGCAAATAATTAATTTAGCTATTTCTGCAATGGTCTTGTCTTGACTGAATTTTCCTTTGTTACCATAGTTAAGTGTTGGTTTTTTGCATGTTTTTCATGAAGTGTTTATATTAATCTGAGACAATAACAAATGGTTCTTCAGGGTTGGGGTATTTCTTTCCTATGTTTTCATGGGTTTGCATTTGAATCTACAGAACATGAGCCCATTTCTAGTTTCAGGTATTTAACTGTAGTGTGTGGCACTCAGCTTGTGTAATGTCTCTGACAAATTCAGAACCTTTTTCACTGAAGCTAATCAGTAAAAAAAAAGTCAGAACCTTTTTCACTGAAGCTAATCAGTAAAAAAAAAAAGTCTTTGAAGCTCTGTATGAATTTGTGTTGAATTAGGTTAAATAGTTTTTACCAAAAAACCCCGAGAAACTGGGGGCATTGGCATCAGTTGCAAATCAGGAAGATGTGATTCCATCCCCTCTTCAGTCTGTTCTCTGGTGGTGGTCCTTTGGGATGGTGATGGTGCTTTGGGGTGTCTGCCCGTGACAGACAGCTTGGGCTGGAGCTGAGAGGTGAATGAGCACATTGCCCTTATGATCAAGTGTTCCACCTACTTGGCTACAGGTGAGCAACTTCTTCCAGACAAACAAGAGGAATGGTGCTTTCCTGGAGGACCAGTTTGAATTCTAGCTCTAATTGGGCAGAAATGTGGTTTAAGCTCTCTTTTACATTCTTTGGCTTGTAAGATAGGGTTATAGGAAACACCTGCTTCAGTCACCCACCCCCTCTTTCAGTTGTCATCCAATCTTTTTGTTAAAAGCTCTGTCTCCAAAACTTTCTTCTCCCCTTGCTAGTAAAGTTTCTGGATAGTTCTGATTTATGGTCTGACTCAAAAGGTTTAGACAGGTTTTGGGAGAGTGGGAACATAACCTTCCAGAAAAACTTGCATATGGGAGTATATTTTGCTTTCTTTTTGGAATCTGCATCTCACTGACCAAGAAAAGATAATGCTGGGAAACATTCAGTTATTAATGTAATATTATTTTAAGGTAAATTAGTAGCTTTGTAAGTTTCAAAAAATATATAATATGTCCTTTATATCTAGGGGAAAATCAAAGACCCATTCTGACAGGTAGCACAGAGAGAGGAAAGCAAACTGTTGCTTAAAGAAATTGCACGTTTAGTTTAAAGCAACATATGATGGAAAAGTAAATTTTAGACTTTTAAGCCCCTCTGTTCTAAAAGCAAATTCTGAGAGTTGAATTACTTAATTTTTTTTAAAAAATATATTTTTTAATGAAAAATTAATTTATTCAATACTCTTAATAAGTAATTCAGTGACTATTTTTTCTTGTCTTTTGGTTGAACAGATGCACTATTTGAAGATTGACTCTTACACAGGTCTTTGTTCCTGTTATTAAAGATCAGTAACCAGTCAGATCTATTGGCACTCAGGTCTCAGCTAGTTTAGCACCCTGTGGGCTTCAGTGGGCACTTGCAGCCAGTGCCTGCTGCAATGTTGGTGGATAAACCTTGGAGCTTGGGACTGAACAGACAGTCTGCATCATCAATCCTATGCACTGTGGCTAAATCCTGAGCAAGTCAGATGGAGTGCAAAATGTGTGGTTCTGCTCTTACCTTGTACTCTTTTCTTTCTCCACTTTATTCCTCCTCTTTCCCATCTCTTTTGCCTTCTGTTCAAGAAAAGTGTGTCCTAATTAACATGCATGATTCCTTTAGCATGTGAGTTGTGAATCCTCAACTGGCAAAAGTGCTAAAACCTAAACCTTACACTGCCTGGTACTAGCATAGTTTGGTAGATCTGAGAACAGCTGATAAAATCATGAGCCCAGCTCAGTCAATGTACTACAGTTAAAGGTGTGCAGGTGACAGAAGCTGTTTCTATTTTAATTATACCTCCTTCTACTTTTGTTTGTTTGAATTTTTTTTTTACTTCAATTACAAATGATTGGACACCTGCAGTATAGCAGTTCCAAATCCCTTTCCTGTCTCTTCTCAGGCTCCTTTCAGGGAAGAGTTAATCCAATGACCATTGGATTATAATGGTGTGACAAAGATTTTATCCCCTTTTTAACCTCCACATAAAATGTTTTGGCATATAAGTGGGAAGAGAGCAAGAAATGTTAGCAGAAGGAAAGCAGTTATAATACCTTAAAATTCTGAAAGCATGAATTGCTTTGCTTTATTAAAGATTTAGACTGTATGTGGATTATGGGATGTGATGATTCCTCTGTACCTGAAATGCCAAGATGTGTTGACTGCTTGTCATGGGTATAGTGAGAAGGGTCATTTCAGCACCTTTGAATCCCTGGGCCTTTTAGAGCATCTCTTGTGTGTTAGAGCTGTTACTTGCATGTTACAGCGTTCAGTGTATTGTGCAGGAGGAGGTTGTGGGGAGCTAAGATGAAGAGGAAGGAGGGAAGTGTGCTGTGTAGTGTAATCTATTACCCAGGAGTGGGTAATAAAATGCTGTGGAAGATAACTATGAATGGGAAGTGAGGCAAGTAAGTTTGGGAAAAAAAGAAGGCTAAGTCATTTATTCCTTCCATTTACCTCCACCTTACCCACCTTTCCCAGCCTTTGACTTCTTAGCTTTGTTCTAGTGTTTTACTGTCACAGAACAGTTTTATTTCAGCTGACTAAAGATCATAGCAGCACAGGCCTGAAAATTTACTTGTGCCTCTGAGCTCTCCAGTCTTCTATAACCTGCCATGAAAATAAAAATTAATGTTAAATATTTTTCCAGCATGCCTTTAAGAGTGATCAATTATGTAATTCTGCTGATGAGCATTTTGACTATTTGCTTACTTCACACTAATGCCAGATTTACACTAATGCTGTTTAGGTCATCCTGACTCCTTTCCTTAAGCACTGGTACACCTTTGGCTTTACTCCCATTGACTGTCAGCTTGTGCTAATAATAAACTGTGGATCTCAGCTGTCTGCTGAAAAGCCAGTGCTCTTTTGGGGACATTTTCTTTTTCCCTGTGCTCATCTTATTCAACCACTGATGTTTTGTGCAACTCTAGTTTCTCATTGTCAATGGTTAAGTAGGAAAACATTATTCGCTGCGAAGTTTTCACGGGGCATTCAGCATGAGGGACAGCTGCTGGAAATAAGAAGTCCCGTCCTTCTTGGTTTTGCTGAGCTGTTGTGGATAGTTTGTGTCAAATGAACTCAGTGGGAGATTTTATGTTGTTCTTACTGCTGTTACTTAGAGAGGATTGCAAACTCTTGCCACATTTTTTATTGCACATGGCATTTACTGTCATAGAGTTGTTGTCTTAGTATGTTTGCTTTTTATGGGGTTGCTTGGCAAATGTTTCATGCTTAAGTATCTTTAATACAAAATTCTTGTGAGATACTAGTTTAGAGGGCGTTATTATTCTGCCTGTGAGCCTTGCACCCTGCTGAGAAATTGAGAGAGTTTAATTTATAAGTCAAAGCAGATTGTCAGAAACAAGCGGTGCTGACAAACCCAATGTGTTTTGTACTTTAACATTTGTTTTCGGTGAGTATAAATTTGTAGGTATAAAAGTAACATTTGAGTAAGTTAAGGGATAGGAAGTGTTATGTAGGGCCTGTGTAGGTCTGCCAAGAAAAATAAACATGGCTGTGATGAAGTGTGTGGTGGTGGTGTTAGCAGAGCTGTAGAGGCTCTTGGGGGGATGCTAAACAAGCATCATTGGGATCATAAACAAGCTGACCATGTGGAGTCCAGGAGCTGGGCTTCTGAAAGACATTCTCTTAATCGACCAGAGCCTTTCATTTTACTGTTCATGAAGGAGTTTTAAAACTTTGTTGTTTTAATCAGTTCCAAGTCTGTCAAAATTGGAGGACTAGATTAACTGTAACATCTGATGTGTTTAATCTAAGATCTTTTTGTTAGCCCAGACTGTCGCTAGAGGTTTCATGATTGCACTGCTGACTCTTTTTAAACATCTAAGACTTCAATAAGAAGGAAATGAAATTTCTCTGCTTTGAGATCTCCTTGTGTAATTGCATGTAATGTTCTGGTAGTAAGGAGGATTTTGTCATTAAGACACCAATCTGACTTTGGGAAATGAATCCTCTCCATGGTTGTCCTGCAATCTGCTTGTATGACTGTGATGCTGTGTAATTTGTCTCTGCCTATTCTTTGTCTGCAAAATGGTACAGTAATATTTTCCTTCTCATCATATGAGTCTAAATAATTTGAGCTAGTTGTGGTAAGCTTCAGTTATGCAGAGAGGTTGCACTAAGCACTGTCCTGTATTCCTGAGCATTGAATTCATCCTTTTGAAAGTAAAAGTGCCAGGTATGAAAAATGAACTACTCTAAGCTTTTGCTTTCAGTATTCAAAAGGGTGAAGCTCAAAATATTCCTGTGAAGATCTCTGTGTAAGTGCTCACAGCAACTATGTTCCAGTGGGCAAATACAAAACACACAGAGACTGACCCATATGTTTTTGGAGTGATAAAGATCTGAAGTCTAGATTTGAACACTGTATTATCTGTCCCAATGGAGGGAATGGGAATTATGTGTCAGAACTAAAGCTGTGAATTTGATTCAAAACTTTCTTCTGTATTCTGTAAATGCAGTAATTTATCTTCAGGAATATTATTCTGTATGATTTCTTCTGCTTTGTGAGTGCACACACTTTTTGTCATGGTTGTTACACAGTTTATGAGAAAAGGTATGCTTTGGAGCTATTTAAATTCTAGAGCAATTATTTTCAATAGCAAACATTGACATTTTAAAATGCTAAACACATGTTTAAGTGACACTGTTCAATGCTTCCATATTTCTTTGTTCTCATCTGGTCAGAATATAGTATGAGAATATTTTGCAATAACCAAAATTATAGAATATATGCAATAGTTTTTTAGCATATTGAGTACTTGAATGCAAAGTGGTACTGAGAGGGAAATGAAGAAAATTCCAGGAAAAATAAAGCAAATTTTAAATTTGTTCTTTAGCTGTTTTTAAGATAGGAAAAAGTTAATAGTCTTTCTTTTACTCATCTGCTTTTCCTACTATGTACAAATGATACTACATGAACAGAGGGCTAAGTGATGCAATTTTAATAGTAGCAAGAATCTATTATCTTGTAACGTGATTTTTTTAAAACAGTGCAATTTTTAGAATCATTATTTTTAAATTATAAATATAAAGGTAGTTGCCATATGTATTTCTCCTATTTAATTTATATGTAACTGTGATTGCCCTATTAATCTTTGTTTTGAACATTAAATGCCTTCCTCATGGCAGCTGTCCACTCACTAGTACCATGACTACTGGCATGTTAAGTTTAAAGTGGAATGTCTTGGAGAATGCAGATAATATATTTAGTTCCTGTCACCAGACAGCACAAGGCACCAGTGCGTCTCGTTCTCAGAAGAGAAAGCCAGATACTTTTTCTGCAATGTTCCCCTTCAGTTAATATAATTTGGGGTGGGTTTTATTTGTTTGTTTCTTTTTTTTTTTATTTTTTAAATTTTATTTTATTTGAGCAGAAGTGGTAATCAAGTCTATCAGCATGTTTTTTTTTTCTGCTGTCTTTGGTGTTATGAATACCAGAAGAAAGTTTTAAACAAAATAATTTTAAAATCAGTGCCAGAGAGAATATGTAGGAAATTATATGTTTTTTGGGGTTTTTTTCCCAATGCTTAAATATATTTGTGAAAAAAAAAAAAATAGGCTGGAGCTGGAGTGAATGCAGGAGAACTCTGGGTCTGAATGATCAGCCATTTTGAAATAAATTATAGAAGCTTATAGAAGAGAAAAATTTCCCAAGAGCATATTGAAAGGCTTAATCCGTATTTCTAGAAAATTGCAGCTGTCAAGCTTTCTTTTATTACCCTACCAAAATGCTGTGTCAGGTGTTACAAAGAAGTTTGGCCACACATTTAGAAAATTAATAGCTTCCTTACATCAGATATGTTAAATAGAAACATGTCTAGTTGCACAACCAATTGTCATATTTTGATGTTCCTACTGTAAGTTATTTCTTTCATTGTATAATTTATGTTCAGTGATTAAGCTATGAAGAAAGACTCATGTTCATGCGTGTAAAAAACATTTCTAGGATGAGACCAATGATTGCTATGCCAGTCCTGCTGCATGTAGTGCAGTCAGGTGCTCCTGAGAATGTGCCATTCAATCACAGTGAATTCCAGTGTGGAGCAATAAAGAATTGCAAATTTGCCACAAGGAAAGAATTGGTGTTGACAAATTCATGTGTATCCCAAATAAACTGTGTTCAATTTGTCCAAAGGACAAACTGTCAGCCCGAAGTATCTTACACTGGTGCTCTAAGTTCCACTTTGTCCTAATAGGCTTTCCATCTTTCCAGTGCTTTCATCTAGCCATAGATTTCTACTTGCATTAATAGCTTAAACCTCAGGTTTTATGAGTTTTATGTTTTTTTTCAGTCTGTGTCATGATTAGCATATTGAAAACTGTACCACTCTAATGGTGATTTATTTTTATTTCTTGCATGTAATTTCCCATCTTGAACTTGATGTTTATTGTGTCTTACCTTGTCATTGCGCACCTCCACAAAGAATCAGGCTTCATCTTCTCCTTATATTCCTGATAAAAAAAAAAAAAGCAGTAAGGTTTCCTAATAGACCTCTCTCCTTCAGGCTGATCAAAACCAGTTCTCTCAGGCTATTCTCATATGGAATGCTCACCTTAATCTTGATAGACTCCTGTCAGGCTCTTTCCAGTGTCTTATACTGGGTAGGCCAAAACTAGACACAGTAATTCAGATGCAGTCTCATAAGTGCCAAATAGAAGGGGGGAAAATATTCTGAGATTTACTGCTTGCACTCTTGCTAATAGTGCCCCATTCTTTGGCTTTCTTCACTTCTTATAGCTCATGTTCAAATGCTCTCAAAATCTTTTTCTGTAAATCTACACGCAGCCAGCTCCCAGCCTGCACTGTTGCATGGGGGTTTTCTGTCCTGGCATGGGACTGGGTATTTCCCTTTGTTGAACTCCGTGAGTTTCCTACAGACCCATATCTCCAGCTTATCCACATCCCTGTGATGAACTGCAGCTCTGCCCTCCCTTCCTCCTGCCTACTCCCTGGTAGGGTAAACTTCGCAGTCTATAAACTTGCTGAGAATATACACCACCCCTCTCCCTGCTTGTTTGTAAAGATACCAAACATTATGGGCTGTATTTTCAATGCCTGCTAAGATGACACTCACACCTACCAGTCAGATGGCCTTTATATGGCTGATCACAAACCTTCAAGCCCAAATGTTTAGCCAATTCTCCACCTGCCTTATCTTCTACCTATTTTTTTGGAAAGGATACTGTGAGAGGCTTGCAGACTCTTGTCCACAGAGCCAGTTGTTTCATCTTTAAAGCAATCAAGTCAGTTACACACAAATCGTCCTTGTTAAATCCATGCTGGCTATTCTTTTCTATCTTCTTGTCCGTCCTGTGCCTAAAAATGGTTTCTGAACAGATTTGTTCCATAATCTTCCTGGAGACTGAGGGTAGGTTGACTGGCCTGTATTTTCCCAGAGTCTTGTTGTTCTTCTCAATGATGATATTGCATTAATTTTTTATAGTCTTATGGAGTCTCCTCTAATCATTGTGACCTCTCAGAGATGCTCAGTGATGCTGCTTTTCTACCTTTATCCCTACACACTCATGCCGTGTCTCTGTCCTCCTCATGAGCAGCCTGTCCCTGCCTCTGCCCTCTATGTAACTAATTTTTGTGTTCAAGCTGAATCAAGAGAGTCTTTTTTCATCCATGCTGGCCTTCTGCCTTTCCTGCTCAGATTCCTACATGTTGGAAAGGACAGTGCCTTGGGGATGTTGTTGTTGAGGGTGAGCCATCTTTCCTGGGCTCCTCCACTCCCATGGGGTCCTGCCAGCAGGTCCCACCTGCTCTTCTGAATGATGAGAGGAGGGAGTGGGGCTGGGCTGTGCTCCTGATCTCGTCCATCACTGTGCAGTACCTGCTGCTAAGTCTGCCAAACCTGCACTGCATTCAAACCAGGCTGCTCCCTATGGCAGCCTCCTCCCTGCCCTGCTAATGGATTTGAGACATACTCCTTTCTTCCAAGCTGAAAACAATTTTTCAAGGCTACTCATCCCTAAGCTTCAAAGGAAATAGCTTTAAATAAGCAGGCATTTGCCTAGAAAGTGGCTTAATTAACAGTGGCTGCCCATTTAAGCAAAAAAGATATCCAACAATAAAACATGACTGTAGATTGTGGGTGTAAACCATGACTGGTTAGGTTGGCAATTGATCTGTGTTCTTTTTTTTTTTCCCATTTACAGAAGAATGCAAAGTAATGATTGTATTTTGAATTACTATTGTTCCTGTGTAATGCTTATGGCATAAACACACCCTTGACTTCTGAGAGAATGATAGAATTTTAGCAATTCCTGAGGGAAATTCTCACTTTTGAATGACCAGCAATTTTCTGTCAGTTTATCTAATTGATAATGTTTATGCCTGTGCAGTGTACATAACAGAAAACTGCTTTTGTGGCAACTTCCAAAAGCTGAAACTAGGCTACAAAATTTGATAACTGCAAAAACTATTTAATATAGCTAAACTCCAGGGCCCAAATATTTTCCCATTATATAATGCACAAAACAAGTTCAATACCCACGGCATGAAAACAATGCTTTCCCCTGCTTCCTGAGATGCCTCCAGTTCCCTGCCTTTTATATTGAAGATTTCTATAAGTTTTGTTGCCCTTGTCTGCAGGGAATAACAGTAATCACTAAATTAGTAAATTTACTAATGCAGTGACAAAAAGCTGTATCACTTTAGTAACTGTCCAAAGATAAGTGGATTTATCTTGGCTGGCTCACCTTGTGAGACAAGTTATGATGAGGAGTACAATACTGAGTTGATGACTGAGACATGAAGCTGAATGTTGCAAAGACTGAGTTATGTAGATACAGGTGATAAAATGTTTGCATTTTCCACCTTACCAAGCTTACGCTACTGAATGCTAAAGGTAACATGGTTAATTCTGAAATTGTTAGGTATGTACTTCAAGAACAATTATCAAAAACTAGTTTAAATTCTATAGCCCCTTCTGAACTGCAGTCAGGTTTCTGGCAAGTAAACTGTTGCCCTGTTTGCCTTAAGCCTGGGGATATCCTTAACACAAAATGCTATTTATTTTAAATTATAAAATCTTAGTTTTATAAAGTAGCTTGCATTATGTAGAGCTTAAACTGGGTCCATCATAGACACTTCCCTTAAGGTCTTGTATTTGCTGAACCTAGATGTGTGTTTTCCAAATAACTCTGTTTTCTAAAAAATGCAAAAATAATAATGGTAACAATAGCAATAGACCTGAAGTTTCATCTCTTCTTGATCCTTTAAGGGTAAGAATTAGACTCACTCAGTGGTTTCAGGAATAGTTGTGGTAGGTAAAACTCCATCAAGCAATTCAGAAACCTAAATAACTGAGCAGGTTTAAAAAGACTAATTAAAGTTACAAAAGGGTGTTACTGATGGCTTTTTTTAAAATAATATTATGCCTAAAACTTTTTTGCATCCCGAAAGGTTCTTCATTAGTAAGGTTTATACAATTATTCACAAAGGGAAAAATGAGGCGTGTGGTTGAATATTAATGCAGTTGTTTTCAGCTGTGGTGAAGCTGCAGTTCAGCAGTATCCTTGATTAAGTGGTTGATTTTAAACTTTTTGTTCCCGTGACTTGCCCTTTTCTATAAAACGCACGTAAATAAAACATATATTTTAGTACATGCATAAATAATTATGTTATATGAATACATATATATGTATATATATTTAGGTAAACTGGAAAGATGTTTAGAAAAATTCTCAGTAGTACTGTAAGTATAACTATCATCAGTAGAGAATGGATTTTAAGTTTTCATAAAAGAAAAATAATCTATTAAAGTAAATTTTGTTTTAAAAATTAATTTAGTTTTTCAAATATTTACCCCTAATTCCTTGCTTTAATTCCTTCTGTATTATCTTTTCATCTCAGCAGAAGCAAAGTGATACAATTGTAAAAAACCTCAAAGTTAGTACATTGTATCTGCCAGGAAGAGACTTGTAAAAGAGACTTTTAAACTTAACTTTTCTGGGTATCCGATTAAAAAAAAAAAAAAAAAAAAACAAGGAAACTCTGCTCGTGCCAAGACTCATTTTAAGGTAGCTGACATTTCTGAACTCCAGCCAAGGTGAAGATTAGGTAGATCGTTTGTCACGCTCTGTGATTTTGCTTGATTTTTTGATTGTGACCTTTCAGGTTATACAGGGAAGATCTTCAGTATGAACCAAGTGTTAAGTGAAAAATTTCACTGTTATTATAATTAGTCCTGTGAATGAGCAGTGCTTTTTCAGACCTTGTTTTTCTATTTACGACCTATTATGAGTTTGTCATAGTACTAACAACATGCATGTAGTTCAGCGTGGTGTCTAGGGCTCTAATCTGTGTATTCCTAGGTGAATGAAGAAATATGTAATTATTTTTAATGATTGGAACCTAATGCAACTATCATGAGAGAAACTGACCTTGTTGAAATCAGCAAGAGGATTACCATTGATTTCAGAGGGACAAGCCTCCATTTTTTTTTGCAAGTGTAATTTCTGCTTACTTGAGTTAATTCCATGACCCAAATGCTTCCCTTTTATATATATATATATATATGGCAGTTTCTACCAGTTGATAATTAGTTTGTAGTGGATTAGTCTATTTGTCTGTTGTGCATTTCAAAGACTATTATTTTGAATTCTATCAGATTAAAAGTAGACCTCTGGTGAAATTTATGAAGCTCAGTTTTCAGTAGCTGTCTCCTGCATGGATTTCCTATTATCTAAAATCTGACTGAGGTTATGAGGCAGACTTTCCATTTATGGGGAAGGATCTCTCTTCCAGTTAGGCGTCTCTGTCCCCCAGCACTGTAGAAGCTGCCCTTTTTCTATCAGATTTAAATGTTACCAAGCAAAGAATGACAAACACACAGCCTACATGACAGTAAAATACTAGGTGGTTTTTCTTTTAATGTGAAGTTGGATTTTTGTTTGATGCAGAATTGAAAAAAAAGCCAAAATGAAAAAAACACAGTAGGTTTTAACATATAACCTTTAATATAATAACCTTTCTCTCATGTAAATATAAAATATAAATAATAGGTATGTCAAAGGAAACCTTTAAGCATCATCCTATGTTGAAAATACACCTCAGAGTAAAAGGAATTAGATGTCAAGTGGCATTTCATGGGATCTTTTTAAAATTCACTTCACATGTATGTTAAAAGGAAACTTTGGATCTTTTATGTAGTTGGGTTATGAAATTGATAGCTTGGAAAATGCATCCTGGGAAAGCAATTTCAAGTTATTTAAGATCCCAGAAGTAAGATGGAGAGTGTGCAGAAGGAAGGTGTAATCTCCACTGTATGGCTTGTGTCCTACATGTTTTGGTGGGAACTTGTGTATCTCTGTGTGTACCACAGAAGTCCCTGAAAGTGAAATAGCAATGTAATAGCCAGCATTAATAGTAAGAAAGAAATATATTGATGTATACTCACTGGAAAGTGACTAGTAGCAGGACTGCTGATAATTTAGGAAAAAAAAAAAAAAAGCAACAAAAAAAAACAGTCCCTGGCCAACACCAAAGTGATGCAGAACCACAAAAATTTTGATATGTTTTAATGTTTATTTATCTTTTTGTTGTACTAAACAGTACTAATAGACCAACAGACTTTTAAGATTAATCCGCAATTCTAAGTCTTAGATAGTTAAAACTGATTACACCTTATCAAGATAGTTGTGGGCCATATTCTCACTTGCAAGGTGCTATGTTTCATTATGTACGTCCCTGAAAATTAATGTACAACATGACTGATTTTATTTGATAGTATTTGCTCTTCCTTTATAAACACTCTATGTGTTATGTAGTTAACAATGTCTAGGGGATTTAGATGAATGTGCCTGGAAGACAGTTTTAACCATCCTCTTTCAGATGAACCAGAGGGGACAGGCTGACTGTCTTGAGGAACAGAAAATGTTTCTATGTCTAGTCAAGACACAGAACTTTAGAGGGATCAGTGACCTAATTAAAGAACATGAATTCTTCTAGTGTTGACGCCTAAAGTTCAAATGTTCTTTTTATACAGGAAACTCGCCTGCCTGGCTGCTACACAAATATTAAAACAACTCTGTGTGAGACCAGGTTTTTGAGCATCTGGTCTGCAGCACCATGAGACAGTAGCTAAATCTTTGCTGTGCAAGACCTCCTTGTCAATCTTGAGCCTAAACATAGTAACCAGTGTAATAGTGTTTATTAGGGGAAACAAATAAATAATGTCTTAAGATAAGCTCCTAAGAGAGACCACATACCTCCTGCACGTTGCTCTAAAATGACTACTGTATTTTCTTTCAGACTATATTCCTTTCAGGAAGAGACTCAGCATGCCTGCTAAAGTCATTTGTAGCCTTGTCTTCCATATAAATGAATGTCAAGGTTGAATAAGATAACTAATGAGTTGGACGACTTCATACTTGAACACCAGAAGAGATGTAGCTCCAAGTTTCCTTCCCCTAATCCTTGGTGGCTTGCTCGTATTCTCATAACTTTTTCTCCCAACAAACTTCTCACTGTGTTTCTGGAAAAAAATACCTTATCTAAGGCTTATCCAAATCAAATATACATCATTACCACATTCACCTTGGGACAAAAGCCCTTGCAAGACAGGAGTAAAATATGGAAATAGTGGTTTCCAACTGTTCTAAATCTTTACATTTTTATAACTAAATATTTAAGTGTCTAAAATCTAACTAATAAATTGAAAGCTTTCAAAATCACAACCAGGAGGTATGCTGTACCTTATAGCGCATGTTTTAAAAAGGAAATGACTGAATAAATTAAAACATAGGAAGACAATCTTAGTTACATAATAGCTATATGTATTAAATCATTCAGGAGAAGTTGCAGCTGAACTAACACTCTGTAAAAACGAACTCTCTGTGGTAGACTCTTCACTCACTGAACTTATTTAAAATGTAACAGAGATGAGAGAATGGTTGTACAAAATGGAAAATTGCTGCCATGGAAGAGATATGTTCAGATTTATTCCTTCCAGAGGAGAAGATGATGATTCAGTTACATACAAGGGAGAAGCAATTAACTGTATCTTTCAGTTTGAATCTGATTCTTACTTGAAATTACATTTAACCCCTAACCAATTCTTTCCCTCTTATCTAAATGCTGATCTATAAAAGGAAGAAAGCATATCTATTCACAGAGAAGACATTGTGGATGCAATTAGAAATTGTTTATGGTCTGCATAAATGCCAGGTCTAAATGCTTTCCCCATAAATGGTCATTTAAGCATCCCATTGATAATTTTTTTTCCTCAAAATGTTTAATCATGTTTTCACTTCAAGTATACGTGACATAACTACAGCCCAGCTAAAATTAAAGTCTTAATAGCCTAGTATGCAGTCCCTTACTGGGGCCCCCTTACAAACCAACCAGCATTACAAGTTCAGATCTTACTGTTTTATCTAAATTAGAAGCCAATGAGCTGGAACACATAATTTAATTTTATGATGCACTGAAAGTATTTCAGTAAGTAGTCATACCAGACTGCTACAACACTCAATCTCAGAAGGGCATTTTACAGGTTGTCTGTATCATAGATTTTAAAGGACAAAAGTTATCTCTTATCAGAAAATGTAGAAACATTTTTCATCTGGCAGAAGGGTACCTTTATTGTTTTTTAAATAACTTAGTTTGAGAAATGGTTTGCCATGTATTAGAACAAAACACTCCAATTAATGCATGGAGAATGAGCTCTCTTCCTTTCTTCTCTTCCTTTTTTCAAAAAGGATACTTGTCAGAGCTGCTTTCTAGTAATCTTCCTTTTGTGGCTGCTATAAAAGTATTAGCTTTTATTTTGTCAGAGAAAGAGGCATAAACATATATCCAATTCTCTGTATTCATATGCCAAAAGCATCAGTATTTAATTTTTGCACTAGAACTTACAAGTTCAAGGGATTGTCCACCATACATTCTGGAAAAATGAATTCCCTTACCAAGATGGATGCAACTGGTAACTCTATAATGTATAAAACTTTTGCTACAAAAATTAACTGAATTTACTTATTTAGAAGAAATGCATGGAAAACAGTAATAATAATTGGAAGGAACCCATTGTATTTCCTGTCTCGCTTTCTAATCAGTAATTTAAATTGAATCAGAGATATTTTGTTGAGATTTCAGGGAAGAGCTTTACTGTGTGAGATGGTTTGAGTGGTTGCTTCATCTCTTCCTGGCTGTATGCTGCAGCTGGGGCAGTGTCATTGAAGAAGACTACAAATTCAACATGTCCTGTATATCCCAGTGTCTTTGAGGAAGCAACCAAATTGAATCCATCGCAGTTAGGTTTGTGAGAATGTGGAATTGGCTGAAATGTGAATACTTTAGTTCATTTCATTCAACAGAGCTTCAAATTCTTTACCAGAGTTGGACAGACTTCTTCACTGTTAGAAGCCACATCCTAAGATTCCCTGGGGATAAAAAGCTGCCTGGGGTCCATTGCATACTCAGGAGAATCAGAGAGGAGGAGTGTGATTTCCCAGAAAGAAGTGAAAGAAGAGTCCTGTGCTCCATAGGGTTGACCTGCCTTTCTTCTGAGTCCCAGAGCAGCTGACTGGACTCTCCAGGCAACAGGGATTACTTGGCAACCTAACTAAAACCTTTCTGCTTGCCTTTCTATTTAGCTTCACTGCAGGGAAATCCTTTGAACATCCACTTCTGTCTAGCACCACATCTTGGCCAGCCTTATCTGATTGCTTTAAGAATCTGAGTCAGCTTAAGCATTAACCTCAGGAGTAAATGGTCTCATTATAATCAGTGCAGCTACCAACAGGCTAAACTTATGGTTTGTGATTTAGGACCCTCCATTAAGGAATGAATAGGGTGGATTCTAGTGGTTCCATATGTCCATTCATTTTTTATTTATTGAAGAGTACTGCACCAGCCACAGTTCAAACCAAGTGGCTTTACAACACATTATTATAATCTGTTTGAGTGAGGAACACACAGTATGTTGTGAGGTTAGACACAAACCTTGTTCATTTGAAAAAATACAGTTCATGTGGAAGTGAAGTGAAAATATGTTTATTGAATTTAGAGCTCCTCTATGTTCCATTCAAAGATTGAAGATTATTTCTTTTGCTAAATTTTTGTGAGTTTGTTCTACTAAAATCAGTGTTTGAAATTGGGATTTACTATTTTTAGAGTTATAGAAGAGTTTTCTTTAGAGACACTTACCAGGAATAGGACTACTCAATTATTTAGAAATCCAAGGAGGATAAAGTCCATTCTTGACTGATACAGTAGTTTAAGTGGTAATGCTAAAAATTATACAAGACAATTCCTAATCTCGTTATCAATACTTGCTTTACCATTTATCTACAAAGATCATTTCGTATAGGTATAGGTATAGGTATAGGCATAGGCATAGGCATAGGTATAGGTATAGGTATAGGTATAGGTATAGGTATAGGTATGCATTTGAGGCCCATGTGAGACTAATTATCATTGTTCTATGAATATGAATAAAATAACCCTTTTAAAACCTTTAATGGTCTTTTTATTTTACTATATTACATACAACTATTTTAAATATGCTGACTGTAAATTGAACAATCTTTATAGAAGCATGGATTAGAAATTCAATGGGTTGTTTCATCTATCACTGTCTCTGAAGCAGAATCAAAAATCTTAATCGCCATTGTACCACTTACGTAACCTGATGGTGGAGTTTGCTGCATTCCCATTTCACAGAGGGTAATTCACTGCCTTGGTGAGAGACTTTTAGGAACCACTAATGATGCAAATCACATTCTTCTTCTCAATTTCAGTTTTCTTTCTGGATCCACCAACCCTAGATCCAGCAAGCTCAGTTCTTTGAGGGACTCCTGATAGCTTATGTTTCCTCAACTTGATTGTCTGTGTTGCTCTTTGTAAGGTTCACCTGCTGTGGAGGATTACTTTGCATATCACAACAGGATAAACATTTTTTTTTACGCATATTTCTTAGATTTGATTTGTGATCTGCTCCAAAACCATTTCTCATAGCTGCAACTTACCAGGAGTGGCTTTCTCATATCTGTGCAGATTCTTCTTCAGATGTTGTAGTTGTTTTACATAGTAAGTATAAATTTAGTTGAAGATAATTAGAAGAAATTAAAAATATAGGCTCAATTTTCTGACCTGGCATTTAGGGAATTCTAAAAATTTTTAGTGAGAATCTTGAATTTCAACTTTAGCTTTTATTTCACATGATTTTTGTATTTTAGCACCGTTGTTGAAGTTCAAAACAGTAGAGCTTTACCCCACCTAGAGTGAAATTGTTCAGTCTGCATTTGAAATGGTTAAAACTTATGTATTTTTTTTTCTCAGGGTCCTGTAACTAGATTACCAGTCCCTTTTTACTGAATTTTTAGTGGAAGCATTGATAGGACATTTTTTTTCCTGATAATTTCTATACTTAATTAATTAATTAATTAATTAATTTATTTATTTATTTATTTTATTTTGACATCAGCTCAGGCATAAACTTTTGATTTTTTTGGTTATGTTCCACATCACGCCTTTCTTAGACCATGTTCTTGCAGATGTGCATTTACATGTAACTAATGTGGTTGAGGTTGAGGTGGCCTACAGTTAAACATGTGTTTGCATCTTTGGAGAACTGAGCCTTTACTTCGAGGTCTCCAGGGAAGCAAGCCATTCTGCTTTCCTTCCTGGACAGTGTCTCAAGCATTATAACAATAACAAATAATATGAGGAATGCATATATTTTCTTATTTCAGCATATTATTCAAGTGCCTGCAGATTTCTTTGGCAAATACTTTTGTTGTCTGATGACCTGTCCATCATTAGTATGAATTTCCCTTCAAGGCAGGCATTTTTCAATCAACGGTAATTTGCATATAATTTATCAAGAGAAAAGAAAAGCAAAATAATTTTATTTAAAGATTTCCCTTTGTTTTAAGTGTCATTAGCAGTTCTGACTAATCAGATTTTTACAATCTCATCAGGCGCTTTTAGAAAATCTCTATGAACTCATCTAGAGGATGCATTTATTCCTAAGTGTCCTGTATTGCATTACAGCACAGTAACAAGTCACCGACTGCTACAGATGTTTATGTGAAATGCAATTAACACTCTGCCAATTTAGTTTTTATAGGGACACAATCAATTTTTATTCATTTTAAAGCTGGAATGCTTTCTTTTATTGTGTGCTGCCTCTCTGCTGATTATATAGCTAAACAAATTATTCTGTTTGTAGTAAATGGGAATGTTTAGGCAGACAGTACTGTGCCATGGGTCACATATAAGATAGGAATGAAATATTTGGATTACGTAGCATTTGTAGGAACAAAGAGCTAATTTAAATACATTTAAGTTATCTTTATTGTTTTAAAAAGTCACACAGAAATGTGATTGCTGGTATTTAGAGACAGCTTTTTAATCCCAGTCTTGGTTCTCTGATGTGCTTAGTGTCCACAGCTACCGCAGCTTTCATTATTAGGGAAATAGGAAACTCAGTTTGTTCAGGGGTTCCTTTAACAATGTCATTTTCTCAGGTACTTGACTTAGTTAAAGTATTTGCAGTGAACAATGCTAAATTAATATGCAATAATCTTTGCTGCATGAAGAGACCCAAAGTAGTACACTCAGGAAACACGGGGATATTGATGTAGGTAAGGGCTTTCAAAGAGTTGTGAAGAATGGAGTTTTCTGAATGGTCTCTGTTGGGTAATATTTTTTGGATATTAAGGGTGATGTCTGGTCAAGCAAACAGAAGTCAAAAAAGAATTTTCCTTAGAATGAGTTCTCTTCTTCACTTAGCAAAATTATTGATAAAATTGGCTTATTCTCATGCAGAAGATGTTTTTTTCTAGGTAGTGGCTCCACCTCTTATCCTGGCTTTAGTGATCACATGCAGAATCTGTAAAAGTAGCTCTTTCTTACTTTAGCCGCATGCCCAATATTACTTCCTATTCCTTCCTTATGCATTCGTTTGCTTTTCTTCCTTGAGTGTTGGGATGTGTTGATCTGCTTTTAAGAAAGCTTTTCAAAGAGCTGCTCCCTGCCTGTCCTTATTGTGTCCAGCTGTATCTCCAGGCTGGCCAGCGAGATGCTTGATCCAAGTTGCCCACAGGCCACCTGCAGGTGGCTTTTGCTTGGGAGGGCAGTGGTTGATGCCCTGGGCATCCCCGCTGCCTTACTCCAGCCAGCAGCCTCAGCAGTGTCCTTCTGCCAATACTGATGTCTTTTCCTGAGTGGATCCTCCTGATCATTCTTTCTCATGGTCAGTTCTAATGTTCATTCCCAGGGTGTTCCCACCTCTTGTTCTTTCATTCTCCAACCCCTGGTCCTACATTGCCCCTTACAGCCCTGCATCCCCCCTTCCTGTCCTCACTAATCCTTAGCTTTCTTCCTTCCTCTGCTCACTGGTCTGTCTATTCTTCATGCTTTTCTCAGCCACTGAGCTCATTTGCTCTCTCAGCTACTCTTTTTTTCTCTGCATTTGAATCAACTTCTTTCTCTGTCCTTTGTAAACACAAGACAGAGAATGAGGGGAAGGAAAAGATCATTAAAAAGAAGATAAATCCCATTCCTGACCTAATTTTATGAGACAGCCTTCAGAATTCCTCAAAGCATACCAAGTGTGAACAGATTGGTCCATAGGACTGATTTGCTAAAATGGGATATGTTGTCAAGACTCTCCCACAAGCTGCAGTTTTCCAGGATTAGCTATTTTTTATGAGATTCATAATAAAGTTAATAATTGCTGCCCTGAAATGAATTTCATGTTCCTAATGTATTGCTCAACTTAAAAAATTATAATTATTTTGAATATGGGTGGAATTGCTTTCTTTCTTGTGATTCTAGAAACAGCTGAACACTTTTGCTTGACATTTTATATCAACCAGCTTGATATTGGGAAGCTGTAAATTTGTTGTGGAACTCACTCACCTAGTAGTTAAAATGTGTATACACTTAAACTTTCCGGACTTCTGCCAGCCAGGCTGGGAAGTAAGTTGAAAAGCCATTTCTTCTGCAACTGCCTTGCTACCCTTTCCCTGTCAGGCTGCAAGGCTTGTAAGTGTTTTTATAGTACCCGTCACTCAGAAAATGTTTTTATTGTGCTTACTGGCAGAACCACCTCAGTAACCTGGGTAGCTATTAAAATATTTTTAGTTTCAGAGAACACAGTAAGCATGTGCATCCTAAGTGTGTTTAAAGCCCACATTTACATCCTGTGAACTTTTGCTACATGTTTCAGAGAGGTTTCAGTCTAACTCCAGATGTATGGGTGCTTGGTCTTGTCTTTTTATTTGCCTGTCAAGTGTTATGAATCCTTGTAGTTTTGTTAACCACACCAGTGTTAATTTACTTAGGATGCAGTACTAGTACGTTGCTGAATTTTCTTGACTGCAAGCACTGAGACAGAAATTTGGCTTAAAGCACAGAAATAGTTTTCTTAAACTCTGACTATAAATAATACACATGCTTTTGTGTAATTAAATAATTGATATTTTCCCCCAAATTTAGTTATAAACTACTAAAGTTAAATTTTTAAAGCTGAGACCTCTACAAAATGCATCTAAGAACTTTATATAGAAGACCATAACAGAAATCTGAAGTATTTGCAGTTTATATGAAACCCCTTTACTTTAGATTGATCATGTAAGGCTGTTCATGTGTTCAAAGAAAATGTAGAAAGGTTTTGTTTTCTTTTTCCTATCATGTTTTTCACCTGATCTGGCTTTCTGTGACAAGTAAAGAATTAGGACTTTTGGTGCTGATACTAATAACTCTCAGTGCAGGGTTTTCTGAGGCCTCCCTGCAGACAGCATAAAGGCTTCTTGTTTCACTTCTTAAAATTTATTAGTATTCAAGTTCAGTGAAGCCTAGATGAATAATTGCAAAAAATAAACACCCCTAGGAAGTATGAACAAGGTGAGCTGTGGAAGCAGCTCTTTCACTGAAATCAGATGAGATCTGCATTTGGTTCTTTCATGTTTCTCCTGCAATTTTTCGAAGGGAAATGGTACAATGACAGTGACCATTTTTAGTAGCACACTGTAATTACCACAGAATTAGGACACAAACTATTGTGAAGCAAGGAAAAAAAAAACAAAACAAAACAAAAAAAGGCAAAATTTACCCACAAGGACACTTTAATGAACACTTCAATGCACCTCAAATGAAAACCAGATGTTCTTTGTTAACTTCAGCAGTAAGCCTTCTGTTCCGATTGAGGAAATTGTACCTTCGTATTTTTTTGTATGTTTAATAGATAATATGGCAGAGGTATGTTTCTGTACCTTTCTGAACCTTTAAGGCATATTTAACGTTGCTGATATAAATAACAACCCATGGTGCTGGAATTTTATCATTTGAACAGTGCAGTGCTTTATTTTAAAAAGCCCAGTAATAAAATTTGCTTAGCAAATGGAAAATATTTCTGCAAAATCACTGTTGAAAAACTACAAAAGAGGACTATTTCCTTACCATTTCACTGCAGCAGTAGGAATACTGCAAATAAAATGACGCTGTAAATAGATTTTCAACATAATTGTGATTTAATAGATCATAAATGACAATTTTTAGCTATCCATTCTCCATGTTTTAGTGGGACTGCCTAGGTCTGGCAAATCAACCGCTGACAGGAAACTTAAAATTCCTGGGAGGATTAATTGCAGGTATTTATGTGCATGTGTGTGTCTATATCAATACATACCTAGACATTCAAAAATATATAGCGTTGCATATAATCCCTGGCACCTACAGCTGCTAAGTCAGGTATTAGGTGCTTCAGTTACCCGTGTAAGCCTGCAGTTCTACTGCAAACACAAATTCAAGGACACTGCTGGAGCCTGACAATGTTAAATCTTCAGCCTTTAAGGGAAGGATTTAATCAGAGGTGTCCAGAACTGATTCTGGAAACCCGTAGCATTTTATAAGTTCACCTGTTATTTCCCCAGGTCATCAGATTGTTCTGCAGCACACGGTGTGTGGCCACCTAAATCATTAGTAGGTAGTGAGGATCCTGTCCCTGCCCAGAAATGATACAGATAATTTTCCTGTAGCATCTGCATCCCTTCCCATCAGCAAAAGCAAAACTAGAAGCACAGAGAAGCCATGGTGAAACTTTCTGCTCTGTGTTTCATTACATGTTGGACTGTGTGTTAGTAAAGTAGAGGGTGGGCTGCTGTTTGTTTTAGCTGGAGGTGAGAAATGGAGAAGAATAGTCAGCTTCTTGGAGCTGCCACTCTCCACTATGTCTGAACATAGTTTTAGGATTATGCATATTGCACTATTTCATGAATTAATAATGTAATATGAATCATTACAATCTGACAATCAAGGCCTACTGAATGGAAATGTAGTGTAACATGCCAAGATCTACTGGGAGACAATTTAATTTATGGTTTATTGACTAAGATTTGTTACCATTTTCTTTTGAGCTTTTAATATATGCTAAGTAAGGCTTTATCAAGACTTGTTCTATAATAAGTGGTGTTGAAATCTGAAAGACTAGCATGCAGTGGCTAATGCTGAGCAATATACTAGAGCTACATGTTCTTTCTTTGTGCATTAATTCTTCTGGAATTAATATTTAGTTATTTAGCCATTTTTCTGTTTTAGCAGTTAATAGCTTAGGATGTTAGGATTATAGAAAAATTCAGTTTTAAAGGCAATCCAGAAGGTCCCTCATTCATCTTCCTGCTCAAAGCAAGATCATCCATAAAGCCAGACCAAGTGGCTCAGGTCTCTATCTAGTCCAATCTTGAAAAACCTCCAAGGTTTTAACTGCAGGGCGTAAAAGATTTGCCTATTATACACTCAAAAACTCTCGAGTTTAGCTTGTGCCTGCAGTCCGGAATCCCTCCACCAGGCATCAATCAACGTTAAGAGCCTGGCTCTTGTCTTCTTGATGGCCTTCTTGCAGGTACTGGAAGGCTGCAATTAGGTTCCCCTTTACCTGCTAAACTCAGTAGATTTTGTGTGATGTATTCCACTGGCTAAGCCACGTATTATTTTGAGAAATAAAGAACATGTTTTGGCTTTTAAACAACTCTCAACAGCTCTGTTGGTATGTTTAAGTCCTGCAGATTTTTTGCCCTCATCTTTGTTTGTTAGGACCGTGCCCTTCCGTGCCCTACCAGTGTTGGTCTGACATCAGTGAGTGGTTGTGAGTGTTGTCCTCAGAGGTTCAGTCTGGAGAGAATGAAAATGTTGGGAGGGATATTTAGATTGTGGATACTCAGAGCTCTGTGTTGCATGCATAGGTTTTGAGTGCATCTTCACATGAAAGTCGTATGTGCAAAGCTACTGGAACACGAGTTTATCTTCAGAGAGCTACTGTTTTGCTGATCTTCACCAGATTATACCATTTAATTACTACTTAGTATTTCGTAAAACTCATAGGACATCTGTTCTTTGACTGCTGTATGGTTTGCCGTGCATTTCTTTAGCACAATTAATTTTCAACACGAGATGTCTCAAAAATATTCATACTATGAAATGTGGTTCATCTGTTTTTATGAACATTTAAATTTTTTTTGCGAATAAATGAATCTCAGCCTTCTGAGGATGTATTTCAAAGTTGTCATTAGCTGTCTTTGTTACTTTGCATTCAATAATGTTTTGTAGCTGTGTCTGGATTAAGACTGGACTTAAGGGAGTAGGTGGGGACATTCCCATACATACTCAAAGGGAATTAAAGGGTGTGTCTCATATTTTTTTCAAGGAAAAATGCTAAAATTGACTAAACATAAGCATGTTATGTATCAATCCCATTTTTTATATTTCCCATTTGAAAATAGAGGTGCTGTGTATACCTAGAGAAAGAAGTGAAAATCTGTTACTTTCCAGTCAGTAGTTTGTTTAAGAATACAGACCTGACCTGTCCAGCTGTATTAACGAGTTTGCACCCAGCAGTTACAGCACACCAGAAATTACTTTGTGTAAGGTGTTGGAAAGACCAAATTCACAGATATTTTTGGAGCCTTGGTCATCTCTCACAAATTAATGCTTGGCTCCAGTGTTTCTGTCCTTATAGGGCAGATGAGAACTTGTAGCTGGGTTGTATGAAGCTGAGGCTTTCATGAAGTCTTAACGAAATATATCCAACAGATCATTTCCAGCACAAACTATTGGCAGGAAACATAAAGAATTCCTTGAGATTCTCTGATAGTTTTATGCTTGGTATTTAGATTTTTTCCCCCACAATTTGTATTATTTCTGCTGTAAAGACTCAGTTTACATTGGTTAGGTGTAGAGATAGAAAGATTTTCCTTTTGATTTCTATCTTTGTGGAAATGAGCAACAGTTTAGCATTTTGTTCTCATCCCTGGAGGACTTGTAGGAGGTTTAGTGCCACCTGAGACTTTGGAGAGATGTACTAGATTGAGGGACAGAAAAGCATGAGGAGGGAAGTGAGCAGATCTCCAGATCCTTCTGAATATCAAAAATTGTGATCATTTGGGTTTGGTGATAGCTGCTGATGTAGAGGATCAACGTATGGGTAGATAGAGAATTTGCTCTTTGACCGGATTTGTTGACTTTTCTTTGATTGCATCCCTGCAGTGCCTTTTGAAGGGTTCATTTAACAGCAGGTAAGCAGTCCAAGTTCTACAGATTTTGACCATTCTACCAGAGAATCCCACCCATGCTGCAAGCAGAAAAAATGTTAGTGTTTTGGTTTCTTTCTATTTTAAGTAGATTTTTTTTCTCCGGCATAACTGAAGTTTTGTTGTTCATTATGCCAACTAGTATGTCTCATGGAGAACTGAGGTCATGGAAATCGGCTGGGGAAGGACTTCACAGGAGAAAGAAGGAGGCCAGAAATGGCAGTAAAACTGTGGTTTTCCATTTGGTTATTGAGGCCTATTAAATTTATGTTTAACTGAACAAACTTACAAGATATGGATTGATACACTGAGGAAAAAACCTCTGGAGTCATTCCTGTTTTTCAAGTTGTAATAATTGAAAGTGTAAATTCATGTGCTATTGCTTGGGTTTTTTATATAAAAGCTAGACTGAAATACTGATTCATGGGACTTGTGGAAATAATAAAGGAAATACTTATTTGGGAAGTCATTCTCGGGTTTCATTTATATATTTTAAATAAGTCCTTCAATGTTTATCCCAATGTCATCATAAAAGAGATTAATTTCTTCTTGAAGTGATAATACTACAGCAAAATTATGCTCACAGAAGTAGATTTCAAAAAAAATGTTAGATAAATCAAAAAAGCTCCAAATGCACAACAACTTAGGTAGACATGCAGTTTTAGAAATGAGTTTTGTTTGCCTTTAAAAGACCCATATCCCATGTATAATGCAGGTGTGCAGTAAGCAGGGGTTCACAAAGGCATTAACTGGTGCCAAGTACCAACTCCTCACTAGGAGATGCTGATGTGTATAGTCATGTTAGAAAACAAGCTGCTGATGCAGCTCAGTTAAAATATTTTCATACTGTACCATGGTGATTTGACTGTTTTAGAGTACATGGAGCCACTGTTTAACATGCTACATGTGGATGTTAAATTTTGCAAGTACTGGGGTATAGCATGAAAACTCTTGGCTGCCAAATTTTGGACATTTAAGTGGCTGACAAGTATTTTCTAAAAGAAAATAAGGCATGAAAACAGAAATTTTACTTCTTAGATAGATTCCCATCAAAATATCTCCATGTTTCTTATTTTAGTCTTTTTTATCACTTTTATAACTTATTAGAATTTTATCATACACTCTGGGAAGGCAGGAGCAGATTTCTACAATGAAAAGTCACGGATTGTAATTCAAATCTATGGTATGATCACTATTGCAACATCATGTGTTGAAGTCTGCTGAAGTTTTGGGACCAGAAAACTAGTTCCTGGAGGCAGGGAGAATGAATTTTGTAACTTAATATGAAAAATAGAAGGTCCCACTTCTAAAAAAACAAAATTCCTCTGCCCCGAATACCTTAGACTTTGGATACCAGTCATAATATTTCAGTATTGAAGTTATGCTCCAATAAGACATTGTGGAAATGCAATCTGAAAAAGGAAAAAATAAGAAGGTATTTTAATTGTCCTGTATTTTATATGGAACAGGGGAACTCTCAATTTTATAATGCTTTGTAAGTTTTAGCTTGGTTTACTGGAGATCTCCTTAGAGAAGATGGTAAGTAGATGGAGAACTTCATCCGTTCTTGAAGGACTGTAATCATCAGAGATCTTACTTCCCAGCCATTTGAATTGTACAAATGGCTGGGAAGTAAGCCAAATTTTATTATTGTGCAATAAAATGTACACAAATATTTAAGTAGGTAACTGTGCCTGAAGAAGTTTATTTATAGAAAAGAACATCTTAATTTCAGTACATTGTCTCTGAAACTCATTTCAGAGACCAAGAATATCTAACTCTCATGGAAATCAGGCTACTGGATTATAGGCACCCTAGACAGAAAACATAGCCACTTTCATTTTCTCAAGACATGTATATTTTTGTTTGTTTGTTAAGAAATAGATGGAAGAGGATATCTTGTAAGTAATAAAAAATAATTTGTGATACTTTTTATTTTCCTTTTGCAAATCCCCACTAGAATAAAAACCACTCCTTTTGTAAAAGCCAAAACATTAATCAGTCAGGCTATTAAACTGTAAGCATCTAAATATAACAGTCAAGAAGGAAAGAGGCACTACATCTCTGTAATGACTTGTGAATGATTCATCTGTGTTAGTGTAAAATTAAACACCTCCTTTTTATACAAAGTAAGGAAGTGTTTGTGTTTTCAGTGCTGAAGGAGGTGCTAAAGCAAATAACAGAGCAGGAGCAAGAAAGCCAAATGGCATTGTATTTGTTCAGCTTCAGAAGGGGGTGGTCAAAAAACATGAGTAACAGTACTGAAAGCACCAAGACATATTTTTGTATGAGGTAACCAGTGAGTGTGGAAGTGTAAATCCCTCAGAGAACATCAGTGAGACACAATGAGGTTTCTGCATTCTTCGTGTGAGTCACTGAGAAGGTGAACAGAAAACAGATACAGTGTATTTGGATTTTTCAAAAAAGAACAAGAAATAATCAAGAAACTTCCATGTGGATTGAAAAGTGTCTGGGAGAATGAAAAACAAATAGAAATAGGATATTGATACTCATCACGCAAAACCTTCAGCATCTGTAATAAAAATACTTTGATTAATGTACTTTTTAATCAACTAAAAATAGGATGACTTGGAGAGATGGCAAATTTAAGACAAGATAATTTAGGTGAAGATTAGGAAAGGCTGAAGAACTCCTGTGGGACCTTATATAATTGGAAAATATGATGCAAACTATTTGGTAAGACAATGTGAGCTGCTGTAGTCATAGCTCCTAGAGATATTTGAACATTATTTTGTGTAGCTCATTGCCACTTCTGCTCATAGCACAGCACCAAACAAAAATGAAAATAATTTCATTGACATTAGAAAATGTTTTCTTTGTGCAAGTAATAGCCCTGTGTTACTGATAGAAGAAAAACCACTTTTAAGGTCGAGAAAGATTTAGAAGGGTACTAACAAAGGTAAAGCAGATAATAAGGGCAGTAAAAAAATGTATTTTTAATGTATGTTACATAATCCTTATACTTCAGAAGGTAAAATCATGGGCAGCTGTATCCCTCTGTTTTTCTAAAAGAGAGATTTTTATCTCTGATAAAAATGTCTGGTACCATCAGACAAACTGCAAGCCTGCAGTGCTTCAGCGGTCATTGTGTTCAGGGTCTACCAGTAAAGATAAAAGTTTCTAAATGAGAATGCTTCTGAGTGTGCAGGTCGTTTAAAAGTGAAAGTTCAGATTCCAAACTCACCCATTTAGCTTTTGGATCTTTCACATTTATTGTGTGCAAGGTGACACTTCTGTCTTATCTGTAAAGGTATAACCTTCAGTATTTATATTAATTCATAACTGATCACCTGCAAATGAGCTAGCTACTTAGACTTGTATGGTTTTAGTATCCTAGCCTAGCTAAGTGCTTCTGGAGACTTAAAGCTCAAAACTCAGCCCACTCAAAAAGCTTGTTAATGGGTCCCACGTGACACAGCTATCAATTTTTTAGTATCAGATATACATGCTGTATCCATTATAACTTTCACTTAGGGGCAGGCTTGCCCTAACTGTACTGAAGCTTGTAAGGCTTTGCTTTTATTTTTGTTCTGAAAGAAGGAAAAAAATTAACAGTGCTAGACGAGAGTGAAACTGCACATTGCAAAAGGCAACGTTCGCTGTGTGTCAGGCAGAGAGAGGGCCTGATGCACTGCAAAGGCTTGCAAGATTCTCTCTCTGTTTTTAACATTTCCCAGGCTGTTTAAATGTGCCTTGTAAGCAATGATAAAATGACAAGTTATCATTGATCTGTCCTTTCCTCCATCTCGGAGGGATTCATTAAATAATGCATGTACCCATGTGAATTACCCTTCTTCACTACACTATCCCCAGACCATTAGCCAAATATAGCACCAGCAGCATCTTTCAACCCCTAAGAACCCTTTGGCTTTCATTTAATTAAATTATCCCATTATGAAAACTCTTATAATGAGATTAAATTTAATTATTTATTAGACACTTATTTGCACTAGGGAACCTATCAATTATGCATGGTTGTGCTAAACATTTTTCAATCCATCACCTTTTCTTTTCATGGAAGGTGCAATTTATTAAGTGCAACTAAAGTACTGTAACAGAAGAGCTCTAGCAGAAATGTGCGTGCCATATTAGTTCTATTAATAGGAAAACAGAAATATGAAAATTTATCCTCTCTCCTTTTGAAATAAAGAACATGGGCAGTATTGCATATTTTGCAATTATTTGGTGCATCTCATTTTTACATCCTACCTAATAAAGTTCACGGACAGTAATTTTAAATCATTATTTTGGTTGTATTTTGTGTGTTAATGATTTCTAATTGCCCAAAAATTCAAACAAAAAGCCCAATTAGAATAGTTCAAATAAATGTTTGGAGCACACAAGTCACAACTTGTTGTTAAGGACACACAATAATTTCTTAATTGTTTATAGAAGACATATAATATAATGTAATATATATATTGTTCTTGTAATATAAATTAGGCTATCATAAAGATTAGATTTTAGGCAACTTGTTAAGTCATATAACCATAAAACATCATCAGTCACATCTCCTTGATAGGCATTTGGATGTGAAGGCAAAAACTGTAAGCTACCAATAATTGTTTCAAGCAGAATGACATTTTCCAATGAATTTTAAGAAGAAGATATAAATGTCAATACAGCTCTGAGCTTTTCTTTTATAAGACCTTGTCAATATGTAATTAATTATTCAACTGGAGTTCAGTGTGGCTCAGGGCAACATTTCAAAGAGCTTTTCTTTTATAAATTGCAAAGTCATCATAAGATTGCTTTTAGTTGATTCTTCTTTTTTTGCATTTAGAAATTGTGTGTATGTAAAAGTTCATGGACACCTGTGAGGTGGCATATGCAATGCAGTGGAAAAGTGAGGAGCAAGAGGCTTTTTAGTTAGCAGTAGGCTTTAGCATATGCTTTTAATATATTGCAAAGTTCTGCCTTGCTTTAAAAGTGCTCGTGTTTCATGTTCAGATTTGAATGGGGGTCAAACTGAAAGATTTATTTCTTTTTTTTCCTCACTTATGCATGTAAGAGGATGTTTGCTTCATTAACTTTGAAATTCACTGGCCAAATAGACTGCATATTTTAGAGGATTTAAGTAAATGTGCCCTAAAGTTCACACAAATTACTATAGAGCATTTCAGTCCTCATCTTGAAGGAATGAGACATGATGCATCTGTTAATAAAAACACAAGAGTACTGCTTGTATTTGGCAAAACAGTAATATTTTGTACTTAAGACTTGATCAATGTCACCTGTTATTATTTGGTACTTTCTTCCTGAAAGTCAGGACAGTTAATTAAATCTCAGTGTACCCTAGTGGGTTTGATAGGATGGCTTAATTCCTGTGAGGGAGATTACATTCATTAGGACAACTTTCCATATGATATTCAGAATTTAAGTTTGGTTTTTGGTACACTGCTTTTGCCAGCTGAGAATTTAGCTCTTATTTTCTAGAGTAACCACTTATCTTCCACTGGGATAGATATGTGTAAGACTGGTATGTAGTTACACTAAAGCTGCTTCTTCTGTTGAGGTACTAAGATCTTATATGAAGCAAGTGGTGGTACTATAACCAGTAATTTTTGGTTTCTGACACTTCCTCTTTAGAACCAAATTTCTGAATGAAGCTTAAAAATAGTGTCTAGAGGAAAACCTTTGCAACATTACAGTACAATGAGATTACCATCTGCAAATCCTTGAGTAGTGAAAGGGTGACTTACATCTACATCTTCTCAGCCTAAAAGCAGCATTTTAATATATTTTTTTTCAACAAGTTACAGCAAAAACTTCATTTTAACTTTGGCAAAGATTGCTTTATTTTGTTTTCTGAAATCTTGTTGCTGCAGTTAGCTGTGGAACAGCCCATCTTTGTCTGTGTTGGGGGCTGGTAAATTGGCAGTGGTTATTCTCATTTTTTTCCCACTGTATAATCAATTGGCAGCTTTGAACTCTGCTTTGAAATCTCCTTCAAGGATCATGTACACTACACACTACAATATGTTAGCAAATAATTTTAAATGCATACTTGAGACATGAAAATGAGATTAAAATAAAAATGAACATGAAAAGGCATGCTTGAGATATGACATCTGTCAGCCACCTGCTTAAATTATAGCTATCCAGTCAGGCCAGATGTACTGGTAGGTGTATGCAATTTTTACACCTACATTGCATGAAAGTTTCAGTGTTTGCAAGCTGACTGATTGCAACTCTCCACATACTCACTCCTCTCTTCCTTTTACACGTGATGATACCCTTTATTTTTTTCAAGTGGCACAAAAAAATGAGCTTTCTAAGAGCTTCAAATGCTGGAGGATTACAAGAATCCTGAAACCAGCTTATATTGTGGTGCAGGGCTGTTTTGGTACATCTTCTCAATACTTTGAATAGAAGTATTGACAATTTTATTTGAGCAAAGACATGATCTATGAGGAAAAGTAGAATTTTAGTGATGAATTCATCATTGGTTATGAAAACCTTGTAGGCAGGCTTTTCACTTACAGCCTGTTAAAGGCTTAACTTCAACATCCTTTATCTTTTGCATTTAATAAAGACCACAATTAATAAAATAATGCATAAGTATCAATATAATTAAAATCTACTGATTTCAGCTGTGTTCAGCTTTTCAGCTTTATTTTTAACACTGATGGTGAAAACACAGGACATGGCCCAGTCTAGTTGGTTGTAATCTTTGGTCACTTGTCTTTATTAATAAAGGACAGAATCAATTTAGTATGGTTCTGAACTAATATAATTTTAAAATGTTTTGAAAGAAAGATATTGAGTTTAAAACTACTATTGCTTAGAGGTGTGGGGTTTCCACCTTTGTTGCTTGTTTAGTGATTCCCCTTCCGTAACTGTTTTACTAGAAACAGGTTTCTGCAGAGGAGTTAAGATAGTAGCAAAAAATAATGTTGTATAAGGGAAATTATATTAAAAAGAAAAACCTTCTTAAAACCAGAGGGAAACATGGGTTTTCAGAAAATTGTAGGATACAGTAAATTTTTTAGGACATTCTAAATACAAAGACTTTCCAGCTTTTATATTCTTTAAGCTTTTAAAATATTTTTTTTGATAGGAGAGACTTTGTTTAGTTTAGGTGAAAAGATTCCTGGTTTTAAGACTTACTCGTTTCTGGAAAAAAATCCTTCTCAACAGAGCATTTATAATTTTCCTCAATCAGATAACTCTGGCTGGAAATCATCAAGGCATCAGGTCATTGAATGAGGACAAAAGACCTGCTTCACCTCTCCCTGATGCAAAGCTTTTTTCCCACTATTTTAGGTCCTGAGGTTGCCAACAGTCTTCCCTTTTGCTCTGAAACAAGTTGACAGCTTCAGGCATTCCAGCAGGCTGTGTAACAAAGTCTTTTCAAGACCTACTTGGTGGAAAATCAGGTTATTCATGAGCTCATACATGGTGTTCATGTATGTAGTTCTTTTTCAGGCTTGTAGTTCTTTTCTGGTGGTTTCATCCTTCCTTGCATTGCTATGGTGTCTTTGGTTTTATTTTTTGGTATCCATCAAAGTAGACTGAAAGAATGGGTGAAGAAAGATGCTCTTCATTGACATTACTGTTATCATCTAATGCTACATGGTGGTGAAGAGAAAGCCAATCTGACCCACATATGAGACAGGACACTCCAGCTGTTAACAGGTCTGAGATTGAAAAAAAACATTTCAACAATCTATAATATAAACAAGAAGTGACTTCTTGATTGCAGCCATAGCTAGTCCCTGAAAGGAAGTAATGCACAATGAAACCAGGGAAAGGTTTTTTCTCTGTAGTGTTGTTTTCCTTCCTTCAGCAGCTAGATAGGCTGAACCTGATTTCTTGAGGTACAGTTTTGCTCTTATAGGTAGGGACTGATAGGCTTTCATGTGACAACTGACAGATCTTACCGTCTGGGGAACTGTCTTTCTATGTAAAATGAAGTTGCCCTGTCAGCAAAATCAAAAACTTCATTAAAATATCTGAACAGCTATTTTAAAGGGAGACCAGGCAGTTTCTTGTTATAACCTGGTTTCCCAAAGCAAAAAGGCTTTTGCAACTGCATTCTTTGTTATGTGTCTGTCTAGCTTCATGTCTCCTAAGAGTAACTTTTCCATTTCTTGGGAAATCTCAATCCAGTCTGATGGAAAGCTAGCCAGCTTCACATGTGTCACACTCCTTTAAGTTTTAGGAAAACACAAAGATGGGTTGTGGAAGATGTGTGGAGGTGTCCTTGGCTGATGAGAGGCTAAAGACAAATGTATCTTTGGGTGGACACGTCTGAAACTCTAGGATAGGGCTGCCGTGTACTGATGATGGGATGGTTGGAGGCATGCCAGTCTCCAGTGCAGGCAAGCTGCCTTTGGTGCTAAAGGTGCTGTTGATGACACAACCCCTTGTGTGCCCCTTGTGTGACTGGGGTGTCGGTAAGAGCTTGGTTTGTGTCAACCCCAAACCTGGTTGGTTTGTGTCAACCCCAAGCCATTGCACTCTCAGGACTTCCAAGCCCAGAAAACTCACTTTTAAGCAGCTGGCATCCCAGAAGCCAGACCCTTTCCTCTCCAGAACTACACCAATCTCATCAGCAAACCTCTCCTTCTTCCCTGCCACTTGATTCTCTTCACTTAAGCCACCCCATGGTCTTCTCTTCAAGTTTCCCCACACGGAATCTCCAAACCCATTGCAGCTGCTCCACCACAGCGTTTCAGCCTGGTTCCAAGTGCTGCTTTGAGCTCCTGCTGGCCGTCCCTGTTTATTGCCTCTGCCTCCATGGGCACTGGATCTCCTGAAGTTATCTGTGTGGGGGAAAATGTCCTCCCTTCCCCCACTCCTGGTTTTCTGGAGATGTAAAAAAGAAAAAAAAAAAAAAAAAAACAACAACTGGTTAGAAGCAGCAACTGTGAAAAGTGAAGCCTGTGAGCTATAAAACAGAGGGAATCTCTGGCAAGGCCCTGGAAGTAACTCTAAGCCTGTAATTCTCTCTGCTCACAGCCTTGCTCTAAAATACCCTGGCTGACCTTCCTGGCACGTTGTGGGGAAAGTTCAAATATAGTCAAATGCAAAAATCTTTCATTTGTACTTGCTGTCATTAGCTTCTGGGGCAGGAATGTAAAAGCACAGTTTCTCAGACTGCTTGAAGGGTTACAGGTTGATTATCTCTAGTTTTAGTGGTTCTTTTGATCCTGTTTTTTTGTTTTTTGTACTTGTACTTTTAATTATTTTAGACGTTCCCAGGATACTGATACTGTTATGCATCTAAAAGGTGTTTCAGCAAAAATATTAATGGAAGTATCCTTAGAGATGAGGATTAGGAGCAGCATGAGGAATAAAGTAACTCTCATTGGGCTAGAGACTTTTTCTTCTGAGTATGAAATGCTAATGGAGCATCCTGAAGTATCTGTATGAAAAGACTCTATGTCCCTTCTGTATTTATAGATTGCAGGGTGGGAGATGCAGACAGTGCATACCCAGAATTAGACAGTTATTTTAGACGGTGGAAAGCAGGAGGGAAATTTTCGAATTAGAATGTGAGAACATAACCATGTGACTTATTCAAATTAATAGGAACTGCATAATGTAGTCTCTGTGCACCACTTTGAAAATTTCCCTGGGTGTTTTTATGCAATCAGAATAATACGCAAGCAATGAAGCAAAAGCCAGTGTTAATAAAAGTGATCACATAATTTTGCATGTTTTTAATTATTATCATAAATTCCACTTTTGTCCAGAAATAAAATATACATATTAATGAAGTAGCTAAACACCAAAGAAAACTGTTTCAGCAATTATTTAGAAAGTAATTTTTTTTAAAAATTACTTTCTAATGAAGTTACTAAACTTGCTTGCACATATAGCAAATATATTTAAAGTCTTTATGCTCATGTATGTATAAAAACCCCCAAAATTACAGATTATTGCATCACTCTAGAGGAGATGCATGTGTCAATCAGATCACCAGATATCAAACAACCTTCTGGTTATGTACCCAGAGTCTTAATTTGATCTCAATATTGGGTTAAACTAATTCTTTGTATTCTGAAGACTGTAGCTGCACTGAAGGATGATAAGAGAAAGGTGTAGGAGGTAAAAGGAAAGGCTTCTGCATTTGTTTCAGAATCCATCTATCCACTGTGTCCTGTGTCCGGTTACTGCTGGCTTAGGAAAAGACACAGGGTGTTTATCATTAATTAAGTCATGAATGGTGTTAATTTTATTATCCACTGGGCTTTCATTCAACATCATAAATCCAAAGCAAGGCTCGTGGTTCCTGGTTGTCAGTTCAGCTCAGAGAAAGAATGAAAGATGAAGCAGCTATGTCTGAAAACAAATATCATATGCTGTTGGCATCCCCTCCAAAACTCAAGAGCCACAGAACTAATTTCAGCTGTTAGTACCTTACTGTACCACCTTGGCTTTCACAGGACAGATGCAGTGGGTCAAAAAATTACAATGTCTGTAAAATAAGAATAATTCTGAATTAATATAGCCCTTAAAAAAACTGGTGTGGAAAGAAGGTATTCTGCAGCTTTCCCTGTCTACCAAGTGGTTTTTGCATTTTGAAGTCTTGTCAAACCAAGCAGCAATCTTCTGCCAAATATTCCGTCACCAATTAGTCTGTCATGGGCTTTGTCAGTTCATCTTGACTTCTCTGCCCTGTAGACTGAGTGCTGGGTGCAGAAGATCAGAGAAAAGAAATGTTTTGCTTTCTATCTGTATAACACAGCTTTAACCCAAAGATCCTCAGCTGCTGAAGTTATGTAGCAACAAAATTCCTCCCCAAAACTGCAAACTCAAAAAAGCAATCACATCTCCAACAGGACCAAGAGAACCACACCGTTCCTAGCAAGATGCAGTGTAGGAAATGTTAGAGGGGTTAGGAGAAATACATAACAAATTGATCGGTAGCAGAGAGAGTGCTCCCCTACATGTCACAAACAAAATGCAAACAACTTCTTCATCCTATAGGATACCTAAGAGAATAAATTCCCCTGGCAAATACATGTGGGTATTCTCCCAGAGGAGAGTTTAACTGGCTTGTGTAAAGAAGAACAAACTGTAAATTGAGTAATGAAACAGCAAATTATGAGTGCTGGAAAATCGTCCAAGGTGCATGTGGGCATCCTCAGCTGTTGCTGGCAGCTCATGAGCAGCTGGAAAGCAAAACCTTGAGTCACCCAGCTCGTGGTGCCACAGGAGTGTCCTCATTGCCAGCATAATTCAGAATATCAGTGATTCCTACTTCAGGGGTTCAGATCAAGAGAGATGGGAGAGGGAACACAGGAATGATCAAATATATACATCCACTCCATTCTCTTAGCTTCAGAGTCAAGGGGAGGGAAGTAAGCATGTGACATAGGGCAGTCAGCCCTGCATGGGAGAACAAACTCTTGGGAAGGCATTTGTAATGAGGTTAGGGGTGAGACACCGGCGTGTGGGACAATGCATTGACTTCCCTGATAAATGTTTTTTTAAAAAGTAATTTCCGGAGCTGGCAAGGAATTATGTAAATGGAGAAATAATCAGATAAGGTGATCAACAGTAAAGAAATGAAACAGTCTTTCAGGGTTCAGTTATGAAAAGATGATTGGAATGCATTTAGCAATATTCAGCTAATGAAGTTAGAGTTGTAATTGCAGGCAGGTGAGGAAACCAAACAAATCTTTAATGATAAATGATTTTAAATTATAAAAGTGTTTATGTTTTTAGACTTGGAGGAAGTCAGGACTTTTTTTCTTTTTCTGATTTCTATTTTGTGAATCCATTTGCACATTTGAGAAGAACATTCTTTGGCATTTTCAAATGGAGCTAATCCAAAATAAATTCAAGTGATGAAAATTTACTGGATTTACTTCTTCCAGTAGAACCAACCCTACAGAGGTGTTAATTTGGATAGCATGGCATTCGATGTTAGGCAGGGAAGGATGCTGTGACTTATTAGTTCTTCTGGGATGGAAGGAAAGAAACACATTGTCATAGGCTAAAGGAGATATTAAATGTCACTCCCCTGAGCACATGACACCTATGTGGAAATCTTATGAAGTCTGGGTATCACTATTTTTATTACATATTAGGTTATCACATTTCCACTGATGTCTGCCCTTGTACTTTCATGTTTATTGCTGTTAGATGACATCACTGCTTTCTGATTGCAAATACTTTGCATTACAACTAGTTCTCAGCTATTTGAGGGAAGATTTATTGATATAATCCATGGATCTTTCTAGCAAGAGAAAAGCTACACATGCTTAAACAGTGCTTAAGTTGGAAATTTGGCAGGTATCCCCCTAGGCTGTGTAGTGCAGTTTTATTAAACCAGAGAAACTTAAGTCTTGCAAAGTTACAAGCAAGCTCAGGTGAGCGTAAGGACTTAGCAAATCAGAGTCTCAAACCAATCTCTTAAATCTCTGTGATTTATTGGGTTTTTATTCATAGTAATGAATTTCTAAACCAAATGTAAACAGAAGTCTTCAAACCTCTTTTGCAGGGTCTCTAAAGCGCACTTCTCTAACTGAATTAATAGGAAGTATTTTTACTTCATATTAACTTACAGATATTTTCTCATTGTCATTTATTTCAAGTTATTTTATTTTACCCATTCAAATTTTGAGGAGCTGGTGTCTTGGTGAACTTCAGTGCATCCAAACATGATGAGATATCTAGACCTGTTTCTAGCAACCTGGACTGTGAGGATAGACTCCAGCCAGCAGTACATAGCCCTCTTGAGGTCAGGAGGTCAACTGGTGGGTACCACAGTCCACTTTTGGACTGGGCTGCAGGGGAGTGGCCTGGGCTGAAGCAGACCCCAACACTGTTGACAGTAACCTTGTCATTTAGGACCTGCTCAAATGCATTTCATCCTGGACATTCATCAGATGGTAAAAAAAAATTTAGGTCACCCCATATTTACATTGGTGTAAAAATAATTGATCTAAAAATTGCTGCTTTAGTATGCATGCTGCATACCAATATAATATTAATATATTAATATAATACTAATGTACTATCATTTACTTACTGACCAGAAAAACAAGAGGCAAAACCTGTAATTCATCAGCTAGTAGGGAAAGACTTGTATAAGCCTCCTGCTGTGCTTGGTATATTACATAAGTCTAAGGCCAATTAATGTGATGCTGATTCTGTTTTAATTCAAGCTTTAGAGATGCATACATAGTATTTTATAGTATTTTGGAAGTGAAGATATTAAGTGTTTTCTCACTAAAAAAGAAAAAAAAAACAAAAAAATAAACCAAAACACCCATCTGAAAATGTCGAGTATTTTATGAGAGAGATTAGAGAAGAGAATGGCACTTTAGGGCTATCATTGCAGCTTTGTGGCAGCTTTTTTGGGTTTTACAGAGGAACAAGAGCCAGCTGAGGGGCAGCCACTCTCCATCCCTCAGCGTTCCCATTTTCAACTGTTCCTGAGACAACCACAGAGTTCCTGAGAATACTGAATTCAAAACCATTCTAGATACAGATTAAGGTTCAGGAGGGAGAGCCTTCATTCTGGATGCTTGAGGGGTGTGTAAGCACTTCATCAGTGGCTGCAGGGGCTGGCCACACACTAAAGCATATGGCCAAAGCCCATATGGCCAAAGCCCATTGGGGCTTGGTGGAACAGGAGGGTGTCCTCAGCCAGGGCAATGAAGCCCTTGTGTCCCAGGCACCATAAGGCATCACGTGCAGCATTCAGTCTCCTGCAGTGTAATTTTAGGGTTTTTTTCAATAACCAGTCATCTGCAGTAGAGTATATTGGTGGAATATGTTTCAAACTAATGCATTTTCAAGCTACTAAGGCTACTAAATTTTCCAAGGTGTCTCTGAATTAGGCTTTTGTGCTTTCCAAAAAAAGCTATTATATCAGTCTGATTACAAAAAAATAGCCTGCTTGTGATTACAGTGGCACTAGATTCACCAAAGACAAATAAGCATTTCTGAGTTGCAGTCAACACATTCCTTATACTGATAGCAGACAGATTGCAATTTTTCAAAAATCAAATTATAATAGTTGAAACCAGGTTACTTAACTTTGTTTCAAGTTCTTCATGCTGTTGTGTCTGCTGTTGTGTCCTGTTCTCCTTATGATATTGCATTCTTCTGGTACCACTGCAAGAAAAGCATTCTGCCTCTGCCCAGTGTGCAGCACCTGTGCTGCATCTCTCAGCTCATAAATTGGCATCCAGTGCAAGATGCATTTTCATTTGTCTGTGCCTAGTCCAGCAACATTGTTTAATGGAGGCAGTTGTGTATGGAGATTCCTGCACTGTGGAAGGCAAGGCGGATCCCAAAAGATGCATTTTCAGAACTTCCTCAGGTGAATCGCTTGGGTGGATATGAATGTTTTGCTCTTTTGGGCATGCAGATGTGGTACAAGGCAGAGGGGCAAAGTATAGGAATTGGTTTTTTAGATACTGGAATCACAATTTTGCTTGTTCTTAATTCTTGTGAAACTCACTGTGTTTTAACCTATTTCCCTCTAAATTAGTGACAGGTTTGCAGGGACAAAATTTCTGACTGCTCTCTTTGATTTTTTTTCCCCTTGAGCCCAGGTTTGAAAAGGATCTGTCATGTTGTGTTTGTGGGCTCAAAGTGTAGGTGTAATTATGAATAATTGGTTTAAGAATTAAATATTTCTTCAGAAAGTTAGATTTTCAAGCAGAATATATATGTAGAAAATCTGTATAATGGCCTTAATTAAAAAAAAAAAAAAAATCTGTATTAGTAGCCTGGAAGTATCCAAGCAGTAAAAGAGTTTAAGCTTTGTTTACATTTTGGCTGCAAGAGGTGCCTCTCTTTAAGTATTTAGATAAACAAACCAAAGCTGCTGTTTTCATTAGCATGTTGCACAGAGCCCAGTTTCCTTACCTGAGAGAACATTAAACTAAAATTCAGTAGTAGAAAGCAATTTGACCTCTTGCAAATATGAGTCTAGATAAACCTTACACTATGAAAAAAAAAAAAAAACAACAAAACAACCTTCAAATTTCGTACCTATTGACATTGCTTAATAAAAACATCTCGAGTGCTGGTGCTTCTGGGTGTGTTTCCAATAGCAATGTGATTGCAAGGCTCCATGGATAAAGTTACCAATCCTTTGAATTCTGACCTTCATTCTAAAACAGCTTTAGAGGTTACTCTTTTTCCTTTTTGTGAGATTGCAGAGAAAAAGTTAATGCTGCTGGAAGGAAGCGGGGGAGGGAGCTGGGCTTGGAGATGAGAACTGGGTCTTTGAAGCCATCTGAGAAGTTTTCCTCTGGCCTTGATTTGTAACAACAAATATTGGCAGTCTGAGTCAGTAATTATACGAAGTTTCAAAATAGAGCCAAATGCTCTATTTTGAAATTTCTGTGAATACAATTGCTATTGCAACCCAGTTGATTCTAAGGGAAATTATACTGTTGGGTTCAACAAAGTCTGGATTCTTGGGGCAGCTGTAGCTATCAAAAGCTGGGAGTAGCTTATGTGCATCATCTGTGTCTACAGGGAGGGGACACCTCAAAGCTGGGTCCCCTGCATTGACTGGAAGTGTCTCTCTCTCCCCTGAGGATGAGGGTTTGGATGATCACCTTTGACTAAATGCTTAATTTTAGATGGTTGCACATAGGTGACAATCTAGCTTCTGCTGAACAAATGATGCTCATGGTATAATTACTGTAAGGTTTAGAAGAATTTATTGTGTTAAATTACTTAAAGACAGTTTCTGGGAGAACATCATTGGGAGTACAAAATAAATCACAGGACTATTTAAACTTAGGCTTCCACTTTGTCCTTTTCATTACAAGGCCCACAGTGGGTAATATTTATGTATGTCACTTTTAGAAGATATTTCACTGTTCCAGATCACCATAAGAAAAATTTGTGTGACTGAATATTTCAAAATTAAGGATGTACGTATTTACTGTATTCAGCTATCACAAGGTTTGTGATTTGAATGTGTGTTTATGAGTCACATTAATTGTAAATGCAGGTTTGTCTTAATAATTTGTCAAACCGAGCCTGGGTTGCTGTTCTTTCAATTTTCTTTCTAATTCTAAATGCTGTAATCAATAACTATTTTCTCTATATAATATTTTTGGGGTTTTTGTGCAGCCTTACATGTCAGTAGCTGAAAAATTATTTAACAATTGACACAAATAACTAAAATACAGTAATGATCCACTGCTCCATCTACTGTTGAACAGTGACATGAATAACAGTCCAGGGAGAAAAAAGGAATGCATTTAGGAAATAATAACAAAATGGAATTTACAACAAATAAACCTATTGTTTCTGTGGTTAGTGAACAAACATCTTTTTCTTGCAGAGTAAAGTGTTCTGAGTATGACTTTAATTCAGAGTTGAAAAGCAAAGAGGATCTTTCCATCTTCCTTTTCACCTTATAGGAGGTGCTGACAAAACTGTTTTTGTTCATGTTAGTGGGAAAAAGTTGGAGAAAAGACAGTCCAGTATTACTGAGCTGATTCACATCATACAGTGCGCTGTATTTATATCACTGGCAAAAATGTAAGTTATTGCTGTGAAAAAAAAAATGAAGTGGTTTTTAAGTTCTAGCTTTATTCTAGTAGCACTAAGTGAAAGATGAGGAAGACCTAAACAGTCATGGGAGGATGAACTATGGAAAAATGTCATGTGTGTGAATTGATATGTTTTATAGTCTTTACAGAACAACAGGACTTGATTATTTTATCAGCTCACTGGTAATCTCTCATTTGTAGTGTGTTCTTCCTGCAACCCAGTCTCCTGAGGAGCTACTGATTATAGCTTTTATCACCCGCTAGAATGCTAGCAAGCTGCTTCTCATCATCAGTGGTGCATTTGATTTGACTTGTTCGTTTTTTATAAGCAAATTATTATTCACATATCACAGTGAAGGATGATTATTTTCAAATTTTAGGCAGTTATGTTTCCATGCTGAGCTGGAGTAAAAGCCTGAATCTCAATTAGGAAAATTAGCTCTTTCTTAAGGAAGCTCACCGATTGCAATTTACTCCTTTCATTTCACCCCCTGTCTTGTAAACAGATAATTCTTCAAATAACTTTCTTCAGACACATCTATGTTGTCTTCAGCAGGACTTCTTTTATAAATAGTTACATGTTTATGTATCTTTTGAAAAGAGGTTTTTGTGCAACAAATAAAAGTAACACTTCACTGATTCTTAAGTACTGTAGACAGTATTAAAAGTCCTCCTGTAAAACTCTTGAACTTTATTGGAAAATGGAAGATAATTTTCTATAGTTCAATTTAATAGCTAAGACATTGCAAAAAGGAAGACTGTTATAGGTGGAAAAGCTACACTACTCTTAAACCTAGAGCTCTGCCCTCAGAATATCATAGACTTGGTGTCTCATCTTTAGGGTAAAGCTTTCACTTTGGGGTAGAACATCTACTTCAGAGGATCTGAAGACCAAAGCTTTTCAGTAGTTTTGTGTGCCAATCATTCCCTTCATGAAATTTCTAAAAGAGACAAGTAATGTAGAGTGTTAAAAAATACCCAAAGGGAAATGATGGTATTAGATACATTTAAAATTTAAGTTAATCCAGGAAACCTTTCCTCCACCCTGCCAAAATACTTTTTTATTTTGCATTTAGGGTACTGAGTATATATCATTTACACTACTGGTGCTTACAAATATACATATATATATATACATATGTAAATATAAATATATATATATAAACATATATGCACGCATATATACGCACACTATTTTTCCTCCCTTTAACATAATGCTTTTAAGATGTGAGAAATACACTGAAGAAACAAGCATACTTTCACTTTGGAGAGTGAAAAATTGAAATACTCTAAGGTATTGGCTTTCAAACTACACTTTGAATGCTTCTTCTGTCAGTCTCTGCATTTGTTTATGTCATGGCTGTCAGCTGTTTCAGAATCATATGCAAGTCATGCATTCATTCAAAAAAGCTAAAGCAGCATCTACTTAAGATTAATAAAGATTACTATTTCTTATTTTAAATTATACTAACTGGTTCTGTAGTTTGTACTGCAGTGATGAATTGAAAACAGTTACAATAGCATGCAAACTAACAAAACTAGCAAGCTGGGGCCAGCAGTTGATACGTGTTTTGGCTAAGAATGATGGTTAACAGCACATACCTTTTCTTATAACACATTACACACAGACCTTAGTTCAATATTAATTTTATCCAATATGTCTTGAAAGAACATAATTAAATTGTCCTTCTTAGTCACACTGATAGTTTTTGGGCAGATCACTTAAAATAGTTGATTTCTGACACTTTTACTGTTTGTATTTACCCAGGTCTTTCTACTTTTGCTCACATGAGTAGTATGAGACAATACGGGCTCCTGTCAAATGCTGCAAACTTCTGTTCCAGCCAGGGATGTCTCTAGGCAACAGCTGCTATGTGTAAGATAAAACTTGTATGGAGGCATAGGAGGGAGATTGCTGCTTCAGAGGGTTCTGATGTTGCACTGCAGTTGTTATGGGAAGAGCCAGGCGGTGGCTTTCAGGAGCAATGGGATACATCTTTTGCTTTAGCGAAGTGTGGTCTTCCTAGGCCTATTTCTGATATTAAATATTTCAGTAGTATTTCCTACTTGGAGACAAACATATGAACATCCCACTGTTCCATATCCATCTTACATCTAATTTTTCTTAATTACCAGAACATCTGTAATCATGGCACCTAAACAGCCAGTAAATGTTGTGTTCCAGATGGACCCATTTTACTTGTGCTAAAACAAGTGTGTGACACTGCATATGAAGTTAAAACCATATTGCATGAGTAATGGTTGTAATAATATACCCAGCAGCTTGTTGTGCATTTGATCTTATGGAATAGGCCTGGTCCTTTACTTCTTAGGACTCTTGAGATGCCAGCTGCATTAATGGGAATGCAGAATCAGGGCAAATTTAGGCATGATGTAAACATATGCAAATCCCACTGAAATCTCTGTTCCAAACCTGGTGTTAGTCCAATTGTGGTTTGAAAATGATGTTGGGTGCCAGTGGCCAGCAACCCATCCTGCACTGATTTGGTATGCAGTTACTGGGAAGAGCAAACCCCAGAAGATAAGTAAACAAACCTCTTTCAAGTAGCTTTCAAATCGGTGCAGTACTCAGCTGTCATAATTAGATTACCTATTGAAATAAAAAGGACTGCACTCACTTAAACCAAATGAGGATTTGGTCCACAGTATCAGCTGTAGGATAAGTTCATAGGTTAGACCCTATCACGGGGTAATGATATACAGTGATCTGAAGTCAAATCTTCAGACATCAGATAAAGAACTTTAGGCACTGTTTAATGGCTGTATAAACATAGAGGACCCTACTTTATCTCATATCCCCCATCTAGATCATTTATATGGCTTCAGTTCCCATACTGCCTACATGCCACACTACAGAAAAGATTAAAAATTCAAATCTGGTTCTTTTATTGCAATATATCGTCAACACCCTTTTTCTGATCATCTTAGCCTCTGTGTAATTCATCCCGTGTTTACCCTCACATCATCAAGCTCTGTACGTGTGTGTGGGGATCTGTCTTACTTTAATTAAATACAGAGACTGGGCACACTCCTGAAGTTATTACTTAGATATAACTCCCAGTAGGGACTACAAACTAAACAACAATAAACTCATTTCAGTAACCTTTACATTTAAAATGCTAAAATTTATTCATCTATTTTGTGCTATTCAGTTGTTTTTTTTTCAATAATGGAATGAAATAGATTTATGGGAAAATTTGCACGCATCATTGAAGTCACAGTCTTCTTTTTAAACAATTCTTTAACTTCCACAGCATCATTTAACTATCACTATTTTTGAGAAAGGGTTTTGGGTTACATTTTCCAGTGTTAGATTGTGCCTCACAACAACATGACATTTTTTGAGTTCTCCTAGTAAAAAAATGAGATTCTCCTTCGTTAAAGTGTGTGCCTGATATTATTAATTTAATAGTTGTAGCTCCTACAGTCAGTGAAGCAAGATGTGTCTTTATATCAGATTGGGTAGGGGCTTTTAAAAAAATGATCTTATTAACACTGGTAAAGAATTCAGTGGTAAGCATTTACCAGAAGACTGTGGCTGTTCCAAAAAAACATATAGTTCAGAATGATTGCATAGCCTTGTGTTTCAGGGCTTCAGTGACTTTTACCTGACAAAACTGAGTGACTCCATAATAAAAGTAATTTGTATTTCTTTCGCAGTTTAATATAGAACACGATAAATAGTTTTCTTGGCGTGAGATGTGGTGTGTGATTCTGAAGAAGTGATGGGATTGTGTTTGTGCTGGCTGCGCAGACGGGCCCAATCGAAAGCTGCTTATTTTGACCTGGGTTCCCATATATGGTGTGTGACTGTCCCGAGATCCCTTTTCTCCACTAAACAAAATGAAATCCTAGGTGCGTTTCCAGCTCGAGGTTGACTTGTAGCTTTGCAAACCGATCTGCTTTCCTGAAGTATTCCCCATGTACTTGCTACAAAATAATGTCTCGCTTACTGGGATGTAGTAGCCAGAAGATATTTCTCCTCTAGAAGTATTGCTTTCATTCACAGATTAGTTGATTGAAGGTAAGGATGTATTAGCAGTGAATAACCACAGGTTTTTGTGAAGAGAAAAAAAGTTTTGTCAATCTGTTTATACAGTATAAAGTTGGGGGGGAGGTTGTTGATTTTTGATTTTGTTTTGTTTTTTTTAAAATTTAGCGCATTAGACCTGGCATGGTATTAATACTTCTTTTTCGGTGCTACAAATTGTTACGCTGTTTTCCTCATCATATTTGGATTATGCACACTGAAAAAAAGCATAGGAAATATTAGTGTTACATGAAGTGAAAGTACTGTCTGCATAGTGGCAATGCTCTGGAGAATGCTGGTCAAATTTAGTTACTCTATATGTTATCATGTTTTTTAACAAAATGTATGTATTTTTAAAAGAGGATTTTTTTTAATTATGAGCAACTAAAAGTTCTGTTTAAAAGAAAGACATCATAAACCCATTTCAGTTTAATGGCTTACTAATTAAATTACTTAATTACCTATCGATTGGTAAAAGCTAAGGTTACTTAATGCACAAATTTAACTCTATGCAACCATCTCTCCCTTCTTTGGAAACTTTTATACCGTCTTTGGAGACCTTTATACAGTTTTAAATTTTAAAACGTTAGTAAGTGATTAGTAATAATTAAAATACAAATTTGACTATATATACGAATGGTTTTAGGCGTACAGGTACTTAATGGTTTAAGTGGCTTAAAGCATTTTAAAAGTTCCAGGTATTTTATTTAATAAATACCCTTAAATTGGAAAAGGCTAGCTTTTAAATAGTTTTAGCAGACCCTTTCTTTACAAGGTTGCAAGAATCTCAGATATTTGAGAACAAATCTGTTACATATCCAATCAAAACGGCATGTCCGGACGTGCATGCTGGTTGTATGCTTAAGAGCCTCTATGAGTATCCCTGTTTAGCTTCTCTCATTGATATAATGTTGGTGTAATTCCAGTTATTCTATTAGGACAGCTTTAGTTTAAACCCAAGCTTTACAAGAGCGGACGCATCCACGCGCAGCCCAACTTCCTAAATTAGGAGGGAGCCGAGGGATTTTCAGGAGTTTTTTCTGGGGTGAGACTGAGGAAGGTGCGAGGGAGGGGGGCCCTGCCGGCCGGGCAGGGGGCGGAGGGGGCGGCCGGGGGCGCGCAGTTCCCGCGGCCGAGCGCTGCAACCCCGGCCGCGTTTCGCCCGTGCGGGAAGGTTGACTAGAGAACCGCGCAAGCCTCGTTGCAGTTGTTGCTTTTAAACCAATAAGGTTGGGACAAGAGAATAGCTGCGGTTTGCATTACAAAAACAAAAACGAAACCCAAAGGGGGGGGGGGGGGGAAAGAAAAAAAAAAAAAAAGAAAAGAAAAAAAAGAAAAAAGAAAACAAGAAGGCGAAGGGGAGTGAGGAGGAAAGCGGGCGCGGGAGCGGCGGCGTGCCCCCAGGCACTGCCTGGGCAGACACACGAGGCTGAGCAAACAGACGGCGGGGCTGCAGCAGCCTCCCTCGGCCGCGCTTTGTCTGCCCGGCCCCGGCCCGGCGCGGCCCGGCCCCGGGGCGCTCCTGCCCCGCCGCGCCATGGGAGGCGCGGCCGCCGCGCTCTGAGCCGCGGAGCAGCGCCGGCACCGGGAGGGCACCGTGAGGGCACCGGGAGGGCACCGTGAGGGCACCGTGAGTACCGAGGCGCGGGCGCTGACAGCGGCACGGGCGGGCGGACAGCGCCGGGAAAGGGGCCGCTGCAGAGCCGGGCGGAGCGGGGGGGCAGCGGCGCTTCCCGCGCGTCCTGCCGCTCCCTGGGACAGCGGCGCTCAATTGTAAATCACCGGGTGCCGCTGCTAATTTTGGCCGTAGCTCAGGCTGGGGTTTGCAGGCTTCCCACAAAACAGATGTTAGGAGGTTCTGTCTGTTGTGATCAGCCAGGTTTGGGGATTCTGCTGTTCGATTTCCTCGAGTGCTAATGGCTCGGCAGATAGGAGTAACTTGATGGGAAGATGTTAAATGGGGGGTGGAAATAGGCACGTACGGTACGAAAGCAGCAGACCTTGTTGAAAGAGACATGAGAACGTGAGAAAAATAGTAAAAAAATTGGGAGGAAGAATGCCTGACAGAGATTTTGACAGTGCTTTCTGAAGGAGGAAATCCTTTTGCTTAATATGTTTAAATTTTGCAAACACCAAGGAAAACACGCAGATCCCCACAGGAGAACTTTTCAAGATGACAGAATAAACATCTACACAACGGAAATATTTGACGTTTATTGGCATTTTCGGTGGCTTATTTAGAACGATGATCTTAGAACAAGGAAGTTAAATACCTTCTGAAGTCTCATTAATTTTACATCTTGCTTTTGAGCAAGCAAGACCACCAAACACTCTCTCGGTGTTTCAAACACCAAGAGCAAGGACTGCCCTTTACAGTGCAAGATTGATTCTGGAAAAGTAAAGGTGTCAGTGCACTTAAAAATATTTCTTTGAAGGTGGTTGGGGTTTTAGTGTGGTTTTTTCTTTCTTCTGTAAGAAGACATTCAAAACTGAGGTAAGCAGAAGAGATAAAAGCTTTCCGGGAAAAAAAAGTAATGATAGTGTGTTTCATGTAGTTTGTTTAATTTTAAAAATAAGGACTGGGGGAAATTTGGAAGAAGAAGTGGAAATGTGGTGTAGTGTATCGTTGGAAGTTTTTAACATTAGATACCATATATAAAGATTATTTTATTTTCCAACCCGTACTGAGATGGTTCGCAAAGCATCTGCCAGAACACAGACTACTTGTTGGAGGTGTCAAATAAATTAATAGTATATATATGGATATGCATCTGTAACAGTACATATATGTGTATGTGTACACATTACAATATTTTAGGTATATAAACACATACGCACACGGCGTATTCATGTTGCTCACAAACCCATGACATGCAGTTTTTAGTCAGGCACCTCACGGCTGTCAGAGTTTTCCCAAGGCCTGGAAGGGTCTGGAAATGAGCAGCCATCCCCTCTCATCAGTTCTGTGCAGTGATAGAGTGCTTGAGTCATGCTTCACCTTAGGAGAAAAAAAAGAATGAGTAATCATTTTGTTTGAATTGCAATAAGTATGAAATATTTCTCAAGAGCCAAAAAAAAAAAAAATCTTGGAAAAGCAGAAAGACATTCTTAAATGGCTGGTCATAATAGAAGCATTGTCACATTGTAGTACTTCTTTCTTAAAGGGAAGAAAAATGTTGGGATCTCAAAATGTTTCATTCATGAGTGTATGAAATGAGCACACAGGATAGCACTTTAGAAGAATTTAAACTGGTAATTAAAAATTAAATAACGGCAATTACCTGGTTTTGCTTTAGTAAGTGCAATTTGTCTTTGATGTGAATATCCAGTGAAAAAGCCCAACCTCTTCCCTTGGAGCCCAGCGATATATGATTATTGGAAGAGTGAAAGCATTACCAAGTTTCCTGGGTTGCCAGCAAGGTGCCTTTCTGCAGCCAATTTGCATTTTAGTTTTGTAACATTTTGGCTGTTGAAGCCATTATATCCATAGATACTGACTGTGTAGCTCTTTCAGGGAGGTAAAGAGTGCTGTTGGGAAAAAGGTCCCTTTCTCTCCCTCCCTCCACCCCTTCCTAAAAATGACAGATTTTTTTTTTTTTTCCTAAGAAGGAACACCCTCGTTTGAAAACTGCCATTGTCTTTGAAATTTGCTTCTTTAAAGTAGAACTATATTTTAAGAGAAAATGTGTGTGCTACCTATAGTTTTCTGTGTTAAATTCTTATTTTCACTTCAAAAATTTCTTTTCAGATGGAAAAATGTTTTAAATTATAGCCATTAAAAAAATTGCTCCTAGCAAGCAAAAATACCGTGGAAAACCTGTAATTTAGACAAGTACCTACATTTTATTTGCTCTGTGCTGCTGAAATTTAGAATCTCTTCCCATTTACAGTTTACTTTTCACAGAACATTATTAACTTTTTGGCTTCATACATGATCTTCTGTCAGATGCTTTTGATTTGTAATTTAGCAAAGTATAATAAACAGTGCAAAAGTCATGAATTTTCCTCTGCATCCTGAGCTCTGTGGTAGGGAAAATGTGATAAAATGTGTACCTTAAGTCTTGTTTGATGATCTCTCAAAGCAAGTTTGCCTTCTGGAAATAATTTCTGGGGTTGAAGAGCATGGTATTAACAGATTTAATGTGGCTATTCAATGGATTGGTGGAGTACTATGTGAGGTTTAACAAAATGAGAGAGACAAATTGAACATCAACAAAACCTACATCTGTGAAGAATTATAAATTTAATTAGAAAAAAAGGGCAAACTTAAAAGACCTCATTAACTAATCAGAATTTGATGTTACTGATTTAAGATACTTAAATGGATGAATTTTAAGTAGCTTTGCTATCACTGTCCTTTTTTTCTTGTCATGTACTACAGAGTGCCGACTGGGCACTCTGTAGTAAGGAGAAAGATGTGAATGTTACTGACAAAAAATCAAATTATACAGAGTAGTGTTTTTGAAGTATTAAGAAGAACATGTATGCCATTTAGCATATAAGGCATTTTTAGTTTAAGTAGACCACTGAATATGAAGGGGGGGGGGTGACAGCTCATTTTTTGTTTTTGGTTTTGTTGTTGGTTTGTTTTTTTTTAATGTGACCCATTTCTGTTCAGGTAAGGCAAAGCATTTGGGTTTTTCCCCCACTTTTTATTTGATATGTGAGTTATGTTGCCACACTTTAATTATCCAGAAACCTGTTGACAAAATGGGAATATATGAGAGAAAGCACAAGCACACACCACCCAGAAATGTTTTTATTCTAGCAACTAACTGGTTGTCATAAGTGTGGTTCCTTACTATGTTGTAATTTTGTACTGCACATAAAAAACTAAAAGCATGTGAAGTGTAGCATTTTGTAAACTGTAACTAATTTCACTCACATCTGTGTCTAATTGTTGTCTGCATTCGCATTCTTGAGAGTAGATTTATTTTTCCTGGACCACTCTGTGGATTCAGCTGACCAGCCTAAGTGAGGATTAGTTGTTTTAAAGTTATTTTGATTAAAGAGTCATTTTTAAATTTGGTAACGTGCAACACATGGTTTAAATAATCCTCGAGACACAAAGGAATATATCTAAAGTACATCTAATGAAAATGAAAATTGTGGATATGAACTTTCACAAATCATAGAGTGTTGGAGGACATTTAAGTTATATATTTAATTCACTTTGAACGAGCTGGTTATATTTTTTTGCCCTATCCCACAAAAACATAAATGAGGTCTTTCTTGCTATGCGCATACATGAACATGTATATATGTATATAACGTATATATTTTCAAATGTACAGAAGTTACTGTTTTTATAAAAAGCTGGTACTTAAAATAGTGAGGATTACTTTTTTTTATTTTAATCAAGTATGAATAATTGTGTAGTGCATGTTGGAAAATATCATTTAGTTAGAGCATCCATTTGAAAAAGGAAGTTTTTTCTATTATAAAAGATGGTCTTTAAAAGATCCTGTGCAAGAGGGAGTGAAGATAGCTCTGTAGGCAAACTTAGTTCTCACCTATAATTTTTTCCAGGTGTTTAGACGTAACAGCAGAAGCATATCCTAAGGCACTCTGCAGCAGTTTCTGGGGTAAAGAACTAAGGGGAAAAAAATTCCTTAAACCTAAATGCACAGTTTTGACTGTATCTGCTAGTGTAGTTTGATTTGGCATGCAACAATGTATTGAAAAGCGTGTTATGCAGTACTTTAAGTACCCAGTTATGAAAAGATTTATGTTTTTCAGCATGCGTTATTGCATGCTTCTTGACATCATTTGTAATGTTCTTCCTTGCCTGACTGCCCCTAGCAATTGTTTACTCTTGCTAGTAGTAATTCTGTCTGTGATTAAGAATAACAAAAAACCCACCCTACAGACACATAAGTACGATTTGCTTGGATGATTTTTATGGCACTTAAAATGCCTCATCTCCCTTTGTCTTTGCTCTGTGATCGTTTAAGAGATGTCAGTTCAGGTTGAGTGGAAATGCACAAGAAGGATCCTCACTGCAGATATTAAGAGGATCTATACCTTGGCCAGAGAAGCTTTCGTGTGCTTTTAAGCTAACAGGGTCTAGCAGTGTATTTCCACCTGAATTTTATCACCTGCTGACTATTGTTAGTAGCTAGAGTTTGTTAGTAAAGCAACAGTGTTTTTCTGATGGAATATGAAAACACTGGGTTTACTCACTTGAGTTGTAAAAGGAATAATTTGATTAAACTAAAAAATGATTGGTGGGCTTCCCAGTGGAACCAGACTCCTTTTCTTCATGAGTGACATGAGAGGTAAATACTACAGCTTCCTCCCATGTATTTAGCTAGAAGTGTCCTTTTAAGTAATTTTATCAGCAATCTCATTAGCGACTGGAAGATTTAGGAGTAAGACCATGCAATAACATGTGGAATTCTTATTTTAATTTGACCTGGATGGAGATGGGCTTCTTTTAGAGGTGGTTCTGTAAGGCTGCTGGCTATACAATGAAGGTCTTTACCAAAGGTAGACTTGCTATTCTCTACTCCTCCCCACCAAAAATAAAAAAATTTAAAAAAAAAAAAAAATCAGCATCTCGAGCTTGACCTGTGGGTTCCCTGTGGCCCAGGCACAGAGGAAGGATGGCGAAGAGCAAAGAAGGAAAGCAGCAGGCTGAGGGTTAGAAGAAGCTGTCAAGAGCGGAGGAGGAAGGCGGGATGGTTTGAGGCGGGAGCAGCGGAGGATGCTGCTCGGAGCTCGGGGCAGGAGCAGCTGTGCGGGGTTACCTTGGCGGGTGCAGGGCAGAGCCGGGCCGGGCCGGGCCGGGCCGGGCCGGGCCGAGCCGAGCCGGGCCGAGCCGAGCCGGGCCGGGCCGAGCCGAGCCGGGCCGGGCCGGGCCGGGGGAGGAGTGGGTGGGTGAGTGAGGGAGCGAGCCCCTGTGCAGCTGTCACGGGCCCCTGATGAATCACTATCCCGTCACTTGGCTGCCGTCCCCTGGCGCGGGGAGGAGGGAGAGAGACCTGCCGGGGAAACAACAGTTGAGCCTTCAATTTAAAGACAATATGCCTTTCAGGGGCGCCGCACCCTCCTCCTCTCCCTTTGGATTTAAAGGACAGAATTGTCATCCCTAGTGATATCCTTTCTTTAAATTAAGGCCTCATAGTAAAGTGGAGTAATAGAAGCTTGTGTTTGTTTCCCTGGTTTACAGGTGCAGAAGTCCCAAACCAGTTCAGATGTTGCTGTTTCTTCAAGCTGCAGGTAAGGATTTGACTGAAAATTGCTAATTTTTTGCAAGCTTTCTATTGTTGGGGATTTTTTTTTTAACTTCGAATGATATGTAAAATATTTATTCTTGTTTCCCACTTTAAGCAGATGAGTAAGTGCTGGAGCGTAGCTTTTACGTGTGTGCAACCAAGTCTGTAAACCATGACCACGTAACTTTTTCACTAAATTGAGTTTATATTCAATGCTGGTGTTTTGAACTCATTGCAGTATCATCTTCTTTTTGTGTAGATTGTTTTAGGTAAAGAAATATTCAGTGAAGGATCTATGTTTTGAACCTGTGATAAAATTTTGGTTAAAATACAAAAGCTTCGTACCTGAAATGACACTTAATATATTTATGCCATCACTGCAGGAGTAATTTTATGTATAATTTTAATACTCTTTGAAAGAGCCTAAGCATTTCTTTTAAACTGAAATATTACTGGTTCAAATGCTTTGGAGGCATAGCAACCTATGAAGTTTCTACTGGGAGCAATTACTTAGAAAGAGTACGTCAAATAATGATATCAAAAGTTTTAGGTATAAAGGATCAGAAGGATAGGGTACTTCAGTCGTAAGCCCCAACATCAACCAAGGGGTATGTCATGGTGGTGATGACTGTTGGCTTGTTAATATAAGGCTATTGAAAACACAAATCTTAAATATTCATCTGCTTTTGTGCCGCTTAAACGTTTAATTTTTGCTTTTGGGTGGGAATTGCTCTTTTCTCATTTTGACTAAGCGACAGCTGCTGAGATACAGTAGAGTGCTGAGGCACACTAACGTTTGTATGGATTCACTGTATGTCGGTCATATCTCTTTCCAATTGGGCACGCTTTATGTAATCCACAAAGCAAACAAGTGAGCAGACATAATAATGTTTTAATGCTACATTTGTTTCAAAAGAAACAGAGGAACAATTAAGTAGTTTGCCAGAGTAAACACATGCATCAGGAATATCTCATTCCCTGTCAGTAGATGATAGGTTTCCACAATTGCTTCAAGTGTTTTATTTGTTTTGGAGGCCCATTATATTGCCACTTAGTAAATCTTGAAAAAGCAGAGTGTTAATTTGTTTTTAAGAGAATATATGGCTTCATATGTTGGTGATTCCATCTTTGTACATATCTTAAAAATACAAGGTTACATCAATTTTTGGTGCTTGGAATCTAAGTTTTATTTAGTAACAAGCTGCAAAAATAATTACAGTAGCTGGTCAGTCATGTGGGGCCACAACATGAGTTAAGCACTGGAAAATATCAAGTTGGGAGAAGTAATTATTTTTTTGCTAAGTGTTTCTGGGATGTTGATAAACAGCAGGCTGCATCTCATAAAGGCAGTTCCTCTGTAATTCATGTTGACTTATGTCACTAAAACTAGTTGCATCTTGTTTTCAGGTCTATGGAAATGCAGGATCTAGCCAGCCCACATAGACGACTAAGTGGTAGTAGTGAATCCCCCAGTGGTCCAAAACTTGATAACTCCCATATAAATAATAATTCCATGACACCCAATGGCACAGAAGGTGAGCCAGCCTTTTCTTTTTTTTTTTCAGTGTTTCATATTTTTTTCTCCTTTTTTGCTTTGATGTTCTTACAGTCAGCAAGCTATATAATGTTTTACTATTGGAGGTGTTACGTGTTTATTCATATGGTACATAAAGGCAATGTTCAGTGTTTATCAGTAGTTACTAATATCAAGTTTCAGCAATAGCTTTCATTACAGGTTTGTGTTTCTTTCATGGAGTTTGAATGGACTGAGCAGATAGTATGTGCAGAGCTTAAATTAAAAAAAAACCAAAAAACTGAAAAGGAAGTTTAAGGATGAGAGAAAAAAAAGTAGGTGTTTACAACTGCCATAATACAAAATGTAATTTTTCAGTCTTTTTCACTATTTTGGTATTTCTTTATATTCTCACTATTTGCAAACTCCTAAGGCTATGAAAATTTTGTCAAGTAGGCTAATAAAACTGAGTGTTGAAATTTCCTCAGGCTAGCTTGCTGCTCTAATGGAGTGGCCAAAATTCAAACAGGTGTAGTAATTCAATGGGGTAAACTGATACCTATTTCTCAAGAAGCAGTCAGGCAGTTGATAAGTTATGTTTGTTCTCAGTAGAATACTAACAACAGAATAACCTAACAGCTTTGCCAGTAATATAATACATCTATAATATATATAATAATACATGTAATGAAACACAGAAGGGTTTATACAACAAGCAGCAAAAAAAAAATGCTCTTTCCTGTATCATTTCTATGGCAATAGTGGGAAAGATCATACATGACATTTGACTGGCTGTGTTAGCAGAGACTTAATGCATTACTAGAAAAGGGTCATGCAGATTCAGTATTGGTCTTTAGTATAAATGTATAGGTAAACTGTTACAACTGTTGTAGCAAAGACATGCTTTCTTTTTTTTTCTAAGAACTGGGTTTCAGTAGTGTTGTCACTCTTTAGGATTATGGACATGCATTGCATTTTTCCAGGAAAGTCACATGTCAATCAAACAAATGTTGTCATTGCCTCCTTTCCCCCCCTCCCCCTTCCCCCCCAAATATCTCTGTTATTCATTGTAATTGTAGTCCTTGGTAATGGGGACAGTCTATGGGTTATCAGATTAACAGGAACTTGTGCCAGACTTGTGTGTAAATTACTTTTTGCTATTCCTGTGAAAGTATTGCTTCAATCAAATATTAAGCCATTTTAAAAAACCAATTAAAAAAACTAAACTTTTTAAAGGATAAATAAAGTGCTTAACATGCTCATGTAGTTTAAGCAGGAAGATATTTTATGACCATAAATGAGTCTTCTTCCTTTAAAATACACAACTGTGTTATTTTATTTTTATATCGTATTACCAGGTATATACCACTTTTAGTACAAGATAAAACTGCCCTTTCAAATTAAAATTCCTCTAGCTCACAGAAGCCTTTGTTGTAAACTCCATGAGCTTTTCCGCCTTCTATATAACTTGGAGGTTCTTTTGTAGAACAAAAATAGAGGGTGTTCCTGGAAACACTGAAAGATATTCATCATCTGACTTGACTTTTTGTTAATTTAGTGCTGTGTGCATACACTCTGAGAAATGCTTAATATTACTTTGTCAGGAAACGAAGCATATATTGTGTCTACTAATGCTCTGACCTCAGGTAGAAAACAATTTTGGAAATAATATCTCAACTTCTTGGTAGGTATCAGAGTTCATTGAAGAAAGTCAATTAAACCATTGTAGAGGAGATGAAAAAGTTATTTATCTTATTTATCTGGTGCTAGAACTTTCCAGTTTGAATGAATTTGGAGGGAATTCTACCCAGAAAACTCTAACTTGCAATACATGTTTGCCTCCTGAGATGAAGCCAAACGGTTTTCTTTTGTTTGCCCTTTTCCCTCAGGTGACATGACCCTCCTCAGCACTGCAGACTGGCTGCTCAGCCCTAGCACACCGAGCCCAGCAGGTTTGGGTGCTGCAGTGGGCGCAGCAGGCGTGGGCACTCAGCATGCAATTTCGGATGTTGTTCCAAAAGTGTCCCGAGAGACAGCTTGTGCTTGGCGGTTCTGCTCTAAGCTCTCGAATTTGAAAATTCCTGTCTCTGATTGCTCTTAAGTGACAAAGAAGGAAAAGTTTTTCAAAGAAACTAGTAGAATAATTTATTTCTGAATGAGATGTGTGCCAAGAGACAAAATTTGTGAGTGAAGCAGATGCCTAAGAATCTGAAGGTGGAATTTTTACTGCTAATCTGTTTTATCTTGGGAAAATGTTTTGTTAGGCTCCTTGAGCTGCTAAGGAGACTTAAGAAGGAGTGGAGTGAATGAAGCAAAATTTCCTATTTTTTTAATGATGGGTGAAGTAAAATTATTTTTTCTGGGATTCTTGAAGCAGAATCCTGCTGTGACGCAAGTGGCTGATTGTAAGGATGCGGTTGTCAGGGCTCACCGAACACCTCTTTCTAGATGCTGTAATGTGGTTTGCTTGTTTGTTGCACATGGAGTGGAGATGTGGGTTGCTGAATCTTCACATTTCAAACATAATATGAGAAACCAGCTTTTAGTCTACCATGCACACATTCTCACTAATGTGACAGAGCCCTTCTTCTCTAGCATAAGAGACCTTCATGTGACTGAGAAGTGGGGCCTCTAGGTATTTGCATGTTATAAATATCTTGTAAAGATATGTTAAATTTGATTTAACTATGGGTGTGATTTTGACAGGTTTCCATACCCTGAAGCACAGGATATGTTCACTAGAGGACGGTAGGGGAAGGGAAGAAAAAAGAAAGAGAAAAAATACCTGTCCCAAAGTGAAATGGCTGCATTTCAAACAAATGTTCATTAACTCCTCTAAGGCACATTTTCAGACTTGTCTTCTATTGATGTTTTTCTGCAAGAGGATGTGGTTGGAAGATAGCTCACTTTGTTAGCTAATATTTTTAGCTTCACACTTAGCTGTAAGTTTACAAAGCACTGAATGGGGATTTAGTTGTGCGATTGAGTCTGAATTTAATCTCTACATGCTGCTTATATATAATAACTCTTTGTGTGCTTAATTTCACTTTGATAGAGCAAAATTCTTCTCTTGGCCAGGCAGCATGGACTTCACTGATGGGGAAGTAACAAGGAAATTATAGACCTTGACCAGACAGAAATTTCCCAGGATCAAATGAAGAGGACTAAAATGTCTGGCTAAAAGCACTCAGAAAAATCAGTCCTAATATGCCTTGGTGATGCTAATTATATAAATACTATAGTATTTGATGTTTTCATGTTCTCTTTCAGTGTGTTTCCACAATATACCCTTTATTGTAGAAAAGAGCAGGCTTTGGACACCATAAAAATTATGGCCGTGTATAAATTGCCTAAGAAAGTATCTTAAAAAAAAATATTGGAGTAGGGATCAAAATGCTCATAGTTTTGCCTTATCTCTAATCTTCCTTTGTCAGTGAATTGCCATGGTGGGTTGCTACTGAAGGAGTTAAAGGAACAATAACAACAGAAGCTCATAAAATTGCCATTCATTAAGTTTTATCAGACAGCTGGTGGCTATTCCAACACAGTGCCCACTTTGGTAGATACCCTTTAGAGGGGAAAGGCCGTGAGTAATCAGTAAACTTGAAAGGAGTAGGAAATCTGTTTTCCATGGCAGACGACTGCATTCAGTTTCTGCCTACGGTGATCTTTACTTTTATCTTAAGAATGTAAATCAAATCTGATGGATGGCATAGAGTGAGAAACAGAAGCCTGTGGCCCATCATGATGATGTTTTATGCAACTGAAATGGAAAGGAGTAGATGAGGACTAGGTGAAGGAGCTGTTATTTTCTGAGCAACTACTCTTCATTCATTTAAGCAGTACAGACCTGCTACTGCCCTTTTATTTGAATGTTCAATAAGGAAGGAGGGAAGGCATTGAGATATCAAGGGGGAAGGGAAAATGGATAACAAATTGAAGATCGGATTTTCAAAGATACCTAGGAAGGGAGGCTTCAAAGGGAGTTGGACATCAAAAATCCTTTGGAAAAAAAAATATTCTCACTCTTTAAGTACCTGCTGCAACATGAGAATGAGATCTGACACAAAGGCAAAGTTCTCCACTACGAGACTATCTGATTTGTGGCCATTAAAAAGGTTGTTTTAAGTCTGGTGAACATAAATCCATCTTCAGGGTTTCAAAAGGCAGCACTGTGTGATATGTTTGCTGTCAAGTTACAGTATTACAGAATGGATAAAAAATTGTTTTCAGTATTTCTTAAAGTAATGAGGGAGTAAGATGTTAAAATCTATAGAGAGGGTAGAACTGGTTGTTGTTGCGGCACGTGATGTAGACTTTGACTTTCTCTAAGTAAATTATATTTCCATAAATTGTATTGAAATTCTAGCAATACTTTGTAGCCCTGAAAATAGTCTTTCAGTATTACAATTAAGCAATTCACATTGGCAGTGAATGATCTTTAATTTGTTCCTATTTTTTTACATTTTTCATATTTTTATGTGCTTTGGGATGCAAAGTTGTGGTAGGTAGTGGTAATCAGACAAAATGATGCTTCTTTTGGTGATTCTGGTTGGATTCTGGTACCTTTTAATTACTCATTTCAGGAGTTCCTGCTAATTATATACGCTGAAATTTCTATACTTGTGTTTGCTACAAGGAGCTTGATGGTATGAAACTTGTAATTGATACCTCTGTATTTAGACATCCTGAAATAAAGGTGGATGTAATATTTGCCTTTCAGTAGGGTATTAGCATCAAGAGCTGTGGATACTGACTTCTTTACTCATCCCAGAAGAGCCCAAGAGGATCATTGTTTGGCCACAGGCAAAACTGCAGAGGTCCTGGGCTCCCAAAAGCAAGCTGGGGGTCTGTAGAGGCTAGTAAGAATCTTCCATCTGATGTCACTTCTGGAGGATAAAAATCAGATACAGCCAATCTATGTGAAGGCAAGGGGCTGACTTGGACTATCCTTCCTTCCCTGCTCTTCACCTTTTTTTCCTTGCTGTATTACACTGGCTTCCTTCCAGACTCTTTGTCTTACCTGGGCTTTTGTTCTGCTTCCCCAAGAGTCTTTCTGTCTGTTCTGAGCACATGTAGCATAATGGTCTATTATTCCTCTTTCATAGGCACTTGGCCAGTGAAATTACTTGTCCACTTCTGTGCTGACTCAGTTGAGCAACTCTTGTTGCAAGGTCTTGGGGAGGAGACTGGCTAATAAATATTTATGTACTTACTGTCTTTTCTACGTGTATGTGCATCCATTTTTGAAAGAGTCTGTATTCCAGTTTCCTCCGTACGTTTTTCCTGAAAGAAAGGACCTCATTTAAGTGATAAGTTAATAGCAGTACTGGTTCCCACAGGCATTTGAGGTGAACAAAATACTCCAAATGACAAATTACTTAAAGAAAGAAAAAAGGAAAGTAAACTCTTAGAAGCATCACAATTTTAATATCATTTATTTTTGGAAGCTTCTCATAGAGATGTTCACAGCACATGCTGTTTCAGGCTGCGGATGAAACGTGGTAGTGTGACCACTGAGTGTGGTCACTGAACACTGAGTGTGTCTGAGGGTCCCAGAGCAAAACGTGCACAGTGTTTGTGCACAGGCTGTGGGATTTCAAGGACCTGTGAGGATGTCCACTACTTTACTGAAAACTACCACAACACATCGTTCTGGGGTGGTGTCATTCCCGTGGGACCAGCCTGTTATGCACATGTGTGCACAGTTGGGTGATTCCGTACAAAATGTCATATGAAATGTCATGTGTCATGTGTCTGGCCAGTAATACTGATGAGAAGGGAATCCAGCCCCAGCTGTCTCTGTGTACCTGCAGAAAGAGCAGAAGTAGAACCTCTTAGTCAAAGATCACACCTTAATAGGGTAGTATTTGAAGAGCCTTAGCAACTTCAGACTTGTGGCTTGATGATTTAGCATTAGCATCTTATAATTTTCTGATGGATTTTGCTTGTCCCAAGTAGATAGAAAAGCATGAAACTTGGTTACACTTTGGGATTAGCTGTGTCATTTGACTCCTGGTCAGTGAGTGAAGTACCTGTGTCTCCAGGTTTGATGAAACAAGCTGGGGAATTTGCTGCTGCTGGTGCTGGCTAGAGAGGAATGGAAGCTAGCACTCCCCCTCTTTGTCCAGGTGAATTTGGCTTTAAGTCTGTCAGTCTTGGAGTTCAGACACTGGTCAAACATAGAGCATAATATTTCCCATTTATGAACAGTCCCACCTGCTTTGTCATTGTGCTTCTGTCTTCATGAGATAATCTTGTGTCTTCTATACCTAAATGGCAGAGCAGGCTTGACTTCTCCATGCTGCTCTCGTATTCACTTGAAGACCTCCACGTTCCCAGGAGGTAGTGAAGGCAACCTGCTTTGCCCTTAATGGCTGGGCCTGTGATGTTTTGTGGTCATTCTGTCTGGCCTTGGATAAAGAATATGAATACTGTTTGTGAACACTGAAAATTGTTAAACATGTGCACGGTCAGATTCCCAATTGAAAAGACGAAGAGAAAGAAAGGAAATACAATAGTCCATGATACTTCTGAAAGGATTGGTTTTGGATATATGCTGCCTCTATTTGCAGAGGAGAGATACAAATATTTGGTGTAATGGGACATGTGAGTGTGAAAGGATAAGAACCTTAATTTGACTGAGATACTCTCATCTCCCAGCTGCAGTGAATTTTAACCCATTGATGTACTTGTCAGATAAATATCCAAGTTGAATCTTGCTTACTAGCTACAAATACTGTCCACCCGTGTCTCTATTCAGATGATTTCAATTTTCTTTCTTATTTTGCATTGTAGCAGTGACACAATTTCTATGTAAATTTAAGGTTCTCACTGCTAGCTGAGGAGGTACAAAGATGTTATAGCTCTTTCACCTGAAATGCATGATATAAGAGGAAGATGAGGGTCATGGGGGTGTATGTGGTAAAACCTAAGGGTTAGCCAGAGCCCAAATACTGGAGAAGTTTCTAAGCCTCTCACATCAGAGGAGGGGAAAGCAGGGAACAGTCTGGGCTTGAAGTAGAATGTGCTGCTTTGAGCAGGGACTTTCTTTGAAAACCACACAAAAATTTAGGCTGGAAATTACCTTCTGGTAGTTTCCAGACAATGAGATTCAGGAATAGTGCTCTACTTTGAGAAGCAGTATCAAGTAAATTTATCAGGCTTCATGGTCAGAAGCTGATGATTTGATAATCTGTGATAGAAAGAGACAATAATAGCCTCGATAGGAATTAGTATAATTGAGTAACCTGTAACCTTTTTATAATTGCAAGATTCTTCACTACAAACAGTTTGACTGTTTGAATAAAATAACGGAAAATGTCATCAGCTTAGAGGTTCAAGGTAAATTTTTTTTCTTGTTGTTAGTAAAAATTATCTTTGTGCTTGCAGGTGAATTTGGGCTTCTATAGTGAGTACAGAAACAGGATGGTGTCAAGCAAAACAGTGCATGAATATCAATATATCAATATTATATATATAATATCAATAGCAATTGATACATAAAGTACTTAATCAAGATTTACTTGGTGTTTAATTACTACTATTATTTGAAGATGAGACCAGCCAAAATAGGGCAAGATGTTTTTATGTATATCTATATACAAACTAACCACCACATTTACTTTGTTGAGTCTCTTGTAGCCCATGCACACTGAGAGCTGTTGGCCAGGAATATAATTTCATTTCTCCTACTTTTTTTGTAAAATACAAAGTCTATAACATCATAGTGTTAATTAGTCTTAAATCTGCAAAATTAAAGCAAATTTAATGTCAGGCATGTTTGAAATATTTCTATTCTGATTTCATGTATATGGCATAGCTGTTAACAAAGATGAGTTCAGTAGAGCAAGCCTTCTATGTATTTAAAGTAAGAAAAGCAATTTTCAAAATATTATTTTAAAACCTTACTGTTTGCATGCTTGAAAGTGAAAAACTTTACAAGGTATTCCTACATTTTCTGTGTTAGGAGTAGCCAAATATTAAGTCTCAAAATCCTTATTTAAAATAGCCAGCATCTCATTCCTCATAACACTCTTTACTGATATATATACCGGGAACTGCATGACAAGCTGTGAACTCAGAAAGTTGTTACTTGGCCAATGGACCACATGAACTTGTGGGTTCTGGTCTGAAGTTCTCTCAGTAGAGTTCAGAAACTGCCATGTAAGTAATTTTTTAACCACCTTTTGCTATACAGCTGACAAAACAGGGCACATTGCATTTGCAGTCTCTGAGTTCCTTTAGAAGAAAAATCTTAACGCTCTATATATCATTAGATCAGTGGTTGTGATAGCTCTGATATTTTTTTGCTTTTTTTCTCCAAGCTAGCATTTTTGCTATTATCTGCTAGTCCTATGTTTTCTACTGTTCTGTGTGTTTTCTTACACAGTTTCTTTTTAAGACTTTTTAGAATCTCACAAATTACTAGAAACAAAAAATAAGGGGGGAAATATCTTTGTTGACATGATTTCTTAAGTTCCTTGATATATAAACCAAATCTGCATCACTAGTTCTAAATAAACACTGACTTTTTGCAGCAGATTGAGAAGACTTTAGTCTGCTTCTTGAACTTCTTATTGATAATCTATTACATGAGTGGTTTGGGTGGCACTAAAACTTAGTAGTACATTGCTAAATCAGTCTGTCTCTAGAATTCAAGTCTGATGATTCTGCACTCTGTAAAAGTCAGTTTTGATAAAGGAGCAGCAGAAATGGGAATTTTCCTGTGTCCCTTTCCATGGTCTCTGCCACAACTGAGCACGGTGTTAGCTGTGACTGGCAAGCTTGCAATATGTGTTGTCTAGATGTGGCAATATTCCCACTCATTTCCTGGTGTCATCTTGTGAACGCTTAGGACATGTTGCAGAAGTGTTAATTGTCATGGAAAATGTGAAGAGCTGAAATCCAGAGAACCCATAAGCAGCATGTGGCAAGGCCAGATCTGTGCCCATCTGAAGCCTTGTTTCCTTGGACAGCTCCACATGTCTCTCGTCATAGATATGGATGGCTCGTGCTTCTGGGATAGACTGTGAGACTTGTATTCTTAGGCAGTTCCTTTGCAGTTGTCTTCCCCCGTGACTCTGGGATGAAATATGCTCCACTGCAGGTCAGTTTTGCCTTGGGCAAACAAGAGACCTTCCTTTGCAGTCAGAGTCCATGTAAATATTTCCAACAGGTAAACCCATGGCTATTCTCCATTTATGTCTTTATATAGGAAGATTTCATCCTCTTAAATGTGCTTAGGCTGATAGAAGGAAATATGAAGTAATTTTCAGGCATTTTGATTAAAGTGCTTGGGGAATGGAGAGTTTTTCAGTACCTATTCATCTTTGTTAAATTCCCAACTGTCTGTGACACAAAGGTTCATTAAGGTTGTGGCTCTTTCTAAATACAGCATTCTAGGGCATATTCTAGGGCACCCAAGTGGTGAGCATCCAGATCCAAGGATCCAGGAATAATGGGAGCATCCTTTCTTATATCCTGGGTTTTTTTTAATATTCAGGAGATAAAATAGCTGAGAGAGAAGACATAAATTTTTTATGGAAAATCAGTCAAATTAGAATTCCTTCCTATGAAGATGGCACTGCACTGTATTTCATGTTTTCCTGTATCTTCAAAAGTAGTATGTATAGTAAACAGTATTCAGTTTTAAACTCTGTTACACAGAAGTATTACTCATTAGTCATAGAGACAGAAATTACATTTTGATGATGTTTTTCTGAAAATGGTATCTTGAACAAGAATCCAAATAGGTGCTCAGAGGCTCATCCAACCTGTTCTTGAACATATTTAGTGATGGGGCAGCCACAGCTTCTCTGGGCACCCTGTTCCTGTGCCTCACCACCCTCAGAATAAAGAATTTCTTCCTGATATCTAATCTAGACCTACTATCTTTCCCTTGGATCCATTCTCCCTTTTCCTTTCACTACATGTTCCTGTGAAAGGTCCTTCTCCATCTTTCTTTTGGGCTCCCTTCAGGTACTGGAAAGCCACAGGGTCACCCCAAAACCTTTTCTAGGCTCAACAATCCCAAATCTCTTAGCCTTTCCTTGCAGGGGAGGTGTTCCACCCCTCTAATCATCTTGGTGTCCGTCCTCTGGACTTGTTCCAACAGGTCCATGTCCTTCCTGTGCTGGATGCAGCACTCCTGGTAGTGTCTCAGAGAGCCAGAGCAGAGGGCAGAATCCCTTCCCTTGCTCTGCTGGTCACTCTGCTTTTGATGCAGCCCAGGATGCAATTGGGTTTTCTGCAAATGGACAGCTCTCACCTAACTTGTCATCCATCAGAAGTCCCAAATTCTTTTTAGAAGGTCTGCTTTTCATCTGGAGCAACTGACGCTATACTTCTCTATATTGCGTGAGGCACTTCAGCATAATACACAGGCTGTTAATTTGCAGTGATCCAAAAGTGAAGAATATGGAATATTGTTTCTCCAATAGAGAAGAGGAAGAGTTTGGAGAAAGCACATATTGAAAACTTCCACCCTTTACTTCAGGTTAGGCTGACGTGTCTTAATCTTCCTCTCTTTTCTCCCACCACAGATACCAGCTATAGGGGAAAGCATCTTTCATTGTTGTTCCCAAAGTACAATTACATTATGGAAATTTGTTTCAGACAACTTGTGAATTCTTGGGAAACTTGAAGTCTATGAGAGAAGTATGAGTCTGACTGTAAAACGTAGCTATGATAACCTTCTAAGAAAAAGCAGAAGATAATGTAGGTAGTATAATTTTTCATATCTAGATTGCCAAACTGTAGAACATGCAGTAAAAATCTGGTATTTTCTGAAAAATTACTTGTGATAGACACTTTTCAATAAATATTTCATTGTATCTGTGTGTTAGACTTTCAGTATTTAGTCATTAGATGGATGGTGAATAATTTGGATACTCTATTTTTAGGAAATACCTTTGTATTGGAGTTATGGTTCAGATCACCAGCACACTTCTGGAGTGAACTTTGTGGCCACCTTTTCTCACCACATTAATTCCCCTTAGGGAGTCTCTTGGACTTCGCTTGTTTCCAAAACCTTGCTTTGCAGAAGTGCAGCTGATGTTCTCAAGTAGAATAACCACTCCCAAAACTGCCCCAACCTCTGGACACTAGGCCCTCTGCCCCAACCATTTCACTTAATGAAAGTTTCCTTAATGGGCTGCATTGCTTGTTAAGGCAGACACAACAGAGTTTTGTGTGCACCTAAGCATTGACCTCCCAAGTTTAGCAGACAAAAATCCTGCATGAGAATCAAAAGAAAATAATGGACAATTAGTAAAATCTTGAGAGATTTCTTTCAGATCCCATGGAGGGGGCTTGATGAAGGAAATAGACATGCATAAATAAGAATGTGGATTGGCAATGAAAGGAAAGGTCTTTTGTGAAAAGAGGGAAGTCCCTCTGCCTCACCCTTTCCAGACTTGGTACCAAAGGTTTCTGCTAGTGATGGTTGCAATTCCTGAACACACATGTATAGACAAGCTGTATAGGGAGTAGCTACTGGTGCCTATTTTGCATCTATGCCAAGTCAGCCCCATCCTTGCTCTTTGGATCAGGACACTGTCCTTATCTCAACATTACAGACGTTGCACTGGACTGACAGAAGGAGAAATTGTTTGTTTATTTATTTGAGGTTTTATTAGAAGTCATTAATTAATTATTAATTATGAATCATCACGAGCCAGGCAACAATCTCTTGGTCTCATTCTTTTTTACTCTCGGACAGCTGCATTATGTTGTGGGTGCAGAGGGATAAAATGTAAAAATGTTCTTTGAAGTATTTGGTGAGGACTGTGTCCTCTTTTTTTATTCACTGTTGTTGAGTATAAAGTTGGTTTTCATTTTGAGAGGAGAAATCCACCACAAGAAAATTGTTTTATTTCATCACAAATTCTTCCTCTGAAAAATAATTTAATTGGAAACAAAATTTGAACAGCCCTCAGCGAAAACCATTTTAAAATTATTTGCTCTTTTGTCTCATTCAATTTGCTGTCTTTCAAGCCTGTAAATGCTATATGACCTGATCTAAATGCGTGTCCTCATTGTTGGGTCTGCAGGATTAAGAGGAATCAGGACAGGTGCAGAGAGTTGCATGGGGACTTCTGGTTTGTTACAGTAGCTCTTATTCCTTGGGACAGGAATAACCCTCTTGATCATCCTATATTTATGTGTAAATCATTGCTGCCAGTATTTTGCACTGTTGTATACACAAATACATGAAATGCAAAATATTGATAGCCATGATTTAGAACATTTTTGGCAGATGTTTGCTTTATTGAGTTTGCGTTTGTAGTGAGTGTGTGTGCATGCGCCTGCAAGAATATTAGGAGCATATAGAATATCTTCTGTTTATATTTCTATAGTTAAAACAGAACCAATGAACAGCAGTGAGATCGCTACTACTACTACCACAGACGGGTCTTTAGACAATTTCTCAGGATCAGGTAAGGAATAAGCAAAAGTTTTAAGCTCAGCATTTTTTTCATTTATTATTTTCTTATCCCACGTGCACCTCTCTTAAAAAGCCTTTTGTACTTTCCAGCTTATGCCCATTTCTGTTCATTTTAGTCTAAGTCAACAGGAGTTTTCCCCAAGTAAGGAGCATCACAGTATCAGGCTTATTAATGGCCACTGGTGGTCTTCGGTGGGAGTCTCACTAGGGAGTATTCTTACTTTTTGTGAGAGTAATTACTTTTGTACAGAGTAATTACTTTTTGTTTTCTGTGACTAGACTTACATGCCTCTGTGATTATTATTCTAACTGAGGGGTGGGTCTTCCTCACTTAATGTAATTTATTATTACTAAAGTATTCATTCTTTTGTCAGGTTTCTTTTCTTAGAGGAAGCCAAATGCATCTTAGCTTCTGACATAAAGGATGCAAACGCTGTGAGAACAACCTAAGGTGTTTGCTCAGTTTTGCACACCTGTGGAATAATTGTGGTATTTTTAGCACATTGGTTTTATAGTGCAAACCAAATCAGAAAAGGATCTAATAATATATTGTGGGATTACATTTCATTAGAAGCAAAATTTGGCATCTCACAACTAGTCAGATTCCTGGTAGCCAGCCTTTTTCTGGTCTCGTCACAGTCCCCCATTTTCTGCACAGGCTGCTGAGTATGAAAGCATCACGTCTAAAAGCCCAAAGAAAGGCTTCTAAGGTATTTTAATTCTCTGAAAGAAGAAAATACGATGTATACCTAATAGTAGCTACATACATCTGTGGTGATCTGAATAAAGGTTGGACTGTAATATTTGGCATGTCTGCAGCCTCAAAGGCCACAGAAAAGAAAAATTATCATGTGTAGAAGGCACAGAAATAGTCTCCCTTCTTCCCCCCCAGAGTGTAAAAATGATGGATTTTCCCTGTAGCTGGCCAGGAAGGGGGTAGCTGGCAAGGGGTAATTCTGCATGCCTTATTTATTTCCAAGCAGTTAGCAAGAAGGCCTGTTGTTTCTCGGGCTGTCTGATTTTACAGTGGTCTCATAACCCACCGCTGACCCTTTCCTTACAAAGGCTTCCAAGCCCACCTTGGGACCTAGAGGAGAAGTGACACCCAGACAGTAACCAGAAGGGCTCCCAAAAATACTGCTTGGAGCAGAGTAGCCAGCAGAGCTGGCAGGCTCTGAGCAGCACCCAGAGATGCTGACAGAAATGGGCTGTGCTGGTGGGAGGCTCCGTGTCAGCCTCACTGCTGGGGCTGGTCCGGAGCGGCTCGAGGCGCAGCCTCCTCTGCTCCCATGTTTCACTAACAGCATCTGCATCTTGAGCATCCTTATCCAATACTCATTTGAAGGGCTGAAAGGATTTTAGACAGCAGATAAGGTGGAAGAAAATAGGAGTGTAATAAGGTAATACATAGTCTGTATTAGGAATTATTTTTTTTTAAATGAGACTCATGCTCTGAAGCGGGCCATGTGTTTTCAATCGAGGCATGCATAAAGCTCCTTCATAAAATGTAGACCTTAAAAATTCGAAAAGTTAATAAAATGTTGCACTTGAGATATCAACAATCCTTTGAAACTATGAAGAGAAATGTTTCCATTAGGAAATAGGTTGTTTGCATTGAAAATGTTGCCTGTGTGCAACCAAAGAATAAACTATGGCTCAGGAATTTTACAAAGGGGCAATTTAGTATTTGGGGTTTGCAATCAAGATTTTAATGTTAAGCATTCCTGTATAGTTCCTCATAAAATATTATTTTCTATCTAAGGTATCAATGATATTTGAATTTAATTAAAATCTTGTTAATACTCTGAAATTCTATTAGGAAAAATAATATTTATCTTTGGTGTGTGTATTTACACTTCTGTATGCTTTCTTTTCTCCTTGGTGCAGCAATTGGAAGCAGTGGTTTCAGCCCAAGACAAACACACCAGTTCTCCCCACCACAGATTTACCCTTCCAAGTATGATATCTTTTTAAAATAATAATAGTAGTAGTAATAATAATATCTGGAATAGGCAGATTTTAACCTCATTTAAAATAATAATTGACTCCATCTGTTAAGCCATAATTTAAACCACAGCAGCTTCTAGGGGAAAAAACTGCTTTTTTTTTAAATGCTAAGAATGTATTTGAAAAATATTTGTAAAGTTCTTATTTCACTTATTCTTTTATTATAGATTTCTTATTGTTTTGTCTCTTAAAGTTTCTGTTGTCTAGCACAGCCTATGATTATGTGTTAATGAAGCAGCAGGATTGTAATCAGGCTAAAAATAAGTACAGGCATGTCTGTCTAATGAAGTGTCTGTCCTATTTTCTGTCATTTGTAATCAATAGCAGACCCTACCCACATATTCTTCCTACCCCATCTTCCCAAACGATGGCTGCATATGGGCAGACACAGTTTACAACGGGAATGCAACAAGCTACAGCCTATGCCACGTACCCCCAGCCCGGACAACCCTATGGAATCCCTTCCTATGGTAAGAAATCACAGCTGTGTAGTTTTATTCCTGAGGTAAATGGATTTTTAGATCAAGACTGTGTGACCCTTGGGTCAGTACTTAGTGGGACAGCTGTGCTTTAGAGCATTTCTTGTGGAAGATTGTGAACTTTCCCACCTTGGAGTGAGTGATGCTTAATTTATGTATTAATGAGCTAAAAAGGTACTCAAGAAGATGAACCCATTTTAGGATCAGGAGGAGAGGTTCATTGTCTTTTTGTTGGTGGCATCAAAAATACAGCAGTGAAATGGGAAAAGAGAACTCGGGGCTTCCATGGCACAGGCCCAGCTCCTGGCAACTTGCTCAGGGCTCTGCTCCCCAGCTCTGCATGAGGTTACATAAGGATGTAAAAGTCTGAATTTCAGCTAATGCAGATTACTAGAACCCAGATGAATCTGCAAGGCTGTGCTGATTTTCAGCAGGCAAAAAAAACCCAACTGATTCAAAAATTCCTTCATAAAAAAAAAAAATCTCACTTTCCAATGTTTTAAAACTCCCTGGAGGTGAAAATTGAGGTAAATTGCCACTAAAGCTCTGTCTGCCTGATGAAGGAGATAGTACTAAGTAGCAAATATTCCCCAAAAAATTTAATTTAAAAACAAGCTGCAGTGGGTGAGACCATTTTCCTGCCAGACTGTCTGCTGGCAGACCACATAGCAGTGCAGGAGCGAGGATGCATTATTAGAAAATAGGTCTTATATTCCTCCGGGGGAATATATTAAAAATATACAATCCACATGCTTTGAGCAGTGTATTTTTTAAAAATACATTCAGATAATGTAAGTTTTATACCAAAAGGATAGAACTAACCATACGATCTGTTCACTTTAAAATAGTTAAAAGTTTTAAGTGCAAAACTGGTGAATCTCTCATCTTGAAGTCTGCAAGTTGAAAATCCACTGGATCTCAAGTATATTCTACGGCAGATTATGGTGAACACTAGGTAAAAGAAAGGCATTATTTTTCCCCTTACTTTAAAATAGGTTCATTTAAAATAGTATAGATTGGATGTTTCAGTTTTGAATGCACATATTTTAAACTTACCCTGTGAGATGGGGTGTCTTGGATACACGCACACACACAAACACACACACACACAAACACAAGAGCTTCTGTTGTTAATGAGAGCTTGTCTGCTAATTCCATCTGGACCAGGTGGGATGATAACAGACAAGCCTTTTCCCCACCCTGCTTTTGTTGACCTGTTTCTCCTGTGGACACCTTGTGTTCATAGTTGGCTGACTGCTAGGCTTGGGCAGCCCAGACAGTGTCTTTTTTGTTTTTCGCTTGGTTCCTCTGGATTAAATCCTGACCTCACTGAAGTCAAATCTAAAATTCCCACTGACTTCAGCCAGGCCTTGATTTCACTACTGGAGTTTAGCTGTCTCACTGTCGTCGGAGCTGTAATTGAGAGTTGCTTTACTTGGCAAATGCTTGTGGGGGTTAACATGCTTGCCTGCTCTTTTGTTTTGTTTTGGTTTTTTGCCTAGACCATCCCCCATGCCTAGGACTTCAGATAAATTTGCAATGTTTTACATTGCAGAGCTACTTTTGACCACTGAAATTCTCAGCTCCTGAGCCAAGATAATTTTAACATGCTTTGTTCTTTTGCGACTTGTGCCTTGTATCTGGTGCTAAGGTGCTCCTTGCTGATGTACTTTATTGGATTAATATTTAAAAGCAAATAATTATTAAAAAGTTTTGGAACTTAACATGTATTTTTGCATATATAAGGTATGCCATATAATCTATGCTCCCAAATGAAATTGGGGAGTATTAGGACGCTCATTTACAATAGGCAAGAACTGAAGCCTTGCTTAGAGACTAAATTCTACACTTTGATCTGCATTTTAGACCCCATGTACCCTCTGTCTTGCCTTTCTTTCATCCAGGCAGAAATCTTTCAGCAGTATAAAGGGAGAAGACTTATGTGTTTGTGAAAGGAAAAACTGAGTTGAGGCCTCTTTCTTTTTGTTTCTTGACTCTGGGTATACTGGAAGAAAAGAGTATGCACGAGTTCCTGTATCTGCCTGCCTCAAGTTTTCTCTCTAGAGTGGAGTTTGGGAAGATGCTGTCTCAACTGCACCTCTAGCCTCTTCATTTTTCCAGCTCACCACCTCCACAGCCGTGCAGCCATGCAGGCAGGAAGGGGGGTGGAGGGGAATGCCATTGACAGCTGCTGCCCTGGGGCTCCTGGCTCTGCTTCATCTGCAAAGCCCCTGAGGAGGCTGGAGAATTTCCTGAAGTTCTTTCCTCCCGCCTGCTCCAGCACCAGCATCTAGCAAAGGCTTTGCTTACCAACTTCTTTACTTTCCAGATTCTGGCAGTCTTCTTGTGTCACTGTCCCTTCCCACTTCCTTGAGTACATTAGATTTGGGAGAAGCGAGCATCAGGGTTTGATGAGTGAAGGCTTTCTGGATGAGAGCAAATGTGAGAGTAAGTCCCAGGAGATGAAAGGCTCTTCATGGCATGGAGGTTTGCAAAAGGGCATTTCAGTGCCAAGTTGTCTTCACCCAAGTGGCATCCTCCTACTGCTGCTTTTGATCATCTCCTCCTGCTCCATCTGAGATGGAGAGCTGGATCAGGCTGGAAATTTCGACTAGAAATGTAATGCTTGATTTAACTTTCTCTAAAGCTAAACTTCTACTGTCAAGATAAACTTTGTCTAAGCCATATTTAATCAGCATTTCAGTCCTTAAACAGACAACAAATAAGGATTCTTGATAACAAACCATCAATAGCAAGAGTTTCTCCTTGGAAATGAGGAGTCAAGATTCATCATTCAAACTGCTTAATTGTAAAATGAAACAGAAGAATCAAGTAAGCATCAGGGAAAAACAAACAAACGGGTTTAGCTCAGCTGTTAGAAGGTCTGGCAGAAGGAATTAAGGTTAATTAATGACAACAGTTAAAAAATAATTACTTAGATGGTAGAAAATATGCTGCCATTTCTATATAACGAAGTATTGAAGATTTGCCAACACAGTAACTTCTGAGTCTTCTTCTACCTTGAAACATTGTTGAATATTGTCCAAAGAAAAATCCAACCAGGAAATGGACTTAGATTAACAGTAATTTTCAAAGGAATATTACTAATTCACACTTAGTTAATTCAGCTCAAATATTGTTGGTTTCTGAACAATGAGGTATCACTGAATGCCACAGTGAAACCTAAGAATATTGTATCACTTTTTGATTACTTTGGGTATAATTATTTTTAAATGGTAGTTCATGTTGGGACAACCTTATAATTAAAAGCAAAAGACAGAGGCTGGATTGTGTGCATTTCCCCAGTATTTTGCCTGCTGATATTTGCTTGCTCATTGCCTTACAAATTGAGGGGAAAATCACTGAAACTGGGCAGCAAGTCATTCATTGATCAGATTTTGGATTCTTTTATAACTAAATTTAGAAATGAGAGAGTAATGTGGTGTGTAATGGATTTCTCTGTCAGTGCAGATTAATGACTCTGCTATGTTTTTTCCCAGTTCAGGTGATTGCTTCAGGAATAGTTCCTGTCTCTTAGGTGCTTATTTGTTAAGAACTGAATTAGTGTTTAATTACCTTTGAAAAATCATCATTGCACTTAATACCACTAGTTCCCTTTATCCACTTCTAATTCATTAAAAAAACTATTCTTGGAGCTGTGTAATTTTCATGTAGGAGCAGTATACAATGCAATTCTCAGTTATGTCGTTAATGGGTAGATGGCGGGAAAGCTTGGCTATGCTATGCTTCATTAAATTCATATAAAGTTGCTAATCTACCTCTGTGTAATGTCATGAATATATGGAAAAGTTTGCCTCTGGCAGGAAAGGAAAAAAGGAATAATGCAACTTCCTGTTCATGTATGAATTTCTTTTGCAGTTATTGGAAACACAGTTTTGAATTTAACCTCTCCCTGGTGAACTTCAGTTTTCAGTGTGCTTTTAGACTGCCCTTAACCTATTAATTTTTGCATGCTCTCAATATTTGTTCCCTCAGGCAACAGTAGGTATATGTTAAAATGGCTGTTAATGAAATGATTTTATTTTCCATCCCTGTTTGAATATGGACAAATAGATTTGCTGTCACTAACTGATTTAGGTGCATTGTGGGCAGGCATCAAGACAGAAGGTGGATTGGCACAGTCACAGTCGCCTGGACAGACAGGATTTCTAAGCTACGGTGCCAGCTTTAGCACACCTCAACCTGGACAGGCTCCCTATAGCTACCAGATGCAAGGTCTGTATAAACAGATATTACCATTAATTAAACATACCTAATGCTATGGTGGGGTTTTTTTTCTTATTTTGTTATATTCCTAGAATAAAAATTAATGTTTGCTTGAGCACTTAACTCTGATTTTATTGCAGTTGGAGATGAAATGGTGATTGCCTTTGTTGAGAGAGCAACTGGCCAGCTCTCAGCAGTTTGGAAGATCCCTTGTTTCATTAAATCTTGAATAGCAAAGTGTTCTAGTGTTATTACAGTAAAAAAATTGTATCTCTTAATAGCAATAGTTAAGAAAATAGTGAAGGAGACAAAGCTAGTCCTGTAAAACATGACAGGATTATGAATTTAGGAAGTGCCAAATACAATTTGACACCTGAGTGTGTTCGAGGAGGGAGAAGATAAAAATACCTATTGCAGCTGTGGAGGTAGCTAAGTAATGATTGAAGTCTGCCTCTTTGAAGTCTATTTAAAAGCTGTAAGTCTTTGTATGTGCAGGCTATTATTATCAATTTTATTTTGTAGCTGTACTTGCCTGTTCAGTTTACTTGATGTCTTTCCACCTTGTTCTCCCAATTCCTTTCCCTCTTCTGTATTGAGAAGTCACTGGGTATGCCTGGTTCTGGATTGTTCACCACTTAAAGGATATTTAAACACCTTTGTTTACCAGAAATAGCTAATTTGGGATGTCTGCAGCAGGCCTTTTCACCCCTGAATTTGGCAGTAGCTATCAGGTGTGTTGCAGATTTTGAAATTGTTGAGATAAGTCATCAGAAATGGACCACATTTTTTGGTATGTTTAGCACCTTTGTATATTACCAAGCTTAGTCTAAACTGTGTCACAAAATAAGCACTCCATGAAATGTCTTGAGGCAGAAGTGCTTTCAGAGATTAAGAGAATAAGATTTTGCTTTTGTTCCACAGCTTTAAGGATATATTGATCCAATCCTTTGCTCAGACACAAGAGAGATTTTTTTTTTTTTATTGCTTTTTTTTCAGTCTCATTTTGAACTGTGTGTTGAGTAGCTCCACAGGGCAGAAGTGACCATCTGACATATGAAATATTGCTGACTTATAGTATGCTCTGACAAGCAAGAGGGACAGGAGCAGAGTAACGTGGATTTTCATCTGCATGCTGAATGTAGATTATTTTCTCCTCATCAGAGCAAATATAACCAAACAAGATTACTGGTTTTGCTTTCTGCAGACAGCTACACAAAAAAACTCAGACAACAAACACACCTAAACACCCACCCCCCCCCGAAAAATCCTACCTTTCTGTAGGAGAGAGCTCAAAATACTTGCCAGCAGCAGCTAAAATGAACTTCTGAATCAACATTTCAGCTTTTAAGGAACTGATAATTCACGGTTGCTAGGAAATGGTATTATTGAAAAATCATGTCTGTGCTGCCTATAATTTCTATTGCAGTACTGCCTTCATGCCGCAGTCATATACTGGGATTCTGTTGTGTTAACTTCCACAGGCAAATAAAAATATAGTCCCCATAGAAGTTGGAGGCTAAAATAAACACACCGGCCAGAAGAGCCTAATGAAACAATAAAGCTGACACTATTTATGTATAATAAATAATAGTTGGCACCCCATACTGGTTATCTAACAGCTGTAAAGGTGTTTTTTGTAAGTTATCAAGCAGAGGGATGTCAATAAAAAGGGATTTTAGGCAGGACAGGGAAATAGTTTTGCAGATGTCTATGGGAAACTCATTCAATAGAGGGAGGGGAGAGGGAGCAGCATAGGATAACACAGAGAGTGCTTGGAAAATTTTAAGTGAATGCTGTAAGTAATGTGAATGCTGGCATTAGTAGTGCAAGGCTAGGATTCTGACAATAGACTGCATAGAGTCTACCATAAAGGGTATTGCTTTTTTTTTTTTTTTTTTTTTTTTGCTATATGCAAAATTTGTGTAAGATCAGAATTGCCAAGCTCGGTGAAGGGTGGCAGTTGTCAAGAGATGGAACAGTAAGGTCTTGGAAAGCATTTCAGCTGCATACTTTGAGAAGCAAGGATCTTAAAATATTCTGCAAAAAGAAATATGTTTAAGGTGAACCAGTTGTGAAGCTCTAATAACAAAAGGATCAGCAGAATTGTCTGTAGGGCATAGGGAGGAGGGGGTTGTGCTCTAGCTGTGCTGTGCTTGTGCTGAGAGATGCCCACCTCAGGAAGTCAATGGATCACTGAGAATTTGGCTCAGGAAGAAGAGCCACAGGTTGCAGTTGGAGGGTCTCTGTGGTGTGTATGTCCTTTCTGTTGTGCTCATAAACAGCACAATGTGTGGGTGAGGGAAGGACTGGTCTTCTACAGTAATCTAAGAGACCATAAGTATGGAAATATGGAAAATATTTCAAATGAAAGGACTGGTAGAGTTGTTAGTTGCTAAGTAGAAAAGAATCACATGGCTGAACAGGTCTTTCTTGCAGTTAAATGTTTGACAATATATGTCTGTACTATATGTGAGAATATATCTCTTTGCAATATTTTCATTAAGTAAACTTTTGTATTTGAAACAACTCTAAATTGACTTAATTCTTCCTTTTGATTGAACAGCTGTTAAAAGTAAACAGGAGCATTTGTTTTCCTTTCCTGATTTAATTTTGGAAGGAGAACCTATCCATAATTTCAACTATTATTTAAGGACAAAATTGATTCTCATGACAGAAGACGGGGTTAGTGCTGCTGCTGTTCAGTTGTTTGTGCAGAAACCTCCAGAGGGGAGAATGAGTTTATTCCCCCTTTTCCCTCTAGCATATATGGGCAGGCTGCAGCCTCAGCCTTGTCATAGCCTGCAATAGCTGTTCTTCATCTTCTTCATGCAGCTGCTGAGCTGCTAAATGGAGATAATGGATCCCACAGCCTACTTCCCAATGCAGTGTTACATGACAGTGCTCTCGGGGCCTTGCTGGCATTCTTGCCCGCAGCAAAGGGGATTTCCTAGCGGCCTTGCAGTTGTCCTGCTCGTGTTCCCTTGCTGGGGTTACCTCGCGCTCAAAAGCTTTGGAGTTAATTCTGGTTCCTCTCCCTGGGATGAATGTCTCCCTGCAACGTAGAGACGCTGCCTCGCGGTGCGTGTGCAGCCAATTAAACCCAGTGCTTTTCCTGACCCTGCTAAAATTACAGCGTCATTAGTCACCAAACAATAGTGGTGGGGGGAGGCTGCCAACTTACGAAAATTATAAGGAGAATTGCTGCCTGTGACTCCTTGCTAAATTTATTCTGGTAATTGGATTTTTGTTTTTCACAAATTTATAATCTCAGTGATGGAGGGTGCACAGGGGAGAGGGTGAGAAGAGGACTCAGGAGGTTCTCCCACCCATCTCCCCCCTCCCTTACTTTATTTAACAAGTGTGTTCCTTAAGCTGTTTTTCATATAAGTTGCTTCATAGATGTTGAAAGACCACTTACATGACTAATGGCTGTGGGAACAGGCCGTTGTTCCTATATTGGCAGAGTTATAAGGATTGCACAGTGAGGATAAATGGAGTGGAGAAGGGCTGGGGGAAACAACAAGGAAAGAACTCCATTTGCAAATGTCTTATTTGAGTCTCCTTTGATTGTGATAAAAAATCTTTTACACACTACCCGAATATCCTACCACTGGAAGGGTGCTAGACCCGTGATGAGCACTAGCATTGTTTTAGTTACCAAGGCTGTGATGACAGAGAATAGCTATCCAATTGGTTTGGGAATTCAACCATAAAAAAGTAAACGTTAAGGTATTTGGTTATTATTATACAGTATAAAAATATTGTGCTGGATGGCTAAGCAGTTACTAGGACAACAAGGGGGAGTTTGCCAAGGATTTTTAAATACTGTAAGCAAACGGAAGAAACCTTGAGTTTAAATAGCCCATCTGGCCGTCTAAGGCTTTCCCGAGAGAGCTGCACTAAACTTCTGCCACATACATTGTACCCTGATGATAGACATAGCCCGTGGCAAGGAGACTGAGCTAGGAGAGCAAATGGGCTTCTGTGGCCAACACATGGGGGAGGACCTTATCCCGTGCCTCTGGTGGCACAGGGCGCGCCCCGCGCCTGGAGCACGCCCTGGTCCCAGCAGGGTCCGGCCACCTTCCGATGCTGACTGGGGTTCCCAGCTTTAATGTGGGTCAGAGCTCTTTGCAAAATAGACCTTTGACCTGCAATTTACAGCTTTTATCACATTTTAAAGCTATGCAGCCGGCCAACTTAGGGCGGTAAATCTCGCATGTTTTGTAGTCATTCTTATTTTTGTGTTCAGCTAAGGCAGGATAGCGGCTCTATGCCATGTTATGGCTGAATATTTAAAAAACAATTTGCAAAATCATGAGTATTTAAAAACAACTTCAGGCTTGTAGTTCTGGGTGGCCCACAGAGCTGTTTCTGAGAAACCTGCTTCATGTTTGTTACGGTCTAGGAGACCCTTACCCCTCCTCCATAGAAGCCAGTGCTGACCATGAGATGAAAGAGAGATCTGCATGTTAGTGTGTGTGTGTGTCTTTGTCTGAGAGGGAGAGATGCTGGCTGGCATGTAATTACTTTTCTCATTTGCTTTTGCAAATTATTTTCCAAACTTTCTGAGGAAAGATAGTGTATTCCTCAAAGTCTGGAGCTTTTTCTACTTATAACTATGAGAGGCCTTTTATATCTCTTTAGAGTGGCTCAAACTGTGCACCTTTAAAACCTGTATTTGAATGTATTACTGCATCATTCAAAAAACCCTACAGAAATAAGAAGAGACACAGTGACTTATATTCCTCCAGCCAGAGCACTATTAGAAATAAAATATAATTTCAAAGTTTTGCAATTTAAAATATTTTCAGCTGTATTTTGGCTTTTGTGTTTGTTACAATAAAAAAAGAAATTAACATCTGTTTTCCAATTTTAAATTAAATTTGGAAAAACATGCTTTTCTCATTAGTACTGTTTATCTGTACTATCTGCTAAACTTGGATGTCAACTCTTCTGCTGAAGTAATTTGATTTTACTTCACAGAATTAGTAGCATCTATCAACAATCAGCAGAGATTTTGCACTAGTAGAAGATAAGAAGATACAAGAGAAATGTTTATAGTCATTTCATATGTTAAGTTTAAGCTTCATCCTTTACTCCCACTGCTTTTGGATTTCCCATCTACTGCTTTGAGGCTTAATTTGTATGTGCTTTTAGTAACTTTTGCAGTCAAACCATGTAAATATTTTTCCTTCTGACTTCTCATAGCTACAATACCTATTGGTTTGGTGGGTTTTTTTTGTTTAATGAAAGTAAATAGCTCACAAATGTGCTTCAGGGGTTACAGCAAGTATGGACCCCTGCCTGCATTCTGTCCTCTTGGGAGTTGAAAGAAATGTCACTTCTCCCAGTGAATAACCTCTTTTTAGATTTGGTTGTTAGATTGTTGTTTAGATTTGAGTTGTGTTGGGTATATCAGAGGATTGGTGCATCTGTGTGCCTGACTGTTGATTTTCATGTCTCCTTGTCTCCTCTGCTCACCTGCAAGTTTTGCTCCCAAGGTCTCTGTATATCTTTGCACTGAGGCAGATTTTGGTGGTGAGGGAGGCTGTAAACAACCTGCACACTTTAATAACCTGCACTGACTGGTGCTCTCCTCTGGATGAGTTCAATAGGTTGCCTCATTACAGACTTTGTGGTGGCTTATGTAGCTTCACCCTGTGCATCCATATGTTTCAGCTGGTGGCTGTGTCACTCCTGGGTTATAACCAGCAAGGGCATGGCAGCTGAAAGGGGGTTACTGCCCTTTTAGTGGAACAGCTTCTCAGGTTGGGTATTAAACGAGAGCCCCATCTGTCTATTTTTGGTGGCTCTTGAAAGCTGGAGGAGGGAGATGAAGGCAGTAATTCAGTCTCTGGGCTAAATTCCATCTTGGGTCTCCCTTCTCAGAGAGGTACTTTTTTCCTCTTGTGTTACGCCCAGTACACTCTGTCAAAAGAGGAAAGGTTTGCAGCCCAAGGCTGTCTCTGATCGATTAGTGAGTCCTAATGGCTTTGCAGTGGGACTGAGCTGTTTGGAGCAGGGAATTATGGCTTTTGCTGCTCCTGTGGGGGGCTGAGGCTTGGGGAGGGGAGAGGACACAGTTCTCAAGGGTAGGAAGAGAAACAGAAACACCAGGCTTTCGTGAGGGGAGGTTGTGTCTCTCTGGACAAAGCTTGCCCTTATTGTTCAACCACAACAACAACAACAAAGTAAAGTAACCCTCATTACTTCCACAGTACTGGAGTGCTGGGTTTTATTCAGAATGGTGCAATATCTTAATATTCAATCAGAGATGAGGTGGGTCCAAAATTCCAGTTGAAATTTCAAGGTTTTTGTTTGTTTGTTTGTTTTGTTGCAATAATGAAACACAGAGTGTAAGAACTATGAATTATCACTTTCTATGTATTAGCATGTTATAGAGCTGAATTGGTCAACATATGGGAAACATTACAAATATGCCATAATGTTGTGAGATAATAATGTGATAGAAGTTATTTTCCAATACTTTGTTTTAGTAATTCACATAACTTTTTGTTTCATTTCAGGCAGCAGTTTTACAACATCATCTGGAATATATGCAGGAAATAATTCACTCACAAATTCTACTGGATTTAATAGTTCACAGCAGGTAAATTTGTAAACAGGAGTTCAGCAAACTTTGGCAAACTTAGAATTCTCATCCACTGAAAAAATGTAGCCCTTAAATAGCTTGTTGAAAGAAATTGTCATCATTTCAAGTTAAACTAAAGTTTATAAATATTTTTCTTCAATCTGTCATCTATCAGTACAGAACTAATTGTCTGAGGCTGATGTTCTTATTCACACATCTTCAGCAGTGTGTCTAATAAACTACTTGTGTGAGAAGACATACTAAATTATGTGTAATTTAGATTTCATTTTACTGCCTCACAGTTTTAGGTCGTTCAACATCCAGTCCAGGAAGCATACGTGCTCAAAGTCTGACATGTGTTTGTAGTTATATTTTGGAATTTATTCTAAAAAGTAGCAAAACTTTGATGGACATTCAGTTGTTTTTTTGTCTTGCAGGAATATCCCTCTTATCCCAGTTTTGGCCAGGGCCAATATGCACAGTATTACAATAGCTCACCGTATCCTTCACATTACATGACAAACAGCAACACCAGCCCTGCAACACCCTCCACAAATGCAACATACCAGCTTCAAGAACCACCATCTGGCATCACCAGTCAAGCAGTTACAGATCCTGCTGCAGGTAATTACATGGATTTTATGGTCCCTATGAGGCACGTTTTTGTAAGTTGAAAGGGGATTGAATTGGATTTTTTGTGTGTGTGTGTAGTTGTTGATTTTTTTTTAATTATTTCTTAATCCTGAGCCTGTGGCATATCTTGGACAGATTTTAACAGAAAATAGACTAAAGAAAAAAGAGGATCAGTAAAAGTTTTAAAGCCTATCTGGAGTACAAGTTGTTTGTATTTATTTGTAAAGTGTTTCTGTTAAAAATTGCAGGGTATGGATAAGTCTTTGCAGTAAAAAACAACCTGGTGCTTTTAAGCTCTGTATTCATCAAGATAAAGATTCTTCTTAAATAAGACTGAAATCATGAGGCCTTCAAACCATAATGCAACTGTCTACTTGAAAGAGAGCTTTTGAGCTCCTCATTTCAGAGGACATCATAATGCTTGCAATGGAGTGTTGAAATTGCACAAATGTTTCCATTTTAAGAAAAGATTTTCAGTGGCTTATTCTTTTTCCCAGTCATTTTACCTTTCTTGGTGGAATTTGACAGTCCCTTATATTTTTTGAACATATATGCCAAACTGCTCTAGCTGGTTTTGGAAATGAGGGGTGAAAAAATACTTTTCTCATTATTAAAGGAAAGTTAAAAATGTATTTTTTAACAGATCAAGCCTGTCAGTCGTTAGTAGATGGCAGAAGTATGGAGTCTGTCAGAGAGAAAGTCCAAGGTTTCAGATGTGTTTCTCAGTAGTGCAGGAAGAAGCAGTTATGATTTGGCAGTGGTATCAAGTGTTTTTTTTCCAGACTTCTTTGGGATGAGGTTGGTTTTAGTTCTCTTGAAGCGCTTGATGGGACTGATCTTCTGTGTGCAGTGCTAAATTTTATTATAATTTGCTTGGGCTCTGTTGCTTTTCTGCATGAGTGTGCACCTTAGAAAATGTTATGCAGTGTTTTTGAGACATTTGCTGCAAGTAAGTAGGGAAGAAAATACAGCTGGTGTATGCATTTATATACACAAGGTCACTTGTGTACACTGTATTTGAGAAAGGAATCTTTCTAAATATATGATTGCTTATTGGGGTCTGTGGCATTTAGAGATGAATGCATATTGATGTCTGCATAATTATTCTGCTTTCCACTTTTAAAAAACTTTTGTTTTGTATTCTTGTGGTCTCGTTTGCTTTTCTGTTTAAGTTGGAAGCAGTTAAGTTCCTCTTTGCCCAAGACCCTAAGGTGGTCAAGATACTAAAATTGAATCATTGCATCACCTGTGTCTTGATCTTTTTCAAAATCTTTGCACATATTTTTCTAAAGTCATTGATCTTTACTCTAGCATTTACTTCCTAAAAGCTAAAGTAAATGTGCATAGGAAGAAGGGAGGTATATTTTTCCCAAGCTCAGACTTAGTGGCTTAAAGACTGTCCTCCTATTCAAATAGTTTTCTGTGCTCTATAAGCCTGAACAGAGTTTTTCTTCGTTCCTTTCTCAAGAAGTCTTTCTTTTCTCCATCACATCTTCCATATTCTTGTTATGACTAAAGTTTTATTTGTAAGTTTTGTCTAAAAATTTGAAAGAATTTGGTGGACTTTCTTGTGGATAAATTCTGCACCTAATCCTTCTTCTAATTTGTTGTTTCATGTATTGAAAGCAGTGCATCCAACAATGCCCTACCACTGCTTGTTTAGCCCTTGCTTGGACATGTGCACACCTCCTCTGGCATTGAGGGACTGCCATTTCTTCTCCCAAGACATTAATGTTACTGATTTAACAGTTCTGAAAACATTCCTTCTAGCAGTTTTCAAATAACAACTCTTAATGTAGCTATGGGCTTATCGTGGGCTGGCTGCCTCTACCAGAGGCAGAGGCACGTTTTGGAAAGTACCTGCTGTGGACCACTCTATTAGAAGGAGCTGATGAAAATCATCTCTATCAATGTGGTTGCAATCAGCACAAGGTATAGGGTCGAATTTCTCCATTTTTCTTTATGCAGCTTTTATTTTATGCAGTTTTTCTTTATGTGGTTAAGTTAGGATCAAGCCCATTTAGGCTCCTTCTCTATTGGCTGTAGAGAGATGAGTACTTCTAATTAGAGTTCAGTTTAACAACAGTCTTAATCCTGATTCCAAAGCTTCTCCAGTGGTATGAAAGCAGTCTAAAGTGGCTGACATAACAGTGCTGGCAGGAGAAATCAGGCAAGAATCTTTTGCTGTCTCACAAACCTTCAATGATGGTAGAAGGGAAGGAAGGACCCATCAGTATATCCAGTGCTGTGCTTGCCATTTCTCTTTGGACAGTGTGAATAGTTTTACTTTTTTCTTGTTGAGGTTTACTGCTAACCTTCAGCTGAGTTCATACACAGTCTGCCTGGAAGACAAAGCAAGGCTGGGCTCAAGGAATAGAGGGATCAACATGAAGGAAGGGAATGCTGGTGGAGTGGGGACAAGTGGAAAGCATATTCAACAGAAGGCATATTCATAGTCGGGTCAAAAACAAAACAAAAGAGGAAATTAAACAAATTTTTATTGCCTGTTTTGCCACATCTGCTCAAGTTAGGCTGCTGATTCTTTACCAGAACTGGAATGCTTCATATGAGGGGTGGTGGGGAGTAGTGCAGAGCCATCACATTTAGTAGGATGGGCTCCAGCTGCTGAATTGCAGCTGTCTATCCTTAGACATCTTCAGTATTTAAAAGAAACATGTAATCCATGTGGTTATGAGCTATGCCAGGACAAGCACAGAGCAGCCTTCAGACTTTACAGAGGCACCAGAATAATTTGATAGACATAGGTGGTTTCTATGAAATTGGGCCAATAAGTGAAACAGAAGAGTCTGGTAAGAAAAATGTGAAAGGGAGAAAGTAATTATGTGCTCTTGTGACATTTTTAGTAGAGTTTTGCAGACTCAGAAATCTCAGATAATTTCACTTGAAATATGTTTAATTCCTTGTCCAAATATAAAATAATCCTTTTATGGTTCCCCTCGCTTACTAGTTAAATTTGAAAGTTTTTGCCATGCAGTCCAGAACATGCAAGGATTCCTGCAGAAAGCCTGAGATTTTTCCATGCTCAGTGTTTCTCCTTATTCTTTGCTTTCAGGATTTGAAACGTTCTTGTACCACAGTCAGGACAAAACCACTCATTGCCCAGAGGTTTATAGTCTTTGTGTCCATAAGTCAGATATACAAGTTAATGTTATTTTCTTGTGAACAAAAGCCTGTGCTTTTCTTAATGATGTAAACAGAAAGTTGCTGATTTTTTTGTCTAAGATGTAGTATCTAGGAGAAGTAATAATAATTAAAATTATAAAAGAGAAGTAGATAAATGAGCAAATATTAATTCTCCTTTCAATATTCAAATTCACTGAAATATGTTCAGAGAGAACAAAAGCAGTATTTCTTTGTTTCATGAAGTAGCTGTGTAGCTCTTTGCTGCAGGATGTTGTGAACGCAAAAAGTTTATGCCAGTTCAAGCATAACTTTGACAAGCTCAAATATTAGAATTACACAGACAACAAGAAATCCTTGATGCACAAGATTACTGGAGACTGGGGATGAATTAGTGATGTGTGGATGTCTGTCCCTTTTATGCTTTCTTACTTAGTTTCCAGCTGTTTACCAGTGTTGAAACTTACCCTGGAGAGATGGAGTTATGCCTCCATCCAATGTGCTTACCCTGATGCTCAAAAATTCTTAGTGTAACATTCATAACATGTATTTCTAGGAGTTAATATAGAAAAAAACCCTACCTTTTCTAAAGCCATAATAATTTTCTCTTGCAATATTTCAACTCCCTCATCACAGCTGGTAATAAAAAGTTTGTAATTTGTGCCTTTTTCATTCAGTCAGGAAGGCTGAATTTATCCTTCTATTTCATATGATGATGTATTTATAATTTATTAAACAGTGTTTCTCAAAAGAGAGACTTGCATTGTTCTTGAGATTCAATCTCTCATTTTCCTTGGTTTCTGTAATAAGTGTGTTTAATAAATAACTGGAGGGTTTGGGAGTTTTTTCATATTACTCACATACTTCACAGTGCAGATTAAAAACCTCATATGGGCTGTGCCAGCCAAGAAAACTCGGCCTCAGACACGGGTTACTATTTTTCTCCTAAAGACTAAACTTCTTTTTCCTTGAGTACTATGTCACATTTAGTATTACAACAGGGAAAGCAACTTTTAAAGTTTCTTCTTACCATGTTTCATAACAATAAATCAGGGACAGAAAAGTGAAAGAAGGAAAATAGTTTATATAGAAAACTTTTCACTAATACCTGTGTGGAAAGAAATGCAGCTATATTCACAGCACATTTCTGGTATTCTAATGTTTGCTCTTTTTCATAAATATAAATGAAGAGTACATCTAGAGGGTATATTTATACAAGGAAGGAAAATCACAGAAAATTCTGTAAAAACAGAAATTAAATTGGATGCAATAATGAATGGCAAAGTGCAGTACTGGTTTTGCTTTTCTCATAATGGTTGTTCTCCTGGGATGTTTATCTTTGGTTTCATTGGGATTAAAAGCAACAATGTTTTCAAATGGTTTGAAAACTGAACTAATGAGTAAGGAAGAAATAGCTAAAAAGGATACAGGTGCTACTGACCCATTATGGATTGTTTCACCTTTTTTCTTCAAGAAAGAATGCTGGAGAAAAAAAATCAGGACGACTTTAGGTTGTGGTCATATATAGTTTAAGAATACTGTTATATATGATATTTTGTCATTATTTAAATATACAATCCTAAATCAAAACCTCAACCAGGGTTTGAAATAAATAATCATTTTTGCCACTATTTTTAACAGACTGTTGAGAGTTTCTTTCAAGTTTGTAATAGCATGCTCTTCATTCTCAAGATACAAACATTAAAAAAATTGTTTTTCAAGTGCAGATTTTAACATTTTATCAAAACAGCACTAGAGATATATTTCTGTGATCTTGCCAGCAAGCATTATTGTATTTCTTGCAATACTTACTTAGTGCTTTTACCTACTACTAATACAGTACTAATTTTTTTTACAGACAAGTTAAAAAAGCCATGCACAAATACATGGGATTCTGCTTCTTTGTTTAATCCTGGTCCAGTTGTATGCAAGTAGAAGTTTGTAGAAGTGCTCATGGAATTTGTGTTTAGTTTTATTTATGCAAAAGGAAACTTTAATTATGCAAAAGTAAGAAAATCATAGTGTGAGACTGACATATTCAAATTACTTGAATCTTGTATTTTTATTCAGGTACACAGGAGTTGAAATAACACTGGCAAAATGAAGTATAAGATTTAAGGGGAAGCCATTAATCTGGGCACAATCTAAATGGAAAATTTTTGTACATAGCTACTTGCTGAGACATTTGACTGTACAAACTACCCTAGACCCACCTCATCCATGTAATTTACATTGTGACATGAGATATGATTACTTTGATAATGTATGTTTACTCTTTTTTGCATAACCTTTCAGTGTAGTAGGGAAAATGTTTGACAAAATTTGCAATGCCTTTGTGTACAGCAAAAGCTCTACCCACACATGCACACCAGCTGGATTTACCTAGAGACACACTTGATTTTGGGCTTTCTGACATAGCCAGTTTTCCCCAGATTCATCGTTGAACACTACTACTGTACATCAAAATCAACAGTAAAAAAAATACAGCAATTACTATGAGGGGGTTTTCATAACAAACATAAATTATTTACAGAATATGGTGTTGCAAATGCTATCTCTGCTGCTGCACTGTCTGTTAATAAATAACCAAGGTGTTTTTATTTTTGAGATGATGGAAAATTGTCCAATGTGACAAAACCATCTACACTGCCCTGAGTGATGTACTAAGGGAAGTATAAGCTTATGAACTCTTACGCCAATTTGCAGTTTTATGGTGCCTTGAAGCATAGAGGAAACTCTGATACAGTATAGTTAATGTATTTTAGTTAAGCCAGAATGTAAACATATTTAATTCCTCACAGTTGTGTTTTTGTCAGGCTTGATGTCACCATATACTACAGGGGTTGCAACCAGATCAGAAGCAGGGAAGTACCACTCACACCTGGAAAACAAGCTATTTATAGAATCTGGGCTTAAAATGTTTGGGGTTTTTTTTCTGACTGACTGTACAAGTCAAGTGGGTCTTTTACACTTATCCAGGGTTCAGAAGAGGGTGAAGCAGAAATAAGCTATAACATTTAGGGTCTGCCTAGAGTACAGAATGCAGAGAGATGCTATAGCAGGGAGATCTAAAATGATATGTACGTGCATGGATGCAGAAGAATAACTGCTGCTACATTATTAATACAATTATGTGAAGGCATTACAACACAGAGAAATGGCTGTGGTGGTCCAGACTGATGGATCCACCGGGCTGTACGCTGCCCACCCCAGGGGCCACCAGCAGGCACCATGGGAGCATCAAGAACAGGCTAGGATTGTGTAAGATTTGCCCTAAGCACTTTTCCAGATATTTTTGTCTCAGGGGATTTCCAGACCTGCTATTGTTTGTGCATTTAGGGTGTGCCTGCATTTGCATTTTAATTTTGTGTAGGGTCTTTTACAATGTGAAACTTTGGCTCGGCAGGGCAGTCCTAGGTCACCCAAGTGGAGTCCTTCCAGTCAGAGCTAACCTGGAATGTGTCCTCCAGAACAGCTCCTAATTCCTCCAGCCTCTACTGAGGATGCCCAGGAGACTGGATCAGAATGCATTTGCACTGAAATAACCTCTCAGATACAGCCAGTGGAGCCTGGTGTAGTTATCACCACTTGCCTGATCCCACAGATACAACTTGCTAATGTGGTGTAGCTGTAGCATCCCTGAGTGCTTCACTTCCAGGGATGTCCTCAGGTCCCTCTTGAACCCATGTAATATTTTGGGAGCCTGGCATGTTTTTTGGTTTTTTTTTTTTTTTTAATTTTGGCAAAATGTGTACAAATCTCATAACTTTTATGTGAACTCCTTGTATTTAACCAGGCTGCTGCCAGCTCCCTTTGGTGATCTTGCTTTTGTGTTGGACAAGCAATGGATCTGATCCTCACTCCCTTCTCTGCTCATGATTATGTGGAGGGCAGGGTTTTCTCCTGCACTTACTTGTGTTTGTGATGCTCAAGGACAAGATAAAATTGAATTCAGTGCTTTAGAAAAATGATAATTTCACTTGGCTAGTATTAAAGTATGTCTGTTACCATGAAGTCAGCTGAAGTTGAACAAAATGCGTTCTCTTACCAAATGATTATAGAGTAATGGGTATAGTGAGAACATGGCTGGTGGCTATGGAAATTGACTCCAGCAAGTCTTTTGATGCCCTGGCAGTTAAATCTTTTCATGTAACAATTTTAAAAGCAAGCTAGACTAAAGCAGTTTGGCAAGAATTACAGCAGAATGATAAAAAGCTGTTTAGGGAATCATGTCCAGAGAGAAGTCAGGGAGAGCTCACTGTTAAAATAGAAGGATGGCTGCAGCAGCATTCCTCAGTATCTGCCTTGGGCCTAGCACCAGACCACATTTTCATTAATCATTTAGGTGACGGAACAGAATGTGTTTGCCTATTAAATATGTAGATGACACCATGCTGAGAGGGGCTGCGAGGCCTTTGGGGACGGGATGAGAACTCAAAAAATGGAGATGTGATCTGAATAGGAGCAGGTGTGAGGTATACATTTAGGCAGGAATGATGAACTGCACAAATGCGGGATGGGGAATGTTGGCAGCTTCTTCCAGGCTCTACCTTTCCCTGTGGACCGCTCTCAGTACTGCAGATATTAGTGGCACACAGAGTACCCTCAGCCTCTGTTGTTTTCCTTTCTCCAGAATTTCTCAGGGCTTGGGCTTGTCAAGGCTCTGGGCTCAGCTGGACACTATATTCTTTAACTGGGTTTCCTTATGAGGCCCTGAGAGTGACCACTGGGCAGTGAGCTGATAACCCAGCCATGCACACAGAGGCTTCCCTTCACATACATGGAATACGTTTCTTGCACACAATGCCATGTTTCCCCACCTCCACTGGCTACTTCCATGCTGTTTGTAACACACTGATCTCCTGAATAGGCTCAGAAGCTGCAGGTATTAGCAATGTTGCTTATTCAGTCTTGTGCAAGATTTGGCCAGGTCTTTGAGAAGCAGCTACTTCAATGTCACTTCTTCCTCAGAAGATGATCTAGGAATGCTGAATCTAATATTTATGGAAATGTTGTAGAAATATGCAATTTTTTTCTGTCCAAGTGGTGTCCGGGGTGGGGGGTGGTCTGCAGAACATTCAGAAAGTCAAGTTTTTCTTGACTTTGCTTTGCTTTATTTTGTCCAGTTTGGTGAGACTGTAGAGAATGAGAGTCCAAGTCTAGCAAAGAAGATTGACATGGAAGGGTTAGTCTAACAACAAAGGGGATCTGTGAACAGTCTTTAGATGCATGCAGATACAATGAAGGGAATAATTTCTCCCCCACATTCACAGGTTAAACTTCTACTGCTGTAATGCTGAAGTTGTATGTTGTGATGACGCAGCTGTCCAAGCAGCAGAGATTTCCTGGAGAGATTCATAAGAGCAGGACAAATCTTCCTTGGGAATGATGGAAGTACAGTGGTCCCAAGAAAGGGTCCTGAGGCAGGGTTGGGAGTCTTTCTGTCAGGTGAGAGTCTGGTGCATCCAGATTACCTGTGAAGGGGAAATGGATATGAGCCTCCACTCAAACTTGCAGCCCTGTGTGTGAAATTTTGAATGAAGTATTCATAACTGAAAGGTTTGCAAAGATGGAGAGCTGGATGCCTCTTACAGACAGACTTTCTTCCCTGCCCCCACCATGCTCTGCTCTGTGTCCTTACTCGTTTAGGTTTGCTTGTTTGTTTATTTGTCCTGAAGTCTTGTTTATACTCTTTCCATCTTACCTTTTCCCTATTTTTGTTAGCATTACTCCTGCAAGTTTAATACTTGAAACTTATAGGCATAGCATGCCTGTGAAAAATGAAGTCTAGTTTTAGTTCTCTAAAACTGGGAACTAAAGCCACACTTCTAAAAACAGTGTCAGAGACCAAAAACATCCATAATTTAAATTAATCAATAGGAAATGCAATTTTTCATTGCATCTAAATTTTAGAGTACATATTTAGAACATCATTGGCCAGTATACCTTTTGAAGAAATTCTGTTCTGTTTATTTTATGAGGTTATGATTCATTTCAAGGCTTTTGTGCATCCTTTTCTTTCTCTTTTCTTTTTATTAAATATTTTAATAATCAAAATACTGTATAGCAGAAAATTTAACTGAGAAAATTGGTACTATTTGTTATGATTTCTTGTTTGTGTTAAGTGCAGTGGGTGAAAGAGCAGTCAGCATTCAAAGTTTAAACACTTTAAATTAATATTCTGAAGTGTGAATTGTCATAGGAAGATAAATATATTATTGGGATGTATAAAAAAATGTGGCTGGATAATTTTTGTTGTTTGACACGTATAGAGTCACTCTTTTAGTATGGGTCAGATGTTTTCAGAAGATTCTGCACTTAACCTTGAGTTACATCTTAACTTGTTCTGCTTTGTTTGATGTAGCCTGAAATATTCAGGTAAATATATAATGTGAAATACATAAGATATGCTAATTCTCAATAAGTGTAGATTTGAAGGCTGAGCATGAGAATTTCACAATCTTTTCCTTTCATTCAGCACCAGCAACTGTTATTATTTTGAGTAACTGTGCTTATGTGGTGTTACCCAGATGTCCAGAGTCTTCTCCTTAATCTAACCTTTGACCTCAACAGGATGTTTTCCTAGGAGAGAGAATCCCTTGTGTGAGAAGTATACCTGTCTGTTCAAGCTGGAATGACATGGTCTAGGCAGATTCAAATGAAAAAATTTGTATCTACTCAACTCTAAAGAGTAGTTAATATTAACTGAACAGTAAAACTGAGAAACATAAATTTTTTACCTACCTTCACTAAAGTAGTGTTTTTTCAGAAAAACAAATGAAATCATGGTGACCACCAAAGTAAAAGTACTTGTGAAATTCAGGCCATGAAAGGAAGTTTTCAAAACAGGTGTAAAAATGAGTTGTTGCATTTCTAAGGACTGTGGTACTGCTGATTAAATTAATGGGAAAGATAACTGATGATTGGTGTCTGTTTTGTTAATGTACAAGCGTTCACTATGATGGAGCCTATGGATGTTAAGAGTAGCAAAATATCTTCAAACTAGCATGTTTTCAGAAAAACTGTTGTTCTTAACTACATGAATCATCATTCTTTTTTCACCTGTTCAATAACAGTAAATATTCTTATAAATAAATGTTGCTGAAGCATAATAATTAGCATACAACACTGTTTGTAAATATTTGTATCCTGTCTTGAAGGTACTCATTGGAAATGTTCAGTGTTGAGTAAGCTTTTGAAGGATCCTAGAAATATCATTTTCACAGCTGATTCATATTTAACATATATTAATTTAAATTACCATAGAAAAATAAATACTTTGGTTTTATGCTATGTTTAGGAATAATTCTGTTCTTCTGGCTCAAATGTAGCAATCTAAAAGTGTCTCCAACCACTCAATATGGAAAAATTTTTAATTTATATATGTCTGGGTTTTTTTCACACCTGGTTGGATTTTTCTTGACTGTCACCATGACAGGTATTTTAAAGCATTTAAGGTATTTAAGTTTGAAAAGAGTTAAATTAATGTTGTTTTATGAAAAATTGGTATGCCTTGTAATTTTTTTGTTTAATCTTGTAATAATTGAAGGAATGAAGCAATGACTTTTTTTTGTACTAAGTTTTTTATAGGTGTTTACTGAAATAGTTAATCACTCTGTTTTTGCATATAACTTGAGCTAGATTGAATTAATTTATGAATCAATATTAGAACTTGCTGTTTTATATTTAATTATTTTAGTTAGGGCTGGGTTTGATGTAAGCAAGTAAGTTGAACATTGTGAGCACTGAACTGAAGGGTAAAAGTTCTTTCTTTTCTTTCTTTCTTTCTTTCTTTCTTTCTTTCTTTCTTTCTTTCTTTCTTTCTTTCTTTCTTTCTTTCTTTCTTTCTTTCTTTCTTTCTTTCTTTTCTTTCTTTCTTTCTTTTCTTTCTTTCTTTCTTTCTTTCTTTCTTTCTTTCTTTCTTTTCTTTCTTTTCTTTCTTTCTCTCAGCAGAATACAGTACAATCCACAGTCCATCAACCCCCATTAAAGATTCAGATTCAGATAGATTGCGTCGTAGTTCAGATGGGAAATCACGGGGACGTGGCAGAAGAAACAATAATCCTTCACCACCACCTGACTCTGATCTGGAGGTACTTTATATTAAATGCTTTTGTTACAGAACTTTAACATTATTTTGCACAAAGAAGTGTTATTTATGCATCAAAAATAAAGTGGCATTGAAGTTCCCTTTTTCTAAACAGTATTTTCAAAGAAAATAGGATTTTTCTTCTAAAGAACCTTTTTCAGTAAGAGCTCCTGATTCCTTGGAAAAATACTGGGTGTTTCTTTCTCCTTTTGATTAAACAAAGCAAACAAACAAACAAACGAAAACAAACGAAAAGGGAAAAAAAAAAAAAGGAAAAAAAAAAGAAAGAAAAAAAAAGGAGATGGTTTCCCCAAAGCAAACAAAGGTTTTCATTTGAACAGGAGACACTTCTAGCACAATAGTGGGGTTTGTTCTCTCATGCTATGTTCACATACCTCCCAGTGGCCCATGGTTTATGTTGAGAACACATCTCCACTGACACACCACAGCTATGACTGTCCACACTGCATTATTTTTCCTTTACAGAAGCTTACCCTGTTTGTCATCATGGGAAATACAGTCTCACCAGGATTTAAAATACTTGTATTTGAACACTTTCTTTTTCATTAAGTTATCATTTTGTGTGTGCTCAGAGGACAAATTTAAGACACATTTAAAAGGGAAAATGTATTTTCCCTTGCCTCTAGGCAAAAGAATTATTTACTGATGCCATAGGTTTTATGCATACATCATCCAAGTTCATAGCTTTTGTTCTTCAGATGCCTAAAATGCATTAAAATTAACATAAGGGAAATTAAGTGTTCAGCAGTAATATGCTTTGTTTTGGTGTCAGAGGTAATTTTCAAGGGCACTTAGATTAATTTTTGTAAGACTTGGAGAAATACAGCATTCTAATCCCAAAGATTTAATTTTCAGATGCTCCTCTTTTTTAATTTCAGTTTCTATCTCACATCAAGCTTCAAAAATTGTACAGTCTCATTTTCTTTGTATATTTGACAACACTATAATTCTATACTAATAGAAGGATTTTATATAGGAGCAATTGTAGTGAAAAGCTAACAGATTGTATTGCCCTGTCCTGGAAAAAAAAACCAACAACGTGTTAGTTTTGAAAATAAATAGCAGGGAATCTATGATTTTAATATGCAACCATTTCAGTACAATTTTCCCATTTGTGTGCTTGCTGATTCAAATTTTAACTTTCCATTTCAAGTACAAGCTTCACAAAGGAACACATTGATTTGATTCTCTTTTTACAGAGAGTATTCATTTGGGATTTGGATGAGACAATCATCATTTTCCATTCCTTGCTTACAGGGTCCTATGCTAACAGATATGGAAGGGTAAGTATCAAGAAACTGATGGAAATGTTCAGTAATATTTGCTGATTTACGGTTGATACACAGGGAATACCAGAACATTAGTTGATTTTGTTGATTATTTCATTAGAGGCAAACTGGGACTGGCATTACAAGACAAGAAGTATCAAGCTGTTTCATGTGTCCATTCCTTGCAGTTACTCAGCTCTTGTATTGAGTACAAATTTAAATAGTGTTGAGAGTAGTACTTTGACCACTTAAGGTTTGTTTTGTAGATACAGGTTGTCTGAAACCTGTTGATAAAATCTGCAAAGGTTTCTGTGTCCCCTCAGAGAGTGAAGAACTTCCAGGAATGGTTGCTATGACAGATATGTTGTGCTCTGTATTGAGAGGGAAAGAGAAAGAATGTTTTTGGACATGGCCAGATTAGTTTAAAATTTTTTACCTTAGGTTCTTTTTTTAATCTAAATATTGACTGATGTTTTTGAAAGTCTGCTTACAAGTCAAATCTTCTATTATGTACAGTCTATAAATCATAACTGAACTGCTGAATATGTCTACAGACAGCACATTTCCTTGGTAATTCTCAGAAGAGAGACATGATTTTAGGTGAATAAGGAGAGTTTACAAATGGAATGTCCTTATGAGATCAGACTTCTTTTTTTCAGGATTGTATTTGAAAGCCAACAGCTTGTGCTAAAATCTGTAATAGCCTTTTATGTTACCTCATGTGAGTTATAAAAGGAATGTGATTTCTTTTGTTAACCTCAAAAATTTCTACGTGTAAAGAGCAACTGCATAGTTTTGTCTGGCTTCATGTAATACCTCTGTCTTCTTGTGAAGCTTCTCTTTAGCACCAAAAGATTTTACCATACATCCAGCTGAGTGAAGGGCAAAGCTACCTCCAGTTCAGTCTGTGCCTGGGTCAGGTTCTGAGTTTCTCTCAAAAGCTTTTTGCACTATACAAATCTAAAGCAGTACTACTTTGCAACCTTTCTTTCTTGTTCAGATAAGGCTCGTGTGCAGAAATGTTTTCTGTAATAAGTCTACCTGTTTGAGGAATAAAATTAGGATTTTTACATTAGCTGTCAGAAAAGCAAGTTAATTCAGCAGTCTTGGTTTCTTAGGTGTTGTTAGTTTATATTTAGGTAGTAAAAAGAAACTAGAACTTAAGTGTTTAATCAATTATTGTATGGATAGGTATGGAAAAAGCATTAAAGAAGAGTATTAAATGTTTATCAAAAGTTATTTTCCATTTTTCAGACTAAAACCCAGCTTTTGTGTGGTACCCTGAAATCTATGACAATTTAGTTGAGAATGAGAACAAATTCCAGTGCTCACAAAAAAGCTCAGTAGCAACAGAATCTCACCACTGGCTTTTGGACAGCAGAGTAGCACTGGAAAGCATAATTAATTAGTCATTGCCATAGAAGTACTAATGTGAGCATATTTTTTTCCATTTGTTACTAGTTCTCTGAAGTGGATTCATTAATTGTGGTCTGAACATAAACACTTTATTGCTGGATGGTTGAAGTTGAGGAAAGTGGCTGGTATTCAGTTGCAAAGAGACATAAATACATATGCTGCAAGGAGGGGGCTGACTCCTGGTTGCAGCTCCATCACTCTTGGCACTGTTTACATAAGATGTAGCTTTTGCCCAGCTGGCTCTGGTTGGATGGCATCTGGCACAATATTCCTGCACTGCTAAATGACAGCCAGCTGTTGATGTTGAGAGGAATGATGGCATTACTGCTTAATCTTTGGAGAAATACGAAATCCTTTTGGTGAGGGGTAGCAACATGCCCGTCCTTGGCTCTCAGATGATGTCATGAAACTGTGCTATTCTGATTTTGTTTTCTTAAGGTTTCGTTCAAGTCAGACTTCCTCTTGGGTTATTGACAGCTTCAGACAATAGTTAGCAGTTTCCAATGATGCTAGGGAAAGACAGTGTCAAATGTTGAAAGCAAACATGCGAAAACATGAGAATTTTAGGGTTTATTTGTGGCAGCAGAAGGTGCATGTTTTTAAAAGTGTTTGCCTGTGATTACTGGCCTTTAAAATCAGAAATCAGGACCATATATTAATCTAAAAAAAAAGAAAGAAAGTTAAAGGCAAATATTGTTCTTTCACCTGTATTCTTGTTTGTGAGCAATCTAACGTCTTATAAATCTGCACTGTGGTGAGGGCTAGAAATGCCCTTTTAAAAAATTAAATATAGGATGATCACATAATCATTAAAATACAAAAGCTGGATCTTCAAACAAACAAAAATGCCCTAATTAAATAATAGAGGATTTGGCAACCTGGCATTCAGCTCTTTTCATAATGCCTGAGCGAGTTTCATGGTGAATGACTATGAATGATGTGCAGCCTTGCTGCTGAAGGGATTGATTTTCTTTGCCTAATTCTCTACCTCATTCCTCCTAACTTCTTCCTTGTGCCACCCTTTTCTGTATCTCCTTACTTTTTCATTTGTTTTTACCACTTGGTCTCCTTCAGCTGCTATTGTGCTCTATTTTCCTCCTGCTTTTTTCCTTCATTTTTGTTGCAAAAAATAACACTTTTATTTTTCAGTTTGCACAGTCAGGGCAAAAATGACTCCATAGAGCTCTACATTTTTATTTAAGGATTATTTGAATTTAGTGAATTTAGTGGAAATGTATGAAACTCTAAGAATATGCCCTTCCAGAAGATTAGACAAAGAAACAAAACATTTCCATTTGCTTTTGGATTTTTTTCACCATGTATGGAGAGAGATGTATTGATCAAATATAAAGTTGCCAGAGCCCTTTAGGAATTTGGAGTAGGTGAAAATACATCTCAGAGTTGGAACAGAATACTGTGGTCTTTGCATACATTTCCATCCTCAGTGAAAGCAGTTATATACAGAAGTTTTAAACAAATTTTCCTTTAAATTATAAGCTATTTTATTTTGGTTTAATATGCTTTAGAGATAGAGAAAAACAAAGCCTGGTTTCACTTAACCCTTCACTTGTGACCTGTAGGCTTAAGTGGAAAATAAGCCTAGTACCCAAAGTGAACTTTCCTGTTTTTCAGCTTCTTGTTTCTCCACAAAACAAAGAAATCAAGTAGGTAGAATTTAGAAATGACATACAGGCAATGTTTTGGCTCCAATGCCAGTATTGAAAACAAAAGGCCTACTTAAGCAGTTTGACATTGGTATTTCTTTTCTTTAGTTAAACTGTACCTCCCTCAAAGATTTGTACCTGATTTTGACCATACTTGAAAAGACAGACTGAACCTGCAAATCCCAGGCAACAAGAAGAGATTTTTAGCTTTCCTACTCATTGTGTGACACCTCACAGTAATTAGTTAGCAATTAGTGGCTTAAAATTGCAAAAGAAGGTTGGGTACAGGATTATTTTTGTAAAACCTTGTTCTTGCCTTGTCTTTTTTTAAAGTTTACAGCTGCCACTGTAACGTCTGATGGCAGAGTTTGATATACTATGATGCTTTAAACCAAGGTTCTTGTGCTTTTCATTAGAGCAGTTGCAGGTTTGTGACTACACAGGTATTTAAAATGCTAAGGCTGATAAGGTTTTTGCTTCTGTTAGGTATGTAGCTACTGAGAGCCACAGTTTAATATAGTTTTTTGTGTTAAGTGGAATTTCCTATACAAAAAGTTGTATTTAATCTACGAGTTCAGCTTTCTTTGAAAAGTAATCAATTTTGTTTCTTCTTTCAACTTTTGTGTTATTTAATCTGACACTTTCAGTAGGTGCCAATGAGTTTCTTATATTTTTTTTGCCTAATTATATTAACCTAATAAATGACAGAATTTTAGTATTACTTTGGAGAAAACCATTCTGTTTTATTTCTGCCATGTAAAAATACCTTGGAGCAAAATGGTTAGAAAGCTTTACAGAAAACTCTTTTACAGACTCAGAAATGTGATAAAAATGTTTAATTATAAAAAAAGCAAGTTGTGTACACTGAAATGTAAAATATAATTTGCAGCCATTCATTTAAAATTAGTCAAATGGGTTATATCATGCTCTTTTGCCCATTTATTCTACTTTTCAAAATGTTGTTCCTATTTAGGGATGGAAGTCAGAAGGGAATTATTTCCAGCTTGTTGCATTAGTAATTGATAATCAAGATGTAGCTAGTGATCTTCATTTGCATCTTAGACCTTTAGCCCATCTAATCCCTTTAATAACTAGAGCAGAGGCTCCTGTGAGGTGTCTTCTGTCACTGCTCAGGCACGACAGAAATCCTTGTCTGTTTACAAAGAAGGAAGCCCGATGAGCTGTGTAGGATGATGAGGTGCTAACTGGGCACAAAGATAAGAAGCAATGTCAAAGGGGAGGAAGCCTCAGGCCTAGCTAGAGAGAAAATAACACCTGCTTTCCTCCTGACATGCCTGCAAAAGCAAAGCAGAGGAAGGTGTAGGTCTACAAATAAAGCAATATTAAAACAGAGAAACAGAATACTTTTGTTCTTATTTTAAAGTCTTTCCATTTGAATTAAGAGGCTGATATTTTTTTTTTTTTGGCTGTGCTAGTTTAAATAGAAGACTTATTTTTAAGGGCAAAGTTCATCAAAATAGTATGATGCAATTTTTTTCCTCAATTTTAAGGGCCCTTCTTTATTTTAAAAAAAACCCCTTAATGGATGTGAGTTCAAGAATAGATATTTTGTCTGCTCAATGTAGCTTTGATTTGAAATTTCAAGAATTCTTTCAATGGATAGCAGTTTTTGGGTTTTGGCATTTCCAGAAGGCAAGCAGGCTGCCAAATCACCATTCTTTTCCAACTCTTTACTACGGATGCATTTTGCCTTTTTAACCAGTAGTTACAGAAAAATGTTTGAAAGTTCAAAGATCATGTTGAAGCACCTATTAATTTGACTGAGAGGTGTAAAAAGAAATTGAGGACTGCATCTCTTGCTTTTTGACTGTGACTTGTCATCAAGTTTAGAATATTAGCTTATTTTAAGTAAAATACGGGTTGTCACTTCTTCAGTTCTGTTTAAAATATAATTCCTAACAAACTAACATTATTAATATAGTCTGTTATGGGATAATATAACATGTTCTTTCAAACTCATTCTCCTCTGCACTTGGACAGACTTGGCATTATAAATGAGAAACTCTATATCAAATGTATGTATTAGGCTCTCTTTTCCATTTTTAAGATTGAATATATATAAAACACCAAAAAAATCAAAACAAGACAAACATCTGTAATGCATTTGGTAACCACAATGCTGAACATGCTTTTTGAGTTTATTAGCTCAGTAAGGAATAAGTTGTTACAGTAATTTCTGTAGAGAAGTTAAAGTGTGTTATGTATTAATAACAAACAATAGTTTTGTTCACTCTGCATGGGTGGGCCAGACTGGAAACATAATTAAAGCTTGGTTTTGTGGACAATCAAGGAGTGGTTTTTAATATAATTGCCATTGACAAATAAAACATCAATTGTTATTTGCTTTAATGTCACTAGGTATTCCCAGGATTGAATCCTGTCATTTCTGACCAATGAGAGTTTATTTTGAGTAACAATAGTATTATATCCCTGGTTAATCATAAAATTTGTGAACAGTTGTAGAATATGGAGAAATTTTAGGTGAAATGGTTTTGTCCTTTCTGCACAGAAGCAAAGAGCCAGTGCTGGAGATGCACGAGGGTGACCACAGAAGTCCCACTGTAAAATCAGGGTGTCAGTTGAGTTAAAGTCATATTTTTGAGTATTACTGGGAAGTGTTTTAGTACAGGGTGAGACACTTACTCAACTGAAACTCACAAAGCAGATGTTGCATTTAATACCAGTAGTATGTTATGAAAATCTGTTCCTCAGTCTGCATTTGGGCATGTATGTTAGGCACAGTATTGATGGTGTACTGCTTAATTTCTTCTTTAAGGATCCTCCCACTTCTGTGTCCCTTGGACTCCGAATGGAAGAGATGATTTTCAATTTGGCGGACACACATCTATTCTTTAACGATTTAGAAGTAAGTGTTCGTTCTTTTAAAACACACAGAGATTGTCTAATATTTAATATTTGTCTGGTTTTATGTGATGTTAGATGGTTTGACAATTATTTGCAAATAATAATTTCAGTTTCAGTACAGAAATGATTAGAAAATAGCTCTATCATTTAGTCATCAGGACATATAATAATATCTGCAATAAATGTCTGCATTGGCCTTCAAAGGTTGCTAGAGTTTAAATGGTAGAGTTTTGTCCTGGCAGATTTTAGCACTTCTGATGACAGTAGACAAGATTCAGAAGTGGATGCACCAAAAGAACCTATAAACATACAAAATTCAATAGTCTGCACAGGCCATTAAATATTAAACTCCAGCTTCTATAAACAGTTGATGGCTGGGTACAGATTTCTTGCTTACATCCCACAGTGGGCAAGTGTTACCTTAGCTCCAAGGGACATCGTGAATGTTGTATGGGCTGTCCCTGGGCTGTTCCTGGGGCTGCTCCTCCTGCAGCAGGCACGGGCTGTTCTGTGCCAGGGTGCCTCTGCCTGCAGCAAGGGCTTTTTTAGCCTGCCAAGGTTTTTTTAGCCTGCACAGACTATGGTTTGGCGACACTTGGAAGATTGTTCCAAAGCTCTCCAAACTGCTGAAAGAGACTGTCACTGTAATGCCTGGCTGTTTCATCTAAAAAGGGAAAAAAGCAATTTCTGATCACATTTTAATAACGCAAAAACATGAAAACAGTCTGATTTCTTTCCCATCATAGTGAAGACAGCTGTTTATTTAAAATCCAGCTGTTAAGCAAGCTTGTGGTGGGGCTGCCAACACACATTAATCATCAAGTTGTTGTTTTGCTAGATTTTAGAATAGTGTGTTATTCCAGACAGCAAAAGAATCTAAAAGATTCAAATGCAACTTTTGCTGATCAAAGTTAATTGGCAGCAATTGGCCTTTAAATATTTCCTGATGTTTCCCTTTTCAAAATCAAGCAAAATACACCTTATTCAATAGATGAGCCAAAATAATTTGAAAAATGCCAGTGTGTGATAGACCTCAAATGTGGTTTGTCCAACATCTGTCCTATATTTTGATTTCTTTTCATCTAAAAAGAAACCACTCACAGATGATTTGGCATCTTAGAACGTAATGAAATTATTGAACACGCTTTTTTTATTCTTCCATTCCTGAGTATTTATTTTTTATACTTACAGTAAAATAGCTGGTTTCTTTAAATTTCAAAGTAGCATTTTCTTTCATTGAGGTAGCTGTATTTAAAGATATTATTTTTTTGGATATAAGAAGCACTATCGTGAGTTGCATGTATAGGACTTATTTTTCAGATTTGTCTAAAAATATAAGAATGCTAGTTATTTTCCAACTCTGTTTCTGATTTCTGGTTATATTTCGTTTTAACCAGAGCAGAATGAAAAAGTCACATCCTAGAAGTGGTAGATTATCTTCTGTTAATAGACATGTTGCAGCTTTAATGATACAGCACAGTAGTTCATTCACTCAAGAACTTTGAAGCTGTATATGAGGAAACAACTGCTCCAGGGCTTTCATGAAGGCAGAGGAGCTCACTGATAAGCCTCATTTCTTTGCATTTCCACCATTAACAAGCCAGTTTATGTTGTATGTCCAAACTGAAGTGTAATAGTTTGTGTCTGTACCCTGGTCTGGCTTCCTCTTACATAGAGGCACACAGGAGTGAGCAGTTGTGTGCATGTCCTTGTACACAAGCTCTAGTCCTTATGTCTGGGGAACATGAGCTCCAGCCTGAAGGATCATGCCTTGTCCAAGGATCGAAGAGGTGTGCAGCCTTCGGGGTACACAGTAAAAAAATGTAAGACAACCTCTACTTGTGGGAAGCAGCATGTGAGGACTAGACCTCATCACAGACTGAGGCTTTCAGTTCACCAGCAATGACACAGTTTTTGAACATGTCACAGAGACGTGGTGTTCTTGAAGGAGCATGTTGTCCTGGACCCACAGTCTGTCATTCTTGTGAACATCACCATTTAGCTAGCAGAGCCTGCCAGTTTCCCAAGGGCTGTGACCTCAGGGCAGATTCCTCACATCCGTCTCAGAAACTCAAAAGTCCTTGCTTGGTGGTTTGGAAGTTCAGGCTACTCTCAGGCTACAGCTTGACAGGCTTTCATGAAAACTGTGGACAATTTGGTTTGGACATGCCTCAGGTTTAAAGCATCTATTCTCACTGATGAAGGACTGAGTCTGAAAGATCTAGCTCAGGTCTAAGCTTTCCAGTTCATAGGCACAAATATTTAGGCTGTTTGGATTGAAAACATTTATAGGCACCATTGCCAGTGAGCTGCAGAGCTCAGGTATCCTTGCCCAGCCGTAGTATGAAGAATGGCAAAGCTGGATTGGAACATCTCTAACCCACAGAGTAGATGTGTCTTTGAGTCTAGGCTTAATTCAAAGTGGGAACCTGAAAGCTGATGCCCTCTGTCTCACCCAGGCTTAGATGGAACCCTTCTTGGCACATAGAGAGACCACTTTTAAGGGCAGGCAATCATCTGTCATAACTTTGGCCTGTGATGCACATTTTTACAGATACCACAAGTTAATATTTTTAAATAGAAATCTTCTTTCATCCAACACATTCCAGAAAAGTCTATAATCAGAATAGCTCTTTTGTTATCCAAGTGAAAATACTTTTTCTTCTTATAAAATGCTGAAGACTGATTAAACATTTTGAATGCAAAGGGCAGAGTTGCAACAGTGATCTCTGAAGCACAGTTTGATTTATGTGTGACCTAACTGACCTTTCAAAGCTCAGCCTAGAGTTTTAGAAATGTTATTAGGTTAAATTTTAAACTTCGGCAGTCAATTTTTAGTCTGTATTAAGTGAATCAATGCCAATCTGTATCAATTGAATTTAGTAGGGGGTACGGGCAGGTAAATGAATAATTTATTTTTATGTATGTTGTTCTTTATTTAATAGTAATAATAGAAAAAATTGCAAACTCATTGAAAAAATTCAGTCAGATCTCATAATCTAGCTCTGACGTTGCTCTTCTGTTTCTGGATGGGCAAAGTATGGTTAGATTTGCACCCTTGTACTAGTTCTTATTTTATTGCTTTGAAAAAAAAAATTGCTTATTTCTTTCCCTTTGCACAGATTTATTTGGAGTGATTAATTCCAAAGTGATGTAATAGCAAATAATCTCCGATCTATAGGAGCACTCCATAAACAGCATGCTAAAGGGATATGACAAGATTTTTAGGATACTGAAGAACAATATTAATGTTTATTTATGTGCAATTTGATCTAAGTACCATAATAAACAGTGTTTTCTTGAATCATCAATAATTCCATAATGAAATTATAGAAGTATACTAGGCTAAACAGTAGAAGATAGTGCAGTGTTCTAAAAATTTAGATTCCAAAATCTGCATTTGGGCTTCTAAACAACAGCTTTAGGTTTTCAGTATTGAAGTTGTTTTATTTAAATATCTCATACTCCCTGTTTTATAGTTGAATTATAATTGTGTGAAAGAGGGAATAACTACATTGATGTAGTGCTCTCAAGAGAACCACAGTTACCTCATCTGAAAATAAAGTTTGGTTTTACATGCTGATTATGTTGTGAAAGGGATAATAAGGTATAATATTTTAAAGGTGTATATGGAGCAATTATACATATTATGTATTTTAGGAGGTATGCTCTAGTGTTTTAGGGAAATGAACAACTTGATGGTAGGACTGAAACATGACCTGCGCTGAGGTGATCAGCTCCGGTGCAGGTGTGTTCTATAGCAGAGCAGGGGAACATGGCTTTCAGGGGGGGTCCTCAGCCAGGGAAGCCCCAGGGGAGCACAGAGACCCACCAGGAGTAGGCAGCTCTTATGGGAGTGGCTTATTGTCCTGGCATGTGCAGGCCATGGGTCATGGTGGCCAATCCCTCTTCCCACAGTAGTCATCCAGGCAGACAGGTCATGGTGTGGCATTTGCTCAGCAGGGTGTGCAGGGAGGGCAGCGTCTCAGAGGAGGAACATCCACTGGCCAAGTGTGGACATGTGAAGTTTACCAGCAGCCAAGCACCACTCTGTAGCCATCTGCACAGGTCAGGGGCACTCATCCCACCTGACTCCCAAGGCAGAATGGTGGACACTCATCTGAGAGCAAAGGCTGCAGCTCTGATGGGAAATCTGCACCATTTGTCCTGACAGTGGCCAGTGCCTCCACATAGACAGGGCTACTGAAGGGACAGACTGCAGTGCAGACTGCAGAAAGCAAATAGAGGTTTCTCATGGGACAAGGACAGGACAGCAGACCTGCCTGACAAAGGTGTGCAGGTGGAGCTGATTTGCTCCATCTGTCAAAAAAGGAGAAGAGCATCTTCAGCAAAGGCTTGAGGAAGAGGGCTTTAAACTAAAGTTGCTGCAGGAGAGGAACCTTAATCTACCCCACTCCTACCAGTCTGATGCCTGTGGCAGCCATAGGTGCCATGGAGAGGGATCACAGGTCAGCAGAAGAGCTCTTGAAGAACAGCACAAAGGAATTCCAGCCACTCCAGCCAGTAAATTGGTTTCATCAGGGGCTTATTTTAAATGCTTCTATGCAAACACACACAACATGGGGAGTAAACAAGAGGAGTTAGAGGCATGTGTATGCCTGCAAGTCTATAATCTTATTGGCATCACAGAGACCAGTGGGATGACTCTTGTGATTGGGGTGTTGGTATGAAAATACGCAAGATGTTTAGGAAGGACAGGCAGGGGAGACAAGGAGGGCCTGTAACCTTCTCTGTCAGTGGTTGTCATTGCTGGAGTGCATGGAGCACTGCCTGGAGGTAGATAAAGAGCTGGCTGGGACCTTATGAGTCGTGATCAAAGGGAGAGCAGGGAACAAGTGACATTAAGTGTGGGTCTGCTACAGACCACCTCACCAGGAAGACTGAGTGGATGAGGCTCTCCATAGACAGATAAGAACAGCCTTACATTAGCAATTGCTGGTTCTCATGGTGAGCTTCAGCCACCCAAATATCTCTTGGAGGTAACAGCACAGTAGAACATAAGCAAGCCAGGAGGTTCTGTAATGTGATGATGATGATGATGACTTCCTTCTGCAAGTGATGGAGGGGTGCTATGCTGGACCTTGTTCTCACCAGCAAGGAAGTACTGGTGGGGAATGTAGAGCTCAAGGATTGACTGCTGTGACCATGAAATGGTGTATTTTAAGGTACTTGGGGCAGCAAGGAGGGTGCACAGGAAGCTCACAACCCTGCACTTCAGAGGACTTTGGCCTCTTCAGCAATCTACCTGGCAGGACCATGGGATAAATCCCTAGAGGGAAGAGGGGCCCAAGAAAAGTTTTTAATATTCAAGGATCGATCCTCCAAGCTCAGAAATGGTACATCCCAAGAAAGAGGATGTGGTCAACACATTGGAGGGAAGAGCTGTCATCCAGAGGGACCTTGAAAGGCTTGAAGGAAAGAAACTAAACAAGAAGCTAAACATGACCTGGCAATATGTGTTTGCAGCCCAGAAAGCCAGTTGTGTCCTGGGCTGCATCAAAATCTTGACCAGCAGGTTGAGGAGGTGGTTGTCCCTCTTTACTCTGCCCTCCTGAGATCCCACCCAGAGTACCGTGTCCAGCTCTGGGACCCCAACTAAAGAAGGGCATAGAGTGAGTCCAGAGACCACAAAGGTGATGAGAGGATTGGAGCATTTCTCATATGGGGAAAGGTTGAGAGAGTTGGAGTTGTTCAGCTTGGAGAAGAGAAGGCTCCAGGAAAGCTTTATTGTGGCCTTCCAGTACATAGAGGAGAGAACAGGAGGGGGACTTTTTACACAGTGTCATGTAGTGACAGGACAAGGGTTGATGGCTTAAACTGAAAGAGGGTAGGTTTGGATTAGTTATTAGGTAGAAAGTCTTTACTGTGAGGTTGGTGAGACACTGGAACCGGTTACCCAGGCAAGTTGTGGATGCCCCATCCCTGGAAGAGTGCACATGGACCAAGGAACAGCACAAGAGCAGCCCATCTCTCTGCCTCTTCACTCCGTTAAGTAAAGTTAGGTTAATACAGAAACATTTTGCAAATCCTGCATTTTACACATATGGGAACATTTCCAGCTTTAATGAAGCATTGACATGCTGTCTTCCACAGATGCATATTCTCATATTTTAAAGCAGAGAATAAACGGCATTTATGTCCTTGCACTCTCATGCTCTGTGTTTGCTTTGTAAACCTCCTCCTTCCACCCACAGGGCAATAAATCCTTCCAGGACTCCTAAAGCTCTGTAATATCTAGCTTGAATTTACTCAGATCTAGAAGTTGATAGGGAGAAATTAACTATCAATTTTTTAAAATGAAAACTGCTGTTTGGGTGTTGTTTCTTGTATAATTCACTGAGTGGAAGTTCCTGCTCTTGTTTGTGGCCCCCAGTCATTAGACTATGGGTATTTATCAAGTCTCTCTTTCCCTCCTGTTCCTTTTCAAGTTTCAAGATTGGGTGGAGGACAGCTTTTTTACTTGAAATGTGGTGGAGATGTCTGACACGCAGTAGTATGCTGAGCCCTTCTGTTCCCTACAGGAACATAAAGGACCACTAAGGCCCATATTGCAAGGCAGACTCCCATGTCACTAAAGCAGATGGTGATACATTCTGTACTTACACCAGGCAGTACAGGGATTTCCAAGATGGGAGATCATTGTCAGAGCTTACAGATAAGAAAGGAAACAACTAATACTCAGGACAGCATCCATAAAGCCTGATCATGGAGCAGAACTACTCGAACATTAGTTCCTTTTTGGCCTTTGCCTTCAATTCTTACAGGTGAAACCTGGCAGCTTCCCTGCTGCTGGAAACAAATGTACCCTATAAATCACTTCTGGCCCTCGAGGAGACCTTTTTCATGACAGGGACATATATCCTCTTTTCATCAGCCTGAAAATTTCTCCTTTGTAGGTATCAGTAACACCACAGGAGACTAAGTGACTTTCCTCACAGGTCCTTCAGTGACTGTGCACACAGCTATGTCCCCAGTGTACCATGCAGTGCCCTGTAGGAATGCCTTTGAAGCAATACAGCCATATGTTCTGTTTCTTTAATCTGAAGGAGAAAGGGAAACTATTTCCCCTCAGACCTGGGTACTTTAATATGCCACAGACTTGGACTGGTAAATTTTAGCACAGGAGCACTCCAAAGCATGATTTGGGATCCTGGGCATTATGATAATACACATCATTGAATTCATTACTGCATTCATCAGGCTTACTGTATGCAGGTTATTGCACATCTCAAAGAACCATGACTTGTAGGGTAAAATGCTCTTCTTTCTGAAAGCATTTTAGCACATCTGGTCCTAGATTCAAATAATCTAACAAATGAAGTGCTTGGATACAAGCCAGCTCTTAAGTGCAGACTTTGAGCAAGCTCCAAAGCAAGCTGGGAGAGCAGGTTGGCCACTACTAGCAATGTAGAAATCCATCATTTATTCTTCCACACCTTGTAGAAATGTCATGGAGCCAGCTTTGGACAGCCATGGCAGGTATGATGTTGTCTAGATTTAAACTTAGGGTGTATGGAGTCCCACAGTCAGTGATAGGAGTTGGGAGAGCTGCAGTCAGACCAAGGAAGTGCTGAAGGAGGATTGTGAAACACCATTACCGGAGAGAAAAGCTTTCTCAACTTCCCCGCGAAAATGAAAATCAGATCAAGGTCATTTTGTGTCTAAAGCTGTACTCCAAACCCTGAACATTGTCAAGGTGAGCCTTTGCTGATGTAAGGTACTAATCACTTGTTTGGTGCATATTTTACATACATATTTATATAGATGACACAACACGAGGTCTGTGTTTGTGGTTACCAATGTTTTGTAATTCCTGATCACTGTGCCTAGTCTTCTCATCGTGGTGATGATAAGGATGATGTCTACAGATACAAGGATCATAATTCTGTCAGAAAGTAATCAAGAGAGGAAAGCAGCAGTTGAGTCTGGTGATTATAGCAGTTGTTAGTGTGCACAGTTGTAGCTGGCATTCTAACAAAGCTTCAGCTTGGTCTCTTTAACTTATTAGTCCTCAGGAACGTATTGGCACAACTTCTCTATCTACTGACACAATTAGGAAATATGCATATTCAAACAAAAATAAAGGAAAAAAACTACCAAAAAAATTGCAAATAGCCAAAAAACTTTCCAGTTTTCTGTTATAGTTAATTTCTTTACTATTGTTGGGTTTTGGAAATTTTTGGGTTGTGATTGGGGTTTTTTTTGTTTGTTTGTTGGTTTTATTTTTAAATTATTTTTGTAAGTTGTACTTGTTCCAGTTTGAGTTATTCATGCATTTCAGGTAAGGTCTGGTTTTTAAAACCACAGGTTAAAAAACACCCCAACATTTAGAGCAGAAGGCCATCAGTCATCACTAATCATGGCAGTGTTTCAGGTGTCTGTACTTGTGAACTAATTGCTAACAAGAACTCCATGTAGTCAGCTGTTACCAGGGCTTCTGTTTGGGATGCCTAGAGTTTTGTAGATCTAGTACAAATCAGCTAAAGACTAGGCAGACATGCTTTGTGAAGAAATAAATGGACATGCAAATTGCCTAGTCTAGTATAGAGCATTTCATGGACTCCCAGAATGGTTTGGTTCAGAAGTAGCCTTTAACAATAATCTAGTCCAACGCCACTGCCATGGTCCACTAGACCAGGTTGCTCAGAACCCCATCCAGTTTCCAGAGATCCACATCCACAACTTCTCTGGGCAACTTGTTCAAGTACCTCACCACTCTCACAGTAAAGAAAATCCACTTTATAGATTGAACAAAGTCACAATTAGGTCACCCACTCTTCTTCATGTTAAACAACCCCAGCTCTCTCAGCCTGACTTCACAGTCTGCCTCTCTTTCCTGTACTGAGGCCCCCTGAGCTGGAAGCTGTTCTCCATGTAGGATCTCACCAGGGCAGAGAAGGGGAAAGGGGAAAATCACATGCCTCAACCTGCTCTTCACATCTGTTTTGGTGTAACCCTGTGTACTGTTGGATTTCTGGGGTGCAGGTTACATCCAGGGTTTTTAATTCACTGGAATCGCCAGCTCTATCTTAACAGGGCTACTCTCTCTCTCGGTTCACCACCCAGCCTGTACTGATATGGGTGATTGTCCCAGCCCAGCTTCAATACCTGGCACTTAATTACATTTCATGAAGTTCATATTAGCCCACTCCTCAAGCCTGTCAGGGTCCCTCTGGATGGCATCCCACTAGTCAGTGGAAGGCATGCTTGTGGAAGAAGGTTTGTGGTAGTCAGAAAGCTAACTTTTAGTGGTATGAAACCCATCTCCAAGATGGTATACTAAAAGTAATTTCTATCAAAATAAAAAAAAAAAAAGTTTTGTCTATATATTTTCTCAAATTAGATATTCCAAGATGTTCCTTTCAGTGACAGAACTATAATTCTTGTCCCTTTCCCAAGAAATAAAATAGGATGCTTTTCACATAGCAATTGTACCTGCCCGTTAGAGCTAGGTTCTGCAGAGTCTGAAATACCAGATTTAGGATCAGTTAGTTCAGGAGATAGTGTTTTGGAGGACAGTGTAACTTACTTCCAGGTAAAGTACATGAAAGCCATTGCAAAACCTCTTTCAAAGCTGTATATAGGCAGGGTGTGTTACTGGAATCCCAGATCTACCCCACATATGTCAGCTTTAATTGCAGCAGAAACCTCAGCTGTGCTGCAGAGGCAGGCTCTGAAAGGCAACATGCAGATTGCAGATTGCAGATTGCTTCATTGTAATGAAGGACATGAGCCAGCGCTTTGAAAATTCTCATACAGCCAGTAATGAAACAATAGAATTGTTTTTAAAAGCCTAAGGCTTGATGGAAATTAAGAGATGCAAAACTGACTGCAAGAAATGTAACAGATTGAGAACTTTGCAACCATTAGCAGATTTCTAAACACTGTCTTAAGTTATATTGCTGACACCTAAAAATGTCCTTAATGATTTTTTATTTTTGAGAGGTTGCAAAGTTGCTGATAGCTATCACAGAGCTTTTCTACAGTGCAAATCATTCTCTAAGCACAGATACACTGCTTGATGGTTCATCATATTAGATCCAAAGCTAGGTAATGAAGTGATTCATCCTGAAGGCCACTTTGTGCCAGAATTGTCATTTTCGTTTTGAATAGGTTCATTTTATTACTTAAATTTTCAGAAACAATAGAGCAGTAATGTCAAATAAATTAACAAATAGCGGATACTAACAGTAAAAACAATCAATATACTAATTGTTGTATTGTTTTTCTTTTATTCTTGTGTAGAGAGGCTTCATTTTGGCTTTTAATATTTAAAGGAACTGATGTGAACAACTTTTTTTTAAACATTTTATTTAAATATTATGAATTTGATAACACTGAACAAAATCCTATTTACTACTATAGATGTCAAGACTTGTTCATAACACTAAGTATTCCATTATTAGTTTATAATCTAAAAAGTTTCATAAATTCAAATAACATTCCTGAACAGTAGATTTGGTGTTTTGGTCCCTGATTAAGCTGACAGATGTTTAAAATCTCATATAGCCAGTCAAGTCCCTGGTGCAGCTGCAAGTGCTAAAGAGTGCAAGTTATTCCAGCTAAGATCAACATTAATTTACACTCAAATATCTTTCCCAGCCTGCCCTTTCTGTTCATGTAATGCAGTTATTCTGTGCTGATTTCACTAGTTTGTGGCAAGCTATTTTTTGTCTCATTGCAAATGACCCTTCCAATACAAAAACCCAGAAGGCAAACTGAAGAGAACGTAATAGTCACCTTTAGAAAAAATATATCCTGGATGTTGTTTCTTTAAAATCTCATTTTAAAATCTCAGATTTGAATTATTCAGGTTGATTTTTTCAGTGGATTAGTCTCTGAAAATTATGTAATGTATTTTAGGAAAGCTAGGTGAAACTAGGTGTCATCCTTACATGCTATTTTGTGGGATGAGAGTACATTAGCCAGTCCTCACATAAGTACAAAGATTTGAAACCACATCTTAAGCATCTTAGCAAATGCATGGTAGGTGGTTTCTATCAATCTTGTCAGCTTTGGTTTAATTTTGTCATGGAGTTACAAAGTTGTTTACAAGTTGTTTGATATCATGAAAGCCGTTTGTGCTGGTGTGGTTATGTGTGAGTCCTGTGATTGAAGTTTAAATGTTAAGAAAATATGCATGCATATGAATTTTAAATATATCTGTGCTGGGTTTTTAGCTTGTTTTGTTTGTTTGTTTTAGTTTTTTGGTAGCAATTATATTAAAATGTTTCCACAGGGAAAAAATTAAGAAGTTTCTTTCATTCATTTTCTTTTAAAAGCACGAAAGGAGTGCTTGAAGTTGGTTCCCAAAATGTTTGAGTTTCACAGTCTCAGGAGATTTCTACTGTTTCAGTGTGGTTACAATAAGGCCTCTATTTGAATTTCATCCAGTTCAATGATCTAATGAAACTGTAAAGAAAGGGGCAAAACATTATTTCCTTTACTCATTGCAGTATCACTACAATTTATCTGTGTTTTAAAGTAAAATTTGGCTCATGCTAATTGCATTTATAAAATTTTTCTTTAGATCTGTTCAAGAGGCTGGGTAATCCTACAGTATACTAAAACTACCTTAAAGTGTGCTGTTAGAGCATGAGGCTTTAAAGAGGACTTAAAAAAATGTAAACAACAAGTTTAACAAAAGAAACAATGAGGTACTGAAGGAATGGAGCACTGATTTTATTTTGTTGGGTTTTCCAAGACTGTAATCCAGTCAGAACTTCCTGTAGCGCTGTGCAGTCAGGAGATGTGAGAGAGTTCACGTGTGTTCACTGACAGCAGGGACAGACTGGCTCAGCTGAAGCGCTGTCACGAGAAAGATCAGCTTTATCTAAGCAAATGGTACTTTCTGAACTGCAGAAAATCCTTTCAGTCGGTTAAAAGATCTCATCTTTTTCTTCTGCGTATTTGTATAATTCACATTGTGACTGTAGTGGTTACATGGGGGAATAACCATTTCCCCAGCATTGTTGGGCAAGGGGAAGAGACAGTTGTAGCAGCAGTTTGAATGCAAGAAAGATGGTTTCTAGGAATTTTCTTTGACTTTGAAAAATTTAAAAATACAAATACTTAAATTCATTTATTGTAACAAAATGTATATATTTTTCATAAAGGTGTGTTCACAAGTCTAAAACTCCCATTATTGCCTTGGTCAAATGACTAAAACATAAATCAGACTGTGATTATCTACAAACAAGGATTTATAAGCAGAACAAAACAGACAGTGAAAAACATACACCACCATTTTTTTTGTTCCATCAGTTTAATAAATTCAGACAGAAATTTGAATGCAAGCAATACAACCTCTGACTCCCAAACTGTCAAGAGGATTAATGAACAGAACTAACATCTCTTTCCTGAATCTAATCTCCATTAGTCTGGTATTTAACACAGCAAATATAATGACTAGCAGAAGTATATTCCACAAAAAAAAAAATCATAAAGCAAACAGGTTTTATTTCCAATTTTTTTTCATTATATTGTAAATTCATAAATCTTTGTTTACCATAGGAGGGTAAAAAAGACAAGAAAAGTTTTGTAGGAATGCAAATTTTTTACTTTATCATCAAAACCATACTCAAATGGTATGTAATATTTCATGTATTGGGAAACGTCTCTAATTTTTTGATAAAAAATGTATACTGAGAAAAAACCCTGAATACTGCCTAATTCAAATTCAGGTTTTTTAAAATTATTATTTAAATTTTACTTAAATGAAGTACTGTAGGAAAAAAAATTAAAACTTGCTAGCAACAGAAAAGCTTTTACTAAGAAATTAAATAGCAGTGTGGTAATATAGCTTTTATGTATTAGCTACATGTGGTCATGCAAAGGGTTAAGCTGTGTGATTTCAGGATAAAAGGTTTCCTGAGTTGACTATTATTCCTATGGTCTGCCAACAACTTTGCAATAAATGGAATGATTTTTATGGGAATGTGGTTATTCACAGCAAGACTACAGTTGGTGTCAGTATGAAAAATTCTTCTTTAGTAGATTCTCTCAGCAGGAATAACAGATCTGAAAGAAAGGCAAAAAGTAGCTACAGAGAACTCTGGCTGGTGTTGGTGACAAATTATGTTTACAAAATGATGTGGTAACCCATTGAAAAAGAAGAAATCAGGACAACATTAAATCAGAATATTGCTCCTCTAAGCACTGCTGTTTCAAAACAAGTTACCTGTGATTCTGGGTATTGTTTAATAGCTCATTTTTATTGACCATAAAGCAAGGGAGACTTCTAGGCTTTCAGTTGCAGGGGTGTGAAAAAATGCTTCAGAAGTCAGTAGAATTACCTTGAAGTTATACCAAAGTCCATGATGGAACATAAAATATTTGTAGATATGAATTAAAATAATTCAGGAGAAAGGAAAAAAATTCCCTGTATTAGAATTAATATAAGTTCATAATTATTTGCTATATTTAATATTTTATAAAGTCTATTATTTCTTGTATCACTTGTCTATTGTTTACATCTTTATGGTTTCTGAAATGATTTATTAGAAGAAAATTTTGATGGAGAATTAATTAAAATATTGATGAACTCAGTATTAGCAGTTATCCCATTTACATTTGGTTTGTGATAAAGTTTTCAGCATGCTAAAAACATTAACCCACTGATTAAGTCTGCAGCACCACCACTAGAGCTGGTATTGTCTTCCATTCAAAATGAGGATTAAAGTTACATAGAATATAATGATTCTCATACAACCATACAGCAACCTTGTGGGTTTTAGTTGTTCCACCATTCCAAAGTTAAGTTGTTGGAATATGAAATATTTGCACTGTTTGGTTTGTTGTTTTTTTTTTTTAACTAAATAGGTAGCAGCTCTTTTAAGAAGCAAACACAACAACTTTGAGTGTTTCCTGTTCTTTGTTTTCCTCATGGGCAATTACCCCAGTTCTATTGAAAGCATTTCATTTGCAAAGTTGTCTAGGAGCATTGCAAAACTTCATTTTTTTTTCATTGTGGCATGAGTTTTATTTGTTGTGCTGGGATCACCAGTAATGTGCCAGCAAAGAAGAAAACCAACCTGGATGTGTCAATATCTGTAAAAACGAAAAAATATCCAGTATAAAGCAAATGTGTTGTTGATAGGTGGAGGTCAGCCACTGTTGAAATAAAGGGGTAGGTTTACCGACCTAAAAGTAAATATTGACCATGATGATGCCAAAGAAAATAAATTTCTTAGAAAATGACATTTCACATTGTCTCAAAATAGAAGAATAGCATTTTCATTCTTTAATATTCTAAGAAATGTTTCCTCATTAGAAACAGTCTATGAAAGAAAAGCTTTTTTGCTTGAGAAGAGTTTTCAGAGGAGTATAATTAAATACAGTTAAAATAGTTAAAAGAGTATAAAAGTTAAAGATGAGCTGAATCAGCCCTTGGTGACTGTTGAATGTAATCAACAATTGTGAACTCCCTTCCAGCAGGCATCACAGCAGTTCCCTTTACAATTCAGGCTGAGACACAAAGCCCATCTATTTGCATTTAATTTTCCGCAGTAGCAATTCAAGAGCAGCTTGGTTGCAGTGCAGGAAGGAAGAGTAGAGGGAGGAAAGGAAATAGAAATCACGGCACAGAGTTTTCCCTAATAAATGTGTGAGGGAATGACTGGAAATAGTTTCTCATCTGTGTGATACTACTACCATGGGTGACTTGCAGAAAGTTCATGAAGTTCCACTTCATGAATGTGGGACTAAATTACATCACACATGTAGCTGTAGGTAAATGATCAAAAATGCAAAACAAAGTCTTCATTCAGGCAGAACTGTGGCTTTGCTGGTGTGTGCAAAACACAGCTAAAAGCCTCAACCCATCTGAAATGCAAGATGCCTGGCTGTTGTGGAATGTGCTGCTGTAGTTCCTGAGTGTTAGAGCTACAAAGAATAACAAATACCTCCTTTGCTCACTTGAGAAGACCATTCCTATAGGCTTATGCAACTTATTAACCACTTAATTTCTTTCTTATGGCAAATGACAAATACCTTCATGCTAGGTGCCACTAAAAATAGAGCATATATGATTTCCTTTCTCAAGAGGATCACATGGGTTGTTCTTTGCAGATGTACAGCTGAGCTGAAATACCCAGGAGCCTACCATGCTCATAGAATCACTTTATCACTTTATTCACCTTTCTCATACTTCTCCCTGAGTTGCCAGCTGGGGTCAAACCACCACAGGCTGTAAGGTGGCATAAAAACTCTTATATCTCTAGCTGGCACTCTTAGAGCTCTGACACAGGATAGTTGTCCTCTGCTCTGGCTGGGCAAGGCTGTGAGTGATGGGTCAGCTCACTCCCTACTTCTGTCACTGAGCAGCAGCACAGGGGCCAACATCTGCCCCACAACACTAAGAGTGGGGAAGAAAAGGAAAGAGAAAATTCAAAGTGTTGTGGAAAGGTCTTCAGGCTGCCTACAGAAGAAAATGCTTTTGCTGTCCATACTGGCAAGGTCAGCAGAGAGAATTTTAAACCCTGGCTTTGTCTCATTAACAGACAGTTACAAAGATGGGAGACACATTCACTCAAAGCATTGCAGCTTTCATTTTAATCATATGCATTTAGAATATTATCAACATCACCAAGGCCCTGCAAGTTTGAAGGAATTGGTCATGTGGAACTGAAAAGCACAGCTTAGATCATCTTGTGAAAATTTCCACATGAACCCCTCTTTTCCAGAGAAATGAGACATTTTAAGGCTTTTGTGGAAAAATAATTCTTGTCCTAAATTTAATTTTTAGGTTCTTTAAAATTTAAACATATTTTAACAATCTTTAGTGTATAGTTTCAACAAAATGTGTATGTTCCTAAAAGTATACTTTCAAGTTAATAAGCTTGGGAATAATTCAGTACATTCTGATGAGATTCATGGCTTTTTTTTACTTCTTAAAATGTCTCCATGATTTATTATCACTATCTCCCATTGGTCATAGAATTTTTTTCTCTTTGCAAAAGTATATATTGGCAGATAAAAGGAATCATATAATGAACTATTTACATGTGAAGTGGTGGCCTTTTAAAATAAAGTTAATTTGACACTTTGAACATAACACCATTCTCTCCAGGAATGACACAGACTCTTCAAGCAGGTACACTTGAGTTTTATTTAGCTGTTTCTATCTATGGTTAAAATTCATTATTTGACACCCCCCCTCCCCCCCCCCGCCCTCTTCCCTTCCCTTTTCCTGCAAAATATACAGAAATAGAATAACAGAATAGAAAAACAAATTACTTTATCAGAGTTGGGGCAAGAACTGATTGCTAGAGAGACTCTATCCACAGCAGCTGCCATATAGATACTTCTTTAGGTCATGTTTTATTTTAAATTGGATTCTTCCAGTTACAAGGTGTAGTTGAAATGAAAATGTAAACCTTGGTTTTAGCATAGCTACTTCAATAAACACAAGTTGCAGAATAAGATCTGTATTTCTTTCAGAATATGCACTGTTTAGTTTCAGAGTATCATATTTGATCCAAATGCATTTGTTGATGTGAGCAAGCAAAATTGGATTTTAACCACTTTTTCTATTAGAAAATAATGGCATCCATTGTGTGCTATAAAAGGATTACACGTTTGGTGCAGGGGAGTGCTTTAAAGCTGTGAAAAAGTTTGCAAATAATTTCAGTTCTTGGTTCTCTGTTTTTAAAACAGCTAATAATTTATATAAATCATATTTTTTTTTGTTCTGATGTTCTATTTAACAATAAAAGATAGGATTTGGGTATTTTGATAGGGTTTTTGTGGGCTTTTTTTACACTATAAGCTTTTCTTTATAGTCTTAAATTTAAAATGGGAGCATTTTGAAAGCCTTCACAGCCCAGTTTAATTCCTTGACTGTTCATCCACAAATTGTCAGACAGAATGAAGTGGATTTCAAGAACTCTCTTTGTTCTTAATATCCTGTGCCTGACCTACAGGTAATCTGCACCTTTTTTCTTCAGCGCCGAATAATTGTGGTGGGAAAGAAGAGAAAATGTTAGGGTCACAAAGTGCAGGCTAGACAGAGATGACAGGTCCTGCCAATGGAGTGCCAGTGTTGAGAAGCTGCGAACTGCACTCCCTGCTCTTTCACATGGATTTGTGCTGTACGTTAACAGGCGCTCCGCAATGACGGGTTAGCAAGTTCAGCACTTCAGCCTTTGTTGCCTCTGCTGGAAAGGAAGTGCAGAGGGTTTTGTGTATTTAGCAAGCACAGAAGTACAGTAGAGAAGCGTTAGGCATTGTTCATACTATATTTATATGTATATATGCACACACACACAGGATATAGATATGCTGCTCTTCAATTTTCCAACCAGTACATACCAGAGATTTTATCCTTCTAGTCAAGTGAAAACCTGAGGTTTACTTCTAAAGCTTCATGAATGCTGTCAAATAGTATTGGGGTCTTTGGATGTGGTCACAACTATGAGTAAAAAGATGGGGGGGGTGTGGAGTGTTAAATGGTCGTTCATAAACCAGCTTTGACATATGTCATTGTTGCCCAGGAAAAAATAAAATCTGACAGTCTGTAACTCTGTGATTCCCAAAGAAGCACATTGTGATGTCTAATAGGAGTGAAATAGGAGTGATGATTATTTGTGGAATAGATAATAGTCTTAGGGGGGGTGTATACAACTGAAAGGGTATATACCTTATTCCTGGAAAAGACATAAACAGAGATACTGCTGTCATAAAAACCTGCATTAAAAACACAGCAGTGTACACTTGGGAATTTTTAGAATTTTTTTTTTCTTACAGATACATCACATTTATAAAGGATTACATCTTTAACTTGTTTTGCTAGATCTGTTCTCACATGTACATGACCAAATTTCTCTACTGTTCAGTAGGGAAAATGGAGCAGTGGATATAATTGTGTAATGACAGATATGAGAGGAACAGAGAATCCCAGCAATCATTTCCTGTGAGTTGGCCAGCTTCCAGGATGTCTCAATGGGCCCGCTGATGTAAAGGCAAAATGAAAATAGCTCATTCTGAAGGGTAGTTGTTGGTTGGGCTTTTTTCCCATCTCTCATTTGACTTTTCAGACTAAGGTATTGGAACAATTAGTTGGCAGTGTGGTGTTAGTTTTCTCACGGTAAATTAAGAAGATTAACCAAATGTGGAAATGTATTTTAGCTATAATCAGCAGATTTGAAACTGTAGTACTTCGGCACCCTCCAAGGTTATGTTAATATTATTCACATTATTCCTCTCTATAATGTGCAGACTTTTCCAGGGCTGCCTTATGTCAGTGTTTATTCAAAGATAGCAAAATTATTAGTTTTATTTTTGTTAGTTTTGCAACACTGAAATGCAGAGGATCAGCATGCTAGCTATTGCATCACTCCACTTGGCATTAGTATTGGCATGGATAAGAGAACTATTATAACAGCCTTTGTATTTTTTTATTATTGTTGTTATTAATTTTCCTACAGTAAATTGAGTAGTGAAGCATATTTTATGTAATTGTGGCAGAAGTACACAACTTGACGGGTGGTAGTGAAGGAGCACAGTAATATAAATATTTGCAGAACATTTCTGCCATAAGTTAATGCTTTGCATATGAATCTTTATAAAGATCCTAAGATAGTTTAAAGGAACGATTCCAGAGGACTACGTAGGTCCAAGCATTTTAAGAGCTGTGAATGATGACTGTGAAGCATCTCTGGGAGTTCTTAGCTTGTCATACAAAAACAGAAAAGAGAAGGAGGAAAACTTAGCAGGAAGAAGTTAGCAAATGCTTTGGGACTGGAGGAGGGAGAAGACATAAGCTTTCCATGTACAAATCTTAAGCTTGACTCACCTAGTCATTCATTTTTGATTGCTGTTTATCTTTGGCTTGCTGCATTTCTCTGGAGACATTCACTTAGCAAATGATTGCAGCAGCTTTAAGTTGCTCCTGCAAGCACGTATCTGCTGCTGCTTCATGCCCCAAAGCAGAGCTGATGGAAGGGAATGGAGAAACAAGTCTCAGTTACTCCATGCAACATCTGTTGATTTAATTGAGCTGCTACAGGAGATTCAAGCTAAGCTACCAGCTGTGGCACAGAAGGGTCTGAGGGACACAAACACATGGATCCATGCAAGCCAGCTGTGTGAAAGAGCAAAAACGGACATCGTGAGCAGTAACTTCTTAAGCCACTATTGGTAGATTTGCCAGGTTACACGTGCTGACACTACCATTTTCCCTGTAAGGGAAATAAAAATGCATTTCCCAAATGCATTTTGCTTTCCAGGGATTGATCTGAAAGTGCAGAGCTGCATCTCAGCCTGTCTGACTGAAATACAAAACTTCAGTACAAATATTTCACCGCTTGTAGTTCCTCCTGATGATTTCAAACTGGATGCACTGAAGTTGCAAAGTCAACAGGTTTAGGAGCAAAACACAGCTAGCTGCGTAAGCTTTATATGTAAGCCACAGGATATTTTGCTCCTTACTTGCCAATTCAGCCTGTTTTAAAAGAGAATCCCACAATTTTAATTTTCTGCTTTGGACTTGACTGCTAAACTGATTCTGTCATAATAAAATACATCTGCATAAATAGCAGTGTTTCTACAGGGACTTTCAGTTTCAGACATTACTTTGACAGAGAAAGTAGGGGGAGAATTCTAGTGCTGTATTTCCTATGAAAATTTCACAAAAATGTCAAATACATTTGTGAAAGTTTGAAACAAACTGCAAACAAGCTGTGTTGGTTTTTTGGGTTTTTTGGGGTTTTTTTTGTTTTTTTTTTCTGGATGGCCATTTACCTGTAAGTCAACTTCCCTCACAGAAGCTTTTCTGAGAAGTACTTGAGGATTTTAGGGTCTATGTGTATATATACCTTTGTGGAAATGTTCTGACTGGAAGGGCATATTTTATTTTTTGGGCAGTGTTTCACTATATCCCTGATTATGGTGCATATTGGGCTGACTGCTATTTTAAGTTGTTGACTGTGTGTGTGCTTGCTTATATCTAATCAGAGGACTGAGTAGTGTCTCAAGTAGCTCACAAACAGAATGTTCCACACAAACCAAGCAGGTGAAAACAAATACAAGGAGTTCTGATGGAAGGATGGACAACATCAATTAATGATGGGCGGGTAATTGGCTTCTTTGAAGAATTATTCCTAAATAACTTCCCTGCTAAAAGAGCAATTGCTAAATGAGTGTTTTCCCTTACTATGCTCAAGGGTCGAAAAATGCAGCCATCACTCATTAGCCCTGAGTCCAAGCCAGCTAGACAGCGTGAAAAAATACCTGGCACTCAAAGCTCACATTTAGCTCAAAGCTCTGCCCTGCCACTCAAATGGAACCAAACAGTCGTGCACTGTTTGTGACCTCCCTTTAGCTGTAACATAGTGTCAATCACATTGGACTTTAATCCTTTCCAAATTATAACATTATAACTCTTGTGCTTTGTTCCCCTCCTGACTTTTTTCTTCTTTTATTCCCGACAAAGGAAGACACTGTCTCTCTCATATTATATTCAGTATTTTGTCCAAAATTTGCGGTGCTTGTGACATTTTCTTCATTTTTCTTGCTTTCTTGGCGCTGTTTCTGTACCTTTGCCCTACCAGTTTTTAGTCTCAGATTTATTTTCTGGGCTTTTCTCTCCAAAATAATTCTTTCTTTTGATGCCACAATTTCTATTTCTGATGTATCACTGCGGTGATACATCTACCTACCAAGCAGGTGGTTAGACAGAAGGGGAGAATGTCCGTCATGATCCAAGGCTGATGAGGGTCCCAAGATCTTGCACTGTGAATGAAAGTTCCATGTCCCCAGATTCTCTCTAAATATGGTATCTAAGATGCAGTGGTCTCATTCTTCCTGCCTCTGTCTTTTCCCTAAGAGAGTTGAATTTGGAAATTTTTTGAGTTATTCCTTCTTCCATCTGCTCCTTTGAGAAGATGAGCTTCTATTCCTTCCTTTAGTTTTGTGGTTAATTAAAAAAATTGCTTCTTTTTCACAGATTTCTTTTTTGAGTCCTCTTCTCCAGTAGCTTGTTTCAGTAGTCATTCATATTTTCTAAACTGGGGAAGGAGACACCACTGAGCAGTACAAGAGTAACTAGTGTGGGGAACTAATGAATTCAGGGGGGTGTTGCTTCTTTAGCTTACACTCAGCTCATATTTGAATTGTTAATGTGGTATGCATTTGGATGAGCATTTGCTCTAGGTTTTAAACAGAAAAATAGTAAAAAAAAATGTGAATTTGATAACTTGCTGAAGAAGCTTCTGGCTTTTTTTTCAGTCAAGTTGATTTTCAAAGCCTGGCAGCATGTGCTCACACTGGCAGTTTCAGCTGTATCTGTACATCTAATGCATTTTGTCTGCCTGAGGAGGAAATTCACTCTATCCTGGTTAAATATGAGCAAATGCAGTATTGTCTCTCCTGTGCTGGTTGTCACTCCTACCTCTCTCTTTAGCACAGCTACCTATGCATAAGATACAGAAGAGTAAGCATTACAGTAAGAATATATTGTACAAGTGCAAAAGACCACACCTTGTTCTTCAAAACATTTCAAGTTTCTGAGGAATTTTTCGTAAACCAATGTTTTTAAAAACCTAGAATCCACAGCCACCATGTGAGGCCACATAGGCTTCTTCAGCTTTTTTCTTATCTGAGGTTGTTGACCTCAGGAGAGGAGGAGAAGGTTACAGGGTCAAAGTTTTTTCCTCCTTGGAGCTTGCTGCTTGCTGGGAGAGGGTTGGCTGGAAAATAGATGTTTTAGAAAAAGGGTTGAGGGTCATGATTTTAATTCTGTTAGAGAACAGCTGGTTTGAGTTTCTTTCCACTTCTATCTTCCCTCCCTTCCTCACAAATCCACGGAGAGAGAAAAATTTGTTCAGAGGAAAGCAACACAAAAATAAAGGATTGCAGCATTTTCACCTTTAAAATAGATTGTATTTGTTATAGGACTTCACATAAGGAGAGAGAAGAGGAAATTATTAAAATACTTCAAATCTATTATTGTTACAAGCATTGAATTGATATTGATCTAGAGTGTCAGAGGTTTATTTGTGTTCCTGCCAATGGTTAAAATGTTAATAGTAATATTTTAATGGGTTTTTTTGTGGATAAACAATATGCATTGCAATTTTTAATTTAGTGATGGACAAAGCTAATTTTTAATGCATTGCATTAGTTTGCAGGCAAGCTGCTGAAGAAAGATGGTTTGATTTGGTTATTTCTGTTCAAATTTTCTTCATCTTGGCATGCTGCTTTCATGCACTAAGACCAAAGAGAGAGAAGGAAACTCACAACTCTCAAATGAATGGCAAACTAGGAACAGATTTTTCATCTGCAGTCCTCTGAAACACTGGCCTCAGGCTGTGTTGGTGTGTGGCTCAACAGCAATCAGAGGTCATAATTTCATTGGCGGTTAGCATCAGGTTTAATTTTTCTAATATGTTACATTTACTAAAATGTCTGGTTTCAGTTACACTTATGCACTGACTGAATCAGCTTTGAGCAGCATGATGTTTTAAGGTACCTGAAAGGCTACAAGAACGTTTATGGAACACATATGCTAATTGTTTTTAACCACTTTTCTTTCTAAACACAAAAATGTGTTTTTGGAAAGCCATTTACCAGTAGTAGCTAATGACGGTGCACGTTTACTCTAAGAAACGAGCACAAGGAATAGGTAAAATAGTTGTTTTAACAAGACTGCCATCTACTGATTTCCACAATTAAAAATATCCCTGATGGCTAGATTGCCCGTAGGTTTTTTTATAGTTTTGTTTTCAAGATTTGCAAAATTGAGAAAATGATGACATCTTTCTGTCACCTTAGGAATGCGACCAGGTTCACATTGATGACGTGTCTTCAGACGACAACGGTCAAGATTTAAGGTACAAGAGAGCTCATTAAGATAAAAAGTTGATTTGCAAATTCCTTCCTGGGCAAGTGATGGGCCGCTGGAATGCTCACAGTAGCCTGCTCTCTTTTAACTCTCTGCTTTGCAACCCAGCCAAGTGAGTAGTTGGCGGTTCAATGTAGCCTGTTGCCTTTTATTAATCTGTGGGGTTTTTTTATCTCTGCCTAGCACATATAACTTTGGAACAGATGGCTTTCCTGCAGCTGCCACCAGTGCCAATCTGTGCCTGGCGACCGGCGTGCGCGGAGGAGTGGACTGGATGCGGAAACTGGCCTTCCGCTATAGACGAGTAAAAGAAATATACAACACCTACAAAAATAATGTTGGAGGCAAGTGATTCTGGAGTATCTAACAAACACAGATTATAGGTCGTAAATGGGAAGAACTAGTTTTTCTACTCCTGTTTTTTAACGTAGTAGTGTTTAGTGAGCTGTTTAGTTTGTAGTGTGCAGAAAATTGTCTGAGTTAGTGAAAGCAAAGGAAAATGAGCCCTGCTTAATACCAGTGCAGACATGTCCTTGTCTACTCCACAGGTCTACTTGGTCCAGCAAAAAGAGAGGCTTGGTTACAACTAAGAGCAGAAATTGAAGCTTTGACAGATTCTTGGTTAACACTTGCACTGAAGGCACTCACCCTCATTCATTCGAGGTGAGTATTAAGAGTCTGAAGGAAGCTCTAGGGTGTCTGATGATGATCTGTGAGGGGCTGTCTGGTGTGCTGGGCAAAATGCTGAAGCTGGAGGACCTTATTCTCATTCCTTATTCTGATCTGACCCTGCTGCACCTTGCTCCTTGATATGGTGATAAAGAAAAGGATGTTTTTTTAAGTGGCAATAGTCATATTGAGGGGGTCTGATGGGAGGGGTAAGATTTTCCTTCTATTGCTTTTTTTGTGTGTGTTTTTCTGTTTTGCTTTTTATAAAAAGGATATTTGCATTTTCTCTTCCATAGGACAAACTGTGTGAACATTCTTGTAACAACTACTCAGCTAATTCCAGCTCTGGCAAAAGTCTTGTTGTATGGACTAGGGGTTGTATTTCCCATAGAGAATATTTACAGTGCAACTAAAATAGGTGAGCTATTTTCATCATGTTGTGATGCATTTAAAGCTGTATTTCTAAAAAGAAAAGATATTGTAGTCTGTATTTAATTCTAACTTGTTTTTGCTGTAGCAAATCAGTAACACCTTATCCTCATGAAACATTGCTAAAGCATCCTAAAAGTGCTTTTTGAATGTGTGATGGTCCAGTGCAGAAGGCTTTGTATAGCTCTATTAACAGTGGCACAGTCTCTGTTAGGAAGAAATGTAGGTGCCTTTTTTTCATCATTTCTCAAAACTGTGGGGCTCTGTAGGTTGAGAAGGGTTTTTAATAGCCAGTAAGTACAGAGCACTGGAGTCTTTCTGGAGTAGCAGTAGGAGATAATCTGTAAAGGTAGGCCCTGGCTTCATTTGTTTTCATGGGCTCTGGAGAAAATTTTGGTAAACAATTTACCAGAAGCAAGAATGTTTTGCTGCAGAAAGCAATTATTTAAGTTTCTTCATACTGACTGTAATAAGCTTCCACCAAGCAAATGTTTATTTCTGTTTTCTGGTTCAGTATAAAAGTTGTTATTGTGAGTATGTAGAAGTACCCCAGACCAGATGGCAATGGTGTTTGTAGTTTTTAATTCAATTATGACATATCTGTTCTGTCTCAGATTTCCTCATAACTGTGGGCTACACGAACATACTTTTCATGTGTTCTTAAGTATTTATAATACAGCAAGCTCAAATGGTCAAGAAATTATTGTGGAATATTTTTTATTTTTTTTTTAATCAAGACAAAACAAAAATTGGCTCAGAGTTTTACAGAGAAATTTGAAAGCATTCCCATAAAATATTTAAAATTGTTTCCTGAATATTAAAGTTACAGTTCCCTTCTGTCACAACATTATAGTAAATTATAACTTTGAAATATAATACTTTAAATACACATTTTAATTAAAACATATTTTAATAAATCTTCACATCTTCACTATGTGACTTCACATAAGTGCGATTGAAGCGTGTTTTTGGAAAAGTGTGTTCTGTCACCAACTGTCACAGGAAACCATGTGATTTTTGTAGCATGACATGATTCATAATATTCAAATACTGTTTCAACTTAGTTTTGGAGGTTTCTTATGCCTGTCGAATGGTATCATTAAGTAGTTTGGCTTCTGTAATATCTAGAAAACTTGTTTAATTTCCGGCCTACTTTTTCTTACACTTTTATTGTTCTTTAGCTGAAATAACTATTTTAAAAAACACCGTGTTTCCCATCCATTGCTGTAGACACACAGGTTAACATGTCCCACGGCCAGACTAAAGTGACCTTTCAGAATGGGGACGTCTGAGAAAACCCCACTTCAAGCATTTGCTTTCTTTCTGTCTTCTCAGTACTCTACCTGAAGCTTCCCAGTATGGGTACAAATTGAAAGAGAGGAAAATTAGCTTAGCTATTAGGAAGAAATTCATTACTGTAAGGGTGGTGCGACACTGAAACAGGTTGCTCAGGGAGGTTTTGGATGCCCCAAACCTTGCAGTGTTCAAGGCCAGGTTAGGTAAGGCCTTGGATAACCTGTTATAGTGGGAGTGTCCCTGCACATGCCAGGGTGAGTTGGGAGTACAGGATTTTTAAGGTTCTTTCCAGCTCTTAACATTTCTGTGATACTTGTGCGTAGGGCTGAAGCGCTGAGATCATTTCCCTAGGTGTGTGCCGGGAAGAAATGACCCATATGAATGGATCCCAGTGCAGAATCAAGGACATGACCCATGTATTGGATTACAGGCATTTAAATCTAAATCTTTTGGGGTGACCTTCTAAGTCAGGATACTACTGTTTTAGGAGCTGTGATTAATCATGTCACAGGTTTTGGAGAAAAAGCTAGAATTTCAACTCAGCTTCAATCAATTTACTCAAATCAGGCTACTGGTCATAAGCAAATGTTAGATAATTCTCCTGATGGTGAAATTCCCCACAAAACCTGCATTGTATTGGGGACTGAGACAAGAAAGGTCACATTGTGGACCTCTAGTATGCTGTCTATGCTGCAATCAGCCTCGATGAACCATCATGAGGGACAGAATCTTCTCATCTTGTAGCTCTACTTAAGAATTCCAAAGGTTGGGGAAATCCAGGCTAAAAAGTTATTTATTTGTTGACATCCCATCACCACCTACCCTGAATAGTGTGATCTTTTTCTTTCAGGAAAGGAAAGCTGTTTCGAGCGAATAATTCAAAGATTTGGAAGAAAAGTAGTGTATGTTGTTATAGGGGATGGCGTAGAAGAAGAACAAGGCGCAAAAAAGGTAATGACCTTCTTTTGGTGAGGGCTGGTTTCAAGAGTCTGAAAAATTGTCTTTTCTTCAACATGGGACAGCATGCATTGACATTTAGGTTGGATATCTTTGCCTTAAAAAATCTGTGTTGACCATATCTAGTAGAAAGCTGGGTAAGACTATAGATAATGATTTGTCCTGCTGTTCTCCAAAAGACACATTAAAGTATGTATGTTTGATGTGTTTCAAAAAGGAGCCAGAAAATGGGCCCTGGATTTTTGTGCCAAGAACTAATAGTTCTGTTTTCATTGGCAGCCCAAAGTACCACATAGGATGTTATGAATGTAAGCAAAATATGGTGATTCTTAGTGATCAAAGGCAGTGTGCTGTTTGACTGTATGAAATACGTATATGTCACACCTTAAAAAGACATGTAAGACTGGAGTAGGTATCCAGGAATTTCCGTTTTCTTGTGTGTCCATAATTTTGTTTCTTCGTTGAGACAACAACCTGTGGCTTGGCATGCATTCCTAATCTCAGAGAACTGAGCAGAAGACACTAATTGACTGTCTATTATTTTTTGCTTTACACTGAGAGGAAGGGGAAAATTCACTTTTTTTTTCAATGGGAATTAAGCTGTATAAAAAGCAACACTTCCCATTCACAAATAATAGGCATTTCTAACCTTCCTAGAAAAACTACCTAAGGTAGTCTGCAGATACACACTCTTTGCTTGGAGGAATGAGGCATAACCTTGGCTATTTGAATAATAGGAGAAAGAGCAGGAAAATAGGCATTTTTGTTCTTGCTTCCTTTCACAGATAAATTGCTTTTACACAGCTGCTTTTTCACCACAAAACTTTCTGTGATACTTCTGTCTCTTTCCGCTGTGACTTTCTAAATTGGAAAAGTGAAACTAATTAGTCCACATGGCATTTTAGCAACCATTGACTGTTTTTGCTTCATGAAATCTGGGTTTTGTGCCCCCAAAGCCTTGCGGGTAGTTTCCCGGCTCGTCCCAGCACTTTGCAGAGTTTCAGTTTCATATATCCCTTTGGCGGACTGACGGGAACAGTTTGCTCCTTTCTCCTGCAGAAATGCCTTTCATCTTTGCAGAGAAATGTTTTCCCGCTGCAAATGATTACATTTTAAAAGCTGTATTTAAGATGGGGGGGGGGGGTGTGGAAATTCCTTCTCTTTGTTCCTTTTCTGTTGCTCAGTGAAATAGTGTCGTATATGATAATGGCAGGAGTAGTCCTTTTGGTAACATTATCTATTCCAATGCTTTTTTCAACAGGAAACGTGATTCAGAAAAGCATAAGAGAAAGCTTTTCCAGTTGCTAAGAGGAGTAGCAGTATAGAAAGTTCTTTTGTGCAATTACTTGTGTGTATTCTTTCCTGGTGGAAGGAATTTTCAGGTTGAAAGCATGTTAGATGCTCTGGATTAAATTATCTGCTTCAGCAATGCCAGAGAAGTCAATAAGTAGACCAGCAGCCCTGCCTTTCTGCATAAACTATCAATTTGATTTAGGAAAATGCTTCTGTGATTCTTGTCCTGCTTCTTACTCCAAAAAACTAAAAAGGCAAATGAATGCAGGATTTGCCTTTTTAGTTTTTTCCTTCACATCCTGCAAGAGCAGAAACCTTCTCTGGAGAGCACACAAACAAAACAGAAATTTTGCCTCCATGAAACTACCCAAAGCAGATCAATCCAGAGTAGCATAACTGTCCTGTGATGTACCCCATTGTCATGCTTATCCCCTAAATCTTGGTAGCTGGTTCCTTCTCACCTTGCTTCCCATCAACATGTCAGGTTTTGTGGTCCTCTCCAGAGAAGGGACAGGTCTCCTGTTGCCCCGTTGCAGAGCACTTTTCTGTAGGGCTTTGGCCTGTGATAAAGCCATTAATATATGTGTTTCTCTACACTACTTAGAGCATAAACAGTACACCCTTCTTTAAGTAGCACTTCATTTTTTGCTTATAAACTGTAACAAGTCTTTTCAAGTGAACATATAAATTCAAGCTTATTTAATTTGTGAGGGTTTTTTATTATTCTGTGTTCATTCAGTGGATTAAAAAAGTTGAACTTCCAGCTTAGGAGGTAAGAAAGTTTAGACTTATTATTAAAAATAGTTTGCCAATCATTTATAAATTCCTTCATCATAAAACAAGATTTTCATGTATGTCCTTTATTCATGGAAAATCTTGAGTCAATACAGCAATAGGAAAATAAAAAACACATTTAAAATATTTTTTTATTGTCATTAGTATAAAAATTCAATAATAGAAACTTTTTTATGCCACTTAAAAGATCATTCATTTATTGGGAAACATTTTTAGGATAAAAGGTTTCTTCATAAAGTGACTCTTTTTGTTGATGTAAGTAAACGTAATACACTGAGGAAATTGCACACTGTTACATTTCTGGTGGCATTAGTCAAACTATGACATTGACACCTTTGTTTGGCTGTCACTTCCAGCAAAATATTTGATGAGACAATTAAAATTCTCAGGATGTTTGCCCTGTGGATTGAGGAATAACCGTACCTTTCTGGATCAGTGCAGGGACCAGCGAGCTTGGCTGTAACACCAGGGTTCACACAAAGGTGGCTACCTTCATATCAGCTTCCCCAGGAAAAGAGGGAGAGGAGGGCAGAGGAAAACCAGTGTGAATGTCCAAAGGGTGCTCAGGAGCTGCTGGCACCAGTGCTGGTGCCGTGCAGGTCAGAGCCACCACGGTGACACCGCTATCCTCAGTATAAGGTTCTGGGGATTTCTGCCAGAAAATCCATTGTCTCAGCATTTTCATCTGCTTTGCTTTGTTTTGTGTTTTGGTTTTGGAGGTTGTTCTGTTTTGTTGTCTTGTGGGGTTTGGTTTTGTTTTGGTTTGGGTTTTTTTTTTTTGGTTTGTTTTGTTTGTTTTGTTTCATGCCCATCTTATGTCTTTGCTTTTTGGAGGCACATTCGGGAAATATTAATAAGACAGAAAAACCCCAACTGCTGAGTTTTTCTGCTTAGGAGAATTCTCCAATGGATTTCTAATTTGTGAGAAGAGAGAAAGGCTCCTCTGCGCTGAGGAGCTGGATTTTACATCAGGTGATTCGGGAGATCCTAGGCAAATGGCCTTCTCCTTTGTCTCCAAAATGGTCATGCTGCCTTGGAGGAAAAATCATAAATCTTTGTGGAGCAATAAATAGAATATAAATGGGTATCCAATATGCCACTGCTTTTAAGCTCACAGTCACACTGTGCTGGTCAGGTTTGGGGTAGGAAGTAAAGACAGCCGCTTAGCAAATCTGGCAGGAATACAACAAAAATACTGTGAAAGATGACAAAAACTGATGAGTTTTCTATTCAAATCCATCACACAAATCTCAGGAGTAAGTTTTTTGTATAAATATATATTCATTTAAGGGAAGTAGGATAGAGGATAGTCTGCACTTTTTAGTGTTGCTATCAAAAAATGGATTTGTTTTGCATATGTATTAATAACAATGTAATTTCATGGAGTAAAACAGCCCAACTTTTGTACATTTAGTAGGTACATGCTGAAAACATAATTGCCTCTATTTCAGAAATAAAATAACTTAATATCTTAGGTTATTTAATAATACTCTAATTATTAGGCTTACTAAATTTGTAGTTTCATTTTTTATGCTTTTTACATCAAAACCAAAATTTTGCCACCATATTTAATTTCAAAGTGTCATCAAAATCATGTAATTTAAAAGTTCATAAATGTTTTATTACTAAGTATCTTCTACCAAACAATTCATGATTTTTGAAAGACAAAATATTTACTTGGAAGATGTTGAAACAGTATATTCAGAGTTCCATTAGATACTAATGCATCTAGTTTCACCACCTATTTATTAGTGGTTAACATTTGTCATCCATTCTCCCGCAGCAGCAAATGCGAGATTAGCATTTTTTGCTTGGCTCAGAATAGAAGTGTTCTGCATGACATGCATGTGCTAAGTGTTGGCAGGAAAGGCTTTTTAAAAGCAATATTTAGTACATATGTATTATACACAAAGGATCTCTTGCTGTCTCAAATGATCTCAAGTCATTTGGTAAGAGAAAATGTACATCCATCTCATGGGTGTGTTGCCACTTTTGACATGGCTGAATAGTTGTGAATCAACAGTGCATGTTAATACAGGAATAATATATAAGATTTTGTATGATAGTTTTGTTGCTTTAACGATTTTAGTTTCATATAACCATTTATTATCTTAGATGGGGTGAAAATTAGCATACATGCCTCATGAAAACACTTGCATATATTTGAACATATATGTATGAGGCTCTTTATATACACACAAGCACACAGATATAGATATATATATATATATAGACCTGTATCAGGTTTGTTTCCCCTCCTCACAGCTCTGAAGGCTGAACTGTAGGGTCAGACTGATAGAAATCTGAATTGGCCACGTTCAGCCATGCCCAGGGCATCAATGCAGATTCCAGCCCCATGCAGCCACCACGTTCCTGGCATGCTTTATTTCTTGGGAGTGTGCAGCTGGCTTTTAGACCTACATGAAGGAGAACTGAAAATAATTATAATCCTGAGATTAACACAACATTGTTTTGGGTTTTTTTTCATGAGACTCTCTATTGTCATTCCAGACTTCACTGCTGTAACTGCATGGAGTAAATACGGGTATACTCATTTCGCAGACAGACATACATAAAGCAGAGGACACTTAGCTGAATTTCAGATGGAACTATGTAGTCAAAATAACAACTGCTTACAGTTTTCGTTTAAAATCTGGCCATCAACAGCTGACCCATAATCAGAGTAATCCAAAACTCGATATTGCACATGGGCATCTAGCAAGAGGTGCTGTAATTTGATTTAGTAGAAGCTAAACCTTCTGTTAAATCAATCAGTCCTTAACTGCTCTATCTGCCAGGTGTGTGTATGCTCTGTGATACGGAGGTTGTTACTAGGGAAGCAGCATAAAGCTGGAGCTGCATAAAATGGGAGCTGGCAGCCAAGAATTTATTCCTATAATTCTCCCTATTCACTGGTTTGCTGCATGACCTTGGAGAGCATCTATGTCTTTGACTCTTGGCTTCTGCAGAGACACTTTGCAAAGGCAGGTGTCCACCAAAGTCCTTGCCACGCACATCGTAGGTGTGCAATTTACACCTCCCTGACCCAGTGGCTAAAGCAGACCTGCTGCCAAGCTGACTAAGAAGAAGAGCAGGGAGATATGGCTCCTGTCAAGGAGAGCAGCTGTGTCCCACCTGGCAGGGGTTTGAGAGAGAAGAGAGAAGCTGCAACCTCACATGAAAAGGAGGCAGCACTGCTGAGCATCGCTGAGCTGTGCAGTCATCTGGCAAACACAGCATGGACCTGCTGCAAGCTGAACCTGTGACTCTTTGTGCTTGATGTAGTACCCCTATCTGATATTTCAAATTCTGCCAGAAAGATCTTAAAGCCTAAGTTAGAAATAGGTGCACAGAAGCTTTTCCAAAGTCCAGAGAATGGCATGACTAGTAATTTTTATTTTGTAGTGCTCTTGCTGGTTCATTTCCTGAACATGATGCAAGAAGTTCATCTTTAGGAAATCTGTGAGTTGGAAAGCAGCAGTGTCTGCCCTTACAGAGCACAGAGGGTAGGCTGCCTGTAAAATGTAAAAGGGAAGACCCTGGGACGTGGAGTTGTAACTCAGTGAACTAACTGAAGCTGGTGGAGCATAGAGACAGTACAGTGGAAGTCCAGATTGAAGATGCAAGAAAAAAAAAGTGTTGTAGTGTTTAATATTTCCTTCTCAAGGAAAAGATCCATCTATAATGGAAATATCATAAGCATTTTTTTCAAAATTTGTTTCTGAATTTTGTTTGTTTTGTTCTCTCCACTGTCAGCCATTGCTCATTAATTTATCTTCAAGCTGAGATTCAGTCAGCTGTTTCTCAAGGCTTTCTAACACTCTAGAACAAAGGCAGAACAGAAACTGTTACAATGGTGTTTTCTAGGGGGTAATTTTGTTTTCTTCCTGAAGAAATTCCTTTGCTCTAGAAGCTAGACATACTCTGAATGTGAGCACATGTTGATGCATCCATATTCCATCTTCATTCAGACCAAGAGTGTCATATTAAAGCAGATGTGATAGGCTAAGTGTTGTTTGCCTTCTGAGACAGGAATAAAAAGTACAGTAAAAATGCAACTGGAAACAGTGAGTTTAACATTGTTTTAAAAAATTTTTCTCTAACTTAAAATTTGAGAAGACCAGAATGACAAAAGGAGAGCAGAATAAAAGTGACAGAGGAGATGGAATTCTGCCACTGATTTCAGTGGAATTAGGAATTTACTCAGGAGCTGCTGAGGTAGGATGATGAAAGCATCTTTGAGAAGTCATAAATAAAATGCTTGTGGAATTAGAAGCTAATTTGATAATAAATTGCCTGTGGTTTGCCTCCTAAAGATGCAGGACACAAACTGACCCAATGAAAAGGTGAACAGAATCATGTTATCCTCCAAAATACTTTTGAGACTATTGTCCCATTGGATTTATACAATCATTTCCTGACAAAAGCAGATGGTTATCTTTTCTTGTTTTAATTTATGCAAAAGTTCTTGTTGACATTATCATCCCTAGTTTCAAGTATAAAGGTATATTTATATTAAAGTATAAATTCTTAATCAGATTTTTACCCTTTATGAATGAGGCAATCTGTGTTTTTCCTGGGATTTATGTTTTTGATTTATTCTGGTTCTTTGCAAAAGTATTTGTGCTCCAGACAGATTTTATTACAACTAACAAGAAAAAAATATGTATTTATTTTGATGTCCCATATGGAAAAGATGTTTCAGAATCAGTGTTAGCAATGACCAATGTTACACAAGCCACTGGGATAAAAATCTTTTCAAAGTGATGTGAGCAACACAAATCACCATTTCTCTGTGTTTAACTCGTCTGCCAGGAGTACTTTTTTACAAGGAGCAAACACATTTTGATAGTAAACAACACTTCTGTTCCCTTCCTCAAACTACCCACATGCTTCATGTGTATGTTACTTGGTTTATTTTTTTCCAGAAGTAATATTTTCTTCTGCAATGTTCTGAAATCTGTTTTCCATATAAAGAGATTAGAAGCCCCTCCCTTCCTTATGATCTCCTGATGCATTTGCTGTAGTTCCTATGTAAATACATTTGCTGTAACTGAGAGTTATGTTTAGGGGGTGGGTCAGAGAAACCAGACATAAACATGAAGGAGTCAAGGTTTTAAGAGCTCTTTTTCTCTCCTGCAAGTGTTCGCTTATCCCTGTGAAAGACAAAGGGTGGGTCTAAATACCAGAATTCTTGGGGTTATTTTTACATGTTGTCTGTGCTGTTCACAGCATGCTATGCCATTTTGGAGAATTTCGAGCCACTCTGACCTTATGGCCCTTCACCATGCCTTGGAACTGGAGTACTTGTAGCAGCTTAGCAGCACTTTCAAACCTCAGAGCCTCCTTCTGCCCATGGATGAGATGCCTGTGTCTTGTGTCAGCATTGGACTACAGAACTTTGTGATTTCAACATGTTGACGTACAGCTGCAATTGGTCTTAACCCTTGCCCTTTCAGTAAATGGAAGAGCAGCTGTTGGTTCCGGTACTGTGAGTCCAACGAAAATAAGCCATGCGAGTGCTTGAACAACTCATCTTTACCATATTTGTTACCAAAAAGGAATGGAGAAGGGAAAATAAAATGGGAAAGGAAAAAATAAATAAAAAGAAAAGGAAATAAGAGGTTCATACCTGTGAAGAAATGAAAAAGGACCTGCAAATGCTTTGTAGTTCTTAGCCTCTTCAATGTGACACACACCATTTCTTCAACACAGCAAACTTGATTGCACAATGAAGACTGAGATTTTACAAAATACCAATGGAGTAATTTTCTTATAAAGAAGGTTTACGTTTTGGTTTCTCATACCCAGGGTACTCTGTACATCTTTACTTATTTATGAACAGACTATATTTTGACATCATATAACTGAGGATATGTATAATAGGATTAAAGGCTATTATAAGCCTTTGCCTTATGGTACAGCAACTACTTTTGATTTTAGCACATTACGGAGTAGTTTAAAATATGTCTAATTTAAAGTAATAGGTACATCACTGAGACAATCATGTACAGGAAGAATTTTTTTGTGTAAATTTGTAATAATGAATGATTCTTTTACATATTGTTAAGGTAAATGCTATTGAAAGATAGTAATGCCTTGTTGGTGAAGAATGAGGCCACGTGTGCACAAACTGGTGCAGTGCCTTATCAATGTGTTGGATATAAATATGTAGATAATGGATTTTTTTTTAGATAAATTTGTCAAGACCAAAAGCATGGATGTCAAGTGTCAATAGGAATTGGTTTTTGTTCTCAGCTGTTTCTCTGCCATTTTCTTCTCTCACCCACTCTGATTATGAAAAGACTGATTTTGTGTTTCCCCCCCACCCCAGTCGAAGCAAATACAGATAAAACCCAAGTGAAGAGGAGGACTTTATTGTCTTTTTGTTTCCTCTTTTAAAGTTAAGATATTAACCCTTTTTTTAGAGTATTAAAAAGAAATTAATTAGGAGAATCATTCCATAAAGAAATAGAGAAAGAGCACAAATATATTTTAAGATGTAACTTAAACTGGAAGCTTGGTACTGAATAGCTTTTGTCTCATTCAAAAATGAAGGAAACTATCATCACTAATATTTTTAGAAATTAGAAATGAGAATATTTTGGAGAAATTAAACAAGAATGCTCATATACATTTAAGTTTTTTTAATCCTCTTCCACCAGGAGTCAGATTTTTCCTAAGATTTAACATCCATTGCCGGCAATGGAAATGCTGAAATGGTTATCACCAAGGAGTTCAAATTTGCTTTTGTCCGTACTAACTTAAAGGACAAACCTAGACTGTGTCTGTCTGTGACTTTTCTGATCTTGAAGGCTGTGAGCTACTTGGTTAAATAAACTCTTAGTCTGACTTTTTGACTTGAATTGTACCAATTCCTTTTGCCCAGTTAAATATCGTATTAAAAAGAAGCCTCACCTTTGCTGGCTAATTTTCTGTTTTTTCTTCTTTCTTTATTTTGAAAAACCACCGGCCTCAAAACAGCTACCTGCAAAGCTACAGAGCACCAATGTAGCTACAAATCAACACTCTTCTCTATTGGAGGAATCACATTGCTGCTAGAATAAAATATTTGTGGATTGCTTTAGTAGCATCAGAGAGGTTTTTGTCTTACCAAGACTTGCACGTGTGCTTTGCTTTACCCAGTATGAGTGCTGCAACTCGTGCAGTACTCATGTACGTACATAAAGCACATTGTGGATAGTTTTTAGAATTGAAACTATAATTAGCCTTTTCTTTTTCCTCAAGCAAAGTAGACAGTGATGGGGGGTTGGTTGTCTTTTTTATTTCCTTTGGCTCTTTTCAGTTTTTACTCACTTGCGGACTGAGAAAAATAACAAAGTTTATCTGGGCCTTGTTGTACAAAAAGTGTGTTGTGTCCACAACTGTGTACAGAATTTTTCTTTATTAATTTTGTTTTAAATTAATAAAATTGATTTGTGAACATATTAAAAAATTGTCTTGCATGCAATTCTGTGATATTTCTGCCCTCTGGGTTGGGAATGAGGAGACGTCTCTCAACTCTTTTCTGTCCCAAGACACAGAAGTTGTTTACCTTCTGGCACCCAGCTAAGATGTTAAATGGGTTAAAGAATACTTGCATCTAGTTTACAGAAGGCTCAGTTAGATAAGCAGCAGTTGTTTTGCTTATCAGCAGCAGCTAGAGGTGGTCATGGCAGAATAAGACCTTGGTGTCCTGGAAATGTGTCTCTAAGTGATTCACAGCAAATGCCTGAACTTCATGGTGCCTCTGTCATCCAAAGCAATCCATGTGCTGAATGGATGACTCTGCCATTCAGACATCTCACTCAGGGCTACAAGTCTCATCCTCTGAGGTTTTACAAGCCTGAACATCTGGGAATTCAGGACTGGCATGTAACTTTTCCAGGCACAGAGCAGGGCTGCCCTTTAAATTTGGAAGAGTGGCAGTGACCGCCCTTTTATAGCAGATGCTTTGTCATACACACATGGTCTGGTGAAGATCCCTGTTTGCTTCTCTGCCCATCAGTGAGAGCCTTGACCGCCAGCTGGTCATTCCTTACACTCCCTTTCTGGTCTAGTGAGATCTAACAAATGGAACAAAAATCAAGACCAGTCAAGGAACTGCTTCTACATACTTGGCACCACCATGGAAGTTGCATGCTCAGAGTAGAATTATATGTTTTCAGCACAGCACCAATGATGCTGGAAAATAGTCGGATGGAGTAAGCTCTTAAATGCCCCCTGAAGTCAGTGTATTTCCTTCTGAGGAACTAAATACTCAGAAAAATAATTATTTTTGAGGAGCTTCATATGAACCCATCTTAAATCAAAATCTTGTAAGAAAGCAAGGTATCATATAGAGTGAAAGAGATCATATAGGCAGCTCATAAACTTGGGCTTCACTTTTTTGAAACGTCAGTACTGTTTGACGTTTCCATTTCTTAGATTCTCACTGATAAAAGTGTTCAGTTATAATGGTTTTCATTGTAAGAATAACACACATGTAACTTTGAGGTAGTGCCAAGAAAGTGAAATTAAAAATAGGATTTACTAATATTTGTGTCTTTCATGACTGAAATGCATGCTCAGTAAGTGGTACCTTTATGTCAAAAATGCTTGCAATGCAAGCCAATAAAATATTGTTGGGAATTATTTTTTGCGTTTTCCTTCAGTTTTCTGTTTCTCTCAGTGTTGAATTCTGCCCTGCAACTTGAGTAGAGGATGGATACAAAGAGACGTGTTTCTTTGTGTCATACACCAAGAAAGAGGCACGGGCCTGTCCCAATCTTCCTGTTCTATGTTAATAGCAAGGCTGTACAGCTGCCACTTTTGCCATTCTCTGTTTAGCCAGGGACCGGCTCTACCAAAACTGTACAGCTCTCTCATGCAGGCAAAGGGCTAGAAGAAAATGGGAAAATCCAGGGGAAAACCATCATCTACCAAGTTGGACAAAAACAAGAGAAGAAGTGTGAGGGTTGCAAGGCTGCAACTGCAAAGAGGGTATGCAGGTAACCAGAAAGGGTCACTGAGTGGAGCACCCAGTACTCCTAGATGGGCCCCCAGCAGCTGCTCAGGATTTTGCCCAGGAATTCAATGGGACAAGGGACCAGTGAGAGGTCCCACAGTCTCTTGGCTACCCTATCCCACCAACTTCACAGTGTGGATGGCAGGTTGGCCACAGCATGGTGGACAACAGCACACAATTCAATATGGGCCTCAGGGGAGGGTGGTGCAAATCAAGGGGGGCTGGTTGCTGTCCCTCTTCTGGATCCTCCCAAAACTCTTACCCTGTCCCCATTACCTCTCTACAGCTGGCTTGCACCTTCATGTGCCATAAAGGACACAGCAAAGATGGAAATCCCTGGAGTACATGTCCTGAATTCCCTCCACCACCTATTAACTTTGTGAACTTCTCTGTAATATATATGTCCATATATACACACATACATATATATACATACATATAGATATATAGCTAGATACACAAATATAGATAGACATTTTTGTTGCCAGGCTTTGTTATGACAGCAAATTTAAAATGGTGTATTATTGAACCTGTTGCCTAAGTGACTTTATGGAAATGATTTGCAATAGAAAATGCCCCTTACTCTCATTCTCCAGCACAGCTATGAAAGATAAATAAAGTTCTTACATTTGACTACTCAAATCATCCATCTTTCTAACTGTCAGCATTTCAGCTTGTGTGAGTATAAATACAATTTCATGTTCTGATACACCAGGGAATTTTTTTGTTCTTGTTTTTTGCTAATATTCTATATTGGCATTTCTGGATTTTAATCGGTTGTTCGCTCCTGCTAATGGTAATAGAATAACAGCAGAAGAAAAACAAAATATTTGGATTTATCTAAAGCTAAATGAAGATATGCCAGCTCTCATGGAAGCCATATGATGTTGCCAGCGAACGTGGAAGTCAGACATAAGTACAAGTGTGCTACTAATGATCTGCCTTCCCATTGCTTCACCAGTGCTGGCAGTGTTTTGGGTGGGAAGAGGTATTTGTGGCTTGGGTTTTGTTTCTCACCCTCTCTTAGAAGGGTTTTTCATGGACTGCTCTCTACTGCTTCCTGAAGGGCTGGCCTTTAACACTGGTATTTCCATTCTTATGCACAGGTGCATTGTTTTCTAAAGTGGAATCCCCAGTCTGCTTCACTTTATTAATTGACAAGTCATGTCAAATTTGACATGGAAGTTAAGTGAGATCTAGATATCACATTAAGTTTAATAGCTGAGACTGCAGTGATAGATGATATAGAGCAGAGAAGGTGAAAAGTAGTTAGAAATAAAAAGACAAAATATAAACTGATTTGAAAAATGTAGGATTATAAATCCGGGAGAAAATAATGCAAAACAAGGAGTGAAGAAGAATGTGGAGTGCCCAGAATGGAGAAAATTATGTTTAGGAAGGCAAATTAATTTCTTGGCTCTGCCAGAGAATAACCCAGGAGCTGTTAGGCTCAGCAAAGATAAGTGTCACTGTGGCTGGCCACCTGCAGGACATCCAGGGCTTCATCTGGTCGTGCATGCTCTCCATGGAGAGAGCTGGGAGCCTCTGTGAGGAGCTGCTGTAGCCAGCTACTGGCACCAGAGCTATGCACAAAATCATGCCTTTACCAGGAGCTTGGACAACACTAACTGATGGCTGGAATCCTTCCCTGTGCAGGACAGGAGGCTGCCCATACTGATGAGCATGGCAGGAGCACCCACTGTTCACCCTCTCTGCAGAAGCTGAGTGATTAGTGACCACTTGCACAGGATACAGTGCACAGGATACAGGTGACTTTAGGTCAAGTCTGTTTTCAGCCCTATCCAGAGCTATGTGGGAGGCTGCCTGCTCCCAGAGAGCTGGAGGAGTTCCATGGGAGCGGAAGAAAATAGAAGTGTAAATATGCGGGCTCTCAGTGAAGCACAAAAGGATGATGTTTGCAGAGCAAAACCACTTTGCCTCTCTAGCTGCTTAATGTGAAGTACAGAAAGTCCTGGGAACTGGCATATAAATCAGGGCTTCTATCTCTGAGGCATGTGGTCATTCCACCAAATCCAGTGATGCTCTTACCTCTCCTCAGAAAAGTCCACTGGGTGGACTGAAGACTTTGCCTTCCTCTTGTAATTTCAGTCCAGCAGGTCACTAAGCTCCATGCAGCCACTCACTCACTTCCTTCACATTTGGATGGGGGAGAGAATTGGGAGACTGAAAGTCAGGAAGCTCATTGGTTGAGATGAAGACAGTTTAATAGGTAAAGCCAAAGTTGTGCACACAAGCTAAGCAGAAGAAGGACTTAATTCACAATTTAATGTACAGGCAGGTATTCAGTCATTGCCAGGAGAGCAGGGCTCCATCGCACATAATGTTGACTTGAGAAAACACCATCACTCCAAATATCTGCCCTCCTCCTTCTTCATTCCCCATCCCCATATGCTGAGCATGATGCCATATGGTATGAAGTGTCCAGTTGGTCAGTTGGGGTCAGCTGTCCCAGGGGTGGGGTATCCCTCCCAACTCCTTGGCACCCTCAGCTGCTCACTGGTAGAGTGGGGTGGAGCGAGGCACAGAAAAGGCCTTGACTCTGTGCAAGCAGTTCTTAGCAGTAACTAAAACATCCCTGAATTGCCAACACTGTTTTCAGCATAAATCCAAAACACCGTCTCATACGAGCTACTGTGAAGAAAATTAACTCTATCCCAGCCAAAACCAGCAAAACACCTCTCCAGAGTAAACAAGTGTAATTCTCAGTACCAAGACAAGCAACTGAATAGAAACAAAACCATTACATTCCCCTTTACCTCAAGAAATGTTATAATTCCAGAAGGGAGTATTAACTTTGCATTAAATTCATGTTCCAGCTCCTAAATCTATCTGTGCAGTCTTTATTTATATGTGACTCACTTAAAATTCAGTAGAGCATCTGTGTCATAGATATCAGAGGTCTACTTACATGCCATTTGGTATTTGTCACTAATCTGGGGTCACAGGGGGTCAGCCCAGTAATATTTCCACTACACAGCAGGTAAATCCTCTCAGACCGCTCCTGATACCTTCTTATAAAATGAGAGTTTAAAATTCAATTTAAACCATACAGATTTATACCTAGTAAGAGCCTTCCTGGAGTCCTTCTGTTTTAAGACAGAAAGTTTTTAAAGGAGAGTTGGAACAAAAAATAAACCTTAAACTATATACTTAGTTCTCTAGAATACAAGGAAAGCTCAGCAAAATAAAATTGGGAAGGTTGCAATATCCCTTTTAAGCAACAGTTATGGGTGGGTAAATGCCAGTTCTTGCGAATATTAGCATTCTTTTAGATATTTCTATAGTCCAGTGGAAATCCACCATTCTGTAAGCATTTTGTCCAGAATTTCTCAAATACTTGCTCTTATGCCACATTACTCCTCTTTCCATGGGTCCAGTAGATGTGTGAAGATCTGAAGATTCTGCTGGTTGTCTTTGGGCATTTCACTGCAGAAGAACCAAATCATGTAATGGGTGTGCCAAGAATCACATAATCACTAGGTTGGAAGAGACCTTCAAGATCATCCAGTCCAACCCATGCCCTAACACCTCAACTAAACCACGGCACCGAGTGCCACATCCAGTCTTTTTTAAAACACATTCAGAGATGGTGATTCCACCACCTCCCCAGGCAGACCATTCCAGTACTTTATCACTCTTTTTGTGAAAAACTTCTTCCTAATATCCAACCTATATTTCCCTTGGTGCAGCTTAAGACTGTGCCCTCTGGTTCTGTCAGTTGCTGCCTGGAGAAAGAGACCGACCCCACCTGACCACAGACACCTTTCAGGGAGTTGTAGAGAGTGATAAAGTCACCCCTGAGTCTCCTTTTCTTCAGACTAAACAAATCCAGCAAGGTAACAGAGACAATGTTAGTACCTGTTGGGAGTGAAGGTGCTCTTGTTATTTTTGTCTGTTCTTGCTTAACACAGGCAACAGGTGTGGGTTAAATGAAAGTTGAGAAATTCAGTTTCTGAACAATTTTTTTTTGCGACTTTCTTTCTTACAGATAAGCAGAATTGGAATTCCTTGAAGTCAAAGACTACATTTCCATCAAAACCTGAATAGAAACTGTCTATTAAAAATTCCAGACATTAGGTTGCCCATTAGTTTCAATTAAAGTTATGTGCAGATCTGTAACTGCAGTAGACCCTTAAAGCTTACTGCCCTTTTTGCTTAATATTTGCTCTTTTTTTCCACTAGGAATAGAAGCAAGACAAACCGGGTGAGTGCTATGGCAGCCTGAAGTCACAGCTTTGACTGGGGACTTCTATTCAGTTCTTGTATCATATTTTGCCTGGAAATGTGGTTTGGTGTTTATCCTCCTTCCTACTGAGCAGTTCAAGCCATGAGCTGGGACACTGGGTGATGAGAGAAGATACTGATCTCATGCTTCTCTTTTTTTCCCTTCCTTTTTTTATTTTTCTTTCTTTTTTTAACATATTTTGTCCCACATTTGTCTGTGGAGAATTGATCTTTTATTACCTTGTTCTTGCCATTTTAACTTCATCCTAATCCATCCACAGTCCTCTTCCATATTCCATGATTCTCCAATGTTTTAAACATTGACATCTGAGACAGAAGCTATTTAACACTTCCATAATAGTATGTAATGCATTTTCTTCTCTTCTGAGATGGAGAACACTGCACCTGAAATTTGGAGGAAAAGTTACAGTTTGGATACTAATATTTTCCACAGCCTTCTAATTACTCTTTCATCTGTACCAAATATAGACTGATGTTCAAACCTTTTGTAGGTCTCTGGCAGGATTTTGAATGGTTATGTTTTCTCTGGTCAGGTTTCTAAAACCATTCTAGTAATTTTGAAAACATGCTGGCAAAAGGAGTCTGTTCCACAAGGCACTTGGTTTAGTTCTTAGACAGTGGCTTTCTGGTGAATATTTGTGGTATCGTTCTAAAGTGTGGAAGTACATGGGATTTCTAAACCCTCAGTTTCCTGGTGGGAATAATTCTGGACAGATGGTTTTACTATCCAGATGACAAACTAATTGCCAGCAATTTTGTGGAAATAAAAATCTTATTTGAAATTATGACCTAATTGTTATGTAAAAGAAGAATAGACCATTGTAAATGCTTCATTGTGTAACATGAATCTGAATATGAGCTAAGAATGCTGCCTTCAAATCAGTCTGTTAATTACACTTCCTTAGACTTGTGGGTTGACATTCTGTTCATTCAGAAGCCTGAAGTATATGGAGATTTTGGCTCTCATAAATGGAAAAAAAATAATTTAATCCACTCCTTTCTAAACTGAAATGGAAAGTAGACCCCCTTCAAACATACTTTGAATCAAAATGAGGGACAGCTGCAGTCTGAGGTTAAATCCTATTATTTCCACAATTCAGTAGAGAGACTGAGATTTGGATTTTGGCCTTTAGGTTTACTAATCCATCTAAATAACCAAATGAAATCACTTTTAATCTGCAAGAGGGTAACTAAGAGAGAAAAGCTAAGTATGATGCGGTAGTTTTGTGGCAGAACTGGCACATGAACATGCTGAGACACGTGTAACAAGTGCTCCTCAGACCTCTAACCTGTGTGTTTCATTCCCTGTCACTTGGATTTCACTTCTAGCATCAATTGTGGTCAGTATCAGTGTGGATATGAAGAGTTCCCAAATGGACCCAGGGCCACCATATGTCCTGCCCATCCATTGTCAGATACTCTGTTTTAATTCCATGTCCATGCAGAAATTAGTATTTTAGCCACCCATCACCTGCTTTTCTGTTGTATCATCCAGGTGACACCATGAATGGAGCACCAGAGCAGCAGCAGAGGGTTCTGTGCCCATCTTACTCATTAACAACCTCAACACAAGGTATGCAGGGCCTGGCTGCCACAGCTGGGCTCAAGCTATTCCACAGACAGCCCTACTTCATGTGTCTGCAAAGTCCATTCCTCAGCTCCATTGACCATGGTCTTTTGATATTATGTAATAGTAATTCCCTGTGTTCACAGTTGTTGTAGTAATGCTTCAAGAACATGAAATGGCAGAGCTCTGTCTTGTTGCTATGGCATATTATCTCTTTTACACAGGTTGGATTCCTGTTAACTAAATTTGAATCAAGTCACCGAGTCACAAGTCAGGTCCTCATGTCTCATTCATTTTATATCTTGACTTGAAGGAGATTTTTCTGTTTTGTCTTCATGTTCAGTGATTCTCAAAGGCAGCCTGGGTAAAATAAACAGAATAACATGTTATTTATGTCTATGGATAGAAGAAAGGTTTTGTTTCAAACTCATTACACAACACAGAACAGACAACTGGGGATACAAGCATCATAAAGTCACCCCAAGAAAACTTCTTAACAAGAGCATGCAGAATTTAAGCCTGTCTACAGATACAATGCCAGGAAGAAACAACTGCATTGAGTTCGTAAATAAAATTAATCATCAATTCTCCAAACCACGGATTAAGTGTGATGTTAAGTGATATAGCCTATTTAAAAAATTAACTATGGAGCCATAGCAGTCAGACTTTAGCCAACTCTGATATCCTTATATATTCTTATAAATCTATAGTGGTTTGTAGTTTTATTTGCTTCAAATAGGAAGGCAGAAAAATATAAGTCAAAGACACTGCCATGATTTGAAACTACATAACCAAAGGTTGAATCTGGGCAACCATGTCATTTTATTTATCCACCATCACTGATGTTCAGTTCTGCCAGAACTCCCCAAATCTTCTGGTCTGTAGCATAGACAGTAAATCTAAAATAACCACGTTTTAGTAACACTAATCAAGACAGCTGCAAAACACCAAAGACACACAAAAAAATAGGATAATGGTAAAAACCTCTGCCCACAAACCAAACTTGTGGTGTCTGCTGTTTTGCCACAACATTTAAGCTTGCCAGATGCTGTCTGCATCAGTCTGCAAGCATTCTGCTGTTCCTTCGTTTAAGAGTAGGTGAGGATGCATGGTGTATAAGATCCATTCTGGATCTTTAAAAATAAAAGACTAGGCCAGGCTAGCCTAGGCGAGGCTAAAAGGCAGGTTGAGTAACATAACTGATGGAAAAACATCAATCATTACTTGTCTCTCAGAAAGTAAAAGACAGTCTGGGAAAAAGAACCATGGCGTGCCAGCATGTGCAGCTCATTTCAGAGTGCATGTTAGCTGACATATCATAATTTGGCTGGGGTTTAACCAACCCCTGGGAAGAAGAGCAAGCAGTTCTCCATGGCAGGATCAGCCAAGCTTGTCCAATAGCAGCACAGCCATGTATGACCCTCCTCTGAATTGGGGATCTTCACTTAAACCTCTGCTGCTCTTGCAGGGACAGCTGTGCCCATGCAGCACCAGAGCTAAAGTACTGAACCCTGTGCAGAGTTGTACAGTATGTGCATCCCCAGGATGCTGCCCAGGAAAGTAAAGTATTAATAAAGCCAGCAGGAAAAAGCCCTTATCCTTATTGACTGTTGTCCGTTAATGCAGCTCATGGAAATACATTTTCCAGTCTGAGCTGGTATCTTGTGAATCAACAGCAGTGTATTGGAAAGAGTGCAAGTACATCTCCAGTAGCCAGGACAGCCAGACTGTATCCTCTGATCCCCCCATGTCATGCTAGGTAGGTGACTTATTGACTGTATCTAATGTCTCTTGACTCTTTGTAAGGAAAACATCATAGATAGACCAGTGGTGGGACACTGGGAAGATTACAGATGTGAGGCACTGTGTATTTCTCCAACATACAAAAAGGTCAAATGGCTTTGGTGATGTCCATATTTTATTGCATGTACATTTTCATTTTCAATTGTAGTATTATTTATATTTCAATTTCTTTATTTTCTTTACTCCCTACAGATCCCAATGGGTCAAACAGACTTCTTGATGTTTCAGAGACAGTCAATTTCTTCTCCTGCTGAATTTCTGTGTCCCTTTGGAGGGTACCACTGTGGCCCAATTCTGGCTTTCCAAGTGATGTGTAGGGTGCAATAAGAGGTAGGGAAAATGGTCTTCCTTGCTGCCCACACAACAAAAATACAGGGAGATGACATTTCCTGTTCTCTTACCCCTCTAAATTCAAGGTTGGTGCCTTTGCAGGGAAGGAGGAACCTCATCTCTTGTTGAATTTGGTAACATGTCTGGAGGAGAAAGCTTCCTACAAGCAAAGCTCCTAACTCCACTTCTGTTCCTGACCATGGCTCCCACGTTAGCTGCTGTCAAGGTGTGCAGCAGATTATTACAGTCCAGCAGTCTTTCACATTTGAACTGGAATTGAATCCTAGGGCTACTGTGCCAGCTGAATGGTAAAGGTGTTGTGAAAGGTTTGCTTTTGTCTGAAGGGAATGATCTGAATGTGGGGGAGGAAGGAAGAAATAGTTTTACAGAAAAAGCTGTTTCCATTCCAGTATTATTAGACCTGTTCTAATGCCACTTTTCTCTCTCCCTTATTAAATGGAATTATCAGCTTTTCATAGACCTCTTTTTCTTCCTCCTTTTTTTAAGCCTGATAGGATACCAAATAATTGAGATGTCTGGACAAGAACTGAGTGAGTTTATTTTGTTTTCCTCGGTGTCTGTTTTTTAAAAACTGTGATCATAAATGAAAGTAAGTCTTGATAATATGAGCATTTGATTAAACAGCTCTTAAAAAGAGTATGTGAACAGTTTTCTGTGATATTTGTTCTAAAATACGGTATCTAGCAGGTCGGCTACTTCTAAAGTTGTAAATGAGTCTTAGTGAAGCATCTCAGCAAGAATTAATGCTTGGCAAGTTCTCCTGAAAAAAAAAAAATAATAGGAATTCATCCATTAAAGAAATGTGAGCCTTTAAAGACCTGTCAGGCACTGACATGGACTGCCATGTACTCCATGAACAAAAAGGCTATCCCTTGCACCAGCTGATCTTCATGTGTCCCGGGAGATTCCACCTGTGGCAGGTTGACCCAGCTGGATGTCAGGTGCCCACCAAATATTCTGCATCACTCCCTTCCACAGCAGGAGAGATAAAATATTACAAAAGGTTCGTGAGTTGAGGTAAGGACAGGGAAAGATCATTCACTGATTACCGTCATAGGAAAATAGATACAACTTGTGGATATTAATTGAGTTAATTACCAATCAGAATCAGAGCAGGATACTGAGAAGAAAAACAAATCTTAAAAATCTTCCCCCTGCCCCTCATTTTTTTCCTGGGCTTTGCTTTCTTGAGATGGGGAACAGGGGTCATGGTCCATTCATCACACATTGTTTCTGCTCCTGCTGCTCAGGGAGAGGAGTCCTTTCCCTGCTCCAGAATGGGGTCCCTCCCACAGGAGACAGTTTTTCCATGAACTTCTCCAGTGTGAGTTCATCCCACAGACAACAGTCCTCCATGAACTGTTCTAGTGTGGGTCCTTTCCCACAGGATGCAGTCGCTAATGAACAGGTTGTTACAGTGTGGGTCCTCCACAGGGTCACAAGTTCTGCCAGGAAATTTTCTCCTCTCTCCAAAGGTTTGCCTGCCAGGAGCGCACTACAGTGTGGGGGCTCCCAGAGCATCACAGCTTTCTTTTGAGCATCCAGCTGCTCTGGTGTGTGCTGCAGGTACATATCTGATCCCCCATGGATCTCCATGTGCTGCAGGGGCAGAGCTGCTTCACCATGGCCATCACCACGGGCTGCAGAGGAATCCCAGATCTCGTGGCTGGGGCACCTCCTGCCCCTCCTTCTGCACTGACCTTGGTGTCTGCAGAGTGGTTTCTCTCACATATTCTCACTTCTTTCTTTCCTGAGCACAATTACATCTGCACAATAACTTTTCTTTCTTCTTAAATATGTTACCTCAGAGGCATTGCTACCATCTCTGATTGACTCAGCTCAGGCCAGCGACACATCCATCCTGGAGCCATCTGACGTTGGCTCTGCCAGATGTTGGAGAACCTTCTGGTAGCTTCTCACAGAAGGCACTCCTCTGGCACCCCTTCTACATACCATGTTAACCCAATACACCACCACAACAGCAGAATCTAAAGAAAAGATCTATAAATCTTCTCTCTCTTTATTTTATTCAGTATTTTTGTGGGGGTACTACAGCCTGCGACTTTTATGAAGGTTGGAATGACAATACCTGTCTCACTCAGGATGATCTCATTCCTGTCCTAATTTAGGATAATACAATGAAGCCCACAGGTTATAAATTGCCAAGAAGAATATGCTCAGGCTGTGAGCCAAAAAGAGTTTTTTTGGGGTTTTCTTTGCCTGTTGAAAGATAAATTTGGAGCAGAACTGGAATGTGGAAGAACCATTCTAGCTTTTCTGGAATATCTGAGTTTATCCAATTGCCTGATGCCTATTCTGCCAGTGAAATTTCTAGTCTTTTTGGTTTAAATCCTACTTAACATTTGATTTTTAAAATGTGATATTTCATCAATATTGCTGTAAATTTTTTGTTGCCCACATGTTGTGAGTACTTCTGCTCACAACAGAACTTAATTCTACTGCTATCCATAGTTGTCAGTTAAGGAGAACAAAACATCTCTTATGCCAGGTGATATTTTGTATTCCCATCTCCCCACCTGCTCCACATGCCTACAGTAACTACCTCACACCTGTACTAATGACATTCTTCTCCAGGCAAGCTCTCACCCATCGCAGGTGCTGCTTTTATACCTTCTTCCTTCTTTCAAAGAATTCTCAAGCAGAAAGGGAGACCCTCCCAGTGTGTTGCTTGTAGTGTACTAGGAATACATTTTCTGTTTTGGAAAGCATCTAGTCAAGAAAAATAATTTCAACTATTTTCACTCATAATCAGAAATTGCTGATTTTTGTGAGGAAAGCGCATAAATCAGGTGGATGTTGCTAAAAATGCTTTGTTGTTATCGGCATGGAGTAAGAAAATTTGTGCGCTGATATTGACAGAACATGGCTTTCCTGGGTTAAAATACACATTTGCCTCTGCTACTGGTTTAGAAATGCTTTAGGAATACACAAAGGATTTTTAAAAATAAAAGCATGGTGCCTCAGGGAGTACCGCTAGTTTAAATAACACATGAAAGTATTTATGAGCCTTTTTTTATGAGGTGGTCAAAGCAAAGACCATCCAGCATGTAACATAAGACTGGCTAAAGAAGAAAGATTTTTCAAAACCACATTGGAGAATTAAGCACGAATGGAATTTTATTTCAGTCTCTATTGCTCTTTAAATTAATGAGGTTTTCAGGTGTGGTCTAAATGATAATACAGATCAAGGTGAGTTGCCAGAGAGCTGGACTCTAGTTTATTTTTCAAAGAATGCTACTGACTAATGTTGATGTAATCCTAAATAGACAATAGGCTTTGTGAAAGTAAATTTTTAAAGAGCTTGAAAGGCTTTAAGGTGCACTGGAACTGCATTGACTCATTAATTAGAAATGGAGATTAATATTTCTGAATTGTCCCAGGTACCTCCACAGCACAACTGCCAGTATCTATCCAATGTGTCCAATCACAGAAAAGTGCAGAATAAAGATCATTGTCTCTTACAATAGGTTGAGCAGTGCCATCTCAGTAGTTCTTGCTGCATTTTTTTGTAGAGTTACTGAGGTTTTTCCTACTGCAGGAAGAAGCTACAGTCCATCCCCATGTCAAGAGAACACTTCTAGGTCTAATTCCTAAGATTGGCCCATTTACCAAATCCTGACCCATTTCCTGGAGCTCCTAGGGGGATTTTAAGTACTGCAACTTAAAACTGGTCTCACACTCTTTCCTTCCACTTCATACACACTCATTCACACTCTGATTCCAAGCCTTCTCTTCCTGTCCCTAACTTTCCCTATAGGCCTCAGAGCTAGAAGATTGCTTTTCACAGCTATTTTCTGGTTACCAGACCAGGGCACTTACTGATCAAATGCATCAATATCAGTAAGATGAGCTTTATTCTTCTTGGATTGTACTTCACAAACCAGGGAGAATCCACTGACTTCATATAATTCATTAATTCTGTGTTAGGCTTCATGGCAATTGTGCAAATACTTACAGGATTTGCAGAGGTACAGGATGATGAGGGAAATTTTTGAATAGTCATTCTGGTGTTTTTGCCTTAACTATGCAGGTGCATATTTAGCTAATTAAGACAGCTATTTGAAATAATAACTTTTGCAATTACTGTGCTAGTAAGTAGGGCAGAACTGAACAAAATTGATTGCAATGGGACTATCCTTAACTGCTAGAAATAAAACATGGACACAATACCTCAATTTTTCCAGAACAAACTTTATCAGAAAGAAAAGAAGAGCTCCTAGCATGCTATTTGTGTGACTTCATTGTGAATTAGTTTGGTGATCTGATCAAGTTGCAAAATCAGTTAGAAACATTTTTGACCATATTTTGATTTGGGATTTTTGGGGGTTTTTGTTGTTCCTTTTGTAACTGGGGAAATTTCTCTTAAGCTGGTATCACTGTTGTCCATTTTGTAACATCAAACCTCAGCCTCCTACAGGAAATGTAAATAAATCCCAGTGGCATGGAACTTCAATAACCTCAAACCATTTTACACCTAAATGAGAGCATCTGTGGAAGGGATTAGCATGCTGTAATTTATGTGCAGTACTTACCACCTTGAGCTGGTTTGCCTTAACTTTCCCTTTGTGTCTCTAGGCAGACCAGCAAAGACAGGAAGAGCCTGAGCTGCCCTGCCTTAGTCACTTCATGGAATGATTCCATACATCTGAGTGTTTGAAAGTGATGCTGCACAGAGACTCCTTCATTTTGCTGTAGGAGCTTCAATGAATGGACCCAGATCATTCACAGCAATGCTGCAGCTGAGTAGGTCTTTCAGTGATTTATCATCAGTGATGAGGGCAGTATGTCTGTCCTGGTAACAGTTGTCTCTGGAAAGCATGTTGTTGGCTATGGTAATGGAGATTAAAAGCATCTTAAAATGAAACAGCTGCAGTGTCTCAGTTGTTATTCATTAACATTTCATTGTTCAATCTGTTTTATTGATTTTCATAGTGCATAAAATACACAAAATGTGCAGAAAATTTGATACCGAATGAAGGTGAAATAGAGAGAGAAAATCATGCGGTGTGAGGAGTGGCTACAGTAAAACAGCAGACTGAAATGAGCTGGGCATGAATTCACTGAAGTGGACTAAGCTGCCACCCTTCCTTCAAAAAAGTTGGAAAAGAACTATAAAGTTCCTCTGTGGAACTGTGTAAAAGAAACAATAGCATCCTCAAAACAGAACACAAACCTATGCCTCTACTCAAAGGGTATAAGATCATGCTCAAAGAAGTTAATGTGTTTGGCCAAAACCAAAGTTGTCTCCCACTGCTTAATATTACCTGGGTTTAGGAGCACAGGGCTTGCAGCCAGAGAGAACTGCATTCAAGCTATCTGACTCCATCATCAATTTCTCCTCTTAAAGAGAATAACCTTCAAGCCTCCAATTTTTTTTTTTTTGGCATAGCTAAACAAGCTGAAAAGGGGAACAACATAATCTGCATGAACAGTACAAACTGTGCCTGGTGGTCAGGGAGCCAAGCTGGCATTATCCAAATCCCAGGGAGGCCAATGGGATGACTCTGATTTCACCCAAAGTGTGCCTTGGGCCAAATCCAGCAGCAGCCCATGTATCATCTAAGCCTATATTGCTTCCCTCACAGGGTACCCACTGTCTTCACTTTAAGTGCTTACAAAACACTTTGCAGCACTCTAACAAAGATGTTACTCTGTCACTATGCTGCTGGTTAAAGACAGAGAAGATGCTTTATGACAGTGAAGCACTTCTTCCTGTCAAGGACCACTCCTGCTTCACAAAGCAGGGCTGTCTCCAGTGCTGCCTTTGTCCCTGACAGCAGTCAGGGCCCTGAACATATGCAGTCAACATGTGCCCTGTCAGGGATGGGAGCATCTAAGGCAAATCTCGTGAAGTTCCATAATGTGATTCCCAGACCATTTTGTCTTCCCTTGGACAGCATGCACAACAAAGCAGTAAAGGGATTCTCAGTATGCCTGGGCTCACTGCCATATGAACAGCAGTTGCATCCTGGCAGAGGAATAGTCTAGCCCTGGGCATTCCTTTCCTGTAGTCTGGGAGTATTTCGGGTCTGGCACCTCCCTGCAATTGGTCCGGGAATAGGGTTTGACCCATGCTGAACACTTGACGTTCTTATTAAAGCACATGGCTTTTTCTGTAGCCATGCAGTGAGTTTGCAATACAGACTATCAGCTTTGCTCTATGGGAGCCAAACACTGACCTTCTTCTATTTCATTCTCCTAAAACCTCTTTTTTTGTGATATTAATTTGCATTGCTGAGTAGTCCAAGCATATTTAGACTACTATCTGTCCCTCTCTAGACTACAACAAACACTTATCAGGCACTATAAATGTAGAAATTATAATAACAGAGCTGTCCTGAGTTTTCATTTAAGCACACCTTGTAAACCCAAGGGAAAAGCTGAATGCAGTGACATATTTCATTAAAAGACAGCTGATGTTTTATTTAACTCAATAATTAAAAGTTTTACAAAAATCACCTCAGGGTGTTTTTTTAATAGCTTAGTTTCAACTTAATGCCCAAGTCTACATTGCCCAAGTCAATATTATAATTGTCCAAGAGAATAATTTTAATATAAGTAATAAAGGTTCTTTCAGATTCAGATTTGTTTCCCTCAAGACAATGAGAAATGTTTCTATAGAGATTATAATGACTGTATCAATTAGTCCATCATTCTTCTGTGCACAAACTATAGAAGACTCCCAAATGATTTGAGTAGACTTTTTACTGCAGCAGGTCAGTGATGGTACAGAGCTTTTAAACAATGGTATTCAGCTGATTTAGCTCCCATTCCATTAATATTCTTGCCTGTTGGAAGGACAGCATATTGCTTGAAGTAGAATGTGTAAAGAAAAGAGATTCTGGCTGCTCAGTTGCCAGACTTGCCTGGTTTTGTTTTTGTTTTTGTTTTCTTTAATTGCTTATTTTTTTATCAACTGAAGACTTTTGGAGAGACATAATAAAAGAAGTTAGCAGGGCAATGTCTTGGGAGCAGTTAATTAATAAGAACATGATATGAAAGAGGGATTAAACTTCCCCTTTGGTGAAATGGTTTCTAGCTCCTGCATGGTCTATTCCCAGTCTGATGCAGAAGCTTGACAGCTCTTCTCATGCACTAAGAGATATAAAATATATTCTCATGATGCCACTCTAACTTTTGGTATCCACTCTGCCCTTTTCATGTCTTCACAATCTTAACTTTTTATCCCTTCCATGCTGCTGGTGGCTAGATGAAAAATCTCCTTAGCCTTTTGTGACAAATCACTTCTCCTCTCTGTCCTCCTAATGGAAGAACTAGGTGTTATGTGTGGGCTAATTTCTATTCTACATGACACAATTACCTTGCAAACCCTGTGGTTCCAGATGTTACTCACCCTGACAGATGTTTGCTATACTAACACAGTCTCAGCAGTAAACAGGGGGAGTTTCTCCAAATCAGCTTCAGCTCAGGTTAGTGGATTAACTCAAACCATGATGAGTTTTGAAGTTTATCTGGGCTCATTTCCCCTGGGTGGCCTGCATAGCATGGGGCTGAGGGCTCAGAGAAGGTCCAGTGAGCTGGCAGTGGAAAAATGAGGACAGTTAAGTCTTCAAGTACTCTAGTTTGATCTGGCAGAATGCATCATTCCATGTCCTAGACTTTCTTTACAAGCAAACCATGACCCCTTAGCGTTTTGTGCTTTGACTTGTACATACTGAAATATGGCTGAAAAAATATTTGAAAGGTAGGGATTTTGTGCAAGTCTGTGGGCTTTACCTGGCAGCAGAAGTTTACCATTATTGACCAGCTAAGAGCTTGGGCGTCTGTATTTTAGGCATGTGTATAATGCTGTACATATGTGAGTGCTGCAGTGTAAAGTAGAACAATCGTGATCTTAGTGAAGCATAAATGAGAATTGATATGGAATTACCATAATAGTGTTTATAGTAGAAGGTATAAATGGTACCATGAGGCTGATTAAAACTAAAGAGCTACTTCTCCTGCTCGCTGATTACAATCAGCTCTTCACTGAATTGCTTGTCAAAGAACGCCATTAAAATACAGTCAATTGATCTTACAGGCTGTATTTTTTTATGTGTTTTAAATGCACAGCTCAAGATTTTCACATGTAGAACTGCACATATTCTGACCACATGTACAGTGAATTGAGTGCAACAATCTACCTGCAGCAGCAGGAATAGCTGGGACTTTGTACATGCTGTTACCTTACACATTTGCAAGCTCTCAGAACCTTTTAAAAGCCCAAATCTATCACCTATTTCTTTAGCTTGTGGGTAAGTCTCCATCAGTCTGCTTTAACATTTAGGTATGTCATAGGATTATATTTCAGGAATTTGAGGGGACGGAATCGTTTCTGTTTCCCTAAGGGCCACCAATTGAATATGTGATCTGGGTGTTCAGTTTCCCAAAGTCCATACACTACTCATGGTAAGTTTTAAGACGCTGTGCTTGTATTTGTTCAGTCACTATTTTCAGTGAAAGAGCAGAATCTTTCACCTCACAAATCTCACTTTCTCCATTTCTTTCCTCCAAACAAAACCTTCTCCCACCATTCTGGTTACAGTCCCTGATACTGTAGTTGATACATAGCCAGCTCTGTATTTTGCTGGTATCTACTTTTGCTTTCATAACTCAGCAGGGTCTATTGCTTCCTCCAAGCCCCTCCGAAATCTGACATAAATTTTCACACCCTTCCCTTTGTTTTAATACATGATACCCCCAATCATCTACCCTGGTGATTCTCTTAAAGCACCATGTAAACTGATTTTGATCTCACTGTGAATCTGACCGAATAAGATTAGCATTTAACAAAAAACTCTTTTAGAAACAAAGCCCTGAAGACTGAATGTAATGCTCATTCTGCAGTCATTTGTCCTTGGCTTGTTTTTCCCAGAAATGACTAGCACAGGCATATTTTTTCATAAGGGTAGTTGGCTCTGCTCTCACTTGGCTGGTCTTAGGAGATGATTTCAGTTACAGTTTCATCTGCCAAGTCCCATATTCCCTTGTGACCTAGTTTGGATTTTAGTTTTCCAGATAGACCACCTGCCTGGTGTTAATTAGTTATGGTTTCCTTTTCATATGCAAAATTGTTTTAACTTCATGAGCTGGCGTAGATTTACCTGGTCCTACTGTACAAGCAGCGCTGCCCACTTCGACCTGTCAACTGCACTATAAAATCCACTGGCCTCAATCAGATATGACAAATTGTTCAAGGGGAAGGGCTAGAAGAGAAGCAGCAATTAAATTTCCTGCTTCCCACTTTGAGGCTCTTGTTATCTCTGGACTTAAAAATCCTTGTCTGACTGAGTTCCTGGTGGTTTTTTTGTAAAGGTTGATGGTTTTAATCCAAAGCTGGAGAGTTAAAATGTCTTCAATAAGTACTGGAAGTCCATGTGCCCACCTATTTATAGTCAAGATATACGACTCTGGCAGGGCTGCTTTTTCACACCCAGACTAATTACGGTGTGCTTGTTACTCTATCAGGCTGGACTGCTATCCTGTTACTATGGTAGGTACTCCAAGTCACCTCTGTGCAACTTGCAATTGCAGTTATGGAAATTATTGCAAGCACACATCACAGAAGTTGCGTGGCACAGAGGTTGGCCACCAGCCTGGTCCTCATAACAATGTTACGCTAGCCTACAATACTCTGGGCTACCTCTGGTCTGAATAAATAGCCTTCTTTGCTGCTTTTTTTTTTTTTTTTTTTTTTTTTTTTTTTTTTTTTTTTTTTTGACCGAGGTATTCTATCAGCAATCCCTTTATAGCAACCTTGTGCCTTTGGTCCTGACCAACAGGCTTCTCTGTAGACAATATGGGGTTTTTTTCCCTGAATTTTATTTCTCCACTTCTGGGACAGTTCAATTTTTAGAGGTTTTTCATTGCTGATAAATGATGATAAAGGGGTTAAATGATGTTTATCTTTTCAAATCTTCTGTCAGCTTTCTCAGATGCCTTTCTAATCCATCCTAGCACAAGATGCCCACTTCTTGGTCTGAGCTGTACTGCTTAGTTATTGCAGTGAGTGCTTGGTTACCCTGATTCTGTTGGAGTTGTCACCACCTCCAGAGCTTGATGTGAATAAATAAACAACAAAGCTCTGTTATTTTCTTGGGAATCCCTTTGTGTCATGGCAAAATTACTGTTAAAACTTCATAGTATTATGAAGCAACAATGAAGACAACCAAGCTCTGCATTGAAAACATCACTGTCATTTGGGCAGTTTGGCACAAAGGCTGTCCAACACCAAAGGATGCCAGGTCACATATTGATGCTGAATATGAGATCCATATGTCTGTGGTGGACAAAACCATGCAAAGCCACCTCTGTGTATAGTCTGCCTACTTAAGTCTTGCTTCTGTCATTCAGTGTGTCATCTCTGCAAGATTTCATGGGCCAGTAGCTTTTAAACACAGAGGTACTGTTGAGTTCCTCTAATATGAACACAGACCACAGAATTTCACTGAATGACTCCAGACCCATGATATCTAAGCGAAACAGCATCTATTTTCCAGAAAGATATAAAAAATCAACTTGTAAGGAGTTTAGATAGGATTCTATTTTAGCTGTGTAAAAATCAGGTACTTAATTAATGCACAACAACCCCCAGGTACATTCAGGAGCCTTTCCTTTCACGACGGCTTTTTAGGGTGTCTTTAGTGTTGTTTGTCTCACAAATGAAACCTAAGCAAGGTTAGGTCAGAGATGTAGCTTTCATATGGTAAAAATGAGCAGAACACATTTTGCCTGTTTTCATCAATGACAAATGCACCAACTTTTCTCTTTTACCTCTGAGATGTGAATAGAACATGCAAGTTTTGATTCAGACATGTCAGTTGTCATCTGTATGGTTTTTGTCCCTAAGCTGTGCTCTTTTAAAGATGCTAAGCTGGATGACAACACTGGTGCTGTCATAAGTCTTCTGAGACAAGTGACATGAGGCACCAGCTGGTGCCTTGTCCTGTTTCTACACCATGTAGGTTAGATCAAGAGTAACTGTACAAGTTACAAGAAACCAAATATTTCAATGTGGATAGAGAGAGTGACTATACTAAAAAAAGGCCTAATGTTTGAAATTGGGCTGAAATGGTCTTCTATCTCCTCAGATACTTTTCACAATGCAACAGGAGACCATCCTGCAAAGATTTAACTTCGGTGAGGCCAGACAACTCCAAACTTACACACTTTAGGCTTCAATCAAGAGATGTGATGAGGATGGAGCTGACCTCAAGCATATGAGTTACACTGCTGACTGTCACAGAACTACTTACTTGGTTAAATGTCTTTGTATATCAAAGTTTTTGTGGGTTCATTATCAGTTCATTTGAAATGAGAGAGGTACCTTAAAGGTTCTTTAAATACCAAAGAGGTAGATGACCCTTAATAACACTCAAATTGTGTCTGAACTAATAAAATAAACATGCTTGGAAGCACTTTCTGGCAATGAGAACAGCTGGTACTTAGGTTCACGTTGTGACACTCTTGCCCTTCAAAGAAGGGTCCCTGCATTCAGGTTGCCACTGGGAAGGGAAACCTGCATTCAGGTTTCCATCCCTTTCTCTCCCTCAGATCATGCCTGGGTATTTAGTGTGAGCCAAAACCATCCCTGGGACCTTTTTAAAAATTTAGGAGTGAATGCAATTGAAGCACAATGCCTGGGAACATTCCTTGCCACTTTCTAATTTACTGGAATAGTCATAACCTCAGAGGCCGAACACTCCTCTAAGGTTACTTACACAAGCATGCACAGAGGCAGGAGAAAATTGAGAAGCAGATAGTTAGAAAGACAATAACTTTGTGCTTTCTACAAAAGCCACATAAGCTTAACTGTGTTAATCTGGTCAAAAGGAAATAGACTTTCATTAAGCTGTTCAAATGCTGAAAGATTTCAGATCATGAAGATCCTATGCGCCAAATCTATATGTTTATCTAAGAGCTACTTAGAGGCTTTAGTTGTTTTGAAAATTGAATGTTAATATCTTTTGTAAAATATTATTTTGTGCATAAAAAAAAATAAATCATGTTTTGGAAATGAATGGGAAAGGACAAATAAGCGGCCACAAGACAAAATATTCCTTCAGAAGTCTAATCAGCTTGAAAGATTAAATGCAAAAGAAGAAAATTCTTATCAGCTCTAAGCTTCTGTTAAATCAGTAGCATTACTGTCCTTGTCACATAACATTGACAAGCCATCCGTTTCCACTGGGTTAAGACTGTACAGTCATGAAGAAAGGCCATTTGCACTGAAAAGCCTCTTTGAAACAGATCAAATACAACATCCTTATCCAAAGGTAGCAAACCACTGCAAGCAACTTACTAAATGACTTAGGGTAAGCCAAATTCCACTCTGTGAAATGTGCACAACTTAATAACTTTGCAGACTATTTTAGCAGAATATGGTCAGTTTCAGCATATGTCATAATTTTTGAATTTTCACAGAAATTGTGCATCCCTGCTCTAAAACTATGGCAGTTCCTTCCTTTCTGCATCAATGCTCTCACTGCACTTTCAGGCTGTGTAAATAATTTGCTGACATGCAAGACACAAATGCAGCCCTGCTACTGCTGGAACTGAGGCCATTGCCTGAAACTTCCCGTTTTCCTCAATTATGTGTACTTTGGTGAAACCGGATACATTCATCTCTGCATGCTTTAAGAGAACCAGTTCTCTTGAAAACTTTTCAGAAAAGACATCAGAGCTGATGTACCTTACAGTATATTACTCTATTGAGAATAAACGAGGGGGGAGCAAACTGAAAGAAGGAGAAGAAGAGTATCTGAGAGCCCCAGCAACAACACAGAGCCGCAGGAAGTGGCTAATGAAACTGGATCTCACAGCAGCTGTATGTCTAGCAGAGATTTCACTGGACTGTCAAGAGGATAACAGGAGGATGCACAGCCTGGCACACACTTTACAGTTTGCAAGTAGGAAACAGTTACATGACTTTTTTAAAGGAGTACTTCACAGAAAAAAAAAATAAACAAGGTGCGCTTGAAAAAAGTAAGCATATACTTCAAATTAGCTCAGCACTCTAGGGCATTTTCAGGAAATATTTTGTTATATGGATTTTCCCCTTGCAGTTTTCATACTGACAGAGAAGGTGTTCAGCTGGTCCAGTTGAATTATTAGAAATGTAGTTACATTGTTTTACCAGCTAAAATCAAAGACGAGATCTCTGAAATTCCAGTAATGGTACAAAATGGAAACAACCTAAGTGGTCCTGAGTTATGCTTCAGAATCGAACATGAGCAACTCTTAACTCACTTCTTAAATTCACCAGCTCTTGAGGAGTTACCAAACTATCACATGAACACGACAGGCTTTGAAATGCTTTCCAGGTCTGTGGGCTGAAAGGAAGGAATTTTTCACAAAGCAAAGTAAAGTGAAACCTGTAGCGTGAGGAAGAACCATCCCACTTTCTAATTCATCATACATAAAAGCCAAGCGCCAGCCACAGATTGAGCTGGGGTTACTGCGAGTCTTTAATGAACGATGCCTTTCTGGGCCAGAGCCTTTGTCAAAGACTATCTGGAGTCTCATTTGAGAGGGACATGTAGTAAGATCATGCACATTTCATTCCTGCATAGGTAACTTGTGTGATACAGTCTTAGGTTTTGAGTAGCCAATTGATACTGCTGTGGATGTAGCCCTGCTTGAATGGAGTTCTGGTATGAGAATTTGACGAAATTTTTCATAGAGGCAGGTTTTGTCAGCATGAACTGAGGTCCCTACTGTTATAGCTACTTGCTATTGTTCTCTGAGCTGTTCATTTTAAAGCCAGTGTTGCCATGTTTATACAATATTTATCCCTTAAAAATGCACTTATTTCCCTGGGGTTTAACTATTTCAGGTTTCCAAGATACATGTGGATTCTACGTATCTGCAATATGGCAGCTTGACTCTGAGCATGGGATTAATGCCTGTAATGGGAATGGCAAACATGTCAGGGGGGATGATGGGCAGAAAGCTTCCTGTCCTGCTGCAGGTTTGAAACGAGTAAGAGTTGCTAAGACTCATATTAAGGAGGAAGACACATCCTAGATTACTGTCTTGCAGTATTCATTAATGTTACTAAAATCTGGACAAGTATCTTGAAAGCTCTCTTCAACCCCTGGAAGTTTCAGACTGATCCATATAGCCTGGTTGACCTAATCTGTAACTTTTCCCATCATGCAGGGAGACAGAGTCAGAGGAGCTGCTCTGAAAGCACGTAAGACAGAAGAAATTCCCTCTAGAGGTGCTTGTCTCTTTTCTAGACACCAACAGATACTTAGCTCATTAGCTAGGACAAGCTTGTAATTTTTAGGTAGAAGTATGTGAAATGATTCCTGTGTGGTTAAATCCCTCCAGTTCATTGTTGCAACAAGCCAAGACAATTTTGGTAGGCAAATTAAGCCAACTGCTGCTGGTGCCCAGCTGCTTGCTCTTACCCATCTCCCCAAGGCTATTGCCTCCTCAGTTTCGATTGTGCAAATAATTGTCAATGAACTCTGGGTTTGTGAATGAACCAGGGGGGGAAATGGCAGAACAGAGCATTCTGGGGTGGAAACCAACAAATTTGAATTGGCATCAGCTGGACTGCATCATCTGTCCATGACTGAAGTTTTAATTATGTGCTCTTGAGCCTCAGCCCTTCATGGCAGAGCATTTCTGTGTTGTTATGAAAGTTGTGTTACCTAAGGAAAGGGGGAGGAGTGTTTCTCGCCTGGATGTGAGAACAGGAGAAGCAGAGACAGCCCATGGTAACTCTTAAGGCAGGCAGTGTTGAAGCAACAGCCCCATGAAGGTTCTTCAGTGGCAAATCTGAGAAATCAGCTGCTTTCCCAGTGTGACAGCTCAGCACCACACAGTAATAAAAGGGGAGTTTTTAAACAATTTTAGCTCAGAGATCCTCTCAGTTAGTTATACTGGTACAGATTTCCAGAAATATCTTCCTGTCATCTGCAGAGAAAATGCTCAGTGGTAGGTCATGAAAGAAAAGCAGTGTGTGTGTGTATATTCAGTTCCAGCTGAACGGCTCTTATTTTTTCATGGGGCTTTTTTTTATGCACAAGATGATACAAGCAATATTCTGATGATATTATGTTGCTCCTGGTCCCCTGAATCCCTAGTGGGTTAAAAGCTGCAAGCTCTGTGTGCACTCACATCCCCTGGAAGAACTACAGTAATATGCAAATGGAACATGTCATCACTAATTCCTGGGAAAGACAGAGAAAATATACAAAAAATTTAATGAACGGAAGAAGAAAGAGAAGTGGTAACTGACGTTTCTAGCTAGGGAATATGACAATCAACAGCAGGGCTACCAGCCAAATCCTCTTATAGGCCCAAAAATGCTAAAAGCTTTAGCTGAGTGTAAACAAATGCCATGTTCGGTGAAAAGCAGTCTTGAGGGACAGATCTGTTAACCATCAGTGGGCATGTTTCATCTCACCGCTGCTTGCAGGCAGTTAAAGGCAGCTTTGTGTACCTGCCTGCAGACAGGAGCTGCAGCTCTGTGACGCAGGAAACCATTGCCTTCCCCTCAGGCCTAAAAGGGAAGACTATAGCTGCTGCCTACATATATAAAATATAATACACACCATTTATAAACACAGAATTCTTCAAACGCCTTCCCTTAGGCGACCACTTTTAAATTTAAACAAAAAGAGAGGAAGGGAAATGTTAAATTCAGGTGAAAACTGAGGATTTTTTTTTTAAATTTAGTTTATAAAGTGAACCCATTCTGTTGCATTAGCCTGCAATTTCATGAAGTACTGTTTGTTGCTTAAAAAATTAAATCATTCCTTAAAAATTAGTGCAAGGTGTAGCAGAAGCCCAGGAAAGCATTTAACTTTGGTTTCTCCCCCAGGTTGGGAGCAGTCCCCCTGCAGGCTACAGCAGTGCTCGTGTACTTGATATCCTGCCCATACTTTGATGGGCCTTTGTCAATGACCTTCATCCAAGTCTTTCCCCCTTTTGGGTGACAATGTTTTCATGCCTGCACACACCAAAAGCCAAGGCATTCAGATTGCCTGGGTTTCCCAAAGTGTTCTGTGAAATACCATTTTTTACAGTCAGTGAGCTGGTCAGCTAGTGAATCAAAACATCTCAAAGCAGATACTCAACTGCTTTGGTTGATTTTAACAGTTTTTGTAGACCTCTTCTGAGTAATTTAAGTCAAAGCAAATATTTACAGAAAGGGATAGCAAAATCTGACTGCATCATTGAGGGGAGTGAGGGGATGGGAATCAGGTTTTCACTTTCTACCATTACCTCAGAGGTGGTCTAACAAGGTCTCAGTCTCTTCTTCCAAGTGGCAAGCAATAGGATGAGAGGAAATGGCCTCAAACTGCACCAGGGGAGATTTAAATTGGAAATTAGGAAAATTTTCTCACCTAAAGGGTTGATAAGTATTGGAACAGGCTGCCCAGAGAAGTGGTTGAGTCACTGTACCTGGAAGATTTAAAAGGCATGTAAATGTGACACTTGGGGACATGGTTTAGTGGTGGACTTGGCAGTGCTGAGTTAGCAGTTGGAATCTATGGTATTGGAGGCCTTTTTCAAAGTAAACTATTCTGTTAGTCTATTGTTCTATGACTTGCGGATCTCTAGACTGGTCCCTTCCAACTTCATCTGTTCTGTGTACACTTAAAAAAAATCTAAAAGAAGATAAAACAATGTTGAGCAATGCTCACAAGGAATTACTCAGACTGTGCTGGCTGTACTAGGAGGTCTCCTGGCTGCAGCGTTGACTCCCTGGGTTCAGCCCACCATCACAGAGCACTGTCACATCAGTGAGCATCGAGCATGAGGGGCACTGACCAGAGTCTGCTCAAGCATTCCTGCAACCCATTTCCAGGAATAGCAGAAGTGGAAGCTGGTGCACTTGCTTTATTTGCCTATCACAGTCATAAATCTGTGGTTAACCTACTGACAACCTGTGGTTCAATACATTAAAATAATTCCATGAACAAACTCCCCCCAAAAAAGTGTTTTCAGCAAGAAAATCATGTGTTCGAAAAGTACAACAAACACAAATCATACAGTCAGGTCAGATCAATTTAAGTTTCTGGAACTATGTGGCAATAGTTTGAGTGAAGGTGTCTCATAGCTGTGCCTTTTTTTAATCCAAAAGTGTTTTGAAGAGAGTTCACCTGCAGACTAGGAGTGTTTACAGGTATTTGCCAACTATTTTATTTCTTGATATTTTCTCAGTTAATAAAGTTTAAAAGGTTAAAAAGTTAACCTTGCTACTTCTTTATCGTGGAAAGTTTTGAGATGCCTAAAGGTAGCATATTGATGACTCCTGACACAATCTGAATCCTGACACACAATCTCTTCAGAGATTCACATGGCTTTGGGGTTTTATTTTACAGTCTGAAGAAATTATTTCATGATTCTTAATCTCAGGCCCCCAGGCTATAGTGGTATATCTGTGGGTTGCCCACAAGGCCTATGAAGTCACCCACATGGATGTATTTAATTAAACCATCAGTGATGGTCAGTGCCTCATGAATCTTCGATGTTGCTGCTGGCCTGAGCTGCATAGCTGGCAGTGGCTGGGTGAGATTCCCAGGATGCATCCCCACCCTGACCACATACTACCTCTTGTCTTCCCACAGCATGACCTGTGTCTCCTACCCTTCCTGGGGCAGCAGATGTGGTGAGCCATCACTGCTTCTTGCCCGGAAAACAAAACACAATGTCTGTCTGGCTCAGATTGCCTGGAATCAGCACAATTCTCTCTGCTGAGCATCCTTCAGGAGAATTATTCTCAGTCACTGTTACAAAAATGAAAATAAAGCCCCAACCCTGCTCCCCTCACCTCCACCCAAAACCTGAGAAGCACTACTAACAGGCATTTTATTACTTGAAAGCCATGAGCTTGTCTTCCCTGACTGCCTGTCTGAATGCCCTATCTCTGGCAAAATTCAAAGGCCAAAAATATAAACCTGGGCCAAATGTATTCACTTTAAGAGTGATGTCTATACTCTGAAGAAGTAACTCAGTTTTAAGGTGTTATCACCAGTAAATATACAGTTGCATTGATGAGATGTAGATCTATGTCAGGAATAAAATACACTTTGGATTGGTGGCTACTTTCATTATATCCTCTAATACGTTTTTCCCTAAAATTCCTTCTTAACAACTGAAACACTCTGGGAAATATAAAACAAACCTTTTGCATGTATAAAAGATTACTAAGTGGCCAAAAGAGGCATCTCTCCTTTCTCCTTCAGAGATGAACTTGGCTTGAAGAGCTGGACAGGGAAAAGTCCTCTTGTCCCACCGGTTATCTGGCATAACCCTGTGCACGAGGTGTCACAAACTGACTGGGACAGTTTATGGAATGGCAGGGTGGGGAGCAGGATGTAAGACTCTTCCAAAATCAGTGAAACTTTGACTAGTCCATGAAATCACACAAGAAGGCATCAACCTTTTTTTTCTTACCATTAAGAGTTATGAATGCCTGCTGACTGCAGACATTCCAGTGAGACTCAGGGAAAGTTCATTGTGTTAGTTAAAATACAGGTCAGGAAAAAATTTGTACTACAGTCTTATGTTGCACATTGATTTTTGTTTTTTTTTCCTGGCCACTTCAGTTTTCTTTAGGAATTTTACCAAAGAGAAAACAGGCCAGGTAAATAGCAAAATATCTTTCTAAACTAGCTGTATAAATAATCACGTACCATAGACTTTTTTCCTCCCTTTGCCTGGAAATGGGGAACTTTTTCATTGGCTTCTTTTGACATCATATTCCTGCTACCATTCTGAGGCATATCAATAGTGTGATTAATGTCACATTTTTCTTTCCTGTGTAAAAGCCTGGAGTGGTAGAACCTTAATATAAATTTTATAGCCTTTGAATAATTGCTAGGGACTGTAGGACAGTACTTACACAAACACTTCCTACCTACTCAAGGAATGGAAAATCAGCAAGAGACAGACAGCTGCTGCAATCCAAGTGATAACATTCCAAATTATGAGGTGACCCCAAAAAGAAGAGGGTTTTTTTTCTCAGGAAAGCTCTGCTTGAAGCTGTTAAAGCAAGGAATAGGTCAAGGAAAACAAAATGTATATTGGCAAATGGTCATGAAATGTGTACAAGTATGTGCTGGCTTTGTTCTGCAAACTTTCCGGGCACCTGATGCTTTAAGTGATCACTCTTGGAATGTATTATTAAATTATAAATATTAAATTTTCTATTTAATAAGTATATTTCTATTTTAAAATATAAATATATATTTATATAAGTATTTAACAAACAGAATAAGTATTTAAGAGTTTCAGTCAAGTGTGAGGAAATATCTAGGAGAGCATAGCCAAAAGGAAAGTGATTGTCCATTTTACAGTAATGGATGTGTGTGGGATTCAAAATATAGCACTGAGGTAGCACAATACCATGCAGTGCAAAACTAGCAAAACCATAGACATACACTGCTACTGACATGGCTGAGGATATATTTAGCAGAGTTCTAGAAGATAAAATAAATTAAATTTTGGATATTAGGTCAAAGGACCAATTCATTTTCCATTCTGACAATGTGCAAAATAGAAAAGTATAATCTCTGTCTAAACAATAATTAACATTGCTGAGTTTTTTTTTTTTTCTCTTGTGGAATAATGCAATTGGGATTTTTATTTTTTTTTTTACCATTTCATTTTCCTGCTTGAAAATGGATATCTTTCTATGCAAAGGTCCTTTGCTCAAGTAATGGATTACAAGGGGGAAAGTTCAGATAAATTATACAAAGATTGAACACAATAAAATACAACTCTCCCTAAATGAAGACTAACTTTTGTCTTGAGTAAATTTTGGGAAAAGTAATGAAAGAGTTTGGAACAGAAGGAAAAGTGCCCTCTGCACAGTTTAATCTAGTCTTCTGTTAAGTGCAGAAATAGGTTTCTTAAGTGCCGGAATTGCAAGTTAACATTTCATTTAGATAAGGGAAAAAACCCTAATAAGGATCTGGATCTGGATAGAGGATTGGGACTTTTAGTAAGAGAGGAGAGTGACACTTGAAATTTTAATTAATTAAACAGTAATTCCATATTACCATACCTAAGGCATGTTCCATGAATTTGGAAAAATTTAATAGTAGGTTTGTAAAAGCAAAGAAGAACATTTTTCACATCTTGAACTGATAAGAAAACATGCTGGCAAGTTTGGCCTGAGACAAGCTTTGAGAAGAGGTACTGATAATTTGTCAGAAAAAAAGTAATTTTCAGGAAACTTCACAAAACAATGTCAGGGAGTCCAGCTGTAGGAATTTTTGTCACTGAAATCATCAAGTAGTGAGAGCTTTTCTTATCGTATTGTGGGGTGTCCTTGCAGTTGCTGGAAATAGTGATGGCTTCTTGACTTCTGAGAGCACAACACTGCTGATTTTAGCTATTCCATCTCATTACCTCCAACTCTTTTATTTTTTCCTAAGAGATTTTCCATTATTCACCCAGCTGAAAGGTAGCAACAAGGAAAAGGCTTTCTTATGATGAGGAAGTCACTGTAGATGCATTTCAGATACTATCCCCATCCAATCAATGTGTCTTTTCTCATCACAGGAGAGGAAGGCAAATTTTTATGGCCCTATTAAACACCTTCCTTCTGGCCAGGACCTCTCTTCAGCAGCACGAGAGGAGGAAAATTCCAACTGAATTTCATGGGCAAGAGATGGTGTCTGGTCCTCACAATTCCCTTGTGGAAAAAGCCATACATAGGCTGCCTTAATTTTGATGGAAGCTGAAGGAAAGTGGTTCCATTAGCAACAGGTTGCCTCAGTCATACATGACTGTTCCCTCACCCTTTCTTTCCCAGCTACCTGAAAACAAGTGTTCTGTACTGTCTATTCGTTCCCATCCCAGTGAAATGAAGGAACAACAAAGCTAGAATTATTTTGAATTTAGGATCTCTAAAGGCAAAACTGAAGAAAAAAGTTTTATTAACAACTGCCACAAGTGCAATATATTCCCTCTGTGTTACGATATTTAAATACTTATCGGCCAGAGCAGCAAAGGATCCCAAAACCTCAGTACTTTTCTCTGGTGGTCCTGTGAACTGATGACTCCTGAGCCACTGTCAAGTTAGAGATTTAGATCAGATTATCTGAAAGGGTGCCAGGAAGCATGATAAATGAAGGTAATTAGTCACTGTCCCTACAGGTCTGCCTGGCCTGTAAAGACAAGACAGTCTGCTCTTCTTGCAGACAGGAAATCACAGGGTATCTCAGCCCCATGGAAAGAGGGCTCTGAATACATCACCTCCAAAATTAATATCATCAAGACAACTCTGAGAAAGAGGAGAAAATAGAAAACTTTTTTAATGTCTTGTTTTTCCCCTTATTTATAAAAGTAGCCACAAACGCAATTTCAGCACAGTGAATTTAGATATTTTTTCTAAATAATACCTACCTATGACTGATTTTTCTGTACAGCATGAACAGAGGCAGCTGAAGCTGGAACTAGACCTGACCCATTGGCTCAGACTGAGGGCTACATCCAGCCTCCTTCAGAGCTCAGGGCTGCTCAGAGTGAGCCATAGCTATATTATTACAAAGGGACTTACAAAGCCACTGCTGATCTAAGGCACGTACCCTCACAGTAATAAGCTTAGACATTTCCCGTAGATCGGGTTACAAGTGAGAATTGAACATGCATTTCTATATATTTAGATTCCTACTAACTAGGAGGTGAGTGTAAGCAGTAACCACTCTGCAGGGCCAGCTGTCCCTTTATGGTTATCAAGCCGTAAAGTTCTCACATGAGAAAAGGTGTCAGTATACCTAAAGGCAGCAAATCATGCAGAGGTGTTGAAGAAGGTGAAGATTTACTGCAGACATGTGCAACTGGGCATTAACTTGGCTAGAAGTCACTGATGCCTTTGAAGGAAGAAGGATTTGTTTGTCCCACAGGCTGTGGTATTTGACACATTTTCTGATACACTTTTTCATAGCAGAAAACCATATGTAAACCTTCTTTAAAACATGGTAAAGATAATTGTTGTGTCCTGAAGGTGCAGGAGAGTTGCTGAGTGCTGGCTGCTGGCAAAACCACACCAATGGGATGGCGTGGGTGGGAAGAGGAGATGAAGGTTTTGCCCAGTCATGTTTACACAAAGAGCCTGCAGAGCAGAGCAGGTGCTGGTTTTCAATCCCACTGCGGATGGATCATGGTTCCAAAGTGGCAGCAGTGCCTCTTCAGACCTCTTCTGAAGGGTGCAGGTATAACCACAACCTTTTGAACCTCTGCATCAGAAACCTCTCTGCATCCTAAGTGAGGAGCCTTAGACATTGTTCTGAGATCAGATAAAGAAATTAATGTGTGGAGGGGATGTGAGAGTACAGATTTGAGATTTACGATTTATGTATGTGAATATAGCAAAGAAGCAGGGCCAAATGTTGCTCTGTTGGTAATAGTGTAAATCCTTATGGACTCTCTGGAAGTCAGTGAATCTTGTTCCAGATTTGTGCAGGCTTGTCCCTCTGCATTTGTTAATATACTTAATTAAACCTTGTTCTTATTTCAGTAGCATACTGTGCTGGAAAGCTATAATCAAAGCTATCACCAAGTTATAGAAATGCAGATACTAGCACAGAAGAAGAACAAAATGGCATTTTATTTTGTGGGAAATGTGTTAAAAAGGAAAATATTTTAACCTTTACATTTGCTCCACAGAATACAGTATTTTGCTGAAAAGAGAAGTACTTGGTAGGAATTATTGTAACTCATTTTGTTTAAATAGTATTTTTTCAGTGTAAATTGAAGACAATATATTTGTTTTGGAATAAAGGTTTGAAATGCAACATCTTGACATTATCTAAAACAAGTTCTTGTTATAAATTGGGAATATGATAGGTGTTCTTAGGAGCATAGAAGGCTTCTGACAAAAATGTCCACCTTCTTGGTGGACCAAACAATCAAAAGCCCAAATTTTTCAGCACTTTTCATGCCGTTAAATACTTCAGCTATTCTTACTTTCGGTCTAATAATAACAAATAATGTGGTATCACTTAATGAACCTGTTGTAACAACCGAATTATCTTTCTAGCATGAACCAGAGAACGATACTGCAATTCACACACAGGTACTTACTCTAGGAGAGATTTCTGTGGGAGATGTATTTTCTGCTGCTGATAAAATTTGTGTTTACAGAATCAAGATCGCTGGAAGCCCTTGTAGTCTGGTCTTGGTGTGGTCAAACAGAGTAAGCTACATGTGTGCTACAGGAAAGATAGAGTATTAGAGCAAAAGTGATGCTACTTATTTCTGTAAGTATTAGAGCATTTATCCCTGTAGGTCTGGATTTCCTCTTACAAAAGATGGTATGGAGTATATTTAATTATAAAAATAAAAATCCACAGTGTCCATTGTATTTTTCTCTCAACATTTTTAGGTGAAAAATAACAACCCTGACACATTTCTCAAATGCCATTGATTTTATTAAACCCTTTATGTAAAACCACATCAGTCTTACTGAAGGAAAATTATAATGCCAGCAATTTAGATACAGTCAAATCAAAACCATTTTCACAAACAACTGGCAGATTTTGCATTCGGTTTACATGGTTGGGCATGTTTATTTTCATTACTCAGTTGTTGCTAACAAGTACATTTGTTTAGACTATGAGGAACTAAAAATAATTGTAAATATTCTCTGATTATTGAAAGGAGAACTCAAATACTTACCAGAATACAGTGATATATACATATATATACATATATTCAGCATAAAAAGAGTGGTTTTTTTCTGAGGAAGAGCTCCACCATATAGGAATTTCATATGTTTTTCCTAAGCCAGGAAATCCGGGAGCTGTTCTGATCCACCATTCCAGATTCCAATTCAGTACGGATGCAGGTATTCCAAGGTTTTTCCTAGATTATTCATAGGTTATTATAGGTTTATATTTACAAAATATACCTGAGACTACTAATTTTCATGAGGATTTTCCTTTGCAACCAGTTGTAAAGGTATTTGTTTTGTCCCATTCTCTCTTCTTGCAGTGAATTGTAGCTTCATGAGTCTGAAACTAATTTATTTGCCACAATAAAATTATCACACACAAAAAGTCTGTCAGACCCAAGTTTGGAAATCTTTACTCAGATCTAATTAGGCAAAAGCCTGTCTCTAATTAGAAAAAAAATATCATATATTCCCAATTCACCTACAGTACTCCACACAGAACACAATTATATTCTCCAGTGGAAACAAATTTTAGTCTTCTACCACAAATAAGAGAACCCTCTGTGTGAAAGGCAATCTGCTGAAATGAAGCGCTCTTCAACTTCTTTGAGTTCGAAACTAACACAAATATTCCTAATATTAGATTTTATGTTAGAAGTAAAATTTCTAAACTGTTTAACTAAGAGCATATGCCTGAGAATTCTTGTGGTTATACACCATATTTCTGATGCTTTTCCTTTACATCAGGCTTCCCATTAATTTCTTTGGAACAAGGATTTCCCACATAGTATTCTTTATGATACTAAACAGTTTCACTAAGTTCACTTCCCAGTTTTTTATGTATGTCACATTCATTCACAGCAAATGTAATAAAAAACTCAAGTCTCAATTTTTGCTAATATTTATGTGCTATGCCCATAAAAGTAATTGAACTGCTCATGTTAGTAAAAATTTGGCCTCCTGATTTGTATCAGATTTACAGAAGACAGTCTCAACATGTCATCACTCTTGTAATTTAATAAAAATTTCTATTTTTAGGGAAGAGAAAAGGGTGAATACAAGAGATTCCTCTGCCAGGCTGGTAAAATCTTAGAGCAAGTGTATGGACTTGGACTGAAGAAACACACAACCACTTGTGCCATGCTTCAGTTCATCTGGCATGTGCAAGGAACCATAATTACAAATACAGGAATGTCTGACATGTATTTGCCCACTAGGGATGTTGTATCTCTGCCAGAACAGGCAGTAAATATATCACTGGAAAGTTACAGTAAAGATAATATGAAAACAATTATCATGGGTAATTTCAGGCCCTTCTGCAGGGCAGTCATGTTTGTTGGGCCATAAAAACTCATTTTCTCCAAACTCAGACCAATTTGAACACAAAAGGTTTGAGAGTTTAGCTTAAACACCAATATTAACCCATTTTTCAGTTGTCAAGAAGTGATTAGAAGAAGAGAGGGATGAAGAAGAGCAGAGGGGATAGTAAAGATTGTTAATCAGAAAAATGCTATGAATTAGGCTGAAAGTCAGCCTCAGGTGACTGAAAACTGCTTTTAATGGAGCTCAGCTATGCCATCAAAAAAGTAAGCTGGTGAGCCATTGCATTGCTAAGTAATTACTAGAGAAGTAGGGCCCACCAATTTGTGTGAGCTCACCTATGTTTCCCTGAACACTGGAAGAATGCTACCCTATTGCATCCTATTATATAGGCTTCCTCTTAGGTTAGAAATCCATTTTCTCAGAAGGAGGTGAATTAGCATGAGTAATAAACAGCACAAGATAGCAAATCTGGGGGCAATGGGAGGATGAAAATTTTTGTAAAACTTTCTAGTTTTGAAAGCTATTTTTGAAGCTTCTATTTTTGAAACTCTGAAGAAACATATGAAAGTTATCAAATGCAAAACTCCAAGACAATTGTCTTAATATTCACCTTCACATGCACATAAATTGCTATTAAGAATACTCACTAATGCAAATCTAAATGGAAAAGCCACTGAATTACAGCCACTATAATAGAGGAACAGCCACTAAAATAGAACATGCTCCTGAACAGAACTTTATATTATCATAGAGTACCTATCTACAAAAGACACTCCAGCCCACCAAAAAAGGGAAGAAGAGAGAAGTCCCTCATTTATCTCTCTTATCATGAAATAATTAAGTACTAAATGAAAATTTACAGTATGCATAATGCAGATTTGCTTTCTGTAGTATGTGAGATATTAGGGAATGGTTGAAAATATGCATGTCTGTGATTTGTCCAGGTTTTGTGAGTAATAAACAGTCTCCTATAAGAAGCCATATAAGACTATTTATGGCTGCAGGCAAACTATTCTGTCAATAGCCTGGCCCACCTTTCAGCATGTGATTACAGGACCCAAAGAATTTTATGTAGAAGCCTGAACATTTATGTGTATTTTATTGTGTAATGTGTGACCTGTAGTGTGATGAGCAACAGCCCTGAAATCACCCTGTAGTCATTTTCCAAATGTATTAAACTGAGATCTAAGGTTTGTCACGCTTCTCAGTTTGGTGGATGTTACTCAGATCCTCTACATAGTTCCTGAGCAGAGTGATCAAAATGCATATAAGTCATTTAAATGGGGTTTGAGGCATTAAGGCATCAGGTAAGTTGCCAGACATAAGCATGTCTGCAAAGGAATCAATTGCTCTTGTAGGGCTTTCTACCAAGTGGCTGATGCTGTGCGACAGGCTCTTGCCCTGGCAGGGCAGGGTGCACCCAAGGATCCCCAGCCACGCAGAGTCACAGACCTGGGCAGAGGGCAGGAGTGGGGCTCTGCTGCCCCAAGCAGCTGTGACAGAGCAGGGTGGGGGCCAAGGGAAGATGCCTCCCTCAAAAGGAGATTCAGGCCACACCAGACACCTGCTCATCTGGTGCCACCAAAGAGCTGAAATGTGGCCCCAAATCCATCTGCTTTCCTATGTTGCTAATATTGTGTTCAAAGCATATTGCTGAGCTGGTGGAAGAATAGACACTGCTATTCAGATTTTCAAATATTTCGGGATCGGATGTTGGGCCCAGATTTTTCTCCAGCTCATATTCAGACACCCAAGTTTTTATAAAATATCAAAACCAGAGAATCATAGAATGGCTTAGATTGAAAGTTATCCTAAAGATAATTTAGTTTCAAACCCCCTGCCATGGTCAAGGACCTCTTTTACTAGACCAGGCTGCTCAGAGCTGCATCCAGCCTGGCCTTGTGCACTTGCAGGGATGGGGCATCCACAGCTTCCCTGGGCAGCCTGTTCCAGTGCCTCACCACCCTCACAGGAAAGAAATTCTTCCTGATATCTAATCTAAACCCAACTCTTTTAGTTTGAATCCATTTCCCCCTGTCCTGTCACTGCATGTTCTTGTAAAAAGACCCTCTGAATTTTTCTTGCAGTCTCCCTTTGGGTATTAAAAGGCCACAGTAAGGTCACTCCATTGCCTCCTCTTTTTCAGGTTAAACAACCCTGCCTCTCTCATAGCCTTTCCTCACAGGAGATGTGCTCTATTCCTCTAATTATCTTGGTGGCCCTTCTCTGCACTTGCTACAGCAGGCTAATGTGCTGGGACCCCAGAGCTGATGCTGCACTGCAGGAAGGATCTCACCAGAGCAGAGTGGAGGGGCAGAATCCCCTTCCTTGCCCTCATGGCCACGCTGCTTTGGATGCAGTCAATATACAATTACATTTCTGAGTTGCCAGTTCACATTGCCAGCTGGTGTCCAGCCCCTCACCCACCAGCACCCCCAAGTCCTTCTCAGCAGAGCTGCTCTCAATCCATTCATCCCCCAGCATGTGCTGATACTGGGAGTTGTCATAATCCACGTGCAACACTTTGCACTGGGTCTTGTTAAAACCCAAATGAGATTCTCAAGGGCCCACTTCTGAAGCTTGTCCATGGCTTTAGGTCTGACAATTGCACCATTCAGCTTGGTGTCATCTGCAAATTTGCTGAGGCTGAACTCAATCTCTTTGTCTGTGTCATTAATGAAGTTATCACAGAATGATATAATGACAGAATGGCAGAATCACAGAATCACAGAGTCACAGAATAAGCTAAGTTGGAAGGGAGTCAGAAGGATCATCAAGTCCAGCTCCTGGCCCTGCGCAGGGCCATCCCCAAGAGTCACACCACATGTCTAAGAGCATTGTCCAAACACTTCTTGAACTCTTGTCAGGTTTGGTGCTGTGACCACTTCCCTGGGGAGCCTGTTCCAGTGTCCAGTCTTCACCCTCTGGGTGAAGAACCTTATCATAATATCCCACATAAACCTCCCTGACACAACTTCAGGCCATGTCCTCAGGACCTGCCACTGGCCACCGCAGAGAAGAGGTCGTTAAATAGCGCTGGTCCCAGTATGGACCCCTGAGGAATACCAATTGTCACTGATGCTTGTTGTGACTCTCAGCCATTGATCACTGCCCTTTGGAGGCAACTGTCCAAACACTTTCTTATCCACCTAACAGTCCAGTCATCAAATCCATCTCTCTCCAATTTAGAAAGCAAGATGTTGTGGGTTTACAAAAATACAGTTAGATATAATCTGTAACCCTTTGCTTGTTCACTGATTGTAGAAGGCCACTAGTTTCGTCAGGCAGGGCTTGGCATTGGTAAAGCCTTGCTGGCTTTCTTAAATCACCTTTCTGTTCTGCAAGGTTTCTTAGCTCAGTTTCTGGAAGGATTGGTCCCATGATCTTCCAAGGCACAGAGGTATGGCTGGCCAGTCAGTAGTTCCCAGGGTTCTCCTTTCTACCATTTTTTAAGTAAGGGTATAATTCCCTTTTTTCAGTCACCTGGGACTTCTCCTGACTGCCATGACATTTCAAATATCATGGGGAGTGGCTTGGCAACTACATCATCCAATTTCCTTAGGACTGAGAGATACAACTCATGATGTCATATAGTCTGCAGTACAATCAGGTTCCTCAGGTGGTCATGAACCTGATTTTCCTCTTACAGTGAGAGGAACTTTGCTGCCCTAGTCCTCATCTTGTTGTCCATCCACTCAAGGAGTGTGGGAAGAGAGGCTAACTTTTAAGACTGTGGGAAAAAAATTGTTACCTCAGCCTTCTCCTCATCTGTTGTTACCAGTATTCCAGCATAGTTTATCAGCAGAGACACTCTCTTTGATCTTTTCTGGTAGCCTACTTGTAGATGCCCTTCTTGTTATTCTTTACATCCCTTGACAGATTCAGTTCCAGCTTCACCTTGGCCCTCCTCACCCCATCCCTACACAACTGTACTTCATCTCTGTATTCTTCCCAGGTTACCTGTCCTGGCTTCCATGCCTGTGCATTTGCTTCCTCCCCTTTAGTTTGACCAGAAGTTCCCAACTCAGTCACGCTGATCTCTTGTTTTCCTTGACCAATTTCTCACTCCTGGGAATTGCTAGCTCTTGTGCTCTGTGGAAGACTTCACTAAAGATCTGCCAGCTTTGTTCTGCTCTCTTCTGCTCTCTTCTCCCTGAGGACAGTCTCGCAGGGGACCCTACTGTCTATCTCCTTGAAGAGATACAAGTTTGTTTTTCTGAAGCCCTGAAATACTGTGTTTGCAGTCCAGCTGTCACAGGAACTCAGTTTGCAGCAGAGATACAATCCTGATCACACAACACACTGTCCTCCATGAGGGTCCCGAATGGAAACAGCTTTATTGAAAACTGTCCCCCAGTGGATAGCAGGATGGGAGAGGAAGGAAAATACACTGCAACCAAGAACTGGCCATGAAAAAATATGTGTGTGCATGGGCTGGCAAATGCCAGATCCAGGAGCATATCACTTTAAATAAGCATTAGACTCTGCACTTTCACCATACACACCCTATGTGCACATTTGCAGGAGGTTTAATGTGACACAGAAGTACAGGATTTACTGTGCATTCTGTAATATTCATCAGTGTCCATGGAGTGAAAGTGCTTGGTATTTGGGAGGCAGAACTTGGAGAAACAAGAACTGAGACTGGGAAGGCAAGCAGTCTGAAAGAAAAGCAAGGGAAAAACTGGGGACACACAACCCTCATGTGTCAAAACTTTCCATGACCCAAGGAGAAAAAAATTCCCACTGAAAATCTGGATGGTAAGTACTCTGGTTGCTCCTAACTACTAACTGTGTCATTCTAAGAAATGAGATTGCTAGAAGCTTTTAGAAGGAAACACAACACCTTAATAGCACCTCCCATACTGAAGGATATATCACTACCTCAATGATTAAACACTCCCAGAGTTGACAGTGGCAGTTGACAACTCTGTTGAAACTAACCCCAATTGTCTTTATGGCATAGACATGTCTGTTCACACTGGAAATGTCTTTTCCGTTTCCTTCTCTATTTGGCAAAAACCATTTTTCTAGCATACTTTTCAAGTTTGGGATAATTAAGGCATTGATCCTGAAATCTGAGCTACTGTGGGATGGATACAGAGCTGTAGTTTGTGCAGAGTCTTGTGGGTTTCAGGCTCCACAGTGCCATATCTGATTGTAGATTTGGGACATTTTCTTCCATGTTCACACAGGAAAATTCTGCTGGGGATAATCATAGTAAGTACTAAAAAATACTCATATGTTTTATAAGGACAGGAAGTTTCCCATTTTTATCAGCTGCAGCCCAGATTGTAACACTCTGCCTGATGTAAAGCATGACAGAAAAAAAATTGAAGTCTGGGTTCCAGGAGATTTATTGTACCCTCTCTAGCTACCTTTTGAACTGGGAATTACTAGTAGTCCCCTCCAATAAACTGTAATTCAAGAAAGAAAGACAATCCAGAGAACACAGAAATCATCTATCTTAGAAGTGTTTTCTTCTTCCCAAAGACTATTTCTTTTCCTTTACAAATTCAAGTGACTGATAAATGAATATGAAATACATCAAAAATAATGCACTACATGTTTCACTTATGGCTTCATTTTTTCAGAGCATGATATTTCTATAAGGTTTTTTATTTATATAAATTATTTATTTATTATTATTTATTTATTGTTATATTATTAATTAATCTCTATGATTATTTATTAATTATTATTTATTTAAATTATTCATCCAAGAGGAATTGTTTCCATTCACAAATCATAAATACTGTGTGTTTTTTGTCTCACTTTGTTTTAAAACCTGACATCTTTTTTCAAACAATAATTTGAACCAGTACAGTACATCAAGGGTTAGCTGATTTCTACTTACATGAATAATCTGGATCTAGAAAGGAGGAAAACAGATGCAAGGTGCAAGGTGTGAACTGAAAAGGACAAGCAAGTCTGAGCACATCTATTTTGTGTTTGGTTCTGCAAAGAGAAAAAGCAAGTTCAGAGATGCAGGTCAAGGTCATGAAACATCCTGAGCACTTTGTCCTTTTGGGTGAATTCAATGCAGATTTACAATCCTGATCACACAAGTCTGATCCATACTTAAGAATACAGAACAAAATGTGACTGTAAAACTTCAGTGAAATTATACTTTCTATTTGAAAACCCTATTTCCTATAAGGCAGACTTTTTTTAAAAAGAAGTGTTCCTTTTTATATGAAAAATGCTGGAACTGGAACATCTTCAGTCAATTAGCAAGGGCATAATAAAAGTGATTCTGGGCTTGCAAAATCTCATCAGTTGAATCGCTTCAAAGCCAGAAGCCAGAGCCAGCTTGTCACTAGATACCATATCTCTGCATCCTACTGCTCAGATTCCAAACAGCCTGTAAAATACTTCAGTTTTGGTGAGGCTCCAGCTAGTGTTCCCAATATAAAGCTTGTTATCCATGCAGTTTTGATGCACCTGGATTTCCCTGAATTTTTTCACTAAGAAGCTGGGATGTAGCACTAAGTCCTGAAACATGGAGCACTCCCCAAATCCAAGTCTGTGGGCCTGCCTGGTATTTGTTGAGCAGCAAAACATCTGACTACAAGGGGTAGGGTTTGCTGGCAATGCTGGTGTCCTCTTGAGAAAAGCCAGAGCTGTTTTGACTGCCCCTCACCAGTCACCACTGCAAAGGCTTCCAATCCTCCCTTAGTTCTCCTTCAAAAAATGGAGCTGCCCTGAAGCAAGCAGTTTGGCAGACCAGGAATTGTCATTAACCCTCTGGTGCCAGAAGTCACAGCTGAAGTTTAGTGAACTTGCCCCAGGCCTAATCCCTTGCTTACACCCTACACCGTGCTGCACACCTGCAGAGCATCCCTGCTCAAAGTCTGGGTTCCCACAAGTGCAGCTGTCAGAGCACATCCACTTCTTAGGATGAGAGCCTGAGTGAGGCTTGGGATATGGCTATGCAGCAAAACAGATCCTTGTAGCTGTTTTATTTCCCACTTCCACACCTCTGTGAGTGTACCTTTGCAAATCCTCACTGAAAATGTCTTCCCAGTTGTTAAAATGCTCTTCTTCCAGCAAGCGCATCCTCTGTGCCAATGAGTTTTGCTTGTTGCTGATTCAGCTCTTTCTCAATCTACTTCTAGATTTATGTGCCTTTTCCTGTGCCCTGACTGGAACTCTGATACAAAGAAAATGTAGTGAAGGTATTCAAGACTTTTCCATTCCCTTGTCCCCAAATGTCCTTCAAAACGCAATTCATATTATTTTTGGTCACTAACCCAGTAGAGAATAGCCAATCAAAAGGGGTGAAAAGTGAAGCAAACGATTGGCCTACAAAATTCCAACAGCCTAAATGAACTTTCCACCTTTCCACAATAAAGCATTCATAAGCATGGTAGTTAGATACTCCCATTATTAATGATTCACTAGCAGTGTATTCATTAGTAATAAGCACTAGTGTCATGTCAATAGTGCATCTAAATTGAGCTAATTACATTACCTGATGCCTCATATTTTATGTGTATAATTTATTCCCTAAGAGATAAAACCCTTGGCTTTTCTCCATAGACTGGCAAACAAGCCTGGAAGTTTGTTCTTCACTGGAACAAGAACAAAGTAAAACCCTTTATATTCCATCCCAGTCAACACCCTCAGATCTGTCCAGCGGTCCAAATTTTGCAGGGACTGTGACATTTGCCACTTTTTCACATGTAGAGGGCTATTAATGGTCTTTCTGCCTCCTGTTTGCTCTGCTTTGCTTTTGCTCTGTGCCCAAACCTCTGAAGCAGCTGCAAGTCAGGGGAGGAGGAAGCACCTCAGACACCATTTGCCACGAATACCTCTGGGAAGGAGGCTAGTATTGTCCTTATCAGTATCTCCATGTTGCTTTAATATTACCACAACTGTCTGCAAGTTGGCATGCTCTTTGTAAGGTTTCCAGATGCTGAAAGTTTCTGAAAAACACAGAAAACCTTCTGAGGTGTCATTTTCTCTCCCAAGTAAATTGAAATAGGCACCCCTTCCAGAGGCAATGTTCTTCTGCAGGGAGTATAAAGACAATGTTCACAGTAGGGAAAATCTTCAGAACAGTTTCATTTTTTTTTAGTATTAAAAATAAGGACATATGCCTTTTTAAGTATTTTGGCTTAATTTCTTCGCTTTTTGACCAGATATGATTGCTTATGTCTTTGCATCCACACATGCTGATTTGCCCACCTTTAGAAGTCTAAAGACTAAGACAGGAGTGCCAGGCAACAGAGGCAGACATACTGTCTAAGTTCAGGAACTTAACTTTAGTGAATAATTTATCCCAGGCAATTATCCTGGACTTTTACTGTAGTCAGTGGAAAGAGATACTTCCAAGCATATATTCAAATCACTTAAATTAGGTTCCAAAGGTGGCACACCAGATGCAACCTTCTTATTTGCATTTGGGGTGATAATTTGCTTTCAAAGGAAAATTCAGAGAGCTTATGTACCCAACCTTGTGCACTGTTCAGCATCTCCCTTTTTCCAATGCCTTGATAGATGTAAGTCTAAACACAGCACCTTTTGACTGTTAAAAAATAGTGTATTGAAAATAAAATTATGGACTTGCATTTCTGAAAACATGTTACATCACATCCCTCAAGCAGAAAGGAATACTCCAGAGAGTAATATGACATGACTGCATGGATTTCTGGACTAGCTATGTAGCTGGGACACTACCTTGAGTTTTTTCATCTTCTCCTAGTACAGATTTTAAAAAAAGTTCCTGTGGAACTTCTGTCCACCTGAACAGAAGACTACAGCTGTCTGAAGTCTTCATTCTCCCCAGATATTTCTTCAGATCTCTTCTTGTCTACATGGGAAAGACAACAATGGTGTTAATTTACTGCTCTGATTTACCACACACATATAGAACTTTTGCTGGTGAAATTCTCCTGGGGTTGTGAGGGGGACTTTACCCTCTTCTGAATTGACAGAAACATTATGAGAGACAAACTGCTCATTGGGGAATGAGTCTTAGACACTTGGAAATTCATATGTGCTGAGGGAATGAACCCTGCAGACTCTGACGTATACTGTGTGCTCAATATATAACAATATTCTAGAAACACCCTCCTTAGTAGCATGTTTTACGTTGCAAACCTTGACTTCAGTAGTAGAAAGAACATCAAAGGGCAAATTTCCACAAATGCTATCAACTGCCTGCTGCACATTGCTGAGGGTCATGCTCTGAGCCCCAAAACCCGAAGAGGGTCCTGTGTTTTCTGCAGTGGGAGTGGGATTTCTCTGTCAGTGTCCTCTCCTCTTACTCCTCTTCTCAAAGTGCTGGAAACAAAGGAATAAATGCTTAAAGTGACTCAAAACACAGGAAGGTTCATTCAGCAGGGACTGTATGGAAAAATCTTAAGGAAACCTTGACATAAAACAAATCCAATACCTATTCCTACCAGAGTCTCATATTACATTTGCACTGACTGACATATTATTAGCTGCCAAGGACTGATGCTACTGTAAAAAAATTCATTATGTCATTTTGACTGTTCAAATACTCATGAAAATAATTTTTTAAAAACTTCCTATTCAACTTTGACTACAAATAAAATATAAATAGCTAGAAGTGAAGAAATTGCTGTTTTGCTTTAACTGACAAAATAGAAAAATACCATAAACCGGGGAATAAAAGCATGTTGTTTTAGACAAATATTTTTCAACATGACTTTATATTCTTTTACTGTCAACATTTGAAACAACATAATAAAAACTATTTTATTTGATTTATCCATTCTACTTGAGTCTATGAATCTTGAGTTCATGTAGCAAGGTCAGAGAAGTTTAGGAATTCAGTGGTCTCAAATGAATGTCAGTTAGCTAAGACGTGCTCAAGGAGGGTCTATTAATAATGAAACCTCCAGGCAAATGTATAATGCAAGCCCTTCAGATCACAACACAGAGCTCACATTCTCTTGAGAGTCATCTGAGGACAAGATGCTTTGTTATAATGAAGAGAATATAATGTGCAGTGACAGGAACAAAAATCTATATTGGGCATTCCATATGTGTGCTTTTATATCCTAGTATCACTATTGCTACATAAATAATAGGAAGAGACCCATACAAATAGATAGTAAAGACTTCAAAAGACATTTTCTAACATGCATTTTTTAATATTTAAAAATACTAAAATATGTAAAAAGTCCAAATACACACTATTATATATCGTCATAATTACATACAGAAAACACAGTTTTACAAAACCCTAATCCTACACCTGACTTAGGAACAAAACTGACTTCCAGGAGAGGCAAAAATATAAGGCCTTAATTACCAGTATATAATATGCTCAAATCAATTTAATTTTAAAAAAAGTTAGAAAGTTTCAAAAATTAGAAAATAGCGGTTGTAATTTTACTAATTAGGAAAACAAAAAAGTATTATCTGTATTTTATGAATGGAGTGCATGAGAGTTGCATAACCAATTAATGGGCTGGAAGGACTGAAGGAGAGGTTTTGGTGGTTCCTAAACCAACATTCATACTACTGTTAGAATGTCAAGAGGTGCAGATACGCATAAGTTTTTTTTCTTTGTCTAAGGACATGCATCTCCACACTGCTCTCAAGACCTGTATGAGTGATCCCTCTGCTCCAAGACCATGAATGGATCCTCTTACTGCTTGACAAGAGTGAACCAGTTCTCACTGCAGGTACAGAATAAATTCAACAAAATCTAGGCTGTATAGAGGCAGTTCCCATGGTCCAGGCAAGTTGTTGACTGTACAGTTTCAACTCCTCTCCCCAGGAACTGCTTCTGGTTTACATGCAAGGTTGATGGCACAGCTGGACAGTGTGGTGAGCACCCACACCTTGTCTGCAGGGACAATCAGTGCTGATGCATCAGGCTTGGGCTGCCACTTGGACTGGACTTACTGAGGTATTTACATAGTGTGGACTAACACGGCTGGCACCTCAGCAGACATATTTTACACACACATCTCACACATTTGGCTCTCATTTCTAACAATGGCATCGGGTGTGTGCACTTCAGGAGCCGAAGGCTGTTTGTGCTCAGCTGTAACCCAGAACCACGCAAATCTTTTTGGCTGTGACCTGGTGCCTGAGCTGACAGGGGACAGTGTGTCTGTGGGACCCAGCATGGCAGGGACAACTACACTTGTGTCCTGTGAGAAAACTGCAGCCATCCTGCTGTACTGAGCAGCAGTCCTGCCGTCACCTGTTACCTCCCTGGGTCACTTCAGGCTCTGGGTAGTGTCAGGGTTACATCAGCTTTGCTCATGAAAAACTGAGCTAACATGAATCTTGTTCCAGAGTCCCACTGACCCCAGTCACAGTTGCATGTGAACACCTATTTTCTATTTCCTGAAGACAATAAACAGTAAAAGAATTTCTTATTTAAAGTACTAAGTAATAAATATTTGTTATTATTATTTTCTACTACTCTTTTTAGTATCAATCCATAAGAAAGAGTGCAAGTTACTAAGGAGGCTGTTATTATAAGTCATTCAGCACTACTTAAGTCTCACTGCAAATCTTGTCCTGGTCTTCTGAGTCCATAAGGTGTTTCCTTGGGCACCTTATTTTTCTTATTTTTGGGGGTTTTTTTTTGGTGGGTTGTTTTTGTTTGGTTCGGGGCGTTTTGGTTTTTGGTTTTGTTTGTTTGGTTTTCTGTTTGTTTGTTTTTGTGGGTTTTTTTTAGTTACACCAGTGTTCTATCTTATCAGCTTAGCATTGCTAAGACAAAGAAAATCACAGGTATATCTTTTAAGACAGTTTACAATCCTAAGAGCTTTTAGCCCTAGACAGGAAAAGATACTGGGAGGTTGTAGCTGCAAAAGCACATGAGGGGTCACCCTCTCTAGTCACATGTAGTTTGTCTGCTGGCTGGTGTTTAAAGAAAGGCTCCTATCCTGGTTTTGGGAAATGGAAAGAGTTTCCCTCCTGGGATCTAGTAAGAGGCTCGTGATACATTTATGTCGTAGTGATCAGAGCAAATGAAAGAACACATGTTTCTAGCCAGGACCAAATGCTTGGGGAATATCCAGACTGCTGTGATAGCCAAGAACTACTGCCTAGAAAGTTCTACTTTACCCTATACCAGCTTGTGGAGGAAGGCCAAGCATTTGTCACCTAGTTTTGTGTGATATTTTGAGATTTTTATGCTGTTATTAGAACTGGTCCCAGCATGAATTTATGAGATGGAACTTCACCTATACATGCCAGCTGGGGAATGCACTTGTCAGGTTACATCTGCTATTACAGAAACATAGTTTATAAAATCAAATATATGATACAACTGTAATCCTCAGAGTCCATGTAAGTGCAAAAAATCTAATGTAGACAAGTGGAGATGTAAATAAGCAGAATTATGAGATTTTCACAGCACGTGGAAATATATGAAGAATATTTACTTCAGTAAGAGCATGGATGGACCATATCAGTCAGACCCCTACACCTATTAACTCTTCACAATCAAGTTACAGATGTCAAAATACTGATAGTGCCTATAAAACAACTAATTAGATTAGTAGCATTTCATGTTGCAATATTCTGAGGACGCAGACTAAATTGGCACCTCAGAGCACCTGGGAATTTAATTTACTCCTTCTCTACTTAATTTCAAAATTATTGAGTGGCCTACTAAGCCCTTGTGTACACTTTGCATCTGATGGCATGCACACAAGAGAAAATTATTAAAGGTTTAATCATTTGCCAGTTGGGCTGTGGACAGACAGTTGTTTGTTTCAAATGCAGCATGTTTTTTGGAAGTGTTTAACATTCCTACTTGCAGTTATTAAATGTTTTAACTGTTATGCTTCAATTACAGCTGCTGCAGGGGACCCCAGAAGCAGTTCCATGATGCAAATGTTTAGGTCTCAGTGTTGCAAATCCATTTCAGAAGTCCCAAGTAGATATTAGTCTTCTTCCTGTACCCTACTTTTCACAGGTGCTGAACCCAGAAGGGACCTGCATTAATTCCCAAAACATGCCCTGCTTTGAACGCAACCGTCACTGGGGCCCAGATTAAGAACATGCCACAAAGTGCCTAATCCTCGTAGACTAGATCAGCATTTAAAGCATCCTAAAACACTGGATTATAAAGACAACTGTCTTTTTCCCCTTGAGGCAGAGATAAGACAATTCAGAACTCATTGAAGCACCTTGACAGGATGTTTACAAAGAAAAAATCCATTGTGGGGAGACAATCTTTCACATACCACCACAGACATGTCATTTAAATTGTATAAGGAAGTTCTTCATCACTTTTAATGGGGGAAAAAAGCAATTTGCCTACCTTTTGCTCCACTCATCTCTTGACCTCTAGTTGGGAGAGAGATTGGATCTAGGAACCAAAAAATTCATATTTAAAAATAGCACTATAAAACCCACACAGCCACTAATACTAGATGCCTTTTTGTTGTCCCTATTCCTCTAGCAGGTCTAAAAAAATAAAGTCATTGATAACCAAGTAATTAGCATTAAGCTAAGGAAAATTCCAAATGGAAAAGTTTCTCTAAAAATGTTTACTGAAGCTCCCTTAATGCAATTGCCTTTGGCTATATTACAGCCATAGTTTGTTTTGAAGAGTTTGAATGTCTGCAGTCTGAAAAAAAGTGCTGACAGGAAAACTTAAATGTAACAAACGTTATAGAAAAAATGACTAAATCTGTAATAGACATTGTTTTGTTTCCACTGTGACTTGAAATGAGAAATGAAAAGGAGGTTTAGGTTAAGGTTTAATGAGAGATTTTTCACTTAAAACATAATTAAGATATTGAAAAGTCTAACAAAAAATGAAGATTCAAACAGCATGGAGTTGAAGAGCAGTGAGTAGAGAGCACTTTGGGGCATGGCTGATAAATAGCAGTCCAAAGAAAAGATTAGAAAAATTGATTAGAAAGACCCATGGTTATATTCATACTAATTTCCCAAATTTCACTGTGGTCTTTGGAATGGGGATTATTATTAATTAGGCTCTTGCAGCTCCTTTTGAACACTTATTATTGTGGTTAAGGAGTACTGTAATTAAACATAATATGAAAAACATGGTGTTATTGAGATTACTTTTCAACATACAGCTGTGCACATGTACCTATGCTAAGTCTTTAAGAAATGTTAAAGATGCTAATCAATCAAACATTTATTTTAACCTTCCCTCTGTATCATTAGAAATCATTTTTTTTTCTACCTAAACTCCTCTCATCCTGGAGACAAGAGAGAAAAACGAGGTCGTGACACTGTGGATCAAATACACTCAAACTAAAGTTGTAAGGGTCAGTGCAGACTGGAGATTTAGGAGGAGTGAGATCCATTCTGCAGCAGAATGGTGCCACTAGTCAGTAGGTCTCCAGCTGTATTAATTTGCTAGTAACTCATGGAGTCAACCTGGGCAGTGCCCCTCAGTTCTGGTAAGTGTCCATAGTCTCCAATTCTCCTTCCTCCATTCCCCAAAAAAAAGAAAAAATCCCCAAACATCACTGAAGAGAGAGCTATAGCTGTATGAAAAAGAGTCCAATTCCCAAACATGGTTGAAGTCTGGTTGCCTTTCTCTGCATCCTGGTTTGGACCAGTTTTCTTAGGCATTTACACCCGTGTCATGACCAGGCTTGGATGGGTCCAGCAACCTAAGAGACCATGGCAGTCTTGCTCTGGACTATTTCTATGCTGAGGGCAATCTGATTCAGACTGTCATGAGTGTTTCTTCAAACAACATCTGATTCTTAACAGAAGATACAGCCTCCTTTTAACATCAAATATCACCACTGGAATTCCTTAAAAAACAAATTATTTCAAGAATTCTTTATTACATTGACTTAAAGGAAAGAGAGGTCAAACAAGAATACAGACCACTGAAAATGGATTCTTACTCTTCTTTGCTCCTGTAACCCACTCAAAAAGTGGAACAAAAGCTTTCACAGGACTGGAATGCAGCACTTTTAACTTTACTGCTATGAAGCACTTATTTCTAGACGAGACTACTAGTTCGCTTACAGAAGATTTTAACCACCAAAAAATTTAAATTTTTGCAATTAGAAATATTTTATGAGTGAATTTCTAAATGTAACACTTAACACTTCCACTGCAGCTAAGTGTAACACTTAACACTTCCTCTGCAGATATTCAAAACTACTGGATAACCACTTTTATTTAGATGCCAAAATACAGATGTAGGCGTCAAAACTCATCAGTCCTATTTTAGTATCTATATTTAGACTACAATTCCTATCTCAGTTTTATTTAGAAGAGAAAATAAATACAGTAAAATAAAAATTAAGAAAAACCTAAGACCTGATCCAAATCTGATTCATTTGGAATTTTCTTGCACCTAGTGTTATTAAGCAAATAAAGGATGATGATTGGAAAGGGAAACTAAAGTGGAGATTGAGAAAAGGATTCAGAGAGAAGCATGAGAATTTAAGTATGAAGAAGGGAGTGAAAGGGTAAAGACAAAAGAAACAAGATTAAATGGGATAAGGTCTGGGAGAAAAATCCTTTCTGGCCAGACCTATGGAAACTGATGGCCTAGTGATTAAAATTTTGTTTGTGGATTGTCTCTGAACCGCTGCCAACATCAGATAATTTAGCCATGGCTGGAGTCGAGGAATGAGTTACCTTTTTCCTCTGTGGAAGGAAAATCACTTTGCAAGACATTTTGTAGGGTATTTCATTGATTCAAACTGTACCTGAAACTGGCTCCTGATAACAGCTGAAATTAATTTTTGGGCCCTGGCCATAACAGAGAAATCAAAAGAATTAACAAAACATATACATTTTCAGAAAGTCTGATTTTCAATATTCACTCATGCAAATATTAAGTTATTGCTCATGTAATCAGGATTCAGAAAAAAAGGGGGCAATATTTAAGAGTGTTAATGTAGTTTTTGGTGCATACCATATATAATGAATGAAACAAGGAAATTAAAAGCTATGTTATACAAAACGAATATGAATGTAGGATTATTTTGACAGCCCTTTGGAAAGAAATGGTGGACTTCTGTAAACTGAAGAGTAAAACATGAATAGTTTAAGTAGGTGTTTAGTGTAGAGGGTTTTCGGTTTGTTGTGTTAGCAGTCATTGTCTTCCATCACAACTGGAAAATCTGACTCTGAGAAGGGGGAAAGCACCATGCCTCAGGGTCTCAGGATGAGAGACGACTGATCTCATCAGTTATGGATGAACTTTCTGGTGGGGTACAGGTGAAAGGAATCACAAGCTCAGCCATAGACACAGGGCTGGAAAAGCTCTCTTGGGTCATGAAGCAAAAGTCTTGAAGTCTTGAAGCAAAAATGAGGCATGGGAAGTTTAATCCCAAACATCTCAACTTTACCAAAATTCTGATGTCGTTGGATTATGTTAGGAGGAGGTATACTAGACAATCCTAGCTGCACATGCCAGGCTTCTCTTTACCCAAGTTTTATATCTTGCTGGTTTTTAATTTTTGCTTGGAGAATACAGATAGAAGCACAGTCAGTGAGATGAAAACTAAAGCTATGCATACTTCAGCCTGTTTGTCTGAGGACATCATTTTTCTGTAGCTGTAGGGGAGCTGCTGTCCTGCATTGTGTGAGCCATCTTTTTCTTTACACATCAAACCCCAGAGGCTTTTATCTCATTTTCAGCTCTGTAGATTGTTTCCTTCTAAAATTATAGTGAACTTTAAATGGCAGGTAGCCTTTTTTTCAATGCTGATGAAATTTATTCCATTCTATAGTACTTGTCCCTGTGCCTTGTCTCTTATGCCAAAATTTCAGAACAGGGAAGCTGAGGTAGTCAGTACAAGCAAAGAAAATGTGAAACTATCATTCTTCTAAGCACATCACTAAAAACATCTTGGAAAACAGCCCAGGCACTTCCAACTCTGCCTCTTCAGTCATTAAAAATGGAGGTCAGCAAATTTATATACATATATATGTGTGTATGTGTACATGTGTGCATGTGTGCGTGTGTGTATACATATATATATATAGGGTCTCTGCTCATGGGCTCTGCATGATTACCATCTCCACCAGAGCCCTGTGCCCTCTTCACTCACACTTAACTCCAGCTGGAGATCTCTCTGAGACCATCACCTGCTTTGACCCTTTCTTCCATCTCCCTCTGAATGCAATAATACAGCAGCCTGGCATGAAGTTCTTTTTCTAGACGCAGCAGTTTCACAGATGTATACACTACCTCATTTTTCTAAAAATAACAAAGGACAGGAAATGCTGAGCTTGACTTCTTCCCCCCTGTATCACAGAGCATTCAGTGGCATAAGTGAAAATGAGAGTCATAAAGCAGTGTTTTTGATTCAGACACTCAGGGAAGTGGGTTAGTAATATATACCATATTTTTTTATTTGGTAAGAAGTTCAGACTTCTTAATGTCCTGTTACATATCTGAAGCATTATGTGCACATGCCTGACCAATTAGGTTAAGTCTATACATCATGCTGTTTCATCACTTACTTAAATTCAGTGAATTATTTCCCAGCCAGATTTTATTTTCTGATGTACTCAACCATCCATGTGAGGAACAGAGCAAAGGAAATGTGTCTCTTCTTCTACTGTAGGAAAAAAATTATCATAACTATAACATCAAAATACTTCTGTTCTTGGTGCTGTTGTCATGAAATATATTCCATGGAGTTTGTTTAACTAAAACAAAAATTGAGATCCCAGGATGGTTCCTGTCTTCTAAATATATGATCTAGAAAACTGAGAAAAGTGAAGATCTGTTACAATCCACTGAAGAAATATCTTCAGGCTGGAAAAAAGTAATCCAACGGGGATGCTAGACTATCTGTGCAGAATGACTTTTTGTAATTCTGTGGACATTTGTGGACAGTATCAGTGTACCTGGCATTCAGTAACAGCCAGCTGGGCTAACAAATGGACACAGAGGAGAATCCTGGTATGCAATACAAGTGCTTTGCACTGCTTCAGCACCCACAAAGCTAATGTTGCCAGCTACCTCAGAGGTTCTGAGCATTATACATCCAGATAAGAATTTTTCCTGTGTTTCTGAATCTCTGTGTAAGTGATAAAGCATGTCTGAAAAGCAGACTTGACACTTGATATCTGTAATACTTTTTTCCAAAATTTTTACCACTTGGCTGTATTTTCCAGCAAAAGAAGGCTAAAACAATGCAGCTCATTCTTTCCCAAACATTCCATGCAGAAGTAAGGAGGCAAAAACCCCAAAAGAAAAACATGAAATAGTGCAATTTGATCACAGGTTTGAACGCTGTTCTAACAAAGCAGATTGCAGATTTTGGGGAGGATCAGAGATGTTGATAGGATTTTTTTTTTTAATTGCATATACAAGCAAATGCAAGAACGTAGAATGTATGCAGAAGAACAAATCTGAATCAAGAGGTAACTTGTTATATCTGTATTTTGATAACAGCTGCAAAAATTACATTAATAGATGAGACAAATAACAAATGTATTTAAAAAAAACAGGTTTTCTCCTCTATATTTATGACACTGATCAGCTTTTTATGCCTTCATTTTACAACTACCGTGTTTTCAGTTTACCTTCTTGGCAATCAAAACTGAAAAGGCACTTTATAACATCTGTGTGCAATTTTTACAGACACAAGTGATTCATAAACTTTGATTTCAAAGACATTTCCTACAACTCTTCTTGCTCCACAGGACCACATGAGTTTCCCCACAAAAACGCTTGATTTGTTTCCAGAGTTTATCTCGCAATTCTGTTGTCTTGGGGATGAAGTGGTTTTGTTATAGCTCAATCATTGGGAGCTATTAACTCAGCAAGTTCAGACAAATTACTGAGCTAGGAAAGGATCCCTTAACTGTTTTTTGCTCTGAGCTTCTTTTGTTACTTTCACTAAATATTTCTGAATTGGAAAAAAAATCCACAAAAACAAACAGCAAAAACAAAACCAAACCACAACAAAAGCAAACAAAAACAAAACAAAAACAGAGAAAAAGATCTAATAATTGTAATAATATAATTTGGACTTTATCCATATTGTTTCCATGATTAAAACAGACAAATAAAATCTATGTTAAGATAAGGTGAGAACAAGCGAGGAAAGAAAGCTGTAGTTGGTTGGAATAAATTGAAACAAATTATTTCCTAACAAAAACTGGAATAAGTAAATATGCAAATAATAAAATATTGATCTTGACATTGCTATTACAAAACTATACACTAAAATTCAGTCAGGCTTGAGGCCACACGCTGGTAATTTAAAGCTTAAATGAATTATGAAACTCTCCTAAATATTTCACATGTAATTTTGTAACATCTTCTGAAAAAAAAAACTTGTGGAACCCCAAAAACTTATGGTTTGTTTGGAACAACTGTTTGCTGAAGTGGAACTGCAGACAAGAGCATGTCTGATCCATGCTAAATACAGTCCTTGCTACCATTGTAGTGATGTCTTGGAAGTGACAAATGAGGAGGGAATTTCTAGCAAGTAGCACTCTTCTGGGTTTTTAGTGAGATCTAGTTTGTGCTCAGTGACTAAATGCTCCTTTTAAAAAAGCAACACATAAAGAATGACTCCAGGATGTGTGATACCTTCAATTGTTTGATTCAGGAAAATGTTACAGGATAAGGAGAGATTGTGGATTCTGAGTTTTCACTGGAGTAGTTTCAGGCATTTTTGTACATTCAAATGAATTGCAATAAAAATATTTGGAAGTATAAGGAGAAGGAAGCTGTTCTCTAAACTCAATGGAGGGGTGGGTTTTATTTGGTGGGATAAGGCAAGACCAGATACAATCATATATATAAATATTTTTGTGATTACTGTTTTGAAGATTTTATGGCATTAAAAAAGCATAAATATGCCTTCAACTAGTTGTGAGGTCTCACAGTTCCCAGTTATTCAAAGAAAAACAAAAAAAAGATCAGAACTTTTTAGCTTTATAGAATTCAGTGTATCCTACCTAGGTGAGTTAGGCTGAGAGCTAGAAAATGCATCTACATCTCTTCCAACCTGATCTTAGAGGTGTTTTTCAGCAGGTGGAAGTGGATCCAAAAGATGTGGACAGGGGTGTTTGTAGGTGAGAGTTCTGGGTTTGGCTTGTGTCATTCTTCTAGGACCTCTCTAACATTACTGATGAAGGTATTTCGTGACATGCCTCCTGTTTAATTGTGAGGCTGACTGAGAATTTGGTCCACATTCCCCATTTCCAGCATGAACTGACGATCACAGCCAAAAGTGATGAGTTGAAAACTGGACCAAAATAAATGTGAGCTCTTTCCGAAAGAGGTCATTTACTTCAGCTGCATGCTACACAGAGGGATTTTCCACTGACAAGACAAAATACCATTAGCATAGATCTGGTTGATTTCCCAGTCAGACTTAATGTCTTACAGGACTACACCAGTAGTACAAAAGGTCTATTTTCATGTAGCCAAAATTATTACATGGCTTGGGAGTGAAGAGTAAAATTGACTTTATTCCCTAACTGTGCTGAGAATCTGTTGAAGTAAAAATGTCTCTAAAATGGTCTTGCAGTCATTTGAGCTGCATTTTGAAACTGAGTTCATATTTGACACAGAATGAATGGGTGCTCAAAATACAAACACCAAAGAGAGAGATGATTCAGTCTCTGACAGAAAAAAGTACTAAACGGAGGCCTTAAATTTTAGCTTTCATATTTTCCATATTCTGTACTGCACTAGTATATAACTCTGAACTCCATATAAAGTGTTAGAAAGTTCTCTTCACAGTTTAGTTAGACAAAACAATCCTTTTCCAGCCTAAGAACCAAGGACACCATTGCAGCTTCAGGCCCTAAAGGTGTAAACAACAGTGAATTGAGGAGAGCAATCTGGGGAGATGTGACTGCATAACCTGAAACTGTAACTGGGCAATTAACCCCAGAATGTAAATTCACTAAAGCTTAAAAGTGTGAAAACTCGTGACCTGGGTTCCATCTTGGGTGGAGCCATGGCCAGGGTCTTGTATTGCCCAAAGTGGATCCTTTGAAAGCCTTTTCAATAAATACCTACTTTATTCCTTTAATACTGTCTGGCCTCTGTTCTAGGCAGGCTCTTTAGTCATCAAAACTACCTGAACGATACTCCTTAGCAGCTACCTGTAGACTTTTTTTACTTGCTTCTATTAAAAAACTTCTAGTAAAAATTAAACTTATATTTTTACAAAGGTTCTTCATAATAAAAAAGAAATCTTTCTTGTGGCAGGGCTACACTTCATCAGGCAGACCTGTAGGCTTGGGGAGATGTGTGTTTTGTGCAAGTGGCCTCATAGAAACATCTGCAAATGTTGTCTTGTCATAGAGCAAGGAGCTGGTGGCCCAGAGGGATTTGGTCCCCAAGGTTTTTGTTCAGTGTTCACAGTTCCTATTTCTGCTGCTAGGACAATGGAGAAGGGTGTTGCTGGAATATAGCCCACAGCAAAGAGATTGCTCAAACAGAGGATCTTGATGTTAAAATTATGTGTTAGTGGAATTTTGGTTGGTAGTTGCCAACATCTTGGAACAGTTTAATCTTCGCTATACTATTGAAATTATTTTCAGAGGGAACATCTGGAACATAAAGATGTTAAGTAAAGAGAAAGCCCATGGAATGATGGGAGAAGGTATCATCTTATTATATGGTGTGACAGGGTGGTCTCCTGGAGGAATGTTATGGTAGAGATGGGGGTGAATGAATGGAATACACATAACATGGAATCTTATTGTTGCCTTGCTATGTCTCATCCTTTTCTTTTGTATCATACCTGTATGTGGCTGCTGTCTTCCTGTTGCCCAAATACTACATAGTCTACATAAGAAGGAGCAAAATGTATTGTGTGGGTTAGTCTAAAAAAACAAATTAACCAATTGCTTAAATCTCCTTGGAAGCTGACCTGAGGAAGCCACAGGTTGGCTAAGTTTCTGTGTTTGTCAAGAGACCTGCTGAGAAAAGGGACTGGTGCTTCAGAACAGAGAAAATGTTTGTTGGTGGGGTGCTTTTTCTTTCTTCTTCAGAACAAGGGCGTGTACTAAGTTGTGGTGGGTTGTTTTTTCAAATAAGCCAGAACTGCTGCTTCATTTAGCTTGGTGACATACCACATATATTTGGGACATACAAAGGATTAAGATCAACTTATTATTTTAAGTCTTGGACATCTCAGAAGAGTGACTTGGGGGGAAAATTTCTAGTATAGAGAAATGATACAGGAAATTGCCCCAGGGAGCTTGACTTCTTTGGCTATTATTTACACTGAGGAAGAAGAGTTTAACTCTTCATTTGAGAGTCTAACTTCATTCATTGAATCTAACTGTTCATTTATACTGCAAAATTAGTTCAATTAAACTGCAGGATGACTGGAGCAGAGGACTTACACCCATGGCTATCCAAAGACATTTTATATAGGAGCAGAAAGACATAAGTTCTATGTGGTTTGCAGCAAAAGGTTTCTGCTAGTAAAATGGAATACTTACGTGGCGACAGACAAGAAACAGATAGAGTGGGTGTAGAGAGTAAAAAGCTTGACTTGGAATATCAGAGGAAAAGGGAATGTCTTCATGGGGAAAAAAAATGTCACTCAAAACTAGATTTTCTGCAAGTAGAATGATGCAGTTTGTGAGTTGTGCTATACCTTTCAGCACAGAGTGGATCTATGTCCATTTAGCAAATGAATACCTGAACCTAAAAAGAGTCACTTTCTCTGCTGAACAGCAAAGCAAACAGGTGCTCTCTCCTCAACAACAGTGGTAAATTATATGGAATGGCCAAACATGGGCTGGAAAACAAAATTACCCATTTCAGGACTTTTCCCATAGCAGTCTGGAGAAAGAAATGCCCAATTATGTCAGGCCCAGATGGTTCATGTAAAGAGTAGGTCAGCCATACTGTTCTTCCATTTCTGTGCATGATTTTATAATCATCTCCTTGATGCAAGCTAGTTTTTAAGTTCCCAAGAAGAGCTCAGGGGAGAGTGTGATATTTAAGCCTAGACATCTTTTTTCATCTAGGTTTCCTGTCACAATGCCAGTGTCTGTGTGTGCAAAGTTCTGGCAGCCTGAAATACTTTGATATATTTTTTCCCAGGCTTCAAAAGGAAAGGTAAACAATGGGCTTGCAACTCCAGGGCAAGCATCAGTAGCCAAGAGTTTACGAGGTGGATTATCTTCTTTATGATTCTGGCATCACTTTAAGTATTTTGCCATGTAGAAGGGATGTATGAAAGAAAAAGAAACTAATTTAGTGTTTTGTGAGGCTGCAGGTTTGATGCCTTAAGGTGACTTCTGGTCCACACAGGTTTCATAGGTTTTTTGTTCTTGCAAGAGGTAAAAGAGAGAGCAACTCTGCATCAAAGACTAAATAAAATCCATTTAAAACCAAAAAGAAAAGCCTAATTTTCAGTAGCTCCTTGAAAGATATTTGGACTTCCTTGACAGTTCAAACAATACCTAAATTATAAAAGAAAAAGAGATCAGGGAAGCTTAATAGTGTTTTGGGTGTTTATTTTAAATGTTTAAAATACACTAACAGGGAAGTCATGAGTTCAATATGCATATAGTGTGCTTCTTTTGTGTTAAAATACTGCTGTATAATCTAGTAAACATAATCTTGTAACTGGTAAGGTTTAAACATGAGAGCATATTTTGAAGGCTGATTTTGTACTGTTCTGCCTGGACAGACAATTCTAAAGTCCTTAATTGTTCAGTCCCACTTCTAATGAGTAATCCAGCAATCTGGGGATGGGAGGGTGACATTTAACAATTGAGACTGAGATGGGAATAAATATGAAGAGCAGTGAGATGTTCTTAATGATCTTCTCCAACCTAAATGGCTCAATGATTCTATGGAGTGAATTGCAATTTAGCACAAAGTGAGAAAGAGAACCCTCAGAGAAATGTAAAGCAGCAAGACCAGGAGATAGTCTAACAAAATATCAGGGAAAACTTCTGATGGGACAGGGTATAGATGACAGATTAATAATTATTTGGAGTGCATTATTTGATTTATTGAACACTGGCAGGAGCAGGCTGTTCTATTCAAATTGTTCTATTCATCCCTTCATCCCTTCTATTCATCACTTGTCACTATAGTGGCAATTATAATGGCTACCTAGCCATTATACTTGCTGTAAATAACAGTAGTGCATAACACAGAGTCTTTATCTTTTTATTTTTTGTCACACTGAATGTGAAATCAAAGCTATTTAAATATAAATATTATACAAATCCAATGCAATCTGGAAAAGTAGGCTGGATGACCATGGAGAAATTTGAACTTTCTGCTTTACATCTGTGTCAGCTTAGAGAGTGGAAATCTGGTTTGTAATACAACAGTGAAAAAGGCAGACCTTGTACTAAGGAGACTTTTGGACATGGGACAAAAGTCATAACAAATAATCAGTGCATTCGCCACAGCAAGAGATTGAGATAGTATAAAAACTCTCTCTTAATAGAAATTATTTCCCTCTTCCCTTTTACTTTATCATTTTTTTGCCCTTTTTAAGTGTGTAGTTTCCTCAAAAACTTATTATCCCTGGAAAATATTCTGCAGATTTGGAATTGCATTCAAAGAGAAATACTAGTGTCTTTAGTATGTTATATCTGAATACAAGGAGAGTTTCCCTCTTCTTCTACCAGATGTTCTTATCATGTGCTGCAATGCTCAGTCCTCCCTTTGTTGTCCAAGCTACATTATAAATTACATATATCCTTTTGCTTCATGTTCTTAGAAGGGAGTACAAATGGCCTAAAAAGATAGACTTGATTTGGGTGTTTATAGTAATTGGAGAGATTGAAATTGTGTTCATTTTCACAACATTTTTGCATTCCATTTGCATAATTTCTTAAGGTGGAAGATACTGCCCAGAAAAGCATCAGGGGGTCTAAAGCCTCTGGCGGCATTAAACCCTTCTTTGCTCCAGGCTACTAACTTCTTTCATTTACTTGACTTATGTAGCCAGGGAGCTCTTATATTTCACTAGAAATGACTGTAAAATACATTCCATTACAATTATATTTCCATACTCATTTAATTTAGTGCCAAGCAAAGAAAAATTCAGACATTCAGCCCACTGGTGTTTTCATTTGTTTTCTTGAGTATTTATGTAGAACCTCCACCTCAGAACAGACATTCAGGCAAAGTGAAGCTTGGCTAATGCCAAGGTCCCTAGTCCTGCCATCAGCTCTATATTTGCAGACATATTTGCAGACATAAAAGTCCCAGCTCTGTCAAAATGCATAAGACTGACTGCAACAGCTCTGAAAGTCTGTGAGAAATTTGACAGGGAAAAAAGGATATTTTATAGTTCCCAGAAAGATGCTGCTGCATCTAATTTATTGCACAAAGTTTGGGGATGCAGTCATTAAGTGCCTTCCTAAATTAGATGATCTGCTAGGGGTGCCACTATAATGTGTGCAGTGGATTTTCTTTGTATGAAGCTCACTGAAGAAAATGGATCACTTTTGTTCAAAATCTCATGCTCACAAAATTTCACGTGTCAGTTTTAAGTGCAAAATGAGTCTCCTGAGATTCTGAGTTTTGAAATATTTGTGGAGATGCCTGGTACTTTCACACAGCTTTATCTCAGCACTGTAAAATTCCCATGGTTTCTCCTGAGTACTCTGTAACTGTATAAAACCCTAAAACAGTTGAGAAGGATCAGATCATCCTGCTGTTGTAATGGGGGAAATTCGGACTGCATCTGTTCTAAGAAAAAAATATGTAGAAATGTTGTGGATCTTTTAGCTATTTACCTTCACTAAATATAGCATAGTGAGCCTGTCAGTCAATAACCTGAGGTTTCCTCAGCCTTTTGGGGAGATTCTTCCCTTCAAAGGACTTTTTAGAACTTCTTAAGCAACCATCTCTCAAGCTTTTATTTTACTGTCTGGTCCCACTATTGCTGAAAAAAAGAGATTAATCAGCAGCTAAAACCCCTTACGCTTGTCTCTCCATAAGATTTATGCATCAAAGAGCACTCTGCCCCAGGGGTAAAGGTCACTTTCACAGATACATTTCCCCATGTATTGCCAACTGCTTCTACTTTTCAAAGAGCAGTGGGTTCCCTCTAACCAGCTATGTTTCATGACTATGTTAAAAATAAAGCAATTTAGAAGAGAAGCTCTCTCCATCTGTCACTTTTGAAAGGTTTTACAGATAGGTGATAACATTGCTTTTCTTCAGTTCTTGCTACTTATTTGAAATGCATTCTGTGCCACTTTGAAATCCTGCCTGTTCAGAACTCCAGTGCTGTAGACATCAAATGAACCTTGATGGTGTCTTTGCATTTGAGACTTCTCTGGAAACCAAGCAAAGGAGAAAAGAGAAGAGAAGAGAAGAGAAGAGAAGAGAAGAGAAGAGAAGAGAAGAGAAGAGAAGAGAAGAGAAGAGAAGAGAAGAGAAGAGAAGAGAAGAGAAGAGAAGAGAAGAGAAGAGAAGAGAAGAGAAGAGAAGAGAAGAGAAGAGAAGAGAAGAGAAGAGAAGAGAAGAGAAGAGAAGAGAAGAGAAGAGAGAAAGGTGGTCCAAGAGCATAAGGTTAATCTTCATCTTCTCAGTGTGAAAAATAGTACTGGGAGAGAAAATAAGAAAATTCTTAAAGAAACTGAGGTGGGAGCAAAGCAGATCTAGGTGTTAGGAAAGTGTCAGGTAAAGGTGAGTAAGGCTTGCAGAAGTCATATTAAGAATCTGAGAAAAATTACTACTTTTGCTGTCAAACTTAAAATTATCAAGCATTAGATTAGTTCAAGGTGAAACATTAACTGTTTGTATTTAAAACTGCCACTATGTCCATTTTCACAGTCAAGACTTATGGACACAAGAATTTGGATAAATAAGATTTGCTGAATCTTCAGTCTAGAGCTCCCTGATGATTCACCTGGAATAATTCAAATCAGTCTGACAAATCTAATCTCTATCATTTTACATACCCATACTACTGTTCTGTGAAAATGAGATTATAAAAGATACTCTTCTACTCTTTCACTTTTCAACCTGCCATTCACTTATATTTCTAAGAGGTATGTTCTTGGTAGTGTCCATTACATCACAAAAGGTTTTTAACTTGCTAGAGTGCACTAACCATACCTTTCCATGTCCTGTCTCCCAGAAGATCTTGACAAAAATTCCATACATTTAATTATTAAATGAGATAGTCAGGGCAAAATTTTCTTAGTAGCTTTATTACGCTACAAATAGTCACCAAAAAAAGTCAGTGAACAAAAGCAAAGAGCAATCTTCCAGCCTTTCAGTAACCAGCAAGAGCTTATTTTTTTTCCGAAATGTAATTCCCTGCAAAATTACAAGTTTGTCTTCAACCAAATATCAGATTTATTTATGGGGGGTTTGTTGTTGTAGCTGTTGTTGTTGTGTTTTGCTTTGGGGCTTTTTTGCAACCAAAGTTTTTCAGACATCTTTCTTTCTTTTTTAATTGAGCAAAAAACAAAAGTCAAAACAATTCTGGTATGAGTTTATGACTTTGTCCTCCCCATTTCAGTGACCTCTTTAGAGGACATTCTGGTTTCCATTTTCCATGTGCATGTTAGCTTGACAGCCTGTAGATATACATATACAATTGTAGGTATACCTATATAATATATTTCCCCTCTGCTTTAAAGACGTGGTTTCATTTTCCCCTTCTTTTATTGACAGACTTGTCATTGACTCCAGTGTTCATAAAAGTAATGATGACAGATAGATGTCTGTAACTGAACAGCCCACAGTGGAGTTCACTTGTTCTAGCAGGTATTTCTTTTTTGCTTTTTCCTACTGACTTTGTTTCCTTTTCTCTGGAGCAAGTGTATTTAGGGATTTATGAATTATTTTCACTGAACAATGACAAAAATATAGAATTTTGCTGGGCAGCAAACTTTTCTACTGTTTTTTTCTTCCCTACTGCATAGGTTCACATTGCTTTGATTTTATGAAATTTAAAAAGTTTCATTCTAACTGAACTCACATTTTTCTTTATTTAGTATTCTTCTATTTTGCAAGAGAGAATAAGACTTCTTGATATCTTGTAAGAGCTCATAACTAGCTCTCTCATCAGCCCATGTAATATGCTAGTTGTTCTACCAAAAAAAAGAGTTCTTTATTTTCTGTGGATCATTCCATGATACTCACAAATATGTTTACTTTCAGCTCTTAAAATGAGTACTATGAAAAAAAAACTTGCAAAATCTACCAGTGAGAGAAAGCTGGTTCCAGGAAAAGGAAGAGCAATCACAGCATTAGGAGTGGGGAGACTCTTTATGGCAAAACAAGAGCTTTCTAAAACAAAATGCAAGTTGGCAGCTTGTGAGGCGGTTAGTAGAAACTGAGGTTTTAAGCAGAACTTGGAGAGAAGTTCAGGTGCTTTTCCAGGGATTTGAGTCAAATATGTCATCTGGAGTGGTCTCACCTGTCAGCACAGATAGTTCAGGGAAATACCAAGACCTAACTCTTTGTCCCTGGTTTTCAAAGTAGAGCAAACTGAATTTAACACATAAAACTTGCAGTTCCTTCCATCCCCCTGCCCCTTTCCTTTCCCCTGTTTTATTTGTCTAGCACTTGCCAGCAGGGATCAGACACTAGGAACAGTTCAGTCAGCACCTTTTTCTGGGCCACAAGCACCAGACCAGAATTTATTGGCGTTATTCACTGCAGGGATGATCACTACATCCAAGAAAGAGCCTCTCCTGCAGGGTAGTGATGCTTTGCCACCAGCCCAGCCAGCCAGCTCTGACTGCAGGTTTTAAGCTTTGTTTCATGCCCCTCGGGCTGAGAAGAGCCTTCGCCTTCAGGAATGCTAACCATCCTTGTGGGATTGGATGCCTGTGTTTCATCAGACAATAAATTAGAGAGCTCACGTTGGACTGGAAGTGACCATTTCGCCTAGCTCGGGGTGGGGATAAAGAGACATGGCTGAGCTCTGATTTAGAAGACCGGCCAAGAGTCATATTTATCAAGTGGATCTCTATCCATCTTCTGGGTGGAAAACGGTAGCTGAAGCACTTCCCCTGCCTTGGGGGGGTTGAGAAGGGGGTTAGTGAGAACGGGAGGTGTGGGGGCTGCTTTGTGGGGCAGCCTGCAGTGACACGGCAACCCAGACATATGGTGTCATTACTCAGCCGACACAAATTTGACACTTGGTGAATTTATTATATTTTGGTTTGCTCCTGGTGCCTGAAAGGCTTTGCAACTGTCTCTTCATAGGGCCTGTCACAGATGTTGATGTATTTTCCTCCTCCACAGCCAGGTTTTACTGTGGAAACTGATACAACTTCACGATAGAATTTCTGGATGAATTATTCACGCATTGCATGCTTTCTGCACATAGGGGGTTGGAAGAAATCCATCCTATTCAATAAATCGCCTCTTTAATCCCCTTTAACAGAGAATTTTCCCTGACTTTAAACCATTTCTATTATCACCTTTGTGATCCTAATGTTTTGGATAACATATTTATAGTTAATAGCTTTGTTAAATTTTTCACTATATTTCACCTTAACATGCAATTGAATTCTCCAGACACAGTGATGAAACTGATACATCGAAGAGACAATAAACCATATGGCCAGATTCTCATCATCTTAACTTTTGGTAGCCCTTTTTTATCCTTTTTTTTCTTTTTTATCCTGCAGATCATTCCATGTCCAGTGATTTATAGGCTAATTCCTGAAATATCTCAATATTTGTTGTTGTAGACAGAATGGGTTGCTGATAATGTCAGTACCATCTGTGGAGATGATTTTTTAATTGAAAAGAATTTTCAGTCTTGAGAATAGAGTTGGATGAACTCATCACTGCCCCCTGAGAGAAGATTAATGAAATGAAAACATATCGTCCCATTTTAATACCTGGAGAAGTAATAAGGATGCATCAAGTGACAATAAAGAGCATGGTGCGTGGGGGCAAATTGTTTTAACATAACAGGCAAAGTCCATCCAAGAATTAAAAACTGCATTTGCTGTTTTAAAAACTATTGAGGTATTAATGCTTTGTATCAAAATTCCTGATTACGTTTTCTTCCTGATGTCTAACTCCAGAAGCTGAGTTTAGCTCCACATTCTCTTGCTCCTGACCCCACATGCTATAATTCACATTCCCAAAATAATGCTGCTTAATTTAGTACTAAATAACTACTTGCCTCTAGCAAAGTCTCGAAATCAAATGGCTGAGTGGATATTAATCTTATCCCAAACTGGTGATATTACTTCTGAAAGACAGAACCAAGTAGAACTATGTAAATTGATATTCACTATCTAAATATAAGAGTTCTAGTTTTGTCTTAGTATAAAGCTTACACTGCCTTGACAAGAATTGGTAATTTAAAGCCTATTACATTTTTCCTCAGATTACTGTGCTTTGTATATTGTTAATACAGCCTGCATTGCTGACCTGCCAGTTGTTAAACTGGAATTTATTTTCATATTTTGGAAAATTGCCTTTCTCCACAAAGTTCCATAAATTAAGATCTCAGCCCCAAATTCTCATTGCAGTATTCAAATATGGAAAATATTGAAACTACCTGGCCTCTACCCCAGTGTTTTGTAGAAGGATGACTAATAAACTTTTAAGGTATTATAAATAAGAATTTCCCAGAGTGTTTCAATTTACACAATAACTTTAAATGAAATGTAGAAACTACATTTTTTTATGGCTTTAGTAAAAAACTAGTGCATTTTCTTTCTTAACTTTATCCCCAAATCATTGCCTATTATTCATAAAAATACTGTATTTAAAATAAAATCTTAAATTGACAAAATTCTGTCATTGCTACGTCAAAGTTCCATGAAATGAGAAACAGTGCAGCAAAATATCTTTTGATAATTTGAAAAAGAAGATTTTTTTCAATAGCTTGTAACTTTCATTTAAGTTTACACAAAGCAGGAGACCTTCTTCAAAAAAAAGAATTAACCGGAGCCAGACAGACATCATCATTTTTTCCCAATCTGAACCTAAGCTCTAGTTTCTCCTGGTCTAACCAAGTTAGTAAAAGAAAACAAATTGCAACATTCCAGAAAATGTACGCTTTAAATAATAAATATAAATTTAAATTATAAAATGTACATTTTAAATTATAAATACCTCATTGGTAAATCAGACAATAGAGCAAATATGGAATTCAAGTACTTATTTAACTTTGTTTTTTTGACATTAATATACACACAACATTCCAGTGAACCGCCAATGATTCGGATGTAAGGTTTGGAGATCCATTTCTGGCTCTAGGAAGTCAGAATATGGGGCATTATGTTCACACTCTCCCAAACAGGTAGTGACCTTATTACACTGCTTCTGTAAATGGGACAGTTGTGCATTCTGAGTGATGCTTTTCTGCTCTTTTAGTCTTTGAATGCATTCATAAAACACTGGAAGCCACTCATAAGTTGAGGAAAGAAAGGAACCATCTAAAATTTTGATGTACGAGACAGCAGTAGAAGACTTTATTCAAACTAGTTACAGCCACGAAGTATGACACTGCTATACCATGGACAAAAATAAATTTAAAAATCCCTATGCTTAGAATATTTCATCTGGGTGTTGTGAAGAATTGCATAGGTAAACCTTCCCTTTATTCCCTTTGGTTGGTGTCTCTCACACGTCACTTGCCATGCAAACACTCTGGCAGGAAAAAAATAAACTAAAAACAAAACAAAACAAAAAAAGAACACATACACACCCCCCAAAAAAATAATAAAAATAATAATAACCAGTCAACTGCTCCATTATGATTGCTCTTGGCCCAAAAAAAATTTGCAATTTCTCAGCCAACAAAAGTTATATAAGTTTGGGAGTGTTCAACTTTTCTTTTTCCCCTAAAGGTGCTGGCCCAGTTGAGACTGGAATAGTAAAGCCAAGATGTGCCACTGGGTTTGCAGCACCTTGCAATGATTGTAAGTCCCAAAACTAGTATTTGCTGGAGTGGACAATTGTCCCTTTTCACTTGATGCCAATTCTTTTGCAGCTGTATGTCACTGTGCTGGCACAAGCATGCCTGAAGGTTAGCTCTGTTGAGTTTCTGCTGCTCAGGAAACGCCACTGAGGTGCAAAGGCTGTGAGCAATTTCAGGACAGGGCTGGTAGAACAGTAGCCAGGAGCTGCTGTTAAAAAGCCACACTGATCCAGTGACATACATCTTTGCTTTATCTGACAAAAAAGCTCTCCATCTCCTTTTTCCAGGCTTGTATGCATATGTGCTGGAGGTACAAAGAGCAATGAACCAGAGGGCCAGTGCCAGACCCCATGCCTTGAAAGTCTCTTCAAGCCCTGTAACCTTTCCCCTCCTTGAAGTCCCTACTGAAAACTCCTCTCGCTCAGGCATGTATTAAATTACAGACAGATAATAGCCAGGCAGGTTGGGAGCTATCTAGGAAGGACGTGCATCCCGGCTGTTCAGCAGCAGCAGTACTGAGCATCAGCTCCCTCTTCAATGCACACCCCAAACATGTGTGAAGGCTTTTATGGCTCTGAGCTGAGCCTCTGTCATGCAGTCATGCCTCCAGATAAGAGCAAGATCAGCACTCAGGAGCTGCAATATTAGTGATATTAGTGTAAAACCCCATTCCCTCCCACTGGAGCTTTTCCTGCCCCAGTTTGTCCTACAACCCTGTTGTTACAGACTGAACTAGAGAATGACACTTCCCTGTAGCTTCTAGCACAGTGCTCCCAAATCTCCCAAAAAGCCCTGTAACAGCACAGAGTAACAATCAGGTGAACATCTATTAAGGGAGATTATTTTATTATTTTTATATATTATTTTATATTATTTTATTATTAATCTATATTATTATTACAAGCTCTGAACAAGGGAATGTTCTCCTTTATTTTCCCATGTTCTCAGCATTTAATCTTTTTCAATGCTTTTGTGGATTACCTGCCATCCACAGCCTTTGGAAGTGAAAGTTCAGCTTCCAGAGCCATCACTTTGGTAACACATAAAGACTCAAACAAGGAAGAAAGGAATAGCAAGAGCAGACCACAGAAATAACACTTTTGTCCACCATAAATATTGAATGATAATTTATATTATCAACAACAATACTTTGAAAGATACAGATTTTTGCTGGTAATAAATATTTCAGCCTTCAGCCCTCCATGCAGACCACCTTTACAAGTCAATGGATTTAATGGTCTGCAGTCTGATTCTACCACAATTTTTGGGCTTCCAATGGCAACTATTGCAACCACTGCACTAAATATAATTTGATGAACTTAAAAAAAGAAATGCAGGTGACAGATGTTAAAAACCTGACATTCATTGCTAAGCATTCTGCTGGAAAACATGGGTCTAAGTTTATTTCATTTCCCTGTTTTCTAAAGGAGTGCAGCAAGGGTAAAAGTAAAGGGAAGAAACTGAAAAATATTCTGGGGAATTACTCTATTTTACTGAGTTGTTGTTATGTGCTTTACTTTAACAAGCCAGCTTGAAACTTATAGGTGGCCCAAAAATGGATGATGTGATACAATGGGAAACTGTTCAAATTCAACACAGCTGAAAAATGGCCTGTTACTTGGCAGGTATTTTGGCACTTTCAAATACTTTTCCCCCCGCCTTTTTCTTGTACAATATTTAATCTCATTGTAACCTTTTTCCCACTTCATTCTGCTTGTTATTGCCACCTTGCCAGTTGTGTTTTTGCAGAATGTATTTTAAGTAGCATTTTTATGTTTGGAACTTTGAAAGTAATTTTTTTTTAATGTGTACGAGTGTAAGCAGTTTTAAAAATCTTCCATTCACCTTGGAGAATTTACATTATTTTTATGGCTAGTATATGTGTGCAAGAGCAGATGGACAGAATAACAAATATATCAGGTAATAAATATCACCAGGTCGGCTATTCAGAGTAGTAGAGAATATAAATTCCATAACATGCTTGTTTGGGTCTTTTTTAATATGATAATATTGAATTTAGAAGGCAAACCTTAAAAGTGCACTCATTTTAAAGAGAAAAGGTATAAAAGATAAAACCTGCAGGAAGGATAATCACTAACAGTTCCTTTCGAGCAAGAGCAGTCTGAAATAATATTGAAAATAAACTGACGTGACTCTGTTAGTATTCAGTGTAAACTTTATGTTCCCCGTTATCCATAGACAGATGTTTGGTGTAATTAGCTTTAGCTATATGAGCAGAAAATTTGAACCTAAAATATTTTCAGGAACTTACCTCTCACACCTCATTTATTCTAGTAGTTTCTTTCAGTCTTTGGTGTTTGGGGTGGGGCTTATGGTTGTGCTATTGGGTTTTTTAGGTTTTTGGTTTTGTTTTGTTTTTTCTTTTGGCACAGTGGGGGCAATTAGAAGAAGTTCGGTCTTTCACCATCTCTATTTCGAAATTCATGCCTCTGTCTTCTTCAGTCTATTGTTTCTACATTGGTATCTAACCATTCCCATGTTCTGCTTTCATTTGGTTTCTTTCTGACTGAAAATAGATTGAAGTTGACCCAATTAAAGAAATGTGGGGAACCTTTAAACCTTTAAAGGCTCTCTAAAGCCAACTCCTTGGATCTCTTACTAACTTCTGACCCCAGAGGAAATGAGCTGAAACAAACAGGATTATTTATATAGGTTTTGATGGTTTTTCCTAAATCCATACTACTAAAGACCTCTTTGTTGGCCTACTATTCTACTGTTGTTCTATAGCTCTGTGAAATGGAAATGGCAGGATCTGTGGAGAGAAGAGAAAGGGCTGTTCAATTTTACTAGTTATGGTTTTTATGTGTAGCCAGTGAATTCTGCCTCGCCTACTCACAGCATTTTTAAATGGCTTAACTCAGAGGTTTCTAAACTTTTGAGGTATATGAAAGTCAAAATCACTTTTCTGGTGTTTAGATATCAGCACTCAGAGTTAATGGCTGTTTGAGCAGTCTCTTATTTTTGATACTCTGTCTTGTAAGCAGCAGTGATTAAGCCAAGGAGTGATGCTTTTTACAAATCTGCTAGAGAGGCAGATATTGCCCTGGGTGTTAGCAGACTCTGAGGTGATTCAGGAAGCAGCTAGAGGTCTCTGAAAAGCTTTGGCAGAGTTTTTAATGAGTTTCCTTTGGGGATTCAGCAGTCTCCACAAAGGCCAGGTCTGTTTAAAAATAATTATTTACCTTAAGGGTTCTCACAACATGACCAGGCTTTTTGGTCTCTGACATTTAGCATGCTTACATGCAGCAACATTTTTCCTTTTAAATGGAAAAATGTACAAGCACAGAGTAAAGCATGTCTATTTTTGATTGCATAATGCACTTCAAAGTGATCCAGGATATATTTTAGGAAGAGGAGGTTGTTGTCTAGCAACCACAGCACCCAGTGAGATCTTTCCAGTAGCATTTGAACAGTGGGTATGAAAGAACATAAAGTAAGAAAGGGGGAGCATTTACTTATTTTATGTAGGAAATTACAACTTTCGAGTCTCAGAACATCCTTATGCACAATAGCTCCTTCTCTGAAGAAAGTAATTTTCTCTGTTCCATAGCTTGTGTGATGATTTTTTTCAGTCAATATTTTACATCTCACAGATGGAAAAGCTTATGTAAAATGCTGCCTCTAAAACACTGAAACTTTGCTTTATGTATAAAATACTGTAAAAGAAGTTTGGCAAAAAGCTTTTGTAGATAAATACTACTGTATACCCTAGAAGTGGGCAGAACGTCAAATCACTAGAACTGAACACTCAAATTTAGAAAGCTTGGCTCCGAGCAGAGATTTTTCTTGTGCTCGGAACATGTTTACCTAAGCATGATCAGAATGAAAATTATTTTGCCCCAATGAAAGTTAGTAAAAGAGGATCCATGCAAAACTAGTAACCACAGTGTGAAGTTGGAAATAATTTAAATACAACTTTTTGAGTTGTGAGGAGCTATCTTCTCCATCCCAGCACCTGTAGCAGTTAAAATTTAGATCTTCCATACATGAAAAGAATCACACCAGTTGAGCTTAAGTTATTATTGTTAAAATATACTTTTAACTTTAGTTCTCAACATGCAACATTTGCAAATTGTTGTCCAGCTGTGCTCCAGTCCGTGCTAGTCCTACCACACATGGGATGAATACATTAGGAGTTTGGATAAGTCAGTGATAAATAATATCTGTATTGCTAGAAGAGAAGCCTGGTAAAAACTGCAACCCTTATGTTCACTATTGTCATCTCCAGCTGCACTATAGACAGCTTCTGGAGAAGGATGTTTGGTCATTCCCTCACTTCCTTGAGTCAACATTGTGGTGTTGGTTTTGCAGTTAAAGTTCTTTTCTAAGCTGGATGATTTGGTGATTCTATCAGTGGAAGAAACTACACAGACACCATTATTTTTGCTCAATACAGACTGAATTTGTATATCTTGATCGCATAAAAAAGACAATGCAGCTTTTTGTAGATTATTTTTAAAATAGCTCAATGATTAGGTTGCCTGTGCTCTTTGAATTTTTGCTGGCCATTTGATTAGGGATGATCTGCTCTGGTGATGTGTTCCTCAGGTAGAGTTGTAGCTGCCTACTTGTACTTATGTCGGAATAATTGAGTTTGAGTCTGCACTCAAATGTGATACCAGTATGGATATTTGCAAGACATGCCTAGCAGAGCCAAAATCTAAGATGCTGAAAGCAGCATCTTAACCCACCATTCTCTCATTTGCCCCAGTCTTGGCCCCACATGCACTAGTGCAGAGGGAAGGTTGCTGGGGAAGCTGTGTGCCTGTGTCCTCTGCCTGCTGCTCAGTGAAATCATGGCTTCCATGAAAAAGTGTGTGCATGTGCTCAGCCAACTGCCCAGCAGTGTCTCTGGCTGTACCTGACAAGCCATGATGAACTGAAAGAATCTGCAGAGGAGCATGTATCCATGTGAATCTGTATTTCCTTATTAATTTACTCACTGTCCTAATCCTACTGGCAGATCAAATTTGCTGCAAACTGTGTTTCTGCTACGTTCAAAACTATGCAAACTGATATTTAGACTGAGAAGAAAAAGGGAGAGTGATGGACACACCGTGGACAACCAGACAGACTTGGGAGTGTCGAGCAGATATCACATTCCTGTTTTGTGGCAAGAAGCTGGTGCTGTCCATAGAGTGGTGGTGTAAACCATCTGCAGTGCTCCACCAGGATCTTTCCATAATGCAGGTACAGAGTGAGAGCTCCACTTGCAAATGCTGATTTAGCAACATCACAAAAATGCATCTTTGAGATGCACATTGCCCTTCAGTATCCAGACTAAGGGGAGCTGAGGAGGAAGCTTGTAACAGGTCAAGTACTGGATGTTTTCCAGCTAAAATCCTCTTTGATGCTAAACTACATCATCACATATTTTAAAACATTTAAAAAGAAGTAGTGTAGTTCTAACTGTACCATTAAAAAGATACGTGTTCAAGAAGGAGATGATGAGAGACTTTTTACCAGGGCAAGTAGTGATAAGACAAGGGTCAATGGCTTCAAACTGAGGGAGAGTGGAGGTACGAGGAAGAATTTCTTTATTGTGAGGTTGATGAGGCACCCAAACAGGTTGCTAAGAGAAGTTGTTGATTTCCAATTCCTGGAAGTGCTCAGGGCCATGCTGGAGAGAGCACAGAGGAGCCAGATCTAGTCAAAGGTGTCCCTGCTTATGGCAGAGGGATTAGAACTAGATCGTTAAGGTCTCAGCCTAAATAATTTGATGATGATGATGATGATGATGACTCTAGGATGTGAAGAAAGACATGGCAAACTAAAGAAATTAAATAAGCAACCAGAGGAAATGGTATCACATTTTTCCCTTGAAGATTGTCATTGCTTAATTGAGATACAAAAATCCATTAACAAAAATGACTTTTTCTCTGCAGTATTTCGAGGACCAGTAATTGAGAGTACCTATTTTGCAGAAAATTGAAAATGGATGATACAAGATTTTGACATATGTTTCAATGTGCAACAAAACTGGAAAGAGCTCCCTTATAGTATAGAAGAAATCACAAGCTATGTGTACTAGAAAAAACACTTAGTCACAGTTTTCAACTAAATGAAGATTTCTCATTATTTAAACTACTGTTACCAAAAGTAAGGATACTCTAAATGCATAAATTATCAATTATTAATGAGTAAAAACTGATAATCAGATTAATCAACTTCTTCCCTATTCAAAATCAGTTCAGCTAGTGTTTTAATTTGCTATTCAGTAATATTTTCTTTTTCTTCTTGACATCCTGTGCACCTTTTCATAGTGCCCTGTGCCTAGATCAGACCTAGATCTGAAACACACAACTTTTGTTTAAAAGTAAGTGTCTTTTAAACCTTTCTGGATTTGAGGACTCTCTCAGAGGTTTACTCAAAGCATATATCTAAGAAAACAAGAATAAACGGATGAAGGAATAATCAGTTATTTGTTTATAAATCTCTTGGGATTTTACATCACAAATTTTGAACTTTTTCCATGTAATCAGTTTGGATCTGAAGGAAGCCAGGATTTTCCAACACTTTGGAGTTGATAACTTTCTTATAAATACTTCTGAAAGAGAAATAGCCAATCTAAAATAGCAACCACTAAGCTAGTCTTGTTTGGGTAATTGTAAGATTGTGCAGTGGATGTTGAAGAAACTTGTGCTGGGTTCAGAGGACTTCATGATACCTGGGAAATATACTGTCCAAGGACCTTATATGCTCCTAGGATTTAGAGTTGGTGATAGGTGGATTCTGGTTCAGATATAATATATGGACAGTCAAGCCAGGAAGGCAAGTGAGACCTGGCAGAGTGCTAATTACACACTTTTTCGGATTTGGTATGATGGATACATAGCTGGAGGGGAGCTCTGTTTCCAAATGACATTTCTGTATTGTTAACATATTACACATGCTGAAAGAAACCTGCCCAAGTCTCTTGAAACAGGGAGGAAGAAAAAGAGAAATGTGACATATGCGTGATGCTCTACAAGAGCAATGCAGGAGACAGGATACTAATGAGATATATTTGAGATACACAGCAAACAGCGAATCAGACTTGTGAAAACATAGAGATAATTTTTGATATCATGGCAGTAGGTGAATGCAAAAGCCTCTTCAGCTTATTAAGAGGCTTTTGAATTACATGTTGCCCAATGTGAACATGGAAAGAAATTTGTGAATTTTCTTTTCACCTTCTACAAATAAAATTAGAATAATTTTCTAATAGAATAATGTTTCTTTCTTCTTCTTAGAATAATGTTTCTTCTACGAAACAATTAAAATAATGTACCTTCCACTGTGCTGTCAAAAATGTAGGCATTGCTGAACATTGCAGTGAAGACTAAAGAAACTGCGTGTAGTTGGGTCTTTGCTCCTGCAAAGTGGTGAGGGAGCCACTGCTTGGAAGAGCCAGGCAGATGCTCTCAGCTGAATAGATTTTCAGCAATGGTTTTCATCAGCTGACATAAGCCCAGACCCCATGTTGTGTGTTTGCTTATGGCTGCTCCAGCTGCTGGATGCAAGGGTAACTGCAGAATAGGCAACAACAAAATTCAAGGCCCAAGTCAGCATCTGCAGCTGAAAACTGTATTTTAAGAAGGTTTTGGTAATACTTTCTGTATTTATTAGACATATTAGCTTGGGCTCAGTGCCATGACTCATCTCTAACATTATTCTTCTCAAGTAAAACACACCTCAGTTCTTGGAATATGGTGGTTTAAAGCAAGGAGATGTGATATGACTCTGAAATACACCACAGCATGCTAAAAAACACTGAATTGTGTATAGATCCATTGATCAAAGGATCCTTCAGAAGTCATAATGGAAATACACCTCTTCTAGTTAACAAATTGCAGTGAGTGCTCATATTGTCCCTTGAACACAGCATACAATATTAAAAAGGGATATAGTACTAGATAGTCCTGTTTCTCCATGAGGCAGCTTTTATATGTACTTAAATTTTAGGAGGACATGAATTAAAATGACTGCTGCATTCAAGAATTTTAATTCCCTTTAATAATCAATGTTATATGTGAATTGTTCAAAGAACCGCCTAAGACATGGTCCTATTCCCTCTGTGGGTTGAAGTGATTAATGCTCTAGTGACATCAAAGAAATTTTGTCCATTTCCTTCAACAGAGCATTTGGCCTTAAATCTGCATTCAATACACTGTCATCAGTTAGCCCAAAATTATCCTTTGCAAATAATGGCATGTAACACTTTCTCCTCTCCTCTCCTCTCCTCTCCTCTCCTCTCCTCTCCTCTCCTCTCCTCTCCTCTCCTCTCCTCTCCTCTCCTCTCCTCTCCTCTCCTCTCCTCTCCTCTCCTCTCCTCTCCTCTCCTCTCCTCTCCTCTCCTCTCCTCTCCTCTCCTCTCCTCTCCTCTCCTCTCCTCTCCTCTCCTCTCCTCTCCTCTCCTCTCCTCTCCTCTCCTCTCCTCTCCTCTCCTCTCCTCTCCTCTCCTCTCCTCTCCCCTTTCTTCCATTTTCCTGTCTTCATTCTTCTCTCTTTTGCATCTTTATTCTTGTTTCTTTTCTTTTTCTTTTCTTTTTCTTTTCTTTTCTTTTTCTTTTTTCTTTTCTTTTCCTTTTCTTTTCCTTTTCTTTTCTTTTTTCTCTTTTCTTTTCTTAAGTATTTTTCTTGGTACAGATTTCATACATATATCGCAACAAGCAAACACCCATAAGAAATCTTTCAATAGCAGGAAAAGTTTGAGACAATACAGTGCCTTAAAAAAAAAATCTTTTGAAAAGCTGCTCACATTATTATGGTATGTATTGTTACTAAGAAAAACAGTGACTATAGATAATTTAAAGTTTTAGTGATTGAAATATACTACTTGCATAGTATCTCTTTAAGGAATGTTCAAGACCTATATTTATGAGTAATTGGATCTGGTTACAGTTCACAAATGTCTGATATCAGACCTCAATTAAAATGCCATTTGTTTAGTGAAGTGTTGAAGTCCATGACTGAGTGGACAAGATGGTCCCAAGCTCACTTCCAGCCCAGCTGTGGTACATCAGTTGGTCAGTTCCATAAGGAACGATTTCCCATTGCATGGGTATCAACACCTCTAGGAGGTTTCACACAGACATATGTGCATAATGCTAAAAACAATTTTTAGCTATGGAATTTCTTTTAAATTTCTCAGAATGATAGGGTCTGCTAGCAGAGTAAAAGTACCTGAGCTAGCAGAAAAATCTCTTGTGCTCTCTGACAAGTGATTTTTACATCCACTGCCACAGGAATTAAGCAAATATAACTGTATTTCTTGCCTCTGAGCAGTACCCAAAACAGAATTTTTAATCTTCCCCAAATGTCATGCCATTTCTCCACTACAGCTTATACACATTTTTGCAGTAAAGAGGTTTGCTGTATGTGTAAGCTCCTCTGTCTGCCTTGTTAAAGGAAAAAGTCTTCTAATAAAAACACAAAGATCTGTATATTTAATATAGTAAACAGATGGTAGTCTCTCATGGCAAAGCATTTTTGTTCAGTAGTTTTCAAATACGACTTTTACAGAAAGTTCCTGTCTACAAAAGTTTGGGTTTGGGGTGTGCACTTTTGTAGATGAAATACCCAAAAAGCTTTACAAGCCATTGGTTCCCATTAGAAACTTACTGCTTACTCATTTTCATGGGTTGTTGCCACTTTAATGTAACAATGGAATATGTGTTAATGTCTTCTTTTATTTAAATTCCTTTTTTTAATGCATTTTAAGATGCACTTTCAGATTCCTGAGCTGTGAAGTGATTTTTTCCTACTTACCAACAATGTGTAAATGACCATCTACTTCTTTCTTTTCCTCTACCCAGACTTAAAAAGCACTACTTACAATAATATGTGTCTGTTCAATGAAACTAGCAGCATGATTTCTACACCCAGAAAAGAGAGGAATTATTTTCTACTCCTGTGGCTCAATTGCCATTCTGTGTGTTTTGGGTTCTGTGTGTAATTCAGATGTAACAAAATCAAAGAATTAACAACAGTAATGAAGACCTACGGCCTTTGGCTCAGGGTGCTGCAATGCTCAGCAGGCTGTGACATTTCCCCACTATTTGGTCTTTTCAGTGAAATATCTTAAGGAAGAGCTTTTGTTTTTCACGTATTAAATACACAACTAGGCAGACTCACTTCTTAATTCTAGTGCTGAGAGCTACTCCAGGGCTGTCTAAACTTCAGGTGAACAGCCATGTAGCTCTGTACTTCAGGGACCTGCCAGAACCTGAGACCTGCTCCTGCAAAATGAGCAATTCTTCTGGAAAATGGAGGTTTGGATATTTCACACATTATCTGAAGTTAATGCCACGACACATTCTTATGAATTGTCCTCAAATTAGAATGTAGATTGCATAATTTCTGGATTGTGAGAAGAACTGCTGAGTTCTGCCATTAGGCTCAAGTGGAAAAGCCTGCTTACATACTCCTTGATAAAAACGGATGGAAAGACAAAAAATGGATCAGCTTTTGTGAGTAACAGCTGTTGATTTCTCTGCTAGCCTCTGGCCTCCATCTTCAAATGTGTTGTTCAAAACACCCTGAACCAAAGGCAGGATTAGTGAAGAATTGCCCATGTGGGTAAATGAACAATGGCTGGAGGAAGAGAAAACCATTTATTAAAACTTCTCTAGGCCATTTTGTTAGCAGCTAACTGAGAATTCCTTCTTCAGTTTTGTTCTCCAGGACTGGAAGATACAGGCAATGATTGAAATTGCTTGGTAAATAAGAATTATGAAAAATAGGTTTGGAGGCATTTTTCAAAAGTGACAAGGTCAGCTGACCAACCAAGCCCAGTTTAAAAACCAAAATTAATGAGTGCTTACATTCTATTTATTTTAATATACTTTCTATTATTTTAATAAATATAAAATATTTATTTTTATATCTTACAATGACCAACTTCAGAAACATTACCACTGCAGTTCTATTTGGGTAACTTGGGAACATTCTATATTTTCATTCCTTTCCTTTTTGTTTAAATAATTATGTTGCTAGTCACAGTGCACAGTCACTGTTTTAATCAAGAACTGTGCATTTTAAATATTTGTGTTCATTGTAGCCAAGAAGTCTACAGAGTCAGTGTTTTGACCAATTAAGCTTTAATCAGGACAGAATGTTTCAATGTTAAAATATATAAATTGCATCTGATCCACTGGCATATGCTACCCTTCTTCTTATAGCACTGTCTTTCTTTTTATTCTGAGTGGCTCAGCTACAGACTTTCATTTCTAAGTAATGATATGAGCTTCCCATTGCCAACTGAGCTGTTACAAGAGCAGAGTGAATGCTGCCTTTACAGCTCATCAGCTGTGTGCTAGCACATCTAACAGGCAGTATCATGCTTCTTTTTTTATTTACTTGCCATCTCTCTTCTTTACTCCATATTTGAAATTTTCTGTCACAGATGTTCTGTAATGGAAGACACATGGGTATTGTTTTGGTACTCCAGGGAGAAGCTGGGTTGTCATAGCTCAAGGCACATTGAAAGGACACAGGAATTATTGGATGTTCTATTTGTTGCAGGCTGAAAGGCATAATTCTTCAAAACCATCCACCCACTTTAGCCTCGGAAAGTTAAAATCACTGTACCGCTCCTGCCCTTTTGCTTATGAAGGGGCTTTGCAGCAAAGGTCAGAGGTAATTGATTAAGGCCAGCATAGAACTCCAATGAAGTGCAGTCATCTCGGATGCCATTTGTTTCTCAAAACTATGAATTCTTGCTAATGTCCCCACTTGTGCAAATTTCAAACCCTGTACCAAAGCCAAAACCAGTGTCATGAACTCCAAGCTCACCTTGCCAGCTGCAGCAGCTGTAGAGCCACTAGCTTTCATTTCAGTTCTGTTTCTTGGCATTTCTGCTATCCTGTTTTCTGCTACTATGTATTTCAGTTTATTTTCTCCTTTGTTTTCATAACATTCATATTCCCAAGTCAGATCCTATTTTATCCTTTTAAACCCAGTTGCTAATTTCCCTGGACTTCGAGAAATTCTGCTTATCTTGCCCATATTTGTGAATATTCTAAGTCTGATAGTGTCCTGAAATGTCCTTTAAAATGGCCTTTACTTTTATATCTTTGTCAATACAGTACTGTACTACATCTGGTCCTCAGATCATCCTATTAGAGAATTTCCCTTTATTTGATGTTTTGCCATTTACGATGATCCTAATATACAGTGTAATATAAACACTCTTCCGTCCACTTGACAGTTTTCCTTTCCAAGCTAACTTGGGTTAATTTTGGGCTATATTATCCAAGTTAAAAAAGGGTCCTTTTGAAAACAACAGAATCTTTAAATGAGCAAGCATTTACCAGAGTAAAATTTCCAGTCTATCCCTCAGAGGTGGCTCTTTTTTGTTTGTTTGTTAAATTTCATTCATTGAATAAATAATATATATCATTGCCAAAAATTCTAACTAACCTACTTCTTTGATTTTAAAAATTAAATTGGGGTTCTAATTTTTGCTACTACTTTTTCCTACCCTTCTGACATCCATCCACAACTACAAAGAAAGCACCAAAATGGCACAAGGAGGACTTATCTGACCCTTAAATTTCAGAATTGTTAGAATAAGATTTTTGTGGGACACATCAAAATTTTTCTTGGGATTCACCTTTTATTTCTGTGTAGACAAATTAGAATTCTCTATTTTCCAATTTTACCCAGTTCTGAATAGATAACACAGTCCTCTATTGTTACTTTTAAGGAGGGAGAAAAATAATTTATTACTTTCACTAAAAAACTGAGACACAGTTCGAAAGACCCTAGCCTAAAAATGAAAGTATAGAACACCCTCCTATAAACCATATTTTGTGCATTTAAAGTTGTTGTGGTGAAATGGACCAGAGGGGAACACAGAACAAAACTTTGATCACTTTGATCAAGCACAGACCACCTATCGGGCTCCTGGGTGCCACTGTGCATCATGCACATTTTCAAATTTTTGTCATAATAGCTACCAGTCACTGTAGCTGAGCTAAAATAGTGGATGGTGATTAAACATGTGATTGAATCCAGACATTTTAATCATACCCCTTCTATCTGTTTTTGCAGAGCAGGCTGCCTGCTTTCCCAGCAGTCCTCATGAATAGCCCAGGGATGATAATTTGCATGCTAACTGAATTCATGTACCACACTGATTGTATGGAACATCTGTTGTTGATTGTTTTGGTCCTCTGCTTTTCAAACTAATATATGAAAATGCAGAAGGTAAAAGGCAAATTAGCATGCCAAGGGCAGAGAGCAATTTGTTCCTTCTCCTTTTGTTGGAACTCTATGTTGTTGTTATTGATAAATATCACTACACTCCTGCTGTTGCCCTGGACTTGCACTAAAATACTGTGCTTTAAGTTGCTGCAATTTTTCAGATGCTTTTTTCCCTTCTCAATCTAATTTTGGCATAACTTTGGCATAACCACATTAGATGTGGTTAGAGAAAACCCTTCCCCAATTGTTTTTCCCAGCCAACATACCCACCACTGTGCATCTAGAACTGTCATCTCTGTTCTTCTCTAGATAGATGTAAAGGAAGAAGGCTCCCCAGAAGCTTCTCTTGTCCCCAGAGTCTCACTTAGCTCAAAAAGGAAATGATTAATGTTCTCAGGAATGAGATTTTCCATCTTCATAGCACAAAATTGAGACACCTCCTAATACCGTCTGAGGAAGCTACTCCAGCATGGAGCAGGTTGGTGCCAGGATAGTTCTAAAATAAAAGCAAGTCTCAGTATAGAGAAATAAATCTGTACTTCTAGATCCATGATACATCAGAATTTCAAACAGTAAGTTGAATGGTATGTGAAAAAATTACTGAGGAGCTACACAACTTCAATGGTAAATTTACTTTCACCCTGCATGCACTTACACTGCTGTTTGGAGGGAGGTTGTTGAAATTGCCATCAAGGTTAGCTAGTTTTCCCTGTGTTTTTGCCTAACATATAAGATGTAAGGGTGATTTTTTTTCACCACAGGAAGAGAGACAGTATGTCTGTGCATGATGCAGTTTAGTATGTCAGCTATCTGAATGTTTAAGTTTTCAGTCTGCACAGAAAGAAGATAAATGGCTTGAAATAACCATTGAGAAAATATTCCATTAATCCATCAGCAGCTGTTGATTCAGAGTGCAACTGGCTACAAAGATTAGTTGCATATTCAAGATTGCTATAGGAACAGCTATGGATTACATCACTCCAATTCTCTTAAAGTCTGGCTGCACTGGATCTCACCTTCTGTACTCTGTGTGTGTGAATATTGCATTTGCCTTTGCAAATTTCCAATATTCAGGTTGATCCTGAAAAATACATCTGTGTCTAATTCCTCTGGTGATTCATTTTCATGATTATTGTATGGCATCTTGGCTTTCATTTTTCTCTTTGTGCTCATTTGTCCTTCAGAAGGGTTTGCAGTGAAAGGGAAATTGTTATTGTAGCATATATGAATGTGCATGGTCTCTGTGGGAAAGCAGGGTCAGACGTCTGCAGGATCTTTCACGCTGAATCTCCAGGCATCAGCCCACACAAAGAAGAGGGGGGAAAAAAAAAACAAACAGGAAAAAGATCTAGTAAAAATGTGCAGCAAGGCTGAAGGCAATTGAAGGAACAGTGACCTGCACGCATTATCTCGGTCATGCCTTCACTTGCCAAAATGAGTTGATAGGGATCTTAACACTAATGAGAAATTCGGACAAAAAACTCTGCTGCTCCGGAGATTGTTATACTTGATATACTTCACTAACTTTGGCATGGACTGAAAATTAATTTTCCATGGAATTTAGTGTTTACTAGAATGGTTGCAAGAGTGAATATGAAGAGTGAGTAGAAAAAAAAAACATTCTAGTGATGAAAATCAAATTTCATTTCTAACTCATTGAAATTCATGTATTGCTATCCTGGCAGTTCTTTTAGTATTGAACTGAAGGAATATTTTTTTTTTCTTTTAAGGATTTTTTTCTCTGATCCAAATTATTTGTTAAAAAAATCGAGAGTTTCATTTGTTTCCTTAGAAGAAATACTCTATGGTTTCAATTAATTTCATTGTTCAGGTCTGTTTAAAGATGTCACAATGGCTTTCAGGTTTCCTGCAGACTTTCAGGAAAAATAGGACTGGGTCTAAAGTATTCATGGGAAAAAAATGGAGGAAAAAGTATTTCTGACAAAATCTTCAGGCCTCCTTTGTTTATCAGAAAGGAGAGAATAAAATCAATCTCTGTGTACACATCCTATTTAATTTCAGAAGTTTATTATAGTTTGAATAATAATTTTTATTCTACAACTGATTAAATGAGTGCATATAAATGGTAGGGAAATTAGGATAATAAAATTTATGCTCAGGAAGGAAAAATACGTTCATTAAAATTCAAATAACAGATGCAATCTCCTAGAACAGAACTCAATATAAAATTAAAACTATAACATGGCAGAAAGCAATATAGAACTGCCAAGCAAAGTGCTCCCTCGTATTCTCTCTTTTCTTGGACTTTTTTCTTGTGATATATATGACAGAGAAGAACAGCCAGACTTAAAGGTTGGCAAACTTTAACCTTCCCAGTTTTTCATTTTTCTCCTGAACTAACTCTAAAATAATAAGCACAGTGGTAGATCCCACAATCTTCAGTTTTTTGGGGATTATCCCACAAATCAAAGCCTCTGCTTTCCAGACAGTACCACAAGATGAAGGATTTCTGCAACTTAAATGTCTGCTGTCTATAATCAGAAGTGACTAGTGGTTGTTAGCCATGGTTTGCACCAACTTGTTCATAGTGTAGAAGCAGAGCTGGAATCCCTGTAAATTTTCCATTAAGTTAGTGTGGCAACTCAAATACATTACACCGTAAATATGCAAACAAAAGAACTTGATTCAAGTGCTCCTGTGGTTGTTGGATAATTTAGAAAGAATAACTGCACTTCTATAGTCACAAATTGTGCTTGCACAGCCAAAACTTTTTTGTCTTCTTTCTGGATCAAAAGAATGCCCCTCGGCAACATCCCATCTTTTTATTCTGCTGGTGGTGTGGAATGTCGGTGGTGGAATGTCAGTGTCAGACACTGATGAGGGGTGTGTTAGTTAACCAGCGGTGCTTCAGAGCTCCAAACAGGATTTTGCACCCAGAAAAGCAAACTTGACATGACAGCTGAGCTGACTACACAAAGCTCAGAAGCTCACACTTTAACCCAGATATGTAAGATTTCCCTTTTTTAAAAACCACCTCTGTTCCAGAATCACTATTCATGATACTCAAAATGAGGGGTTTCAGTGCTTGAGAAAAATATTTGCCCATATTTCTGCTTTCTCTATTCTTAGGAAAAAGAAAAAAGTATTAAAAGAATTACCAGATATTACTGGGAGGTTTAAGCTACCTAACATCAAGCACCTAAATGCAAGATTGGCTGCTCACAGAGTGAATGGAGAGTAGCCACTGGAAATCTTACCCCACTGCAAGAGTTAGGCAAACAGGACACTAATTTAGATTTACCAGTTAAATTCTTCAGTTTAGCTAAAGAAAAAGTATTCCTGGACATAAACAAGGATTGTTACTCTGGCTACATAGGTTACGTGTGAGCTCCTTTTTCTTGTGGTGGGCTTTCCTATCAGTTTGTAAGACTGGGCAACCCAATCATCCCTGTAAAGGTGATGTGGTGAAAGATGCTGGGATGGGATGCTTTCTGTTGAGTATCATATCATTCATATCTGCAAGAAATGAAATTAAATGCTCTTGTGGAATATTCTAGTTATGCAGATGACAGCAGCTACAGTGTTAGTCACATCTGATCAAATGTTCCTAAGCAAAGATGAGGCACGAAGTTCAATTATAAAGTTTAACAGCCGTTTTGACCATTGGTCAGGAACCTTCAAGAGTCAGTATGCCTGAATGCACCAAAGCAGTCTGATTTGTGTTCAATTACAATGTTCTGAAGCCCATGAGGTAATGTGGGTTAGCCCTGAAATGCAGCTCAACCCCACATGGCTCTTGGGTTAGGGGAGAGAATTGAGAGGATAAAAGTGCAAAAAACTGGTGGGTTCAGAAGAAGACAGTTAAACTGGCAAAGCAGAACCTGTGTGTGTGAGCAAAGCTAAACAAGGAATTTTCTATGTCCCATCAGCAAACAGGCATTTAGTAATTTCTAAGAGAATAGGGCTCCATCGCTTGTAATGCTTACTTGGGAAGACTGTAACAGAGTTTTCCCCTCTTCTTCATCTTCCCCCATTTTTATTGCTGAGCACAACCTCATATGATGTGGGACATGCCTGTGGTCAGTGGAGTCAGCTGTACCAGCTGTGTCCCCTCCTGACTTCTTGCCCACCCCCAGATACTCACTGGCAGGGCTGTGTGAGGAGCAGGAAAGGTTTTGATTCTGTGTAAGGTTTGCTCAGCAATAGCTAAAATATCTCTGTATAATCAACACTGTTTCCATCACACAACATAGCACCATACAAAATACTATGAAAAAAATCAGCTCTGTCCTAGCCAAAACCAGTACGTGATGACGAGCGCAGACTGGGGGCAGCATCTCTGGAGCCTCTCATAACCACCACCATGAAATTTCTGTTTGAGATTTGTCCTTCTGGCAACATCACCTGAATTCCTGCAGTTTGCTCCTGCAAACTCTGAGCTCTTATGTTAGGTATAAACCATTTAGACATTATTAGCACTACTCTCTGGACATTTTTGCTGAAGATAAACATATCCTGCCTTTTTTATGTGGATCCAAAACTGCATCTGATGCATAATAGGTCCTGAATACACTGAAGGCAGATATGGCATAAGGTTGATTCAAGATATATGACTATTAGACTGTTCCAATATTTCTCACTTCTTCATGCAGATTTTTAGATTGACGTGGCACTGCGATAGCAAGGCCCTGTGAATTCAATGTGCTCAGCAAACTCATTTTCTCCCACTATGTCCTGTTTTGTGGCTATTGGCTTCCCACCTGCTCTCCTTGTGCAAGGGAGCCTGAAATACCCCAAGACAAAATCCATTTCTCTGGAGACCACACAGTGTTTCCTGTACAGAAAAAATACAAGATCTCAGTAAGAAGAAGTAGTTAAAGTTTGGATGTTGGGACAGCAGAAATGCTGATGTCAAATTGTTCAGATACCATCACTACAGCTGAAAAGGGTAAAAGCTATGGAAACCATACCCTAACTGATTATCTCAATTGATACCCTCAACCATTCACCCTTCTCTCATGTGTACTGCTGATGAGTGATCACCTCTCACTTATGTTGAAACTGCATTTTTAATCTATGTTTCCTTTTTAGCCATGAATCTTCCTAATTTTTATCTTGTTTGTGAGCAAGCAATGGACTAGTCTAGTCTTGTGATAATTAGTGGCTGAACCCTGAACTGAAATGGTTTCCATGTGCTTTGCTGTGTCAGGACTCTTTGAGCATGTCAATCTTCACTCTTCTCTCACTTCTCATACAGCAATAAATAATTGTATACAAAATTCAAAAAAACAGAAAAATCAGCAAAAAAAAATTACTCTGACACAGAGATTCCCTTTGCCAAACATAAGCAAAAAATATTAATGAAAATTTCTCTCCATTTCAGTGATATTGAGTATCTAAAGTTGTAGCTGTTCTTCAAAATCCATACTGTAGGAAGAGACTCCTGATGAATAACAGAGGCCAGGTAACATTACTCAAAATACTCAAAATCTTGTGTTTTCCAAGGAAGAATGCAGTTTTATACATACCAGCAGAACAGCCACTGCTTAGAAATACAGTAATACATTTTGGTACAGGACTTGTGTTTTGGTGGAATGGTGCTGTGAGATTAAAGCACACAACAGCATGGCTTATACCATAAGGAGAAGGAAGATACATTAATTACTGAACATTTTGTAAGGGGTGTGACTAAAAGCAGCTCTGGTGTAGCTCATCATCTGGTACCAAGGCTTAGAGTTTAGGACATCTGTGCTTTGCTTTTTCTTGTAAGTCCTTTTCCACAGAAGCAGCACATAACACTCCATGTGAACAAAACAAAGTCAGCTGATTAACATCTGTTGGTTTGATTAGAGTCATATAGACTGCAAAACTTCAGGTTCCAGTAAGACAAGCTTGCTCTTGTAACAAAGCCAGGCATTGTGTAACAAGCTGCCTTTGCTGTACCTGTTCATATGATTTAGAATCATGTTTCACACCTGAAAAGGGGGACCCAAGCTGCCTGAACTGGCTGTGTAAATTCCCTTTTATGTTCAGCCACTAAAAAATATAAGTAAGCATGCCAGCTACTGTCCCTACTACACAATACTGCAATAGAAGTTTTAGACTTTGGCTTATTTTGGGCAAGCGAGATTTAGGCAATGAGTACTTGGGATTGCCTTGCTGGTATTCAAGCTGCTCATAATGTGATATAATTGTGCTGGTAACTGCATCACAAATGACTGCAGTCACCTTAGAGCAAATTTTGTATCAAAGTAGGTATTAAAATGCAGGGGTATATTTATAGATATCCTCTGCACACTTCAAACAGATTCTTATGTTGTCAGGGAGAGGTCTGGAAATTTGAAGAAGTGAAATAATGTTCTTGTCAGTAAGTATCTTGTGGTAGATGCTTTTCCCCTGACACCTAGCTATCAGTTAGGTTTAGTTTTGTCACTGGTTATCCTGTACCCACAGTTCAGGTTTAGAACAAAGAGAACTTCAAACAAGGTCAAGTGTTTTACCTGAGCAGCATAGGATGCCTAAATGCATGGCAAGTGAGTGGAAGCACCACAACTACTCCATGACCTATTTCTGTCACCAGAAGAAACTTTTTTTTCTGGAAGGATATTGGCAATCTGATTAAAATTTAGGTTGATGCATCTCCTTCAGAAGTCTTGTCACCATACCTTGTGTAGGTGTCTGCAGGATGCAGTGGGCAAAATAAGCTATCCACAGTGCAATGTTAGCACAGTGCCATAATGAGCTGTGTGTGGGACATACTAGGAGAGCAAAACAGCACATCAGTTTTGAATCAGCATTAGATCATGTCTGCCTTCCGTCCAGTGCAAGGACATTTGCTATATCAGCTGCAGTGTTTCAGTATAGCCCCAGTGCTACAGCCACAATTCAGACATCTGCACATACTCAGCCTCTGCTGTGCACTACATGGCTATTAAAGTAAACTGCACCATCTTGATACTTAAGGATCTGGTGGGAGTCCAGGTGTTAGGAGCAAGGGCCCTTGAGAAACAGTCTCTTCTAGTTGCAGTATAGAGAAGCAGACATCACTGGTAAATAAGAATATCAAAACCTACCATCTTCTACCCAAGTGGTAAAGGCTGAAATGAATATGCTAAATCCCTGACACAGCATCAGAGATTTTACTGCTCCTTCTCTTTGCACTATAAGAAAAGCCAGGTCAAACACATCTTGCTGAGCAAAGCATAGTGTCAGTGATGCAAACTGGTTGACTGTTTTTTCAATTTTTTTCAATATTTTCAAAATAATATTTATAGGATAATTCATTTGCCTTCAAAACTGTGCAGGAGGGAACTGGGCTGACACCTGACCAATGTGAGTGATAAGATGTCATTTTCATTGTGAAGATACAAAGGCATTTTAGCTGTGTCCCCTAGCTGCTGAAAATAACCCTCTTAAAATCTGTGCTGCGTGCTAGCACAGAATGTCATGTAGCCTGTGGCCAGGAGGAATCTGCCTGCAGGCATCATAATCCAAAATTAAAAACATGGTTCCAACCTAATTTTCTGATGCATCTTAAAGACACTTAGAGTCCTGTGCCTTTCCTTTAACAACTCTTGAAGTAGCTAAGGTGAAATTGTCACTGCAGCTCCATTTACTGAAGACACTGGATGATGGCGGCAAGAAATAACATCAGCTGATGAATGTGTTTCTCAGGTAATTTGAAATCTTAAAAAAAAAAATCCACTCCCTGTGAAGCACATTATCATCACCAGGCTAATTATACTCAAAGCTGATATTCTAAAGGAGTTCAGGGATTTCCTTTTATATAAGAAAGTGAGATGATTAAATGCCTTTGCAGTGTCTATTTCTTTCAACAAGGAGATTTCTGCAGAACTGTTACAGTCTGAAATGTCCCAGATGGTGCTTTCCAGTTGCACTGGACCATGTATTTTCTAGTAATTGCACGGCTTACCTAATTCCCTTGATCCTGAAGTCTATTCTCTTGTAACAAACTTTTTTAAAGGTAAGAATCTGTTTTATGCAAAACCACACTTACCATTTTGAAGGGGTTGGGATGTGAATTACCTAAGAAGCATGATTTTGAAGACTTGAAGTGTCTGTTGGGACCCATATGGAAATTATGAATAAAATTTAAAACTTGAAAACTTGCAAGTAAAAGGTAAAATCTAAAAAACTATAAGTAAAAGGTAAGTCTGATAGACACTGAAAGCCAAGATTAGCCCGGGACTTACAAAAATTGTTTGCAAATCAGACCTCTGTGTACTGTGGCCTCATCTTCCCCACGTTACACATAACTTTGTCTACAAATATTTGTTGCTTTTTATCTTCTTTAGCACAGTAAATTTCAATGTGCCATAGCAGTCTATTCAATACTTCACTGAGGATTCTGCCTAGTGCAACAATAGGAACAATTACTGCATATGGTTAAGTGCTTAATCAGATATGTGGAGTGAAAATAAGACTTAAAGATACATCTGTGATAGCGCTATGTTAATAAAAGCAATCACTAATAGCAGAAGCATTTTGTTCAGTACCTGAACACAAAATCTTTGGATTTGGCTAAGCAAATTTTAAAGACTTTTTTCCCAAAAAAACAAAGATTGGCAGAAGCTACTGAGGAATATGCAGGGGAAAGGGAGTTTGCAGCTCCCTGGGAGCTCTGAGGAATTATCCCAAGAAATGAACTTCACAGACAACTTCATTGAACAAATTCCTTTCCAGTAAAAACAGCCTGGTGCATTGATAAAACCCTCAGTGAATCCTGATCTCTTTCAAGAGTGCATGGTAGTTTTTAAAGCTTTTAAAGCTCTGGGATTTTTTTGTACTAGAGGCTTTGGATTCACTGTTGAGCATGATGGGACTGTGTGAGAGAGAAGGGATTTGTGCCAGAGACATGTAGACAGCAGGGTGAGTGTGAGCCAGATATGTCTGCAATGAACAGCTAGTTCTGGCTGCTCAGGACAAGGACACCTGGACTTCAGCATAAAAAACAAAGAAATTAATAAAGTTGAAGGGATGAAAACTCTCTAAGATATTGTAAATTGCCTGATATATCCTATTTGTACTCTTCGGTAATTCATGAATAACACAAGGTCATACTGGTATCTGACATTACAAAAAGCTATAAGTTAATGAACTGACACTGCAAATTTTAGTTTTGGAAAGAATTAGTTGAGAGGCAAATAGCTACTGCAACTTTTTGTCCATACATTTTATTACATTCCTCTGAGTAAGGTAGAGGGGAGGCATAAAGTCTTATTTGAAAATATTTGCATATTTGTATATGCATTTTCTGGCAATGAGTTCTTCAATTAATACTTTGATCTCAATACTGATGTAGCGAGTACTGGTAAGTATTTCTGTCAATACCGAAATTACCAACTTCAATGGAAAAGACAGTACCACTAAAGTAAAATGTCACATGCTTATCTTTATCTAGTTGATGCTCTAATTTTATTTTTCTTTTTAATTTAAAAAAATGGTATCAAGCTAACCAAAATAAGAAATCAAAGACTAGTTTTCTTATCCACACAAATGCCATATTGTACATTTCCTTTAGCAGAACCAAACTGGACAAGGCTGCTTTTGTCCATCCATCAAGATACTCTGTGACAACAGACATGGAGATCAGTTTAAGAATCAGGTCACAGTTCTGTGTTTCTTTTGTGTCATTTATCCTGTGTTCTCCACCATCACAAATGAGGTATTAAGGAGTTACATGGTCTTCATCACATAACCCATAACTCAGAAAAGTTTCTCCCAAAACTGCCCTGAGGACTCCAAGCCAAATGTCAGATGCAGGACACAACAAATACCTTCCTTCATCCTCAAAAAAAAAAAAAAAAAAAAAAAAAAAATCAGAGAAACAGCATGCCAGTGCCACACTGGAACTGTGGGATTTCTGCAATTCCTATCAGCTCACCTTGTGGGCACTTTTGACCTGACACACTTTATGTGGCCCATGACTTGTCCACCTGCCTGGTAGCCCAGAGCTCAGGGTCTCCACATCTACACAGTAGCCACATTTCCAGTGCCTGCAGAAATTGTAGGTGGACATCTCAGTCCATCCCTCTGTAACTCCACAGAAACAAAGAGTCTGACAACAACATGACCCACTGCTGGATTCTGTGCATGAGCCTGTTCATAGACAATGGTGTTCTCATGTCTTAAAAGTGTGCCAAAACCAGCAGCAACGTGGGCAAGGTAACACCTTCAGCACTTAATCATCGGGTCTATGGATAGATAACAGACCTAGCTTGTGGCTTTCACGTGCTGGGGAAGATCTGGCTGTTTTCACAGTACACAGACATGCATCCAAATTCCCTTAGCACCACAGAGGGAGGCCCATTTTCTGATTTCATCTGTTTTTTAATACCTCAAGTGCAAAGATATTGTTCCTTGTGTAAACATCCATTAACTCCAATGCATGCCTGGAACTGCCCCAGCTTCCTGAATCACCAGCTCAGAAAGCATGAAAAAGGAAAACATGACAATTGCCACTGCAAAGTGTACTGAGTCCATCTCCAAAACGGTGTAACACAGAAATAGAAGGGTCTCAGAATATTGTCAAGCCTTTACTCTAAGGTGGGTTCAATTTTATGTCTAGGACATCCCCAGCAGGACTCTCACAGGTATAATCTTTTCCTATTTCCCTGTTGAATCTTTACTAATTAACTTAATGTGTCCTGCAAGTTTTACTTTATAAAGCTCTTCTGCTGTTGCTATTTTGGATTAATTGATCTGCACCTTTTTTGAAAGGAGGTGTGCCAATAGGGGACTGTTGGTCCAGATAAAACCTAACAAAAACAAATAAAGTATTTTTTCTTGAATTCTAACTAGATTGTTTTTTTATTAAAAACCAGAATCATGTTTCTCTTAGGCTCTTATTTCTTCACACATTTATTCCTACCTTGTTTTTTTAACTTGTATATTGCTACTTCAACCAATTGTCCTGTACATTGAAAAGGTCTTTTGTTTCTTTCCTTTGAATTTTTCTCTATTGAATTTAATTAACTCAATTAATTGATTTCTGACTTCTCAACTTTTCAAAGGTATTTTAAAGGTTGATCCTTTCTTCTAGTCTACAAGTAATCCTTCCACAGACTTTTGCTATTTGTATATTTTGTAAACATGTTCGTCAACCTCTAATCAGCCAATTCAATACTGAAAATGTTGAGTGATACAGACTGAAGTTGTCCTTCCAGGGTCCCACTTACGTGCATAAAAGAAAACTGGTAATAACTACTGTCTGAGTGCAGGTTTTCAAGCAATTCTGCATCTACTGATCTTGACCTAACTCTGACCTAGGAAAGCCAAAATACTCTTTTCCCATTCTTTATAGGTGCAGCACATGGGGCATGCATTTAAAAAAAAAATTCCTAGAGGCAAAATATGTCACTGTTATTGTTTCCTGCCAATCCATCACACTACTTATTCAGAAAGGAAGAAAATTAGCTTTGGAACTAGCTTTGGCTCAAGCTGCTTTTGGCAATCCATTCTGACCGTTTCTCATCATATTATAACTTATATTTTTATTACTGTTTCTCATTCCTTTATTGCTTACAATTTTGTTTTGTGTAAGAGTGTTTCTGTATCTTTCTGAAGCCCTAAGGTTAAGCTTGATTGATTCATAATTCTTCAGAATGCTACACATAAAAAGTCCATTTAGTCCAATGGAATCTTTCTGCTGAACAACAATGATAGGCACAACCAGTGAAGTTTACTTCTGTGATTTATGTTATGTTAGTGAGTTATGGTAAAAGCAGTCCAATATATGATGGCAATCCATGCTGTTGTTCAAACAGGTATACATTTCAGGACAAGGAAGAAAATAGGGATTTCTACCCCAACTGATAACCTCTCTCATATTGAGAGTACTTAATTCCATATTCTAGGCATAACAGGTTTTCTGACACTCTTCAGCTTGCAAAAGGTAAACTTGCTCCAATATGCAAAATATCCTTTTACTTTCCCAGTTCCAGTCATGCTCTTCCCTTTGAAACTTTTACTGTAGTTGCACATGCACCAAGCAGTGGACAATTTCTGCACTTCAATCCCCAAGATCCATCATACTTGTTAAGTGACTTATACAAAGCTTCTACAGACTATTAAGGGAAACCTTACACACAAGACTAGCATCTGAAATTACAATCACACATCTTCAAATACCCTAGCATTTAACTTCACCCATCCTCTCCCTCTACTTTTCCAAATATAACTGTGGAAACAGATAGCCTGAAGGAACTGTATGGCAATATTTAGATTATGAGGAATTCCCTGGAAAAAAATAATCTTTCCAGTTATGTATTCCTTTCTTTGTTTCATCTCTCAAGGCAATAACTTTCAGAAAGGATTTTAAGCCAGATCAGAAAACACAGTCCTGCTATGGATTCCTCATTCATACCAGCACTAAATCAGCTGTCTTTATCATCAGAAAAGCTGTGTATGCTCCAACACATTCATGAATTAAAGGAGGAATGAGAAGGCAGTTCAATGTCCAGGATACTTTAGGATGAAGAAAAGCAGAAACATGAATAAATGGTTGCATAAGAGTCCCAAGCTAATAAACCAAATATGAGCAAGCAACCAGATTTTTTTTCTAACCGGATATATAATACATAAGGAAGTCTATTTTCTTCAGTGAACAGAACATATGAAATGGACTGCAGACTTGCCAATTGGACAAACTTTCCACAGAAGTTATATGGAGAAGGGCAAGATCCCAATTCTTGGATTTTGCTCTGTGCGTGAGGTTTCTTCCACGGCAATTCATCTGAAATAATTAGGAGCTGCAGCAGAAGGTGTGAACATCACTTGTGCAGAAGCCATGTGTCATCCATGTTAAATCTTTGAGCTGACAAGAATCCTGAGAGGCAAGAGAGAAATTGAAAGTCATTAAAATAATTTCTACAACCATAAGCTCATATTTACAACATAGGAAAGGGTTTTTTTCTCTTTGAAAGCAGGCTGAATTTCTTAATATAAAAAGATTAATTACAACCTGGACTGAGGCAATTGCTGAAGTGTACATAAAGATAAAACCAAGGGAAATCCTAAGGACCAGGGACACACTGAAAAGGTAAGTGGTGTGAGTGAGAGAGGGTAAGAGGTTCTAAAAGGAAATGTGGTGCTAAATCAAACAAGAATCAGATGAGACCAGAAGACTTGGGTCGCAGCAAGGAAGGATGTGAAGAAGAGCAGCAGAATCTAAAGGAAAATTGTTAGGGCGTGGGAGTTGTGTATCTCATCTCATCTCAGAGCCCCAGGGTACAAAAATTAAGTCTCCTATTGAATGGGAAGAGCACATTTTTATATATGCACCGAAGTCTGAATTTTTCAGACTCAGAAACACAAAATTATTAATGAGACCATATAGGAAAGCTTGAAGGCAGAAAAACATCTGAATGTTTTTAGTAATTTTCATATATTGGCTTGGGAATAACATCCTTGATTTTTTAAACAATTGATATTAAAAACTATAGTCTACTGTAAAAGAAATAATTTAATGTTGTAAAGTGTTTTTAACAACCTGATTCAAGTAGAGGTCATGTTGAAAATGTAAACTTTTAATCAGGAGGTCTGTAGGGATATGGGGAATTAACTATGTTTTTCTCTTGATTACTACATTCTGGCAAAGGCCCTTCAGTAGAAGGAATGTAAATGAACAGGACAAGTAGATTAATTGCAATGTATGACTTCCAGACACATTATTATTTAATCTTTGCACTTTTTGGTTGGCTTTCATCATCAGTCAACAAAAAAATTCTTCATCATCATCTGTTTGCTATTTACAAATCTAACTCAGTTATCATCTCAGACTCCAGAATTCCAGGTCTCCCTGTATTCCTTCCTTTTCTGCCAACAATCTTTATGGAACATAGGAAAAAATTGGAAAGCTTAAGCTGGTGAACAGGGTATAGCCATAATATTTTCTCTGTCTACACACAACTGAACATCTCATACTATGCCTACAGACTTGCATGACGGCATCATCAGGGATGATGGCTCTTATTCTGAGTTTCAGCTTATTATTCATTGTACTGAAGACTCCAAATTTCCTGTGTAAGAGAGGCATTGTATCTACAGGAAATCTACTGAAGATGGATTGTAAAGACATATTTTTAAATTTATTAATTATTCTAAGAAAAAAAAATATTTGTGCTTAAAATGGATTTGCAGTCTTCCACTGGACAGAGAGCAAGACACACTTTATTGTCTTAGGTGGCACCAAAGAAGAGTAAAGTAAGCATCAGCTTTCCTTTTTCCTCTCTCTTTTGTATGGAATTCTTTAGAAATATTACTTTGATGTCATTTCAGCACCTGTGATGAGACCATCTCTTCCATGGGGAGTAGGTATATATGCAAAGCACAAGCAGGAACTACAAGACAATGTACTTATCCAAATAGCTAAAATTCCTTGAAACAGTAGATGCACAGACCCCTTGATTTCCTTGTGTATCACATTCAAGCACTGAAGTTCATGAGTACAGAGCAAGACAATGTAGATCTATACTGTTAATTTGTCCCTAATCTATTTGTTTGAATGTAGTCCATATGCTTCTATCCTGTGTTTTCTAATGAGCTTACCTTAATAGGAACAAACCATGTTGATTTCTATATAGCAGATTTTTGCCTTTAATGATTGGAACAAGTTATTGCAGAGATCTGATACTGCATGGTGAATTTTGTTGCTGTCTAATTGTGCAAATAAAAGTGTTCTCAAGCATACAATATTTTCTTCGGTGACTCCATGTCATCTATTTTACCTAATTTTTAATTACCTATATAAAGCAGAAAATGGATGAATTCCCATTTATATTTTTCTATACAAAGGCACATCATACCAAGTTCACTGCACAAACTGAAAATGAATGGAAAGTAAACTAAAGTAATAATTTAATCATCTCAGTCTAACATGGTTCTTTCTGGTGAACAGGACAATGAAGAAAAAAGACTTCAAATTTACTTATACTTCTTCTGAAGTCACTGAAAAACTTTTTAGGAAATGCTTAGTGCTTAAGTCCTAATGCTTTCATATTCAGCATCTCACAGGATATACTTATATGTCAAAAAACTGACTCAAAATATTAAAAATTGAACTACTTAAGATGAAATCGTGTTGACTATGAAACATTTTGTTTTGAGAAATACAGAGAAAACCATGAGAGGAAATTGTGAGGTTTTTTCCCTCTCAGTTCAACCACCTCTATATACAACTGAGTACCCCAGGGAGCACGTTTAACTCACCATATGCAGATTTCTGTACATATTCTAAATAAAAATAAATAGCTAAAGCATCTGTTTATATAAAGTGTCTAGGAAGTGTTTTTTCCTAAACCATTTAGTCCTTTCATGTGAGGCTCTCAGCACACTCACACAGTTTGGAAATGCACTCTGCTATGAATGGAAAATGAATATTCTTTGTGCTTTCCTTACAAGCTGAACCTGAGAAGGAAAAAATGAGTAGAAGTAATGAAAAACAAAATTCAATGAAACTGAAATAGCTAAGGCAAAAAAAAGCCTAACGGCTTCATCCAAGAGTAATGCAAAAAAAAAAAAAGAGTGTGGAGAGTTTTGTGAGCTTGCTGTTGAAAAGTCTGTCAAGAGCAGATGAAGCTAAGTAGGTCAAGTACAGGTCAGAAACTGTTCAGCTTGCACTGCTTTTAAGTTTTATAGAAGGCAGCTCTCATTTGTCAAAAAGTCAATGGGACAGAAATATCCTCTGTAAGTAGCTTAGTCTTCTTTCAGTATACAGATAGTCTCACAAACAAAAGCAAAGACAAAATTCTCTACTATTGTGAAAGAGGATGGTGTAAGCAAAACAGAGGTATGGAATGAAAATGTCCTGTTATATGATCTGGAAAACCAGTCAGTTTTGTCTTGTACCTAATGCACCCCTGCAATGAAAAGTTCCTGAGTTTGGTTAAAAACCTCAAGTGCAAGCGAGCCAATTTCTTCAAGTCACTTCATCCAAGACACACAGGCAGTGCCCTGCTCTCCTCACTGAAACACAGCCTGGCTCCCTGTGAACCAGAAGAATTGCAGTTTCTCTCAAAAGTCTTCTGTCTGAGCTTGTAGACCAACCTGAGGAAGTTAACTAACACTTCGACATCAGTAAACTTTGAACAAGAGTCTAAAACAAGACTAAAATTATTTTTTGTATCTCACTTGATCCCTATGAAAAAAACATTTCTGTAAATCTCTTGGAAGAAATTGTTCATATGAGAGCCGATGAAAAAATGAAACCTAAAGGGGAAATGTGAACAAAAATAATAGGATGTAAAACTTCAGACAAAATGGGTACAGTCATTTTGTGTAAGCACCACATACGACCAGCACCTCTTATGGATTCAGAGATTATGGGTTTTTTAAATATCAGTAGCAGACACAGGCATAGGTTTAAGTACTGTTCTAAGGCTTCTCTTGTACAGGCTCATGTAGATATAAATTGGGGCACATGCAACTGATAATTAGGTTTCATTAACAACTCTGGAGACATTGACTGCCCAGAAGCTTCCAGAGGCTGTGGATGTGATGTCAGGGATTTGTGGAAGCTGTGAGCTGGGGGACTGTGGTCAAAGTCTTTCTCAACTCTTTCTCTGCTACATGTGCCTCGCACCTAAGTGATTTTAGACTTTTAACATGATTCATTGGTACTGTTGTCCTTTCTTCCTCCATGGGGTCTTCCTCTCCTTTTAATTTAGAATGTATGAAGAAGTGTGCACATGCTTTCACACCAGGAAGTCACAAGATATGCTCAGGTTCCCAGAGCCCTGTGTGGAGTAAGTTGCTTCGTTTTCTACAGCACGCGCAACAGAAATATTATCCAGAGAGGCACTGAGGAGTGTATCAGTGTGATGTACAGGATGGAGATATTAAGGAACATTTTGTGTAGGAGAAGCTGTGTCATGCCAAGAAAGTTTGGCAAGCCTGCTGGCTGGTGTGGCAACGGACAGGCAGCTGCAGGTCCACTGGAATCTACAGAATTACAACTGCATTGTTAATTTTAATGAGATTACTCTCAGAATGCAAGTTAAACTTGAAGAGTTTCAGTGACCTTTACTGAGAGCACTGCTTAAGCTAGTAGGTCTACAGCATACCATCAAAGCTTAAATATGGGTGCTGCAGAGTCAAGCATACCAACCTTAAGTCCTTTGAGTATTTACAGAGCACTTACTTTATAAACACAATGTTCTTACAGGCACTTGAGGCTGTGAAGTGTCAACAAATATTTATACTGCTGTGGAAAGAGGTTCTTCACACAAGAGTAAGGGGAAGCTTTGGAGTGCAAAGTAAATTAAAAACCAACCGTGTGTGTGTTTTGTTGCTTCTGTGCTTCTACTTTCTTTGCTTTGGCTCCAACCCAGACTGAAATCCCAACACTCTCCACAAAGGTGGGAAAAAGCTTTCTATAAGACTTAGTTTTTACGTCCCAGACTAGAGCTGCATATAAACCAGGAATGTTTTTCCACTTTTTAATGGAAAACTGATTTGCAAACAAAGTTATATAAATAAACAACTCTGTTTGTTGTTCAGAGAAAAAAAGTTATGAAGAATGGCTCCTTGCCACCTGGGTGGAAATCCCATCAGCTGCAACAATTCACCGGATATGGTGAAAATGGTGATTTCACACAGTGCTTGTTATTGATCCATAATTGTCCACTGAAACACAAGACAAACAAGGGTTGCACTTAGTGTGTAAAAACAAAGAAAGGAAAGCATGATCCAAAAATGCTCTAACAACACTGAATAGCTGCACCTCCCAGGAAATCAGTTAAACTAAAACAAACAAAACAAAACAATAAAGCAGTCCAACATCCTCACCTCAAGAAAATTAGAATCAAAGTCAAAAATGTGGAGGCTGGTGGTTTCTGAAACACTGTATGGGTGCTCTATAGATTGGACTACATGTGCAAAGCCTGGACACAACACACTGGCTAGACAGGCTCTATGTGCTGCAATCTCCATGAGAGGGTAAACCATGACAATGTCATGTCATGACCCTTTTGAGAGCTGCATTTTCCCCTGCAGTGCACAGCCCACTAAGACAAGTAAAACAATGGAAATATAATCCCCATGAGTCTCTGAGGTAATATCAGCAAATAAATAAGTCTTGTTTTTCAGAAATTTCATTTTTCAACCCCAAGAAACAAAAACTTCTGCAGAGGCTTTATAATGAAAAATAACATTTTATCCACAATCCAACTTTTTGTCAACAGAGTTAATATGAAAAATCTCTCTGGCTGATGAATCTCAGGCCCATTTTCTTAAGAGACCAGATCCAGTCATGGTATAAATCATCATGGTCCTATTGAGCTCATTACTGTGTTTACACCAGCTCTAGCCTCATACTGATTATAACTGAAAAGAAACAAACATTTGTTTTAATTATCTGTGATACAAGAGAAATCTCTGCAGCTAAAGCACAGCTCTTTAGCAATACTTTGTTTCATAGGAGTTTTTAAAAAAGAATAAAAGGACTAAAATGCCAGTGTAGGATGAGTATTTCTTAATTTTATCAACAAACTTCTGAAATCTTAAAAGGTTGCTTCTTCAGGTGCTTTCAAGGGAGGAGAAAAAGAAAGAGCAAATTAAAAGGAAATACTAAAACCACCTCAGAGAGTGCAGCCTGAGGCTGTAATTCTGCTTTCAAGGAGAGACATTAAAAAGAAACCTCAGAAAAGCCTTGAAAATCAGGTAAAAGAGTATAAAAGTCATTAGTGCTGTGTTTGATGTGGTGCCTTGACATGGATCTTGGAATGGGTTTTATCAGCTGCAACTGAATGGAGATGAAGGAGATGATTCACGCGCCCTGCCCATCTCAGGCTGGAGACCATGAGCCACAGTCGGTGCCTGATCTGCTATCGATAGGGGAGAAGCCTGGTTGAGAGCCTCTGCCTTGTGCAGTTTTGCAGCCCTCGTAGAGTGCCCATAAACATATGTATCTTTAGAAAACTATCATGTGTTTTCAACTTCCTGAAGAATTCTTGTAAAATATAGCTGAACCACATTACCCTTTGTCCTGTGCTTTTATTCCACTAATGGACAAATTGGGAGGAGGCTGAGAACAAATGTGCTATTAATTACCCAGATGGCTTCTTAATAGAACCTTGGATGATTGCACAGCCACTAAACATTGTCCAGAAATTTCTTAATAACGCTGGTGAGCGAAGCATTCCTTGGGAGAGAATAAAGATGCCATTGACCGAGGCTGAGTTATGTCAGGTTAGTTTAGGAGATAGCAGACAAAGGGTGTGTATTGTATGGAAGGAATGACAGGCTGTATCCTAGCTGTCCGGGTCCTCCAGCAATGACAGATTTTCTAATTCACTGCAGATTCTCATAAAAGTGGGTGGTCAGTTCTAGTGAACCAAACAGTGGACCTATTGATAGTGGGTGGGAGAGACGTAATTTCGAATTAACCTGGGTAGATTTAATACAGCAGAGAGTCTTAGTATCAGCATAAAATTAGGATTAATACATTAAATGTTAGGTCAGAATGTTAAATCCCATTGTTGAAAGACCTACATGCAGTCAGTCAAGGCTTAATATGAGGATTTCAGTCAATCAGGGCTACAGGCTGGAGAGTGCCACCCTTCCACGGCAGGATTGATGCATGTAGGAAACTGAAACTGAAGACACTTCCTTATTTCTCTGCAAACAGTAACTTTTAAAATTCACATTTTTAATCTATGTCCATATTAGTCTTCCCTTCACCTGACATCATAATGGATAAGAAAATAACCTGCTAAGGCTTGTCCCAGCATTCAAGGAATGATCTCATGTGAAAAAGAGCAGTTCATCATGTTTGCTGTCCACTTCAACATTCACTTTCACAGATTTTCGATGCACCAAATGCTGTATGCAAAGTTATTCTACCCAGTATCATTATAGACTCTCCAGCAATATGATTTGAACTCGGGAGGAAGAGAGTTGATCTGACTTGGAGTTTTTCCTGCCAATAACATATTAAAACAAACAAACAAAAAAAACCAGCCCTAAACAAACAAAAACAAAGCAAACAATAAAACCCCAACCTAACAGTTGGGTAAAATATGATAACTGCAATGAGGAACATGTAGCATTAAACAAACTAGAGTTGGTAGTGACAAAAAAATTACAATAAGTGAATTATCTGGAATTAAGAATAAATCAGAAGCCAGTAAGATCACGTATAAGAAAAGCACTATATAAAAACAGATAATCTGTGAGCATTTAGTAATGTTTGCTGTTTAGCTTCAAAATTAGGATTAGTGGGAACTCCACCCACGGGTATTTTACAGAGACATGATAAGAAATCAGAGGAATTTCTTTTAGCAGCACTCACACTCTTTCAGTGACAGTGCCTGAGCTCTCAGCACATTTCAGAGACCACCAAAGGAAGGTTAGAGACCAACAACTGCAAATCCAGCATGCTGAAGTCAATCTCCTGTTGCAAAAAGTTGCATTCTCTGAGCTAGTCAAGGTCCTGCAATTGCTTTCCCACCTGAACATTTGACAGCTTGGACTGCCCCTGCCTTGACTACACAATCCTTTGCTTACCCCAGTTAATTTTGTAGTCTTCTGTGCTTATGTTTGTGGGAAATGATTGTGTCATTTCATTTTAAAGAAAAGGTTTGTTATTTGCCTAATTTCGTTGTGGGAAACTGGAAGTGAAAAAGGTTACTAATCCAGACAGAGACAACAGCAGGGTTTTATAAGGCCATCCTACGTACAAATCATTAGTGTTTAAAATAATTGGCCCATAACTAGGGTCAAAATTGTGGTTTAATCTTCACATATTTTAGCCTTTATAAATGCTTTTCCCAGTATTTTAATTTATTTGTCATTAAGTCTTTTTGCCTCATTTAGGTATGTCACTTTCAGAACCATACAATTAAGCCAGTTCTTAGGCAGGTTTCATAGTGTAAGTTAAAGGTGTCACATGTAAAAATAGATTTATGTTTTTTTCTTTCTTTCTTCCTCCTTTTTTCTTTTATCATACAGTAAGCCCATCCAGTGTAGCCTTTACAGGTCATGAGAAAACCTCCTAAATTTTGTGACCATGTCAGAAGAGCTATTATTTCTCTTGCATTTAAGAAGCGAATGTACCACCACAGCTGATGTACCCTTTGCTGTATTTCCAAAAGTTTGTAACCTTCACTCTCAGATTTTAGCAGTGCCACTGCAGGGTAATTATCTGAAACAAAAAAAAAAACCTCACCCATTGAAACTAAAGATAGTTTTACTTCCAAAGATCCTTGTTTCTCTAGAGTACATCAAGTGCAGGCTATGCTTTTTCTTAAGGAACTCTCACCAAAAAAAAAAAAGATATTTAATGCACGTTTCTTTTTATGCTTTTACTCATCCTGGTTCGTTATGCTATAACAAAAAATATTGCAACACACCTTTACTTTCCATTAAGTTACAGCCTTTTTGCATCTGTTCCACTTACCAGAAAAATTGCTTTGATGTCAAAATACACTGTGCTACCCTGGTCCAATATGAACAGCATTCTCCTATGCATCTACAGTAGGCTATATTACACCCATATCTGGGCACGGAATATCACCTTCTCCACAGGAGACACTTCTTACCACAGTTCAGTGAAGAATCTCAGATCTAATTAAAGATGCGTCTCTAAGGATTGTGCTTACGTAGGGTCCCAGGTGAGTTTTCAACATCAGTAAATCCCCATTTGGTTATGGGGAAAATGACAAAATTCAGCAATTGTGCATAGATTAGACATCTAAGCTAAAATGACCATAATAGAGAGGAGCTGGACAGGGAAATCAAGTGCATTGTGGCTAATTCCAGTCAAATCCCATATTTTTAGGCAAGATGTAGGATCACCCTTTAACTTTTTGGAAATAGATCCTATAAGCTGACCCACCAGTGGGGATTTCACAGGAGTCTCCATAGTTCCAACAAAGCCAGCTACATAGGCTGTGCCTGTTAAATGTTTTAGCTGACAGTCACAGAGGTGATCCCACAGGTGTCTGTACTGCCCTTCCCCAGATGTGTCAAGGTCAGAACTGTGGTAAAGAGTCTCTACTCTGCTGGATTTTGTAGATTTAACTTAGATTCTCCACAATATATTTTCATCAGTATTTCCATTTAATTCCAACATACTATCTCCATGGCACAAATGGAGAACAATCAGGCCACACTGAACTGTCAGTGAACTTATTAGAGAAAGAGGAAGGTCTTTGGTTTCCAACCTCTCTAAAGACTGCCACAAACAGACTATCAAATGGTGAATGCTTCCTTCAGTATTTAAAATATTAGAGGCTGTTTAAGATTTAGGCAATTTTAAAGAGTTTTAGTGAGCCCAAAATAAGAATTGTGAAAGTTTCCTCTATGAGAAAAAAAAAAGAAATAAGATAGGAAAGAAAACAAGATGTGGTAAGCATGAGTTTCCAGACACTGGAAATGTTGCTCTCAGTCCTTAAGTGCTAGCTTTGAGTGCAACTCAAAGCCTACTGCCTCCCAAAAAAAGGCAGTAGCTCAGAAATGGCAGCTTAAGTACAAGGAAGCATCAAGGAAAATATCTGCAGAGTGTGAGTTTGTCTTGAAAAGACAACATTGCTACTAATGTACAAAACAAAACGTGATACATGGGGTCAAGACAGAAGTTGTCTTAGCTCTAAATATCCTGGCAGTGTAGCAAGCTAAGCTTGCTGTCTGCCAAGAAATACCTGGCCAATACAGTCTAATATCCTTTCTTGTTTTCTTTTGGACATATTTTTGTAATTGCTTGTCCTCAGGTACAAAGATGCTTACAGGAAGTCATTAATCTTTCATGAGACTATTCTACCATTTCTTAATTCAGAACAATAAAAGCTTGGAAAGGCATGCATTCTCATGTCACTGTCTACTTCAAGGGAAAGGAAGTTTTAATGGAAGATAAATCTGATCAAATGATAGCAAGAGATAATGAAGTAACTGTGTTAAAAAGAGTAGTGTAACAGAGCAAAATAAAAAGCTCTTGAACTTCACTCTTTATTCTTCTGGTACAAGACCAGATGGGCTTCACAAAATATTACAACTGAAAAAGATGTGATTAACCCAGATTTCTCATTCTCCTCCTCCTCACATCCCCCTCCCCCCCTTTACTCCAGATACAGGAGATAAAAACATTTTTTGTTTGCTATCTGAAGCAGGTGTGGTTGAGCTAAATGTAGAGAAGATGTCCAGCTGGAGGCACCCATCAGCCAGCTGCCCAGTGCAGGCTGTTTAGATAAATACCACCTGTTTCTAAAGAGCAGGGGGAGAGAGGGGAAGAAAAGCAAAACAAAACTAATGGTCACAGAGCTGAAACCTGCTGATCCTCTGGTTATTGTGTTGGTGCTTTTGTAGCTGGTTAGTTCCCAAACATAACATGGGACTCACAGAAATGAGCATATGTAATGTGCTTAATTTGAGTCTGGACTATGATGAGATGGTTTCAGACAATCAGGGGAAATAATTTAACTGATGCTCATAATGTGTGTGAAGCATGGCAAACACCATCCAGGAGAAACAGAAGAGGATCCACAAAATGCAGAGTTTCACAGGTGCTTTCTAAATCAAGACTATGCTGAAGGAAAATTTAGCTAATAATACAAAAATCATGAAAGCACTGAGATTATTTATATTCCTCTTGTGCTAAAAATGTAGATGCTGCTTCACTGTGCATCAGTAATAAAGTACAAAAAGTTGCCATCCCTAAAAATAACAGCCTGCTTTTCTAAATCAGTCTGTACAAAATGTCCTGTTCTTTTATTTAGATCATCTTACAGATGCGGTAGTCTCTTGAACATTATTTGATCTGAAAGCAATTATTAAGCAGTGATTACAACACATCTGTACTGCTTATGGCCATATATGATTCATTTGACTAAGATAGACTGTTTCCTAACACTGTGAGACATTTCTCTTTCTGCTCAAATAGCCCCAAGGCAAGCAACATTTTTTTTGTTAGCAGCAGTGAAGCCCTGTGATTGTTCACAATCACTAGATTGTGCTCACAAAGCTAGTTTGAATAGGACTGGAGAGGAATAATTACCCTTTTGAAATGTCTTTGTCCCCTTTGTTACCAATATTGTAGATGAAATTAGCCCTAACTTAGGAGAGCAGCATGGTCCTGTGCTTAGCATTAACCTGAGCCTGAAAACGTGAACCCTCTTCCACGCCTGCTGCTCTGCATGGCCTGTGTGACCTTCAGTAATTCATTTGCTCTTTTTCTGCCTCAGTTCCCCACGTATGAAATAGATATCCAGCCACAGCAAAGGGAACTTCATTCATATAGTCTGGATCTCATCTTAGAAAACTGACAGAAAATAAATGAGAACAAAGTCCAAGGGTTTGAAGGTTCAAAATGAAAGTATAGATTTTTCAGGACCATGGTTTCAACTGCACTCCCTCAACTATTTGTAACGTAGAGGTTTCATAGAAGTGGTTGTCAATTTTTAATATACATTGTTTAGATAGTGAGCATATATAAAACAAGGGTTTGTGTGTACCGACAGCTTCATATCTAGGGTGTAATTTATTTTTAAAAAGTGTCTTAAACTTTTTTTTAGTAAATTTTGCAAGCCAATTTTTGGAAAATTTATCTTTTTACACTCTCTAAAGTATTACCTTCTGTGGGGAGTTAAAATCCATCTCCAGATCTGCCTGTGTACAATGCAAACGTTCTGCATCTGTACAAGATGCTTTTGGCCACATTCCTGGGATGTGTCCCCTATAATTTTCTGTGCTCAGTCACCGTCAGAAAATCATGGAATGAGCAGTGCCAGAGAAGAATGAGCAGTTTTTGTAAAGGGATGTCATGCATCAAAAAAACTATTACAGTATTTCAAACGAGTGGCCTAACATTTGCATAAGCAAGAGTGAGAAATAGAAGCAGAAATTAGTACTAAAATGTTATTTTCTAAGCAAAGAAGGTCACTAGGGATGTTCCCAGGGCTCTGCTCAAAGACTGGTGTCACTCAGTGTCACTCAGTGTCACTCAGTGTCACTCCTAGACAGGGGAGGCAAGGTCTACTTGCCATCATACAGCTGCACAAACAGTTTGCCCACATCTTCCCCTTCTCAGACAGGATATTTTAGAATGGAAAAAGATTCAGAGAAAAGCAACAAAGATACTCAGAGGGAGAGGAGAGAGGAGAGGAGAGGAGAGGAGAGGAGAGGAGAGGAGAGGAGAGGAGAGGAGAGGAGAGGAGAGGAGAGGAGAGGAGAGGAGAGGAGAGGAGAGGAGAGGAGAGGAGAGGAGAGGAGAGGAGAGGAGAGGAGAGGAGAGGAGAGGAGAGGAGAGGAGAGGAGAGGAGAGGAGAGGAATCAGTAAGGACTTTTCTGCCTGGAAAAGGCATCTGAGGCAGACTGTGATCAAGGTCTGCAAAACAAAGAGTGGTATGACAGCGATACAGATCAACTGCTTCTTGTCTCTTCCTAACCCCAGTCTAAAAGGCATCAAATGAAATTAGTAGGTGACAGGTTTAAAGCAGACAAAATGTGTATAGGTGTCTAAACTTTGGAAGTTCCTCCTACCTCATGTAGTGAAAGATAAGAGCTTGTTAGGATTTAAGCAAAGCCTTCGAATCCCAAGGTCTCTTGAACAAATCTCACAAAATATTTGTAACAGTTTCTTGCTTTTCTTTTTTCTTTTTTGCTATGTTTTATGTAATTATATAAAATTATGCTTTAGCTATTAGCTGCTCTGCTGACCCCTGTCAGTTTGCCTTTTCTTCTGCCTCAAAAATCGAGTTAATGGGGAAGATCTTGATTCTGTTAATTATTATTAATAACAATTATAATAATAGTGAATGATACGTAATTTCTGAATATAAAAGACCTCTGAATTCTTTCTGCATTGCAAATACCTGCTAAACTGTCCGTGTCAACTTTTTTAAAAAATGAGCTATTCCTTTCCCCGTCACTATTCTGTAGGACACATTTGTAAGGGACACTATAAATGTTTTCATTTCTCTGTGAGGAGACTTATCCATTTCCCAATATTCATTATGTGTTTGTGTGTGTGTGTGTGTGTGTGTATGTGTATGTCATAAAAATAAAGCTTTTTCTCTCCTAGCTCCCTTTGAAGTCTTTGACTTAAGCACTAATTTTGACTGCATGAAAGCTAGTGACAAAAATTCTAATCTAATTCTTAACATCCAAATAAATAATGCACTTCCACTTGGACACTGCATTTTCCTTTCTCTTCTACCCATGGCATTGCATAAAGGGAATTCTTTATATACTAGTAGTGGCTTCATCTTTCTGAAATGTAAAAAAAATATTTCCTAGAACTATGGCCCAATAGTCTGAGACCTTCTTGCATGTCACTTTATCTATGTAATCTGACCATGTACTTCAGTTAATGTCTGTCCCATTTCTGTGACCCACTTACTTTACTAATGTTTGTAAAATAATGACTTGAGGTAACAATCAGCAGCAGTTGCATATAAATGACTTTAAGAAAAAGAAAGAAAAAAAACCCCTATAGAAGTTTACTATTGGTTTATTTTTTCCTAAGGGCCAAGGGCTAGATATTGTGATACCATGTATGCTGAAGGAATTTGTTTTGTATTTCAGAGATCTTTAAATTATATCCTTTGTATTGCCCTTTAAAATACAGGTTTTATTTTAATACACACTAAAAATAAATAGAGCAAAAATGCACAAAAATGGTTATTTTATTTTATTAGAAAACACAGAAGTGTAAAATATCTACTATGCCACTATGTTGCTTTCTAATTTCTGTCATTTTGAATTTTTACTGTTTACTTCACTTTTCCATGTGGTATCCTTGGTTCCTCTTAACCATGTGTGCCAAGAACAAAAAGCCCCAAACTCTGAACACGATTCACTTTCTTGACCATCTCCACTGTAGTCCAGTTGTTGTCTGTCTTTCAGTCAACTCTGGGTCTTCCCAGTATCTTATAGGTTCAACAGAAATAAAAACCAGTGGCAAAATAATGTGATTTTTAAATTACTATTGATGTTGGTAGTGGTGGTGGTGTTACTTTTAATATTGATATATTCAAATTCATTGTCTTAAGTTAAGTTGGTCTGTTACATTATTTTTACACATACCATAGAATTTTGTAAAGTACTTGCTCACTCAGACATCATAGCTGGTTTCGCTATGTGGTATGTGCCAACTTCTGAATTTAAAGTGTACATATGGCATCAGAATTAAACCTTTCCAGTTCAGAGACAGCTTACAACACAAGTAAAATGGATTGTTTTGGCTTGGGGCTTTTTTGGGGTTTTTTTTGGGGGGGGTTTGTTTTGTTTTGGGGTTTTTTTGTGTTCCTTAAGATACCACTCCCCAGTACAAGAAAGATATGAATATAGTGGATAAAGTCCAATGCGAGGCAAAAAAATGATGAAGGGGCTGGAGCATCTCTCCTATGAGGAGACAGAGAGGTAGGACTGTTCAGCCTGGAGAAAAACTCAGGGAATCTCATTGATGTATATATATAAATACCTGAAAGGAGGGTGGAAAGAGGACTGTCTCCAGTCCAATGGAGGCAATGGGCACAAAGTAAAACCACTCTGACCCTCAGGAAACACATTTTCAAAGTGAGGATCACCAAGGTTGCCCAAGGAGATTCTAGAGTCTCCATCCCTAGAGATACTCCAAAGCCTTCTGGACACAGCGCTGGACAACTGGCTCTAAGTGGCTCTGACTGAGCAGGGGGTAGGACCAGGTGACCTCCAGAGGCTCCTTTCCACATCAACCATTCTATGATTCTGTAAAAGTTGACAGAATTACAGACCTTCGCAAGGATTTTCATCAATTTTTCACCTATAATGTAGTAAATTAATAATTTCCCCTTTAATTTATAGGTTGGAAAACAGTGATCTATAATGATAAAATACCAGCCAGCTTGCAGCAAAGTTGGGAATAGCATCCATCTCCTCTGAGTCCAAGGGCAGTGCCATCTGGTTAAACTGTTGTGAGTACCAGCCAGAGCTATGGTATGGAGGATGGTGCCTGCCAACCATGCATACCTATTGCATGGATGATGAAAAAAGCCTCAGCCTAACAAGAGATGAAGCGCAGTCTAAAAGCTGATCTGTTTTCAAAGAGGACATTGTGTTCCCTATGTATTCAAAGAATGCCTGTGCTGATATTTATGCACTGTAAAGCCACAAGAGCATGACTGAAAAGCAGTTTAAGGTCCTGTCATTTAAATGTCCCATTCCATTCCTTTGGGATATACCAAATTAAGACAAAATACCACAAAGTGAAGAAATGGAACAGAAATATGTGGTAATCACAGTAAGCTAAATGTGTTGATAAAGCAAAACTTGAAATACCCTAAGGTTAGAATTTTTTTCTATTTTTTTCAGGTAAATCACTTCCTGAAATGAAGCAGTAATTAACTATAAATATGTAGAAGTCTGTGACAGGTAGCAACATTATGTAGCAAAAAAATTGCAAATTATTTGAAATTTCATTAAGTTATTTTCTTTTCATATTTCTCAAGAAAATAATGTGACACTTATGATCCATTAATTGTGAAGTTCTTTGTGCTTGGTTTTTGTCTTTTCATTGTTGAAAAGCTGTGTTACTAACTGGTGTGTCAGCCCCTACATTTGGTACACAACACACAGCTGGACTATTTGTTCTGAATGTTCTTTGTACATTTAGCCTGTTTTCATGGAAAACCACTTCTGAATTGACATTGGCTTTCTCTGAAGATATCTTCTTGGTTTCTAAATGGTTACAGCTATAATTGAGACCCCCAAACCCAATGTTCTCACCAGCCCCCTACCAGAACCAGATCTTTTATACAAACTTCTGGATAAATGAGCCATAATTCCCGACTGATAATTCCACACTATAATCACTGAAAAAAAATCTGTGCATGCATCCAGCTGTCTGATCCAAGCAGCTTGCTCCCATCTGATATGGAAATTATGCCTATATTACAAGAGGAGGCAGATGGCAGCATGGCCAGACATAGCTGGTACAGTTTAAATTTCACTAGTTTGGGTAACCTGGAAGCCAAGTCCAAGAGAACTGTGCTGCTCTGAAATTTATGGTCTCCTCTTAAGGATCTGAACTGCTGCATCTTTATTTCTGTTGGTGCTGGATTGGTTTGATCAAAAGTGGTTGATCAAAAAATCCTCTGTGCTACGTATCTGACCACAAAGTGTTCAGAGTTTCTTTGCAAATACTATGGTAAGCAGAAGAGGTAACTATAATTCATGGGAGGCCTAGCTCAGGCCTGTTTCTGGATTTAAGTGGTCAGGTTTGACTGTATGGTTTCCAGTCAGTACCTGATTTCTGCAGAGGAGTATTAAGTTCTTGTTTAAGCCAATATGTCCTTTTTAAATCACCGTAGCAATTGAAATCTTTCACCAGGGAGAAAACAGGCAACAAATTGTCCCATTCTTTTTCCTGGTCCTTATGGTAAAGTGAGTTGCCTGATCTTTAGCAGAGATGTTGCTGGAGTATATCACGGTGTGGAAAGGTGAAATGTGTCTAGCACAAGGCAGGGTAATCCGTTCCAGACTCATGTGTAATGCAGGGGAAACAGGTGCAAACAATTGAGCTGGCTGTCAGTAAGCCACGGTGATCGCTTTTGATATCTTAATCGTTGGTTGATCCATGTGCAACACTGGCAACATCACTGTCATAGCCGACTGCCTTCTGCACATCTGTAAACCTTTTCTGGGTGCTTCTTGATGTGCGTGTGAGCCCATGAAGTCCTGACATCATGAGAAACTAAATTGGGCATGATTGCTGTCATTTCCGTTTTCCTGCTAGAAAACCAGAGAGTTGACAAATGTCAATAACTGCTAATAGCTCACTACTGTTTGTCAAATGCCACACAGGACAGGTGTGAAGAGAAAGCAGTGTGTTTCTCCGATCACCACTCAGCAGCCAAGTCATTTGTGAGACTGCTATCTAATTGCTTTTACAGATAAAGAAGTTGCTGTTTCTTTATTTTATGACGCCCTGGTAAACATTCATCATTAAACGTGTTCCCACTGTATTGACTGACTTGCAGCAAACCTTGCTGCAGATTTCCTTACAGGTAATAACAGTTGTTTGAAAATAAGTTTAGCCCATAGAATAGCTTTAGGTGTAATGCTATCAGCCAACAAATTAGCCACTTCCTCTCTATTTTCCTGCAGAAAACATTAGCACAATTACATATACCTAACTTATGATCTTCCTACAAAACATGACACTGAAACTACTGACACAGGCTGCTGTGGTGGGTGCTTCTGTTTCTACCTCCATGGGGTTATGCTAGCTTGGCAACAGAAGGCTTTTACAGAGTTCAATAAGATTTGTGTATTCTGCCATTTTTAAACTTCAATTTAATTTTGAAGCAATAAAATGGGGTTTGTATCTCTACGCAGGGGTTTTTAATGTCTTGTTTGTGTTCAGAGAAGGTTTTCACCTGAAAATCATGGTGCTTCAGAAAGAAGGCTTGTTCATGCAAAAATATAGTCAATGCTGTATAGGTTTCATTAATTTCATCAAGAATTGTTTTGGATCCCTATTTTACATGATGAGAGTGAATATTTTACCTGGCTATAAGATATAGCTTAGTCAGTCGATTAGTTCTTAAATTATTTTAAAGAATTTCTTGAGAATAATACCACTTCAAGTCTGACATGCAATCTTTTATTTCATACTATTATAAGACTGCAACATGTTTAGCCAAGCTTCTCCCACATTCACTGCATATTTCTTCTGACACCCTTATTAACTCCTCCAAGAAGCCAGACTAAAGAAGTCACTTGAAGCATTTGGTTTTTCCCCCTGTTTAATCCTCTATGATTCACTGATTTATCTGAAGTAGACAATCCCAGGCACCTGTCTTCTAAACAACACCACAGCAAAGAATTGCATGATTTTGTATTTTTATAAAACATCTAGAGAGTTTCTGTATCCTGTGTAATATAACAAAGATATTGGGAATATGGTTAGTATATTAGATCAGACTAAAAAAAAAAATAAAATCCTTCTCTATCTATTCACCAACAAAAGAAGCAGATGGGCAGATAAAATCTGCAATGATTTTCTCCTGCCACCAAAAATAATCAGAAAATACAGAGAAATGGTCCAGTCCAATTTCTTGTTAAAACTGTCAAAATCAAAAAAGGATTCATTTCACATTGCCAGGCCTTTGCTCATCTCAATACCCACTGCATCCTCATTTCAAAGGTGTCACACAAGTTGGTTCTGTTTATGATTACATAGGATATTTAATTTCAGTTGTTTCAGGACAATATAGAGCAATGATAAGGAACACATTTGTTTCATGTAAGAATAACAGAACCAACTTAATTCTAATAATGGTGAAGATGAGAAAGAGCCTGTGTGTGTTGCTGCCTCACCCTCTCTGTCCATGTAATACCATAGGAAAGAATGACAAAAATTCCTGTGACCCTACATAACCTATCTATTGCATTCTCCATACTGTTACATAAGTTTTGGGGAAGAGCAGCCAGACTTATGGAAGAATATCCAACACAGTACTGGTGTTCTTCTCGTAGAGTTTGAAATCAGAGCTGAGTATGACTATAAGCCATTATTTTTCTGCCCTCTTTCTCCTGCTCTAGGGAGGATCATCTCAACAAGGTTTGAACTATGTTTTCTAGATTGTCCTAAAACCTTCCCATAAGGAAAATGTTTCCCATTTCTTTTCCTGCCACCGACTGATTAGAAAGAGATAGAATCAAGAGATTATATCGCTTCCCAACTTATAAAACCAGATGGGATACCTCTGAGTTTTAGAATTGATAACCCTTAGGATTTTAGGCTGCAAGAGGTGAGTATTTAAGTTTCCACATATGTTATGAGACACTTGTTTTTATATATATGCATAAAACATAATATACAGACATAATGTATATATTCATTTAACATATGTGTGTTTACAGGTATGTATAGTCAAATTAAGTTATGTGATCAGAAGTAGCATCCAACACCTTTCTGAACTCACTCTCCCTGTAAATACCTACAGTTAGAGTTAGTGCTTCTACTTCTTCTATCTTACCTTAAATAGAAAACTTATTAGGACTGAGGATGTACGTAGTGTACATGATTGATAAGTGACTAGTTCCTTTATATGCCAAAAACAAGCAAGTGATATCTCTGGGATAAGGAATTACAGCACCTTCTTTCATCCAGCTTTCACTATCAACCAAACATGGGAATGTTATAAGACAGTGCAGCTACACCCTTATTAATACCCACAGTGATCAGATAATCTCAACAATGAATTTTACTACTTTCCTTCAAAAATATGCTTTTCCATTTCTAGTTTTCCTACTCTCTATTCAGGAGTTTTTCAGAGGTCCTCTGTCTTGACTAGGAATCTGCAAAGTGACTTCTGTGCTTCCAGGAAGCTCACAGCTTAAAGTTTGAATGAAAAGCTTTAACTCGGGTTTTGTTTAACAAGTTTTCAAAGGCACAAAGCTCAACACACTCTCTCTTTTTGCAAGTTATATGTTTTTATGTACTGCTATTTTTTCCCTTTGGAAAGATTTAACTCCTAGTGGTAACCCCTCAGAGCACCTGGCTCAGGAGAGTAAAAGAAAGGAAAGCTTGATTTATAGAGGATGCCAGTGATTTTCATCTTGCTGTGAAACTTGGCTCTGTCCATCTGATGCCTTTTAAAGCACAACCATGTGTGAAAAATAATGAATCTTTATAACTTCCTTTACCTTTTAAAACAAAAAAGGTAATGTGTTTCTCTCAAAAGCTGATTGCTTTTCTTAGTCTTATATTTCCTTTCAAAATATATTGCTGTATACAGGATGAATAATTTAGGATGGATGTTAATAGGTAATCCAGCAGTACATCCTTCGTGGTTCTATAATATTATAACTAAATACTGAAGCATTAGCAAAACATATCTGGACAGCATGATTGACCTTTGAAAGAAAAGCCTTATAAGACCAGAAAGGACTTATGTAATTATATGTAAAATTATGACCATGCAGTCAAGCCCAGCTGTTTGCAGTGACATAATGCCACGTGTGTATTCCACCTATCCAGTCACATCCGTCCTCTCCAAACCATGCTGCAGTTTGCACCTAATCACATCTGCACTTTACATTACCACAGCCCCCCAGTCTGCATCTGCCAGTAGCCCCCTGGTTCTCATCAGATTCAGGAGGATCCCCAAGGCAGCAGAGCTGAGGGAACCCCAGCACAATAGGGGGTTTCTCCCCCTAGACACCTAGGTAATGGATATTAAGGGGTTTCTCCAAAGCATGCGGCCAGGGAAGTGTTCCTGGAGCCTGTGCTCTCTGCCAGCCCAGGGGCTGCTGGGGCAGGGCAGGAAAGAATTTGCATTTTGCAGGCAGGCAGGTGCAAAGTTATGTTTGATCATATTTTGGCTGAAAATGTGTGGCAGAGCGTATGAAGAGACTGCCAGCACAATGTATATGACCAGTAAGAGCCTGGTACAGAAGGAGCCAGCATGGTCTGCACTGAACTACTCTGCTGCTCTGGAGAGGCTGGGAGCATGACAGGCTTGAGGATCCACAGTCAGATCTACAACTCTGACAAACAAGTTTTTGGTTTGGCAGCCATCTTTATCAGATAAACCCAGTAATTCAAACTTACAGAGTAACCTTTTTTGGCACATTCAGCTATATGTACCAGTAATGAGACATAATGTCTATACTAAAAGTTGAGATAGAAAGATGTAAATGATAGATCAGATGTCTTCAACATAGATTAAAATGCTTAGTCTGAAAAAGAGGCAATCAAGGCAGTAGAACGGCAATCTGCAAAATCTTGTGTGATATGACGTTGAATGGAAAGCAAGTGTTTGCGGTTACACACAATCATAAAATTCTGTGGGATCAATCAAAAATATCTGGAATTATACTCAAAATTAATAAAAGAAGCTTAGCCCTATCCCTAGTAAATCCCTAGAACATAATGGATAGAGATTGCATGGGATTAATCACTGACTGTACAACTCAGAGCAAAAAGCTCCATTGAGGGTATCAGAAAACCAGATAGTTTGTCTAAGTGAGTAAGACCCTGAGCTGCAAACAGGCACTGAACTATCTATTTTCCCTATTCTTTTACATCTCTGTAAGCATCTGTCATTTGATGCTACTGAAAACAGAATAATGGACTAAATTAGCCTCTGATCTCCTTGATACCAATATATTCATATATATTCTTCATTGCATTGCAGGGGAAATGGAAGGGACCAAGCAGTTTAGCAGTTAGGTGGCATTTCCACCATTCTACAATGATATCTTGCATGTACTCAGAACAAGAGAAGATTTTTCAACATAACCAAATGTGAAAAAATTAATTTCCAATTCTCTTTCAGTCCAATCCAATCCTTCAATTAACTTCTTGATCACATCCTCAGCATTTGGCCTATTTGCATAAAGAGCTTCCTCTCTACTTTATCAGCTTGCTCAATCAGGATCACCACAACTCTCCAGAAAGTCCTGTGTAGACATAAAATGCCAAATACTTCAAAATTAAGGAAGCTCTGCCATTGAACCAATAGAAAGGGGACTCTTTAAATTTATCTGCAGGCCAGGTTACCACAGCCAGCTAGGCTCCTGCAAGCACATGAGGAATAAGAAATTATCCAAAACCTGCAAAAAGGTTGTCCTTGACTGCTATAGCCAGAGTAGACTTTACATCTGTAACTCACATCGAGGAGACTCTGGAAAGAATTAATTGTTCTGGAAGAAGCTGGATAAATCATGGTTTAAATTATTTTTGTGGGAAGGGAGCTCTTTAGTCTATTAACAAATGGCTTGCAAACTGACCCTGTATTCTATTTATATATTAACTGAATAGTTTAATGCATTTCAGCTTTTTGTGAGCTGTTCCAAAACAGTCTGTCAATGGTTACATGAGTCATAGGTCATTGTCTCTGAGAGCTGATTGGATGACTGTAGATTTTAATAAGAAGACAAAATGTGGAAAACAGGACCGAGAGAATAAAGCACTTTAAAAAGGTCTGTGCCAAAAGATTAATCAATTATGGTGAACTGCTTTAGTTTTGAGAGTTACAGCCTTTTATACCATCTGAGCAGTCAAAACACATGGGTGACATGACCTGCAATTAGCAGTTAACCGGATTCACCACTTCAGCTTGGGCTCTTTCATACTCCACAAACACATCTATTTTATGTGATTTGGGTCAACACATAAAGCGTGCTTCTTACAAAACAAATTTTTCATTTGCTCTAAACTGTTGAAGTCAGACAGTAAATGCATGGCCTTGACCACAGTTGATCCAAGCTGTTCCTTCTTGCTTCTCATTCAATGAAGAGCAGCTGCACAAGCAGACTAAGTTTAAGAAACACAGAAGTCCAGTTGCAGAACCACACTCCTGCATCCACTGCCATGCCTTGGATTTCCCTCTGACGAGCCCCAGAGGTACTGACACACCACACAACAGGTGACGCTCAGGAATCTCCCTCCCAGGGCCTGCTTTATGAAATCAGCGCAAACCAAACTACTCCTTTTCATCCCAGCAGGGAAAAAAATAGCTCTTCAGGAGCCTCATCTCCTTTGCATTACTGCATTGAGCTTGTCGTTGCCATACTTTCCCCACCCTTGCCAGCTTTTGTTCTCCTGCCCTTGATACAAGATACAGTTTTGCAATTTTAAAAGGGATTGCTCCTTGGAGCAGTTGTGATGTCCTTGCAGGCAGTGAATTCCCTACCCCATCTGCAAGTCCTGCCATGGGCTGCCCTCAGGACCACAGTCTGCCCCAGGACTCCCATGAGCCATGTGCCCACCTTGGATATTTGCAGCCCGTGGTACCCAAGCCGTTCTTCCTGTCAGCCTCTTTGACCCTATTCCTTCAGCATCCTACCTTAACTGCTTTCTGTCCTTGTGCCAGGGCTTCAGCTTGCATGTGGTTGTTATGAGCCTTTTCCTCTTGTACACAGTGAGGATACTTTTCCAACAGGTCTTTGTCACCCTGCAGAAGGCTGAAGTCACTCAGTAATTATTCAGATTGACTACTATAATGGGGGCATCTATGTTACACATGGACATCTATCTAATCACCAAAGTCAGATGAGATTAAACCTCTCTGAGTCTCTAAACTCTGGAGTAAAACTATGTTTCCTGAAGGCCAAAGGAAGCACAGAGGATATAAAGCCTCAGGGTCCAGGGCTATGTTCATCATGACCAAAGCAGTCCTTCGTAAATCATTATCTTAAAAGCAGCAGCAATGGGTTTTAAATCATCATTCAAATGCTAAACATTCAGTTCCTTGACTTAAATATTTGGTTCTTTGGTTTCTAAGCCATTAAAAAATCCTCTCTTTTAATGTTTCCTTCACAATTTTTGAGGACCTATAAATTTGTTGGGGTTCAGTTTAAATTTAAAGTAACTGGATTCTCATGAAACTCTCCCTGGGACTTTTAAGGAAAACACCAAACATCGCAACAGCAATCAGTCTTGAGAAGCAGTTGCTCTACCTTTCAGAGGCATTTAACTCTCACATAAATCATGGCATTTGAACTGATTCCTTGACTCACTATTAGTGATTCCAGAACAAAAACCAGAAATGTAGTTGAAATTTAGGCTAAATCCACCACAGACTGAAGGAAATGGTTGTGAGATCGCTTGCAGCACAGTGAGGATCCCTGGGGCAGGCACTGGGAAGGATGCTTGTAAATGCAGTTAGAACCCATGTCAGTTATACTGACTGTCAAATTTATCACTTTATTTATAACCATACCTAGACTAAATAGACTTTCTGTCTTTTAAGTTGAATTTTAGTACCTGTGTTGCCAGGAGCTGAATTTGAACACAGGGAAAGAAAGTTGTCAGAGTTTTCTGATATAAGACTATTTTTGTAAAAAGGCATGAGTAAACAACCTCATTAAGTGTTCAGACCATTCATCTTGCACAAAATCATAGAATCATAGAATTATTGGTGTTGGAAGGGACCTTAAAGATCATCTAGTTCCAAACCCCCTGCCATGGGCAGTGACACCTTTCACTAGACCAGGCTGCCCAGAGTCCATACCACCTCGCCTTGAAGAGATGTGGCATCAATAAATTCTCTGGGCAATTTGTTCCAGGGCCTCCCCACCATCCCAGTAAAGATTTTTTCCTAATTTCTAATCTAAGCCTACTCTCTTTTAGTCTGAATCCATCCTCCCTTGTGCTGTCACTACATGCTCTTGTAAAATGTCCCTCTCCGTATTTTCTTGCATGTTCCCTTTAGGTACTAGATGGCCACAATTAGGTCACACGTAAGCTATCTTTTCCAGGCTGAAAAATCCAATTCTCTCAGCCTTTCCCTATGGGAGAGGTGATCCATCCCTGCAATAATTTTAGTGGCCCTCCTTTGGACTCCAACAGGTCTGTGTTGCTCCTCTGCTGGGAACCCCAGATCCGAACACTGAAAGATTCTGGGCTCTTGCCTGGTTCTTGCCAGTTGTACATAAAACCCTTGGGACTAACCTTTCCTTTTGATGTGGAAAAGAAAACAAACACTGAGGAGGACTCTCCTCCAATCTCTTCCCATTCCATTTCACACTGAAAGTCTTCATTTTGTTTCCATTATCTGGGGTGCTTGTGAGACAGGTAACACCCTGTGATTTTTTGTGTTCATTACTTTCAGAATATTGAGTGAATCTATAAAACACTGAAGCAAAGTGATTTTAACTTTTAAAGGGCCTTTTATTTACAGCCATTAAGTCACCTAGTGTCTGAATGAAAGGGCAGGGCACCTAGCTCTTCAAACAGTTGATATTAAATTAGACAGCAGTTGTCCACATCCATTAGGCTGAGGGACAATTTGTATCTCCATTTGCCCTGAAAGCATCTGATGGGTGCCAGAGCTGAAAGCAGGGGCTTACCTAACTTCCTGCTCTTTAGATCAAGAGTTACCAACTGGCCAAAAAGACAAAACTTCACAGTAAATTATTTGAAGGAAGCTGTAGCTGCTCCTTGGATCAGTTTGCCAGTGGTTTTGCATTGGCAGATCAAGATAAGGAAGCTATAGCTAACACCAGAGCAGATGCAGTACTCAGGTGAGTAGGCATAGTAGACACACATAAGGATAATTTCACAGGGAAGATGTACTACTCAGGGGATTCCTAAATCAAAAATATCACAAATCATCACTTCGTGGGATGGATGGGACACAGACCAAAAGAGCTCAAGGCTATGCTTAAAGCCACTTTGGACAACCAGAATGGCTTTAGAAGGACTTGCAACCACATCACTGTCTACTTCACCTTTGCTCTGTACTTAAGTAGAAGAAATGTATGGCTACGTTTAGTCATCTTTGTAGGAATGCTTGGAAATTTCCACATTTTCTCCTTAAAACTATTTTCCTATTGTGCCTTTGTACTCACTTTTATTTCGATTTTTGTTTTAATTTCTTTTAATTTTTGAGTCAACAGATCATATCCCTGGAGCTAGATTGCGTAATTGTGAAATCACAGAGACCAGAGAAACAATCCCATAAGTACTCCCCAGGGCATAACCAACATGGAAATGGAAAAAAATGTTCTCCCAAGGCTGGTGCCTCCCAGACAGTTATAGTCTTTAACGTTCTGTCAGCTTCTGTCTTGTACATAAACCATAAGACACATGGCCTCTTTGCATCATTATTTTGCAGCTGCTTTTATTGCTCCATCATTGACACTAGAACTCAAAAAGCAGGTTGGAAGTAAAAACATTCACAGTTGCTGGAAACATGATGGTTGACCTGCCTTTCTGTGGTTCATAATTTTTGTTTATTCTGTAACTGGTCTTCAAAATTGTAAAGAAGTAAAAACTTCTCTGCTATGATGCAGGGAGAGCAGTAACAACTTGAATCACTTGCCAAGGAGTTAGGTAATCTATTGCTTTCATAGGGATTTTACCTTTTTTGTAGTGTGGTCCAAACACAGGCACGGAAAAGGGGAGGGGGTGCCTGCCTAAAAAGATGAGTATACCTCACCTAAGTCTCTTTCTCCCCCTCAAGACATTTTATTTATTATAAGATTTTCCACATACATAGCAGAAACCAGTAGAATGACTCTGTTGAGACTCCTAAGTCTGTTGGGGACAGTGAGAAGGCTCAGATGATGCAGACCAAGTTAGGTCAGGTGAGTCATTAGAAATAAGTCTATAGGTAAGGAGAGTCTCTCCAGGCCCAGATACTGCAGAGACCTTGCCAACCTTCACTGCAGCATCTTTCTGCCATGCCTTGGGCTGGGGAGGGACATAGGGCTGGTCAGTGCAGCGGGTGGCAGCCACCTCAGCAGGAGACGCATTGTGAGAATTACCCTGGCTACTGTGCAAAAATCCTTGAGGCATAAACTCCTTTCTCCCAGCAGCAAAGCACCTTTCCAGAAGAAGAAGAAGAAAAAAAATCTGTTTGCATCCTTTTTGACAAGCTAATTTTTTTAAATATTTTTGCAAAGCATGATTTATTTCTTTTACTCCAGCTTTGGACTTAAATTGCACTTCTAGTTCATGTTTCTCTATGCTTCTAATGGCTTTTGGCCATGTACTCCACAGCTGAAGTTGTAATGGTGACTATAAATACTTTTACTAACAGAGAATAATTTGGTTTCTCATGCCAGAAGCCAAAGTCTGCCCCTGAGGTACCTTTGCTAAGGTAAAGCCCCTGCTCCCTTCCCACCCTGGGCTGATGGATTTCAAAACGTTCCCAAACACAAGGAGGGGGAGTTCTTTGATACATCACATCTATTTGCCACAGTGATCTGTCTTGAGAGAAAGTAAACACAAGAAGATGTCAAAATGTCCTGCTTTCTCTGGTTAACATTATTCACAGTAGATATAGTGTTTATGTGAGGGGGTGACGAGACTTTAAAGCAAAAGGTAAAGTATAATCAAGGAAGGTTGGAAGGTTATTTAGATATATATCAGTTTAAAGCTTTTGATATAACATCATGATGTCAGCTTGGGTTAAACCCTTAAGATTGAGACTGAATATAAGAGGGATAGTCCATCATGGAGAACGGGGTTTCCAGAGATCTATAAGGTTAATCTAAATTATCCTGGAGATTAGCCCTGAGACAGCGAATGGTTCCACAAACATCACTACTGCTGTCCCAGGAAGCCATGTGATACCTTCAAACCTCAGTTAGCATTTTCAAGAATAATCCTGAGCTCACTAGTGAGGAGAGAACATAATTTTATAGGTGAGGCTGTCACTCTCCCAGGGTGAGTTATGGGGCTGGGCTGGTTGTGGAACAGGAGCATACAAGTTACAGGTCAGGCTCTTCAAAGGCTGTCAGCTCAAGCAAATCCACTCTGCAAATTTAAAGCTCTTTATCCTGAAGCATCAAGAAATTTATTCTATTTTAGAAGAGAAATAAGCTGTGACCCTGTTTCTTTTATTTCTAGCTACTATCTTTGACTTGTTATAGTCATCATTCAATTACTTTGTGAGAGGTATGTAGCATCAGTAACATGGAAAAGTTCCCAGAAAGCTTTTGAGTACTTACTCTGCATGTTGAAGAGAATGATGCTAAACTACCTGCACTTTTGACACCAGAAAGCGCAGATTTCTATCTGCAGAGATTTGCTACACAGATTTAATTCCAGGAGGCTTTCTTAAAATTGACTTCACATGCAGCTGCTGAACACAGGTACCCCTAAAATGACAGGACCATTACTATAAGTGACATCTGTGTATGTCATTGCCTCCCCGGCATGTGCCTACAGTCCACCTGATACATATGGTTTTCTTAGTACAATATAAACATTGCGTTTTCACTTTTCATCCCTATCTTACTTTGTGAATTACGCAAGGAAAACCTGCGCAGACTTCAGATTCCAGTTGTGCGAATATTTACTTTGCTGCAATTTTAAGTGAACACAGTGGATTCCCATTGTTAAAAGTAGATTTAAATGGAGCTGTGGACACAAATAGGTTTATAATAAATTAGGAAAACTTGGAGTACATAGGAAGTGAAATGACGTGGGCAACATGAAATCATACAGTGACTACAGACAGATTTTAATTAAACATTCAAACAATATCAGACTACCAAGTACTTTCAAAATCATGTTTCATTGATTATGAACACTATCATGGTAACAAAAATAACAGAGTAAGAATTCAAGTAAAAATAATGTGTAGTTATGAAAGGATTATAAAAATATGGACTAGTGCAGATGATCTGATTATTTTCACTTGTATTTTTATGTACAATTAGTTACAATTTATTAATAATTATTATTAATTACAATTAATTACAATTTAGTTAAATGTACTTTTATATGGTGGAAGAGGAAAAAACAATGCATTAAAATTCAAGTCACTTTAAATAGAAATAAAACATTTAAAACTGCACTGAAACCAGTGAGAGTTTGTTTCAAATGCATAGAACTCCAGAAAACTAAAGGCACACATAACAGTTTTCTGTTTCATTTAACTTTCTAATTCAAAATGGAAATTATGTGGGAATCAATGAGTAGGGAAGTCTGTTTCTGACTGAAGCATCTATGGGGATGTGCTGTCTTAGTACTGTTCCCTCTAAAATATTTTTTCCTAAAAGGACATTTCACACTATTGGTCTTCCGAGTCTAGGAAAGAAGGGAGGTAACAGCCATGACCATTCAGGCAGGCTCACATTTGCACCTCTTTGTCCTTGTTAAAACCAACTCTAATTGTCAGCTAAGTGCCTGAAGTTTTGAAACGTGAAGACTTCATTTCTTGCTTCTGTTGAGAACTGAAATTGTCAAATAAGACAAAAGAGGCAGTTGGTCACATTTTCAGCTCATTTTTTCCAGATTCAAAAAATTTGGACAAGTTGGACAATCTTCAAGTAAAAACACAAACAGTTCAAAGCACAGAGGTAGATCCAAACCAAACTGAGAGCCTGGGTCTTAAAGCTTGGGTCCAGATCCAAGAATCTCAGCGGGCCCCACCGTGTACAAAGGGATGAACCAAAGCCATGCCCAAACCACCTTTCTGTTTTTTCTTCCTCCACAAGCTGTGAAGGTGTTTGGCTCTGAAACCAAGCACTGAGCATCATTTCTTATGTTGCTCTCCAGTTGAGTGGTTATTAACAGTTGAAGGTAAACACAGATCCTTTGAGGCTCGGCCAGTGAAAAACCAAAGGTTTGAATAAATAGCCTTGACTTAGCCGTGATCTCAGGAGACAGCAGATCTGTGTTTGCTCTAAAGGCCAAAATATTTCAGATGGCAATCTGAGCTACTTTATTTTTATCAGTGAAGAGAGTGGCAGTAAGAGGTTCGGCACTTATAGGTTTAGTTTTTTAGAAGCAACCGGTTATTTGGGGTTCTCAGTATGAAACACCATATGCTGGATTTTTCAGAAAAATGCTGAATATTTTCATTCTGAAAATTAGAATGTCTTAGAATTGCCAATCTTTTTTTTTTTTTGCTTTAAAATGTCAAGTAACAATTTCCAGAAAAATGACAATGTTGCTGCAGTAGACATCATTTCTATTAAAAAAAGACAGTCTTCTGTTTTCTCACATCTGTGTAGTGAGAATTTTTGAAAGAGACGCCTACACATTTCTTGAAAAACTCTTTATTTATCGGTATTGTTAGATTCAGTCTGATGGATGAGCATCTGCATCAGCTGCTAAAGTATAAAATATATTAATAAAGCATAATCTGCTTCACAGGATCACATACATGTTTGAGTCAGAAGGGATCTTAAAGATCACCTCGTTCAAATGCTCTGCCGTGGGTAGGGATAACTTCCAGGGGACCAGGTTGCCCCGAGTCCATCCGAGCTGGCCTTGAACACTGCAAGGGATGGGGCACCCACAGATTCTCCGGACAACTCCTTCCTGTGCCACCCCCACGCTCAGAGTGCAGAAATTTTCACCCAATGTCCAGATGTCCCACTGTCCCAACGTCCAAACGTCCCAACATCCCGATGTCCCAGTGTCCCGATGTCCCAGCGTCCCAAATGTCCCGTTTTTTCCCGGCCGGATTCCCCGGGACGGGCGCGGGAGGGCGGCGGTTCCGCGGGGAGACAGCGCCATCTGCCGGCCGCGCTGGCTGGGGCCTGAGCAGGAGAGCTCCGTCTGCCCGTCCTTCCCTAGGGAATTGTCCCCGTCCTTCCCTAGGGGAGTGTGTCCGTCCTTGCCTAGGGAATGTCCCCGTCCTTTTCGAGGGAATTGTCCCCGTTCTTCCTCACGGAAATGTCCCCGTTCTTCCCTGGGAAAAGTCCCCGTCCTTTCCTGGAGAATTGTCCCCGTCCTTCCCTGTGGACGCGGCGGCCCCGGGAGGGAGGGCAGAGCAGGACGCTGCCCGCTCCCGGCGCTGCTGCAGGGAATGCCAGGGGCTCCTGGATCCCAGCGAGCAAAGCCAGGGCAGCCCCCGGCCTCCGACGGCAAACGTGTGAGAACAAATCGGCTGGAGCAGAGAGAAGTTAGGATAGTGCTGGTGTATGAACTGAGGGTCCCACTGACCAACAGGGTTTAATTTACAGATTGTAACCGCAAAATGAGGTCAATACCTGGGTTTATAGGCTTTTGTCAACTATACACTCTGCGTGAACTACTGAGATGTCTAACTTCAGTGTTGGTCAATTTACAGCTTTCATCTTTGTTATTTTATGCTCCCCTTATTTCAGTGCTGCAAGCAGTTAGATTGTCCTTTCTTACCCAAGAGGTCAGACAGTACCTTCAGAAATACAGAATAACCAAAAAAACAAGTGATTATTACCCAAAAAAAAGGAAAATATATAAAAATTTTCCCCATTTCTCCTGACATTATTCTCCAGCAAAAAATAATGCTTTGAGAAAGGCTTTCTGGTGCTCAAACTTGGATTTCAGCATATAAGAATCATAAACATTTTGAGTTAAAAGGGACCATAGAGATCATCTAGTTCCCAACTCCATGCCATGGGCAGGAATACCTTCCAGTAACAAGATGCCCAGGGCCCCATCCAACCTGGCCTTGAACATTTCCAGGGATGGGGCATCCACAACATCTCTGGGCAAACTGAGCCAGTGCCTCACCATCCTCACAGTAAAGAATTTTTTCTAACATGTAGTCTAAACCTGCCCTCTTCCAGTTTGAAGCCATCCACCATTTGTCCTGTCACTATGTGCTCTTGTAAATAGTCTCTCTCTCAGAAATAAGAAGATGCTTAATGTAGGCAATACTTAGTGATATTTAGAGTTAATGATCACTGTATATTCATCAGAAAGCAATGTTGGGCCTCAACCACATACTCATCCGCAGTGGAGCCCTGTTGTTTTCTCTATCCATGTCACTCCTTTGGCAGCAGTGAACTACAGTTTTCTTCAGAAGGTGTTCATTTCAAGTGTGGGAACAAACTGAATGCAGAGACTGACTCAGTCCTTTACATTACATGTGAGGATATTATATATATAGATCTCACTTAAATAGTTAACAAAGAATCTCCTTTTTTTGACAGTTAACTATTGCAGCCTTCTCTTGGAATGCTTTCCTGAAATAAAGTCCTTTGGAAGAAAAAGATAAGTGAATCTAGATAAGATTTTAAAATTATTTTTATCCTTCCTTTTTTTTTTCACTGCATATTCTTAGCCATAATTATCTGTGCTGGTTATAAATATATATGAGCACCTATCTATGGACTAATCCAACCAGGAAATATTTTTGTGACTTTCTTGCAGCACCAGAAATGTACAGTATCATACCTGAAATAAATTCTGTGCAAGAAGCTTGGTAAAAAAGTTAGTTAGGGCTTTAAATGTAATCTAGATTTGGCATAAAATCTAAATTGTTTTGTGTTTTCTCCGGTCTTTCCAGATATAGCTGGTTTCATGAACTGTCCAGAGGAAAACCAGCCACTGGGATCTGCTCTGCATAGAGTCAAAAAGGGATGAGAAAAATGGTTAACATACTCATTTGTGTTTTCATTTGGAATATAGCATTAATCTTTTTCAGTACTTCATACGTTGCTGATATTGCACTGTCAGTCTATATTAAATAATTCAGGCACAGTTTAAAGAGGGATGAACATTTTCATTGTTTGACTGGTTGGTAGAATTGTCAAGTGCACTGGGGCACTGGCAGGTGACCAGACTTTCCTTTTGTTCCTTTGTTGAAGAATAGCTTTTGGACACTGATCACAGAGAATTTCAGTGATAAAGTGATATTTCTTGTATTTTTCAGGTGGGAAAGGTTTTCCAGAAGTCCTCTTTTCTTCCTTGCAGCACTTCATCTCTTTCCCAGTGAATTTCCCTCCTCCCTTGGACTCCTTCCAGCCAATTTAAGCCAGTACCACCAAAAGAGCCTTTTTCTGTGTGGCAGCACAAGCCGTGACAGCAGATGCAGTGTCTGGGATATACTTATTCCTATTTGGCATGTTCCTCTTACCTCCTCCTTGCTGTGTCTGTGGGACAACCTCAGATGCTGGTGTAAGGCAGAAACCTGAATTGTCCTCAATCAATGCATTCCCAGTTTCTCTCCCCAGCCCAACTCATCCTGCTGGGGAGTAGCAATGCTGTGGCAGTGACCACAACCACTCCCTCCACAGCTCTGTGCAGGGCACCTTCCAAGCCAGTCGCAAATCTGGGGTCAGGCCAGAGGGATTGTCATTTGCTGCATGTGGAAGGTTAGGAAGATGCATAACATTTTGTAAGGCAGAAGCCTAGGAAGGAATTTGAAAGAAAAGAATGTGGGCAAGGGATCAGGAATTGCTATTTGAGCTATTTTACAACTTGAAAACAAAGAAGCTTAGATAATAACCAGTGACAAGCCAAATACCCTTTCTAAATGACAAGGACAGTGTAAGTCCCCACTACTAGTACCATCCTTTCACCTCTGTTCCCCCTGCTCCACGTATGCACATATACATACCTCATATAAAATCATACACATACACGTAAAATCTCACCTGATTTCAACTATGGCCTCTGTTAAGAAGGATCTTACACAAAAATGCTGAAGACCTGGTGCTCTGTGTTTTTGAAACAGCACGAGCTCCAAAGCACTATGTTACAAAAGCAAGTCACTTTGCCATGAAGTAATGTTATGAACTTGATAGCCCATCCAGAAATGAGACCACAGTGAAATGAGGTGATGCTTTGTTTATGTGAAAGAATATTTGTACTAGAGACTGAAGTTTTATATGTATATAATCAGCCCTAATAGATCATTATCAAACTAAAGTAAACCTCTTAAATTCTCAATTTGTGCGTGTGCAAATGAAGATCTTCAGAAAGGCCTCAGGATAGAATGAAGTTTATGAGATTGTAAATGAGCTCTATTTATAAAGCTGTTTGGAAATGAAACAAAGAGTTGTTTATCACTTGTTGTACACAAACCATCATCCCTAGCAAGCACCCTAGGACACCATACATTTGGGATTCTTTAGTTCAGAAGGATGAAAATATGCAATTCCTGTGTTTCAATATACAAACAGACCATTTTCTAGCAAATAGTCTGATTTTGAAATGTACTGAAACAGGATATGTTGAAAATGTAAAAAGCAGTGGATCAAGTTCAGTTTGTGTCAGGAAGTAAAATGTTGGTGAAAAAAAAAAAAAGACTGTGTTTTAACAGTCCTGATTTGTGCCCCCCTTTTTATAGGATATAATGTTTCACAGAGATCAGAAATTACTGGGACAATTTTGCTGTGTCCTTAAGATTTCCAGCCTTGACTCTGCCATAGTTACCCTGCACTAAAATATTATATATCTATTACTCTTTGTCCTCGTGCATGTATGTAATTGCTTTATAGACAATTTATGTCATAAATTAACTCTCTGAAGACCAAAGATTCATTTTAGAATCATAATAACCGTGTGCTATGGCCACTGTTACCTTTGGGGTTTTGTATAGAGTGAACCGCACAATACTCAAAAGAAGGTAAATGTACTGAACCTTTATTTGTAGTCTTAAGGTGCCATCTGCCAACCCTTCCAGGCACTCATCTTCCTTTTTGTGACACATTTTTTCAAGCCTAGGAAATTGCTTTTTACCTTACTTCATATTTATAAGCTGAGCCTCTCTACAGTGCCTCTAATACAGCAGGATCTGTTGATGAAAACTACCAAAATAAGCCATTTCAGTGATTTGTTTTCAGAGCTTGCACCTGTTGAACTGTTGGGGAAAAAAATAAGTTAAGATTCAAAATAGAAAAAAAAAAAAAGTAAGACACAGATGTAGGTTGTTGGGGCTGGAACAAAGAATACTGATCTTTACACTCCAGAAATCCTACCCCAGCCTAATTGAAGTATTCTTTAGCCTCCTATTTAACTTTTTACACATCTGTTTTCATAAGAGTCATGGTCTATGGAAATATCTTTAAAATATAAGTTTGCATCTATCTATATTAAGACACCTATATGTACATAAAACTATGAAGAGCTCGAATGGTTACAATGGTTGAAAATATCTATTCCTCTTTCTCCTCAATGAACAGACCACAGCTTATGGAGGAGAAATATTACTTTGTCTATATTTACTATAAGGGAGTCAAACAAAAATGTTCAATGAGTTTTAAATTCAGGAACTTTCTTCAAAGGAATGCAGATTTCACAGCAAGTGTTTAGCAAAGTCATTGTAGAGGGCTGTCTCACAGCTGGAGTTTAGAGCCTCATTTGTTAACACTGCCAGTGCTCAGGACTTCTCCTTCTGCCCCAACTGAAGTGTCATGACTTTTCACCTGGGATTTCTCCCACAAGTGCTCAATAGCTGCCTGGATCCAGAAGCAAATCATTTTATGGCTAGATATTGCAGGCAGGAGCAATGTCCTGATAGTTTCTTGTGCATGCAGTCTAAAATGTTTCCTCTGTACAAAGATACAGACAAACTGAACATGAAGCAAGAGACTTGTTGCAGGACAAATTCAGATTTCCATATATCCTAAAAATGATGCATTTTTTTCACTTTGGTGAACAAAATGAAAGCACATCATTACAAGCTGAATTAATTTTATTTAAAAAATTAAAAGATTTTCAGCTGGGTTGGTAAATTAGATCTCATGTCTGAAAAAATGCATATTCTGGCTTAGGAAAGCAGTTTTTTTTCCCCTCTCAATAGCTGGCATGTTTTGACATGCAAACAGCTTGAGCTAATATTTAATTAGGTAAATAGAACATTAGTTTTGGAGCAAGAGAGGCTGGTCAAGCATTCCTGACTCAAGACAACCTCTTAGACACTCTGACCAGAAATTAAGTATTTCTAAATGTGGGTAAATGCAATATGATATGTTACATATACAACATTATTTATTGTTCTATTTGAAGTTTGGATAAGAATTGTAAAACCTGCAAGTGTACATGTGCATGTACTCAAAATAAACAGTAAATTAAATCAGGATACAAATGCTGCTGCTGATCTATATATATATATAAAATGGGACAAGCCAGAGCACAGTCCTCAGGTTTTCCAAACCTGGATCAAGATCCAAATGCTGTGGCTCATGCCCACCCCTACTTCTTTTCAAGGAACTCATTCATCAGTGGTGTGGACATTTCCCTGGACTTTATTTTAGCTGCCAGAGATTTTTTGGCATTTTGTAGTAAGACTAATTGCAGTGCATGTGAGCCCCAAGGAATGAACACACTTCTCTGCTTTAAAATTAGTAGCTGTGTCTGCCAAAGTGACATGCAGAAATATTCTGGAGGGCAGATAGACAGCTCAATGAGAGTTTCCAAGGCCACACAACAGAGTCCTGACTTTATCAACCTAACAGATACTGTTTTCTAAAGTGCTTGTCTTCCTTTTATTTATATGGAGTGCTGCAGTAAAAAGAATTAGAGTGAGCAATTCTTGGACTTAACCACTTGATTTCCTAGGACTCTGATGAGCTTTCATCTCTCTCTTACCGAACAGCATGTCTTTTCTTCATTGTTTTGAATATTGGCTCCTTGGATAATAAAATTCTACAAGTGATTTTTGAAAACAAACAGCACTATATTATCCCTTTTTTCAAACTCATGAAATAAATATTCCATCAAAGAGACTTTTATGTTTCACAGTGGCAGTTCTCAAATGACCAGCATGGTATCATGTTCAAAACAGGGCACGGTCCATTTTTACAGTAGATTTACTCAATCACAGTTACTAATCGGATTAGTACTGCTTTTATGTCTGACAAATTTTTGAAAGTTGGGGGTCATTAAAGCCCTTGCACATATAGAGAGCCTGTGGTGCTGGGCTGTGTTTTTCCAGTTAACCATTTCTGCTGTGAAAAAAAATCAAACCTTTTTTTTAAATCCATATAAAAGCTAAGATGCTCTTTTAGACTGCAATGCCACTGAGCATTTAAATCCATGGCTCGACTTAGCAAAGCACATGCTTATGTGCAGAGTTAAGAAAGAACATCAGTTTGAAAGGTAGAAGAGGCTGAGTGCTAGGGAGGGATTCACCCATGCTACTATCCAAAAGAAAAAACTTTTCCTTATGCTTTGCTCTTCCAACTCAACCATATGCAAGAACAAACCCTTACCATCTGAATCACAGCTTTTGATAACACTTCTTCACAGTTCCTGTCAAAAACTCTACAATACAAACATTAGAGTTAGAATTTGCTGTCATGAGCTTGAAAGTGAACTTTCTAAGAAGTTAAGAAGGAACTACAAGTGCCACCAAAGGGCTAACTTGGGCACCAAAAGACTAGATTTTGCTCAAGAGGCTGAACTCCAGGGACATTGGACGGCTATTCCAGTCCTTGCACAAGGAATAGTACAACCCTTGTTTGGATGCTAGGTGTGCATTTCCCACTCACTCCAGCTGGTCTATGAACTGCATAGGAAAACAACTACAAAACTTTTTTACTCATAAAACTACAGGATGCTACTACTAATATCATCTATCAGATGGTTGGCATAAATCTCAAGTAGGATTAGACCTGTGTCAAAAAAGGAAGCAGAGAAAGCAGACATAAACAGGTAGAAAATTAAGCCTGAATTTTCATTTTTTTCTGGAAATTCCTCCCTGGAGCTCAAGATGGGAGCACAGAGAATGCAATAGCCTTTCCAATAGTTAGTGCAGCATTAAAATGGATGGAGTAGTTCTGACTGGCTCATTGCTGTACAGGCAGAATTGGAATCCAAAATTAGTAAAAAACATACTAAAAAAACCATACTATCAGGAGCTGATACCTGCAAATACTTTCACTGCTGCCTCCTCCAAATGCATGCAAACAAGCACCTTACAGACAGTTATTGGAATAGCTTAGCAAACCTTCAGGGTATAAGCAAAGATTAGATTTCTTAATGGAACTTTTTTCTTAAATAAAATAAGGTATTTAATTTTTTCTAACATTAATCAATTATGACAGAATTATTCCAGTAGAAACAGATGCACTAGAATAGAAAATAACTAAAACAAAAATTGAATAAACTATAGTCTACGTTTCCATGTGTTCTACATAAGTATTAACATCATGAGAAAGTGAATGGGTTAGCATCAGCCAAGTTAAGTCAGGAAATGATCAAATTAAGTTTACACACCATAGCTTAGACTTTGTCCCCTGGGTACATGCATTGCTGTGGGATCTTTGATATATCATATGTCTTTTTCCATACCATGAAGTGCAGTAGCATGCACTTTTTTAAAAAAATATATAATTCTCATATCAAATGTGCATACAATGGAGCCTTGCTGCCTGTATGTCAACTCTTCTTTGTAAGGGAAAAACAAAGTAAAGATAAAAACCTAAAAGCTGAGGTCTCCTTTGCAAGATTACAAAGCTCTGTTGATCTGTAGTGTAACAATAGCATATAAATATAAATCTAGCTTGCTATCCATTAACTGAGCTATTAGGCAGTCTGTGGAAGAGATTATTAATGTAATTATGAGTCCCTTTTATGGTCATGGTTCATGTCTTCTCAGTGGAAGGCAAGAGAGGAATTTTTCATTTGTTCTATCCCAAATCATTAATTCCTCAAAAATTCAGATCTGAACACCATATGATACCTACATAGAGTGTAGAACTATTATTAATTCCTCAGCACTTCACAAATTAGTACAAATAAACTATACAGAGCAACACACTGAGAGAATTATACCTTCAAAGGAGTAATAATATCTATTAACATGAGGCTGCTACTATAAACACACTGCAAAATACTGCATAAATTTTGAATAATATGTATCATCAGGTCATATAATAAGGCTTTACAGCAAAATTAAGGCTCAATGATGTTTTGCCATTTATAAGCAAAGGTAATAATTGAATTAACTGATCATCCCAATCAGAAAAAAAATAACTTCTGGCAGTGGCACAAAAGGTCTTCCAAAGGCTACTATTAAGCAAGTTGTCAAACACCTGAACCTCCTGGATAAGTAAGTTTGTTTTAAAGGAAAACTCACAAAATATTAAATTGATCTCTGTTGTGTTCTGTTGATACAAGTTCTTCCGCATCTTAAATCCCCTTTAATGTCTCATGTGAGAACACCAGCACCACTGCATGCTGTGATTAAAGGGCAAGCTGACCCAAATAAATAATAATTCCTTAAACCAGGGTATGTTGAAAAATACTGATTGTAATCCTGAAGACTTGGGAGCTTTTATTTAGGGGCACAAGGAGTAGGTTTCAGAAAGAAAGTCACCAGAATTTAACTGCCTACTCTGAGCCAAGGTTGTCTTAAACTTTCAAAGTAATCAGTGGAGACCTAGTCAATACAATCAATGAAGCCAGGAGAGAATTTCACCTTATCCCAAGATAAATAAGCAAAAGAGGTATTCGGTCTCCTAAAGACAGATGTTGAAGCTCTTTGAGATGCTCTAGGATACTTGGGACAGAACAAAGGGAGGTTGGGCCCAAGACCTACAGAAAATTTTTGCCCTTCAAGAGCAGCAAATGGGAGCCAGGTGAAATATTCTGGAGCATCAAAAATGGCAGTAAACACACATGATTAGGCAAGGGAATCCCATTGGTACTGGACAGTGAGTTGAAGAGCTCCCTATGGAGTTATAAGTTTGTCAACAGCTAGTGTACATATGCATTCACTGGTAAGTTTAAGTAGACACCTAAATCCCATGCATTGTGTCATTTCCACAGTTCCCAGCTAAAAGATGGAAGTCCACATATTTCTGACTGCCTTAGTAAACTCACTGAGAGCAGAGAAGAATATAATCTTAGGAAAAGTTATTTGCCAAACACTGAACAATGAGGGCCCTCAGAGAAGAAAAACACTGAAAGCATTAACTTAATAATTTCATATGTTTAAACACTTGGCATGTTACTAGTCACACTGACCCAGTTTGTTTATTCTTCCCAAGCACAAATAAACAATCAGAAATCCCTGGGTCTATGACAAGAAGGTACTATCACTATTCATCCACTTCCAGTATTCGCAGTAAAAATTTACTATGAAAATGCTCAAACAATTTGGGCATAAAGAATCACCCTGGGAAGGACTTCACTTCTGCTTTATCTGTTAGGTGGTCTTTAACTCAGAGCAGCAAGCCCTACAGTAGCACAACACTTTTCTATCAGCAGGTCAGGAGGAAAGGCATATTTCTGCACATCACTGACCTAGACCTCTGGCCAAAAGGGAGTGATACTGATGCACTCTGGAGCAGGTTTATCTGACTCTTAATCAGAAAGGCATTAGCCTGACACAAGGGTCAAAGTAGGGAGTATAAAATGCACTCAAAGGAGGGATGTCTGTGATTTCCAGAAAAGGCTTGGAAAAAGAGAGTCTGCGGCATTTCCTCTAATTATTTTTATTACCATGTTGGACTTCAAAACAGCAGCTCAGGAAAAGAAACAGTGAGGTAAAGTCTTGACCCAACTGAAATCAATTGGAATTTCATTACTGACCTCAGCAGGACAAAACTTGACCCGTTTTTAAGTTTAAAATGCTTGTTTTGAGCAGATAAATATTATAAGATGGGCAGGGATTAGTCAGTGAGACTAAGAAAGCTCCCTCTGACTTCCTGTACAAAGCAGAGGTTGTCAAACCAAACACACTGATTTAGCTTGCTCCTGCTGGATGTTTCCCTAGGCTTTGTCAGGGCCCTGGCTGCACAAACTGGCTTCCATTGCCCTGAGCAGCCTCACCTGGGACACACACACACATCTTCTGTTCAGGGCCTCGGGAGCCCATTAAAGTTTGGCTGTGGGGTTTTCTGAACAGGCACCAGGTCTTTGCGGTAGGAATCTTTTACAGCCCTAAGTGTTGCTCCTGCATGGACATTAGACCTGGCAATAGCCTAGGTTTTGCTCTGGGCTGGTGTCACTGGCTGGATTTTGGCCCTAAAATGTCATTTTAGCTTGTCAGAGACTATCAGTTGAAACTCAGAAGGACCTTGTTCATGGCCTGTTTTCTAAGGAGTATTCATCATTTTTCATCTGCTGCTCTCTTTAATCTTGGTCTCCCTAGTAAGATATCAAGAAAGTTAGATTCAGTGATTGGAACAGAAACATTCAATCGCTGTGTTTCCTGTTTGGTTTTTGTTTTGTAATTTTTACACTAGGACATGGTTACTCATCTGGACATGATCACTGTACCTTGTGCTCTAGGATGACCCTGCATAAGCAGGGATGGAGGTTGTCAGACAACTGACTGTGGTCCCTTCCAACCTTATGCATTCTGTGATTCTGTAATGACAAATTTCAGTACTCTCTTTATGTGGAAAACTCAGTATCAGTGCTAGAGCTTCACCTCCAGGTCCTGTTCCTGCATGCCCAGTACTTGCAATGGACTGGAGGTAAGCACCTTTTAGACTTGTGGTGAAGAACTGGGACAAGCTTGTGATAAAAATGTGCCTACATTTAATAGCCCTCAAATAATTTATATTCTCTGTGTTTTTGTTCGGTTGCTCCCCACCCCTCCCTCCCATCCCCACAGTGGCTGAGTAAAATCACATAATCTCTTAACATCTGCTATATCTATGGCAAGAGCTTTCATAGCATATGTGTGTTTCCGTTTGTTTTAGAAGTGGCAAATCTCTTTTATTTGATGCTCCCTTCTTATATCACCACAGGTAAGTAAATAGGGAATCATTATTTCCTTTTATTTTCTTATTTTGTAGATGTGTAATATATCACCTTTCAGTTCCCTCTAGTTGGAAGAATTTTGATACAACTGTTTTGGGTTTTTTTGTGAAAGTTGTGAAATAGCTTTGATCATTCTTGTCTATCCATAGAATCTTTTGTAATCATTCTTTTTCTGAGATGGGGAAATAAGAACTGCATTCAGTATCTGAGGTCAGCACATTGTGAAATTGTAGAATGGCGTGGTACTGCTGCAAAAACAAGCCCTTCAAGAAAGCATTGAGAAACAAAATTTTATCTCAGTTTGGAGTTCATCTGCAGCTTTTATAGCTCAGAGAGAGGTCAGGCTTACTTAAATTATTATCCCATTCAATCAAACATCTGTTCAACCCTTGATCTGTTAGACTAAGTCTTGGGTAATAGGGGATTGAAAGATTTCTCTAATAATCCGGGGACTGCTGAATAATCCTAGGATAATTATAATTCTTCAGGTAAATCCAAACCCTCAACCCATGTTTATGTAGCTTACCTTCACTGCTTAGCTGCAGATGTGCTTAAGCCCATGAGTTAAATACCTCACTAGAACTTCCCTGGTAGTTGGCAAGGTCCACTGAAGTTCTTGTATAGGGGAACTGAAACAATTTAACTACTGTATCAAAACAAGAAAGCTAATAATTCCTTATCCCACACTCTAACTGACATAAGTGACACTGGTGTCACTTTTTCCACATGGTAATTTTTCTTTAAAAATTTAATGTTCAAGTTTCTGCTACCTGGCCTCTTTTTGGGCAGACACCACTTAAATGAACAGCCTAACCTTGATAGGACAGGGTGGGTTGAAAATATGCCATTACCTGTGTTGTAAATTTCTGTGGATATAAAGAAAATCTACTGCTGACACTGCTAACCTCTCATCTTTGTAAGCCAAGAGAAAAAGAAAATGCTGACAGTTAGAGGGGAAGTAGGGAGACAATGGAGTCATACAAAAAGTTGCTAAAAAATATTTTGTATCTGAAATTACTTTTGTCCCTCTGTTGCATTCCTCTCTTTATTAAACACTAAGATAATTAAATCTAAGAAATGGAGAATGCTTTCTTCACAAACCTAACTTCTGACATTATTACCATGCAAGGAAATCACCATACCAATGCCCTGATGCCTATTTGAAAAACTACAAAGCGTTTTTTAGCAATTCTGCTAAGAATGTGTTTCTAATGTAAACAGTTTTCAGATGAAAATAGTGCCTAGATAAAGACAATCACCACACTATTAATGCTAGAACTGATTGTTAATAGTTTATGTATGAGGGAGATTAGTTGGCAGGCAACAGACCAAGTATGTCAAGGAAGGATTAGGAGAATGAAAAGCAGCCCCCACTCCTAAGGTTGCTTATACCATCTGTTTTCATTATATATTTTATATATATATATATAAATATTTTGTGTTTCTTTGTGCTATTTTTGTTGGTGTCATGTTTGCTCTGTTTGTTACACCAGAAGACATCATTGGCAGAAGTGCTCTTTTTGCAGTCATCAACATTGCATAGAGTACGAAAGGTAGAACACAGGACAAAATAAATGCAGATTGTACAGACATATATAAACCAGACTATAGGAACACAGATTTAGGTCAAAAGGAAGAGAGGTCAGTAGCTCTGGAGTCCTGGACTCAATGACCAAAACCAGACCATGCAAATGGATCAGAGAAACATTATAGGAACATTTTGGCTGAAGACCGGAGGCCTTTATTCACTCTTACACTCTTAGACAGCACCACATCCACAGTAAAAAAGTCTCTGGGCCCAAGGTGCCCACTAAGCAGCTCACTGGAGTACACTAATGCCTCCCTTCAGAGGGGTTTAGAGGTGGTCCCCAGGTGCCTGCCCTTGCAGCACGGTCAGTCTGCAGCTCCTGTGGACACCTGGATGGTGTGACCATTCAACCTCGCTCTGTGGGAAGTTACAGGAACAGCAATATCAGGAAACGTTGTGTGATAGAGCAACAACCTGTAGGCTGAGATTTCTCACAAACCATTTAAATGATGATGAGTGTATCAGGCTTTTCTGTTAATACTTTGGTGTTGAAAGCCTTGTAAAAGCTACAGCTCTTTCTGGCAATTTGGTTCCTTTTATGTTTCCCAGTTTTACCTGGAAATGCTAAGTGCTATGGCCTGCTCACATGTCACAATGCTACTTCAGGATCTGGGAGATTTTCTCAGTGTGTTTGTTTCTTCAAGTTCTCACAGCCCAAAAATTCCAAGCCAGGAACATTGCTGAATGCTGTAACTGTAACACAACTCCATTTTGGGAATTTTGACAACCACCCAGGTGCTTTCATGTTTCCCTGCTTCAGTAGGAGGGTTGGATTATATGATTTAGGTATTATAGAACCTCTGGTGTAGAGGGAGGTGAGCTATCTAGCATTTCTCAACTGAAAGATGAAGGGAGGCTGCATGGCATCATAATGTGTGGATGGAACACTGGCACAGAAACAAAAAAGATGGAAAAAGTAGGACATGTATGTGCAATATTCAGGCCTGCAGAAGCAAAGGAACTATGCAACACTCAAAATATCTCCAGATAAGCAGCAGCAGTGCGGCATAGTAGAAGATCTGCACTTTGGGGCATTTCTCTGGTTGCACATCCAGGCTGTGCCCCTCTCCTCCTGTGCTCTCTTCACAGTAACAAGTGGGGGACTAGTGGAGATAGGGGACAGAGACTTTATGAAGAGAGCAAGGACTATCTTGCCTTCTCTTCCTCTCTCTCCCCTACACCTCAGTTCCACTCAGGTGGTACACAAAATCCTGCTGCCATATTGTCCTACCTATGCATAGTTTCCCAATGGACAGCAGCAGGAGAGCTAACTCCTGAAAAAGCACCAGGTGAGCCTTCACAGAAAATGAAGGAATGAGAGGGAGAAGCTACAGGCAAATCTTCTCTGAAATTATTTTTTAATGGCTTGGGATGTTGCATGTTTTGACTTCTCAGGCTGTGCTCTGACTGCCAGAGCACTAGCAATGGTAAATTGTTCTCGCTGAAAACTTGCTTCTGGGGCTAAGCAGGCAGTAGGAGAATCCAGTCTTCTAAAATTTATGAACCAGGGTGGTTTGTTTGTTTGGTTGGTTTTGTTTTGTTTTAGCATGGTGATATATTGAATGAATCAATTTATTCCCCTGCGCAACACTCATCAATTTTCTGAGATTATCTGCAGCAAACTGTATCAGAGTCTCTCCAACCTACTGTTGAGAAAGCCCTTTTTTAAAACAAAAATTCAGATGGAGGTCTTAAATCATGTAGAATTCTTGGCTTGGTATATGGCTGTCTGACACATGTAAGATACCACCAACACAATACTGTTGGTACTTTTCTAAGCAACAGATTTATCATTGCTTTGACAGTCACCTATTTAAAAATGTTATTGATAAACAGAAGCTGGAAGACCTAGTATTTTAGTGGGATTCAGTTGTTTTCTTCCCAATTGGTTGAGCTGAACACCTTTCTCAAAGCACACAAGGATAACAGCCATTAACCAGGAAACAAGGGGCCACCCACCTCACATGTGTACTTTGGTGACTGCTGAGTCTCAGAGGTCCAGCCCACTTTGGTGGGGGAAAAACAATTATTGCCCATGACAAGGCCTGCAAGTTATTAGTTTCTATTCTCCCATGGACAATCCCTCACTATTGAGAAAAACCCAAATTAAAAAAAAAAAAACAAAAACAAAACTTGTGAGTTTGTGTTTTGTTTTTCTTTCTGATTGAGGAAGGCCACACCCAGATGCTTTAATTATACTTCTAAATACATACATGTAAACATTATTTTTTTGTCTGGCAGAACATAAGTGAGAAAGGGCCTTTTAGGGTTTCATTTCTCTCTTCAAAGAAATGAATAAATGAGTTGCTGATAGTTACAATTGTTGTCCACGTCTGATTATAATTATAGATGTCAAATCACTAATTATAATTTTATATTATTTTTTTCTACACAATACTCATTCTTGCTTGAAACCATCATGCTTATTTCTTTTATAAAAATAGTCTGTTTAACACATCATAGTGGAAATGGACATTCAACTTGAAATATAATTTTGCTTATATTATGCTTTTTTAAAATCATGTTGATTATGGTAACTGATTGCCAAAGCACACACTCATTAGCTTATGCAAGTTCTGGTAGTGTCATTTAAGAAGTTGTTTGTAAGGAATTAGGCCATATTGTGGGTCCTAGCCAGTTTTCCTTGTGTTTATGCAACTGTGCTGCTCAGCTCTGCAGACTATGAGTTAAGACCATGCAGTGAAAGTCATGGTAGAGAACCCAGGGAGAGCTCACCAGGAGTAAATTGCTTCCTCTTTTCTTCTCAAGTGAGAAAATAGGTACATATCAGCAATTTGCACTGAAGCAATACCTAACACATAACACTGTGCAGAAAGTCGTAACTTGGGTACCAGGTTAACAAAGTTTTACCTAACTAAACCTCATCCTGTTAACATTCTTGCTGTAATCAATGGGAAAGGGCAACTGTAAAGGAACACTTACCAAATCCTAAACTAAACAGGTGTCAGGGCAGACAGGATGGCAGTACCTTGGATATGACTTTTTTTCTCTGCTGATTATAGAGAACCCTATAAACCTAACATACAATTTGAATTAATTGTCAAAAAGTTTGAGGTAAATACCAACCTGAAAGTAAGGGTATCAGTACCACCCAGATAACACCGCCACATACTAGTGAATGTGGCAAAGCAGCACAGAGCTATATGAAGTATTGTTTTTGCTTTGGAGTGGTGACAAAAGCAACTGTGACTAAGACTTTAAGTTTAGGAATGTCTATAGCCCAGCAAAATACAGTCCCAAACAGATGGAAGAGATCTGTAGTATGTAATCTTTCTGTATCGTTGTACATTTTCCATTTCTCGGAGTCCAGATTCCAGAAATGCTCTCTTCTCACTCTGCTTTTTCATGCAATTAAAACAGTATAACAAAGACCTGGTGGCTTACAAAACTGTCAACAGCATGCAGTCTCCATCATGGTAGTGTTGTGCACCTCCACACTGATGGTACTCTTCTGAAGTGCCTCAAACATTTATGTGAACACCCAGACAAATTTGGTTTAATAAATACTTGCCATTGAAGAGGAGAAGATGTTTTTTTATTCCTGAAAACAAATCTCTGAAGGAAGCCAGGCATTTAAGAAGGCAGGAGCTGAACTTGGAGTGGAAATCAAATGCCCAAAGAGCAAAGAACAGATAAGACAATGTTTCTGAACAGAAATATTTGTACAGTGCAATGACTGTGAGTCATTAAAAGTCATGACATCATAAAAAAATTACTAAAATTGTATTTACTATACAAAAATAGGATTATAGCCTGTGGACAGAAGAAATAATCAATTGGACACATTCAGCAGTAGCTAGAGTACTGCATAACAATTTTGACCCTGAATTTCAAGGAGGACATGATGAAATTGAAGAGAAAGCAGCAGGAAGGACGTCAGTTAGAAGAAAAGGCAATCATGATTAAGTAGTTTCCTGTGTTTGGCATTTACAAAAGGCTGAGAACATGATCATGATCTTCAAATATGTAAAAATCTGTTTCACAGAAGAGGGAATCAGTCTGCTCTGTAAAACAGGGAGGATGACAAGGGGCTGAGACTGCATGAGAGAGTCTGAACATAAGAGGCTTCTGACTGACAAGACTGTGTACATCTTGAATGGATCTTGATTAAGATTGACTGGAACATTCTATTTTTCAGAATCTGATAGAAAATTTCTACTAGGAATGGCACAAGCATTCCTGCTGTACAGATCCTGCTGTAAGACAAACTACAAAGTAATGTTGGAGGTTTTTTTCTGCTCTACTACAGCACAACACACTTCAAGTTATATTGAATGTGTGCAGTACATTATGTGGAAAAAATACCAGCTCACTCTTTCTCTATCCACTGTGTCTTTCCCTCTCTGTACCTTTCTGCAAGTGACCTGCAAACCTGTAGCTTTGTCATTTACTCTCTCACAGCAGCCAGGAACTATACAGTAACATTTAGCCCTTTATTTTCAGCAGTTTACCTACTGCCCACAGACCAAAACAGTTAACTGTGTCTTTTCTAGGCTCCCATTAAAAAATACCTGTGCTAAATCAGGGAGACTTAAGATTACTTGTTAGTGCTGAGCAGGCACAGCATTACAGAACTTTACCACTAACTTTTAGTTGTATTCCAGTTGCAACAGAGATATTCTGCTAAGCATTGCCTTTCTCTTCACCTTGACAAATGCCACAAGTAGTAATGATTATGGTAATGATATTGATATACAAATATATATTGAGATTAGCAAAATCACACCAAAGTTTCTGAGGCATGAATGTGCACTTGGAAATCTTCCTATTCTTTCTCATTCTACTCTGCTATTTACATCTGTGTTCACTGTCTGAAATAAGAAGCATGCTAAAAATATGGAAACAAGAATATAGTCACAGGAAGATTAGAGCAGTTTGTATTTTCAACAGGTGCTAGCAAAATACATTAATTTTGAAGCAACACTCCCTATTACACCAAAGTCTACATTTTACTAAGCTAATAAACATTAAGATTTGCATAGTGGGAACCTTCAGTGACTTGTATTTGTTAGCCAACTGAAGGTAAAAGAAGAACATTTTTTGTTGAAGGTGGACTCCAAGAGGTTAGCTGTACTCCATTCAAATATCAATTGTATAGCCCATCTACTTTGCTATTCTTCTACTAAAATTGTGTAATATTAAACTAAAGTGAGAAGAACACAAAGAGGTAGAACATTATTCAGTTTGAATTAATGACAAGTACATGTATTACTTCAGGTTAAGACTAGATATGTTGTTTAACCTCTCAAAGCTTGCCTTTTTTGGAAGAATGTACACATGGTGAAACCTGTGGGCAGAATGTAGGTAAGCCTAGTGAACTTTGAGCCGTATGCATGCTTCTAGACTGTACAGTAAAAATAAGAGGTGTTAGCTTTGAAACAGTCTTAGAGATATAAGACTCGATGGTAGAAACAAGAGATGGTAATTTCACGTCTAAATGTACAAAGCTTAATGTTTGGGCTTGAGGCTTTTAGTGAGAAATACATACAGAACCAGTACCAAACAAGACATGGAAGTCAGCTCTTTGAAGGGTTAAAGCAAACTTTAGTCTTCCACCAATCACCCTCTGGTACTGTATCTTCATAAATTTCCCCCCTTTATGGAGTGTTTTTGATGGCAGGCAATTCTTTGCTGAAAGTTAAGTGCTCTTTTATATGAATAAATAAAGAAGGCTTTGGTTTGAATGAATACATTATTTTGACAAATGTTTATTGGAAACCCAATTATGGCTTCATAAATCAGTGCTATCTGTGGTACATCAGGTGAGCTCACCCATGCCATCAAATGGCACATTGAATATTAGTAGGATAATTAAAACAACTCTGTTGGATGTTGTTCTTCTTACCCAGGTCTGCCAGTAGTCAAAACAGGAAGAAATTGTTTATTAATTTTATTTAACTTATTAAAATACTTTTTGTAAGATGCAATGGGCATAGTTAACACAAGAAGAAAAAAAAGAAAAAAAACATTTGCTTTCAATTTGCTGTTAGATTAAAATGACAAGGTCAAGCGCAATGCATGAACTGAGTGGCAGCTGAATTTTAAGGGTAGCTGGGAAAGAGAAAGGATATATATGAAGTCTATTGTTTGAACTTTACACCCAGGTGAAGTGGGGCTTTGTTTGTTTTGTCTGAAGTGGTCACTAGTGATATGAAATGTGTCTGGAGACAATTCATGTGCTTCCTAATCCTCCCTCCTACAGTGATTCTGAGCTAGAACGACCAGATGAATGAGAAGCCATTTTCATAACAGTGAAAATGAAGGGAATCAAGTGAAAAGATTGAACTCAAGGTCAAAGTTAAAAATTTTTTGTTCTCCCAATATTCCCCTGTGGATAAAAATTTATTGGGAGCAAGCCACCAGGAATTTCCATCTCTTGAGGCTACCTGAGTGATGACAGGAAAATGGAGACATATTGGTGGAAGGACACTGAAAATATTTAAGATTTATGAAAATAAACTAAATTATTTCCCAAATTACCATTTCCAGGTTTAGTATACAGCTAAATTTATATCCACTAGGACTTAAAAGCATAAAATAAGGATTGAAACTGAAGTAATTTGGTTTGGTGTGCATTTGAATTAGAGTGATATAAATAACAACCTAGATGTCTTGCTCACCAACTCAACTTCAGTGTAACATTCTTCTTAGGGGCACAGAAGAGGGAGTGAGGAGACATAAGGAGAACAACAGAAGGCAGCACAATGTTCAGCTTTTCTCCCCTGAGAGAAAATGAGTGTTAGGATTTAGCCAGGGAGATGGCAATGAAAGACTTCTCTTTGGAATTTGTCAGTTCATTGAAAGGAGGAAAAAAATCACCAAGACAAATTATTTTGTTACACGAGAAACTAATTTTCCTCAGGAACAACTCAGGCCCCAGATTTCTGGCAGTAGACAGAGAACTTGGAGGCCCCAGGGCTGAATTGCCCACACTAGGACTTCGTATTTCCCCAGAGATCTGCTTCTCAGATCACGTATAAAGTTTGAGGCCATCTTCTAAAAAAAATAGCTAGACAACATTTTGTCATTTTCTGCAAGATAGAGATAATATTCTCCATATTCCACCATCCCTTATCCTAGTCTCTTCTCAGGATTTTAGATTGACAAACTGTAAAAGTGTGGGAAGCCAAATAGGGATTGTCTTCACTAATTAGGATTCTATTTTTTTCCACAGCAAAATAAGAGTACGTTTAGCCTAAAAGCAGGCTTGTGTTTTGCTGCCAAGGACACCATCACCAGTAATAAATATTCTGCAATGAAAAAGACAGAGCTTAGGACAATCACGGTGCATTAAAACCTTGGGCTTTTTCTTCTTACCTAATATGTTCCAGGGCTAACAAATCTGGATATCTCTCTTCCAGAGTGAAAGAAGTGAAGGTACTGTTTTTTACACTATTTTTAGTAAAGCTATTGCCTTGTCTCATGGATTATGCTTTTCTGTCTTAATTTCTGGACCACATTTTTTTACCCCTAAGCAGGAATGAAGGATTTTAGAAGTAAACTCTTCCTCACTACACTAATTTCTCATATATAACCTCAGAAAGGCAGACCATTCAGTCCAAGATATGCATACAGAAATCAATTTCCTTGTATAAAATCAAGGAGATGTATGTGGTTGGCCTGGTAAAGAGAAGTGTGGACATGGAACAGGAAAGAAACACGTTTGTTGTCAATAAATAACAGATTTGGTTCCTGGCAAACTTTATCAGTTTTTCATATCTCTAACCTCCTTTCTCAAACCTAGTTCCCTACCTTTGCCTGTGGCTGATCTTACAGCAAATGTGACTTAATGGAAGGAGAAAGGAGGAGAGAGGTTTTCATAATACAGATTTAAAACACAGCAGTTCTGAAATATTGCCCCCCCCCCCCCCCACGAGATTTTATTTCTGTAGAAAGTGTGGCTATCAACCTTATTTCATTGTTGTTGATTTAGCATTTGAACACAGAACTGAAATATTGTCTAGTTTCACTCAGCCCTCTGCCAAAAATTCTTGATGGACAAGCTAGTTTTATCTTTTGCCTGCCCCTGTGAGTGCAAGTTATCAGAACAGTTGGTCCTCTTCTCCCCAGCGATAAAGACAGGAGACCCTGTACCACTACCTGCCCTGCATAGCCTCATATTTCAGTGGAAATCAGCATTTAAAGTGTTGCATATTAGAGCCCAAATGAGAAGAAAGGTTCATGGGATAGTTCTTCATTTGCATACAAGATTACTGTTGCCATCCATAAATCACTCAGGCTGCTATCACATCCCAGAACAAGCTGCCATCACCCCTAAATACAGAAGACTTTGTGAAAGTTTAACAGAACAAAATCAACAAAAGAAGTCTTTAAAACACCTAGATGATAAAATGCTTGAAAATATCTCCCCAAATTTCCTTGTGGCAAGACAGTGATTGAGCCATAAATCAAAGCTATTCTTCTGGAGGGGATGTTCAGGGAGAAGGCAGTACCAGTGTGTTAACATGAAGGACTGCAGCTCTTACAGTAATGGGGAGAAGCAGAAAACTGATCACTTATTAACGCCCTCAGTTATTTTAAAAGCACTCTTCTTCCCTTCCAGCAAGGAAAAAAAACAATAAAAAACCCAAAAAAACCCAAACAAGCCTTGTTTTTAACAGAATCAACATAAGTTCACAGAATGCTATATTTCATTTAATTAACTCTCAGCTTTTCTTATGTTACATTTGCATTGCTAGAAAACTAAAGCTTTGAATTGTGTTGGATGAATAGATTAAATAATTTCTTTGCCAAAAGTAACTTTCACCAGTACATAAATGTTCATGTTACAGAGTCCTTGTATTTTGGAAAACAGTTATTCAAAACAAAAAACTCTAGTCTACTATGTACTCTTCAGTAATAATAACATAAGTAATAATGACAGAGAAACACACTGTCAGCAAGAATTTGCTTTTAAGGCTACAAAAATAACCAATACAAAACAAAAAAACAAGCAAACAAAAAAAACCTGTAATGTTCATTGCATTAAGAAATTCTGAAATCTACCAGTTTTTGTTCTTTTTGCCCTGCCACTCTGTCAACTTCATCTGAATATGCCTGATGTGTGCAATAAATAGTGGGATGAAAATGGCTGTAATAAACAATAAGAAAAATAATACCTAACACCAAACTCAAAATAGTTAAGGCACTTAGAATTGTAAAACATATTTCTTTGATAATGAAAGGTTTCCAGAACATATATACAAACAAAATACCTAGAGTCTTTACAGTATGAGTAGCAAAAGAAATAGAAATGCAAACTTTTGTTCTTCTCCCCTTTATGTTAAAAAATGAAAAAAATTGAATTATTTCAACTACTGTTATGTACAGATATTCCATATTTTTAGACTTGCAAAATGTTGTATGCTGTTTTAAAGTCCAAGTGAAGTCACAGATCCAAAGAAATATCAGTAGAATTAGAGAAACTCTGACACTTAGTGACACTAAGAGTGATCAATGAAATACTGAGTATCCAAGAAGTGATTGTAAGCAATTTATAGAAGAGATACATGAACTTGGAAAGCACAGGAAATTCATCTTTGTCAGGCAGAGATTTTCTTAGTGATATCTGATAATCAACCATTGATAAGGAGATACCAACAAAAGATATAATAATGGCAGCATCTAAACAAAACACAAGGAGAAAATGTTAAATCAGAGAAAATGATACATATTTTACACTGCGGTTTCTGAATGAAGTTTTAGAAAATGTCTTAATGCTTTCCTAACACTTTCTTTATCCCAGTTTTATACTTACTCTCTGCTTCAAAGCAAATCATCCTAATTTTGAGGCATACTTCAGTTACTTAAATCTAGGTATCTGATGCTGTTTGGTACACATATGTTATCCTGCCCAGCCCCTGGTCCTTAATGGTCCTGCCTAAGTTGCATGTCATATTTGCCATCCCCATACACAGACTTAGAAATTCCCAAAGTATTGCAAATAGACCATAAGAATTTAAGTTTCAGCGACCAATATATGTGAGTTTGCTGTGTCTAAAATGTAGAAATCTATAACTAAGACTTGATCCTTCACATGTTCATATCCAAGATGAGATTTGCCTTCCCCTTTTCATTGAGTAAATTTTGACTCCAGGGACTTTGAAGGAACACTGAATTTCAATGCAGGTATCCCCCTTTTAGTTAGATAAATTCCAACCCTGAATAAGTCAATGTCCTGCCAATAATTCTGCTAGTTTTAGAGCTGGAAATGGTACAACTGCTGTCTTTCTTCTGAGAGTTGAACCAGTATCTCTTTACCATATTGCATTCTACAATACTGACATATCCTTAGATTTATTTTTGACTCTGTCCCTCACCTGTAACATGGGTGATAGAAGTGACAGCTCATGGGGCTGCTTTAATTGTGTTACTGATTTCCAAATGCCAATAGCAGTTTTAAAAGAATCTGTAAGCAAAACCCCACATAACAAACTGCTCTACAAATTACATGCTAATTGCATTTAAGAGCTTATTTTCAATTGATGCATCATTATGTTTCTATCAGATATCATAACTTTTTATATTTATGATGTACAGTATTCATATATGACTTTTCATTTCTATAGTGAAATCTTCCTTCTCAGCGATTTAGCACAATGGACCATCTACTAGACAGAAATTCAAATTAAGTGCAGAGTCATAATACAGTGGAACATGTTTTCCAAGGTATGTTTAAAATGTTATGCAGTCATAAGTTGTATTTTTTAGGTAAGATAACTTGCAACAGAAGGAAAAAGACAGACTTACATTGATAGAAATTAGTTTTACCATGTCCTATGAGGATGTAAATCTGAAGAAAAAGTTGTGATGTGGTCTCAAGCAAAGTCTTGAACACCCTGAGCATGTTAATATCAGTCACTGCATCAATAGCTTGTTTTGAATGAAGTTGGAAGGGTCTGCTTCTGATTCACTTCTGCTACTTGTTTGTTTAAATGCAACTTGACAGCCATATTTCAAAGCGAACCAATACCTATTTAAAAAAGGACACTTGATTAGACAGCCATTAGACAGCATTTAGAAGACTAACTCAATAAAATGATACAACCTTACAACAACAATTTCCATCTTCTACTCAGGTAAACTTTTATCTGATATCTGTCTGGTATCAGGGATATCAGAGAATCATTTAAGCCCAGCAATACCATGCAATAAGAAAACTATTAAAACAGAAGGAGACTTGTCTAAATAAAGATTACAATCTTTGTTAGGTGCTTATTTCTTTCAATTACTGCATTTCTGAAAATTCACTTAGTATCTATCCTCAGTCTCTCTTTGAGATACTAATTAACTTTCATTGTATCCTTTTCAGGGTATTAATGAATATCCAGCTGTGAACATTCACATCTATGTAAATAGAATATAGATCTATAAGCCCCAAGAAAATACCTGCTGAATTGCAAACATAAAACAGACTTTAGAAAACTACTATATTGTTACTTGCTAAATAATCAGCAAGACTTATATTTCAGAAAACAGTTTTCAAGGCACACGGATTCCTGGGCTGAAAGATTCTTTTAACAATCTGAGTGGTTTTACATAAAGAAGCCGTTTGCCTTGGTAAATGAGTACACCTAAATGACTTTTAGAACAGTTCTGGTTTACTTTTAATTAAACCTAAATTAACACTTTCTTTTAAAGAGCAGTAAATGCAAAGATACGTGGAATTAGTCAGTTACAAGTGGTGTAGATTCTGTGTTGTAAAGAACCTATTCTGTTCAGGATATCCCTAATGCTTTGCTTGAAGATAAACCTATCTTATTTCCATTTTCAGGAGCTTTGTTTCAGGCTTGGAAGTGTGAGAGGGGAAAGAAGACTTAAGTTTTAATCAATAACTCCTTTGATAATTAATGGATGAACTAGCTGATGTACATGGTAATCTTTACATCTGAGTTTGGGAAAACATGATGGTGGCTATAACTTCACGTAGGACCAGAATCCCAGATGCTGGAAATTATAGTATTCCCACTGCCTCTAACAGAGACACACAGCCCTGGCGTGTGTCTGACTCATTGCATTAGTGCTTTGGAAGTTAAGAAAGGTAGGAAATTTTTTTTTTCTGTAATTAATTGCAGAAGTGGGTTTCATAGCTAAAGACTTCTTTCCAGTGAACTGACCAGCAGCAAAAAAAAGCTCTTTTGGACCAAGTAAACAAATGAAAACAAGGAGAAATTTTCTTTAGTACACATGTAAATGCTGCCTTGAAGCAAATCAATGCTTGTTCTCTTCTGCTGGTAACTTGACTTTAAGTAGTCATTAACACTAACTGGGCAGATTTGAGACTGTCGTTAACTCTGCAGCACTGTCATTGCTGGTAACCTGGTATGAGCCTTGCAAGGTCTCAGAACTGAGGCTTGCCAGGCCTGCTCTGTTTGAAACTTTCTTGACCTGTCTGTGACTTTGATCTACTTGGTTTAGCTTGGGTTTTCTGCAGAAAAATTGGTGATTTCTTCCAACTGAGCAGGTGGCTGATTTGTTTTACTTTTTTTTTTCATTTTTATGCCATAGTTATAGTTTTATACAGGTAACAGGAACAGGCAGATATGCATCAAGTGAGATATTTATTACATACATGATTATATAGAATAGAGAAATCTAGTCTCGCTGTGATAGCAGAGGTCCTGAGATGTGGAGAGATAGGACACAGTGTAGAAAAACACATGCATAGGATGATAAGGGATGGCTTGAAAAAAGGGATAGGAATGAAAAAATATGCGTGTAACAATTTTAACATTATTATTATTATTACTGAATATTTTTATGCATAGAAGTATTCTTTCTTTTTCTGTAATAAATAGATCTAGACTAATAATGATTCTTGGAATCAACTGTTAGAATTTCACTTACGCTAAGTTCTTGGCTTTATAGATATATAAATCCAAATGTTTGCCCATAAACAGGATTTTGATTATGGCAGCCTCCAGACATCACTTCAAAGCCTATTTCTGTCTATTTTGTTCCCAGATGTTTTGAGCTTCTAGGATTCTTCTCCAATGAACCCATTTTGACTATAACCAGCAGGCAAGGACAGCATAAGTAGTCCCGTTTAAAGAAAACTCGCTGCTATTCAGCCAATTTTTCTAGCCTTGCAAAGACTACTAGAGCCTTTCCTCATCAAAAGAAAAACTAATTTAGTAAATAAATTATGACAGTTACATCATTCATTTGGATCTATTTTCTTGAGAAATTAAGCTGAACACCACAGGCCAACAGTTGTTTATCTCAGACAATTGTACAAGACTGCTAATGCACAGGCTGAGAAAGGCAAGGCGCTGTGCCTTAACTTGCCTCCTACTTACATTCCCTAAAGACAGCATCTGAGATAACTTCAAGATTCATGCTAAAGTACAGCCTTCTAATTCCCTGACCATCCACAGGATCACGCACACCACAGACCTGATGAAACCCGTGCTGTTGCATTTACCATTTGTAGAGAACAGAGGGCAGCAGATCATTAGACAGCCAGATCTCACAGGATCATCTATTCCCAGTGTAACACTGGAGCACAGTAACCTCCTTCTTACTAAGGGAGCTACGAAGAACCCCTGGCTCCTTCAGAGGTTAAAGGTTTAACACCTTTACTGCCTTTAAAGACCAAATCCTTTGGCCACAGGGAAGGCAGTGTAGAGATTTCTTCCAAGCTACAAGCAACACAGCCAGGATTGTCAGTTCCTGGGTAAAGGCCATGCTAGAGGATTTATGACTTATTCCCTTGTATGTTAAGGCATGTTGGCCATATGAATTAGAATTGCAACATGGAAACAACAACAGAAGTAGGTGTGGAGCAGCTTTGTTACTACTCAAGGGCCTCAGGGGACAAGCCTTCGCTTTTTGCATCGATTCATAGATAGCATCCCTGCCACTCAGTCCATGAGCTGGCTCAGGATCCATTATTTCCTCCCAAAGGAAACTCACTTTTATTTTTATGGTTTTGTGTATTTATCTTATTTTTCCCTGAATAATCACTCATAAGCAAAGAACTGAACTGTTTGACAAGGCATCTGAAGTTTTTTTCTGTTTATAAAACAATTAGTATTCCAAAACATCTGGTTCTCACATCTGAAATGTAAAATTCTGGGAAGTTTGCAATATTTGCAAGGAAAAAAAAAAAAATTGGGTAGACTGATCTGCTAGTTGTCCATGGATGGACTCACTCACCAGAGCCTGTGTTTGTCCAAGCAGCAAAAAGTGGAAACCAGCTGCACAAATATCAAGCTGCAGAGCTCACAGCCGAGATGGGAGGTGATATGCAAGGCAAGAAATGTCCTAAAAGGAATATTTCAGCTGGATGCACACCTGAAATCACTTGTCAGTTTTCAAAGCTCATTCCTTCTGAGCATTGTGTACAAAGTTTATATTGCTGTTAAGATAGTATGCAATATATTTGTCACTAGTTGTAGTGGTTTTGGTTAGTCCACTTCCAACTTTGAACACTTTATAGAATATATTATTTTTTTCTAGTAAAGTCCAAATACTTCTACTGCTCTTTGATTATGTATTAAGCAGGGTGACATTCTCTGAGCTCCACATGCTTATGTCACTTCACTGTGACAAATGTTCATATTTTAAGAGTATTTTGTACTTTCATTCTCATCTGTCCCTTTGGCATGTAATATGACCTTTAAGGAAGGGCTCATTGCCAACTGTTAGACCTAGTGTTGACCTATGTTCCTAGCCTAGCAAAGTTCAGTCCATACTAAAGGATAAGTCAGGTTTAAATTTTCTCCTTTATTATGCCCACAGCTCAGTTAAACCCTGTGCCTGCTCTGAAACTATTATAGCTATACTACTCTAACCAATTTTCCTATAATATATCTATTGCCATAGAAGTTCTGTGCTTCAATATTCATAAACTGCAAAAAGTCTTTTAAAAAGGTACTACAACTGTAAAAAAAAATTACATTAATGGAAAGTATTGGATTAGTTATGTATTTTAGGGAGAGGTACATCCTAAACGTAATGTGAAATGATTATGCCAATAATACAGACAAATGCAGGTTTACCATTTGATTTTTCTCCCTATAAATTCATTAAAGAGAATATGTTTTTCATTATTTCAAGGTATATAAGCTACTTGAAAGACAACAGAGTAAAAAACCTACAATTTCTTTACAACTGGAATTGTCATATGTGAATGATAAAGAACTACCAGTGTTTCTAAATATCATTCACTTTGACAGGAAAAAAAAAAAAAGGTTTCTACCTTTGTAGAGTTGCTTTGGGGAGAACACAGATGACAGGGCTCCTCCTTGTTGGAAACACTCATGGAAACACAGCTCCACTGGCTCTCTGTTCTTGAGATGTTCCTAGATATTCACCATCATTGCACAAGTGATGACATTTGATCCTGTAAAATTAGGAAGGCTTTGTCTCTGGCTTGGAATTCACAGGGGTGACAGCTATTTTGTTTTGTTGCTTCACAGTCTTCACATGCAAAAAACAAGCTGCATTGCCAATGTTGCCATTGCCAAGCATGTTGCACATGCTTCCGCTCAGATGTCCACTGACTTTGCAACATAATCCCAGTATTATACTACACATCCCATTTCATCAAAATTCACCGATGAATATTTGCATGCAATTTAGAAATTCATATAGCCAGGGTGTGAGTGGCCTGGCAATAATGATTGTCCTGTCAAAATTCTGGCCATGAAATCACAGCTTTCAGCATTGTATAAATCCTTATCAAAGGAAAATTACTCTCTGGTACATGTTAAATTTCACCTTCTAAATATCAAAACACTTGGATTAAACCCATTAAACTGATGCTACTAAGTCAGTAGTTAGGACAGTAAATTTATATTACAAAGATGTGATCAAACACATAGAATCACAGAATCATTTAGTTTGGAAAAGGTCTTTAATATCATTGAGAACTACTACTGCTCTAGGACTATCAAGTCAACCACTACATCATGTCCCTAAGTGCCATATATACATTATCTTTTAAATATCTTCAGAGATGGACATTCACTCACTTCCTTGGGCACCTCTACCAATGCTTTTCAACCCTTTCAGTGAAGAAAATTTTCCTACTATCCAATCCAAACTTTCCCAGTGCAAGTTGGGGCCATTCTCTCTCATCCTGTCGCTTGGTACTTGAGAGAAGAGACTGACCCCCACCTGATGACAACCTGCTTTTCTTCGTAGAGAGCAGTAAGAGTTTGACACAGGGTGCAGGGTAACTTAAGCTCAGTGACATCTCCAAGCCGGATGAGCCAACATCCTCATTATTCAGTTCCCCCTGCAGAACCTCATACCTGTTATGCCAGAGCATCTGTGAAGGTGGGGTAGTCACAGGGGAGACACAGCTGCTGCACTGGGCAGGAACTTGTTGCCATTGCCCCCTAGGCTTAAGTCACTGTGCTCAGCCAGGTGAAGAGTGGATAGGGAATCATCCATCTCATGCATCCTGCCTGCCTGTGGGGCAATCTCAGGAAAGAGAGAGTGATTCCAGCAGTCTGTGTGTGTGTGTCTCTATCCCTGATACTCCTCCAACCTACTCACCTCCCAGAGCTCTGTCACTAAGCAGAGGACCTCCTTTTCCAGACTGCATCTCCCACAGGTGTACTCACTTCTGCCAGCTGGTGCTGCTTCAGAATAGTCTATCACCTATGTTGGCTCTGAATTTTTCTCACTTCCTTTTAGAAATATATAATGAAATAACCCAGGTTCAGCAAAGCACTCACATTTATTCTCATGCCTTATGGATCTAGAATTAATTTTTACAAATATGCAAAAAAATATTTTTCATCTGCTTCTATTTGAAGTTGCAGGGCATTCTGGGCTACCTCTAAGCATCAAGAGGAACAACAGCAGCTGCCAGTATCACAGTGGCTGCTGCCTATGTGACCTATTCTGACAGCAAAGTTTATGAATTGCTAATGTTTAGTCTCCCACAAGTTTGTCCTTGGCTGATAAAGCACACTGCTACACATCAGACAGCTCCAGAATTCATATGGTGCTCTAAGAAAATGTCCTATTTCCCCACATTCCCTGACTGTGTTATTGTCCTAATGTTGTCTGTTATGTCAAGACTGCTCTCAATTCTACAAACATCTGTGTGAGCCATTTAGATGGGTCAGGCTGAATATAATTTTAGTCAGCATAGTTAATATGTATGTTTTTAACTTAATTTTGCCTCCTTGTAGAGCACACCATTTCATATGAAATTTCACGTATGCACTCTTTCCAATAAAAGAAACTAAAACCTTCTTAGATAAGAAATATTTTTAATTTTGTTTTCCTCTGATTTTATATATATTGTATATATGTATATACATATATGTAGCAAGATGATTTTCATATTTATTACTTAGCATTGTCAGTGTGTCAGAAAAACCAAACTGATTCCCATTCTTCTGTGCACCGCACAAACCACCAGTACCCAGAGGGTACTAATTTGTAAGTCACCAGTTCCAGTACCTAAAGAGAACCTAGAAGAAAACTGAAGAAGGACTTTGTACAAGATCATGGAGTAATACAAGGGAGAATGGCTTCAAACCCAAAGACTGTAGGCTAAGACAAGATGCCAGGATGAAACTCTTTCCTGCTAGGGTAGTGATGGACAGGTTGCCCAGAAAAGCTCTGGTTGCCCCATCCCTGGAAGTGTTCAAAGCCATACTGGATGGGGCTTTGATCAACCTGGTCCAGTGGAAGGAACCCATAGCAGAGGGGTTGGAATCAGCTGATTTTTAAGGTCCCTTACAAACCAAACCATTATAGGAGTCTAAGCTCAAAGATGAAGCAGGAAGTGTAAAAGGAGGAAGGGAGGAAGGAAGGAAGGGAGGAAGGGAGGAAGGGAGGAAGGGAGGAAGGAAGGAAGGAAGGAAGGAAGGAAGGGCAAAATGTTGAGAAAATTTTTGTCTTGAGCACACACCCTGATATCAGAATAAACATAATTTGTCAGTTTCTGACTGCATTACTGCATTTGTGTGCATTTGTCCAGTGTTTTCATCATTCCTGCTTGGTTTTCCACATGCAGTAGGAAAGTGCTAAATAGGATTGCAGCTCTCCTGTTAAACAGGCTTGTAAGGAGCCAGACTAAGACCAGTCTACACCTCTTTGAGAAATGTCTTCTCAGCTGTGTGTAGCTATACACAGATGATTTAACCACATAGCTCACTGCAAATATAATTAATTTGTAGTCAGAACTACATTTTATATTGCCCAACACTGCAAGGATTCTTGTGACCTCTTGCATAGTCCTTACATGTCTTTTCTCTGTAGATCTGTGGTATTTGGCAGGCAAAAAAGAAAAGCTACAAGGCAGTACATTCTTTTTGTCATTCACCTCTGCAAAACTATAAAGTTAAAGCTACAAAGTTCTTTTACTTCATTTATGCATCTTAGGAAAAAGCTGCTGACAGCAAATGCAAAGCATGGGATGCAGGACATGCCAAGTGCCAAACAGTTCCAGACAATACATGGTGAACAGCTGCACCAGGGAACTTGGAGCAGGGAAAGGGCATGTGGAGGCAGGTCCCTTTCGATTTTGTGAGTTCAGGCACACTGCCACAGACGAATGAAATGAGAGAATCGGTTAATAACCCATAAACAAAGGTAATGACTGTTCTTTGCTTGGGTTGACTGGGCTCATCTTCACTTTGACCTAAGTACAAACCCAAAAAAGAGAACTTAACTTCTTAATTTCCTAATGAAGACAAGCGGGAACATAACAGCCTGAAAAGGTGCCGAGTGTATGGATTATTTTTTTGGATCTAGGCCTTAGCTATTTCTAGCCTCTCATTCTATCTCCTACTTAGGTTTCGTGTCCTGGCCCAGAAGAGGTCAGAAAGATCAGACAATCTTGCAGCTGGGATAGTTGGAATCCTTTCACTGATCTTTCCTATTCTCTCCAATAAAATACCACTAATCTCTTGCAAATCACTAATGCAATTTATAACCAATTCACAGTTAGATTCTGGGAAGTGGACTTCAGTACAAAGTCCAGCATAAATTCACAGAAAAACTCTGTGTTTACAAACACAAAAAGACAAGTTAACCATGAGCCAGCAATACCTCTGTGTGGCCAAGAAGGCCAAAGGCACTGTAGGATGAACTACAAACAGTATGCCCAACAGGTCAAGGGTGGTTATTCTCCCCCTCTACTCTGCCCTGGTGAGGCTGCATCTGGGTACTGTGTCCAGTTCTGAGGTTCCCCAGTTCAATAAAGACAAGGAACTACGGGAGAGGGTCCGGCAGAAGGTTATAAAGATGTCTGGGAGACTGGAACATCTCTCTCATGAGGACAGGCTGAGGGAGCTGGTTCTGTTCAAAGTGGAGAAGAGACTGCTGAGAGGGGATCTTATGAATGAACATAAATATCTTAAGGCCAGGTGTCAAGAAGATGGGGCCAGACTCTTTTCAGTGATGCCCAGCAATGGGCACAAACTTAAACACAGGGAGTTCCATCTGAATATGAGAAAAAAAAAACATTACTTTGAGGGTGACAGAGCACTGGAACAAGCTGCCCAGTCGTTGTGGAGTCTCCTCCTCTAGAGATATTCAAAACCTGCCTGGATGCAATCCTGTGCAACCTGTTACAGGTGAACTTGCTTTATCAGGGGGTTTGGATTAGATGATCTCCAGAGGTCACTTCCAACCCCATTTGTTTTGTGACACTGAATTTTTTAGGTCTGAAAATTTGTGTATAAACCAACTTAAGAGTTTATTACTAGGGTTCATTCAAGAAAATTCCAAAGGAAACAGTATTTACTCTATATAACATCATATCATTCTGCAACATGAGTACCACCTTTGTCAAGCTGTATCTATGTTTTTTAAAACAGATTAAAAACACAAACAAACATTAAACAAAACAAAACAAACAAGTTCACTATTTGACTGTTACAGGAAGAACAACAGTAACAGGTTGGTCAATACCTGGATTCAAATAGAAAGTTCTTTGGAAGACAATTTATGGCCAAATTAGGCAAGATACCAAGGTTCACATTTAATGACTAATACTCTACCAGACATTGAAGTGGCAAGGAGTAGCCTCTAACCTTGCACCTGAAATGAGTATAAAAAGTAATAGGATTCCCCCCTCTTTTCAGTTTCCCTATCCTTTCTGTATGTGAGCACTTCACAGAGGAACATGAGAAAGGCAGTTTTACAGGCAGACTCCTCTGAACTAACAGCATGAAGAGCAGCTGTGAGCCAGGGGATTTCTACTCCTGACAGCCTACTGTCCAAACTACTGGCACACCAGTAGTTTGCAGACCTGTCTGGACATCTTGGTGCTATTTAAAGCCATCAGGTTAACTGAGATAAGTGAAGAGCCATACATTATCAAGCATGTCAGCTTGCTTACTGTCTCACAATTATTTTGAATAAGAATTCTAGTCCTGAAAGAGCCTTGGAACAGCTGAGAAGACACCAGGTGTATATTTTATTCATGGCACCCTAAAAAAATTCTACCCAAGACTCACAAAAATCTATAATCACAAATGTCCATTGTCTTAATTTCAAATCCAAGCACCAACACCTGTTCACAGGTGCACATGAAATCACTGTTGAAGATCCCAGCCTTTAATGCCCTACATTTTATGCATGATAGCACTCCAAAAGCAGCACAGTCTCAGTACCAGGTGGGGTTCAATTAAGTGCCACAGGAGAGACTTGTACCAATCAGAATTAAATTTTCCCCAATCTTATTAAACATACGAGATCCAACCTGACAGAAAGAGTAAACTGTCAGTCAACATAAATATAAGCCCCCTCTAAAAACTAACATACTGAATCATTTTGTGATAAAGCAGAAACAATAAAATTGGATTAGCAAGGCTTCAGTTCTCATTATATATTTAAAATTCTGATTTAAAATGCACTTACCTTAATACTGGCCATGGATGGAGGTTTTTTTCACTTCCAAAACTGTAGGTTTCCATATTTATGGGTTTCCCATCCACACCTTTACAAGACTTGCTGTCCAAGGAAATTAAAGGGCTTACTGATATAACACAAAGTGAAACTCAAATCATATGGAAACCATGTGACATAGTTAATGATTTGCTATCTGTAAAGAACCATCCTTCTTAAGATTGTATTATAAAAATTGTATTCTAAAAATTTGGTACAGAAGTCCCTGTTAATAATAAATACTACGTTTATCAGATTAAAAATTTCTCTCCAATAAAATAATTTAACAATTTACTCCAACAAAGTAAAAAAAAAATCACTTTGCCTGTATGTTTCTGTGTCTGTGTATTCATTTTACAATTTAGACTTCAGTTCATTAGACTTGTTGAGCAAAAGCCAATAAATATCTCTGGAAACACAAGTGTTTGTGTGTGTGATTATGTGCATATGTTTGCTTATATATATATTCATTCATTTATTTGTATACCCATGTATATATCCCAAAGATTTATGCGAAAAGAACAATCTTTTTGGCTACAATTAAAAACTGTAGTACAATGCACTTTAAAAAAATCCTCTCTGTGCAATGATGCATGAATAGACTGCATCTGGCCAAGGACAGGTGATTAAAATTGTTTTCCTCTGGTAAAACTCAAGTGTTTGCAAGAGTCTGCTCCAGCTGAGCTGTTGGTACACCAAATGTTTATGTATATTTAAAACAGTGCAGGGTACAAGGCACAAGTGTGATTCTGCCTCTGTGACTGCATTGCACAGGATGATGCTCACCTGTAGCATCAGCTTTTCTAGCTCTTGGGACAGGAGGTACAATCCTCGGTGTCTTCATAAAGAACATGATATCAACCCTTGTCTTTTTCTGTGTGCCTTCCTGCTTCTCCCTTACACTTTAGAAACATCCTAGTCCTAAGCAGTCCTTGCAGTGCTTGAAAGACTATTAAGTCAGCCAAGTCACAAACTCACTGATATGACCTTTGTTATAATTTTAAAAAATTACAAAAACTCTATGTCACAGATTGAGGGGAAAAGTTTGTGTACCCGATTCTTGGAGTGTAAATCAAGCAACCCACAAGATAAATAAGTGGCTGGATGATTTATTTGCCTTCTGGTTAGACTTGGCATCAAAGCAAGCACAATTCTCAGTTGTGATAAATCTCCTGTGATATTCAGTACAAATCCTTTTATTGGCTTCCAAATGTGGTAGGAAGGATGCTTCAAGTATTTATAGGCATTGATAAGCCTTCTGTTCTCCAGACTGGACAGTACTAAGTCTTTCAGCCTTTCCTTATTAGAGAAATATCCCAGGCCCTTCATCACCCCACCCAATCATCTCACACAAACTTGCTGATCTATTTTTTAATTTCTTCACAATGTTGCCCCTCCATGCAAGAATCTTGCATCCCATGGCCTTTGTCTCTGCAAAATTTGCTTCACTTCTTTTTGGTTTAAACCCTTTATCTGTGTACCAGATAAAAAGAAAAAAATTATAATGAAACAGAAAGAAAAACTCTGCAAATAAAAAAATCCTTTCAATGAGATATTCATGTGCCAATGGCTATGAAGATAAGTCTCTCAAGACATTTTTTATCAATTGATTCTGACTAATTATTGCAGAATTACATGCTTGTGCTTAGTTATATTAGGCTATTACACAGCCACAGTAGAAAGGCATTTATCCTCAATATTTATGCTTAAAATGTGAAAAAAGCCAGGTGCCAGTACTCAAAGATTTCTTGAGTGCTAAAAATTCGAACCTTGTGGGATTTTCAAAAACACCAGTCAGTGTCCTGTGTATCTCATAGCTGTTACAAAATTAATCATTGCATATCACCAACAATTTTAGGTTTATTTATTCAATTTTTAGGAAACTCAGCTGGTTTTGGGTTTTTTTTTACTGGTAGCCTACCTGCTTCAGAACACTTTTCCCCTCAAAAATTTAACAATGCAAAACACTCAGAGAACCAAAAGAACTTGAGGGTATACATTCATCTTTTCTTGTACCACATCACAGAATAATAGCAAGACTTTCACTACATACCTATTAACCACTGTATTATAAGAGAAACAACAGATTTTTTTAAACAGATGGGCTTGTGCAGGAAATGAAGGTGATCAGAGAACCTGTATTTCTTTCTCCAAAGGCACCATTGCTGCCACCTACAGATAAAACAAATTCACAGCTCTTGCCTAACATCAGAAAATGCTTTACTACAGGACAGCAAGAATAGTAACAAGTATTCCCCGGAGAACAAGTCTACAGCTCCCCAAACAATTCTTAATTTCAAAACAAAACAAAATAAAACAAAACAAAAAAAAAAAAAAAAAAAAAAGCCTAACAAGGACATATAAAATTCAGATACGTAATTTTGGAAACCCTCTCTACACATTCATAATTTTCTTAAAAATAGAAACCACTTAAATACACAGCTTGCCTTGGCTGGTTAGGTAGTAACTTCTTCTAATGATTAAACTAAACTTTACCTGAAGACTGAAAATGGGTTGAATGTACCAATAGCTATAGAAATATGCTATAAAATAAACATGAGAAGGTACCTCAGGATTAGGTAAATTCAGGTCTAGTCACAATTTCTTACAAAAGTGCATACAGGCAAATGATATAGGGAGAGACTAGAATATTGTGCATGGGGCTTTCTTGTTTATTTCAGCAGCATCCCTGCACCCATAAAAGCTTCTTTCCTTTGACCTGAAACATCCCTTCTGCTGTCTGTAGTTCATGCTTTAATGAGCATGAAAAAAAAAATAACTGTAACAACTTTATATCTCAGATAAGTAAATGGGTATCTCAGATAAGTAAAGATTTATCAGATAAATCAAGGAAATTGGCTTGAAGGCCTAAATACAGGGATTATCAGCATCAGTGGTACAGTTTCTGACTGTGGCTTTGTATTGCTATGATTATAGGTACCATATGAGATTTTATATAAAACAATCAGACAATATTTGAAATTTTAATATTAGTAAATTTTTACTCACAGTAATATTACCTGCTTTTATTTCAGATTAAATTATGTTTTATTTTATATTTTATGTTAAATTATGCCCTATCTACTTTAGCAATGTCACTTGTAAGGCAATTAATCAGGGAGGAGATGCTGCAAAGCCAAACAGGCAAAATTCAGCACCTTGCAGGAGCTACAACGAACGCTGCTTGTAAGCACATTATTTCTATTTGGTTGACAGTGACATAATGTCACAAAATCACAGAATGGCTGAGCTGGGGAGGGACCACTGGAGTTCGTGTTGGAAGCCCCCCAGCTCCAGCAGGGCCACCTAGAGCCAGCTGCCCAGGACTGTGTCCAAATGAGTTTTGAGCATCACCAAGGATGCAAACTCCACAACCTTCCTGGGTCCACTGCGCCCAGGTGATTAAAACTGTTTTCTTGGTCATCCACACAGTGGGAAAGTGTTTCCTGATGTTCAGAGTGAACATCCTGTGTTCCAGTTTGTGCCCATTGCCTCTGGCCCCGGCACTGGGCACCATGACAGGACCTGCGGCAATTGCCCTGTGACAGAGCCTGGCTCTGACCACCGCACATCCTCTCTCCAGGTTTTTACACACGTTGATGAGATTTTCCTGGACAGTCCCAGCTCCCTCAGCTTTTCCTCACAAAAGGGATGCTCCAGTGCCTTCATCACCTTAGTGGTCCTTTGCTGGACCCTCTCCAGTAGCTCTGCAATTCCATTACAAATGCTGAATCCTAGATAGCTCCTACGCGCCGTGCGGGAGCATACGCAGCTCCTACATACGCTGGGAGTGGCCGTGTTCCTGGGATACCGAGAAGGCGCATCTGTCTCTTACAACAAATTTCTCCGGAAAAAGCCGGCCGAGCACGGCCACGCCTCTCACCGGGCAGCAGCGAGGCACCGCCCGGCACAGAGAACTGCATGGCACGAGAACCGCCCTCCTCCACGAAGACCTTTATCCGACGGGGTCACCGCAGCGCCCGCGGCGGGAGCCGTGCTCCAGCGGCACTCCCGGCCCGCCGTGCAGCGGAAGCAGCCGCCTCAGGGCGGGCGGCCCCGGGAGGTGGAGCTCGGGCGGCGGAGGCTTCCGCCCGTGCCGGGCCGGCCTGAGGGGAGCCGGGAGCCTTCGCTGCGGAGATGGTGTCCCTGCTGCCGCGCATCGAGCGGCTCTCGTCGCGGGTGGTGCGTGTGCTGGGCTGCAACCCGGGGCCCATGACCCTGCAGGGCACCAACACCTACCTGGTGGGCACCGGACACAGGTACCGACCCTGCTCGCAGAACGGGACAGGGCGCGGCGGGCTCCGCTTGGGTACCGTGCCCTGCCTCCGGCTCGAGAGGCCGCTACCGGCCTGTTCCCAAATCCCTTAGTCAGGGTTTAAAAGAGGAAGGAAACCGTACAGCCTTAAATTTTTTGGAGCTAGTGCCCGGAGGCGGCTCGGGCGGGTGGGATGTGGAGTCTCGTCCCGGGCCGAGGCCGGGAATTCAGGGAGGGAAGCGGGCGTGTGCCTCAGGCCGCGCAGCTCCCCCGCCGTGGCTTCTGCCGCTTGCCGCGGAGCTGTAAATGTGTGGCCTACGTTTATTGCTTATTCCACTTTTTTAATTGTTGTGCCACGGGAGTGAAATACCAGGATGCAAAAGGTGGCGTCTGGATGTGGAGACATCCATTATTGCTAAATTGCCATCTGTTGGCTTATATTATTAATATTACTTGGCTGTCGTATGAATGCTCTTTATTTTTCTCTGGTGTGTGTCTCTCCCTCCCTTTTTTGTGGTCTATGTGTAGAAGAGTCCTTATTGACACCGGGGAGCCAGGTATTCCTGAGTATATCAGCTGTTTAAAGCAGGCACTGTCAGAGTTCAACATCGCGATTCAAGAAATTCTAGTGACACACTGGCATCGTGATCATACTGGTGGAATACCTGATATCTGCAAAAACATCCCAAATGGTAGGCCAGAGATTTCAGATACTGTTGATAATGTTAGATACATGGCAAGAAAGACATTAACGAAATGCTTCTGTGCAAATCAACTGGATTATTCTTCTGGAATTGCTGTATGAACTACATGCTATTTCATGATTCTGCTGCAGTGTGTAGATTGAGAGCAATGAATAATCCGAATGTAATAGTTTAGTACTACATGTTTTCTTCAATATGTGTGCATGCCTTCATAGTGAATTTTTCTGATGAAAAGCTAGATTACTGTCAGCATGGTATTAAGATATGTGAGAAAAACTTGATACTGCTTCTGTTTTACTTGGACAGCAGTGATAAATTTATTGTTATTTTCACTTTGGTAAAATTAAATAGCTTGGCTTTTAAAAAAGAAATGTGCATAACTTTGGGATTCCTTACAGGAACCCATTAGTACTTGCTGACAAATTCAAATTCATAGGCCTCAGAGCACGAGGGGAAAGCAGTAGGGCAGTGTGCAAGTCAAGTCTGATCTAAAAATGTGTATTCTATGTTGATAAACAGTAAGAGATGTTTCTGTGTTGGCATCTGAGAAGAGAAAAAGCAGTATAGATAACGTGGTAATTCTCAACAATGTTGGACTTTGTCATGAGCTTAATTTTGTAAAGTTGCCAGGTGCTTATCTGCAACAAGGCCTGGGCACTACTGAAAACAATTGGTGCTGTGGAGACATGGGCATATTGGTGTCTTAGTGAGGATTTTGGGCTTGCCAGCCTATCAGTGTGGTTGTGAAGAGTAGCAAGGAATATAAATGCCTTTCTGGGGTGCTATCCTATAGCTGTTCCAGCCAAGGTGTTTACATTTTATGCACTGTTTCGAATGAAGAAAGCTGAGAGAAGTTGCAGGTCAAAAAATCTTCATCCAGTTTTAGGCAAATGTTGAGTGATGCTTATGTGAATCATAAAGCAAAATGTGAGTGGCAAAATCTTAGTATCATTGTAAAATCTTGGGGAAGTTGGCTCACGAGTCAAGAAGGAACACTTGTAAAATATAGTAATTACTGATCTTTATTAATTTCATTTGTGGTTTTTTTTACAACTTCACATTTGTCACTGGTACAGAGTGCTGTGTTCAGAATCAGTTGGCTAGTTCACTATTTAGTGGTTTTGGCTCTGGAATAAGGTTGCTCTACAAATACAAAGTTACTTTACAGGATTTGTTGTTTCTAGTTTTGTATTCATACTGTGTGATAATTAATAGTACGTATTCAAAAAGTAACCCATCTACCTTTGTTAGTGACAAATTCAAAATATAATTTTCTTTGCTTTCCTTAAATTTTAGACTCGGAATATCGCATATGTAAGCTCCCTCGTGTTCCTCATTGTGAAGAAACCATAGAAGGAGGACATAAATATTTTTATCTAAAAGATGGAGATGTGGTACAGACAGAGGGAGCCACACTCAGGTAACCATAAATTTCTGCAAGTTCTTTTTTCTTCAGAATTCTGACATGTACATGTATCCTAATTTCTAATGATTGCCAGTCCATACATCTAATCTTTTCAGCACTTATGCATGTAGACTTCCTATCATGATCCAGCAGGATATGTTAAAACAAAGACATTGTTTTTATGAATGAGAATTATCAGAAATTAGCCTTCGGATTTAGTCTTTGGGCTCAGCAGAGAGATTAACAATATTTCCCTAGAAAAACACTTTCTCCGGGAAAATCAAATAGGATTTTACACACTTTCTCATCCCTCTTACATAGTTACTATTAGAATTGTGGAGGTCTGTTGTAGTCTGGCTTGATTGTTTAGCATGCCTTTCTTTGTACTTTGAAAATATTTCCCTAGGAGACTCTAAAACGTTTAATACTTAAAAACTTAAGTTTTAGACCTTGAACCGATGAGGTTCTTGTAGGGTGCCAGTTTTGGAGGACTTCTTTTTATGGCCTATAATGTTAGTTGGAGTGAATGTGAAACAGAAAGCTACTGTGCCTTGTGGAAGTCTGCACACAATAAAAAGCTCTGACCATTCTGTTTTCAGACTCCTTTCATTAGCAAGACATTATTCTTGTAAGAGCAAAGTTTGCTTGTTTTCCCCAGTTTAGATGAGAACTATATCTCACTTGTAGAATATGTCACTTGGTTGATTGGAAGGAAAAAACATTTAAAAAGAAAAGGGATATATTTTGTCCAGAAGCATTTTATTTTATTAGTGTACAAATATAAGTAAAAAGAGTATTATATTGCATACTGAAGATATTTGACTACTCTACATGGCCCATGTTTGGACAAAAATTTGGAGATGGAAAATAATTTTTTTTATTTCAATCCAACTCAGTCAAAGATTAGCACATTTTGAAATTGTGGAGGACCAGGCATAGGCATGTTTTGTGACAGGGAAGTCATTGGCAGGGAGAGTCCCCTGGAGGTGGGACAGCAGAGTCCTGAGCCAGCTTCCTTTTCTGCCTTCAGATCCATGCCTTCATCAGTCCCCTACTCCAGCTCCATGCTTGGAGGGCTCAAACAGGCTGTCTGTGCTACTGTGGGAGTTGGGAGCTTGTTGAAGGGTGTGGTAAAAATGCAGGGCTTTTAGCCAGCATCTGTGAGAAGTTTGTGGTGACAATTGGAAGCTTGTTGAAATGTGTCCTCGAAGTGAAGGGGTTCTTAGCCAACACTTCTGAGACCAAATAGTGGGCTAGTTTACACCAGAAAACATGTGAGTTCCCAGACACATAGTCTGGTATCCTTGTTGATCCTGAAGAGAATTTATAAACAAACTTCACAGCTCCTACTGGTGGGTTGTGACAGGGGTAATGCAGCCATACTTTATGGTTCATTAAAAGCAGGTATTCTCATTTGGGTTAATTTGGTAACTGCTTTAGGGCTACTCTTAGACCCCCCACTGGTTCCAAAACAGCAGTATCTGCATGTTAAATTTTAGTTAACAACCTTTAGGTTTCCAAGGTGTGCGACAGCAAGGGGGCAAGATGTGATGCCAGCACCTCTCCACACACTGTCTGGTGTTCTCTTTCTGCTGCTTTTTAATGTTAGTGGTTGGGCTGCCTGGTAAAATTTCATCAAGAACTGAAGGATACCATTTCCCAAAGGTGAGCTACAGCCCATCAGCTTCATTTTGATGTTGCCTCACCTGCTTTCTGCTGAGCTCAGTATTCAGTAGGAGCTGGAAGTCATTGCATCAGATGATGTTGCACCTGTGGTCTCCCAGCCCTGCATCAAGGTGGCTGGGAGCCGTTTAGCCTTGCCCTTACAGCACACTTGGCAACCAGCTCTAGTCGGTTTCTGATCACTGCTTTGATGCGTCTGCCATTACCAAGAAGATTCTAATAAATATCATCAGAGATTCTCCTTGGGATTGTGTTACTTTCAGACTGCATCAGCCTCAGCATAAAGCCCTTCTGCTTTTCAGAAATCATTGTGAGAGGACGCCCCAGAGCAGCTCCTTGGCAGTTCAGATTGCCATATACTGTGTACACACCCCCTGTCCCTTTGCTGCATGCAAATACAGTGCTCATCCAAGCTGTGGGTCCTTAATCCTTCCCATGCAGGTGTTTAATGACCTACACATAGAACAGCTGAAGGACCTTCATGGTTCTTTGTATTTGACAGCTGTGTTCCACTGTGCTATGGGGCTTTCAGGGAAAAATAAATTTTTGGAGACTGGACTTTATCTGGGTCAAGTTTGTAGTTAACATCTAAAAGAATAGATATCAACCTTGCCCTCCTTCCAAAGTATAACGTATATGTCAGGAACTCCAGTTCATGTCAGTTTTGTTTTTTGAATAAAGCCCTCTATAACAGAAATTTTACATGGCTAGTCAGCTCCTTTAATGCATTTGTATTATAGTGTGTCATGTAAGTAAAAGCATGTTAGAGATGATTGATGTTCTCTACATGTTATAAGAAAATGGATTAGGCAAAATAATACCTGTTTACATCAACTTTTCAGCCTTTTTTGGTCAGTTTTTTCTGGTTCTCATTATGGGCTGTGCAAGTGTATTACTTTACCATCATTTGTTCCTGCTTCAAAAATTAAGTATATATGCTGTATGAAAAATATATGTGTTTTTTGTTCTTTAAACAGAGTTTTATATACACCAGGACACACTGATGATCATATGGTTTTACATCTAGAAGAAGAAAATGCTGTATTTTCTGGTGACTGTATTTTAGGGGAAGGAACAACAGTAATAGAAGACCTGTCTGATTACATGAAAACTTTGAAAAAGTTGTTAGAAATGAAACCAGATTTGATTTATCCAGGTAAGTGTGTTTTAATTTTAATTGCTCTCTCTTTTACCATGTAATTTTTAAATGCCACGTCTAAGAATTTGAGATCTATTATTCCAATCAAACATCATTCCTGATGTTACAGTTCAATTTAATAAGCAGTAAAATAAGCTGACTTGGTCGTGGTGGTTTGCAAAACTTAAAAATTTTCAGTCCTAGGCATCTTTCCTTTCTGAAATTTCTCTATTTCAGGGTGGGTCTTATCTTTCTGTGCCCAAAAGACTCCAGGGGCCAAAATCTTTCACTGTTGGAATCATACAACAGATTTAATTTTCTTACGTTACTTTATCCCTGTGCTTGAATGTTATCCTGGAATTAAAAATAATAGTCATTCTTTTGTTCCTTTTGATCCCCGCATACACTGCCAATGTGAGTAACCTAGTAAGTTTTTTGAGAAAGTTGTGCATCCTTTGAAGTACAGATTCATCTTGGAAAGCTGCAGAACTGTAAAGTGGCTGTCTTAGTTAATGACTTCAGTTAAATTTGAACAAGAGCTAAGAGGCCAAAAATGTTCTAACAATAAGTTGCCTGTTCATTCTTTGAATAAAGTCTACAGCTTTCCTTTGATTCTTTTCCTCTCTCTCCTCCAAACCTTGGGAATGCATTTACTTTTCATATATACCACATCTGTTTGACAGGACTGCCTTTCAAGAATTCATTAGGTAGCTAAGGTTTAAGCTCCCCATTTGCTTTTTCAGAGCTAAATCTCAAGATTTTTTCTGACTTTTTCATCTTCAACTTGTCATTCCAAGCTACTGTATGTTCTCAGTTGTGCCTTCTTTCATTAGCCGTCTGTGTTTAGCCTACTCTCTTGTGTTCACTCTTAAAATAGTGTTTTTTGAAGTATGTGTCCTTTAAGATCTAGGCATAAAAATGCTGTTTAAGAAAAACATTCTTAGATATTCCATAGATGTGGAGGTTGATGTAGACAGAATAGTGACTTAGTCATATTTATTGACTTAACTACTGTTAAAACTAACAGTTTTTTAGCCTTCAGAATCTCCCTCCCTCTCTCCCTCCCTCTCTCCCTCCCTCTCTCCCTCCCTCTCTCCCTCCCTCTCTCCCTCCCTCTCTCCCTCCCTCTCTCCCTCCCTCTCTCCCTCCCTCTCTCTCTTTCCCTGTTCCTCTGACTGAATGTCTGCCTTCCAAAACCCCATATATGCCAAATTCTGTTTGGTTTATCAATTCTGTATGTTTTATTTCACTCTGTTCTTAATGGTTATGTAGATAGATTACACATTCACCAATGCTGAACATATGCACTCTTTATTTGTGTTTGCTACTGTTTTAACTGTGTTCATACTGGACTTGCAATTAGGAAGCCAGTCTGACTTTGTGTATTTTCATGGTGATAGCTAAGTATTGAGATGGTTTGGAACTAATTTTCTTTTTTCATCCAGGCACCACAAAATGTACATGTAGTTATGCAGGAAGTGCTATTGCTCAATCAGAACAATTGTTGTTATTGTTGTGTGTAACTACAGCAGTAGTTTGCTTTACCAATATGTTCTATATAAGCCAAGCACACTGTAGTGTGTAGTAGTAATACTGCAGTATCAGGTCTTCGTAGTTCTTGAGCTGTTTCACTTTCCCCCACCCATGCTTTAGCTCTCATGTGGTAGCCTCAGGATTGCATGAATTTTGTAACAAACTGACTGCTGGCTATGTGAGAGTAGGTGAATTTTGTCCACCCTTCCCCTTTTGTGTTTCTTTTTAAATTTAAAGTGGGAATGACTCAGGCACAACACTTGTGATACCTAATTACAGATAATATTTGATGAGAATCCTTGGGACAAGAAAAGGGCATTTTAGTCAGTAGAGGGCTCTCCATCCTGTAATAATAAACAATGTTTCTTGGTAATACAGAAAAAAATGGTACTTGAATTAGTCATCTTTGTAAGATGTCATGAGCCAATTGTTTTCTTCACTTCTGTCCTTTGTGCTGCAATTTAAAGTAAGAGAATCTCACACTTCACAATGTGTTATGAGGAAATAATATTAATCTGTCTGATATTAAAGCTGAATTGCTGGAAAGACAATCATATTTTGAGAGTGCTTTTCATATGCTCAGAAACTTTTTGCATGTATTCAGATATTAATCCATTTATTTATTTATTAATAAATAAATAACTCTATTGCTGTCCCTGAAAAATGATGGGAAAATTCCACATCTGGATTTAGTTCAGTCTTTCTGAGATCATTTTAATGTGCTTATATGCATACACAACAGCTATGGATCAGATGATATAATGGATATGAAGTCCCTTTTGCAAAATGTGGATTCCATTTCAGGTTCTGACACTGATCTTGTAGTCTAAGTCAAATCACGTGGAAGTCTAGGGCCAGGTTCTAAGGTTTTCCATGTGCAACTCTTAATTTTGATTACTTTAGTGAGACTTCTGTCATTAGAGAATGCAAGAGAATGGGCAGTTAACATTACAGTCTCTGCTTTATATATCTTATTATGTTTTTTCTAAATTTTGAGTGTATAAATGGTAACAGTAGAGATACTGTTATACTTGTAATTTGTTTTGTAAGGAAAAATAGCTTCTTATTAAATATGCTTGAAATCATTAAATATAACTGCATATGCCAGTATAGTTTTATATTTGCACATTATATATCTTGTATTTATAATACTTTTTTAAACAAGGTAAGTTTCAGTATATACTTAGTAATTTTAAGCATGCTGAAGTGAATGTGTAAGTTGAGGTATGTATAAATATTGATTTGTGGAAGGATAGATTCTTTTGACACGTTAGTTCAAAACATGAAAAATCAGTTGCTCTTTTTCTATAAGCTGCCTGTCCTCAGGCAAAATAAGCTTTAATTTTAAAAACTTAAAAACTAAAAACCCATTTAATCAGTAAGCCCAAAAGTACAAGTAAAGAATATGGTGATTGTTTTTAATAGTCAGAGAACCTCAAAAGAAACTGATTCTGATGATACCAAATAACTTCTAAAATAACTAATAACTTTTAAAAGCTATGGGTTTTTTACAGTAGGTTTTTTTCTACTAGTTTTATAAATTACTTTTTATTAAATCGGAGGGCAGAGCTGGAAGTTGCTGCTGCTATGTCAGGTGAGTTGTGCAGGCAAAGAGATAGGAAATCTTGCTATAAAAAGCATGTGATGAATATTTGTTCAAGTCAATTCCTCTATAGGTAACACAGTAAGTTTCATTTCTATGCATGTAGCTCTCATGCCTAAACAATATTTTCTCTGTCATTTTAATGTACCATGAAACAGTATTTGATTTTTCATAAAGATTAGTGCTTTACCAATTAAGCCTTTTCATAATGTGATTCAGTGACCTCTCAGTAAGTTGAACATTTCTGATCTGCCAGTCAGTCCAGGCACAAATGTGTTTTGGTTATTAACCAGCCAGACATAAAATGATCCATCTATAACTTGCCCTGTGCCTTCCATTTTTCTTGCCCTGACATGTTCTGACTGCCTCATTTGTCTTCCATTATTTTTTTTTCATACTCACAACAGTATTTTTAAAGGCATAAAATACAGCGTGTGAATCAGTTTTGAAGATTTGTTTGGGGAAATTACCTGTCACCTCTGTATTTGCCCCAACAGGACAATAGTACCTAAATCCTTTGCATCAGCCATTATTGTTCAAAGGCCAGTATCAGTTTAAATCATTAGTATCAGTATCCTTTGGGGACATGAAGCCAAGCAAACAGAAATAATACAATAATCTGAATCTCATCTTTTGAATCTGTTCAGCAGTGTACTCCTTTTCTTTTTTCTAATGGCCTAAAGTAGTCTTCCCTTGCTTTCCTTATTCCATCTGAAGTATTCCCTTTTCCATGTTCAGAGTTTGAATGTCCTAATTCTTCCTTTCCATCTTAATGCTTTGCAGATGTGGACTGTAGTACAGACATTCAAACCTTTTTCTCATGACTTTTAAATCTACTGGAGTTTACATAAGAATGTTTCAATTTTTCAATAGCATACTTAATTACAAATGTAAGTAATAGTACTCTGGTACATGTGTTTTGATTTTTAGGTCATGGCCCAGTAGTAAGTGATGCAAATACTAGAATTCAAAACTACATTTCTCACCGACTTGCACGTGAACAGCAAATTCTAAGTGTTTTCCAGAAGAATACTGGGAAATCATATACATCCTCGGAGCTTGTGAAGATAGTATACAAGGTAATTTTAGTTGAAAGTTTTTAGATCAAACTAAAGAAAATTGAGGTTAGGTTCATAAAACTTGTATCTAACAGTGTTGGTCTTTGAGTGAAAATCATCATGGCTTTTTAAAAGGGATGAAAAATATTTCTGCCTGTTCAGGGTTCACTTATGACTATGCTTTTAAATTGTCTTGTTTAAGCACTTTAATTGGAATGAGGCCCACAAGCTTATTCTTACAAGCTTATTTAACTATCCAGATCTTAGGCACAGTTTCATAAGACTAAGAAAAAATAAAATTTTAGCGCTTGGTTCAAAGTGAAAAGTATGACATGATTATTAGTTGTGGATTTCCCAAACTGTATTTGGAGTCTCCTGAAGAAAAGTTGAAAATTTTGAGTTTTTGATTCATCAATGTGCAGGAAGTTACAGGTGAGCTGCAGTTCCATAGAGAATATTTTAAAATACTCAGCTACATTGACAACCCAGAGCAGACCAAGCTCAAAAGAGGAGTCTTCTTATTGCTGGCAAAAGTTTTCATCATACAAATGGATAATGCACAAAAACGAGCAAAGTAAACAAAAATGTGTTGTTAAACTATTCATTTAACTGGTGTAAAATTGATTTACTCATCTTAGTTTGCTGTTGTTCCAAAACTAACTGAATGTTCCCATACTGATTCAGAAGAGGAAAATCTGTGGTAATAAATCGGGGGTTCCATATATTGAAAAAATAATTGATGGATATTTAAACAAATATAAAATTCATATTTTTGTTCCCATTAGGAAATCCCTGAAAATTTACTTCCAGCAGCAGAACATAACCTCCTAGTCCACTTGAAGAAGCTGGAAAAAGAAGGAAAAGTGTGTAAGTTGTGGAAGGAGGGTAATTTTCATTTTGATGTTCTATGCACTATTTCTTGTGTTATTTTAATGCGTTATTTTCTAGTGGGAAAAAATGCAATTTTTTTGCAGTAGCTGTCCATTAGACAAATTGAAGTAGAGTAATATACTGGATGGTTGTGCAGTATTTCCAAACTTTTAGGAAATATTTTACTAAGTATTTGAGTGCTTAGGACTCAAATTACTGCAGTGCATATACCTTTAAATTTTTATTTAAAACATGCCATAGAATACATTCCTAATGCTAGCATTTATACCTTCCTGTATTTTCTGAAATTCATACCTAAATATGCATGTACATAGCATTTTATGGGTTTACATTTAAGTTTCTGCCCATGCTAAGTATTTTGCATATTTTTGTATATATGCGTTATAAAGACAGTTAAAATCATGAAGTGTAAATTTTTACAATTTCTGTTTAGTACAGTGCCTAAGTAGAGCTGCTGTATTTAGTTTACTGTTTTTACCTTGTGCCTTTACTCTTAGTGAGCAAGGTGAAGTATTCTATTTCTGTAATGGCATGTGCTTATGGAAATGTTACTCAGCCAAAGCTTAGGAAAGTATTTTCTTCCTGTACAATACATAACTGCACTCATTACTGTCTCTTTATATTTTTTGTAAATATTTACATGAATTTACAGCTGTTGCAGATTTTCAGCATTTACCAACCTGAATAACATGAAATTTGTGTATTTTTTTCAACTTAGACCTTCTGTTTATCTTACTAATAGAATGGCTACTTGGTGCTAACTGAAAAATTAAAACTGAATTTTTGTAATAATAATAACAACCTGCTTTTTATTCCAGTAAAATAGACTAGAGTCACATGAATACAGTCGTTCCTGAAGTTCAGAAAATGTTCTCTTTGGGCTTATTTTGTGCAGAATGCCATAGAAACATTACCAGCATGGTACTTACTGCACCAGCTTTTAAATATTATCTCAATTCTTGGTTATTAACATTGACCTATACATTTCTCCAGTTTTGTGCAACCAGATTCATCAAGGGCATGAGGTGCTGTTTTCTGTTTATCCCTTCTTTTCACTCTTGAAGTAGTTCAAACAACAGCATTTTCTGTTGAGATCAAGTAGTGGATAAATTAACTTTCTCTTTAAAGGTAGTCTTCCCTACAAGAGAGTCTGCATCTTGAATGCCCAGGAAATAATTTGTTTGAGTGAGCTACTGACTTAAGAATTTGCTTTCTCAAAACCACCCTTTTCATGTTTACTGAACAAAAATAACTCCATTTTTCTCAGAAATCACATTTTAGTTTTGAAGAGAGAGGAGATACAGTCATGTAGCTGTTCATGAAATACCAACTACTTGAAATTATAAGGAAGGTTAAATAACTAGAGGAAATGCTAGTCAGAATAATTGTTGACTCTTCTACTCCAGTTGGAGGCCCTTGATTCAGATGTGTGTCTTGCTTTCCTGGAAGCAGGAGATATGTACCCTTTGAAGTTTGTTTTGTTTTTTATACTTGAATATGTGCTCAGAGAGAAGGTGAGAAGCAATCTCATTGGAGCACTTGGGGTTGCTGAACTTTTAAATACAAGCTTAGGCCCAGACCTATGGTAAATGCTAAACATCACAAGATCTTTGCCCATTTTTCAGTTCAAATTAAGGGCATCTGTTAAGACTGATTCTGAGTATGTAGCATACAAATGCTTGTGTACTCTTAGTACTTGCTCATTTGATTTTAATATCATCTGCTGTCTTTTCCACATACTCTGAGACCTTGCAGCATCTCAAGTTTTGTTCTCATTATTAAAGACTTGAGCTGTAGACATAACACTGTCTGCTTAATTTTCTTCAGAACGTTTTTTCAAAGGAACATCTTGTCAGTATCAATAATGAATGTGACAAGCATATTACAACTTTACAAGTGAGTTACTCTCTGCAAATGATGGCCATATGGTGCCTGCTGCAGTCATTAATTAACCACTTCATACTAGAGATTATGGATGTTGTTGGTACATAACTTTTATAGCTGCACTTGGGAGCAACACTGCCTCTTACAGATGTGCTCTTCTTACTTAAAACAGAAATAATGTCTTGTAAGCAGGAGTGTGGCACAATACACATGTGTAAGCTTTATCCCATGATTGGATATAAATAATTTGGTCATTGTTTCACATCATAGCTGATGAGGAGATAAAAATAATTTGGCTGTTCTTAATTTAGCAGCACAGACTTTTTCCATCTAAAGTTATAAATTTCAGAAAATGCAACAAGTGCTCTGCTACCTCAGATTTCTTAGTATCTAGAAAGTTTAATATACCAAAATTTAAGTAACTAGAGGATTATTAAAACCTTTTTATTAATCACTCTTTATACTGCTAGGTAACATTGTGAAACAGTTAATGTTTATCACCTTCAGTTAAAACTGAACACTGGCATGAAGGAAAGTATTTAATTAGCTTTAATAAAGCATGTTGTGTGTAGACATACATATGCATGTACAGGTTAAGACTGGGATAATTTAATGTTTATGTATAAAATCTAAGTATTGGTTTGTGACTAATTTGGTTTCTTTTTCTCAACAGTACGTGATGAAACTCCCAGCTTCAGATGGAAAAACAATTTATAAGTTAGGCAAGATTGCTCAGGAATGTACATAATCTGCAGGGTCGCTGTATGAAAAATCATGATGAGTTGGGACTATATGTAAAATAAAACTAATTTTTACTTACTTTTAAAAAAGTGGTAACAATTTTAAAGCAACATTACAGTAAATTAACTTACATTTTTCACATTCTACTTCAGTGAAATTTTAAAAATACCCTGGTGGGTACTGTGTTAATAAAATGGAATGAGTGTGAAGAATTGAATCTTACTTTTGTTATAAAGTGCTGAGTTTTATGATTGGTGGCAAAAGAAAAATAGCAAGATCTTATAAATTTAATATTATCTTAAAGCAATATTATAAGCTTAATAAATCACATATATAAAAGAAATATCTAGTAAAAAAACCAGAAAATGTTAGTCTAAACCTGGTTTCCCCTGCTTGTGCTTCTCAAAAAGTGATTTTCAAATATTACCTGTAAAAAGTTATCTGTACATTCTAAAAAACCAAGTTATTTTTGCTAACAGGTGTAAATACTGGGCTTTATGTTCCTTTTCTAATTCAGCTGACTGTGCTTATCTTCGCTGGTTGCTCAGTGCAATAGGTTTTAACAAACACTGAAAGTAATTTCAGGCTTTTGTTTTTTTTGGTGGAAACACAATTTCTATGGAATTCACTCAAAGGATTCATTAATTTTAACTAACAAGTGTCAAAAAATGCACAAAGTTGGACCAGAGTCTTAAATTCTTTATAAGATTCTGCAAGAGTGTGATTAAAAAGCAGTATAAATTGAGATATGTATTATATGCCATATGAAGTTAACCTTGTCTTTGACATCATGACTAACAATCAAGTTGTGCTGTTAATCCATTTAAAGTAGAAATATTTAAACTAAAAGGTTGTATTTGGTTGTAAGATACTGTGCAGTGTATTAAAATACGTTTGGAGATTAATGTGCAAATTAATTTTTCTGTGAGCCTTACACTTGCAGAATAGTACATAAATATCTGCATTACTTTGTGTATTCAAAGTGTGTGACATTTGATGATAGATACATTTCTTATAATATTACTCAGCCTTAAAAATAAAAAAAAGGCAGATCTGAGATGTTTGAAAATATCCAGGACAAATACATGTCCTTGAAAACCTTTCACCATTCAATCCTGTACCCTCATTTGTGAAACTTGCATATATGTTTGGGTACTTAAGACATGTCTTAATAATTGACATTATTTTAGGAACCTGCTGCCATTTGTTCTGATCAGCTGAGACAAATCCAAATCAAAAATACATGAATAGCAATCCAAAACTGAAACCATAATCTGAAGTAGTAGGCAGACCCCTGAAAAAGGGAAATTGTTACTTTCTGCTAAAAATGATGCTTGTTGCAAACTTAATTGATCTGAAATTTGGCCATATCATGACACATGCTTGCTTTTTACTTTTTCTGCATTGGCATTTTGAGGTTTTTTTCAGGTGTCCTAGGTTTCCTTTCTATTGTATTTTCTATTTACTTACATTTTTCCAGACACTTTTTATCCCTTCCTCCCACAAACCTTTTTTTTTTGTCTTCAATTCTTTTTGGAATAATTACTCAGTTTTCAGATGGATTTCTTTCCATTAATAAATAGTTTTTCTGTAGCTATTCCATGAATGTATAGTTACCTTTTCTGTTGTTAGGCATAAAAATGTAATTATCACTGTTTTTTTGAAAAAGGTAATTCACATGTTCTGAATTTTGCTTCAGGAAAACAGAAATATAATTTTGCTTCAGAAAAAACAGAAATGACAGTTTTCTGTCATGAGGTCTGAGAACCTAAGACAGCAGGAAACTGGTATGAAGAGGTGATGTCTCATTACCTTGCTGAGCTAAAGAAAAAATCTAATTTCATTTAACAATTTTCTTCTGTTTTACTATAAATTTTGAAATACATGGAAATGGCTTTAGAATGCACTTAAAGAATTGTTGAAACTTGCAGGCAGTGAAGAAGCAAGAGGATACAAATAGAAAACTCCATGTTCCGTGCTGTGCTGCAGCACACGCGCAACATTGACATCTTAAAAAAAAAAAAAAAAAAAAAAAAAGGAAAAAGGCTGCTTAACCAGACAAGTCAATAATGATCATGTATGGTGTCTTTGGAATACTAAGAGCAGAAATTGCACTGTTACTAAGATGTATATATAATAAAGGACACTTTGCTATGGCATCTTGAAAAGGTCTCAAGGCTCCTTATTGATTATGTTAAATGCAACATTTATTTTGAAAAGGTAACAATGTAAGATATACCGTGTATGTATTAAAAGGGTGATTAGCCCATTCACGTCCCTCATGTGAACATATTCACCTGTGCAGAATGCATTAAACGTTACAAAGAAGAGAGGGAGCTATTTCTGTCTTAACAGGTTAGAAGGGCTAATAGCAGTTGCTGAGATAACTTTCTGAAGAGCTGGGGACAGAAGGAAGTACAAACTGTTTCCAGCCTTCCTGCCAGCTACTTTCAAGATCCTGTCCTGAGAGGCAACATCATTTATTGCATTTAAAACCAAGACCTTTGATGGTAGGTATCATCTTTCTGAAGTTTTCCATTCTGTTCCTAGCAGATTTGCTTATTTATACTTGTTTTAAAATACTGTTCTTGGTTCTATCTCTAAGCATGTTTGATGACACATAAATTCAGGAAAGGTTCCCAAATAGAAAGCTGGCTGTGTCTTGTTACTGCAGGTGTCATAATAAACTTCCTGCTGAAGTCTCCCACAATCTTGCCACCTTGAAACGCTGTATTTGGTTTTGGGACACACACACACGATGGTGGCTGCTGTGATAAGATGCCAGAAACTCCCTCTGACTCAGATTGTAGGGAACTTCCTTCCTAAAAAATGTGATCGTTTTGAAGCCTAGCTCTAGAAAACATCGATGTCTGGGAAGAAACCTGCAAATGGACCAGTCACCCATGGCAAGCACAGACTGAGGGCTGACTATCCTACTTTGCCTAAAGTGCCATACAAAACTTCATGTGGCAGAAGAGGAAACTCCTGAGTAAAGGAAGGTGTTAAAACTTCAGGTGAGACAACAGGTTGCTTTGTTTTCCATTTCAGTGTAGCAGTTTGCAATGTTTGTCATCAGGATGAACACACAGCCAAGCTGAAACCGAGGGCCTGTAGGACAGGATATCTAGCCAGGCACTCGAGGCACTTGCTGATTAAAGCTTCAGGAAAGATGTCCCAGTTAAATCCTGTTATGTTCTGTGGAAATGAGATTACCTGATTTGCTTTAAGTCTGAGTTGGGAAACAGATGCAAACTTACATTGCAGAAAGGTGCCCAATTTTTATTCCAACCAGGCATATTTCACAGGTGCAGTGTGTTCCATCCATGACTGTATTGTATGCAATCAGGGATATACTTTCACATTGTTATTGTTGAAATGTCCTGCTTACTTTACATCTGCACAATACTGGTACAGTCAGGGGATTAAGGCATTTCTAGAATACAGAACATCTTGGGGCTAAAATATGAATGCTCCTTCTGTTTAAACTTTAAAAAAATATCCAGCTGCGAAGGGAAATTTTTCTGTAGCTTTTTCTGGTTTTTTAAGTGTCCTAGATAATCTCCAGACACCAAATATAGCTGTCTCTTTATGAATTCATAGAAAACCTGTGAGCATCTACACAGCTGATGAGGATGTTTCATAGTTGAAAAACCTGGTCTTGCACTGATCAATCTGTTCCATAAGTCAGTACTCCATACAGTGGGAAGAAAACCTATTTAAAACAGCTCACACAATGGACTTGGTGCACACTCTCAATTATGGCAAAGCAAAGCAGCACCAAATAGCTACACTACTTAATTTCTGGCCCTGTCTTCATAAGCTGCCGTCAGCAAAAGCCATTCTGACAACACTAAAAGTGAGCTATAAATTAGTCAATTTCTTTATATTTCTTTTCCCTATGTATAGGAAATATATAGGCAGCATCTGCCTAACAGAAGTTTTAATAGTAAAGATAGCATGAATTTTGCAAGGGTTGAAGGACCGCTGAATTCAGCTTGAATCAGTGCTGCATCAGGTTGACTTCTCGGATCTCCTCGTTCATCGTTATAACCCGACAAGAGCCTTCTGTTACTGGGGTTTGTTGTTGTTTTTGGGGGGTTTTGTTTGTTTATTTCTTAATCCACATTTAGCTTTTTTGTCTCTTGGCTCTGTACTTCCCGGTTAGTTTTCTTCCCGTGTGCTTTCTTGGAACTGGATTTTTTGTTGCTGTTACTGTTCTTTCTGCTTACACAGTACGGTGCGAGCAGTCAGTACCGTGCGGTACGGTACCAACTCGAGGGCACACAGAACGAGTCCAGCCCGCGCGGCCTCCTCTCGCTTTCGGGGAGCCCAGCTGGCAGAGGTCTGGTGGCAACCAAACTTAGCCAGAACCCTGGTGGAGGAGAGAGACATCAGGGGTGAGTCTGGGTAGCTGGGGAGGCCAGGGGGGAGTGCAATCCCGGCACCGCGGCACAACCCGAACCGGGGGCAGCCCGCTCTGTTAGATCGCGATCCCGGAGGAAACCCCACGGTCATTTCCTGTTGCTGCTGCCTCGACAGGAGAGTGAAGCTGGGCCGGTGCTCCGCGCGGGTTTCGGGCTACCGCCAGCGAGTATCCGGCCGGCACTGCCGGGGGTACAGCACTGCCTCTCGGGTGCCACGACACGGCTCGGCAGGGCTCGGCTCGGCTCGGCTGCGCTGGCACGCCCCGGGTTGGAGAGTTTGAACTGGCGGGTTTGAACTGGCGGGTTTGAACTGGAGGGCGCTGCCCTCGCCGCGCCGCCGGCCGGCAGGGGCGCTGCTGGCGGCGGGGCGGGGGAAGCGGAGCGGCGGCGCTGCCATTCCCCGGCTGCGCGGCCGCCTCCTCCCCTCCGCCTCTTCCTGGCCGCGGCCAGAGGAGCTGTGCTGGCAGCGGGGAGGCGGCGGCGCCCAGCTCCCGGCCCGCCATGGCGATCCGCAAGAAGAGCAACAAGAACCCGCCGGTGCTGAGCCACGAGTTCATCGTGCAGAACCATGCGGACATCGTGTCCTGCATGGCCATGATCTTTCTGCTGGGGCTCATGTTCGAGGTGAGGCGGCACCGACGCCCCCGCCGGGGGGTCCTCTTCCCGCTTCCTCCCGGCTCTACCGGAGGCTCTCGGTGCTGGAGGGGAGGGAGGGCGCGGCAGTGCCGTGGCAGCAGGGGAGGCTGTGCGGGCTGCGGCGGAGCCCCGCGGCTGCCCCCAGCCAGCGCCGCCGCCTCCCGGCGCACCTGCCCTCCGGCCCACGCCCGACCCGCTGTACGCGGGGACCGCAGCCGATCCCCGCCCGCCGCACCGCCCGAGAACCACCGCGGGCGCTCTCCCCGCGGCGTATCCCCGCTTCCCCGGGGGGAACGCCCTTCTCGCCGGCTCGGCTTGGACGGGCGCAGCCGCGGCTACCGCCGGGACGCGGGTCCCGCTTTCCCGGCGGAGCGGGGAGCGCTGCTCGCCGCGGCCGCGGGGGTTCCTGCGGGCGGCGGGGTTACGTGGCAGCCGGGGAGGGAGGCGGGGGGGGGAGGAGTGCGCGGCACGGCGGGGAGGGGGCGGGGGGCGAGGCCCGGCCGCCACAGCTGATCCCCCGCTCTTTGTGTGCGCGGCCCCGCCGGGGCCCGCCGGCACTACGGGTCCCGGCGGGCGGCGCGGCGGGAAAGGAAAGCAAAGCAAAGCAAAGCAGCGGTGACGTGTCCTTACGGCCGCCGCTCGGGTCCCCCTGCCCGCGCCCCCGCACCATCCCCCGCCCGCGGAGTATCCCGGGGCTCCCGGCGGCTCCGGGCGCCGTGCGGCTGGGATGGGATGGGATGGGATGGGATGGGATGGGATGGGATGGGATGGGATGGGATGGGATGGGATGGGATGGGCATCTCCGCCGCCTCCTTCCGCCTCGGAGACGCGCCGAGGTTTGGCAGCGGCAGAGGGGAGCTCTCCCTCCGGCCTGAGGGCCGGCCCTGCTGCAGGCCCTCCGCTCCCTGGGTCCCCATGTTGAATGCAGATGCTTTAAAACCTGCGTTTTTAGTGCTGGGAAGGTAACTGGCCTCCGTGACTGCCAAAATGTTAGCGGTGATCTGAGATCACCGATCATCAAATTAAGACACTGTTGGCCATATGTTTCTGGTATTTTAGGCATTTGTTCAGGCGTTTATTTTAGACATTTGTTAAGGGTTGTGGACCTTTTCATTATAGGTCCACAGTTTCGTTTCGAGATGTTTTCATTCAGCTGTTGGTACAGCTCAGCACTAAAGGCCAGTGGAGTTAGGAAGACAGACAGACAGACAGAACAGGGCAGAACCTTTGCTGTTGTGTCTGGGTTTGCTATCAAAAATCACAAAGACAGCTGTTATATGGTGATTTTCTGGGAAATGAAGTTAAAGACTTAAACCTAAATTGTTACTTCTTGTGCCCACATCAGGCTTACTGTATTAACAGTGTTACTGGTAGGGTTAGAGGTTTTGGGGGGTTGAATGTGCTGAATTCTTTTGTTTAGAGTTTTTTTAACCCACTGTATTTTCTAATGCAGCGTAAAAAGCCATGTCTCAGTGTTGGTGCAGATGTAGTATGTTGCAGTTTTTAAAATGCTTTGCTATAGGTGCTGGAAATCACTTTCTATGGTTAGTATTGGTATGGTAAGGTGTTTATACTGCCTGACTTGTACAATTCCAGTATTGAGAGTAGCTGACAGAACCTTCAAAGGGCAGTTCAGAATTGTTTCAAATTGTCCTCTGAGGGCTCCCTTGATGAATAGGGAGCCCAAGGCAACTTGACTAATTTGAGCAAACTGGTTAGATTCCCTGAAGTTACATGGACTGAGCAGTCTACCACGTATTCAGGGTTTAAGAGAAAATCGAGGGCTTGTTGACAAAGCACTGGTTTTAAAAATCTCACTTCCTGTGAATAATTAATACTACTAGTAGCCTAGTCATTATCTTCAGACACTCAACATATCCTTCCAGGATTGCTAAAGGAGCTTGGGTTTTTTGTCAGCCCTATTAGTTACCACATAGATGCTGGGTTTGTGCAGCAATGAGAAACTATCTGATCATAAATATGATAAACCAGTTATTTTTTCCCTCTTAGTTAGGGTATGTTGATTCATGTTGGGATTCAACAAAGATGTGTTATAATAAAAAACAAGTTTGTGCTTATTGACAATAAGAACCTGTACTCCATTTTGTATATTGGGGACTTTAGAATATCCCCACCCCCCCAAAGAAATAACATTAGGACAACATATTATCTTCAACTTATTTTTATTCATTCTAGTTTTTCTTACAGCTCAGCTCATCATAAAGAAGTAGTACCACTACTGCTAAATTTAATTTCATTTGTTTTACACTTCTTGCCAAAGGATCCCCAGGGTCAAAAGAATGCTAGTTGTACTGAGTTGGTATCCCACTGGCCTGAAAATATTTTCTGTTGTTTATGCCTTTTTTCCTTCCCTGTCCACATTTTTCAGACTACCAACAGATTTATAAATATGATAACTGACTTTCAAATTTTGTCACATAAAAAAGGTACTTTTAAATAAAGTTTATTCTCAGCCACTGCTGAATGTATGATGGTCTAGGGACTCCATGTTATTGTGCATTCTGTTGATGTAATAATACAGTATGGACTAGAGACAGAATTTTAGCATGAGTTTTCATTTTACTGCTGTAGGTAGGAAAAGCTGTTTGTAAGTTATGTTTTCAAAGATCTTTCTTTTGCCCGGTTGAATATTCTGTAAACAAATGTATAGAGACCATGCCGTGTGTGCTCCTTGGAAAGTCAGGTGCAGTAGTGAGATAATGGGAGTTGCTCAGTTGTTTGGGAGGAGAAAAACGTGCTGGACAAGGGTGCCAAAATTAGGGGCAAATGTTTTCAGCTTAATGTAGTTTATTTCCATGAGAATTTATAGCACTTGGTTTTTTCTCTTTCAGATTACAGCAAAAGCAGCTGTCATTTTTGTTACACTTCAGTATAATGTTACCATTCCTGCCACAGGTATGTATCTTGCAGGAGGTTAGTTAGGAGACAGGGTATCAGACATTATTAACATGCCATGCTTCCTAGACTTGGCAGGAAGGGAACTTGTCAGTTTCAATAGATAACCAGCTGCTTTCAAGAATTTCACTTTATTTTTATTAAAACACTGTTTTGCTAATTAGGTTAAAGATAATGTTTCTGTTCTGCTGGATTTATCATTAGTGCTGAAGCACCATCTAATTGGTAGATAAGTTCACATGAGTTGTGACTCTGGCTTTGTCAGAGTGATAGGGGTGATAATCTTTAAAGTCGAAGTGGGGTGATAGTTTGACATATTTTTGTTGTCCACTTTCAGTGTATTTGGGTAAACATGCTAAGTGCTCTTAACATTTTAGTTTTATAGCATCTTTCCAGAGTAAAATTGAGTTTGTGATGTGATGGACAAGATAACTATAAACAGTCTAGTGACCTAGTTCATGGTGGTGGTTTAATTTGACTTTTATTTGTTCAGCTGACTACAAGCTACTTCTGTCTGAAAGGTTTTTCTCTAAGAAATAAACCTGTTAACCATTAAACTGTATTGGTGCCTAACAGTTAATTCTGTTTGTCTTTTAGAAGAACAATCTGCAGAAACAATCTCCCTCTATTACTATGGCATCAAAGACTTGGCTACAATTTTCTTTTACATGCTTGTAGCAATAATCATACACGCTATAATTCAGGAGTATGTACTGGATGTAAGTACAAAATATAAATTCCTTTCATCAAGATAATTGTCGGGTTTTAATTAGACTTTAAGACTATTAAATTGAAAGTAAACTTCTGCATTAAAATTTTTACCTGTAAAATACGCATAAAAACTTGCAGATACTGTGATGCAGTTACCAAATAAATGTGAAGTACTCCAGCATATAAATAACAGTCGACTTTCATTTCAGAAAATTAACAGGAAAATGCACTTTTCAAAAACAAAGCATAGCAAGTTCAATGAGTCTGGGCAACTCAGTGCATTCTACCTTTTCTCCTGTGTTTGGGGAACAAGTATTCTTGTCTCTGTAAGTATGCTTTGTCTTCTGTTTGTATTATGAGATGTCAAAAAATTCACTTATGTTGATGATAAATATGTTTTTGGTTTATTTTTCTGGTTTTAGCTGGTTTTAATTTTAAAGTGGGGACAAGTTTAAGGGTTCTGTTTTAGTCATAACTGAGTAGAGAGTCAGTAGTGTTACTGTTGCTCAGTCTTGAGTTGATTTACTGTCAGACTGAATAAGATAAAACCATTTTACTTTATTATAGTATTTAATTCTCTGTAGGTTTTTTTGTGTGGGTTTATTAGCATAAAATAAATGTTTAGAAAACACCACACACAGCATTCTGGATCCTAGGGAATGGGTATATGACAGATTGCAGTAACCAGTTCAGTGTGTGCTTTTAGGTGATGTACTCTTTGCTAGTGGCTGGATGCATATGAGCTTAGCTCTTAGAAAGGGAAGATTGTGCTTTTTTTTTGCTGTTGTTTTTGTTTTAACATAATAACTTGTGGAAAACCTTTCCTTCTCTTAGTTAAGTTCAAAGTTTGTCAGCAGTTTACAAGAGAAGACTCATGGCTCTAGTAATCTTGGAATAATTTCTATCTCATAAGGACATTCTGTCTTGAATAATCACTTGATTTGTTTGGTTGCTTTTTATTTTCCTAAGCCAGTGCATTGTCTTAGGAACTGTCTTTTGTGCTGGGGCTTTGTCTTGTGGGTTGGTTTGGTTTTGTTTATTTGTGATTCCTCGGGGATTTTTTAAAAAATTAAAAAGAAAATTTATAGATCTGCAGCTTTTACTTGTGTAGGTACATGTGAGTATTTTTGTATGTACACATGTGCTTATACATAAATGCATACATGTGCGTCCAGTCATTATTTCTGACTAGAAGGTAACATCTTAGAGCATTTATTAAGTTTTTTTGTTTGTTCTTTCCATTTTTTAGGAGAACTATATATCAGATCCGACCTCTCTGTGGAGGGACTATCCGCACACTCTGATTCCGTAAGGCCTCTTCCTTAGAGGATTGCTGGGGGAGAGGAGGGAGTATTTTAAGCCTAGGGTGTGTCATGTACAATCTGTGTAGAATAAGTAGTTTGTAAAACTATATTAATGTATTAATGTCACTAATGTATTTTTTGGTTGTATTTATGTGGGCTCGATTCTTTGACAACTTGCAGCATAAAAAGTTCTTTTTATGTAGGCTATTACATAAAGAATTAGGATTTCACAAGCTTTGTCATAATGATTTTGTTGTTAAAAGTGTTAGTTTAGACTTGACTGGCATGAAGGGTCTGTAGTTTTTCTTTATTTAAGAGGCAGTGATAAAATGAGTTCACTAGAAGATTCTGAAATGTTTTAAGCACATTCATAATAAATAATATTCTTCTATTCTTGCTGTATTGTACAGGTTTCAAATGAAGTTTTTCTACATCTTACAGTTGGCATACTGGTTTCATGCTTTTCCAGAACTGTACTTTCAGAAAACTAAAAAAGTAAGTTCAAAATGTAAATGGGAGGAACTCCAGAGCAAGGTGGCTTCCTTTCTTTTCAGTTAAATGCTAATTGCAGTAAAATTGCTAAATATCTGCTTTGTAAATAAAAATTACTAGTGTTTCTCATCCACTGAAAGAATTTTCCCTAGAGCAAAGGGTTGTGAGATTTTCTTTTCAACTGGTTCTTTTTTGTTTGTTTCTCAGAATTGATAGTCTGAATAGGCTCATTGGTGAATCGTTATATGGGTGTGGGATATAAGCTGTGAATAATTCTATACATCAATGGAGCATGAAAGTCTGGGGTTTGATTTAAATAGCATTTAAATGGGTGGATGAAAATGGGACAAGAGTTGTCAGTGTACCTTTGGCCCCCAAAAAGCCTGGTGTCACCTGGGCTGCATAACAAGCAGTGACCAGCTGGTAGAGGGAAGGGATTCTGCCCCTCTGCTCTGGAATGCTGCATCCAGCTCTGGGGTCCCCAGCACAAGAAAGGTGTGCATCTGTTTGAGTGGGTCCAGAGGAGGGCCATGAAGATGAAGGAGAGCTGGAGCACCCCTTCTGAAGGCAGGCTGACAGAGCTGGGTTTGTTCAACCTGGAGAAGAGAAGGCTCACAATAAGAGAACTTATTGTAGCCTCTCACTGTTTGAAAGGGGCTTATAAGAAAGATGGAGAGAGACTTTTTATTGGGGTCTGTAGTGACAAGAAACAATGATTTTGAAAGAGGGTAGGTTTAGAGTAGATGTGAAGAAATTCTTTATCATAAAGACAATAAGACACTGGAACACAATGCCCAGAGAATTTGGGGATTTGCTTTTATTTGAAGTGTTCAAGGTCAGGCTGGATGGGGCTTTGAGAACCCTGGTCTAGTGATAGATGTCCCTGTCCATGGTGTAGAGGTTGGGGATTTACAAAGGAATCTTTGAGCCCAAACCATTCTGTGACTGTTGTTGCTCTGTGACTAGGCTGCATCTCTGTTGCCAAGTTCTGTTTCATCCAAGAAAATGAAACATAAGTGTTACATAACCACCGGTCTTTGTAAGGGAGCCTAGAAGAGACCTGGTAAAATAGTGACGAGATGCACTGTTTTATGCTGCTCAGATGCACTATGAATACTGTTTTGCAGATGCCTTGCAGCTGATGTTTCTCTATTGTGCTAGTGACACCTTTCAAATTTGACTTCACGGTCAAGTGTGCTTTTTCTTAAAATAACTTGAAGAAAGCTGTGGCCTAAGTGCTGTATGTTGAATAGTAGTGTTTTACTTGGTCACTGCTTGAAATTGTGCCCTCTGACTTTTGCATTAAGTTTAAAGAGTGATAGTCGATTTGTTTGAGCAAGTTCAGAGTTGATATTTCTTTCACCACAGCTTAGCCTCTGCCATCTTGACTTCCTTGTCTTATTCCTTCTCTTGAATGAACTGGCTGCTTTTATTCAGGTCTAGTTATCTGTCCTGCTGACATAAACAGGAAAATAACTTCTTAACTCTGGTTCCTGTATAGTCATGTATACCTCGTTCATTATTCCACAAGGCCCACAGCCTCAGGCAGCTTGTCGAAGCATGGGCTGTTTAAATGTTGTTTCAGTTCTAAAGTTAAAGTGTTGGAGGCTGGTCCTGGTTGTGCTTCAAGAAACTGACCATTTGTATTTACTGTGTCTTTATCTGAAATAACTAATTTTTCATTTTCTTTCTGATAATTTAGAGTAGGTCTTTCTCCACCTGTTTTCTTGCTCTTTGTGTATTATGAGTGTGGTGTTTGCTGTTGTCACAATTGTTTGATTCTGTGGGTTTGTTGGATTTGATAGTGAGTATTGAAAAACATAGTATAGCTCTTGTAAGATTAAAATTTTAGGCCTTTTTTATTTCATGTATACAAGATAAAGCTATAAGATCCTTGCTTGAAGTTTAGAGAATCTTTCCAAAAAGAAGGAGATTCTTAAGCACTACTTAATATACTCTGCTACCACTCCAAAAGAGGTTTTTATTGTCATCTGGCATACTTCAGTGATTCTTCTGTTCACAGATGGCACAATCTGCTTTCCATGTGTTGTGTGTCTTCCTCTTTATTGTTTCTTCTCCATGAAGTGTTCAATTTAATAGGGCTGGCTAAAGCCTGGCTTAAAGTGGGACCACCATGTGCTTTAGCATGACTGGTTAATAACAATATTCTCTGTATTTGCCAGAAACAGCATGCCACAATTCTGGATCGCCTTGAACTTTCAGAATCGATGTCAACACTTGGAAAACCTTTCATTTTGATTTTTAGACTGTTATATTATTCTGTAGCAATCTGACAATTTGATGGGCAGCAAACATGTGGAGCTGCAGGATCTGATGATACAGAATACATACAAAATAAGTATTGTAATATAAATTCACAGTGGTCATAACAAATAAAAATGGATCCTTTTAAACATCATCTTTCCGTGTTTGATGCCTTTTCTCACGGTCGCGTATGTAAGAGACTGAATATTACTGCTAAATGAGCAATAAGTTGTGTGGAATTAGATGATCCAGGCTGAATAATTCAGTGCCAGACCAGGCCACATTAAGGTGGTTGATACACCAAGAAGAATTTCCAAAACTAGGGAGTAGTTTGTAATAACAGATAACATAGTACAATACTGTATGACATTGTGTATAACACATGGTCACTTTTTTCTTCCAAATAGGAGGATATCTTTCGCCAGATTGTGTACATTGGACTTTACCTGTTTCATATTGCTGGAGCTTATCTCCTGAAGTAAGTCAGTTGTAAACTTTTGCTGGTTCTGTTCTCTGCCTTAAATATGTAACAAAATGTCTGAATGTTTGTTTTATTTGTTTTGACAGTCTGACCCATCTTGGACTTGTTCTTCTGGTATTGCATTACTTCGTTGAATTTCTTTTCCACATATCCCGTCTTTTCTACTTCAGTGATGAAAAATACCAGAAAGGGTAAATAGTCTTCATCTTTAAAATTAATGTAATTTCTGTCTTAGAGCCTTTTGCATTTAACTTATCAGAAACCAAAATTACAAGGAAGTTCTAACAGTGTTTCTTAAGCAACCACAGTTCTCCAGACTAGTGTTAGTATTTTATTTCTAAGCCATCAATGTACTTTTTACCTTGTTTTAGCCTATTTAAGTAAATATTAGTAGCAGTATTAAATGAAAAATTTCAATCTATACTAACATGGGTTTTTTTAAGTTTTGTAGAGAAAGGAACAGGATAGGTTGCTAATACAGCCAGCTCTGTAGGAACTAAAACTGTGCTTTTGTTCTAATAGTGCTGGAAAGCACTTTACATTGAATTAAAATCAGTTTTCATAACATAAGATGTGTTTAAGATAGGTGCAAAATCATGTATTTAGGTAAGTTCTTACATTTCAAATAAATTTGTATGGTGAAGGGTAAGCATTTGCACTGTTAGTGCATGTGTTTTGAATGGGAAGTTTATTTAGTGTTTGTGGTGTTTTTATTTCTAGATTTTCACTGTGGGCAGTTCTTTTTGTTTTGGGAAGGCTTCTCACCTTGATTCTCTCAGTCCTCACTTTTGGCTTTGGACTGGCAAGAGCAGAAGATCAGCAGCTGAATTTCAGTACTGGGAACTTCAATATCCTGGCTGTTAGGTATAGTAAACCTGGAACAGTTCTTAAGCATGTGCTGCAAACCCATGTTAAATACACAGTGTAAATGGTATGGTACTAATGCCAGTAATTCTGAATGAGTGTTTTCATGCAACCAATGGGATCAATAGGAATAGCTTATGTAAGACTGAATTTAGTCTACAGCTGAGAAATCTGTAACTGGTTACTCTTCTTTGTTTAAAAAAAAAAAACCAAGCAACCAAAAAAAACTCCCACCAAACCAAAAATAAACCAACAGAATTAAAAGGAATATCCAGTTACAGACACTACTTTCAAATGTTTTGAAGTTAGTAAATAGAACTCTAGATATGATTGCTGTGAGTTTATCTTAGAGGTCAAGGCCTTGTGTCCAGAGCAGCTTTGGTCTTGGTTAAAGATTACTGCCCCTTTCTCTGCCTTTATTATGGCTCCTGTTGCTGCTGGGTGATTGAACTACCTGGCCTTCTTAGGAATGCAGAAAAAGAAGATATTGAAACTTTGACCCTGTCAGCATTACCTTGCAAAGCTTGAAGCTCTGAGCTTCAAGACACTCTCAAACCATTTTCAGCTGTTAATAACTAGTACCCTGGGAGTAAATCTGATAAAGACAACAGGAAAGAAACGTGGTACTTACCAGTTTTGATGGGCAAAGATTTCACTGTCACTCTATGTCTAGTTTTGAACATCTGTGCTTAAGCCCAGTGTCATCCTGTGCAAGCAAACTCTTTGTTTAGAAAATGGATGTTACCAGTAGAAGGGGGTGGAAGTTGCCAAAAAACCCGAGGTGTCCTTTTCTGTTTAAGTAACGAGGCAAAATTACTGATAAAACTTCACCTATTATTTGTTTCTAGAATCAGTGTGCTGGCCTCCATCTGCATGACTCAAGCATTTATGATGTGGAAGTTCATTAATTTCCAGCTTCGAAGGTGGAGAGAGCATTCTTCTTCTCAGCCTCAGTCAGTGAAAAAGAAGTTTGTATCAGCTAAAGGAAAGACCTCCAGAAAAGAAAGAGGTTTGTAGTTTCAGTTTTTCTGTTGCCTTGGCTTCTCAAAACCAGCTTTAGGTCACAAAAGAAGCATTTTGTGTTTAACTTGTGAATGAGATGACTCAGCTGCAGAAGCAGTGCTGGTGAATATTGCCATGGGAAGAACAGATTTTTAAGAAAAAATCACTATATATTGGGTTTTCTAACTGCCCAAATTAAGGAATTACTGGGGTTTTTTTAGTTAATGCAGCACAATATTTTTATTCTCTTTTAATTTCATTACTTGAACAAAATGTGTCATGCTTATGTTTCGTTCTCTTATATAAAGGGAACAGATGCAATTTTAGATGTGTTCTCTTAGACATTTATTTGTAAAGTTTTCTTGCAGTGGATTTTAAGCTTGTTTTACATTGCCACAAAATTTAGGGTTTAGAGCAAAGAAATGGTTTGATGATCCACCCAGTAAAATGTTTTGTCTTGGACTGTTTTTTATAAAAGACGGAAATTTATAGTTATTTAAGGAAAGGTAATAACACCTTACTACTCTAAACCTGTGTTGAAGCATTTGGAAATGAACTGAAGAGTCCAGATTTGACTTTCTTAATATGTCACACCCTTTTTATGGAAACAGTATGAAAGATGAACAGAATGCTCTTTCCTCCAAGAAAAAATTATGTGCTCTTTTAAAAACATTTTGAAATCCCTCTACTTCAGTCTAACTGTTGTACCAACAGTTGGAACTTCCATGTATTTAATTGCTAGCTTGAGTAGCTTCTGCACCCTTTTGGAATGGCAGAAGTTGTTTCAAAAGCATTCTTCAGCATGATCCTTTGATCCCAATCATGTATTACTGACCTGTTTCACTTTTTGATTTATTGAAAGTAATGTGTGTCAAGACCATTTGCACTGAGAACTGAGATTTGTGTTGGGAGATGAGTAATTTTTTTATTTCTCCCAAGTTTCTATTTTTATTAAAATCATGCGTTTTAGGGTACCGCTGGACTCCCTTTAGAATGATTTGTACTTTTCACAGCTTGGCTTTTGTGTAGTTCAGGGGTTATTTTTTGTCATCTGAAAATTCAGTTGGATTTTTTTTTATGATTGAGTGAGGGCAGCTTCATATGCAAGTGACCTGCTTAATCAGAGCTTCATGTTCATGGCCTTCTCGCTATGTTTTTTTTTAATTTAAGTCTTCTATGTCAAATAATTTTGAAATATGCCTTGATGGTGATTTAATCAGGGACTCAGAAATGTAATAGCTTTTTAAAATCTCTTAATCTATTTCATTCATGTAGTTTAGTGAGTCTGCTGTGTTTTGCCCAACTTCAATGGAGACTTGCAAGTGGTAAACAAATAGTGAAAAAGTCAGTTAATTGGAGTTGTGGTTTAGTTCAGGAAATAATTGAACTGTGGCTGTCTTGAACCCTGAAGAATTTTATTCCTTATTTTAAATGGAAATAAAATAATTCAGGTCATTCAAATTCTTCTGTTTTGAGTACTCCTCTTATGTTGTCTGTTTAGAACACTTGCATAGGGTGCAGCAAAGCAGGTATTTTGAAAGAACAATATATGCAATTTTTCTTTTTTTTTTTTTTGTTTTTTTTTTTGGTTTTGTTTTTGTGGTTGAATGTTTTTTTGGGAGCCACGACACATTAAAATGTGTTACTTTTAGTCTATGCCAAAAGCAAGAAATAACAGAAAAATCCTGCTGGTGATGTAGGTGGGGTATCCAGCCACATGCTGATTCAAGTTCTTTGTTTTACCTAAACTGTATAAGAAAATATAACTTCAGTTAGCTGGATTGGGTCTAATTAATGGTTTGTAAGTGGGTTTTTTCTGTCACTCGTTTGCATAAATTGGAGCATTTGGGTGTCATGAGAGAAAGAGGGAGGCTGACAGTTGTTTGTGTAGACTGGCCACATTCTAGTGACCTTTAGCACATCTGCAGATGGAAAAAGTAAGTTTAACCAGTCCATTGTAAAAATTTATAAATATATATATATATATATATTTTTAAAGCACCCAAAAAACCAGCAACTGTTGCTTGAAGTCAGAATGATATGAGTCAGAGCAGAGATGTTAGGCTGCAAGCATTTTAGCTGGCTATGCACTGTGCTCTTTAGATATGTTTTATAAATATGATTAATGTCAGGCAACATCTGTTTCCTTGGTTGTGGTGAAACTGAATAAAGGGGGTACTTTTAATTCCCAATGGTATCACATTGCTCCACTTTACTAGTTGTATGCATTATGAATCCACAGATTGTGCATCGTTGATTTAGGGGGAACTTTTGCTAGCAAATCATCACTGTGGTACTTGTACAGATGAAACCTCTTGAGATCTTCTAGCCCTGAAGTGGGATAGAAGTTGAGAGCTGCAGCTGGTAACACGTCTTTGCTTTGTGTTCTTAGGTGCCTGATCTTGAACTCTTTCCACCTACACATACTCATTGCAAATCTGAATTAGTGTATTACTTCTGTCTGTCATGTCTGTGTCAATATCTTCATCATAACGTAAATAAATTTTGTATGTTAAAGTGTGTGCTTTAAAAATTGTGAGTACATCTGTGTATAAAGGATTTCCTCTATGTATCAAACGCTTGTAAAGGTAAGCAAAGGAGTGTAATTTTGGCAAGAATTGTGAGGTAGGTGGGAAAAATAATTAAGACCTGTAGCAGAGAACTGTGTATATACTGTGTTTCCAGAATTTCACAAAACCATCTCATCTCATCTTCAAGTTGTACTTTACTTTTTCACAGAATATCTTCTAAAATACCATAACTGGTCTTGATTTTCAGTGTAGATGTGTATAATGCACACATTTCACTGTCTGTCTACATCAGGAAACTGGATTTTATTGTAGTAAGCTTTAAATACTGCACATTGTAAAAACTTCTTTATACTTTTGCTCTCTGAATGATAATTAAGAGGTTTAACAAAGAGGGTACATCAGAAAACAAGTTAAAGGCTGTTTGTGTAGGACCCACAAAAATGTAATAAAATACAAAGCGTCTCACCGTATTTGAAAAGTGTTTTCTTCCTTTTTTCTAGAAAATGGAATAAATGGAACAGTGACCTCAAACGGAGCAGACTCGCCTCGCAGCAGGAAGGATAAATCCTCGTAAAACTGGGTTTTATTAAGTTAATTGACTAATGTCCCCAAAGAATCTGCTTTTTACATGGATGGCCCTTCAGCACTAGAGATATTATGGATTAAAGAAAGTACAATTCATGTTTTTTGATTATTGCTGTTGTTTTGAGAAACTTTTTTTAAAAAACCATTTTGACTAAGGGAAAAGGTTTATCTCTCTTCAAACACTTGGGGGGAGGATTCAACACTTTTTAAAAAACATTGACGCTTTTTTAAATATTTACTGTGATGAAATAACTTACTTAATGAGGATCACTGTTGCAGTGTATTATCTCCTTCCAGTTTTTGTAATCTTGGTGATACTGTTCAACTTCACTTTTTCCAGGTTCCTCAAGAAGTATTGCAAAATTGAAGTAAAAACATAGTATGCATTTTTAGATACTCTGGGTTTACAGTTAATTACCTTGACTCAAATTTACATTTCAATTTGGGATTCCAAGACCACACCAATAGACCTCTTTATTTGGTAGTTACTAGCTGCACAATGTCTGCTCTTAAGAATTGCCCCATATCATTAAAACAAAACTGAACTAATTGGAAATGTTGCAGAGTCTTATTGTTTATTGGTTAGAAATCTCTTACAAAGAACACAACAACTTTCTGTGATATAGCTTTTAGCACCTGAAAATTAGAAGGGAGCGTGTATGGTCACAGAAAGAGTTGATTTGAGTAGCACTGTCCACTTCTGTCTGTGCTTTTGAAGTGTACTTATCTTGGAGAATTAGTGTGCATTGGACCTTCTCTGAAAACTTGTCTGCCTGATTTTACGGGTGGAGGTTATTGCACTGTGTTGTGTTTGCTTTGGGAGGCAATTAATGCCCCATGAAGAGGGAATTAGATAAGTGGATCAAGTGAGAAACATTCCTTTATTCTAACTGCTTTGCTTTGTTTCACCTCTCTTAGGAAATAGTTTGATTTGTCCTATATATATTTTTATGAAAAAAATATTTAAAAGCTACAGCTTCTTAAAACTGATTTATTGTGATCTCTGCTACAACTGGAAAAATCTAAATTTAGAATTTTTTCATTATCTTTCATAATTGTATTCAGTATGAAACTTTGTCCAGTTAGTTTTCCAGTTTAATATGCAGATAATGTTTCCTCTGTACACTTTTGTAATGGGTACAATTCAACCTGTTTCACTTGAGAATGAGTGAGACACTTATTGCAGTCTTAAGATGAAGTTGCTGAATTAGTCTATCAAGTTAACCCAAGTATTGAACTGCTTATTGATTAAGGAATAATTATGAGCAATCAAGCTGATAAATAAAATAATTTTAATTAAAAACTGTTATTATAATTGAGTTTATACCAAACAAAGTGATAAATCTGCATTCTGTATTTTCTACAGTTCAATTGCTTACTACTCAGAATAAATGTTTCTAGTACAAAATCCTCACTACAAGTAGGTATCCATTCTTCAGTTCTTTAGTGCTATTTAGAGTTATTACTAAGAGTTATTTAGAGATCATTTATTACATGTTTCAGCTGATTACAATCACAGTTCCCAAGTATTTGGTTCACAGCTTCTGAAGTGGACTTGGCAGACTTGTACTTGCTTAGCTTGAGAGCTCTGGGGCAGTGTGCCCTGTAAAATACTCAGTTTTTTTTCAGTAGAAGAAGGTATCCCATGTCTTGATTGGAAGGGGTAGAACTGTGAATCTGTCCAATCTGACCATGAAACTGGAAAACTGGAACTCGGAAATTTTGAGAGAATCATGTACATTATATATTTGTTGTTCAAAATGATGTTTTGTGTCTGATGTTTCTAGAAAAACCTTCACAGATTCTGTGTGCCTTGTTCTCAACTTGTACCTTAACCCAAAGGGGGTAAGTTTTAAGTGTCTAGTCTGGTGCTTGGACTCGAAATCAACTTGCTTGTGATATCTGGTTGTACTGGAGCTGAAACTATCATAAAGGGTAGAGGAACAAATTATGAAGCGAGCATTTAAGGTACTTCTTGAGATCTTCAAGACTTATAGGAGTCTGAGGGTTGTAATAGTTGTTTCCCTAAGGCAAACTCTTTCTTGTAAACCTCATTCTTTGGCACAGTAGTCTTGAAATGTAAACTTCAGGTTAATTTCCAAAAACTTCAGAAGAATATATTCTTGACTGTTAATAATGACATTGCTTTTTGTCTCCTTTTAGCCTTATGGATGGACATTCTTGTCCTTTGGACATTTACAAAAGCACTTTTGTTTCCACAATGGCTTAATATTCATCATTGCCTTAGAGAAGTTGTTGGTATCTGCCAAGGAATAGAAAGTAACAGTTGTTCTAGAACTTGGTGAGAGTATTGGAAGCCAGTATTTTCTGCCACTTCTCTTCTAACTAAAAATATGTATTTATCATGTTTGATGAGGCAAGAGCAGTAACTTTTAATTATCTGCCTTGGGATGGAAATACTCATAAACTTAGAAGATACTGAGACTTCTGTTTCTAGTTTGATATTATGTTTTTTAGCATAAGAGTACTGTTTGGCCGGATAACTTCTTTTCAGTTGCTTGAAATTGATTTTCAAATGTTATTGCATTTTTTGGCTATTTGCTTTTAATCTGGGCTTCAGTAAGATGGAAGAACATTAGTTGTCTAATCATGTTTTCTTAATTATGGCATCAAGAAAATTAGAAATAGAAATTACTAAGAAGTTCATTATTATATCTTACACCAAATAAAATAGGCAGTAGTTAATTTATCCTCATCAGTTACCAGGTCCCACAAAGAGAAAGCTTTGTCCATTTAGATGGATTTGAATTAAATAATTACAGAGGCAGTGGATAGGGTTTGTTTGTTTGTTTGTTTGTTTTTTCTTGAATCTCCTTCTCTTCGCCCCATCTTGTCAAAACTTTTCAAGATTTAACAACAGATGATTTCAGGCCTTTTTTGACCACCAGATGTATTGTATGTTTTATGTGCCAGAACATTCTCTCAAAACCAGTATTTTACTTTTAAAGTGATTATATTTAATTTCAAAGTACAAACGAGGAATGCAGAGCAGCTGAAAATAATTTTCAGAGCTTTAGTTTTCATCTGGATGCTTTCTCCTTGACTGGTTGCAAAGACTAATTTCTCCTATGTGAATCATTCACAAATGTGAAAATACTCTTTGGAAATACTGTTTTTCTGGTGATCCCATGCCCAAACTTAGGGATGGTGAAGGAATTTGCTGAGCAGAGAAAATGCATAAGCTGTTTCTTCTAACTTGATGTTACGCTGAAGGTAAATTATGTATGCTGGGATAATGCATTTAGAAAATCAGCAGTTGTTTGTAAGCTTTGATATTTTTTCTCAGTACTTTTATTCTTTGAAAATTTTAGTTGTGTTTATGGAGTTATAGTACCCAGAATGGTAATGAGCAATGTGGTCCTCTGGTATAGGTTATTTGACTTCTGTAAAAAAGGGTCAATACACATCTGCAATCCTTTGCTCTTTTGAAGATTTCTGACTGCACTTGAGTTGATTTTGTTGGGGGAAAAACTTGGTATGAAAGGGAAGGGAGGATTTCCATAGCCATGCTAGCATGAAGGGTTGTAGGTTGCTGCCAGAATTGTGGTTCTGTCCCTTGCCTTAGCTAGCACAAGCCTTTCTGGTTGCATGGTAAGCTAGACCAGGGAGCTGGTGCACCTGAAAACAAACATGTTTGGGTTTTTTCCATTGGGATAGTGAGCCCAGAGTTTTACAAGTAATTATGTATAAGCAAGAAGAAAAGTTGCAGGGTAGAGATCATTCAGGTTCTAAGCAGCAGCTGCCCCTTTCAACAGCATGTTGCTTAAAGATTAGACTAGATTATGAGCTCTTTAAAGGCTTCCAGCCACCAGTACCAGAAGGGCCCTGGTCTCTCTGGTAGTTCCTACATGCCAAATCCACTAAGGAATAATGGATTTTTTTCAGATCTTATGGGGGAAGGGGAAATACTTGTGATTTACTGTGCTGAGATGCCTTTTATCTGTCATCAGGGTTTCCAAGCAGTGCAGGAAGATACTGGCAGTGTACAAATAGGGATTTTGAAAATGTAGCTTGTCCTGGATGAAACAAACAACGTTACTTTCCTTAACAGCCAGGAAGCTGTGGGCTTTTTTGGTGTGAGGTATCTTTTGCCACATCAACACTTTATGTACTGGAGGAGGTCTTCCAGAGAGCCTTGCAAGAATTACATTGTATGCGTGTCTTGGTACATGGAGGGGAGGATTGTTTGGTTTCTCTTGTTTTCCTGTTCTCAGGAATTTCACCAGCTGATTCCTAGGTCATACTTGGGTTTGGTTCCACTTGTGACTCAGCCCTTTGGGCCTGTGTTGTAAATGTTCAGAAATTGACAGTTTCAATAGGCTCCCTATGCAGTGGTGATCATTGCTGTTCTAATTGTTCTCTCCGGAAAATGTCAGTATTGAAGGGATTTGAACACAAAATAGAGACAGTGGTGATGTTTGTAATGTTTACAGGCTGGTGGGAGCCTGCTTGCAGAGATGGCATCTGGAGGGGAGGCTGTGGTTTAATGCCTGAATCTTGTTATGCAAATATTTAGGTTATTTCTGGTGCAGGGTATAAGAATGTCCTACAAAATGAAGGCTTGGGGAATATTTAGAAAATCCTTTAAAAAGAAAAAGACTTCAAAGGACTGACGTCAGTTATCATCTGTTCATCATATTTGAATTTTCTTACACTGTGGATTATCTTTAGAGCACTGGACTAGCCCATGCTTGTTGGTTTGTTGGTGGGGTTGTTTTATATACTGTAAGTTGTTGTGATGGGTGTCTGGTGAGTATCCCCTCTTCACACTGCTCCCTGAACTACCCAGTTTTGGATCTGATAGCCCTAAATCAGTAAACAATAAGGAATTCTGTGTGTTCTTCAGAACTAAAATAGGATCAGTGCTGGAGTGTTTCTGGATGAGACATGCAAAAGGAATAAGCACATCAATATGCTGAGTGTCATCAGAACTCCTTATTGGGAATTGGAACTCTTTAGGATGAATGAATTGCAATACAACTTGGATATAGTTCACATCCACATAGCAAGTGCTGTTGTGGGTGAAAGGGGACTGGTGTTGGCATCTGGAACTGTCCATTCCCTTTGGCGAGAAGTGGGTGAGGAGTGCTGGGCTGCAGCAGCAGTAGGCTGACTGCTTTCTGCCTTTTAGAGGCTCTTTTGATGTTCCCAATTCAAAAGACAACAACTCTTATTTCTGGTTTTTAAAAAAAAGCATACGGCCTAGTTTTGAATCCAATACATTTGCTCTTGATCTCTTTCTGTGTGTCCTGTCACTTTTATTTTAGGTTTCTGCAGATACTTTAGTTTTATCCAGCTCAAGGATGGCAAGTCTGTGATGTGAGTGCTAGAAATGACAACTCCTTTTTCTTCTTTTTGTGTCTGAAACTTTTTGCAGAATCAGAGCAGCTAAAGTGTAGCTTTATAATTCAATAGTGTTTCAGTATTGATTTTTTTGTCTGTGTTTATTGTGGTTAACATTAAAGGTCAGGCATTGTCGTTCAGCACAACACAGTTGTTACTTCTTGCCACACACAAGAGTGTTAGGCAATTTGATATACTGAATTGAAAAAAAAAATGTCAGTCAGTATGGTTTAACAGAAGTTGATATTCCTGGATGGTTTTGCTTTGCATGTTGCAGTTCACTCTCACTGCCTTTCTCATTTAGGAAACTGGGCATCTGGGATCTCTGAATCTCTAGACTGTAGTTTTGCTGTATACCACTTGAAAAACTGTAGTCTAGAGCTTTATGTCTCCTTATATTTGTTTTTCGGTTTTGAAGACTGTATCTTGTGTTGCAATCAACGGGTAAATGTTCAGCCCATGGTGATAAGAATACTGTAACAGGGTAAGAATTTCAAGTCTTGAACTGCAGACTAGAAACCAAGCCAAAACTTAACTCATGTTCTCACGCAGGTGATTCCTCCTCTTTGTTTCTTGATTAATCATTATCTTTGTTTTGTTTATGTAGATTGTAAGTTCTTGTGGCAAGGGTTGTCTTTTGTGCGTGTGTGTGCGTGTGCGTGTGTGTACCCAGGACAATGAGGTCTGGAGCCCCAGTCTGTGGAAGCTGTAATAAGCAATCACCTTGTTGTTGTTTTCCTGAATATCATAATAAAGAGTATCAAATTAAAACTGTGCTTTTGAATAGTCTGTTACAAAAATGGAAGCACGTAAATTGCTTCTGGCCTTGCTTATGGTCCAGCAGCATCAGGGAGGTACTGCTCAAAGGCAAATGCAGTGTTTTGTTTGGGGAGATGCACTTGAACCAGCGAACACCGGAGACAGGAAATCTGCTTAGGCTGAAGAGGAATAGCTTGTAACTCGGGCTGGAGCTGGAACTTGCACAAAATTATCGGGAGTTAAGGATCGATTTTCAAACCTTCTGTCAGCTTGAGGAACTGCATTGGCCCTCCCTCTTGGGGAAGGGGGGGCTCGTTTGCTGTAATGTTTGTGCAGCATTTTGTGTCCTTCGAGTTGCACTGTCCAGCTTGAGCGCGTAACTATGGACCTGGAGAGCACGGAGAGCTGTGCTGGGCAGTGTCTGCTGCAGCCTGGGGACATGTTATTCAGGTGTCTGCACTCCCTTCAGCTGAACAACTCTTAAAGCCTTTGTAGCCTTCAGCTTCCCTGATTCAGAAGAGCAACGTTTCATCCAACCTGAATCAGAGGGTCCACACTGCTCTGCGGGTGATGTGTCAATGTGGTGGGATCTGAGAATTGTACTCAACTAAGGGAAAGTTAGACAGCTTTTGGAAAACTTTTACCAGGAATGTTACTTTCCATTAGGTTTTATTTGATACATTGTAGAGGGGATGTCTACAGATCCCATGAGCTCTGTATTCAGTTCACGACACATCAGATTGCTGCTTTTGAAGAACTGTTGAACTACTTAAATATTTCATTCTTTAAAATGTGCATTTGTAACTTTTAAATCCTCAAACTGAATTGAAAGACAATGTTAAGTGAAGATTAGTCTTTCATGAATCCGTGTCTTGTTCTTGACTTCATTGTTAGACGTCATAGCTTAAACTCTGTCTTAAAAAGAACTTGTGCTAGAAAATCAATGGAAAACACATAATTTCAAGAACCAGAGGTACCTTCCCACTGTTTATGCCTGTCAGGTGACAGGAAATGTACTGTAGGTGGTGAGGACAGGTAGCTCTTGATGGGTACATGGCATCTAAGATGATTGTAACAGCTCCTACTTTATTCTTCCCCTACTGCACCTCTCAGAATCATTGTGTCATTCTGATGCCAGGTTTGGAGTGATCCACCAAGTGCGGGTGGGGAGTGGGGCAGATGGAATCTTCGGAGCCAAATCATGTGATGAGTTTGGGATGTGGACAAAACAGCCACTAGAGGCCACCAAAGTCTGTGACAGCTGCGTTGGACTGCTAGCCAGCAAGAATGTCTCCAAAGGCCTGCTTTCTTGCTGCACTTTCAGGGAACATTACTTCTTGTCTTTTTAGAAGCATTTCTGCTGTAACTCAGAAAGCAGAGCAGCACAGAATTAAATTAGACCAATCTCCTTGTAGTTTTGACATGGTAATAAAACCTGGGTTATATTGTGCAGGGCTTGGAGGGTGTCCTAATTTGGCAAGAATCTTCTTCTTCACTTCTGGTTGAGAGATCAGGTTGTCGGCCTCCAATATTAAAGCTTTTATCTTAGCCCAAAAGTGCAGCACCTTAGATGCAAAGCAGCACTGAGAGTGCAAAGTAAGCCTCAGATTGCATCTGCTGTCTGAGATCAGTTCTGTAGGCAAGTACACAGTGCTGTGGCAGATGCTGCTTTCTTTGCTGAATCCTTGAGGTGGGAGAAAATAGAGAAAATGTGCTCTATTTCCACAATTTTCTAGTGCTTTCAAAATTAACTTATTGATTAGAAAGGCTTATGAAATTGTTTCCTGAAATTTCAGCTTTTATATGCCAATGGGAGACTCTTGTTTGGTGAGAGCTTTGCTTTTGGATATCTCGCTTTAGATGCTGCAGGAGCTACATGAAAACATACAGCTTTTAAAACAACTGCAGTTTTTAAAACAACTTCTCAGAAAATATACATTGAAAGTTGCAGCCTACAGCATTTTTTTAACAATGATAAGGAAGTGTTTCTTTGTTTAACACATTCCCTCTTTATACAGGAAAGTGTTCTGGTGTGACAGTGGAAAACATCATAGTCCACTAATTTTTGTAGTTGTCTTTGGGGTAATTTTACCCTAGTTTGCCCAGGAAAAAAAAATCCAAACATCTAGCTGTTCTGGGTCCTTATAGGTTTGCTTTTGCTGCTGGAAAGTGGCACGGGGAAATTTATCTCTGGAAAAATAATAAGAAATATGGCTCTCCTTGAGGAATTTCCTGGGACTTTGGTGGAGTCTGGGCAAAATCTTCCTGTATATCTGGATTTGGGTAGACCTGTTAAGAAATGGCAAACAATCATAGTTCATGTTATGAACTATGAATGTGCTTTGTTTTGTAATTCATTAAACTGATGGTGACAGGTTGAATGTCTGACTGGCCTCATCACTGCTTTGGCCTTGCCACACTGCCCTCTGAGACAGACAGGGTGTGAAACATCAATTTGTGTGGCTCCACATCTATGGAAATGCAGTTGAAAACAGGCCCAAAGACTTGCAGTGCTTACACTGAGAAGGAACAATATCAAGCATTCTCCTCTTGCTCTGGCTATTGCTTTGGAGATGAATGGCTGCACTGAGACCTGCAAGAATGCAGCAGGAGCCAGGAGCTGAGATTGAGCTGGAAGCAGTTGATTCCCTCAGGACTTAAATGCATACCCCCTGTTCCCCACCACCAAGCCTGCTCTGCTTCAGGAGCTTCAGAGATTTGAAAGGGAAATTTTTTAATTTATAGTGATAAACATAGCTTAGCAGCATGGGGAGCATTAGGAGCCTCTGAGTGGAGAACAGAGTATGCCCCACCCTGGAGAGAATGATGTAAATCATTCTAATCCTTGGCACTGGTATTTAAATTTTGTTCATTGCATGCCATAAAAAAAAAATGTTCAGCCATTGTAAACTGTCTGTGTTGTCAAGAAAGCTCTCAGAAGCTTTCTGGAAGAAAAATTTTTTAGAAGGTAGAGGAAATGGCGTAGTTTCTAGAGGCAGTACGAATGGTGCCATAGTTCTCTTGTTGCTTAGCTTCTGCTCTCTCACTCTCCCCTCTTCCCCTTCTCTGCCCCACAAGTCAGTGAAGTCAGGAGAATGAGCTGCAGTGAAGGCCAGAGAAGCTATGATTAACCCTGGAGGTTCCTCTTACAGGGAAGCCCAGCAGACTTCTCGTCTCCACAGCTCTAAGGCTTCTCTGCAAAGAGCTGCTATCCTGCACAAACCCAGAAGACCACGTGCTCCAGTCTCTGGCACTCATGGCCCTTTAGGGAGGGGATGCAAAACTGTGAGAAGTGTCCTCATGTTTCATCCCCCTGGTTTCTGGTAGTTATCACTTTACACACTTCTGAAGCATCTGGTACATCAAAACTGTAAGGGTCTTTTTTCTTTTAATTTTTTATAGCCACCAATAGAAGTATTCTACATGCATTTGTGTAATCCCTCTTGAATCCATTTAAATACTTGGCATCCACAATACTCAATAAGTTACAGAATTTAACTATGCCTTGTTTAGAAAAAAATATTTCCTGTGGCTTGTGCTTTAAACCTGATGATTTCCTTGTGTGAGTCTCAAGTAGTGAATAATCATTCCCTCTTCATCTCTCATATTATGCTTGATTTTATAGACCTCTCTCTTTCAAGCCTAAGGGTTCCCTCTCTATTTAGTATTTTCTTGTGCAGAAATTGTTCTCCAAATGTGATTTTCTGTGCTTTTATATACCTTTTCTAGTTCACCTAAATGCTTAATTTTTGACCTTATGTGTTAAGTTTATTGGGAATTATATTCTAACAGTTAATTCACTTCTAGATTTGCCTTTTTTCTATCTTGAATGACCTTTTTCTGATACATATTTCACATCACAGAATGGTTTAGGCTGGAAGGGGCCTTTAAAGGACCCCGTGGGCAGGGACACCTTCTATTAGACCAGGTTGCTCAGAGCCCCATCCAGCCTACTCTTGGATACCTCCAGAGATGAGGCATCCACAGCTTCCTTGGGCCACCTGTTCTGGTGCCTCACCACCCTCACAGATCCCTCTCCAACTTTCTTAGAGGCACCCTTAAGGTACTGGAAGGCCCCAGTTAGGTCACCCCTAAGCTGTCTGTTTTCTAGGCTGAACAATCCCAGTTCTCTCAGCCTTTCCTCTTTAGAGATTCCCTCTAATCACCTTGGTGGCCTCCTCTGGACTCAGTGCAATAGGCTGATATCCTATCTGTGCTGGGACCCCAGAGTTGGATGCAGCCCTGCAGGTGGGCTCTCACCAGAGCTGAATAGAGGGACAGAATCCCCTCCCTCTGCTGGCCACGCTGCTTTGGCTGCAGCCCAGGACATTTTTTGCTTTCTGAGTTGTGACTGCACTTTGCTGGGTCGTGTCCAGCCTCTCATCCACCAGCACCTACAAGTCCTTCTCAGCAGGACTGCTCTTGATCTGTATTGAGACCAGCTGTTCCCTGACCCATGTGCAGCACTTTGCATTTGGTCTTGTTAAACCTCATGAAACTCCCATGGGCCCGCTTCCCAAACTTGTCCAGGTCCCTCTGGATGGCATCCAGTCTTAGCTGCAGGTGTTTACATGTCAGTTGAGTTGCATAACTGTATTCCTAGAAAGCTGGGATATTAATTGATTAGGGATACAATAGTTCCTCACAAGGAAAATAAACAGTGACTTGCCAACACAGAAGTGAAACTTTGAGCGCAGCCTGCTCTTCCTTGGCCACGCTCACCCTAGTGGTCTGTTGGTTTTGTTTGTAGTGCAGTGTTTCTTCTCTGTTATTGCTCTAGTTGTTTCTATCAAAACATTTTTCATATGATTTGGGAAAATACTCTGACAGCACTATTTACGTGCAAGTGAAGCTGGCTTTAATACCTTAGTTCTGCAGTCTTTCAGTAGCAAGCACTGGATACTTCAAAGGTCTGGGAACATGAGGTCTTGAAAGAAGGCAGCAGAACCAATTAACCCCTTTTGGCAAGGGCACTGCTGGCCTGCCCACATTGCAGGGAGTAGCTTGGATTTCTTTGGAGATCAGTTAGCTCTTAAAGGGTCATAACTAATCTACAATACGTAATTTTTATAAACAAAAATCTTCAAGACAGAGACCTACCTTATTATGATGTTTTGTTTTGTCCTTTTCCCATTTTACTAGCCACTCATTTTGTCCATGGCAATTTCATAAAGTGCAAATTGTTTTCTTCAAGTGAGGAACTATCTTTTGGAGTCCCAAGTAGTACGGTTTGATCATGCCAACATCTGCGGGCTAATACTTCCAAAAGCAGATTCAGATCTGAGAGCAAAGATCTCAGTCTTTTTGTGAGCCTTGGAATAGTGATTTTAAACTTACTACCTTCTTCTCTTTAAATAGTGGGTCATATTTAGCTCACATAGATACTAGGACACTGACTTAAGGATCTGTGACCTACAAATGTACTTTGTCTGCTGTGCCTTGCAGTGGCTGCTCTATAGGAAAACAGCAAGGCCTTGGGTTCTGTACGGCCAGATCCATGGGGAAGGTTGTCAAAAATCACCAATAATTTCAAAAGCAGATTTTCCTACTCAAGACATACTGTGATGAAAACAAGATGTTGTGCTATAGTGCTTTGGTTTGTCCATATTTTTAGGTGGGAGTCCTTTGACCTCGATATCTGAATGACACGATGAGTTAAGATAGCACACCTGCTCTAGAATAGCTAGAGGCCCCAGAACTTGCATCTAGATGTGATAAAAGATGATCTGTGTATCAGACAGGGCAAACTGGAGAAGTATGTTCTGATCTTACAGCAGGAGAACCGGAGCTGATGGTCCAAAGGTTTTTGTGACACCATGGAACATTAATTACAGTTCAGCCACTGGATGTGTACATTGGAAATGTTGCCTTAATGTGTTGTTAAAATTCATCCGAACCTAGAAGATGTGTTGGGTTTTTTGGCTGTGTTTTTTTTAAAGATGAACTAAAAAGAAGAACTGAAGAAGGTTGGTATTTGAGAGACATTCTGATAACCAAGATCTAGAGACTGTGGGGTGCCAGTGTACAGATGAACTCGCAAGTGCCTATAGCAAAAAGAAGACCTTTGTTCTGGAAGTCACATGCCTTTGAGGGAGATGCTGAATCCAACACTCAGGCTCTGAGGTACAGTATAGCCATTTATTCTCCTCCAAAAATGTCCCCAGAGGACTAAACACTTTTCTGAGGTTTCCCCCCCTCCCCCTGCTCTGGCACACAGTCCCTTTTCCGTGCCTGCAGCTATGAGCAGCACTTGTCTCTGGGCCTGTAATTTGGGGCAGTTTGGGACTTCCAAGTTCTCCAGTCCCCTACAGTTCTTGGCAGCAGCAGTGTTGCTAAGTGGTCAGAACTTTTGATCTCCCTTCAGCCTGCAAATGAACATTTCATCCAACACCTCTCTACCTGTGTTCCCCAGAACAATCAGACTCTTGATTGCCTCCTTCATCCCTCCCTCCCTTCCTCCCTCCCAAACTGGAGCACAGCAGAATAGCTCCACAATGGATGACTATACTTCCAGCTGTGTCTGGAGGACTATAAATAGCCTTAAATAAATGCGCGTAAGGATCCAGCGTATTGTCTGAATGATCTAAAATTAGATTGCTCTAATGTTTGCGCATCAGTCTTCCTATGCTGCAGGAAAATGAATTTCTTTCCAAAGTATTTAAGCTTGAATTATGGTTCCTTAAGGATGGGGGAGGGTGGGGAGGCTGCTTGGAGGGAAAATCCTGTAGAGATGGGTCCAGTTTTCTTGTAAGACAGACACCAGTCACAGTCACTACAGAAGGAAAAATAGCATCTACAAGTTCCTGGAAGGCACGGACATATGTAGATGTCGTTTGTTCCTAAAACATCACCTTTATGCTTTCTTTATTTTTCTCTTTCAAGGACATTTGCACCTTGAATGCAACAAACATATTGAACGAGAAGGTGGTGTGGAAAAGTCCCAGAGAGCACATTTGTTTTTTTTACCTGGGAGTAAATGACATTGTATGTCCTGTGTTCAAAGTATTACAATTCTTGATCTCCAGCCATTCTTTGCAACACATAACAGTAACTATGTATTTTAGATAAATTTGAACATTTCCTGATATCAGCTGGAAATACCTGAGCTGGCTGTTACCCTTGTGAATAAGTATATTTGCTCATACTATACAATGGAAGAATGCTTTCTTATTCAAATATCTTCCTGTTGAGTTAATAGAACACAAATTTCAACAATTTCAGTCTCTTATTCCCATTTTCACTTTCCAATGTTTTTGGGGAGGAATTTATTGCAAAATAATATTTAATATAAACCTTCTAATATATGTGATTTGTTAGCAATGAAAGCACAGAAAATAATTCATTGTTCTCTTGACTAAATTGCAGCTTGACTGGAAGTAGTACCATGGTTTTTTGTTTGTTTTGTTTTGGTTTTTTTTTATAGGGACCTGTTTATGCAAGCTTATTTTGTTAAGGTGCATAAGAAGGGTCCACTGCACTGAGACAAAATGAGAGGCATCCTCTGTTGTGCTATGAAGCTGGAAACCAGGGCAAGGGAGGGGGCTCTGAGGCATTAGGGTGCCTTGGTACATCTCTGTTGAACAGCATTAACACATCTCTTGTCTGCTTACATGCAATGAGGGACTGTCACTACACTGTGTGTTGGACTCATAAATGCCATTCAGGTGTGAATTAACAGGTAAATTGATGAGGTCTGTGGGCTCTCTGAATGCTCACAGAAAGTCTTATATAGGATTCTACACACTCTGAGAAGATATTCAAGGGTCTATGTTAATCCTGTGAAGGGATCCAGTAGTTTCACAATTTTCAAGCTACTCTGTGTGTTTAACTATTGGTTATCTAGAGGACAACAATTCAAACAGTGTTTGCATATGAAAAACTCTATTCCTTACAACCTCTTTTTTAAGGAGCTGTAGATTTCTCCCTATCAGATCCCAGATTTCTTCTCCTGCTTTTATCAGCCTTTTAGGGAGATGATTTTTTTAGCCTTTTAATACAGATACAAGGTGAAATTGTCTGTTCAGAGTGAACTCTGTGCAAGGTGTATTATTGTACTCGTATTTTTGCATGCGTGAACGGGTATGTGACTATGCATTGAGATGCAGATCCCGGCAAATAATCCTTTCTTCCCTGAATTTCCATGCAAAGATCTGCAATGCCGCTAAATTGGCAATAGTGAGTTTTAACCACACGAGGGAGCGATGCTTATCTGCGCTGGGAACGCTGCAGTCCCTAGCAAGGCTTAGCACGTATTTACAAGATTAAAAGTCTATATTTTCCGCTCTTAGCACCGTTCTTTCTGGTTTTTCTATGTCTCTTGCTGATGTGTATGATAAAAAGAATCTAAGTAGAAAATACAGAGCAGAACATAGTTGATTATAAACTTCCAACTACGTCAACTTTCACCTGAAAACGGCAGAGTGGTTTTGAGCAGAGTGCATCCACCAAACCGTGGGTACATCACGCTGAGCCTGCAGTGCTTCTCACAGAGGATTTCTCCAGCAGAACTGAAAACTGCAGCTACATCTCCTGATGCTCCAAAGCTTTGCTTTCTTGTCTGATTCCCTTCTGCTCCCTTGGAGGCAGCAATTGGAAATATAATTTTATTTCATTTTATTTCATAATTTACCCAAATTAGTTCAGAAAGCAAATTACTGTCTCCTGCTCCTGCAAGGCTGCTGGTGCATCTTTCCTTCATTTTTTGGGGGAGGGTTCTTCCTTCCCTGCCTCCACCAAAATATTCCAGTTAATTTATATAAGAATTTGTCCTGGACACTGGCCACTTCATTAGGTGATTCCTGGGCTGGGATACAAGCACCTGCAGAGGGGAAGCCAAAAGTACAAAGGAGGTCTGGTTACCTCCACCAGCTACAGGCTAAGGAACATTACATCTGATTATGCAAGAGCAGTCATAAAACAAAGCAAAATGGGAGCAGCAGATTTGAAGTGGCTGGCTGTTCTGAGGGACTGTTGGAGACAAAAGGCTTTAAAGTGAAAAAGTGAGAGCAGTGCAGAAAGGAGGGAGGGAGCAGCAAGGAGCACTGACAGCTGGTGGGGGAAGTGGTATGGATGAGAACTATTTTACTGTTCAGCCTGAGGTGCTGGGGTGAGAACCTGGCAGGGAGGGCCAGGTCTGTCCTGGGGATGTCCTGGTCTCCTGCAGGCAAGGAAGTGGCTCTCCAGAGGAGAAGAGTTCTGAGGGCTGAGGGTGTGAGACTGGGAAGCAGCCTCAAGTCACTGCTAAGAATTCTCAGATTTGTAGGTATCTTTAGGCTGCTGTGGACACAGGTCAGGGTTAGAAGACCATCTGCTGCCTCCTTATCTAACCACTCAGTTAAAAAAATCTCAGTCATGTGTCATAAGTGACATGGTTTAACAGAAAACTCTTCCTGTCAGTATGCACTCATCCCAGCTCCACCTGGAGTCCATGTGAGCTTTCTTGATTTACCAAAAAGTATAAGGCCAAAATAAAGCTTAAAGGTGGTGTTATAAATGAAAGGCACTGCCATTCTTCTGTTTTATTTTTCCTTATTTGCCATTTTGCATTTTGTTTTCATGAAATAGATCTCACTATGGTGGGTTTTTTTACATATCTGCCTTTTCATGGAAGACTAGAGATCTGGTCTGTAATGCAGAGACATCACACTCTTAATGGCAGCCTTGTCACTGTTCATGGGTTCTCTTCTCTGGCAAAAATGAGAAATGACATGCATTTTGCAGTAGCATAGCTGCAGCAGCTCCTGCTAGCCTGGTGCAACCTCTGGACATCCTGCAGCAGTGCCCTTTCCTTCTGGAGGAATTTATGGCTTTTATTGTAGGGGGGCAAAGGGAGGGGTTGCAGGCATCTTGGTCTGGGGGAGGTTATGCTCTGGGTTCTAAAGAGAGCATCTCATATGACTCCACACTCTTTCCAAGCTTTCACAGGGGTTGTCCAAAAAAAAAATTTTTTTTTAAAAAAATTTAAAAAATCCATGAGGGTCTGTTAGTTTAAAACACAGTTTTCAGACAATATCAACAGATATCTACATTTGTTTTTTCTGAGCTTGTTACATTAAGGCACTTCTTTTCCTGCTATGAGATGAACACAACTGAAACTTTACATTGTGTCCATGCCTAGAATATGAAATGATGAGGAACATATGTACTTCTGGCAATGTTCTTGGGGTAAGTAAGGCTGTAGATGGTCGATTAGGTTCGGGGATTCAGTAGAAGTTTAAGTATTTGCATATGATAAAATTGGCAGTTGTTTAAGTGTTTTATTACAGGGTTTGATCTAAGCTATAATAAGAGTCTGAGCCTGGAAACAGAAAATTATCCTTTCCACCAACAAAGCTCCGTGCATTTTTGACAGTCAACATGACTAAAAATCCTGGAACTTCCCAATGGGTGTATCCCAAAGAAGAAGTTTTCATAATACAACCAGAAATGTGCTTTAGATCAGAAAGACTGGGTAGTTTTGGTCTGCTTTTGTTTACATAGAAAAACTTGGCCTTGGCCAGAAAACTCTTTGCATAAAAGCTAGGGGTTTTTTTTAACCGCTTCTAGCTGTTTGGATGATTAATTGTTTTTCTCTGTCTCAATTCTCAAGGATGCTTGGGTACTTAAGAGATAGATGTTTAATTCAATAGCAGATACCTAGAAACATTTAGGTTGGGAAAGAGTTTTAAGATTGAGTCCAACCATTAACCCAACACTGCCAAGCCCACCACTAAACCATGTCTCTAAGTGCCTCATCTGTACCCCCAGGGATGGTGCCTCGACTGCTTCCCTGGGCAGCCTGCTTCACTGCTTGACAACCCTCCAGGTGAAGAAACTTTTCCTGATGTTAATTCCAAACATCCCTCAGCACAACTTTGAGGCATGCTTAGTTCAGTTGCCATTCTCCCTTCTACAGTTTATCTGCAGGAAGCTGAATTATCATGGTAACCTTTGTGCCTCAAAGATCTTTCTGAAAACAGATTCCCTCCAGCACCACTGGACCAGGGGAGCTGTGTCCTCGGGCACTTTGATACTGCTGCAGATGTGATAGGGTAGCTTTCATTCTTGTAGCAAAGGCAGTGGTGAGAAGAAAAAGAGAATAGGAGCACATCTGTTACGGTCATCTTGGCTGTATGAATATGCTAGTTTTAAGAAAGTTAGAGGCAAGCTAGACCTTTCCTGTTATTTTTTTCTCTATAAAATACTGATTTTGATTCACAAACACACTGCTAGAACATTCCTGGCAGCATCACTTGGAGAATGTTCTCCAAGGAAAGGAGTAATGCTTAGAAATGTTTTAGCAAATCGAGAAATGCTGTGTAGGGAAAGTATATTCTAGAAGAATAATTAGTCAGACAGCCAGAAGAAATCAGTGCTGAGATATAAGTGTTGGTGACCAGAAGTTTGAACTTGGTGGAAAACAAAGCATTTTAGATGCAAAGTTTTGATCTTCCTGGAAAATAAACACACACACACAAAAATAAAAATAAAAAAAAAAAACGAACACAAACCAAAAACTGACCAAACAAAAATACACCAACACAACAAAACCAACCAAGATTTAAAATAACAAAACAAAAACCAAAAAAAATCTACATCTCAAAACAAGAAAAATGGTGGTCAATAGGCAAGAAAGAGTTTGTTTCAGTATTCCAAGGACTTTTGGGGATGCTGGAGAAATGTTAATTAACATGACGAGAGCAGTGCTTCCATGGGACAAGGAGGGATCATTCAAGTTTGGTTTTGCCAGTCTCATAACTAAGTGCTTCTGTTGTGCCTCAACATCCTTTCTTCTCTTGCTTTACTGAGATGATGCAATGAAGGAATAAAGTAATTTTTCAAAATATTTCTCATGCTCCTAAAATGTAGCTGTGAAGTGCACAGCCTTATTTTTCTTTGTAGTGAAAGATTTCCAGTATTATGTAGTCAGTTGTTGCTAATGAAAGATCACAAAAGTAAAGACAATAGCAAACCAGTATTCACCAAAAAGCTTAACAAAACAAAATCATTGCATTTATAATTATGTTTTCAATTTCAGAGCTGCTCTGGGAGTTTTAGTATTGGGAGGGTTATTTCACTGATGACCGAATCCAGCACTTCTGCTTGAAAGAGCAGTATCAGTTTGACAACTCAGAGCTTTATTGCTCAACAGCTTTGAGCAGGAAGAGGAGCCGATAGTCATCTCGGAGGAGTCTGAGGACAGCTTCCAAAGCTGGAGCCTGGCCAGGAGTCTGGGCTAGGCTGTCTTGCTGAGAAACCTGTGCCAAAGTCTCTTCCTTCACCCACAGTCATCCAGCACTTCACATTTTGGTCTTGTTCTGTAAATTCAGTCTGTTTTTTTAAAAAAAAAATTCTTCTTGAAAACCTTATTTTAAAATACCAGTGATCTAAAAATAGGACTTGTAATGCAAAAGCAGGGAAATTTTTTTTTCCTCAGCCACTAGGTGCTTCTGGATATGCTCATTTTAGACATGTTTTTGGAGTGTCAGCTGGATGCTTTAATGCTGTGACTATCCCAGCTCATCTGCAGTTGCTGTTCAAAAACAGGCTGAACAGAGTTGCTCTCTGTTGCTCTCTATCCTTAGACAAGCCCAAGCTTATAAAAATTGTATGAATGTTAGACAGTTTTGTTTGTTTTCTTCTTGTTCCAATCTTCCACATTCCCACTTTGCACATTTACACCAATTAGACAGTCATCATTAAACCTCATAATGCCCCCATTGGCTTGGAGATTACACCTCTTCCATCCTGGAGGAACTTACAGTACCTCAAAATACAGCTAACACAGAGTACATCTGGGAATTTAACAAAGGCCTATGTTTTACCACTGCATCAAACTTACTTCTTTCCCTTGCTTTTTCTTTTACTTTTCTTTGTTTCCCTACCAGATCCTGGTTTGGGTCCCCATAAAAGTTCTTAGATTTGATGGGTTGTATTACCTAGGATTCCAAGTGAATCAGCATTGCTCTACTGCTTCAGATTATTTCGGTTTGTGCTTTGGGTTTTTATTTTTTTGTTTTTCCAGTTGTCTAAAGTTTCCCAGGTCACCAGTGCTTTAAATGCTGAAGACTTTATTCTGTACAGGGTAGAAAAGCTACCAAAACGTAGCAGCTAAAAAAAGGTCCTCAAATTCTTACACCTGTTCTTACATTGCTGTATTCATTCTGAGAACCAAATCTGGCTTTTTAAATCTCCACCTCTTTGCTGCATCCTTCATCACTGCAGAGACACCCTACTTAAGTAACTTTCCACTTATAGTAAAACAGCCCAGATTCCTGTACAGTGCATTAACCTCACTCAAGAGATGATGTTAATACAGTACTGTTACAATGGTAAAGCATTATTCTCCACCTCTCTCTTTTCAGAATCCTCTTGTGTTTATACTGTGCTTATGTTCCAGATTATGTTAAGAATATTCATAAAAGTAAACTTACATGACCTTTCAAACTCTAGTAAACTGAAAGCAAAAATAAAACATTCACTTCTGTCGCAGCAAGGAAATTCCGAGTTAAGGGGGGGCTTTCACTTTTGGTAGCAAGAAAGATGAGTGCTTTGCATCTGTTGAGTATCTAATTGTCAGCAAGGTGATGGAAAGGCAGCTCTCCTCTGCATTGTAACTGATTCAAAGAATGACCTAGGGATAAAATTATTTAACTCCAGGTTTTCACACCTGCCAAAGCAGTGGTTGGTGTCAGTGATGTGTATTGCTCCCAGCTGCAGACGGATGCTCTCTGATGCAGAACAATGATTTGTTATGTCTTAAAGATGCAGGAAACAGGACTCACAGACCACAGATTTCTGAAACTCACAGAGGACTTTTCAATGCTTTGATTTTTGTCACTCTTCTTGATGCCAGCTGCTTTTGAGATGCCTGTTTGTTGCACTCATCACCAGTCCATTTTCCTGAATGTTCCTTTCAGAATTACAGCTTGGGTTCACAGAAAAATACATTCAAAAACATTAATGATTTTTTTAAGTGTCTGAATCTTTGAAAAGCATTTGGAACTTATTAGCCAAAAAGCATTACAAGCAGCTGTGAAAGTATTAGGAAACAATACTGTGTAACACACAGAGCATTTGGCTAGGACAGGCTCTGATGTACCATTCACTACATATATGCTGTCAATCCCTTTTCTTTGTTGCCTACCGTACAAAAGAAGTTTCTTCTACCTTCAAAGTACATTATTTGTATTTGAGACCAATAACAGGATCACCTAAAGGAATTTAGGGTTCTTGGACTCACTAATTCTTGTCCACAGTCCAGGGATGGTTAAATGGCACAGTTATTATGCATGGATCAGGTTGTCTTTATTGTGCTGAAAAGGAAGATGGCAGATTTGTTGCACATGGATAGATCAATTCAGTGATATGATTATCTTACATGTATGCAGCTTTATCCCCAGAACAATAACTTGCCCTAACAGAAAAGCTCTGTCCCCTGTGTTTTCTCTGTGCCATGGTGAGGTTTTTTTTGGTCATATACTATGAAGTCATATAGTATTTACTAAGTCTTGCAACTCTATTGCAAATAATGGGGGTTCTCCAAATCAGTACTCAGGCTCTATAATTCAAGCCCCTACCTTAAGATGACACCACTTAGCTAAAGAGCCCCCACAGCCATATGAGGACTGATTTTCACAACAGGAATTTTTTAAGGCCCTAGCTTAGGATACTGAGAAGAGCCCTAGGTCTTTAGTCTTTTGCCATGCTCCATTTGCAAAATGGAAATCTTTTGAGTTACACATACATTTATATATAATTTCAAATTTTATATATTTTTATATATATAAATGTAAAAACCAATCACATAGCAAAGGAAAAGCAAATTTAAACATCAAAATACAAGATAAAAGCCTATGAAAGGACTCTGTGTGCAGAGTATATATGTAGGTATAGATGTATATACACATACACACAACTTTCTGGATGCTTTCTGATTACATCCCAGTCAGAGCCATGACGTGTCCAGGGTGCTTAGGTGATTTGTTTCCCTATGATGTTTTTTGTATCATATAAAAATAATACTGTTTGAAATAGATAACTGCTATGGATCAGGAAAAAACTTATTCTGAATGTCCCAGAGAATTTATCAGAAACATGTCTCACTTAACAGTTTGTGAAGCAGGTTGGGTTTTTTTGTTTGTTTCTTTTTGAAAACCACCTGTCAGAATAAGAGCAGCATTTCTATATCAGTGATTGTTTCATATCAGAGTTTGTGTACCATAGACTTACTGTCTTCTAGTAGAAGTTTTCTTGTAAACAACAGTTATATATATATATATATATATATGTATATATATATAATACATTTAAACCTTGTTTCCCTTTTAGCAAAATATTCTGTATTTCATGAGGTTAGGGATTGTTTTTGCCAAGAGACTGGTTTTTTGCCACTTGTAAAAGTCATTACCCTACTGGCTTCAGTCAAGATGGCCAAGTGCAACATACGGAATTGCTGTTCTGTGGAAATGTGTTTATTTTTCCAAGAGGTGATTGTGGCTCCCAGAATAGCTACTGTATGACTGTGTAGTAAATTTTAGATTTGCCAGTCTTGGCACTGTCCTTTCAAGCAATTTATTTCCTCCTCCATATTACTTCAATGGTATCTTTAATGAGTATATGTCTCAAGCAGTCACAAGGGCAATTTGAGTCCACCTCATTTCCTGGTAAACATGCAGCCTTCAGTGAAATAAGCTCTTCTGCATTTTAAGTTGTGTGCAAACTTTCACTTGCATTTATTAGCAGTTCCTCAGATCAGCCTGTGTATATTATAGCAAAAACTGGAAAAGAAGACCTTTATTTTTTTCAATTATTGGGTGAGAAGAGCAAGAGAAAATAAAAGCATAATTTTTATTTTTACTTCTCTTTTATTATTAATATTGCTAAAGTGGGTAGTGTAAAATCAAGCTGGATTGCTTTTATTCTTATAGGACCCATGAATATTTGTCATAGTTTAACCCCAGCTGGTAACTTAGCCCCACACAACCATTCACTCACTCCCATCAGTGGGATCAGGGAAAGAATCAGAAGGGTAAAGGAGAAAAAACTCAGTAGCTGAGATAAAGAAATGCAATGGGTAAAGCAAAAGCAACACACACTAGCAAAGGAAAACAAGGAATTAATTCACCATTCCCCACAGGACGGGTGGTGTTCAGCCATCCCAGGAAAGCAGGGCTCCATCACACATCATGGTGACTTGGGAAGACAAACAACATTACTCTGAATGTCCCAACCTTACTCCTTCTTCCCCCCGCTTTGTATGCTGAGCATGATGCCATACGGCATGAAATATCCCTTTGGTCAGCTGGGGTCAGCTGTCCCAGCTGTGTCCCCTCCCAACTCCTTGGCACCCCCAGAAGAGGCCTTGACTCTGTGCAAGCTCTGATAAGCAACAGCTAAAACATCTCTGTGTTATCAAGTTTGCAGCACGAATCAAAAACACAGCCTTATAACAGCTATGAAGAAAATTTATTCTACGCCAGCCAAAATTGTCACGATCTTTTTATCCAAAAAGACACTGACAGGTATAGAAATTTGGTAGAAATTTTGTCTGGAAACCAGGGAGAAATCTCAAAGCATCCCTCAGTGATTGGGAGAAAAAGCACATTACAGGGATGTTGCAACATGAAGAAAGCATCAGAAACACAAGGAAGGCAGAAGAAAGTCTAGGGAAGCAGAGGAAGGCCTATCTAAGGAGACTGGCAATTGGAGGGCTGCTACTCCTTGCAATTTGATAAAGCAAATCTTGTCAACAACAACGATTAAGGCTGTGAATCCTGACATATTTATTAAAAATGCATTGTATGGTATTTTCACTTCCTGCAGAGCAGTCTCATTAAGCATTTCCCGCCATGGGACCCTTGTGTAGGCTTGGTTGCTAAACTTCCACAAGTTACAACATCCTTCGTGCCTCATGGGACAAAAACCAAGATGCCTTCTGAAGAGGATGTACCCATTTTCCTGCCAGGGGATGGAAATGGACAATGCAAAATAGATTAAAAGAAGCAGTGATTGTCTTTGGGAAGGGTGGCTGGTGGTCTGGGACCACATTGCTGAAAGCAATGGGAGGTGACAGCTGTTTGTAGAGGAGACATTCCTCAGCAGAGTTCCATCCACAGCTCTACTTATCAGGGCTTTGCCAAGGACAAATGTTTGGGGCTGGAGAGCAAAGGGCTGTGGGGCAGGGGGAACTTTCTTCTTGTGAGCTCTCAGCACTTTTCAGTTCTATAGGGGAGATCTGAACTGCTTGGCTGTAACTGCTTGGGATGGGGCAAGCATGGTGCCATCTTCTGCAAGGTCTCATTTTAGAAACAAGCTTTATCTCAGTCTGTCCTTGTCAGAAATAAACTGACAGGCCTGGTTTTATTCCCAGAAAATTACTTCTGTTCCGAAATGATTATTTTCTTCATTTTGGGAAAGAGATTTACAACTGAAATACCACAAAAATTGAGTTGCTGCTTTACTGATAAGGTGATGCTTACATTTACTTATGGGCTGCCTCTGTAACACCAGACAACAAATCTTCCAGTCTACCTAAACCCAAAGGCTTTCCACCTTCATTTCTTTTCGGCTTTAATGACGTGTTGTCCTATATACTGAGTTATGATAATTAGTAATAGAAAAATCCTTTAAAAAATACTGAAGGCCTGACTTATTTTTATATCAATAAAGCTTTTGTAATTTCTCAGCTGTCTTGTAGCTTCAGAGAAAATTCAGAATACCAGCAGAGTAAGTGTAGTGTAGGAGGGGTTCAGATGAAGCATAAATTAACTGTATTTCATTTCCCCTTAATAAAGAATTTCAGTTTTTTCACAGCTAACTGTATAATCAATTTGATCCCCTGCTGGCTTGCTAACTTGCTGTTGGCTTTGCTTCAATAATATCAAGCCTGTAATGAGGGAAATGGGAGGCTCTAATCACACAGAGGAGAAATAAGCAGCTGCAATTGAACGTGTAGTTTTACTGTGCAGAATTTTGCTGCAGCTTTTATCGCTGAAGAGCTCCAATACGTTTCCCCCCATGTCCGCCTTTCTTTGGAGACTAAAAAGCAGTGTACTCCTCCAGACTCATTAATCATATTTCACTGATTGGGTGACACTAAATACTTAAATCCTATTCAGTTTTCGTCAGCCTTGAGCTCACTCCTTCATCTCTAAAGTTTTAGCTGTAAGCTGTACTTGCGTAGCCAGGGTGCATTGCAGCTCTGCTTTGCTGTGTTAGGAATGTCACATAATTCGTTCCATTCTGCTGTGAAATTGTTGGTCAAAGTATGCTTTAATTGTAACATTATTGTGCCACAAGTCTGGGAGTGCTTATAAAGAAAAAAGAGAATAAATACAGTATAATAACTGCTGAGTTTGTTTTTCCTGCCTTCACCATGCCTAGAAATTATACCCTGTGTTATGGGTTTGTTCAGTTACTCACTTGTAATTCCACATTTTTTTTTCCAACACTTTGGGTATACAAGACACAAGTTAAACATACAAGATAAACAAAGATTATCTTTAGTCACAGTATCGCCAGACAAAAGACTCTTCTGAGCTAGCAGTCTCCACGCCTACAATTCTATTTCTGCTCTTCATTCTAAATGCTCTACTTCTCATTGCAGATAATCTGCTGGCAGAACTCTGCAAAAAGGATAGTCTTTGTGTCAAATTAAACATTTTAGGTGTTTGTCTGGAATCATTTTTTTGTTTGGATTGGGTTATGTTTGACTTCAGTATTTGTGGGGGAATGACTTCTGCTTCATATTTGAGGGGTTTTTTCCTTGCCTGTGAATGGGGGAAATAACTAGTGAGAAGAAGTGGGGGTTAAAGTTCAATTTTAGTTTTCTGCGTCATTTGATCTCATTTTGACTTGTGGCCATGTGATCAGGCAGAATTCAGTGCAAGGAGAGGCAGAGCAGGGGAAGCAGAGCTAGTGTCAGAAAAACTTAGAACAAAAGTAAAGATCATTAACTAAAACTTGGTTTTGTTAACTTTCCCCACCTCCCTGATTGTTAATATAAAAGTATACTTCATAAACAATTTCTTGTTGCTTCATGTCTTGTTTTGGAGTCCCCTATATGCAGAGTCCTGATGAAAAAAGATTTTTTTTATTGCCCACAAGCATCACAAGTCAATATTGCTGCAAAGTTATCTGCCTATTTTCTGTGCCATTAGAAAGTCCTTGATGTCATTCCAGAATATATGCCCTGTTTATGACGAAAATTTAAAAATCAAAGTGATGTAAATGTAATTAGGAAAACAATCTTGGTTTGATTTATAAACAGGATGATGCTTACCATTGATTCTGCCAATGCAGTGCTTCTAACAGTACATGAAATGGCCCTCTTTTTAGAGAAAGAGATCAGAACTCATTTGTCACCTTCTTTCTCTGGCTTTGAATGGCTGTCACACTGTGTGTGCATGCAGGCAGGTGCGTGAACACGCGCGTGCCTGCTCAGGTATCAGGAAGCTGACAGGAGGTGGAAAGGCTCCTTGCCTTTGAACTCTTTCAGCCTCAGAGGTCCACACTGTTACCAACAGTGCCAGAGCTCTGTTTTTCTACTCCTGTGTTTGGGCAGAACTGGTTAGATACAGCCGAAAGCCAGAGCACAGATGAAATCCTGCGGAGCACAGCCTGGCAGGGTGGAGTCCTGGGGATGCTGCTCGGGGTGAGCAGCAGCTGGAGGTGCCATGGCAGTCTGGTTGCAAATAAGGGATTGGCCAAGTTCATGTGCTTATTTCAAACATCATGGGTAACAGCCAGAGGAAGGGTTTTTGAGGAGTGAGGGAACCTAGATATGTGATGGTGAGACTTCTCTGATACTGTTTTGTATGCTGGCTGGACTGAGCAGTTACACTTTTATGTTGTTTTCTAGTAGGATCCCAAGATTTATGCAGCAGATGAGTCTTTTTATCTTGGCTCAAAAGACAGAGTTGAATTGCCTTTTAATTCTGGTGAGTCACCATTTTCAAGTCTCAGTGCATAAAATTAAGGATGAGAAGCATGTTGTTTTGGTTTTATCCCTTAAGAAAGGAAAAAAAATATTAATGAAGTTTTACAGTTCTCCTTCTGCATAAGGAAGAGTGTTTTTTATTGCACCATGACTACTCCAAAGTTTCAGAGAATAAGAGCAGCACTGAGGAAGAAGTGCACACAAACCCTACTGGGTCTGTAGTTGCAGTTATATTTATCAGAAACTAGGCCAGGAATTGCCCATCCTCAATTTGCCAGTAGCAGCCATTACCTGAAGCACTGGTTGAGAAAAAGCTGAAAAGTCTTGAAATAGAGTCAGGGACAGCACAATTTAAAGGAAGCTTTGGCAGGATGAGGGAGTAGCCAAATCTAATGGCAGTGGTGCTCTTTGCTAAACAGCAAAGTTTACGGCTTTATACTTCAAATTATTTAATATGATTTTAGCGTCAGCTTTCAGAATGACACATTATTAAAATGTTGGTCAGAATTCTTGTGAAAAATGGAGATAATGAGTCCCTGGTCCACATGATGAATATTGTTCATGAAATAATTTAAGAATTATTGAGAGCACATGTATCTGAAAAAGAAGCTGCTTGTCTTCTCCTTTCAGATCTTGACTCTTTTGTTGTGACTGATGGAGATGTCATTTGGCACAAGGTATTTGCAAAATGAAGCCTTTCTCCGTGGGACTAGCAGAGAGAATGACATCCCATTTCTAATTTGCCACCATTCATCTGCAAGAGACTTTGAATGGTTTCTGGCTGGAATGATTTGACTCAATCAAAAAATATACCCATTGCCAACCGCCTTCTTCATTTCCCTCCATCATGTTTTATCTAATGTTTTCAAACTTTGCCTCTTGTAACATTTCTGAAGGGGAAATTTCAAAACCTCTTAGGAGTTTAATGTTCTTCTTGCAACCTTTAAGACCTTTTCTCTCTTTCTACCCTTCATTTCAGTTTGTTTCAATCTATGCCAGCATGCTGCATGTCTTCTGGGAGTGAAAACTGAGCCAGATTTAGCTAGAAGGATTTTTTTTTTCTCTGCTCTATTAGAAGAGAAATGCCACAGTAGCAGCCTGAATTTTGCATCCTTTTTGTGCTACTGCATCACACTGTGAAACGCCTCCAAATCTCTGTCTAGTGTCACCTGCAGGGCTGCCTGGGCACGCCTGCTTTCACCGCTCCACCTTCCCTTCACTGGCTTTGCCTTCACTCTCCCTATAAAATTTTTCAGAGCTTGTTATTGCATTTTCTTACACTGTTTTCATTGTTTTTTGTTTTGTTTTGTTTTTTATGCTATCTCCATTCTCATTAATGCCATCAGACTCTCTCATTTTAGCATTATGTGATGTGATTAGCATGTTGTTTACAACATGCTTTGCCATTGTATTAATGAAGCTGCTAAATGAGATGAAACCAATTTATAAACCTCCTTAAGCTCATAGAAAACTAAATAAACTCACATTCTCACTGCTTACCTTTCTGGTTTTTAAAGATGTATTTAAATGGCCTTCAAGACATGTAAGTCAACTTGAAGTCACTCTTTATGTAAGATTAACAAGACACATCACCAACCACCACACAAACCTGTGAAACAGGCCCTGCTATTATTTCATGAGGACAACCAGGTTGCAGATTACAGGTGTTACTTCCATTTTCAAAGCATTTTAGATAAAAAAGTGTCATCATTTATTTTAAGAATTGATATTTCTTTCAGGTATATTCAGATCCTTGCTGAATCTTACTTGGAACAATCATTTTCTCTTCTGATCTGCTGCCTTGGAATAAAAATCAAAGCATCTGAGCACTTCCTTTATGAGGTTACTCATTATGAGTCTGGAAAATGTATGTAGAGAGATAATGTTCTCCAGAATACTCTCTAGTAATTTCTGACTTTCAATTTAGGGACTAGTCACCCATGTGGCTAAAAGTCCAGACCATGGGCTGCAAAAGACACGTGATGTAAGGATAAAGGAAAAGGAAGAATTTGAGTAGACCCAAATATAAGGCCTGATATACTTTCTTTCTAGTCTTACCTTTCATCAGAACATATTCAAATACCTTTGAACAGTTGTATCTCACTTTTTCTGAACAACAGTCTTGATTGTTGTGGATATCCTATACACAGGTATGTTAAAAAGATTTACCTGCAGCTTTCTGGCTGAAAAATAAAGAGCATTGTAACAGTAGCAATAAAAATACAGCATGTAGCATTTTATAGTTTTATAATGCTCTGCAGAAATTAAAGCACCACTGCATCCTGTGTTATTAGTATTAATTGTACTAACTTATCTTGGTAATATGGTCAGAGAAGAATTTGCCAGCATCACACAGCATTGTGGTTAGGTTGTTGCACTGAAACATATTGGGTATTTCTGGTTCTTAGTTTGGTACTTTCCCAAAATATTCAATACATCTGATATGGGTTTGCTTGTTAGTGATTATTCTGATGCACCAGGAGGTTTTTTCTCTATCTCATAAATAAGCTGGGTTTTTTTTTTTTTCTTATAGTTTTATCAGATAGGATGCTGCATTTTATTTTTTTCTTTTGAGGAGCTGTGACTTATGTGTTAATATTCATTGTGGGACATTCCACATTGTCTCTGCCCAAAATTTTCTCAGGAGTCAGTAAAAATATTCATCAAACTTTGTGCAGTTGTCTATTTCCTGAAGGTATTTTCAGGCCACAGTTTTAACAAATTTCTAGTTATTCTGTGTGCCCCAGTTTCTGAGAAAACATCAGAGGGGACCTGATTTTCAGAAAGCATTGAGGACAGGAGAACAAACCACACTGAAGTTTCAACTACCCTGAAATTACCAGCTGTTAAATCTTGACCATCATTGCATTCATTTCCCCAGATTGTACTTTTCATATCATCTGGTATTCAAAGTAACAAGTGTTTTCTCTTGCTATGTATTAGTTGTAAAAAGTATCCAATTGAAGAAATTTTGATCAATGTATAATTTCTGGGTTATGCTGGATTTATAATAATTATTTTGACTGTGTTAAAATTACATAACTACCAGTTTTAAATCTCTCAGTTGATTTATCTTGCCTATTTTTCATGATAAAATTTAGTATTTTTCACTTTGTTTTTACAATTTGCTTTGGACCTGGAGTTATGATGGTCCTACTATGTTTCTCCTTACTTTTACTTATTCATACAAATTTTCAACATTTTTTTTCTTAGGATATCAAAGTACTTTCACCAATTTCATAAAGATACTTTGCTTTCCTGTCCTGTATTCTCCTTTCTGCAGGGTAACTGTTTTGTTTTTTTTTTTCTTTTGCAATTTAATGCAGCTATAATTCTTTCTTTGACTTTCATCCTCATCTTCTAATGAAATTAAACATTCATGTCACAAAACTTGTGCTCAGTAAAACCCAAAGATCTGTTTTGTGTCTCAAGTTATATTGTAGTATTTCAGTGAAGGGCTTGGAGAACTGTTCTTCATTTCTTAATGGAACTCTAAGCAAAACCATGTTAAATGAGGTTATTTTTTTTTTTTACTCTCCATTATTTTGTTCATTTTGAAAGATGATATCTCAGTTTTCCATGTGAAGTTTCTAAGTTCATTCTCCAGCTAACCTAAAAAAATATGTTGTTTACTTTAAAAGATTTCAAAGTCTGGGCAAGCTAAGATAGGGAGACTCAAATCCATTTGCATGACAGTATTATACTACGGGTCATATATTTTTTTCTTCTGCAGAAATGGGATTATGGCACGAATATACAGGATTTCTTATCCACATAATTTGATGGCAGGAAATATTAAAATAAACTATAAACTCAATTTGCAGCTTGTCTTAGGGAGGAAATTGGGATATTACTGGGTAAAATACAGATTGCAGACTAGCAACTAAAAAACATGGATTTGCAGAAATAGAACGATTACATAACGTTCTCTGTCATTTTCTTTCAGTAACATTGAATATAATTACCTTACCGTTTATCTCAGTAAATGTTAGGTTCCCAAACAAAGCTACATAAACAGAAATTTTTGTATCCCTTAAAAAATAGACCTTGAAGAAACTTCAACTAGCTATATTCTCAATAAAGCTTCTGCATCTTAATTCATGCAATCAAATTAACTAAGGAATTAAAGTCCAAAGAAAACAGTTATTACTTTGTGGGAAATTCACTTCTACAAACAGAATTAGTATACTTTGCTAATTGTTTACAACAATGAGGGCCTAAGTTTTGAAGGTATTGAACATCTAATTAGTTCATAAGTGAATTAATTGTTTATGGAAGGTGCTCTATGGAGATACAAGGAAATTGCAAAGTAAGCTTTGCTGCTGTGAGCTCCATCTCAGTGCATCAGGCTCACTGGCATCAGACACATTTTTCTTATGCTCATTTCAGGCCTGCTCATGTATGAGAAGTCAAAATGGGTGCCTGGTGGTACTGAGTGCTGAGGCTGCTCGTCTTTGGCTTGCTGCTGTCTGGTACCCAGTGTCATGTGGCTTCTGATGAAATGCATTGCCTACAGCAGGCAAGGGGAGGGTTGTTACCATTGTTACCATTGGGCAGGGACTTTTTTCTTTTTTGTTTCCCAACCTTCTTTCCCCCCCACCCCCCTCCACCCCAATCAAACTGGTGTCCAGGTCTCAAGAAAAGAAGTTTCCACCAAAAAAAAAAAAAAAAAAAAAGGCAACACTTTCCTTTCTTTTTTATTCTTCCAGGTGCCTGCTGAGGTTGAGCATCGGCTTTGGAGAGCTGGGGAACCACATTACACTTGCTAGCACCCACTGAGGCAGGTGTCCCAAGCTCCAGCCACCCCTGCAATCATGTCCTTCCCCCCTTGTGGCCTTCCCTCTTGGTCAGGATGGAAAAGAAAGCACCTTCTCTGCTGAAAAGGGAGCCTGTGGATTTTTTAATGGCCTCAGTGAGAAAGGAAGTGAAGACCAAGAGAAGATATGCTAAAGGTAAGGATTGATTTAAAGGAATGCAGCAGCTGGGGCAGGAGTACCCTGCTAGAAACTTCCCAGGTTATAATCCAAGAGGTGCATACTCATGCCTCAGTCCTGGCTTGAACTGAAATTAACACCTTGACCCAAGTATTACATAACATCTCATTATTTTGGCTAAGAAGTCCAAAGCCATTTCTTTTCTTTCTAAATGTTGAATGCTTGTATTGATTTTCTCACAATTAAAACCATACTGAGATCACTAGTTTTTGTCAGTTTGGAAGTTTGGCTTCCATAGTGGTTTTGTTCGAAGTTTTACAAGGACCTTCAGTGCCTAAAGTCTTGCCTGACTTAAAATACCTCAGCACCTATCGCATCTGGAACCCCCAAACACGCAGGAATTTGGATGTGACAGTAGGGCTTGATTACTGGTGTACAGAACACAGCAATTGACTGTGAAATAGTACAGCTGTTCTGTGCTTTTTTAATAAAAACCTAGAATGTTTAGGGAATTTCAAGCCTTCAGTTTGGAGCTGATACACTGCAAGATGTTTGGCTTCCATTGCCTTGCTTGCGTCAGCATTTCCTCCTTAGAGCAGGCAGTAAGGAGCAGTATCAGTAGGAAGAGCTTGCAATACAGTGAGATGGCTGCTGCTGGCTGGAACAAAGCATAGGGTACAGCCAAAGAAAAGCTGTCTGTGGTCTGCTTTCAGTGCTGCACGACTTAGTTTGCTCTGTGTAAGTGACGTCAGCCCTGCAGTTCCACCCCATTTCATGGGGCAAGGAAAGGGTAACACACAGCACTTATAGGAAAAAGAGCTGACGCAGGGATTTAATGCAGATTTCTACCTACCTGTGTATGAACCAGTTACACAAGAACTACAAAGTGTTCTTGTCCTCTTTTTATTTTTTTCCAGTAAGTGGTAGTTGCAGACACTGTGATTTGAGTTAGGGTGAGGTTCCTTTCTGCTTGTATTTAGAATAATACTTGCATTTACAAAACACAGTGTAGGGTTGAACCTTTGCACTGTGCCTTTTGGCAGCTTTTATTCCAATAAAATAAACCCACATTTCAGTATAGTTTCTATCTTTATTGCAATCTGTACAGGATTTTCTCATGTGTTTCTATCTGGATTACAGGTAGGTGGGTAGAGATACAAAGTTTGAGATTGCTGCAGGTATAAAGAGATATTTCCATACCTTGACTATTCAGGAACTTTTTTTTAAATAAATCTTTCCACTTGTTCTGAAGTAGCAATTCAGTCATGATTTGGTTATGGATTATGGGATATCTAAAATGTATGCACATATCCTTGTGTAAGAAACAACTGGATTTTCAGTTTCACCTTAATTTGCATTTCATTTCCAGAATTTCTGACTCCAGTCACCAAACTGGCATGGTGCATGAAAAGAGGAGAAATTACCTCTTGAAAGTGGTCATGTTTATTAGAATTTTATCTACTCAGAAATTCACATTTTTATCTTTTCTTCTCTAAACTTCTATTACTTCATCTTTTTGCCCTGACTTCAGCATGTTTACTTACAATGGCTATGAATGATTACAGCTAGTGATTTTATAGATGTTATTTTATGTCTATAATGTGTATATAGGCACATTTCTAGAAATAATGCATAGTAGTTATGCATATTTCTTTTAAAAGCAATATATTTGAATCGTGGTGTTCAGATGATATTCTAGATGTTTAAATACTCCGCTTATAAAAAATAAACAGCATTAATTAGAAATTACTCTTGCATTACTTCTTCATTCCATTGTTTGGGGTTTGCCAGCTCACTTGATTTTCTTGTTTGAGTTATGTGAATTAGGAAGACTTATTAGACATAGACAAGCCTACTACTCCCTGCTCATGTTCTCCCTGATCTCCATGATTATAATTTATTTCTTCCAGTTTTTGACAGAATAGTGAGAAAATATAAGGAAAACAGGCTCATACCAGGAGAAAATTGCAATTTATTACTACTTAGCTGTAGAGGCCTTCTGCTTTTAAACAGAAATGTAATACCTGACTTCCCTAACCAATGCATTTTCTTACTCCTCTAAAATTTGCAAATATTCACAATGTCTTAGTGGAGGGGATGCTAAGTAAAACACTTGGAACTGAATATACTTCAAAGTAATCAATCAAATAGAATTCCTGAATAATATCACAAGCAGTTCGTCTATAGAAAAGGCATATAACCAATTTCATAGGAATGTGTATTTTACTCAGTTTTCATGGGTAGATTATAAACTAAAAATTGCATGTAGGATAGCCAGTATGGAAAATCAAACCATATGTATGAAAAGTAACACTTTCAAAATTATACACAAGTTATACACAATTATACATTGTTTTCCTTGAATAGAGCATTTTCAATGTGCCACAATTGAGGGCTCCTCCTCTATGACTGGTATTCAAAGAAAATGGAAGATTTTGTCCAAGTAGTAAGGGACGAGATTCAAGTTATTCTTTTTCTAAAAAAAAATAAAAATATATATTTTTGCTTGCAGACATGCTTTGCCTCAAAATTATAAGTATTTAATGAATAGTGAAGTGTTGGATTGATTTTTTTTAAAAAATGAAATTATTTTAACAGGAAAAAAATAAATACATGGATCCACAATAATGAGTATGAAAAACAATCTTTAAAAAGTACATCGGTAGCAAATAAATTCAACTAAATGCATGTTTGGAAGGCATATTGTATGCATGATTTCATCTCACAAGAACCATCTAAAGCCAGGCCCACTTGCTTCTAACAAACACATTTCAGTTTCTGACTTCAAATAGCTTAAACAGACTCCTGATTAGCAAGGTGCTTAGGCATGTAAGTAGTCTCAGTGAGTATCCCCAGCAAAGCTAAATATATTTGCCAAATCACTTACCTAAGGGTGTCTCCTGAATTTTTTGAATTGTTGCATTGTTTACCCTGTTCTAGTTTCTATCAAGTGACTCAACAACAGTTTAGGAGCAGCTGCTGGAGTAGGACACCTCTCTACGATACTAAACCCTGTACTTGGCCAGTATTTCATTGTTCCCTTTAACTCCTGTCTCTAGGTGGAGGGTGAGGATGAGGCTTGTAGGTTGGGTTGGGGCGTTTAGGGTTTTTTGTTTTGGTTTGGGTTTTTTTGGGTTTGTATATTTTTTTCAGTCCACCCATTCCTTATCTGGTATTTAGCTTGCAATGTTTGGCCAGGGAAAATCTTTTTGCAATAAACTTGTACAGTCCTTAGCAAAATGGGGTAATGTTCAAGAGGTAAACACTGCTACAGCAGAAGTGTAGTGCCCTGTGTTTAAACCTATAGTTATGTGGCCTGTTTAGAAAAGTATATAGCTGTGAAGAGAATGCCTAAGCAAATGTGACCATCTCAGTTTCACAGACATAAGTAGTATCCTTCTCCATCTTGGAAGGTTTGGGGTTTTTCCCTACATATCAGAATGTTCGTCTTAAGACTGCAGTGTGATGTTATTGAACCTCTTTGGATGGCTCTCCAATATTCTCGATCCTGATTTGTAGAAATACAGACAGCACAGAAAATAATGCACGTACAATTGTGTTTGAAAAATTCAGGCAGATCTGCTCAAAAGCCCTAGCGGTGCTGTTTATTATGCTTTGATTTAGAATCTTGATTTTGTTAAAATGTACAAATATTTGTGATCTAAATATCTCTGTTAGATTTCTTTCTTCAATTTTTGTTTAAGTAATGGCTGGGAAAGGTCTTCATCTGAAGTGGTGTGTCTTTACATCAGTGCAATGTATGTAATAATGTACTAAACTGCATTTTAAAATTTGGGGAATCCTAGAGTTAGGATGGTGGATCTGATCTCTAAACAACAGTGAGCAATGCCATATTGTTGGAGGAGTGGGGAAGAACTATATTGGGATGTGGAAAGTGACGTAAAGTTTGCAAGGCAAATTATGGCAATGGCAAAGTAATGCTTCCAGCACCAGTAAAGCCTCAAACACAGCAGTGTGCTCATTTAAAAAAAAAATTAATTCCTTTCTCTGTACCTACAGCAGAAAGCCCACAGCAGCTTGAGTGAGCAGCGACCGGCAAAACGCGCCCTGGAAGAAGAGAGGGAAGAAACTGGGTTTGCTCAGGATTGCAACAGACTGAAGAGAAACACTACCAGAGCTCTGCTTAAGGGTGACAATAGCCAAAAGAGAGGGAGAAAATATCTCCATATCTGTGGTAGATCTGAGGAGAAGATAAAGGGCTAAACTGCAGCAAAAGAAACCCTGCTAAGCACCAGAAACTTATGGTGAGAAGTTTAAAGCAATGCAGTTGCCTGGGAGGCCGAGATGTCTTCATTACAGGTCATTAAGAACAGGTTAGACCGATCCATTAGGAGTGAGACAGGTGTTGATCATCCTGTCTTAAAGGAGGGGGGTGGACACAGATGGCCTCCTGACCTCTTTCAGCCTCATGATCTTGTTACTTTTTTTTGCTGGATTCAGGTTATATATTTAAGCAACGCAGGTGTATTTAAACTAGGAGGGGATGTGATAATTTTCTATAAAGAAATTAAATTTCTCTTAATAATTTAGTTCTCTCTAATGGACACCTTTGTCTCAGTTGGTCTGTCCTTCATAGTTTTTTTGGGGTTTTTTTTTGGGTTTTTTTTGTTTTTTTTTTTGTAAACATGGCTGAGACTTAGTAGAGGAGAGCAGCATAAAGGACAATTTGTTCTGGAAGCCTACATCTCAGCAAGCACAGTATTTATAAGAATCTCATCAAATATACTTGAATTGTCTAGCGCAGGATCTTTCTTAAGTATAAACATCAAAACGAGTAGGGGAAAGCTTAGGCTGTAACTTGGTTTCAGAGAGGGACAGAGCAGAAAGGACTGCGAGGGTGGGGGAGGAGGAACAGCTTTACATCGTTTCTCTTCGAAACCTTGGGGCTACAGTGGCTCTTGCAAAACACTTGTTGATTTAAAGAGTGCAAGCAGAGCTATTGACAGAGCCCATTACCTTCGCTGTCAGGTTGGACTCACCAGACAATGGTAAGGCTGAGTTGGTTAAGTTGTGTGTAAGTACACACATGATTACAAATTGTGCTTTTCCAAACCATTCGGTACATTTGCATCATCTTTCAAGCACCTAGTCAAACGTGTTTTGTCTTACTGCAAATACGAGCCCTCAGTTAGTGTATCCATTTCTCTTATTCCCTTCCCTCTTCAATTTCTTTTAATGAAACAGCTTTACTGTCCAATATTTTTAAACATTGCTATAATTATTACAAATTTAATTGAGGATTTAAAAGTGGAATAGCTGCAGTGTGACAGCACAAGAAAAAATACAAAGATAAATGTGATTGTAGCCTCCCTCTTATTCAGCATTGGCTTTTGCTAACTTTACTATTTCCTGATGAGCTATATTTAATGGATAGAGGCATGTGTAGCAAAACCAAAACCTCTGTCTAGGAAAAACAGAGGTGAGAATGTACTATGGTACAATTACAACTTCAGAAATGCGAACTATCTTTCACTGATATGGAGCTGCCTCCTGGAGTGTGTGAGGAGACTGGAGCAGAGACTCATTTAGGTAAGGTGACAATTTTGATGATCAGTGATTATTTAAAGCTCAGTACTGTTACCTTCTCTTCCTAGTGCAAGAAAGGAGACAGAAACCCACAGAATTTCTTGCTGTATTGTGAACAATGTGTCATCTCAGCCTACATAAGGAGGTTCATGTGGCAATAGTATCTACACCTCAAGCAGGGAAGGCAGTTCAAGGAGACCACCCTCCAAGGAGCTGCTCAGGGAAAGAGAACAGATACCCAAAGCTGACTGGGGAAATCTTCAACTCTTCTGGTCCTTTTGCACTCTCAAGAATGACTGCTCCCCACTCCTGATACCTCTAGTAAGTCAGATACCAAGTAGTTTTCAGAGGCCATGCCATTAGAGTGAAATGGAGGTAGTCTCAGCAAATGGAAAACCTCTGCCCTATCGCATAGTCCAGAAATCTCAGGGACAATATTTTTTTTCTAATTTTGTTAGATTAAAAGAGTTCCATGCAATTCCATACATAAATTTTGTTATTCTAGGGTTTAGGGTTGGAAGTCAAACAAAAACCATGAGCTTGAGAAGATCCAATGAAAATGTAATTGTTTTAATAATAGAAATAATTTTTTTAAAAAACCTAATGATTAAAAAAATAGAGCAAGAAGTTGATTGTCTGAATTTACGGAAGTATAACTTGAAAGTCTTAACTCTGTGTTGAAGTGGAGCCAGACTCTTTAAATTTACTTCATACTTTCTGGACTTTTTCAGTTAAAAGTTTCTAAGATCAAGCTTCTGTGCAATCTGTAAATCAAAAAGCTATCTGTGGCCTCGAGTTTGGAAAGTCATTTAACTGGTTCTGTGACTAAATCACTGTCATCCTTCCATCTTAATTTCTTTTCTTTCACAATGGCAATAGGAACTGCAAGAAGAAGGAGGCAGATTTTAAGTGTGCTGCATGAAATGTGCTGCTTGTACAGACATGCTTAGTTTTTGCCAGTTAAAAACATGCTTCACTACCACTCTGATTTTTTTTTCCTATCTTCTGGACTCTAATTACATGAGATGGTGAATTTACATGTGTAAATAACTCTAGATTTACATAGTAAGTGGCCAGTGGTGAGTAGAGGTTGATCAGACTCAAGGTGTAATCATCTTAATAGTAAGTTTAGAAAGTACTTTCAACATAGAAGATGTAGATTCACTTGGGGTTGCACACTCATGATTTAGGAGGAAGGTTTTCTAATGTATATGGTCAACAATGAGAAGTAATTGTTAATCATGAATTAATAAATCTGCCTTAGAATCAATTTTCAGAGCACATCCCAAAGAGACCAGCACAAAGGGGGTTTGTTAATGTGTACGTCACTATTTAGTATTGGTGGGATGGCCTTTAATTATGTCCTCCCTCAGCAATGCTCTTCAATATGGAAATCTTGTGAAGGTACAAAAATTTGTGTATTCAAGTGCAGGAAATCAAGGGAAGAAGACAGTGTTGCACAACTCTAAACAAAAAGTAAGTTAACATATTCAATAGTGTAATTACAAGGGGAAGACAACACTGCTCTTTAACCAATAAAACCGTAATGAAAAACTTCTACCTCTATTTCTTATAAGCAGCTGAGTTCTGCCCCTTAATGTGTATGCTTGAGGGCTGTTTACCATTTTGGTTAAAGGCAGAGTACAGGGGTGAGCTGGGCTTTTTTAATCCTCAGTAGGAGGGATGGCAATGTCTTTTGTAATAGACTGCATGAATACACAGAATATGTCACAGCACAACTATTGTTGAACACATGTTTCAGGATGAGAATATGGGAGAGACTGAGAAAAAAAGACCAGCAAAAACAAAGATAAAGGAGAAAATAAGGGAAAAAGGGGGGGGTAGTGGTTAAAGAAAATAACAATTGAAGAAGTTGGAGAGCAGTGCAAAATAAAGCAGAATAGCATAAAGAATTTTTTTTTTCCCACAAAAATATCACAGAGCCACATAATTCATGAGGCTGGAAAGGACCTCTGGAGATCACCAGGTACTGGGTCCAGGAGTACCCAACAGGCATTACCCCTTTTCTCAGGGTTGGAATTTGGTGTTACCTGCTCAGCAGTCCCCTCACAGTGCTCAAGAAGAGCTTTAGAGGCAGGTTTTGCTTGTCTGATCCAGCCCTTCAATTGGTCACAATTATTATACACAGCTGAAGGAAAGTAACAGAAGCAAGTGGGCTAGGTAAATGGAAGTGCATCCAACAAGGTAAAAAGGCAAGGGTTTTGGTATGACATTACCATGAGACAAATAAATGCACTTGTGGTACAATTATAGCAGTTGTGCTTCAGTTGTACAGGTGTATTTCCTTCAACTAAACATTAATTTGTCTTAACATGAATTGTTTACCAAAGTAGCACAAGTAAAACAAGTCTTTTATTCTAGTATAAAAATATTTGAACAAATATTGATTAAAATTCTTATTGTTAGCCTATGCATTTATAACGTTCTTCAACACATTTATTTGGTAAAATTTATCTTGATTGATTTTTCTTGTATTAAAAATGTACTTAGCTTTTCAAGATTATTTTATTAAAGAAATGACTGTGAAGCAGATTATTGAATCAATAAGGCATAAACATACAACACGATGCTTAATTAACCAGTTTTTTTAGTTAGGAGCTTGTAATTTAAGTGCAAAAAGTATATATATTTATCTCTAAAGTTTCTTTAGAAAAAAAAATCTAACTATATAAGCACTATATGCCTTGGATATGCTCTTCACTGCAAGCTCTTAATGAGGCTGTTGTAGCGCTGTATCAAATAATGATAAAGCCTAAGTGTCTTTGAAGAACCTGAGCCAGATCCCAGATGCTTTAAATGAAGCCATGTAAATCAATGTGTTATTTTGAAAGGGCAGATTGTGGTAAAGGGCTAATGGTAGGAGGATAATCAGCAATAGTTTGGAGATATGAATGGAGGTCAGAGGGTCACTGTAGTTGTAGGAATTATAGGGTGTGTATGTCATGCCAGGGAGGTGGTGTGGTGGTGTAGTGAGCAAAGGTAGTGGTGATGGGGGAAGGTGGAAAAAGGCAAATGTCAAGTCCATCTTCTGGGAGGGAGATCCAAGGAACTACAGGCCAGCCAGCCTGACCTCAGTCTGTGTGAGGATTAAGTAGCAAACCCTCCTGGATGCCCTCGCCAGGTGTGTGAAAGGCAATAAGGTGCCTGGGGGCAGCCAGCAAGTTAGTGTAGCCATTTCTCTCTTTGCAAGGGTTTGCAAAAGGCACATTCTGCCTGACCACTGTGACTGGATTTTATAATGAGATAAGTGAATCTGTGGAGGAGTGGAGAGCAGCTGATGTCCTTTATCTTTACTTTAACAAAGCTTTAGACTCAATCAACTATAGACCATCTTTAACCACATTGGAGAGGTACAAACTAGGGTAAGTAGAAGATAAGGTGGGACATTGAGTGGACTATTGGTCTCCAGGGCTGCTGTCAGCAGGAGCAGGTCCTGCTGGTGGCCAAGGTACTTCAAGGCTGTGATGGTTACTGTGTAACACAGTCAGTGATTTCAGTGATGAAATGAAGAGCAGATCACAGTGAAGTGGGAGATAGTGGTCAGTGCTCTGGACAGCCTGAGCAGTCTGGAGAAATGGGCTGGCAGGAAGGTCACAAATTCCAATGAATGGTGGCACAGCATCCTGCATCTGGTACAGCATAGCTGTTGCTTCATGAGCTGGAGGCTAAAGCAATAGGAAAGGATTTTCAGATAGAAATCTGGGAGTCCTGGGGAGCAACAAGTAAGTTGTCAGCGACCTTGCAACAAAGAAGGTCAACAGCATCCTGGGCTGCAATAGCAAAAGAATAGCCAGCAGGTTGAGAAAAGTGGTTATTCCCATCCATGGAGTGAGACCACATCTGGAAAACTGAGTGCAGTTTTGAGCTACCAAATGCGTGAAAGACAGAGACATAAAAAAGAAAATCCAGAGGTGGGCCATCACGATGGTGAGGGTGCTGGAACAATAATGCACAAAAACAGACTGAGAAGGTCAGGCTATTAGTCTGAAGAAGAGCAGGCTGGTGCAAATTCAAATGATCTCTTCAGCTTCTTAATGGGCAGATATAGAGAAGATAGAGCCTTCTAGGAAGTCTACAGTAATGTTTTCATTGTGGGAAGCAACAGGCATAAGCTGGAACAGACCAATTACACACCATGGGAAAAAAAAAAAACAACTCACAAATGTGCTCAAATTGTGGAATGGGTAGTTCAAAGAGGCTGTAGAGACAGTAAAAATCATCTGGTAATGACCCTGGAAAACTTGGCATAACTTCAAAATTGGCCCTACTTGGGGAAGAGGTTTCAACCAGAAGACTTTAATGGGTCTCCTGAATTCTGAAGAAGGTTAAGATAGTGGATATTTTCACATGGTTTTAAATTTTTTTCTCTCTCTCTTATCTCTCTTTTATCTTTCTTTTATCTTTTTTTTTTTTTGTTTGAGTTAGGCATATACTGTGTCAACACAAATCTTATTGGTTTCACAAAGACCATATTTAAATCCACTTGGGAAGGTTAATGAATAAGTGGAGGTTCAATTGCCCATAAAGGTGGGCAAAGTGATTCTACAGAGTAAATGCAGCTGCTCATGAAAATGGCTTTGTGCACCAACAGCTGCGTTATATATAGCCCTGATGTCAGCAGGTGCACATAAACCATTCTTCCTTATGCATATAAGCTGCAGGTAGAACTTTGAGACAGCAGCCATACCTGAGTGGCCTACCAAGTTCAGAAGCTACTAACAATTTGTTCATAACCTTTCACCTTATGGAAAAATAACTCTACTTATTTGAAAACCAGTTAGAAACACACCTGCAAGTGCTATTTTTATTCTATGTACCAATTTTTAAAGAAATATGGTACGTAGGAAAGGTAAGAAACCAGAACATTTGACAAGATATGACTACTGACCAGGAAAACATGACTGCATCCAGATTTTGAATTTTCTCCTGTTAATTTGGGAAGGGGGGGGAGGGGGGAGTTATGAGAGGAAATTCAACCAAACCTCACTGAAAACTCAATATAACGAAAAACTCCCAATTCACATGAGGAAACATTTGCAAAACATAATGAATTATCAAAATAATGCATAAAATTATGTGAACAAAATAGCAAGCAGAAGAATAAAGGGGGGAAGTGAATACAAGAGGATGACAGGAAGCTTGTATTACTCTTGTTTAAAATGGACAAAGGTTTTGCTGAAAAACTAAGCCCAGCTCTAGTCAGCACAATGCAGCAATGGTAATGCGAAGAAGTTTCAGAGAAGAGCTGTAATGCTGAATAAAATCTGCACTGAAGTGTGTTTATCAAATCTGTTTCCCATCTGGAAAATGGTCCCTTCCCTTTAAAGAATATCGTTTAGGCATAACATAATTACTGGGCTTTGCATACAATGACACTTGTAACCAGGGCTTGGGTTTTGGCCTTGGTTGACAAAATGTATTTGCTTGTGAGTTAGAAGCTTGTAACAAATTTCAGTGGATCTGAGCATATGTGTGCAGTTAAATCTCCTCTCCCACACAGTTTGACTAGGAAACTCAGCCACATAGGATCCAGAGCTTTTTGTCAATGTGGAAACTATAAACTTCATGTTATATGAACTGTCTTTTATGCTTCTACCACAGCAAGTTAAAAGATCTTCCTTGCTTTTCCTGGTGGATTTAGGTATTAGTTTAATAAAGATTTTTGGTTATTTTAAAGGAAGTTAGATGTCAGGAAGAAAAAAAATAAATAAAGCTTTCCTAAATAAGAAATGCTGGAATTATCTGAGCAATTCTAAATTGGTCTGTTTATGGTCACAGAATTAAAGACATACTTTTTTTCCTTTTTTTCCCCAGTGAACCACTGTTCCATTTTGCATCGGAGAATGAATCACAACTGTGAGGTAAATGAGATTATTGCCTATCTAACTGTTAGCTTATTTGCTACAGAGATTTGCACAGATATGACAAATGAGGTCAGAGGAACAGCTCAGTCTCTCCAGGACTCTTCACCCCATTTTTTTCTTTTTCTTTTGTTGTTGTTGTTGTTCTTGGGATGTTGTTCTTCCCCCCCCAGTGCAAGCTACTTTTACTTGCTATGTTATTTCAAGGTAATCTTCTGTTCTGTTCCTCAGGCAGAATTAACCCTCAATCTCTTTTCTGCCTGCCTCTGTATGGGCAGGGTGGAAGAGCTTCCTGAAGACTAAGTAATTTTTCTGCCAAATACAACTGATGGGGAGGGACATTCAGAAAGGCTTTCCTCCTCAGCTGCTGCAGCCCAGTACTGGAGACTTGTCTTCTGAAGATGATGTCAAAAGTACTTCAGCTAAAACAGTGGTATTAATGTGGATTGGATCTTTGGTTACTATCGCATCAAATCTCTGATTGAGCATATAAGAATGACAATCCCCATCTCTAATGTGACTAAATTCAAATAGATTTCTGATGGCCATCCCTCCCATTTCTGAGTTCTCCCACTAGTAGAAGAAAATATGTAAGTTTTCAGCTAGTTGCTTGCAAAGGCTTCCCTCTTTAACACTGGGGAGGAGAGTGGGAAAGAGTTTTCCTTTAATTTGTTTGGGGAAACAATTGAACTATTTTTGCCAAATGCAAGAAAATAGCTTTAAAAAAAAATGAAGTCAGACAAGTATGGGAAATTATATGCAGCACAGTAGGGCAAAATGTAACCATCTGAAAAACGACGATTTTTATAAAAAAAATTTTGGACAAGCCTAATTGCAAGCAGAGCTAGCTATACCATCAGGAACAATGTATTATCTGGAGATAGCTACAGAACAACTTGGGGCTGCACATACAGGCTAGAAAATGTAAAAAATAACGACCGTTGCAGTGTAAAGTACAACTCTCCATTGTGAGAAAATGTAAAGCTTTTCTTGTAAGATAGGATTTCTGCATCACGGATTGCTTCTTGAACTAAAGGGCAATGTTTAACAGTCGCCCTCCTGCCCTTAACACATTTTAACTCATGTATTCACTCCTCTAGTCTAGGGGAAGCCTGTATCTCAATCCTCTTGCTCCCATGAGTGAGATACAGCTGACACGATTTTCATAGGGCGTCTTTTTTTTTTTTCTCCTTTCTTTTCTTTTCCGGTGGCAAAGAAAGGAAATAAGACTGTATCCCCCCGCCTCGCCTCCCTGTTTTCGCGAATATGGGCCACTGAAAGTCGTAAAGAGGGCTGACTGTTCCGATCCCGCCTGGGAGTGGGGTTCCTCCAAGGACGGACAGCAAAGGGCCACAGCCAAAGTCTCTCCCTCCGACGGCGAAGGACTTTGTTTTTCCCTTCCCTTTTCTCCCCGGTTCGGGAGCCGAGGAGGAGGCTCCCGGGAGCGCCGCGCAGGGCTGCGAGCGGGGCGGCTGCCATTGTCCCTGCGGGCGGGGCGCGGAGCAGCCCCGCGCTCGCCGAGCGGCAGCGCCGAGGGGCGGTGGCGGCCCCCGGACCGCGCCGCGCTGCCGCCCGCCCGCCCGGCCTCCCCCCGCCCGCGGCCCGGCCGCTGCCGCCGTGCCCGGGGGCAGGGGGGAGTGACTTGTGCCTCCCCCTGCCTCCTCCCCGTCCAGCCCTCCTCTGGGTAGAAGGGGAGGAGGAGGAGGAGGAGGAGGGCGAGCGGTGGGAGGGTCTCCATTGAAATAAACAAGCAGGCAGTTATTAAAAAGGAACATGGCGGCCGCAGCCCCAGCTTCAGCTTCATCTTACAAAGCGAAGGTCAGCGCCGGCGGCAGCGGCGGGAGACGGCACTGACCCCGGTAACGGCTCCGGCGCGGCGGGGGGTGTGCCCGGGCCCCCGCGCCTGCCGGGCCGCCCCGTGTAGCGCCGGGGGGACGCCCGGGGCCGCGCCGGTGCGCGGAGGGGCGGCGTTGGCGGGCGGCACCGCGGCCGCGGCGAGGCGGCTTCCCCCGCGCCGGCGGCGGGGGGAGCGGGGCGGGGGCTGCGGCCCCTCCGTGGGGAGCAGAGAGACCGCGGGGCCGCCCCTTGCCGGGGCATCGTGCTCGCACCCCCGCGCCCGGCGGTGGGGGGTGGGTGCGCGGGGTTACTTCTCCGGGACGTCCCCCTGTTTCGGGAGGGGGGGGGGGGTGGGGGGGAAATAGGGCACCCCACCCTGCCGGGCCGAGGGGGCCGGTTTCCTGCTCCCAGGCCAGGCGGAGGTCGGGTGCTGCCTCTCCGCGCCCCTGGCTGCGGGGGGGGGGGGAGGGGGGGAGCAGTGCGAGGAACCGGGAAGGCGAGGGGCTGATCTGGGGGTCAGGGACTGCCCTGGCCGGGCCGGGGGGGAGGATGGAGCAGCGGGGAGCGATTTTGAAGGGACTGTTCAGGACGTTCCCCCTCACCCCCACCACGCAGCGATAGCGAAACTTGAGGGAGGGTCTCTCCCGATGACAAAAGGGGTGATTTGGGGAGCAGAGAGGCGCACGCCGCTTCCTCCTCCCCGGCTGGCGACGGCTCCGTGCGCAGCGGCGCGGGCCGCTCCGCGCTCCGTCCGCGGGGCCGAGCCGGCCGCCCCCCCCGCTTACCGGGCAGGGCAGGGACCGCGCTTACCCGCGTCCTCTCCCCTTCCCCCTGCGCAGGGCGCCTCGCCGCCGCTCCGCGCTCTCAGGGGACGCGAGGGGAAGGAGGGGGCGAAGCGGGCAACTTCTGTAACTTTCTGCGCGGGGGTTGTGCCTGCCCGTGCGCGCCGCGCAGCGCCGGGCCGGGCCGCGGGGGCGGGCGGCGGGGCGTCGCAGCTGCGTGCGAGCGCAGCCCGGGGCGCCCGGCCGCCGCCTCCCCGCGGCCCGGGGAGGGGTGGGGGCCCGGCCGCCGCAGTGCCGTGTGTCTGCGTGTGTGCGCGGGGCGGGGAGCGGCGGCAGGAGGAGGGGAAGAGAGGAGAGCAGCCGGCCGGGCGCGGGGCCGGGGTCCCTGGGCGGGTGGCGCTCCGCTCCCTCCCGCTTCCCCGCGGCGGGCGGCGGCGGCTGCGGGCGGGGCGCTGCGCGGCGAGCGGAGCCCCACGCGTGAGGCGCGGGGGAGGGGCGCGGAGGTGCCCGCCGCCTGCGCGGAGGGCGGGGGTGCGGCCCCTCCCCGCCTCCGCGGGGGGCGGTGTGTGCGCCGCCGCGGGCGCCGCGCGGCTCGGAGGCTGCGGGGCGAGGCGTAACCGGAGCCGCGTCCCTCGCCTCCCTCGCTGCCCCTCGCTCCTTTGCCGCCGCTTGGGCCTGAGCGTTCCCCCCCCCCAGCTCAGGGATCGCACGCCGCTCCTGACGGAGAGGGGCCGTGTAGTTTGTGGGAAACCTGCCCGAGAGCCTGGTAGAAAAAGGTGGTGGAGGGGGGGAATTAGAAAAAATAAGGCAAGGAGGTTGCTGGTAGTCCCCGGGAATTCGTGATATCTGTATATCGTGATATATACTTAGTTTGAGTTAGCCTGTATACTTCGGTCTGAAGTGCGTGTATGTGGGACGCTGTGTAAATATACTTGTAATTTAGCCGAGAGTCTCCTTGTGAAAGGAGAGCCGCCTGGTTGTTTGACAGTAATAAATTGTTTTTATATTTTTTTTTCTCGGAGTAGTAAGAAGCAGGTGAATAGGCTTTAAAACTCAACCCATAATGTTTTAAGTATAATGTGAGCTTAGCATATAGTGCCTGGCTACGGCACTTGCAGCAGAGCTCTATTGCCACTGTAAATAAGTAAGCATTTAAGACTGCCAGTCTTTCTACTTAAAGCATTTTTTTCCATGTTCTGCCATTGCGGCTGAAGACAGTCATTTGGATTTTATCCATTTGGGTTTTTTATGTACTGAACTATGAAAACAACGCTAGTCAGTTAATTTCCTGGCGCCTTATAACCCAGTGGCAGTGTTGGGCCACCTTGGTGGGCTCCTCTCCTGGGGTAATCCTCTGTCAGTGCCCAAAGGGAGGGAGCTGCCGATCCACTGTGTTGGATGCTCTCAGAGAAATGACCATGTTGCATATAATTTTTATTGTCCTACCAAATCTATTACACCACAAAGCAGAGATCTTGTTTGCTTAAAAACAGCTTAGTGTTGAAGGAAACTGCTTGTTTTATCACGCTTAGTATAGGTACTTGGCGCCTCCTACTTTTTTCCAGAACACTTGTTTGTTCACGTCAGCAGTTGTGTCACAAATAGGATATACCCGGTTTGCACATATTTCCATGTACAGGTGTGTATGCAAGCACGTATGGACAGTCCCACACTTAGTATCTATTACTTCTGCATTTGTGGTTACAGCTTTTTGGGGACTGGACATAGAAGTTGGCTCTGTTGTGTCATGTGAGTGAGATAAGGAAAGTTGTAAATTGCTCTCAAATGGTGAGAAGCTTAATGTTCATAGGGAATCTTGGTTATCTACAGTCTTCGAGAAAATAGTTTGTCATGGACTCAACCTTCAAAAACATCGAGTACAACTTTAAGAAGAAAGATTTTTTTTTTAACATCACGCAATGTTTTGAAGAATTACATTATTTTTAATATGTTTTTATCTCGATGGGCATTATGCAATAAATGCATGTCAAATGTACTGCAATCACCTCATCTTTTTAGTTGCTGTACTCTTTTTTCACATAAAACCTGAAGATTTCTCAACTTTATATTTTCTCAGGCTCATGGTCTTCACTAGGGAGAGAATTCATGTCTGATGTGGTTCTTCAGTATCTCTGCAATGTCTGAAGGCAGCTCTTTACTAAGTGTGTGAATTCCTCATTGTGTGTCCTGGTGGTGCCAGCGCTAAATTTGAAACTCAACATACTTGAGGAAGGAATACGTTATTGCCATCAAGAATCAGTTTAAGAATTTTTGGAATTAAGTTAATTTTTTTAGCTGGAGTTGTGTTATTTGAGAGAGAAAATAAAGGTTATTTCTGGTGGAAACATTAGAAAATATAAGGGATTTATTCACGTATTCTGTAGTGTGTTGCATTAAACTGAGACTCAAGTGAAAATTACTTAAGAATAATGTTTATGTTTTTATAATCATCTAGGGTGTAGCTTGCTCATTAGAGGCTGAAAGGCTCTGTTGAAAGAGGCGTGTAAACCGTCTGTAGTGTTGGCATTCCCAACTTTTCCCTCTGTCCTCCAAAAAACCAGTAAGAGCTAGCCCATCTGCAGGGAGCCCAGATTTTGCAGCAGGAAGAACAAAGTCAGTGAGCGAGCCAGCTGCTACTACAATGCCCACTGTCTTCTGCTCCTTGCCTTTGTTGCTGATGTCACCGTCTCATTGGCAAAATCTGGGCTTCTGTGCTCAGCTGGAGTTTCTCTAGCACCTGACACCAGAATTGCGGAGGCTTGAGAGGTCTAAGCCTTGAGGATGCTGTCAGTTCATTTGAAAGAAAAAGACGAACCAAAGACTGCTACCAAATTTAAATATAAACGTAACTCTCTTTGTCTGCCGAGCACTAATAGATTTGCATTGGAGAAAGGAAACACAGAGCTAAAACTGTTCTTGTCATGTTCAGCTCTTTGTACATATTTGCTGTGACTGGCCTCTTTAAACAATGCAGTTGCATGCAAGTAGGTATATGTAACAAATTCCACACATTTCTTCAGTATTCTGATAGGCATTAAAATGCTTGATACTCATTTATGTCCATGTTTGGCTTTAGAGGTCAGAGGTTAAATGTGTTGTTATTTTATATACTCTGCTGTGTGACACAGCATTTTAAACTAAGAACAGAGTAATATTGCTAATTACTTTATAGAAGGCATATAGGCAGCATCCATTCACCCGCCCATTTTCTGCTGTTAGTTAACTTAGTTACAGACAGCTACTCTGGCAGGATCCCCTATTTTTATTTTTAAATGAGGTGAAGTTCACTGCACTACTTTATTTTTGTTAGTTGTTAAAACATTCTTATACTTCTGGCAGCAGATAATGACATATTCTTCAATGTAATGCTGGGAGCAAGGGAGGCGGAGAGGGAGAGGAGGGGAAAAAAACCCTCCTGAGCATATGGAGACATCCAGAAAAAGATGTGCATCGTCAGCTGTGATTCCATTGTGTGCTTGCAGACAGAATCTGAGCTCTTCTTCTCTTGGGAATTTAAACCTTACAGAAGTATTCTTTGGCCTTTACCCATCAGGATAATGGAGCCTAGATAACGTATATTTCATGTATTTATTATAGATAATATTTTGATAATATTTTATGATTTCAGGGAATAAAATACAGTTGCCAGGACTCCTGCTCTGTGTTGGAATAGCATTTTAAACAGTCATATGTATTGCTGAAATGGTAACTTTGAGTAGTACAAATAATTTCTAATATTGCATCAGTGGTTACATATTACGAAGGCGTTTTACCAGTTCTACAGTTAGTAGTTTGTCAGCAATATTTACATTATGCAAACACTGTATTTTAATGATTCAGTAGTGTAGCCTTTTCAAAACATAGCAAGTAGAAATCTGACATGAAAAATGTCAGGTTGTATAGTTTAATCAATTTAGGATACAGAATTAGAAAAAAAAAGTACAAAAAAACCCAGGGAATTTTTAGACCGTTTTAAGACAAAGCAATTTTGTCAGTGTTGTGAGTATTCAGAGATAGCATTTATATGATGGAAAAATGAGTGGAAGAAATTAGTTTTCTTTCATTCAGTCCTGCATTTACCTATTACCTAGAACAGCCTTTCCTGAGAATCTGGAATACTTTGGCTGATTTTATGCATTTATTTTGAGTTGATGAGTAGTATGAAAAATAGATTTTGAATGTGGTAGATTTGCTGCGCTGCATTTTGTAACTGTTTATGATTTTTCAATTTTTTCTGTGGAAATTGCACGTTATTCAAATTAAAGACTAATGGAAATTTTATTTAAGAGTTTTATGGATATATAATGGGAACAATTCCTATGGAAAATGTATCGTCATTGGAGTGGTTGACATCTTGAAGTCTGAAATTAGTTCATTAATTTAAATGTCTGAAGCTATACCGCAGCATATTAACAATATGCATTTTTTTTTTCCTTCTGCAGCTTCGTCATTATGCTATTCCAAGTCTTGCATTTCCTTAAATGGCTTCCATAACAATCTCCCATTAATACAGCTACTGACAGATAGTATTTTTCCTTTGGTCTCATTTCAGCAGTTTCAACTGATAGTAATTCTCACTCTTTCTCTGAGTGTGCTCTCACTACTTAGGTAGCTTTAGAAGCTTCTTTGGAATGTGCATTTGCTTTTTGCAGCTATGATGCAATGTCTTCAGTATATCCTATTTACATTTTTATATTTGTTTTTAAACTTCAAGAAGTTATTTTCTGTTTGGAAAGGAAAACTTGTGTTTTGCTAGAATGGTCCCCATTACATGGAAACCCTTACTGGATTAATGATTGGGCAGAGAGTATAGGCGACAAATTAATTAAAATATCCACCAAATGTGTTGATTTATCCATAAATCTTAGGTAGTATAGATCTCATGAGCTTCTATGAGGAAACATAGTGAGAACATATATCTGCTGTAGTGTTGACTGAGAGTTGCTATTTTGATGCTTTTTTAGTGAGCTATGTAAGACATATTGTTGCTCTTGGGTAGGATTTATAGTGGGCATATCACAATTGGCTGCTTTATTGGCTGCCTCGGTGGAGAAGCCTGGGATTGAAGAATGGGCATGGAAAGTGAAGGAACATTTTGCTTGTTAAGTCAGAATTATTAGGGAATTTTACTCTTACTCTGCCTATGCTGTAATTCATCTGTGTGTGAACAGCTTTAGTTTTTCATTGCTGTCAGTATTGATCTCTAATGAGCCTGACCCATGGATTTTGAAGAAAATCACTCCAATTAAAAACAATGCAGTTTGTCACCTATTTGTACCTCATGGATTATGTAGGAGATACTAAACTGCATTTAAAAAGAAAACTTCTTGAGAATAGAGGGAAGTCTGCCTATGAATAAATTTGAGAGTATATACTGACACTTCTATTACACATATTTTTATGAATTTACAAATTCATCATATGCCTGTGTAATGGAATTAGAAATTAATAAAAAATCCAAAAACCCAAAGCAAGCCAAACCCTAAGAAAACCCAAGGTCATAAGTTTTAAGATGTGTGAATCTGAGAGTTCCAAGTATCATCTGGGCTACGCTGGAGATTATTTTTCTTCATTCTGCTTACACCATGCTTTGAGTTCACAAAGTAGCTCTTCAACCCTTTCCTCTTTCAAAATTATTGTCAGGACTTGCTGACCAATTACTTACATGTTCTGAGAAATACATGTGATTATTGCCAACTGATTCCACTTACTATTCTCACTTGGATTTATACCTTGGTCTCCAGGTAGATGAACAATGTCTTTGTCCTGTACTATCCATTTTCTGAAATAGATTCTATGTGAAGGAATATTGAACATATATATATATAAATAAATAAATTCCAGTTTTCAATTATATTCTCAAGGAGAAAAACTCTTCTTCCTGTCTGAATCTTTGTATTTTTTCCAAAATTAAAATTTACAGCTAGAAATGTACTGTTTTCTTTAAAGAAGTATTGTTGCCATTATCTTGGGTGCAAAAAAAAAAAATTAACTTGTTGGTACTTTACAGGCTATAAAATGTAGCTCTAATGGCATAGTTTAAAGGCTTTTTATTTTAATTGCTTGCCAATTTTTGTTGGCATTTGCAGTGCAAACATACTTTTGCTTGTTTTGCTGGATTTTTTTAAGTGTTACTTTGAAACAAAGGTACTGAATTTTTCATGAGGCCTCAAAATACTTTCTTGCTACAGTTCTGTGTGAAGCTAGTGATAACTGCATGATGGTGAGATCATTTGTGGTTCATTTTCTTCTTAGTTTAGGAATAATGGAACCTGAAGACTGGATGTAGATGAGAAAAACCTCACTAATCTCACCAAATTCACACTCACTGAGCTTGCATGCTGTGGATGATCTCTTCCAAGGATGTCTGAAAGAGGGAGTTCTCACTCCCTTTCAGCTTAATTGTAGTTTGTAGCATTGATTTTGTGCGTTTTGTTCACAACAAAGTTTTTATGGACCAAGGAGGGAAATGCATCTTAAGTACCTGGAATAGAGACCAGAAAGGAAAGAAGTGACTGTGCAGAAATGGAAAATAAAGGATGTACGGTGTTCTGAAGTCAGAAGATGGTGTGTTATTCTGTTCCCTATCAGTTGTTTTTAGTTGAGGTTTTTTGACCTTTAGAACAGTTGTCTTTTACTCTTTGTGGGATGGAGGAATGGATGGTGGTGGAAAATGGGAGGTGTGGCTGTGGTTTTTCCATGTTTATATGGCAGGTAATGTTGATAATTTGTGTATTGTTTGACCTGCTCTTCATGTGGGTCTTTGTGAACCACTGTTAACAGAGTTAGGCCACTGTGAGGCCTGGCTTCATGCAAGAGTACTTTCCTGTGAGTTCTGGGGGTCATCCCGAGAGGATCCCAATTCCTGTAGGATTGGGTGTAAATTTGCATAGGCATAGGTGGTAGTTGGCTTGCTTTTTCTTCAGCCTCCAGAATGGGCTTGAGAAGGGAAGACAAAGGACTAACAGATAATTTTGTTGTCTATAACTTCATGTTCATCACTTCTTTTCTTCACTGACAGTCTAGTTTAGTTAGAGAAATGTATCAGAAATATACTAGATAATAGATCTATTCAGGTACATGAGCCTGTCGCTAGTTGCTCTATAATTCAAGAGGTGTTTTTTGGGAAGAAAGAGATTGTTAGTTACATTTTTGTGTTTGAAGGGTAGTGCTTCTACTGTGAAGCTATAATGCATTGTCTTTGTTTTCAGACAATATTATTGTTAAATGTTTTAGGAATGGAACAAATGAAAATCAGCAAAGTTTGTCCTTTCCAGTGGGGCCTTGTAGATGGTACCGTAATGGTCAGGTGCCACATGGCTCGTGTACTGATTCCTTGAGCAGCTGTATTGGAGGCCGCAGAGACTAGGAGATGGGATGCAAAAATAGGGAAAAACAGCAGGAAAATAAAAGTGACCAACCACATTAATTGTCAAGAAACAAAATGGTAGCAGAGTGCTCATTCACTGGTGCACAGCAGGTAAAAGACAAGAGATGAGTGGGAAATGCTCCTGTTTGCGCAGGCAGTTTCCTGTTTACTGCTCCTCAGGGGAAGAGGTCTCCCCACTTCAGGCTGGGGCTGCAACCCCCATCTGCTGCTGAGACTGTGACTTCTCTTTGGTGTCTCTCTGAAGTGCCAAAAGATCTAGTATTTTACTTAAAATTTTATTCCAAGACAGGATGATTTTTTCTGTTAACAAGGACCAACTCAAAGCCCTGAGTTTGTGATCTGCAGAGCTTGTGTGCTTTTTGGATATTCCTGAGGAAATAATGTAGTCTTATCTTCTGTGTGTATATTTTATATAAGAGTACTTCTTTGTTAGTGGTGCCCCTTAAATAGTCTGTTACTGTTGTGGTATCCTGTCTGTGACTGAAAGAACTTGCACAGAGTTTGTTTGACGAAGGTTTCTGTAAGATGGCAGAAATGACAAAGAAAGAGGTTGATTGTAAATTCTGTTACACTTTTGAGGCATGATTAGTGAGTATTGGTTTTTTTTGCTCATGACTCTTGTAGTGTATCTTTCGTTTTATTTGTGTTCTCATTTGCTTTATGTTCTGCCTTTTTGTTTGTCAGAATTGGAAAGTAGAAAACTCTTATTTGGTAGTTTGCTTGGATACATTTGACATAGAGTGCTATTTGACCTACAAACAGAAATTGAGGTATAGTATATGTGTGGGCAGTGGCACTCTCCTCCTCCCTTAAAGAAATTATTTTGACGTGCAATGTATGGCCTCTGTTCTATGGGACTTTTTAGTGCTTTATGGAACTCCATACGACTGAAAGGCTTTCTGTTCACTGATGCTTGTCACTTGGGTCAGGAGTATTTTAAGTGGAGGCTGAGAAAAGAAACATGCTTCTGTACATGCAGCTTACAATAATGGTTGAAAGAACACTAGTTTCTCCTTTTTAGAGATTTGAAACTAAAGTGCTATCAAATCAAGCAGTCAACCAAAAAAGGAGCCAGGCACTTTCAGAGTTCTCACAGATTCTTTAGTGAAAATAGAGGCTGTGTACTGTGTAAGTTAATGTAAACATTCTAGCTGCTATCACTGAGAATTTGCAGTAGGCAGCAGGTAGAAAGGAAGTTGTGTGACTGGAGTGATTGTGCAACTGGAAGGGGGTTGTAGTTATGTCTGGAAAAGCAGATAATGCTCTGCAAAGTTTGTGTTTCCCTTACTGTGTTATGCTTAAAACAGCAATGTGCTAAACATCATATTTTTGTTCTTCTATGTCCATCTGCAAAAAAAAAAACCCAAAAAAGCCTACTAATATTTTTCTCTTAAATTTGTTCCTAGCATGCTTGAGATGTATCTGAGTAGTGAGGCCCCCTGCATACACAACCCCTAGAAAACATTGTCTGCATCGCTGAGTCTTGGTGAGTTGTCTGTATCCTATTGCATTTAATCAGATTGTATTGCACTTTTATCTTCTTCACTGGGGAGTTTGGTGCGAGATGTCTTAAATTGATTGTGTGGATACAGCAGAACAAACCTCAGTTTTAAGCAACATGTGATACTGTACACTGAGTGGAAATACTAACAGTTTAGAAACTTTGAAAATAATGGTGAGACTGGTTATGGAAGCAGAGGGTCCTTGCTTTGGTGCCAGGACCAGGAATGGGACTTTCTGCTGAGAAGGAATATCACCTGTTGATCCCTTCAGCCCTTCTCATTAGGTTTGTTTGATATTTTATACTGTAACTAAAGAATTGACATTTTTCAGATGTGCTGATTATGGTCTGTCTTATGGCAAAGGTTGAATATGAAATAATACAAGCTTTTCCATCCAACTCTGTGCACTAATAAATTACTTAAATTGAGGGTTGAAATTGGTATAATGACACTGATGACTTAAACTGCTTGTTGCTCAAGAATTACTGTCTGATGACTCCATCAGGCAGTGCTGTGCCTGTTTAACTGTGCTCTCAAGAAGGGATAATACCACTGAGAATTAGAAAAAGGGACCCCTGCGGATTGTTTAAATGCAGACTGATAATAGTTTGGTGTTGCAATGAAAGAAAGTAGAATATAAATGCTGTGGTTTTATTTTAGGTATGTTGGATACATCAGTATATTCACTCGGTATAAGTATTTTGCAACAAATATGCATTTGAGATTTTATGTGAGAACCTTTTCAGTGTACTCATGAATAAATGTTGTCTTTTAACACGTAGAGTGACTTATTAAGGTCAGAAATATGTATTTTTGAGGCTTGTACACTAAATATAGAGGTGGGAAATGAGCCTCCTGAAGAAGGTTTTAGTTGTTTGGGGGATGACTGTTTATAAAATGCCAACCAAATATGGATAAAATGATATATGCCCTCATAAAGTATCATTTCCTCTTTTGTTAATTATGTTCAGCAGTTTTTCCAAACTAAAAATGATTTTCTTTAAACTTTCCTCATTTTCTAGCATCAGTGGATGAGAAAACAGGTTAAGCAGTTTTTCAGTGGTTTTTTTTCCATCTTTTCCCTTTTTAGTCCAGATAAAACACTCTGGAGTTCATTCTATTCAATGAAGTTTATAATTCTGGTTAATAATCTGGTTTTGTTTTATATTAACTTGAAAATGCTTAGCCACAGAGATGTTATTACTTATTTATATTTATTACTTACACCATATTAATTTTTATTTATTTACAGTACTTATCTGGACTACATGATCATAATGTGCTTGTGCAGGTTTTCTCAATAATGATCTGCTTTTATAGTCATTTAAGCAGATGAAATAAATGCAAAGACTTAAAAAATATTATTTTCCTAGTGAATAGCACTCAGAATGAGTTAGGTGTGTGTAATAAAGAGAAAAATGTCACTGACAGGATTCTCTATAGAGAACATGAAATTTTGTTGTCAACTTGATTATATGTTTGTTTTCAGTTGTCTCAGTTTTAATTTTTGATTAAAAAACCAAATGCATTAGGGAAATATTAAAATAAAAAGCAATTTCCATATAATTGCTTGGTTTTTTTCCTAATTAATTTATGTAGAGAAAAAAAAAAACCAAACCTGTCTTTTCCTTAGTGTTGCTACATTCTGCACCGGAACTATAGATTTGGTTGATACAGTGATATAAATAATGTGGTAACTTTACAGATGCTGACCAAAACACAGTTGCTGTGTTTAGGAAGTTCAAAACCTTTATAAGAGCAAAAGAAACCCCCTTAATAAGAGCAAATATGAGGTGAATATTTACATATGAAGTCTGTGGGGATGACACTGAGGAATAAACCACTGTAAAAAATGTATGTCATGAAAGGATTAACGGGGTAAGGATGAAGCAGAGGTAGTTTTCACTCAAAATATCCTTTTGCTTTAAAGCATGTAGTTATCCCTGTGTTCCTATTATAGACAGTTCAGCAAAAGTAGGTTCCATAAGGCTAGGTAGGAATAGTTTAAAATTTTGGTTCCATTGAATCCTTGGAAATTTTTCTATTGATTTCTGACTGTCCAGGGCTTCAGTCCTATTATTTGACATAGTTGCATGTTCAGCTTCTCTGTTGCAAGATCAAGGAGCTGTCACTGTTTATTTTAATCAGTATACCCATCTGAAATTATACTAGTGTTGGAAGGATACATCATTTGGAGTGTCATTTAAAACATCCCGGCCTTGGCTTTTGACTAGTGTTGTTTGTGGAATTAGAGATGTTGGTTTTGACTGTATGTTGTGAGACTCTACCATGACTCTGACTGGAAGTGTGCACGTTCAGCTGGTATCAAGTACAAGCTTGTATCAGTGTATCAAGTTTTTTGGAAAATGAAGCTACTAGTTAAGGCTTATTTGGTCTGTTTTTCATGTTAGTTGAGGTAGTGGGAAGCAAGCTACTGTGTGCTAACAAAAAAGGGGATGCAGTCAGAATGCTGGTAAATCTAGACTTGCTAAAAACTCAGATAAAAAATCTGTTTTAATTTCCAATCTGAAAGTTATCAGTCAGAAAACATTTTTTTTTCTTTGCTTTCTCATTTTTTTCTTGAAGCAGTTTGCTTTGTAAGGAACATTTCTCAGCAAAAAGAACATAGATTAGAGAAATCTCAGTTTTCAGTCACTCTTGATCTGGAGAGTCTGTTTCCATCTAACTTTGTAGTGATTTCATTGTCGTTTCTGTTGTAGTTAGTGTCAAGTGTGGTAGAAAATATTTGTTTGTCTGTTCATTCTGAGTTATAGTGCTCGTTGTTTACAGCTGTAGTAGATACAGAAAATTCTGACAAATGTATCATTTTTGACTGTGTTCTCCTAATGCATGTTTGTGTAAAGGGAATGCTGTCAGAAAATAAAGTGCAATACTGAAAATAGAACTGCCTTATACTGAAACAAGTTTTAACAGCCTTGGGTTTGGGCATTAATTTAAGGATGCAAATGAGGAACTTAGAGTAGACTTGAAGTACCAAATCTGAATAAGGCAGAGTTCACTTCTGTGAGTGGCAAAGCAGGGCTGGAATGGTTCTTACCTAGAACTCTGGAGTCATTTCAGAGGACTCTAATTCCCACAGAAGCTGTGTTTCTGAAACAGTTGAAATAAAATATAGGTATGTGTAATCTTTAAGGAATCTGGTCTTCTCTGTGAGGGATGCTTAATCTACATTGAATTAGTTTGTGATAAGTAAAGGGAATGTGTTTTCATTGCTAGACCTCAAAATCGTGGAGTTGTGTTTTGCATGAAATGTGGTAAGATTATTCTGTGTTCAGTCACTGCTGTTCAGGAGTGACATTAGTTAACATGAATTGCTTATGAAGATGCTTGTAAAAGTGGATGCTTGATTATGGTGAATTTAATGTAATCAGCATTAAAATGATACTCCTAATCTGAAAGAGAAGTTCTGTGTGGGTGAGAACAATGAGAATTGAACTATTAGGAAATTAGCATCTATTGAGATTTATACAGTTGCACCCTAAAAGCTTTTTTCTCCTAAAATTGGAACTGGGAGTTTATGAAAAACATTATTTTGTGGAAAAGTTGAAATTAACACAAATGTAGTATATTGCATTGCTTTCCTTTAATTTTTATGAACATCTAGAGTACTGCAGAAAGAACTCTTATGCTTGAAACTAGCAGAACTAGATTTGTTACTAGTGAAAGTACTTTTAAAGTATTTTTGTAGTTTTGAGGCCACAATGTTCAAATTCATTGTAAAGCTGGATTGAACTATTCTTATACATGTAAAACTCATTAACTACTGTAAACGGAATTAAATGGAGTGCTCTGTCAGTGAACTTTTTACTGCATTGATGGAACAAAACTTAATATATATCCAGGACTGTTGAAAATGCACATTCAATTGATTGAAGCTTGCCTTTTGTAGGTAGTTATATCCTGGAAGATTATTTTGAACATTGCAGTTTTGGTGAGGTAAATAAAAAATATTTAGGAAATGGGTTTGCTAACTTGATTTTATTCACTTCTTAAGTATTGGTTTTGACTTTGTAATGGACTTTGCTAAGATTTTTCATTTCTTACCTTGATAAGAACCTTTTTATATGGACAAAGTTATACTGTATTAGCATTAGCAGAAGAAATAGCTGTCATTATCATCTGTGGAAAATCAATGTATATTTTATATATAGATTGATGACATTGTATCACCAGTATTGGAGCCTAGGAATTCTAGAGGGGTCAAGAACAGGACAACTGAGCACTTGCATCATCAAAGAAGATGAGATGCATTTACTTGGGCAGATTTTCCTCTGGGCTTGCCTTTAGTCCCAGAATTGGGAAGAGTGAAATATTTACACAGCTTGGCTCTTGACAGTAAATAGTATTAATTAAATACAGGGCTTGAAAATGACACTGGTATTTTAGATGAAGGCCAGTAGATTTTGCCTTGGCTTTCTGGAAATTGAATTCCAGTAGTCTGTTTATTTGACAGCATTATAGTAGAATACTTTGAGGTTCATGGATATTTGTGTACATTAAAGTGGGTGAATTTTTCTAATACCACAGTGTGGAGACGTTAGGCTCAGAAGACTTATCTCCTGTAATGGTAAGGAAATTCGTAGGTGATTATAATAAAAAGTGTTGTACCATGTGTTTCTCTGTGATTAATTTGCTTTTGTATTAACTGGACTGGCAGTAAATCACAGGTTTTCTTTTTAAAACAAACTTTGGATATTGAAAAATTCAGATGAAAGGTCCTAGATCAGTCACAGAAGTTCAGTATTATGAAAATGATTTAGAAATATTGGTGAGTATTACAGTATTGTTGTGCAGGGCTCTAACTATTCAAATATGTTATAGAAACCTCCTCTAGTCATCTCACCACAACCAAAAAAGCATACTGACACTCTTCTGTGCACAGTATTTGCCACTGTGGAAATGTGTTGCTAAAACTCTATTTGCAACTGTGGCCATGATAAATGAAGAATGTGCTCTGTTCTCCTATTCCAACATCTGTTTTTATGGTGCAGATTCTTGCCTTTTTTTCATTATCAGTACTTTTCTTCCTTCAGTAATCCCAAATCAATAAACTACAGCATTCTCTATACACCAAACTCTGTATCTTTCAAAATGACAACAATAGGCAAACTAGGAATATTTAAAATTAGAACTGAGAAAGGAATTAGTTTTATAGTTGTATTGCAATTTGGTTTTTCCTTGAGGGAAGCTGTAGTAGTGTCAGGAGGAATTAAAATGTTCCTATTCATGTTTTTTTCAGCATGTTTTTCTTAGCTTATATTTGAATGTTCTCACTTAAACTTTAAAACATGATCCTTATGAGTAACACATAGAATTGTAGATCAGTTTTTGCCTTGGATTCCTTTGTCCTTCAGTCTCTAGGAGCCTATTGTACTGCTTTAAGAGAGTGAGATATCCTCTACATTTCTTTTTTTCTTCAGGTTGTGAGCTTGAAACTACTGTGTAGTGACACAGTTTAATAATATTTTAAAATGGGATAAAATCATCAACATTTCTTTAAAAGTAGGTGGCCAACACATGAAATTTCACTTGGGTTAATTTTTATGGCCTTTCAGTTTTCAGTTGTGGTTTTTTGCTTGGCTTCTCTTCACAGATCCTGGTTAACTGTGTTTTTATTGCTTAGTTCTGCTGAACAGACTCATGCAAAACTTCTGCTGCCTCAAGTTACAGTATGTAACTTCCAGAATGTATCCTGTGGTGGAATAGGATTTATCTGCAGCTGATGGTACATGGAGCTTGATGCATAACTACTAATGTTTAAAATATTCCTTGTCCCTGACTGTGATTTTAGTCTGTCCTTCCTCATGAGCTTACTCTTTTGTCAATATCCAGGTTCTAGGCTCTTGATCAGCCGTGTTGTGTTTGCATGGCCAAGCTTTGGTAATGTGCAGATTCTTTGAGAAACTGCCAGAAGCTTCCTCCTTGTCCAGCAGAGCCAATCCCTGGCCATGCCAAAGATGGACCTGCTACTGGTCAAGGCTGGACCAGTTAGGAACGGTGGTAACGCCTCTGAGATAACATTTAAGAAGAAGGAAAAAAAAAGTCCTTGTGCAGTTGTAACAGTGGGCAGAGAAGAGCAGGGTGGGAATATGTGAGAGGAACAAGCAGACACCAAGGTCAGTGCAGAAGGAGGGGCAGGAGGTGCCCCAGCCACGGGATCTGAAATTGCTCTGCAGCCCGTGGTGATGGCCATGGTGAAGCAGCTCTGCCCCTGCAGCCCATGGAGATCCACGGGGATGCAGAGATCTGCTGCAGCCTGTGGAGGAGCCCCACACTGGAGCAAGCGGCTGCGACCCTGTGGGACCCATGCTGGAGCAGGATCCTGGCAGGGACCTGCAGACCTGTGGAGGGAGGAGCCCATGCTAGAGCAGGTTTTTGGTAGGACTTGTGACCCTGTGGGGGACCCACAGGGGCCAAGGGACCCAAGGCCTGTCCTTGGAGGACTGCACCTCATGGAAGAGTGAACCCACACTACAGCAGTTTGGGGTAACTGTTGCCCATGGGATGGACTCAGATTGCAGCAGTTTGTAGAGAGCTGTAGAGTCCTGAGATGGACTCACTTTTAGAGAAGTTGGTGGTGAACTGTCTCCCATGGGAGGGACCCCATGTTGGAGCAGGGGAAAGACTCTTCTCCCTATGTAGTGGCAAGAGACAACAGGTGATGACCTGACCATAACCCCCATTCCTTCTCTTCCTGCACTGATGGGGGAGAAGTTAGAGCTGGGAAGGAAGGAGGGGTGAGGGGAAGGTGTTTTTAGGGTTTTATTTTACCTCTCATTATCCTTCTCTGATTTTGTTAGCAATAAATTCAGTTAATGTCTCTGATTCTAACCTGTTTTGCCCATGATGGTGTTTGGTGAGTGATCCTTCCAAGTCCTTTTCTCAAATCTTGAACTTGTTGTTATACTTTATTTCCCCTGTCCATCTGCAGAAGGGAGTGAGAGAGAGGTCTTTGGTGGGTGTCCGGCATCTGACCATGGTAAACCCACTACATCAACTCTGAAATATTTGAGGAACTAATACCAGCGAGTCAAATTGTATAACGCTATTGTTGCCACATTTAAAATATTCTCAGTACAAATCTACAGAAGCAAAAAAAATCCCCAAAATCGAACTACTTCAAACCAGGCCATCTTAAATGAGATAGCACCTGCTATTCCACGACTGTCACACCCCAGCCATGCTACCACCACTGCTATAGACCACAGGCTATGTACCACAATGGTTAAAAAGATTTGTTCTATTAGTTTTCAGCCTTAGTTGGTTGGTGCCACATATGCTTTGTATATAGCACATATGTTTCACAATAGTATGTATTTATTTTTGAATACAGGCATGGAACCATGCATATGGTGCTCTGGTCCTGTTTTAGGTATTGTGGGCACTTAAAGAGGAAAAAAAACCCTAACAGCCTGCTGCTGGCCAAACTTGATTCCTGTAACAGTCGTTATCAAAGTTGCCTCTTACTTACTCGTCCTCTTATTTGCTTCATCATTCAGTTTCTGAGCTATTTCCTTCCGCCCCCAGCTTCCAGGAAAATTGTTTTGTGGTCTTCTGATACAATCTTGTAATACTTTGGGATAGTCCCCTGTTTTGTGTCAGGACAAATTGATCATGGTTGTGATACTCTTTCTAGAGTGTTAGACTTACTTGTGTGTGTGTATTTTGAGGGGGAATTGCTTACTGAAAATTTATTTTTGGCTAGCTTAAAGCTGTTAATGAGTTGGCTGGAATTTCATAAGTAGCTTCATTGAGGAAGGGGTGAAAAGTCCCTGCTAGTCAGAAATGCTATAATGGCTCACTTAGGAAATTCTGAAATTAAAAGTTTTGGATTTCAAGGCTAGAGTCACAGCAAGACTCAACAGTCAGGAAGCCACAGGGAAGCTACCTGCATGGCTGTGGGTGCAGCTCTGGCCAGGAGCTGCTGCAGGGTGCAAGGAGAGAGCTCTTGCAGGGACACCATCTTAGTGACACAGCCTGTGTCCTGGCTAGAGGGACAGCTGATGGGTCAGATGGTTCCCTGCTTCCTGGCCTCTGGTCTCACTCCCTGGCTGCTCCTGGGCCCAGGGTGGCCCTGCCTCTCCCCATTGTGCCAAGCTGGGGTCAGGCAGGTTGCCAGGGTTTTACAGCTGTGGCCAAGGGTGTCACCTGCTGCACCTGGGATGACGGCAGGAGCTGTGCCTGAAAGTGCACCAGCATTGACTTTGGGGACACACCCATCTTTGCTGAAGCAGGGACAGGCTGGAGGGTGGATAGCAGCATGCCTCTGCCTTCTGAACCCTGGCATGTGGGTGCACTGCTAGATGGATGGAGGAGGGCATCACACTGCTCCTGATTCAGAGCAGAGGTTTGCTTTTGGGTCTCCTGCCTCTTAGGAGGCTGCTGCCCTGGGCTGCTCAGTGCTTCTGAGCAGAGCTCTGCTGCCTCTGGAATAGCTCTGCTTTTTTATTGGTGTGTAAATACTTAGTCAGAGAAGTGATTTTCCTACATTGGAGATGAACATCCTATCTGTTTCATGTGTCCTACAGTAAAGGACAGTAGTTTCTTCTCTTGTCTACTTTTATAGATGTAATTTATTTATCTGCTACCCGTAAGGTTTTCTCAGACAAGGTACTGCAAAGGAAGCTAAGGTATACATTCACAGATATATTTAGCAATTACATCCCCTTGTGGATGTTCTTAATGCTTTGAATAGCTTACCCTACTTCGACATGAAGTAAGCTATCTGAAACAAGGGCATTTTTTCCTGGTGAATTGACTATTTGCACAACTTGCAACAGTTTTAAAATATGTGTTTTTCCTGTTCAGTGGCTGAAATAAAAAATTCATTATATGCACAGCTCTGCTCCTTGTGTCAGATGTATCATTGTCCATAATTAAATGGATGCATTTGACTACAAAGGTGTAATACAAATAAAGTTTCACGTGGTTGCCACTGCATATGCCATCTTTTCTTTCCAAATCTATTGCTAAGGTCAGTGTGAGGTATTTTCTTGTGTAAAACTGGTGAATTTTTGAAAACCTGAAAAGATCAAAATGAGACCTATTTAGATAGAGCAATTGAGAAGGAAAAATGTGAACTATATATAAAGTGTCTGGCAATGGTAGAATTGAACTCTTAAAAATTTAAACCCACTAAGGGAGTACTTTGTGTTATGGTGGGATGGGTCATATGATGTAACTTTTCTTGCTGTTGACCTGATATGGAGTCTGTTCTTACTGTTCTGATTTTGTGGAAATATTGCTGTATAAGCATAGTGGTAACTTCTTCGTACATGAGCTGTACTCAGTTCTGCTACACTTGTGTAAATAATTTTTACTCAAGTTGTATTGTGGAAGCTGAGAAAGAATGACCGTGAACCTGCCCTTAGAATTTCCTTGGGGGAGTAGGGACTTATTTTAAGAGACAAGATTCTGAGAAGGGAAATAAGGTTTCTTGCAGAAAGTTTGAGCTAACTGGCAGTACAGGAAAGATGAAAATGTAAACTCCAGTATTGGGTCAAACCTGCTTCTGCTAATATTTCACTTGCATTAGCTGCATGTAAAGACAACATTGTGTTTTATTGGTCTTTAACCGATTTTGCTTACCACTGGCAGGGAAGGAAGTCAGTAAAAGGGAACTGGTATTTTCTTTTCTTCAAGACAGACTTATGTCTTGAGGAGAATAAATTAATGTAGCATGGTTTTCTGTGAGGGTGCATATCTGCAAGAACATGAAATTTTTTATTGCATATTTTAATAATTAAAACTGTGTGGTGTTTTTGTGCGTGTGTGTTTTTCTATGTTGTAATTTGAAGAGGTTGCAGTGTCAGTTTTTAGTTCTGTCTTGTTGATTTATTTAGAATACCAGGTGATGCCAACCACTCTAAGGCTATGCCAGTGACAGGTTCTGTGGCTCTTGCTGTGCTAAACTTCTGCTGTTGTATTGAAGAGGCACCAAAATATTTTATTTATGGCTTAGGGTCAGCTACAAAAATTGAACATGTTGTTGCCTTAGACAACATTTTTTGTTTGTTTGTTTGTTTTTTATTCAACCAATAGTTTACATAAGGTGGCAGGAACATTTGTTAGCATTTGGGGACTTGGAATATTTACCCCTGCATGTGATTGAAATTTCCCTATAATTGTAGCCATGAGAATCAACTCGCATAGGTAACAACAGGGAGAGAGCTAGACCTTGTGCTAGAGAGCCAGGGTCTTACTCTTCAGTGCCAGGTTTGCCAGAAGTGCAGTAAACAAATCACTTGAGCTTAAGTTCCTCATTTTCTTAGCTGTAAAATGGGGTCAGTCCTCTTTATTTTCTCCATATGCAAAATTCAGATTCATTGGCATTTGTGGATTGTGTTGAGAAAATAAGTATATTTATATATTTGATTTCATAAAATGTAAATAAAATGTCTGCTTCTCTCTACTGGTGTGAATTAATACTGAAATTGTAAAAAAAAAAATGCAAGAGAGAACTTGCCTATTAAAACATTGAAGCAGTGGCCTTTTGCTGTTTTATTAAACAAGAATCAACCTAGATTGTTTTGAGTTAGCAGTATTTTTGTCTGCTTTTGTTATGAGATAAAACACCAAGTATTGACTTAACTTCACATTTCACAGGAGAAGAATTAAAAATTATCCCTGTGAAGGGTGACTATGGAGTTACTCTTTGAAATTCTAATTTAACACTTCAGTAATGGGTCAAGCCTGCTCTGAATCCTCTGTGGGATTATTTGATTTGCTGTCTGGTTAACCTCAAGGAAAATGGGATGTCTTTAAATTACTAGACGTGCTAGCTATCACCTTATAATGGAACCAAAAGGGAAAACTTGTTGTTTTAAATTAGGATTGTGACCTGATGACTAAGGCCTTGTATGAATGGGGCTTATTTTTAAGATCTAACTTAAGGTTCAAATTGTAGGGCGGTGATTTGGGGGTTTTTTATGTTTGTCTTTAGGGGAGGTTTTTTGATTATGTTTTTGTGTTTTTTTTAAACTGATCATCAGCCTTCTAATTGGAGATTAATATAATTGAGGGATAAGGGGGAAATGTCTTCTTTAACTGGGGGGGAGCTGGAGTTAGGGTTTATTATTTGTTTTGTCTTCAGTGTACTTTACACATGGAGAAGTGGAGAAGTTTTTATTTTGTGTTTCTTCTATTTGCATAAATGTTTGTGCCCCAACAGGAAGAATCTGTATTTTTTTCGTAATAAAATTGGTTATGAAATTAAATTCATGTGACTGGAACTGAAGGGAGTTCTGCTTTTTTTAAGTAGATAAAGAAGCAGTTTGTATATTTTGCAAGTTTATACATGTAAAGTTTATCCTGCCAAAACATTTAAAATTAATTTGCAAATTACTGAAATACAAGTACTCAGCTGTTTTATGCTGTGTCATACGTGAAGGGAGTATTTGGCAGTTATTTAGTAACTTCATTTTGGGGGAGTAAAAGTAGGGGGATTTCAGCTGAAAAATAATTTGCTCTGGTGTTTTACTTTTCACTATTTTATATTGGAAATTTGTTGCATGTTTTTGTTATTTACTTTTTCAGCCACGTTTCGCCTTTAAAAGGCATATAACAAAACTCGTCATAGCAGCTTGCTTATTTCTCTGTCTTAGAAGTTAAATTCAACTTTTAAAAAACATGTATAGTTTGTGATGTCATAGGATATAAATTAAGACAATGAAAAGCTTAGCATAATGCATAATTTTTAATGATGAGGAGTATTGAATGGAGACAAGCTGTGCAGTGTGCATTGCTTATACTGAGAAAAATTCACAAGACTTCTTGACATCAGTTTTGAAATGAGTACTGGGCTCAACTCCAGCACTGTTCTGAGTGTAGCCTGTCCTGCAGAACTTTCCATTGCCAATCTGCCACACACCACGTGCCTGTATTTCACTTAAGATTTCTGATTTGAGTAATTGGGTTTGTACATAGTTTGAATTGCATATTTAACAGAATTTTCTTACTGTTGCTTCTGGGAATTTTTTGTTCTCTTTTTAAATTAATGCAGCTATATTTATTGTGTTGTAGTTTGATACGTATCAATTTGAAATCAATGTTAAGTTGTATTTCAGTGTCTAGTATCATGTTTCTGAAGTTGGTAATTGATATGGAAATTGAAATCTTGACCAAGTCTGAGGATTTGCAGTTCTGGGAGGAAATACTAGGTAAAACAGCATAATCATCAGTTTTATACACATGTAGGGGAAGGGAATTTTTTTAGGTTACGAAAATCTTTTTGTACACTCTAAAAGCTGACACATACATAACTAATATAGTGCAATAAGTTTTATAAAGAGAGAAAGGGCGTGCGTTTATTTCACAGTATTTCGATCAAAGGTTTGTTTACAAAAGGGACAAAAAAGACCTGTCTACTGCATTAAAATGGATGTGATGGAGTGCTAGTTGCAGCAGAAGCAGGCAGGGCTGGGCTTGCAAGCCTCTATCAGAAGAATTGTTAGCATGCATGAGCTGGGCTGCTCGTCTGCTTCAAGCTGGATAGCTTTCTGCTGATAGGAGAGGTCCTACAGCCACCCATTTGCTGGTTACTAAAAATACTGGTGCTGGAGTAAGGAGAGTGCAGCAACACAGCACCAGAAAACCTCTGCAACCCTCCAAAATCTAGGATTTAACAAGTAAATGGTTAAGTCAAAACACACCATCTCTCTGTGGCAAGCAGAGTTACAGGCCAGCTCATCTCCTGAGTATGGCTTGGGCAGCATTCCCTGGAGGTCACTCATTTGGGCTTTTGGGGAAGAAGGTGGCTTAGAGAAGCACTGGTAAAAAAAGCTTTTGTTAGGGAGTGTTTTATTTGCTTCTCTTGTTTTTCCTAGGGGGGAAATACTAACTGAAGTGTCTTAGGGGAGTATGGGGAGTCAGTCAATGGCCAGACAGAAACTTCTAAGTATTACTGTGAAATAGAAATCCTCAGATTGAGGCTCCTATGAAGAGTGAAGAAGAGTTGATTTTATTATTGACAGATGAAGTCCATCTTGATTTGTCTTCTCCTTAACTGTGAAGTGACCCTTCAGAAGGTGAAAGGTGGTTCAAACTCTGATTAGCTGAGATTTGGAGATTTCCTGAATATAAAGTTACATGTTTTGCCAAATGATATGGCCACAAATCCTCAGGCTTTCTCTAAAATTCCAACTTGACTCAAAGAAGAAAAAAAGAATACCACGTAATAACATAATTTACACAGACTGTTTCATGTGACAATGTTTTGTTTTTGCTAGCTACTGTTTTCTCTTAATATTATTTTTTAACAGTAGATCTGTGGTTTAAGCTGTATTTCAGATGTGCCTTGCTTCAGTATTTATGTACAAAACACCACTAAGAATAAAAGAAGAAATGCAGCTTTTTCTTGTTTTTTTTCAAGCTTGCTTTTACAGCATGCACAGAGAAGTGATAAATATTTTCACAATCCAAATGGAAAACTTTCTCAGTGTTGTAGGTATCATTTGTCATGAAAGAACTAGTCACTCAGCAAACCATTTGTGTAGGTAATTCATAAGACATTTTCTCTTTGAGTTCACAGCATTTTCCCCAATGGCAACAACTGCTTTCATGTGAAACCAGTAGTAAGAACATGTATTGATGTATTTTTAATTTCGTTTAATGTAATTGAACACCTGGAAGTAGACAGGACCATAATCATGTGAGCAGCCAGGTTTCCACCGAACCTCAATTTGCAAATGGCTACTACAGTTATTTAATGTCTAATCTTTGTTCATGATCCTCAGTTTAGTGGCCTGTGCCATTGTTAGGGTTGGTTTGACATCTGGCCAATATTCCTAACTGCTTACTATTAAGTACTTAGCATGCTTGTTGCTCTGTGTGAAATTAATGTATATTAAGATTCACAATGGTCTTGTGAGGTAGGGGTTGTACAGGAAAGTCAATGGCAGAAATTAGGTTAAGAGACTAAACTGTGTGTCTTCTAGATATTAATGAGAAAATCAGTAGGGTGATGGCTAGCAGCAAATAAGATAGTTTAATTTGTAGGCATTGATGATAGCTCAGTCAACTGGGTTTCATTTGTAGAAGCACACTACAGAGTGAGAAGTTGGTAGCTCAGTAGTAACTGTGCAAACAAGCTCCATCCCAGTGAACTTTTTGCCTTCCAGCTCTGTGCTGTGTTTGTATTAGTTGGGTCTTTAACTACAGAATAAATGAAGAAGAAAAATAACTCTCTGGCAAAAACTAAGATGAACACTTCATAAGGTGTTTAAGAAAAACAATCTTGATTTCCCTCCCTTCCCCCTGCCTTCTCTGCCTTCACAGTCTCTGCTTTCTGCTCATGTCCAGCTAAGATAATATAGTAAATGTCTGAGCTCTTGCAAGTAAGGCTGTCACATTGATGTTTAACTGACTTTGAAACACTGCAGCTGTAAAGGGGAAATGAATTCTGTTCTCTGTCAAAGCCTGTAAAAGAGTGTTTGTGTTAGCAGCTACTGAAGATGGAAGTGTTTATTCCATGACTGCATTGGTTGTCAAAGCTGGACGTATTTTCCTGTATTAATAATATTTGGAATTTTTCATTAGTTATCATTTCCTGTTGGTTCTTAAAAGGAGTATTGAGATGTTGATCACCGTCTCAATCTTTTCAGCTCTTCTGAATCTTTTCAGCATTTGAATGGAAATCATGGAATTCCTTTAGGATGGGGGTGTATGTATCTACAGGCATGTGTGATTATATATTATATGAAACTTTTAAAGTGTTTGCAAATGTCTGATACTATTTGATCCCAAAAGGCAATAGCTTTCTGTGCAAGAGATGGAGGGGCAACTCTTCCAGTTTGTCAGGTGATGGAAGACTGAATATGCATGAAATGCAACTTACTACTCATCTCCTTTTTTTTTCCGATGACTTCTGTCACAGACTTTTGCTACTGACACATAGTGGTATCTTGATATGAGAAGTCTGACCAGAATCTGGATGCTTACTGTTACTGAAGCATATGTTATGCTGTGTAATTTATTTCAAAAGTAGCTTATCACATGCACTTACCAAATCCTAGCCATTCAACACAAACTAAATCCTTCTGAAGTGTTTCTGATGCATTGTTGCTATAGTGAGGGGGAAAAAAGGTGAGGTAATGGAGTTGGAGTATTTTTGGTTTGTTTGGCTATTTGAGACAGATCATCTAGAGCTGAAACTTAATTAAGTATAAGGGTTTGAAACTGGAAACAATAGCCATGTTAAGTAAGCCTGTCACGATCTTGGCATCCTTAGAAGAGAGAGCAAGCAGTGAGGGAAGCTGGATTTGTGCTGGTATTGCTTCCAGTGGTATGTAACTTACTAATTACCTTTGCTGTGAAATGGTTGGTAAAAAGCCAAAATACTGCTTCCTTAGTTCCCTAGGATCCTTGTTTTGAGAGGATTATACTTCCTCGTGTTTTTACAAGAATTACGTGGATGCCAGAATGTTTCCCAAGTTTCTCTTTGATGATCGGTACAATGTAACAGCGAAGGCTTACCAAAAATTGCCAAGGAAGTGAGCAGGAGAGAGATAAAAAGGTGTGAGAATAAATGAATCTGATAGTTGTGTATTTATGTGTCTTCCCTACCTTTGTCCTTTTTAGTCTGGTTTCTGAAGGAAGTGAAACCCATGTGGTCGTGGCTGAGATAAAACATGTTTATGTGCGTTTGTGGGATAATGTGTGTGTGTTTGCCCTTTTCTTCCACTGCCCCAAAGGAACTGTGCTTCTACAGGGTATAAGAAATAACATCATCAGGTATATGACTGTCATCCTGTTAGTGAAGAAAGGACCTTACCTGTTGACAGTCCTTGTGTGGCATCAGAAAATCATGCATCATCATCATCAAGAAAAATTATGGATGGCTGAGGATACAAAGTCAGTCAAGTGCATGTTTGTCAGACTAAATTTCCATGCTCCTTACTCTCTGCTTGTCAGCTGGGGATTGAAACACTTTTTCATGCCACAGAGTGATTATGAGGTTTAAGACATTTTATATTAAAAATCAGACGATAAATTATAGGAAGACACTGTCTTATGTGGTTCAAAATCTGTCGGAAAAAAACATGTACAATATTAATATAATCTTCTGAAACGTATATGGGTCTTTAAAATTTACAACTCCCTTTCTTATAAGAAAGTGTGAAAAACTCCATACACTGAGAAATTCAGGTTAAATCTGCAAATTAAAAATGCTTTCATTGTAAAAAATTAAAATTACTACTGATGGTTGTAGTCTCAGTTTTCATTTATGAATTGGCCATAATGCTAATTAGCCATAACATTAGCCATGGTGTTCTCTGGCAGTGGATCAGTACAGGCCTTCATTTGTCCTTCCTCACATTTAACATAATGATTTTGACTGTCAATGGTGCAAGTTGTTTGTTTCAGCTTCAGATAATCAATCTGATTAAATATCTTGGTGGTATTTGATATTATACAGAAAGCATTTGAAGTGGCAGTAATACTTCACTGAGCTACCGCTCAATGTGGAAAGATTCATTTTAGTAATCTTGGTGATAACAAAAAGTTACTGAAAATAGTGAGGTGTATGTATGTATCTATCTTTTGCCATAAGTGATTGTAGACTGACACTGCTATGAGTTGCTGTTTGGATGAGTGAAAGCAATGAGATTTATGCAGTTAATCTATACTAAGTAACATGATTGAGGGGAAAAGTTCTTTGAGTGGTAGCATGGTAGAGGCAAGTGTCACAAACTCAAGGTGTTACTGACCAGTTTTGTGTACATCACACTGCTCTGTGGTAGAAAATGCCCTCGGTCAGGTCTGATACTCCTGGTGAGGCCAGCTGTACTTCAGCCAGTTTTAACCTAGGCTTCATTATTTCTGAATTTCAGTGGCTGGAAGACTTTGCTTCAACTTACCTTATAAAAATGACACCTAATAAAATTTTTCTACTGAGGCTTTCCTTAGGAAAGCCCATCACTTCACAGCTTCCAGTAGGACTCACCAAGTCCCGTGCTCCAGTGTCTTTGAAAGCCAAGAGTTGTAGTTTTGTCCCTTAGGTCTCACCTGTCTTCCCTTCTGTCTTGAAAGTCAGTTTCAGAGAGAATAAAACTTTTCTATTTCATAACATGAAGGCAGAAATTAACTTTGCAAATTAAAAGGATCCCAACAACTGAACTAAATAAATTTAGTTTCTAGTGAAAACTTTATTCATTTACCTTCCTCAGTGTTTAAATAAAATGTCACTGTGTGCCTGGTATGTGAATAAATGCAGACCTGATTTAGCTTCCTGATTACAGCAGAAAAAAATTCGGGCATACTTTTAAAGGAATGGTTATTTAAAAGTAATGTGTTTTTGTTGCAACATGATTATATATTTAACAGGATGCTAGGCTGGAGTCTTTATGACTAACTCTTATTACTACTGCTCCTTTGGTTTCCAAGGAGAAGATGACTATAATGATATATAAAATCTTCAGATAGGTAGCATAATCTTGGACAACTTTCTTTCTTGTCCCATGGTACAAATGATTGCTCTCAATCATTATTTTATAAAGAAACAAACTAAATTCAAAACTTACATAAGTATAATATTTTCATTTTCCTTCCAACTTCTTGCTAGTCTGTATGGACTGTAAGAAGATTGTAATGGAACCGCATCCTGAGGTTTTAGTGCTTCATGTGCTTAAGTAGAATGTGTAACTGGAACTGTTGTTTGATGTAGAGGAAAAGCATTGTTGTTTAAAAATCAGCAAGATATACCAAAATAATTAACTCTTTGAGAAGGAATCAAGCAGGCAATTATTGGGAAGAATTTCTTCCCCCCTCTTGCATATGTTTTTAAAATACTTTTCTTACTGACAAAGGTAAGTATATAATGAATAGCAAGCATTCCTTGACCCCATGTCATTTGCTGCTTAGGAACAGTATTTACCTACAATAGCTGTAAAGGCTTGCATGAGTAATAGCTCATGCAATAACTCCAGGTAACTCTTTCAAAAAGCCTTGTGTGGAAAAGAAATAATTTGGGACAGAGTTTCATTTGAGATTCAGAAGCATTAAGCATGAATATTTTTCTATGGACCACCAGGCGTGTTCAATTACTTTGGTAGCAATGCAGATGCATGCATTTTATGATTGTTCTTTAAAATACCAGGAATGTTGCTGTCAGTGTGCCTTTTACCATCATATATTACCATGATTTGACAGCTGACAAAACAAGCATGTGAAGGCTGACATTTGTGCCAGATGTCTTTCATTATATATTTTTACAGGCTTAATTTTTCATGTGTGCACTTTATATTGGCAGCTTTAATATATTTTGCAGATGAAGCTTGATTGTTTTTCTTTTGTGCACATTTATATTTTAGTAGATTAAAATTTTACCACAAAATGTACTTATAATTTAAATTGCTGTGCAGATAGTAAAAGCTTAGTGAAAATATGACTTGAAAAGGTTCAACCATTCTTTAGACTTTAGAAAAAAGAATTGAAAGTACCTTATTCTGATAGAGAAGCTTTTGACCACCTGAAGAACTTTACACTCCATTTTTTTTTGCTGCCTTTTGGTGACCCTTGAGAAACTCGTGTGATACTGCTTTAAGGAGCAGAATCCTGTTATCCATAATCAAGTATGTAATTTAAATTTTTTCACTGACTTAGCTAGATTCTGTTAATATATGTTATGAATCCCTGACAAACAGGTAAAGTACCTTCTGGCACCTTGTTTCCTAATGTGTCTGGGAAGTGCCTCCTATGAAGCAGCTAAATGCAATGGAGTCCTTTGGTGATCCCGTAGCTCATGCTATATATTCACACCAGCTCTCAGCCCCTTTTCAGAAGAATATCTTAGGAAATGGTAGTGGAGGGTAAGAAACATTATTTTAATACTTTAACAAGTGTCAGAAGTTAAATAGGGTAGAATTAAGATTTTTGTTTTCTTTTTCTCAGAGATAGTAAGACATCTGATTATGGTGCTGGACATTTTTTTACAAGCTGTGTTGATGAAAGGGAAATTCTGAAATAAGGAATAGTCTCTACTGTAGCATTTTCGTGTAGTGACAGGAGTTCAAGTTGTAAAATTGCCAACTTGCCCAAGCCAGATAATGGTTTTAAATACCTGTAGTAAGCACCAGGACTGTTGAGTGCATTGTCTCAAGGTGATCCTCAGTCTCACTCAAAGGTTCATAATGAATCTTATTCTAATAGCACTCTCTTGAGAATGTAATTGCAAAGGAAATGGTTTTGGTTAGTTCTTTGATGACATCTGCCTGATAGAACATGAATGCTGCTAACCTGAAGTTGAGCTGTCTGTAGTTGCAACAGTGACCCTTTTCCTCACTCCCATGTGGTGACAAGATCAGTGAAAAGGAACAGAAACTGGATGCCATTGCTTTTGCCCTAATACATTTATGATCCGCTTCCAAATGAGATTTGGTTCTGGAGAAAACAGAATGGTAGGAAAAAGACTTGTGGTTACAGCAATAAGATGGTTATGGTTATCCACTACAGTCAGATGAAAATGATGGAATAAAATTTAATGAGTATTTTTAAAACAATGAATGTAATTGTTGACACATTTATTTCCTTTTACATAATGTCCCACTCACATACACATTTGTTTTGCTCTGCTGTACTTTACAAGACTCTTATGTTTGCACCTAATGTTGCTGTAATCCTGTCCTTGCTTTTCTCAACTCCCTTAAGAGCTTTCAAATAATGGTTTGAAATGTTAGCACTTCTTTTGAAAAATATTTTTCCTCAGCTTTCCAAATGAACGCCACTTTGAATTGTGCTTATGATACTTTTCATTTTTCTGCATTTAAGAAACCAAAATGGAGTGCTGTCATCCTTTGTTTCCCTTTGGTAACAAAAACCATAAAAATGAATAGGGCCTAATTTGTGCCAGTAAAACTGGAATGTTATCTGCATACATTTGAACACAATTCAGAATTCTAGTCTTATAAAAATCTTCTCTCATCTCCCTTTCCTAAATGCAGAATTTTTGTGCATTTTAATATAATACAGTCATGGAGATAAATGAGAATTTTGAGCTCCAAAAAGGCTTTAAAAACTTAAGATACTTGTTTATTCTACCCAAGTGACAAGCGTTTTTGGCAAAAAGACTGTTATGGCATGTTAGTTCCTTTGTAAATATATTAATTTGTATATTTGACTGCAGATATTATGATGGATATTTTTATAACCATACTTTAAGGATGTTTTATTCTAAGATATTACGATTTCAAAGTATATGAATTTCTGTTGTACTGTTTATATCAGCAATAACCAGGAAGTTCTAAATTAAGACTGACACTTATTTTTCATGTGCAAGTGTATTCTAAGGTTTCTGTGTCCAGAACTGCTAAAATGAGAGCTGAAACAGTGATTTCAATACTCATGAATTTCTGTGTTTGTTTTAGGATGGCATTGTTTCAACATAATTATGTGAATTAAGTATTTATATGCTTTCCATATATCTCAAAATTTGGTCAGTAGAAGAAGTTAAAAGTCTAGCCTCTTGTGATTCCAATAACTAAGTAAATTAATAAATTGTCATAAACTCTGGCAGAAGCGGAGAGATTGGGCTATTGCATCTAGTGCTGTTCTACAAATTAAATGAGTGTTTAGTGCTCTCCCAAGTGTAATACACAAATGGATGTTACTGAAATATGCACTGTTATTATCAGGCAAAAGATTTAAGAGAAAAAACCCTTAGAGTAACAACTCTGCTTTTCACATAAATGCCTTTTATTCCTCTCCTCTACATGCTGTTTTCCTGTCCTTTTTCTATCTACTGGTGTTGCATCACTTGCACACTTGGTTTTTAAAGGCTCTTGTGAAAGTATCACTCTATTACTTCCAGCTGAGTAAGTACTCAGTTGCACCTCATAAGCTTTCCAAGTCACGTCTTACAACAGTGACAACGCTGTTAGGAAAACAACTGTTTTTTTTAAGCGCCGTTCTTGTTCTCGCACACCACGCTAGCGATGCTCGGAGCTGATTGTGGGCCTATCGATGAATGATGCTGCAGTAATTTCAATTATTCTATCCAGCGGTGATGTAGATGTTGATCGGTTTTCAGATACTAATCCCGTTCCTTAATATAGCAGTTGGCCACATGTGCGAGCTCGTCCTGTTAAGGAATGGCCTTCGGGGAAAATGAGTTCTGAAACGTTTGGGCACAGAGTTCATGCATTTCCTAGGAACTATAAAGTTAAAGAAGAAATGGCAGATGATTTCAAAGGCAATGACAAAGTACCACTGGCCTATGTCACTGAAAAGCAAATAAAACAGTCTTTGTAAGACAGAGTATAAGACTTATTTTCCTCAACTGCATTTGGTAAAAACGGTCTTTAATCTTTTAAGCAAAATTCTTGGGCTATTCAAGTGCTGTCAGTAGTGAAAAAAAGTTGAAAGTGACATGCAAGGCGGTTTTTCTTCTAGCGCAAATTCAACTGTTCAGCCTTAAGGTCAACAACTTTTGTCACCAGGAATGTAATGTAACCAATAGCAGAGTAAAATCTCAGCCTAGATACTTAGGGATGATTCCTGTCCTGTTGTATGTAAATTAGTGGGAATTCTTGTGAAAGAGGCTTTCCACATCAGGAGTGCTTTGGAGAGTGTCGGTGCAGGTGTCAGCTGCCTTTCATTTGCTGTCTTAACTGCTTGTTATGACCATCTTGCTCTGAAAAGTTGTGCATAAATAATTACCTGTCATCCCACTAATAGCACACGGAGTTGTGATAGGAAAGCCATCTTTGAATGGCCTATGCACAAAAGGACAAGCACTTTTTCTGTGCATTGGGTTGTATTTGAAATTACTTTTTGCTGGAGTTTTTCTTTGAGCTGTTGTTCTTCAGCTCTGTAATTTCAGAAGACTGCCATATATAAAGTTCAAATCCCTATGGTAAAGTACTAGTACTCTTAAGTCCATTTTTAACATAATTTTTTTGCTGGATTATGGGTTCTTGGTTTAGTTACCTATCTTTAGCCAAATATTTTTGTCTGGTAGGGCCAATTTCAAGATCTGTGGCGAAAGTATGTTTAATGTAAGATCCAAGGACAGCTGTGAAGGATATGTATATGTGTGTGTGTTCAAAATAGAATTAAGAATAAATCATCTGTTTTTTTTTCTTTTTGACCTTTTTAAACTAAAAAAATATGTTTCACTGGATTTCCTCATTACTGTGATGTGTGGAAGCTTTGTACTTTTTTGTTCTACCTTGTTCTTAGCTTGCTTTTCATTGCATCTTTCATTTACTTTGGCTCCTATGAAATATGAGAGTCAGATTTCTAATGTACAGCATGTTGGAACAGGTTTTACTGCATCTCCTTTCTTTCCATTTGTGTGTTTGGGTACACACAGGTTTGAATTATCTACCTTTGCTTGCTGATTAGAACATTTAATTTCTTTGCAGGGTTGAAAAGATTTACTTCTGTAGATCAATACAGATTTACCTGTTTTGAGCTTAACTTGTAGTTGTTACATGTCTTTGTACTTTTTTTAGATATGACTAGCTTATTTGAAATTAACTTTTGGTCAGAAGTCAACAATATTGAGAGGGAAAAGACCTCAAGCAAACCAGGTATATATTCCAGCCCTTGGGGTGGCTAACATTTTCTGCTTACTGTCAGAAGCACTTCAGAACTACTTTCACATAAAAACTGGATTCATGTTTTGCTCTTTTTTGAAGCATAGTTGAAGGAATATATTTTGATGGTACCTCTAATATATATGCAAGGCCTTTCTAGGCCCACTTTTAGTAATTTGTGATTTTTTTGTGTTCTGAGGGACTGCAAGGAGAAATGTTCTTAAAATTTGTTTATATAGCTATTCTTGCATGATATTTGTACATGGTGTTTCATAAAACCTCTTACTAGCTGCTTTAATATAAGACAGAAGAAAAAAAATCTGATAATAGTCTGTATTTAAAGTTTGCTTTGTGGAGTTAGTTGTTTAGAGGACTCATATGTTTTACAGCAGGCCAAAATCATGCCATCTTTTTAGTATGTGCTGGTTTTTACAGTTGGAGCAGTTGCTGATGTTGTTGAGGTTTCTAATACCTCTGTCATGCTTTATGTGCTCTGTCTGGCTTTATATGAACATTTTAGTTATTTTGGCTTAGTCATTTATGTGTTTGTTTGTTTGTTTGTTTGTTTTTCTGCCAAGGTTCCTAAAAACTGAGGCAGTAATAGTTTGTTCCTTGACACACTTTCGTGCTTTACTGGGACATAGAGAACTCTTTAGGGAATTTTGCAAAACTTCTGTCATTATAACTGTGCATCAATTTGTTCATGTAAGAAACCATGTTATGCAGCAACTGAAGGGTTGCAGCAGCCAGTCCTATGCTTAGTTCTCCAGGTTGTGCTGCTTGTGCAAAGTATTGATCTTCAGCATGTTTAGCAATCTTTGCTGGTTGCCCCTTTGTACGTTTCAGGATTTGTCAGACATGGGATATGTTGCCCTGGAAAAGGGCTCATTTGACAGGAGGCTTTATGTTCTCCCTTTTGGGACTTTTCCAAATATTATGAAGCTCAATTTAAATTTTGCAGGAATGTTCAGGCAGTAATCTCAGTCTTAAGTTTTAACACATGTTGTATTAGTTGTTCAATATGTAAGAGGAACCTGAATGTTTCAAGGTGTTTATTTGAAATCCTAGTTCACAGGGACGCTTGTTTCAAGAACTGAAATGTGTTGCATTTGTGTGACATGGGGCAGAAATCAATATGCTACCATATATACTTGTTAACTAATACCATAAATTAATGGAAGTACAGTGTTTATTTAGAATAATACTGCTTGGAATAATGCTTAGGGAAAAAATTACCTTTTTTTTTACAAAAAGTAATGAATTCTAAAACTGAGGGAGTGCTGACATGCCTTTTCACTGTATCATAGAGTAGGGAAACCTTGCTCTGTTCTTTTATTCAATTCTGTACAAATCCTGTGATTACTTGAATTACTGGATTATCTTTTAAACCTTTTTGACTGCACAGAAGGGATGCACTGATGTGGCACTTGCTGTGATTGTAGGAAACCCAGAAGATGATGTTTTGAATGGTTGAGTGGAACCTGCTGTGTGTTCTGTAAATAACAAAATTTAAAAGCACAGACCTTTAACTCCTCACTTACACCCGGTGTTTGTATGGTGCGTGTGTTACCTAGGGAAGTTGAGCTGGCAGAGGCAGAGTACACAGAGCAGCATTCCACAGAACTTGTGACTTTGTACCCAGAAAGTGTTTAGCAACCTGTAGAGGTTGTAACAGCAAACATTTTAACTAACTTTGAAAAAGTTGCTATTACAGGAAGAAAATAATAATTTAACCTTAAATAAACACTTTCTGAAACGTAAGGGAAAAAGTTTTACTTTGTGGTATTGTTTCTGGGTGGATTATGAACCTATACAAAGGTTTTGCTTCTTCTTTAGTGTAAGAGTTCATCACAATGGATGATTGGTAGGATGATTTTATACATCATAAATAGCAAAAAAGGATAGCTCAATATGTAGCTGAGTTAGGAATAAAACTCAGATTTTGACAGGGCTATGTAAATCTGACTAATCAGTAAAAAATGCAGTCTGGAACACATACATACTACCTGCCTGTCTGAGGTGTGTGTCTTGGCAAACTCCATTGGTCTTTTATCAGGTGTACAAACTAAAAGGTAAACACAGTAGGTATCAGGAAGACTAAAAGCTCAGTTCTGGAGCAATATAGCATTGCCAGGATGTAGTAATTATGAGGCCATAGGAAGTTTAATAGCAATAATGATAGTGAAATTGTTAGCAATTTAAAATACCTTAAGTCCATCTGGAGGTGGGTGAGACTTTTGAAGCACCTTCCTTTTCTCCCCTTATGACTCTGTGTCTTTGCAATCAGGTTGTCTTTAACCACTGATAGGTTTTGAATGTTGAGCACTAGTGGAATGTATTGTATTTTGGGTATTTTTGTTGTACTGTCTGAAGATGAACAGATCCTTTAACATGGGTTTATTTGTCAGCTATGTATAAAATTAAGGTCTTCTACGTACTCTGGAGTATATACAGATCCATGCCACTTTGAAATGAGTGTTGTGTCTACCTGAAAGGCTGTTGTGCCAGCTCAGCACAAAGATATGCATTACCATACTGCTTTAAGGCAGAAATTGCTCCTGCGCTTGCGCTCAAGCTAAGGGCTGGCTCAAGCTAAGGAATAATTTCCTGCTTGCTTCCTGTGCTTGTGTGTCACAGAAGGGTAAATGAGAGATTGTCCAGGTCTGACAAATCTGTTACTTGTTGGTGTGGAGTTTCAGGGCTATTTAAGGAATAAAGTAATGCTTCTGATTTGTTTGCCAAGGATAGTGAATGCTACTGTAGAATTTCAGTGAGTTGTTTAAACTATGAATTTGAGTACTGACTACAGTGGTGTTTCCTAAGCAGTTATTGCAATAAAACATTGTTTGAGTGATGTTCCAAAAACCTCTTTTAATTGGCTTAGAAAGCTAATTAAGGAGAGGTCCTTCAGGTCTTGAAAACCTTGTGAGAGTTTATATTTGCTTTTCAGATTTAAAAGAGGTTACATAATTGATTAGGATGCCTCTACCTTTCAGACTAAAAAGGAACACAGCTCCAAAGACACCAATTTGCCAAAATAGCTTGGATGTATTTAAAAACATTAAATAATGAGTAGTTTTTACTTGGGTACTGTTTCTATAGAACCTCTAACCTCTAATCATTACTGAATATGTATGAAAGAAAAGGTTAACTATTTGAATTCTTAAACATATTGGGGTTTTTTTGCTTTTTTGTTTTTATTCAAATTGAGCCAGGATATTCCAGAACATTTTAGCAATGGAATAGCTCTCCTCCTGCAGTATATTCAAGACCACCATGCATTTCTAATGGAGACTTAGAGGGAAAAATGCCCTAAATAGAACCATGTGCCAGCCATGGCCTTTTGGATCACTGTTTGGAAACCTGCTGCTTTTTAATATTTACTTCTAAGCCTATTGTATAATACTTTTGGCCACTGCATGAACATGCATTTTAGTAGTGTTAATACTGTAAAAATCGTAACACTGACTGTCATGATTTTCTTCTTAGATAAATCTCCTACTATTACAACATTTTTCCAGCTTTTTAGTGTTTGGTCTGCTGTATTGGAAGATGTGTAAGTTTTTACACTTGAGTAACTGTACATGTGGAATCACTTAAAAAGGAGAATAAATACATTTCCACATATGGACTTTTCACGAGGCCTGATTTTCAAAGCAGCAATTAAATACATTCTTCTTTTTGTTGTTTTTTTTCTTTTTAAAGAAAACATTTACATAAGAGAGAAACATGTACCTTATTAAATAGAGCTGAAAATAAGGTGTGCTAATTTTTTTCCTTGATTCAGTGTTTAAAATATGTGAGCAAGTCCGGCTTTTGTAACTGATTACTATGGACATCACAACTTGAAGATTATCAAAGTACAGTTGCAAAACTGCAGACAGTAACAGAAAAAGGTTAATACTATTAAATTTATTCTTGTGTTCAGGTTGAAAAGGTATAGAATGAAGTCTGAGTTGCTTGTGTGCTAAAAATTTTCAGGTTTTGGTTCATAGTAATTCAGAGAGTGGTGGTGAAGGTGCTACATCCAGCTGGGGATCAGTCACCAGTGGTGTCCCTCAGGGTCTGTGCTGGGGCCAGTTCTGTTCAATAATTTTATTGATGACATAGATGAGGGTATTGAGTCTATCATTAGTAAATTTGTAGATGACACTAAGGTGGGAGTGTGTGTCGATCTGCTGGAAGGTAGGAGGGCTCTGCAGAGACACCTGGAGTGGTTGGATGGATGGGCAGAGTCCAGAGGGATGAAGTTTAATAAGTCCAAGTGCCAAGTCCTGCATTTTGGCCCCAATAACCCCCTGCAGGGCTACAGGCTGGGGACAGAGTGGCTGGACAGTGCCCAGGCAGGAAGGGACCTGGGGGTGCTGCTCCACAGCTGTCTGAACGTGAGCCAGCAGTGTGCCCTGGTGGCCAAGAAGGCCAACAGCACCATGGGCTCTATCAGGAATGGTGTGGCCAGCAGGAGCAGGGAGGTCATTCTTCCCCTGTACTTCCCCTGAGGTCACACCTTGAGTGCTGTGTCCAGTTCTGGCCCCTCAGTTTAGGAAGGACACTTAGACTCTTGAGCATGTCCAGAGGAGGGGAACAAGGCTGGTGAGGGGCTTGGAACACAAACCCTGTGAGGAACAGCTGAGGGAGCTGGGGTTGTTCAGCCTGGAGAAGAGGAGACTCAGGGATGACCTTATCACTCTCTACAACTCCCTGAAAGGTGTTTGTGGTCAGGTGGGGTTGGTCTCTTTCTCCAGGCAGCAACGGACAGAACCAGAGGACACAGTCTTAAGCTGCACCAAGGGAAATATAGGTTGGATATTAGGAAGAAGTTTTTCACAAAAAGAGTGATAAACTACTGGAATGCTCTGCCTGGGGAGGTGGTGGAGTCACCATCTCTGGATGTGTTTTAAAAAAAAAAGGAGACTGGATGTGGCACTCGGATTAGTTAGGTGAGGTGTTAAGGGCATGGGTTGGACTTGATGGAGACCTCGAAGGTCTCTTCCAACCTAGTGATTCTGTATGATTAGAATACTTGAAAATAGCATCATTTTTTCAGTCTTAACTGTAGTGCTATTTCTGTGACATTAGCAGACCTCTTGAATCTAGTGGCTTTTGGCTTTGATTTTTAAAGGCAATTTCTCATTATGTAATTATTTAATTGTCTTAATGTTTGAGTTGAAACTTGGTATGCTGGGTGTATGCCCAGACTGCCCAGGGTAGCTGTTCATTCAGGGTACCAGGTGTGCACAGCTGCCCAGAGCTGTTTGCGTGTGCTTTGCCCTCCAGCAAAGGTACAGCAGCATCAGCTGTGCCCTTGTCACATATAGCTGTACTCTCCTCTTTACCTGAAGGTAGTTAGGAGTCACTTCTAATGGGAAGTTCTAGTTAAGCTCTCTGTATTTTGCCATGACGTAAGTCATGAGTTGTTTGCTTTGATTTTTGTTTCTTGGTACCAAGATCTGTGTAAGATGGCAGGCAGTAGGTGCTTAGCCCATGAATGTCCATGTGTAAATTTTGCTCTACAGACTCCCATTTTCTATTTCCCATATATTTCCCATTATATTTTATATTTCCCATTTGTGATCTGCTTTGGCTGTATGTCTTTCCTGTGCCAAGTGAGTGCTAGGCTGCTAAAGTGCTTGATGTTGAGTGTGTGCTGGAGGGTCCTCTCTGTGACTGAACCTGCAATGAAATTTTTTATTTCGTTATCTGGAGAGCAGGCAGGTCCTGTCTTGTTGGTGGCCTAGGGGCATGCCTAAAGAAGCAGGGTAGTTAAAACCAAAATATTTGGTCTTTGAAATGCCTCTTGGTTGACAGTTTTGCAGAGGGTCTGTTTTCTAGCTTTCCACCCCTCTTCATTTCTAAACTCTCAGTGGAAACTTTTGGGAATTCTGTGAGGCTGAGGAGTCTGCAATACCTGTCTAAAATGATTCTTAGTAGAAAAGTAATGAAGTTCTGGTGTGACTCCGAAATGCTGTCTCCGTTCTAGAGTCCTGCTTTGAAGTTGCCTCTGTCACATGTTTTGGCTGCAAGAGCCAGCTCCAGGAGACAGGTGATCTTGAAGAACTACTCTGACCCACTTCATCCATCTGTCTGGGCTAGTGGTTACTCTTCTCTCTGGAGCAGGAAAAGATCAAAGGTGCCCAGGTGTGGCTCAGCATTACTTGCTGCACAGAGCTGGCTAAACAAGGGGATAAGAGAATTCATGAGGGTTTCTCCAAGCAGGCACACCTCCTGTGTCAAAGTTACATCAGTTCTGTGAGGTTGTTAGGGATTACATACCAGGAGGATTACGTACCTTGGAGTCAAGTCTTCATCCTGCATCTTTGGGATTGATCAAAGTATGACTGTCTCTGTGATGTTAATGTTGATATGCTGGTACTTCATGGTAAAGATGTTTTCTTCTAAGACTGCTTGGTATCTGATACAGGTCTGAAATCTTCTTCCATGTCTGTCTAGTCTCTGTAGTATTTAAAAAGTGGAACTTTTTCCCCTTAGTGGATTTCTTCCTTTACTTTGGTATCTCTTCAAGAAATTTCCTTGTTAAAGATTATTTGCTCTGTGAGGTCTTTCTTTAAAAACTGTAGATGTTTCTTTGAACACTATTCACACCATACAGAACCACTGAGCTCTAGCCCGTAGATTATATGAATATAGAGTTGGGAGTTTTTTCTTGGAGAGTCTGGTGACTGTGCTCAGCAAAGCATGTTTCTTTCAGGTGTCATTGAGGCATATATGATCCCAAAGTTGAATGAATCTTTCATACTTTAAACTGTAGCAGGGTATGAATGTCGAAATAGTGTTTGATGGGCACATCATAAATGAAAAACTTACTTAGGCTTTGGCTGTTGCATTTAGAATTTGTGGAGTCTCCATCCCTGGAGATTCTCAAGGCCCATTTGAACCATGTCCTGTGCAGCCTGCTGCAGCTGACCCTGCTTTGAGCAGTGGGTTGGACTAGATGATCTCCAGAGGCCCCTTCTAACCTCAGCCACTCTGTGTCACTGTGTCTCCAGTGTTGTTTCCCCAGTTTGGGGAGGAGGGTGGGACGGGAGGGATAGCTCCATGCAAGTCGAAACAGCAAGAAGAAAATTTCAGATGGTACTGGCCTCTCTTTGAGATTATCTCTCTGATTATGTCCCAGCTACAGCCCTGAAGCTGTAGCAGGTGGCCCTGAAGCTGGTCCAGTAGCAGGATCAGTTGAACCTGCAGCTGTGGATCAGGGCTTTGCCTGATTCCCACAGTATACCCCTCTTACTTCACTCAGTGTGAACAGCTCGGTGTCCTATGACCAGAAAAGATAGAACAGAAGTTGGTAGACATGGGGAAATTAAAAGCACGACAGTTGTCAACTGATTTGTTTTTTATCATTCCATTCCCAGAATTAGGGGCACTAAATAAAATTAGCAATGATCCTTAAAGTGTGGAGAAGCTATGTATGTGCTTCCATTTGAGGCAGAGGTATGTAGTGTGCATTCTGCTCTGGCGGTACCATCATTTGTGAACTCTCTTGCAGCATAAACTTTTGTTCTGTGCTTCTGTGTTCTGAAGCAGGAAGGGAGGGGGAGAAAAAAAGGAAATTCAGAGTTCAAGGTTCCCTAGGCCAAAGCTTTAATACTGGAAAAAAAGTACTTGGTATCTTGAGAAAAAGAAAAAACCAAAAAACAACAAAAAAAACCCATTTTGCCAGAAGAGATTTTCCTATGGCAGTGAATTTAGAATATGTGAATGAGAGTAACTTCATCATCTGGAAGTTGCTATTCAGTGGGAGGGAGAGTCCTGCTCTACTTATATTTGGTTGCTGTACTCATTTGCCTTTCTCAGCAAGTTGTTTTTCTTAACAGTAAAAAAGATAAAGTTAATGAAGGAATGATATTACATAGTTAAAAAACTTAATCATAATGCATTTGCATGACACAGTAGAATATCCAAAGCAGCACTGATAACTGTGAAGCTACTATTTCCCATGTTTCAAAGTCTTGAGTGTGTAACCTAATTTACATTCTGTGATAATATGTGCAGGAGCATTCCAGGGTTTAATAAGTGAGAAGCAATAAGGTTTTAATTTTGAATTGGAGCGCTGATGCCTTAAAGTTTTCAACTGAGCCACAAAATTGTTTTCAGCTGATGTACAAAATTGTCTGCCATCAGTTTTTGATATGCTGGGTGGTTCAGTTTGGATTTTAAGTGTTTGAATGGGCAAGAAAAATCCTGATCATGATTGATCGTGCAGTATTTTCCCTTGTCCAAGACTGAAGGAAATGATTCTCTTTGTTACCACCTTGTGGCGTATTGGCTGCTTTAGCTGTGTGCTAATTCTGGTTTTATTAGAACCACTGTGTCATGGTTGGAGGTAAGGGATCTTCTGACCCTTGTGTCTTTTGGAAGGTAAATTGAGAGGACGCAGGAGTAAAGAGTTTCCTGATGACCATTTAAAATTATTCTGACATTTCCCTTGCTGCTTGGTGGTGAAATGAGCCCAGCTTTTTAACTGCTGGTTATGACTATGGTATGCTGCCAAAAATTTGCAGGAATGCAAGAGAGGAGAAAAATTTGGACTTTAACAGCACATACATTATCCAAAAGTGAACAGAATTTCATGGGGCAAAATGAAAACAGTTAAGTAGCCCATGGGGATTTCCTCTACTGAATATCAAAGGTATACTGTAAACCACTGAGGTGTAGGCACTTCTGCTTGAAAAGCTTTCAAGATCCTCTATGATGAAAGTAGTCAGGCAGTTGAACTGTAAGGGTTGCTAACAAGCCTCATTAGAAAGTACATAGCAGTGTTATTTGAAATGTCCCATTGACCTCAATGGGTCTTTGTTTTATTTCTTTTTTTCATTGTTGCTGTTTGACATTGAGACTGTGTTAAAAAGACACTGTGATTTGATGTTTTTGGGTATGCCTGGCATTTTCATCTCAGTGGCCTGGCTCACACTGTGCCAAATTCAACTTCAACAAACAGATGTCCTAAAATTACTAGAAACTTCATTCTTTTAAAAGCAAATATTGAAATTACAGGTTTTTGCCTATCACGATTTTGGAAGTTTTTAGGAATAATACATTTTTTTTGATTCCTAGATGGTATTGTGTGTATTATGTGCTAAACTGTTGGACAAAGAATTATTATGATCTATACTAGAAGATTATAGTTTTTTCCAAATCTACAGAAATCACTACCATGCAAACAGCAGTCTTGAGAATAACAGGAAATCCTTGCAGTGTGTCATCAACTTCTCTAGTAAACCTAAAGGCAGAGGCTTTAATTCTGAATAGGGTCTTTGAGAATGACCAAAAAAACTTCCATAAAAAGAAAAAAGAGTGAGTTTAAGGGTGCCTGAGTTACCTGCTCCTGATTTTCATTAAACTTCTCAGCTATCTGGAATGTTCTCCTCTCTTTTTCAAGAGGGCACTGGCCAGCTGGTCCCAAAACTGAAACTGGCAGGTATGTTGCAGTTTGAAATGTCTTGCTTCCCCAGGTATCCATGCTGAAAAACAGAAGTTTTGTTCCAGTTGTTAAAGGCAAATGTATTTGATAACATTCATTACAAAGTTAATTTGTTCGGTGTATGTAAATTTAATCACGATGCAACTGGAACTTTCTTAATCTCATCTAGCAAGCACATTCAGTGACTAATTGTAGCTTTACTTCTGGAGTGGCAGTTTAGAGATGTACGAATCAAACAGTTAATGGAAAGCGAGCTGATGAGAAGAGTGCTGCTGAAATCTGAGGAGCTCTGTAGTTTTCATTTATAAATACATTAAAAAATTTAAAATTAATCAGGATTTCAAAAATTATACTTCAGTTGTCCTTCGGTTATTTTTTCCTTTATATTTCTCTGGCATTAAACAAGCAGATGCACAAATGATTGTAAGTAACTTAGAAAGTAAAAAAAAAAAACGACTTTTCAGAACATAAGGTACCTGAAGGTTGCAGTTTTTACTGATACAACCGTTCATGTATTGCCACTGGTAAACAAAATACAGGAGGAGTTGCAGGTTAACGAAAATAGAGTTCTGTGCCAGGAATACCACCTTCATTGCACTTTTTTAGCTGGCCTGCACACAGGGCTCTGCAGTCACTTGCTGTTGAACAGCAAGTGGTTTTATTCCACGAGCCTGGCCAATATAATCAACATTTATGTGAACAAATTACAGATAACTGCAACAGGATTATCTCTACTACTTAACCTGTGATCTCTAGAAGCTCAGTGTACACATGTAGTCAAGAAATCAATGGCAGTACTACAGCCAGCCTGGGTACGTAAGGAGAGGTGTCAGTTGTCTGAATGGAGTTTCCAACATTGGTTTGTTCCAGGCAAGATAAGCTGTGGGGTTGCTGGAAGACATTTTGTGAATACCCCATCTTATATTCTCTAGTCAGGTGGAGCAGGAATGATATATTCTTCAGCAGCTATGTGTTGGTTCTTATGCCCCCTCCATCCCCCTCTACATTTTTTTTCCAAAAATATGGTACAGTTTTTCTGTGTTTTGCATGAGAAGTCTAAGGGGCTTCTTTTTGTTTGTATTGATATGTTCCTCATCTGTGCACATTGTTCTCATTATGTGCTTTCTGAAATAGGCTATTATAGGGATAAGCTAAAGTAAAAATATATGCAGTGGTATTGTTTTAGTAAAACATTCTAAGATGTCAAAAGATGTAACAGTAAGAGACATAGTCACAGGGTCAGAATAGAGGTCTTGGCTCCCATTGCAGCTGGACTGGCTGTGGCATAGCAAAATTGCATACAAGAATGTAAGGAATTAAAAGTCACAAGATTACTAGGAATTACAAGACTCAACTGTGTCTGAATACAGAAGAATATTTTAGTGCTTTATTAAAATCAACAGTTAAACACAACTTGGAGAAAAAGATAAGACCCAGGAAAACTGTAACTCCAACCTAATAGTACTGATTTTTTTTGAGCAGCGGCATATTAGTAAAATAACTCTTGAATCTCTGCCCCTAATAGAATCCAGTGCTGGAGTTGTGTAGCAAGGAAAACCTCCTTTGAGATTTTTATTTAGCAGCTAAATCTATGAAACGATGCACTACTTGATAAATCTATCAAATTAAAACAAAAGGAAATAGATAATTAGAATAACCAGACTAAACTGAAGCCATGAATTGGAATAAGCAGACTAAACTGAACATTTAATACTTGTATTAACTTGAGTTGAGGTTCTGCATGTGTATGACTGTGTGCTTACTAGTTGAGCTGTCTTGTTTGAAGCTAAGGTTAATAGCTTAAAAGTTGATTAACTTGCCATACCAGTCTCACCATACTTTTGTTTTTCCCAAACTAGATGAAAGGTTTCTTTAAGTATGGTTACTGTAGCACTGCATTCCTGATGATGCTTGGTAGCTAATGACACTCTTTGTTGTAGAAATCAGGAAATGGGGGTTGAGTCTCTGGGGTCTGTGGAGTACAAAAATATTCTGTTCTAAGTGGCAAGGTCTTGCTGGAACAGCTTGGTATGTATTATTGCTAATACAGACTACTTGTCTGTAGGTTTTGCTTTTCAGATGAATTTGCTTGCTGTAATGTTAATTCACTTCCTCCCATGCCAAAATACTGCTAAAACTAAAACTGTCTTTTTGCAGTGAGACATCTCCACCTTTCTTAGTGTGCTTGGTATGGACATCTTGCTTCTCTCACCAGTATTTTCCTATGACTTTTTTTTTTTTTTTTCCTCAAACCCCTAACATAGGCTCTGGTTCTTTAAATGGGCTGACATTTAACAAAAATTTTTTTTTGCACTAATTAAAACAACCTTTGTGTCATACAGCCTTGTGTTTCCATTTGAATTTTTAATTTAAATATGAAGAAATTATTCATAAATGTTTACATAACAGACTGTTTGCATGAAGTGCATTTAATGTATACCAAGCTTAAATGTGTGAGACTTTCTTGCCTGTTTGGCTTGTTTATCTAAGTTCTCCATGGAGTGTGGGTGGGGCAGAATTGGCTTTGGAACCTAGAAAAAGATTTATGAATTTGAAATTAATGTAGCTGAAATATTAGAATCCTTGTGAGAAATTTCATTTTGTTTCTGTTTATTGAAAAGCAAGTTAATTTCACTGTGGTCATGTTGACACAGCTTCCTAAATCAAATACATCTGTAGTATGCTGGATGTTAATGAAAGGTCCTAAGGTTACTTGTTTCATGTCTGAAGGAAACATCTTCTGTGGAAATACAGCTCCTTGTTATCTCTTGAACTTGATGCTCGAGAGCTTCATTTCGTCTCCTTCTGAACCTCTAGTCTCTTTGTGAAGTATTTCAACCCTTGAAATCTTTATTATGTACTGACATGTTATATATAGCTGCATTAAAGATCAGCTCCTCAAATATGATCTTAAGAGGGATAGCTCATTTCTGTGGAAACAAGTTCAGTCTGATCTAGAACATCATAGCTGTTTGCATGAGAGATGTTGCAGTTTAATTCCTGGCTCCCTATGTTCACTCTTAAGTAATTGTTGTACACTTCAGTGTTCAGTAATTCTTGTACACTTCAATGTTCAGTAATTGTTGTACACTTCAGTGTTCTTAGCCATGTCTTTGGTGCAAAAATGTAAACAGAAAGATCAAACCGTATAGGTTTTCAAAATTTCTTGTTGTCATTAAGGGTGTGTGCAGACTGTTCTGAGGCAAGTCTCTTGTGTGTTCCTCATTTCTTCACAAGAAAGTCATCTACTTTTAGCATGGTGAACTTACTGAGAAGGCATAGTGATTTTAGCTTCCATGAAGAAATACAAAGAAAATGTGTGAAGGAGTTGGGCAGTGACATTCCTTTGTAATGTGCTTTCTGGCTTCCCTGGATGGAGATAGGAAATTGTCCTACGAAGAAGTAAGAAGAGACCAGAAATGTGTATTTGTTGTCCACTTTTGAAATAGGTTGCAAAACTTTGTTTTCTGCAGGTTTGCTCAGCAACAGTGAGGTTTGAAGAATTATACAGTGGTTCTAAAATGACCTTTCAAATAAACTTTTAGTATGAAAATGATCTAGTTTTTTTTTTTTTTTTGTATTGCCTATATGCACTGCCTTTCCCTCCCCTGCCCCAATTCTGCAGAATGATAAAAAAAAGTCCCTAGGTTTTCCCAGTTATATTCTCTGCAGAGGGAGTGAAACTCCCAGTATCCTGACTCAATTTTTTTCTTCTATGAAATATAGAACATTTTGCACATTGTAGTAGTATATTAAAGAGTTAAGTACTGTTATGTACTGTTACTATTTGGCAAGAAGGCTACAAATGTTGAAAGAGTGAATTTATCACAGATAAGAACTTAAAAAAGAGGGTGAGTTAGAATACAAGTTGGATTTTTGGATGTAGATTGGAAAATTAATGTTCCAATAATTGTCCTGTAAAATGGCAAGATACCTGTACTTCTAGCCTGGTTTTTTTTATTCAGGTTTTAAGTCTTTTTGTTGTATTTCATAGGATCTTATGAGAGTGCTCTCTAACATAACTGAGATTCAGTGGAGTAATGCTTTCTTCATTTCAGTGCCTTAAAAACAATTTTTTGCCTCTATTTTGAGTACTGTTTTGTTTTCCCATCTGCTTGAAACAGTTGACTTGCAAAGGCTGCTAGCAAAGATTGGCCATAAAGATACATCAAAATTAAAAATGCAGCAGAATGCTTCTGTTATTTTCAGTTGACTGAAAAAATTTTTTATCTACAACCACAGTTATTGTATGTTGAAGAGCAGGAGGATGGACTATTTCAGCTGTAGTCAGGGATGAAAAATAGCTATTGTTTCAGGATCTTGACTTTGCTTTTTGGAGGCTGCTGGTGGTATATTTGTTTTTCATTTGTAGACCAGTATATTAAGAACCAAACCAAAATACCAGCGCTCCCTTTGCCCCAACCCCAAAACAGTACTAGGCTTAAGATAATAACTTAGAAATAGGTCCCTTCTGCCAGATGAATGAAAGCTGCATGGCTAGCATCTCTTAAATTTTCTGGAATGACACTAAATCAGTGAAGGAATGGTGAGTGTAGTGCCTCTTAAAGATTTTGTTTTCCACTTTTTTGCATTACTTTTGAATTTTGTTTTATTGTTTTGTTTCATGAATAAGAATCGTGATGTTATAGCCAATGTTAGGAAACCTGTCTGTTTTCAAATTCTGTCAAATCTGGGCATTCATCAGGTTGGAGCCAAGGTTTCATGACTTGACAGGGCAAGATTCAGTAGTAAGAAAAACTGACTACATTGTCTTTGGGAAAGCATTCAGGTCTCTTATTAGACTGGAATTCTGTTGTTGGTTGCATCATTCATGGGAAGCCACATGCATACAACTGGTATCTGGCCTTAGCTTGCATAAGAGAAGGCCTGTCTGGAGAAATACTTTTTGTTTTGTTACGGTACTGCTGTTTCTTTCCTGTTTACTTTTTGTGCCATATTGAAGTAAATTTACAGGAGAATTTTTATGTATACTGATTTTTTTTTTCTAAAATGTAGTTAAGAACTATCAGGACATTGTTTACCATAGTCCACTGAAAATTCTTCTCCTATAAAATCTGTCATCTATTTGGACTACTTGTTGGATGATGGGAGAAAAAAAAAAACTACTGAAGTATGCATTTGTTAAACTTCATGTAGTGTGGTCGTTGCATTTAGTTCTGGATTTAAACTCTTGAAAGGCGGTAGTGTGGGTTGAAGGAGACTGAAATCTACATTGTTTTGCAAAAGTTAAGGGGAAATAACTGAATAATTGTTCGGTCATTTAATTAGGATTTTAGCATGACATTTAAAATATATAACCAGTGCTTTGGATTGTTTCACACTTGGAAAACTTTGTCCTTATAAAGGAGATGAATGGAAGAGGAGCCTAAAATAGGCTTAACATCTTCAGAGGGGTTTGAATGTAAGGATTGTTTCCAATAAGATAGTTCTAGAAAAACCACAGCATTTTAATCTGTTCAAAGTTTCAGACAGTAAGATTTCCCAGTTGTGTGATAACTTCAAATAAAACTGCATAACAGCAAAAAGCTGGAGAACTTGCGCTGAAAATAATCTGGAATTATGCTATATAGCTTTTTTTAGAAATAGAAATACTAAATGACTAAATCCTCCTTGTATCCATCTCTGAAGTAGTCTGTGCTCTATGGGTGCTATTGTATCCTGTGGTTCTTCGAGTTTTGCACCTGAAACTGTAATAAGAGGAGAATACAGGTTTCTGCTTGCATGACACTCACTGTGCCCCAGTCCATAACCGTTCACCCAGGTGTTGCTGAAATGTCCAAGGACCCTTTTTTCTGAGCTAGAATTAAGGTCTTGCTTAGTGTGAAGGGGAAGTTGGTGCAGTTGGTGCAAGTTGTTTGTCACTTAAACCCAGTTTTCTGTGCGTAGTCTTACCCTTTTACATGGATTGGATTTTGCCATTATCTGTGGTAGCTGCCCAGCATAGATGATCCCTTGGTAAAAAGTGAAGCCATTTTACAGTGTGTGCAGGGTGCTGTGGGTGCTATACCATTCACCAGCACTGCATTTGTGCTGGCTACAGAGACCTTAGCTCCACTGCAGAACTGTCATCATCAGTTCAGAACCAAAGCCAGTTAGAGATTAGAACTTGCTGGAGGTTTCATCATAGAGATAATATCATCATATCATAGAGATAATAAAGCTAGACCTTTATTGTGTAAGTGATGCTGGAAAATGGTAGCCTGTGTCCAATTAAAGGCAAAGCTTATATTGGGTTTAACTGGTGTTCATTCACTTAGTGCAATGTGTCATCACTATTTTTTGTTACAATAAACCTTTAATCTGTTTATATTATTGCATCTTACAAGCATTAATGCTTACAAGCCTAGTGGGATATTTACTAGGTGGTTATGCTAATAAATTTATCCACTCAATTTATCTTAGTGTTCAGTCTTGTCTAGTCCAGGCTTTAAAGGTGTGTTCCTGATGGATTTGCCTAGCTCAGTCTAATTAACACTGCAGGTTGATGGAGTTAAAGCCTAGGGGGAAGCTTAAGCATTAACTTGTGAGGTTTAGCACTTTTTGAAGAGCAGTTGCTTTCTTTTAAAATTTTAGCATGGGGCTAGTTAGGTCAAAACGCGTAGGAGATTCAATATCACTCTTATTTTCCAGGCAAAGTAGTGCCTTAGCTGTGTGCTTCCAGAAATTCAGGCTTTCTGTGATTCACTGCAGATACTCTTTTGTGTGTAGTGCAACACAGATGAGAGAAAAGGTGCTATTCTCTCCCTGTATATCAGAAGTTGTAAAAGACCTCTGAGATCACAGAATCCAGTCCTTGACTGACCATCACCTTGTCTCTGAGTACCATGCTAAGTTGTTTCTTGAGCACCTCCAGGGATGGTGACCCCACCACCAATGTTTTAACAACCGTTTCCATGAAGAAATTCTTCTTGGTGTCCAACCTACCGAGATACCCTTCTCTTTGAAAGGTGATCATTGAAACCTTAGAAGTTCAATGTTTAAACTTGTTTTTTCAGTAAAAGCAATTATGATTTCAGTGTCTGACTGTCTCAGGGTTTAATTGCTTGCTAGTTTTGAATTATTAGCCCTTTTCAGTAAATATTGACAAATATCACAAAGGGAGGAGGAATAAATATCTTAAAAAGACATTTGTAACAACAGAAAGTTAAGTCAAGAGGAGAGAGACTTTATTAATAGCTGAACTGAGGAAGAAAAGGTGTGAGATCCAAAGGAGTTGACATAGGTTAGGGTGATTTCATCCATGTCTCAGGCATAGGAAGTGCTCTACAAGGTCAACCTATAGGAAAGTAAGCTTTGTTAGTCATAGCACTTGTTGAATGACTCTTAAGGAAGCATGTATTATTTTACCAAAAGGTTTAGCTTGAGTAATCTGTGTTAAACAAGGTGGCCATGGGAGTCAGCAATTCACTGTACGCATGTTAAATTAACTAATAATTTTAGTTTACATTTCAAAGGTGCATTCAAGATACATTGTATTGTCATAAGTAAAGTCAAAGCTTAGTCTTGAGATGATGGACTAGAACTGATTCAGAAGAAAAGCTAATTCAGAGCAAGCTTCCGAATTGATAATGTTATTTTGTGGATTTCTGTAGGGTGGTTGAAACATCTGTTCATATAAGTAGTTTAATTTTTTTTTGCTAATAAAACTGTTCAAGTAACTCATGTCAAGGTGTCAGATCAGAGAGGTTTTCCTTCTGTATACAGTAGTGGGAAAAGGTTTAGATGCAGATGTAGAGAAAAGATCGGCTCTCTGGAAAACATCGGTCTGGCATCAGAGTTACAGATGATATATGAAGCTAAATCTTTCATATCTCTGTTGTTTTGCAAAGAGATTTGGTGCCATTATTTTCTCTTTTTGGGAACACATGGAATAGTTTTCTTGAGTCTTTATACCTATTAGGTAATTGATTATCTCTTACCACACTTTGCTGTATATGAAAATCAACTTTTATACATGCATAAGAGTTGCATAATGGCAACAGCAGACTTACAGCTTGTCTAGTGTATGTGAAAGTGCTTAGCAAAGGGCATTTTTTAATGAGGAGATTGTTTGCTTTTTCCCATAAGACTTCTGCTTCCTATTTGTAATGTTATCTGTTTGTTTAGATAATTGTGAAGAAGTGGAATTTTCTTTGCCTGCAAATGTGTTGCTTTTTCCTCTTAAATCAGAAACTCATTCATTGTGTGATTGGATGAAGCCTTTATGGCAAATCTTAGAACTGTCTGGTGTCTGTTTCTGACATTGTCAATACCTTGGAATGATTTTAATTTTAAGCATTTCTAACATCAGTCAGAAATGCAAAAGTGATAAACCAGTATTTCTTGCTTCTAGTACAATTTTTGGGGGTCATAACAACCCCAATGCAACACCACAGGCTTGGGGCAGAGTGGCTGGAAAGCTGCTTGTTGGAAAAGGACCTGGGGATGCTGGCTGACATCTGGCTGAATATGAGCCAGTGTGTGCCCAGGTGGCCAAGAAGGCCAGTGGCATCCTGGCCTGTATCAGCAATAGTGTGGCCAGCAGGACTGGGACAGTGATTGTCCCCCTGTGCTCAGCACTGGCGATGTCGCACCTCAAATCCTGTGTTCAGTTTTGGGCCCCTCAGGACAAGAAAGACTTTGAGGTGCTGGAGAGAGTCCAGAGAAGGGCAGCAGAGGTGGTGAAAGGTGTGGAGCACAAATATTACTAGGGGCAGGTGAGAGAGCTGCAGTTGTTCAGCCTGGAGAAAAGGAGGCTCAAGGGAGCCTCCTACATGCTCTACAACTACCTGAGAGTGTGGAGAGATGAGGCTAGGTCAAGCATTTGAACGTGCTGCCCAGGGAAGTAAGTGGTGGAATCATCATCCCTGGAAGTGTACACAAAGCATGTGGCTGTGGTGCTTGGGGACATAGTTTAGTGGTGAATACAGCAGTGTGAGGTTAACAGTTGGACTGGATGATCTTCAAGGTCTTTTCCAACTTCAAGTATTCTATTATTCTGTAATTTTATGATTTTGTTGAAGTTTTAATAAAATTGAAAATGTAGAAAACATCTTAGTACTACTGTAATAAAATATTGTCTTCAAATTGGTCTTTTTCTGCTTTTGAGAGCATAGCTTCATTTTTCGTTATTTGTTATCCCTGCTTACTTAATGAAAGGGATCTGTGTGGCTCCTGTTGTTTATATATATCCATGGACTGAGGTTATTGCATTGTCTTGCCTTGCTGCTTTATTCACATCATTAATAAGGAAAATAAAGTTGATCTTCTGATTTTTTTTAAAGTTATGTGGGTCAGAGACAGATTATGATACCAATTTAATAATGCCCTTTTAATGAATGACAGATCTTTGTGCGCATGAGAAGTAATGATGGAAAAGACTTAGGTGGGTAAGAGAAACTGGAGTCAGAAAGCAGAGATGCAGGGTGCCAGCCATTCTAATGCAAGGCACCTTCCTTCCTAGGTGATGTCATAGCAAACTAAGCCAGCCAGTTTTTAAATGGAAGTGTGATCATGTTCTGCAATGAGCGTTGACGTGATTTAGGGATTTAACGTGTCTTTGAAAACAAAATAATTTAGGAGGACTTCAGTGATGTTGGACTTTAATTTGAGCAGAATGATGAAGTTGTCACGTCATGCGTGCTGGTATGCAGATGGTAATTCTGTAGCTGTGCTAATTTGAGTACAGCTGTGATTAACTTTTGCTGCAAAACACTTGTAGTCCACAGTTTCTGCTTCTCATTTGAAGTAGATTTCCTTTTCTTTGTGGTTAAAATATTCCTAGTTCCATTCAGTTTACTTTCCATTCCAATGAAATGAAGATGATGGTGAAAGAAGTGAACTTACTTCCCCAAAAGGCAGCTAGCTGAAAATGAGCCAAGAATCAAGTCAAAGAGTTTCCTGGGAAATCACTGTGGACTTTTTAGACTGCTGTTTTCAGCATATTGACATCTGATGAAGGTTATAAATAAAAGAAAAAATGTATGTATACACTGATTAGGATTTTTAGAAAAGTGTTCACTTTGTTAGGGAAGTGAGCAATATATATTTCCCAATTCACATGCAGATTTATGATAGGAAAACTGAAAACAGACCTAAGCCTATTGAAGGCATCTGACTTTTTTAGAAATGGTGTCATTAATTAGCTGTGATTTTTCAGATAACCCTGTGGGAGATAATTCTAAGTGTTTATAACAGTGTAAGATGAAGATCTGCTAAAGTCACACTATAGATGAGAGTGGTTGACCCTCTGTAGAGATGAAGAAGAGGAGGAAAGGAGGATACTATGGGAGATTACAAACTGAGGAATACATACTAAGTTTCCCTCTGGTAGTACCATCACTTTGGGCATTCTAAATATGGAGATGGCATATGGAAGATGTTGTGTACCGTACTATGAAAAAAAGGCATTGCATCTCATTTTTTGAAATAAAATGGATGATTGAACACACAACCAAAAAAAAATAAAAAAGCTGTAAGTTTCAAGACATGATCAAGTCTGGACTAGTTAGGGATAGACAAAAAGTACCTCTCTAAAGCTAAGTGCACATAAATTTGTGTGTATTTGTGTATTTTACACTACAAAAACAGTGAAATACACAAATGATAAGCTATGTGATTTGAGAAAGAATTGCTTTTAAAAAGTCTCAATGAGGCACCAATACTGCAGTTTAAAACTGATTGAAAACTGTAAATATTATGAAGAGAATTAAGGCACTTGGGAATGATGTGAAACAAATCAAAGCAAGGCAGGGCAGGGGGGAGAAGCCGGATCTAAATCAGAAGCTTGTGGTAGTAGAAAGTAACAAAAGAGAAAGCAAAGCAACCCAAGGAGAAAACCATAGCTTTGCAATTAACAACACAGAAAATGAAAAGTGTATTTCTTTTGTATTTTCACTTTTTTAAAAAATTAATACTCACTATGTTTTGAGCCCTCGGCCTGGTGATGAAACACTTGTCTTTCCTGTTCTGGCTCAGCAGGATATGAAACAGCAAAGTAGTTGAACATACTGGGTTAGTTTGAGAACTTCTGTCCATAACTTCATGGGCTTATCTGCAGAGATATCTGTACTGATAATGTAGATTTTTCCGTTTATTGAGCAGCCTCACACTCATACCTAAATTTGTCACATGTGGAAAATTTAGATATACTGAGAAGAAGTTTAATATTTTTTTGGGCAGGATGTTGTTTATTCTCATCCTAACAGACTAACTCAAGCCTTAGATAAAATCTTGTAAAGGCTGACCAAGGTCTTGATTAACCAGGAATTAAATTATTAATTAAATAATTAAACACAGCAATATAATTAAGACTAACTAATATAGTTTATTTGACAAGATCATATCTGATTTTTTAGGGGGAGGAACGATTAGTAGTTTTCATGTTATATGCTAAGATACAATATGTTCCAGAAGGAGAGCTGAGGTCTACTTCAGGTGATGAAATGAAGACTTCTGTCCAGTGTCTCCTCCCCAGCAGTAGCTGTGCAAGGGCAGTACAATGTTCCCTTGTGAATTTTTAAAAAAATGTTCTTTGTTGGTTATTTTGATCCAGAGCCACTGAAAAAAACCCCAGAAAACCAAAATAGAAACAGACCTGGGTTCTAGGAGTAGGAATCAGGAATTTCTTCTCAAACAACCTCCATAACTGTAGTTTAAAAAAATAAATTTGCTATCACCTTTTGCCCAGTGTTTCTTCCATTCTACTCAGTGACATGCATACACAGAGAGAACAATAGATCACAACAGATCTTCTGGTTTGCTAATCTGGTCTCTGTAATGGGATCAGGTGTTTGCTCACTGCACACATAAATGGAGTGAGTGTCCTTCGAAGGGAACCCAAAAGAAAAGGTGTAAAATGTTACGATGTGAAACCCTGAGTTCCCCAGCATGATAAATGTTTGGCTTTTTGAAATAGTTAATTTTTTTAAGTTCACAGGCATCTCGAATTAGGGCTCTGTAATTCAAACATTGCATTTGTATTCAGGCTCATTCTAGTAGTTCATGAATGAGCAGTTCAGCAGCAAATATGATAGCGGTAGGTTTTTAATGTATTTCACATTTAGTGGAGAAAATTTTCATCAAATTACCTTTTTCCTCCAAAATGAGTACTTCATTTTTTCTCACCTGATTTGCTTAAATTACAGAATTGGCTCCCCTATCCCAAAGTGTGATTGATTAATATTTCAGTTTCATTTTGGCTGTAGTCTTTTATAGATACATATAAAACATAGAAGCCTGTTTTTATATAAGATACATAAATATGTAGAAACATGCATATATATATCTATATATCTATATATATATATATATATATAAAAATAAAATTTGATGCATAAAAAATTGTGGCCTATGAAGCTGACAACCCACATAAAAGGGGCAAAAAGTTAGAGAAGGTAATATTTAAAGCCAAACTGTTGGTATAGCATATGCTGACAGATCTCATTATGAATATGAAATTTGATTTTAATTTGCTTCTGTCTTCACTTAAGTTTTTGTGGTAGTTGTCTGCCTAAGGTGAATTGGGCAAGGATTGCAGTCAAAAATACTCTTCTGACCAAGGCAGCTGTAAAGAACAGAATTCTGTGCTGGGCTCTGCCACCAGCCTCCCATGCAATGCTTGCATATCATTCAGCTTTTTTTGGAGGTCGGCACCAAGTATTCATCTTGATTGCATGTGCTCAGCTTAAGTCTGATTTGCAAAAATGCTGAGTGCTCAGTCTTCTCAAGGAGAAGCTGTACTTTGAGTCAGGAGATTACGTGGTTTGAAATTTAAATGAGTGTATTTCCTAAGTGCTGTGGAAGATAAAGGCCTAAGTTTCCCTAATAATCACCTCTGTTTAGATACTGCCTGTTGCTCATGTTGAAAGCATAATTCTGATTCTAAACACAAATGATAGTGTAAGTGAAGCAGGTCATCTTACTTGTGAACTTCATAGAAAGTTCCTTTATGAAAATAATACTCGACAGCGAACATTTCTAAATACTGCACCAAGCGGTGCGTGCAGTCATGCAATGGGCAATGGAAGCAAGACAGAACACTGAATACAGTGAATAGTGTGCTGGAGTGCAGAGGGCAGCACAGTTAGAATTTGTGTGGTTAGATGCATTATAATTCATCCATGTGAGGAAGCTGATTTCCTCAGGCAAGCTGAGTAAGGTCCTAACTCAAGAGCTTGATTTTCTATTCCTGTGCTGTAGTTGTTTGGGTTTTTTTGGGGTACACTAATGTGGAAACAAAATGAGCAAGATCAGAGCCCTTATTGTCACGTGAAACCTAGTTTTGATGGGGTGAAGTGATTTAGTGAGTGTTTTTTTGTGCTTTTTCCTCTTTCAGTTTTATAATTTAACTCCGTTTAACATTGAAAAGGTTTATATGGATGGAAAGACAGCAGTGCCTCTTCAAGGTACAAAGGTAATAGCAGAAAGAAGTAGCCCCAGGATCACTTACTTCCACTTGGTGTCTGCAGATGGTTTTAATGGTTTTAGTCTCCTGCAGATACTCAGCTGCACTCATGCCAAATTAACTATTATCTTGTAACTGGTTATAAATACCAAGTAATAAAATGTGAAGAAAGCTAATTTATCATTGCCTTCAGCCTTTCATGAACTCTTTGAGGTGAGGGAACCCAAAATGCACTGCCTTACATCATTTAGGTTGAGAAAGACCTCAAAAAGGATTGACTCCAACCATTAGCCTAAATACTGGTTAGAATGAAGGGTTTTGGGATGTGCAGGGATGTTGCAAATACAAGTAAGTGCACAACTTGCTGGTACTCAGATGTGTACATAATAGAGGTTTATTCTGTCTCTGTGGATGATTAGTGGTACATGTGGTATGAGTGCTCATGATCTTTCTAGGGGGTTGGTGTTTTTTTGTTTATCTTTTTTTTTAATTCGGTACTTTGAAAAAAACTCTAGAAGTTCATAGAAGATGTTCCTGTTTTGTAATGAAATGGACATTTAAAATGGCCACTGTAGGAAAGATTCATACAGCATCACAGAGTTTTTGGTTTAAAGCCAATGTAGCTCTTCCTTCTATCTTTAATAAACAACCACAAACTTCATTGGCTGCAGTAATTGTGCAAAACCAGAAGTAAGTTATCAGATCATCTCAAGTATACGGGGTGTATGTAGCAGAAAGGAAGCTAGTCTGCAGCAGATAGTACAGAATTTCTTTTGGTGCTTTGCCATGTGAAGAGCTTTGTCGTTCCAGAAATGCAGATGTACACATAGTAAATGAAAATGTATTGAATATCCAAATATTGAAATGAGTAAACCCGTATGTATTAACCAGTATCACTTGGGGTTGGGTGTTTCTGGTGTTTTTCTTCTGTTGGTGGGTTCAGGGGAAGAGTGGGTTGGTTTGAGGGGGCGTTTTTTGGGAGTTTATCACTTGAGAAAAGGCTTAGATGTCTGTGATTTCCACTCTGAGATGTGGGGTGAGTGTACTTTCCTTGAAATAAAAAAATCAGTTTCTTCTAATTATATATAAGTCCAAACTTAGAAAACTAGGGGAATATGAGGGAGTAAGCAATTAGAAACCTTGAAAGGTAGCATGCATGCCAGGAAAAGATCCCATTCTTTCAATGGCTGTTAATTACTGTCATAAATGGAGATAAGGTAATGTAATTTTAATATTTAAATTTTACTGTTCCATTGTCAAATTCTACTATTCAGTGTCATAGCATTTTGTTTGACAAAGAATTTTGCTGATGACTTCAGCAATGGGTAATTGATCACAACTGTGACAGAACTATGCAAATTTTTGCACGCATTATTGCTAGTGCCAGGTATAAGTGCCCCAAGTAAACAGAAGGGGACAGTTGATTTGAGGTTGATTGCTAAACAGATACTTCCCTCTGTACTGAAAGTGTGTTTTCAAGTAGTTGTTTGCTTTGTAATTTTAGGTATTGTTACAGACTTTGATTCTAAATATATTAATTAGTACTGCTGGAAAAATAGTGTTTTTAGGTTTCCAGCAAACAGTATCAGTATTACCAAAATATGCCATTAGATGTAATTGTTTTCTTTCTCTGTCTCAACCTTTTCTCTTGGTAATGCTTATTGCTTGTGACCATGAGCATCCCACTGCATCTTTGAAGATGATTTACACAGATCCTGATGTGTTTATGTCCGTATTTTAAAAAAGAAGTAGATAAAGACTTTCAAGTGTCATTTTGGCATTAGTACAGATGTTTCTTGGGAGAACTGTTGTGTCAAACCTCCTGACCTAGTGTGTTGGTATGGGTGTTGTTAACTGAGCTCTGTACAGCCACGTTCTCCTGTTGGGCACTTACTTCTATTGCTTTTCCTACTTCAGCTCTTCTAGCGCTGAGTGATTTTAGCACATCTCTGAGTAAGAGCTCAAACCCAAATTGCCACTTTTCTAAGTGAGAGATTCTGAGCAAGTTTGGGTTTTTTTGGTTTTTTTTTCACTCTTACATATTTTAAAGACTGGTTTTAGGAAATTCATGCTGCTTCATCCAATTAGACTGTAACCTTTTCTGGTCCAGGTCCACTGCCAACTTTAAAATTAAAATGAAAGCCAACATTTCTAGTAAATTTAAATATTTTGTGGGTTTTAAATGTTATATTTAAATATATGTGTAATGACTGTTTAGTTTTGCCTCCCCTTTTTTCCTATTCCAAGGAAGCTCATATGGTCAGGTATTTAAAAATAACTCCCTGAAAAAAACTCCTGGAGTCATGTTTACTCACATGAATCCCCCTCTGAGATGGGCCTAATGTTAAGCCATGGAAAGTGTTGGGTTGTGCTGCTTCTGCCTCTCCAGGGGCAGGCCTGCAGTGCTGTGTTGGTGGTGCTCCTTGCTCGTGCCCATCCTCTGGCTCATCACAAGTTTTCCTGTGACAGGCACAGTTACTTGACTTTCTTACCTTGTTTGTGACACTGGAGCTTTGAAATAACTTCTCTTTCCAGCTGCTCAATAGCTCAGCAACAACTGCCTTCCCTGTACCATCACCCATAGCCTTCCCTGCCAGATCCCTGACCGCTCCTTTTCTGAAAAAAAGATTTTTCTTAAGACTTCTAACACACATGGACTATATTACTGACATATCTGATGCTTAGAATACTTAATTCAGGGCTTTAATGATGATATTAGTATACTTTCTCATCTTTGGGGCAGGGACTGCTCCAGTTGCTGCTAATTGCTGTGGAGCTGGGGTGAGTGGAAGCCCTTGCAGGAACCCTAGTAGGACAATATTTGGAGGCACTTAAGCAGGGTTCTCTTTTGGATTTAGTTACGTTGTGCACTTGTATTTCTATACAGATTTCCTTTGTTTTCCATGAATCTGTTCTGACTAATCCTTTGGCCTGTATTTCATTAAAAGTGTTGACTGCAGAATGATGGTTTTGGTAATAGATGAAACAAAACTCTTCCTTTTTTCCTTTGCATGTGCATGTACAAAATAAAAAGTACAGGATGACCTTTTTTATTTAGTAATTGAGAAAGTGCTTGACTTTGTTAGGAAAGCCGTAGTATTAAGAATACCAGTCACTAGTCTTTTTTAAATTACTGCCAGTATGGTGTATCAGTCCTCGCTCCCACTTATCCTCTTATTCAGTCCCCTTCCCATCCCCCACTGCTCCCTTCCTATTTTTAGAGGCAGCACAGAGCTGTTCTGCTTCAAGCGAGGAACAAAGATTTGGTTAGAGTTTTAATGTTTTGCAGCAGATTTCTAAAATGCTAAATGAGCCATATTTGAGCATTGTATTCCTCAAACAGTTCTAAATTGTTTCTAAGTTGTATTCATGAATGCTGCATTTGTTTACTTCTAAAGATTTTATTCCTTACCCTAAAACCATCAGCAAATTGTGGCTGAAGCTTGAACTGTGGCAAACCTATGTGTGAGGAGCACAGATTCTGTTCTCCATATGAGAAATGGTGCTGTGTAACATTCCATGTGCTCTCATGAAAACAAAACTTAAGTTCAGAGTCTTTGTGTGCTCCTGTGATCTGTAGACTGCATACTAAAGAGAGGGGTATTAAGGAAGGCTGTTTATGTAGTGGTGATAAAAATCACACGTACTTTCCGGTGACCTAAAGACCCTGCAGATTTTATTAAACTTTGAGGAAAATCATGTGCATGTGTGTATGTTTATCTGTCTTGATAAATACATGTAGCTTGCATGAAAAGGTGTTGTTAAGACTACTAATGTTTACATATGTGTCAGATGCAAGATTACAAACTGAGTATGGAATGAAGACACCAGGCTTCTAGCATATGTGAAGCATATTGCATGTTTCACAACAATTCCTTGGTTTAATGGTAAAATGATTATTTACAGTACTTAATAACATGGGAAACATTTGTGAATTGCTTTGCATTTCCTTTTACCTTAAGGAATGCTATAGATAAAAATGCATTTCCAAAGGAATGGGACAATTCAAGCAAATGCTGTCACTATGAACATATACAGAGGAATCTTAGCATAGCCAAGAATATTTCACTTAAATAAAATAATTAGTTATTTCGGTTTCAGTCTGAGATTAAATAGTGTTATCAGTGCTGTTATTCATAAACTTCTGCTATAACAAATGTAAGAATGTGGTGCTGGGTATGTTTGCTGAAAATTGAAGTTTAATATTTTTCCCTGGATATAATATAGTGTGCACCTGATTTAATGTGAGAAATGGTTTTTAACAGGACAGCATGTTTTATTCAGTTTATCAAAGCCATCTAGCCATTCTTGTAGTTAAAAGCAAGTCAGTCATTCCACCCTCCTAGTTTTCTTCTATCTTGAAAGCCCCATCCTCCTCAAAAAAAGGTTTGTTTTACTATCTCAGTTTGCCATCAGACCTTTCAGCTTAAGGCCTTGCCCTGTCTGTCCCCATGACAAATTCTGGGTACTCTGCAATCACTGGTGAGGTGATGAAACTGTCCCTTAAGCATAGGTGCATGCAATGGGGCATAGAGTAATGGGCTATTAAAATTTACATATTTATATAACTTGCTTATCCACTGTTGTAGGAGACCTCACTTTATATCTATGCAAAGCTCATGTGGAAAAAGAAAATTAAAACAAATTTAATTTGGCACTGCCATTAGGGTTTTTTGTTGTTGTTGTTGTGTTTTTTTTGGTTGTTTTTTTTTTTTTCCTTTCTGTGTTCAACTGTCAGTTCATGTTTTTGCTTCCTTTTATAAAGAGTTGCACTAACACTCTCTGGAAGACACCAGAGTTTCATCTTTTGTGAAGCTGATACTGAGAACAGGTCATAAAGAATTATGGAATCTACACATGGCTGAATGGATCTGGGTTTTTACAAAGCAGGTTTGACACCCAGCCAGTTTTGGTCTCTGCAGACCTAATAAATGAAAGAGATTTTTCCACTGCCCTGTCACAGAAAACAAAAACGCAGTTTATTGAATTGGCTCTTCACTGCCAGTTTAGGGAAAAAGTTGTCATTTTCATGCCCTGTATAATAAAAGCAGTACTAATTAGTAGAAAGCACCTAACCAATCTTACATGCTTTTCATCTCGTATTTGAAGATTTTTAAGTTTTTTTTTAATACATGTGACTGTGATAAAAAACTTCAGAGAATTTCAAATGTTGCTAAACTTCAGCAATCAAATTGTGTATTTTCAGGCGCCTCTTAAGGAGTTGTTACAGGAGTCTCTCTTTCGGAATGTCACTGTTGGTTTGCAAACTCCTTCGGACATCTATAAAGGCAAAACAGTCCTTTTCTTCTTTTTAAGTTCAAAATAAACCTCTAATTGGTTTATAGGGTCTTGGACTCGAGTTGATGGCACTTCTGTCTGTCTGGGATGCAGAAGGAAGACATGAGGGAAAGAGGGAGCCCCTTGCATCTGGTTAGCAGGCCCAGCTCTGTAATTGCCTGGAGATGAAAGAACCATTTGATGGTGGCCATTAACACCTTCCAGCATAATATCCCCAACTCCCTCTCTGCACATCCTCCTAGTGCAGCTCAGAAGGTTGGCACTCTGATAGACCTATCTCATGACCAGGAGGAAGAGAGATGGGAACGAGGATTTGGGGTGTATGGGAAGTGGAGTGAAAGAGGAAGCAGAAGAGATGTGAGGTAGGAAGCCCTGGTGTTATGGAAGGATGGTTTACAAAACCTTTTGCAGTCTGCTGATAGGAACTGGAACCTGTCCTGCTGTCATGCAGGAAGAGAAATAGAGTTAGGCATGCCAGCTGGCCACTTTTTAAAGAAAAAAATTGCCTGTAGAGGTAGTTGGTTTGCATGCTCAGCTGCCCTGTGCACGTGCAGTGGTATCAGCCACCAGTGTGGTGCAAGAGCTGGGAGCCTGCAGGGCCACGGACAGGCGTGCGCACCAGTGTTTCCACATGTCCCCTGCTGGAGTGGCTACTCAGAAAACTGGAAAATGCAGTTGTCTCGTTTGCACTCATTAAGATAGCAGTAAAACTGGCCTGCCTGGTTAGAAACCAGTCAGGTAGCAATCATATTAATGGCCCTTAGCTTCCCAAAAAGGGGCTGAAGGGAGGAGTAGTGCTCATGTGACTCAAGGAGTGGATGAGGTGGGTCAGTAGTCTGTGAAATAGAGGAGGACAGAAATGTGGCATGGGGGTGTTCAGGGTGCTCTGAATAGGTGCAGTGAGCATGACCAATTGTTGTAGCAAAGTGTGAAACTGTCTTCACCTCCTTTAATTCATGTGTACTCAGAATTTCTTTGCACCTTACCTTGCATGAGAACATTACTTGGTGGAAGCTGGGGACTGCAGTTGCAATGAGCTGTAGGTATACCAGCTTTTCAATTTGATCCCACTTGCACTTACTGAATACTTGAAGCAATTAAAATATTCCCTCTTCTTTTGAGACATGCAGCTTAACTCCATTTGTGTTCAGCAGAAACAAAAGCAGTTTCCTTATTTCTGGGGATATCTGCAGAAAAATCCTGGAACCAAAGAAGATGAGTCACCCAGTTTAGTCATAACACTGGAACTGCTTTGATTTTTAGAAGAATTGAGTAGCACTTTTGGGGCAGTTTTTTTTAGAAATTATCTATGTATGTTATGTACATTTGATATTTTTATATATAATGTGTGTATATCTATATAAATTCATATGCATAGTATTATTCTTAGTAAATTGAGTAGATTTCTCTCATTTGAAGTATGTATTTAAATGGTGTGTGTTCTTTGGTGACCCAGGAATTTGTAGGATTAATACGTAATAATTCTCTGTTTCTGTGTTGTAACTGTAAATGGAGGTAAGTATTAAAACCATTTCTCATTTGGGGAGATTGTGATAGAAAAGTTTTTCCTTTTCATGGGTTTCATAGCGAATTGATGGTGACTTGGCTTAAAGGGGGAAAAAAAAACATGCTTGGCAAGAAATTAAAAAAAAATAAAAACAGCCGGCACAAAGTACTGAGGTTAGTGTCGATTTTTCTTCCCTCTTTACTGAAAAACTTACAAAAACTTCTGTAACTGGTGCACTGTGCAGTTTGAAGTGTACCCACCACACTGGGTGAAGGTGAGAGAAGTGCCACTAAAACCATGGATTAGGAGGAGTGGGGCAGATTGATGGACTGGGGGCTTTCTTCAGTTCTTGTACAAGGACCCGGGACAGACTGGCTTTATTGCTAAGTGCTTCCCTGACTTTTTGAGGATGTTTTTTCCCTTTGCTAAATTTTCTCACTGGCTACTGCTGTCACTTTGTGAAATTTACGTATTTACAGTGCTGGTGTGTGATGTAGTTTTGCCTGATTAATTACAGAGCAGTTATTAAGGCTATCAACCATGCATTCCAACTGCTTTTTGGAGTATTCAGAGATTCTTCAACCTCAATTGGAAAGAGACAGGAGATGGCAATAGTCATCAGATTTCAGAGAGCTGGTCTAGCTTAATCAAATGTACTTACCTGGCAGTGAACATGCCTGATTCCTAGTCTTTGGGCTAGCAATAGCTAATCTATTTATGCAAAGGGGAGAAGCATCAACAGTTTGAGACAGTTTAGCATGGCATTAAATTGAGTAGCATAGGATGAATGCAAGGAAAGGAGCAAGGAACTTTTTAATAGTTAACTGTTAGTTTGGCTTAGTACTCTGGTGTGACAGCACACTTTGAGCATTTCTTTCCAGAATAATGTGATGGTGTTTGGGGTGTTTTCTGTGAGAGGAGCAGTTTGTGGGTTCAAATAAGAGATACCAAAGAGGAGATTATTACGTTTTACAAATGTAGTCCAGGCAGTAGAGTAGAAATCAGTGTATTAACTCAGAGCTGTCAAACACTGAGGCACCAAACTCACATTTCCTCACACAGTATATGTTAGAAAATATTCTCTGCTCCTTCTCTTCATAGATTTGAGGCTTAAAACCTACACTTTTGATCACACTGTTGGCATAGCAAGATACTGTAAAAAAGGACATTTTATTCAAAGAATTTCACACATTAGGCACAAACAGTATAATAGAGTTTAATAGAGTTTAACGTTCATTATTTGGGTAAGGAACCTATGCATAACATGCATTTTTTATGTTTAGAGGCAATAATATTTCTCAGTTCTATTTTTTTATTCTCTGCTCTGTGGAGAACCTTCTTGTGTCTCTGGAAAATGTATGAATTGTATCATGTAGTTTTGAATTTGTGAAAATTATCTTGGTGAAAACTAAGGTATAGTTTTACAATAGTCATAGAGCCATGTAGCAAAAATGGTGGTTTGATCACAAAAATAAATGGTCACAGTGTATTTCTGCTCCAAGCCACAGTAATAAGGGGGAGATAACTTTAAAAGGTTTACTTTGGCACAGTACCAAAGTCAAATGTGTGCCAGGTGTCATCTTTACTTTGAGGTATATCCTAAGAGTCACCTCAGTGGCCAGAGAATACTACAAGTGTATATGCATTTATTCTAAAGACTTTTTATTAGCTTTGTATGCAAGGTATCCTTGTATCTGTGCTGGTACTCAGTTTTCCTTTTATAACTCTGGTTTACTTTAAAAATAAGTTAAATCCCACGTAAGTATATGACTTCTGATATTCCTAAATCTGAGACTCAGGTGTATTGTTTTGAAAACAAGAGAATATAAGTAGATTTATTTTAGTAGACAGCATATGGATTACACACTGCTTTATACCTCTTTACTATTTGCTCTGTAGCTATTTTGGCACTGTTTATCATAGACTAAGGAAAACAAATTCTCTTGTAGAGTACATGAAGTGAGGTGAGCTTAAATGTTGGTCTCAAAGAAGTGCTCATGACATAAGCAAGCTTTAGTCAGAACAGTGCTTGAGGTGCCGGAAATTGCTGCAGATCTCAAGAAAAAGTCTGTGGGGAGCATGAGCTGATGTCCACAAAGCTATGACACATTGATTCTTTGCACCTGGTGTTTCTCTCAATACTTGCTAAAAAATGGAAAAGTCATTTGACCTGAAGAATATATGACTGAAACTGAATTACCTTGAACTCGCAGTGGTGCTAGGGCTGGGGTTAACAGTAGAGGGCTGGTGGTGTGGGTGCTCGGTGTGCTTGATTGGGTTTCTGAGTGTGCTAGTTTAAAACCCAGAGGGAAGATTATAAAGGCACTCAAGCTGCCCCCTTTCCCCCGCTCCCTTCTGGTAGCGAAGGAAGTACTAGGAGAGATTAGAAGATGGAATCACAATTTACTGAAAAATTTCAATAACCACAGCAGTGTTAATAAAAGAATGTAATAAAGCAAGTGTTTTAGCCACAAAAGAGTATTTACCACTGGACAAACCAAAACACTTCCTGAAGACAGTACTCAGTGTGGTTTCCCAGCCAAAGGCAGAACTGACCCCACACTGAGCCATGTGGTGTATGGGAAGACAAGGGCAGTGTGGCAGGGATGCTCCCAGCCTAACTTCCCCTCCAGCTGGAAAACAGTGGGAAAACAGACAAAACCTGGTGGGATGTGGCAGGGCCTTGAAACAGCTTAGGTCTTGGCCTGACTGCTTTAGTGGGACTGGAAGGTTCAGTGGTTCTGGCCACATCTTGGGCTCCAGCTGCAGCTCCAGCAGCTGCTGTGGTCACCGTGGCTGTGGCTTGGAGCCCATGTGGCTCCAGTGGGCTCCATCTTCTTTTTCCTTGGAGTGGAATCTGGGGCTCACCGGTGCTGTCTTTGAGCACCAAACCAGAAATGCTGTGGTTCTGAGGAGTGGGCAAGGGACTGCCAGTGGCAGAGAGGGACAAGATCTGCCCAGCTGGCCCTTGACAGCTGCACACGCCCTCCCTGGGTTCTGCTTCCAGCCTCAGCTTCCTCCTGCTGGAGCCATGCCCCCACCATGATGTGAGTGGTGTGGAATTAAACAGTGCTAGAAACTCCATCCCTTTTTTCTCTAACCAGAGCACCAACTAAGGGATGCAGCGCCACAGCAGTTGGAAGCTGTAGGTGCTGTTGTCAGTATTGGTAATCCACTTTTTTTTTTTTTTTCCTAAATACTATGCCCCGAGTCAGTAAAGTCAATGGAATACAGGTAGAAGTTTATTATTACATTTTAATCTACATTTCAGTGTGAAGGCAAGCTGTGAGCAGCTGTGTGCAATGTATTGTGGAGCAGTAACCTTAATGTTGGGAGTCTGTTCATTTGCATAAGAACCATAATGTTTTATACTGAATTCACTGTGTCATATTATTTGAACAGATTGAAATGAAAGAGTAAACTACACTATACATGTTGATCAGTGCATGAAGTAGTTTTTGTGTTGGTGCTAGTATATAGGATTTTATAGTTATATAGGATTTATAGAATTCTTTAAGATATTTCTTGAAATTAAAAGGGAATAATGATTTGGGAACTTTTGATATTGAAAGTCCTAGTATTGTAGGAAATTAGATTTCGTATGATGATTGAAAGAACGGCTTCCTTAACAGAATTTGTTTTGTTCATTTAGAGTAGAATCCCTCACCAAAGAATGCCAGTGTTGTTGATCATAGCAAACACACTGTTTGCATTTTAGTGTGGCTTTTGTGATAATTGTATTAGCAACAAAAAGATGTTGAATGTTTTCAGGGAATAATCTGTATTTCAAAAATGCTGGAAACTACTTTAAAAAGTAGAATAAATATAAACACTGAATTTATGGACTTGGATGAGTCTTTGCAGTTAGGGAAGATATTTTATACACTTCAGCCAGCTGTCTTAAGTCCTTGTAGGAATACACTGTTCTAAAGGAACTTAGTCTTTAGATGTTCAGTTCACTGCACTGAGCCTCACCTTTTTCTTGACATTTATAACCAAGTGTATATATTCACAAACCTTACATAAATACATGCAATCCTAGTGCCTTTTCAAGCATATCCAGTATCAGTGTTTTATGATTTGTTTTACATTAAAGCTTTCCTACTTGAAGTAGTGTTTTAGCCCATAAATATTGATTTTGATGACAAAATAATTAGATTAGCTTAAGTTAAACAAACATCTAGCTTTTTTGGAGGTCTGCTGGATTTCAGATGAGTTTTTAGGAACACAGTATAGTGGTCTGTAGGAATAAAATCCGTTATAGTTGCTTACAGTGTAGAGACAACTAACAGTGGCTGATACTTCTAATCATTTGGTCAATGCTGTATGAATTCAGATACTTTCATTTTTCTTCACTGAAGAAAGTCCTTTGCTGACAACAAATATGTTATACTCTGCCAAATGAAATAGTGCATGAAATTCTGTTCTTGTTTTTTAAGCAAGAAGTTTTGTGTAGTTTCCATGATTGTACATTGAAGTACTGAAGGTTCATTCAACCTAATTATATTTTTCATCTGAACTGTAACTAGTGATCAGATAATTATTCTGGGTTTTAAAAAATACATATAGCTAATACGGATGCTTGATAGCCAGTTTCATTGCTAAATTGAATTCAAAATATGATAAAATAATTTATTAGTAATTTTGGAAAATGGAAGTGAGGTTTTAATGTTCATTTTGTTTTACACATTGAAGTTGAAGCTTCTCAGTTTATTTTCATAAGAATTAACATAATTGTTCTAGAAGTGTGTGAGTACCATAGCTTTTGCCATAGTTGTTAAGAATTAGGTGCATCACATGTCTCTAGACTAAATATGATCTCACAGAAATGGCTAATCATTCCTTAAGAATAATTACTTCTTACTGAAAAATAAATGTCATATTGCATTTAATCCATGTCATAATTAGCATCTGTCTGTGAGCATGGGAATGTTTTTATATTTTCCTGGTCTCCTCTTCTGGACCTTATTTGTACAGAATATTTACAAGAGCCACCAGGAAATTGTGGCCCTGTTTGCTCTTAAGAGCTTAGTATAAAAATCAGTAAATTGGACTTTGCTCTAAAAGAAGGTTATCTATTCTGAGAGATTTTCCTTTTTCTTTTCTGTCTATAGTCTTTCCTTTGTATATTACTTGACAGCATGCTGCATTTGTTTTTCATGCTGAGATAAATAACTAAATAGCCAAATAGAGAAAAGGAAAGAAGAAGCTTCCCAATATTTCATTTAAGAACGCTATTTCCACTCCAGGCAGGGGATCACAAGCAATAGTACTGTGAGAAGTTATCCTTCCCTTTGTAACTTATACAGGGCTTCTCCTAATTTACTGCAAAGTAAAGTAAAATAGTTTTGCTTAAATTATCTCTAATAGCTGTGTGTGACCTTCATCAGGAATGAAGCTAACCCATTTTACTTCAGGTCTTCCTGGCCGAGAAGTATTTTTTGAGCAGCTGTAGCTTTTCAGGCAGTCATTGGTACCTCCAAGATGAAAACACCTGAAGAAATGCCACCCACACTGTGAGCTGTTGGATGATGCTGTTGGTGCATTGCTTGTAGGCGTGCAGCAAAACTGGTGGTTGAAGGCAAAGGCAGCTTGCATGGCATGGGGTTCACTCCAGCACTGTCCACCCACAGCTGCTGCTCCTCACTTTGACCACTCAGGTGATAAGATTTTCACAGTTCTTGTCTGAGGGAGCTGAATGAGTTAAGGTGTTAAGGGCTGAAAGGAGAGTGTCAGAGGTTGCAGTAAGGAAGGCTGCCTGCCTGGTCCTTCGCTGTATAGGATGCTCCTTGGAGTTTTTTATAACTTTACAAAATGTTAGCCTTTGGGGCTAGGCACTTGCCACCAGGTAAATTTTTTTGCTGTCAGAATAATTTAGCTGTCTGTGAGCTTGTGTGGAAGAAGTTGTTTCTCACTGTAGATTTATAAAAAACCCACAAACAAATGAAACAAAACAAAATCTAATTTTTTTTTTTTTTTTAATGCTCAGTGTCCCTCCCTTTGAAACAGAGACAAGGAGTTAAAGTGTGGGAAGCTCTAGTGGAGGGCACTGGGGAAGAAGAGCCAATTATGAGTCACAGCTTTGCCTTTGTCAGCACTGCAAAATTCTCAGATTGAAACAAACTATAACTTTTTAAAGGAATGACAGATCAAATGATGGTGGAGGGAAAAGGAAAGGGAAGCTGGGTTTGTACCCCAGTTTGTACCCCAGTTGTTTCTGGCTTCTTAGAGCCAGAAGCAAACCCGTGGGACAGTGACATGCATGGGACCCTAGTGTGGTCCTGGCCCCAAAATGCCCTAGACTCTGAACAGGTGAGACAGACGTGATGGGAGAGTGAGAGTTAATACTGGGGAGTGAAAGAAGAAGGAGGAGTCAAGGGGAGAGTGTGGCCCTGCTAGCCAAGCCTGGAAGTGACTGAGCTGGGAGAGATGAAAATCCTTGCGAGCAGGGTAAGGAGAGACTTGGCTGGGGTGCTGAAGGTAGGAATGAAGAAGGACCAGGGCTTGAATCAACATGGGCTAGAGGATATGGCTTGAGGAAAACAGGCAGAGAAGTTTGTTCTGGAAGGTCCAGAGATCTTGAATATTAAGTAAACACTCTTTGATTTCAGTAGAAGGTCCTTGAGAATGTTTTCAGTCATCACCTATGGCTAATTTCCATGCAGAGAATAATTTCACTTTTGCAACCAATTTGATATTACTATCCCACAAAAGCTGCACAGTACACCTAAAAATTTCGAACCAGCTGCTTTTTTTTTGTAGGTATCTATGTGACAATGTCTGATGTCTCAGTTTCTTATTTCTAGAAGTGGAGAATGCAAACATTTTTCCAGTGTGGCAGTGTCCAAGTCAAGGATTGTGAAAACTGAGCCGATCTTTGCAAATCTCTTGTTTGGCCCCTTGTGAGGAAGCCCCTCAATTTAAGGGTATTAAATCACATGCTGATGTGCTGTTTCTTTTTTTTTTTCTCAGGACTCCTGCTCTGTTCCATGCGCAGGATGGACTTGCTCTGGGAATGAGTCTGGTTGATGCATTGGAGAAGGCTGTTCTCTGGAGTACCCCTGCCTCACTTCCAGCAGAAGTCAGGACGTGCGTGGTGGACGAGGCAGGGGATTGCAGAAGGCAGGAGCCACTCTGGTGCTCTGTGCAGCTGCATGCTGCCCTGGCGAGCGGGACTCCCTTCCTGGCTGTGCTGCAGACTTCCTAGGTGATGCTAGGTAAGTTGCTCAGTTCTAGCTTTTCTTATGTCTTTGCTCACTGTGTCTTGCTTTCTTGTGGATGGCTTGAGATCTTTGGATCTTACTTGGAAAAGTACTGACCACTGTGACTGGGGGTGAGGCAGTGGGGGCTGAGGTTTGAAGGTGCTATGCGAAGCACAACGTAATGCTAAGTGCTGTGAAAAATTAGGTCTGAGTTATGCCAAACTGGAGACAAAGTTGTCTTCAGAAATGGAGAATCATTTTGACCTAAAAGCTGTCACTGCTTTAGTTAGGAAGCTAGGAATAACAGTTATTCTAAATTAGGAGTAACACAGTAAGGGTAGGACTAACCATTATGTTGATGGAGCACTCAACTGCAGCATTGAATTAACAAAGAAATCACTTGTTCCATCTTCCAAAAAAACGTTTGAGTAGTGTGCAGTAAATCAGGTATAGGGCCGTACTCCAAATGCCAAGAGTTAAACAGATTATTGTTTTGATTAATGGTAATTTTTTGAGTTTTTGAATGGTGCAGAGGTGCTGTGGAAATGGTACGACATAACTGCAATGTATACCGTGCCACAAAAGCAAACAAAGGCAAAGTTTATGTTTTCTGAGACTTACCTTCTGACATTTCCTCCTATGAGTGCTTGCATCCAGATTAATTTTACTGTAGACATTTGCATCATGCAAAATTATTTGGGCTGCGAGAAGCACAGCATTTTGATGCTGTCAACTTATATCATATATGTTCATTAAATTAAAATGACTTGTAAATTCATCATTCATTGCAGGCGCATGGCTCTTGTTCCTGGTTATTGTATCAGTTACTAAGCAGACAGTGTTTGTAATGCCCACTATCAGAATGGCTTGGAGTCAGAATTTCATCTGCATTTCCTCAGGTGTGGAGTTTGTATTTTCCCAGTATGATGTTCATAACTAGCTACAGTGTTGTTGTAATCAGTAGATAACAGAGAATTTTTTGGCCAAGGCATGGTTAAGCTAAATATTGTTTCAACTTAGCTAACCTAAATGCAAAATACCTAACATTAAATCGGGTTTTATAAATTAATCAAGAGTGTGTCTTCGGTGCCTAGAAGCATATTGAGTGTGTTTGCCAGATAAGCTGTTACTCTCTATTGCAGGGAAGAGAGAGAGTAAAAAACTATTAAGGTTTTATAATGGCTGAATATTATATTAAATACACAGATCAAGAATATATGTTCCCCTTCCAGCCTGCTCACAGGGGATCTGCTACATACAGCTCTGTGAAAGGCTGCACTAATGCTTTAGGTGTTGAGCAATATTTCTAAGTGCTGCTTTCTAAGAAAACATAAGGTATTTTTGTTTGACTACTGCTGTGCAGTGTGCAAGTCTTTCTTTAAAACTTTGAAAATAAAAAAAGGCCGTGGGGGTGGTGGGGAAACAATCTGTATTTTATGAGCAGAAGTTAAAAATGAAATTATTTGCCTTATCTAGAGTATTGAGAACTATGTTGCAATTAGACTGATGCAATAGCACATATTACGAAAGGAGCATGGGATGGGAACAGCAGGGGTGTTGTGGGCCTGCAGGGCAGCGCACTGGCACAGCTACACCGGGGAGATTATCAGCTAATGTGAGACAGGAACGCCAAGGAAAATAAAAACTCTGCCATTCCTGCATGTCCCATAAAACGAGGGGTGAGGGGGAGAGAGGGAGGGTGGCTTGGTTTTGTCAATGTGCCTACTTTATTTCAGTGTCACGTCTAATCCGGTGTGGAAAATGTTTTCTGTTATGTCAAAGAAAGAAGGAATGGAAATGGCAGCTAATTATGAGCTAATATACTTCGAATGCTGCTAATAAGAGTGGAATTTTACTCAGCTCACTCTCTTTCTACAGTAGAAAAGCAAAATTTCTCTTGAGTAACTGAAACATCTGTTGAACAAATTGGTTCAATTTCATGAGTCTGTTGTTAATTCTGAAAAGTAGATGGTGTTTTATAAGATCACTAGAGTCAGGGGGTTAGAGCCCATATTCTTTACTTCTTTTACTATTATTAAAGTAGGTCATGTCGAAATGTTTGTTTTTATGAATACAGTAATACTGTGGTTAATGTTTCTAGTATTTCAAGCTTTACCTTTGGTTTAATGAGTTTTCTTCACTGTTTTTAATCAATATTACTGATAGTCTTTAAAGTTGTGGGTTTCCAGCTTTGTATCAAGTTCTTGGTAATGAAGTAGTTGAACAGGTTGTGAAAAAAATCCTCTTTCAGTGCATTTCTATTTCTTTATTTCTGCATTTTTTCCTAGTCTGTTTCAATTATGAAGTTTAAATATTAATAGAGTTTTAATTGTTCCTACTGCTGTTTTCTCATTTGGACTAATTCTTTGTAGGTTTGCAGAATGCAGATCAAGTTAAGTTCTGTGTGCTTTACTGTTAAATATTATAAAATCAATGCAAGTTCTTCCTATGTACTACCTGTAACTGGCTGTAATACTTTGACATATTTAAAGGGGAAAGCTGGACTTTGAATTTAGACAATGAATATGTATTTTTTTCTGCTATGTATATTACAGGGAAAATACAAGACTGGCATTAACCATGTGCATTCAGGGTGGTAGTAAGCTATGAAATTTTCAGCTTTGTGGTCAGGGTGTCTCTTTATAGAGTAGCTTAGTGTATGATGGATGTGAATGGAAATTGATAATACTTTCTAATGTTACTTAAAAAGTAAAGGAAATTATCTGTTTGTTACGGCAGCTTTTTAAGCTTTAGTATTTGTTAATTATGTAAGTAATTTTAAGTAGTTTGTCTTCTTTAACTCAGAAGATAATGGAGGTATAAATAGAAGGGACGGCAGTGTGGGATGTGATTGCTTTTGAGGGATTGCTGGGCTGAGGGAGAATGTAGATGTATAGTCAAATCTTCTAAATGTGCACGTGAGTACTGCCAGTACAAAAAGCTGCCCTGCTGCTGGTAAGGTGTTGCAAACTCCCCATGTGTTGGTTTTGTCCTTGGTGCAGCTCACTGAAGCTGCAGATGACGTTCTTGAAATTAAGTGAGGGGAAAGTTTTGTGGCTGAAATCCTGTGCCAAGTCTTTTTGAAGTTGTATGCAGCAGCTGTGCTGTAGCTAAAGAAAGGCTTTCTTTGCCTCCATCATAACATCTGCATGGTCTTTAACAGCAGAATTGTTCCACTATGATGTGTCATTTAGCTAATCTGGGTTGCCTTCATTAAGTCCTTTTTTTCTTCTCCTTATTAGAAATGCTCACATTACTTTGGGAAATAAGTTTGCAAAGATCTGGACTTGAGCACTTCTGTGTAGAAACAGTAGGCTTCAGTCAAAAAAAAAAGTCAAAAGATGAGTGGAGACTTTGTAGCTGAGTGTGTCTCTTTAATCTGGGCAGCTCTAGATGGACATCATGAATTGGATTTTTGTGTGTCCTCTCTTGTTTGGAGGTTAGGGGCTGAACATGTGGCCAGTTTTTGTGGAGATGCCACAAATGTGTCATCATGGCAGCTGGCATTGGTCTGACAGCTTCCAGAAGCATGGCTTGCACCCTCTGTGCTGAGGTGTACCCTCTCTCCCTTGTGCCAGTGCTGCTGCAGCCACAGCTCTGGGCTGACCAGAGGACAGCTTGATGCATTTTTGGCTGAGTCGCTTGGCTGGCTCTTGACCTCTTTGAACTTCTTAACTGCAGAGTTGGACTAATGTCTCTGCTGAAGATGGCCTGGAAAAGAGGGATGGCAGGACCAGCCTCTTGTAGTTGTAAACTGCTTTCAAAACCATGCCTTGGTTGATAAGGCAACCAAGGGAAGTGTTTTAAAGAAATGCCTGCTTGACTGTATACTGTGCTTACTTTTAAAGAAGAGAGGAATCAATCAGTCAGGTGTAATTGAATCTGAACATTTAGCTTTAGTGTTTCTTCTAGTTGAAGATTTTTGCACAAGGACTTCTAAAATGAATTTTTATTTAGTCTTCTAACAGCATGAGACTAAGGTCTTTAATTGTTCACTCGGTTAGCACTGTGAAGCTGGTGAGTTCTTAAAGCTAAAGGATTGGATCTAATGGTCTGAAATATGGGGTTGTGATCTTGGAGAGTGAAGCAAAGGTAGTTGAAATGCTGCCCCTTCTCTCTGTTAAGGATTTTGGCTATTTTGACTGTAAATATCTTGGATTTATAAGGATACCTGACTCTCAAACAGCATGAACTAAATTTGGAGGAGTACACTAAATTAAATGGGATGTTTGTGGGTTTTTGGGTAAGAATTGCCACATTTTATTATCAGGAATTACTGGATATTCATTTGCTTTCTGGTTGAACAGTAGGATCAGTCTTCCTTCTATAATCTTGAAGGAAAATAACTGTACTGGAAAATCAAAAGTGCTGATGTACGTAATTGTACTCACTGCAGAAGTTTGGTTTAACACAAATAAGCAAAACGGGAGAAAAGGACGACAACCCTGCCTGTTGGAGTTGTTAAATAATATTTGCAAAATTATCTCTAGTCAAATTGTGATTTTCTTCAATTTATGTCTTTTCTTCAGTTTAAGGCTGTGGTTACTCCCCACACTCACTGTCTATAAAATTAAACATATACTTGCCACAATGAAGACTAAACACTGCTCTGTGCAAAATAATAAAGTTTTTATTATTGCTGTTATTGCAAATTGCTTTAAATACTGCATATTGAATGGAAAAAGTTAGGTCTGCCTGCATATGTAGTTCAGAGTGCAGCCTGCTTGCTGGGGGAGCGTGGTGCACCTGCTTCATCATCTGAGAGTGGCCATGGCCACGTCACCAGGGACTGAGCACGCCACAGTGATAGCTGGGCATTTCAGTTTCACACATGAAAAATAAGTGTTTCCTAATGCCTAGAGAGCACAGCTAGATCCTAGGAATAGATATGCTTGGCAACAGTAGTCCAAAATGTGCATTTTATCTACACATTTAAAAATAATTAGCAAAAAAAAGATCACAAAGGCAGTAAAACTGAGCACTTTTAATACATTCTGGTTCCAGTGACGTTACTGTGAGGTAAGGGCAAGTAGACCGCGACTTGTTTCAAAAACAGGAAGCACCTACATTCAAATAAAATTGCATAGTTTCAGCTGTCATAAATGTGGTTTCAATGCAGTTGCAGGAGTAAAGCCCAAAGTAGTTATAACCAGCTTACTTCCTCTTCCAGTCAAAGTGCAAATAGCCATATAATTTAACAATCTGTGGCTCATTTTTGTAGCCGGGTTAAGTATTCTGTTTCGCCTGTTCAGTCACGGTATAAACACAGAGGGAACTTGACTTGGTTAAGAACATTTTGAAACACAAATATCCTCAGTCATAACCAGATCTGCAGATTCACAGAAGAGGGTCTTCAGTTGCCCCTCGAGCTTGGCAGCAGCAATGAGACCTGTGAGCGTGGCTGGATCTTTGCCAGGCTCCTTGGAGAAGAGTGAGCCTTGCCAAGTTGGCATCTTGCCATGGTAAACTGCATGGGGCAGCAAAACCTGCTGCAGAGCTGGTAGACAGTTTTTCTCTTTAGGGACTTCCCTTCTTACATTCCATTACAAATTGGCTTTATTCAAAGTCTTTTATCATTAATTTTTTGAGGACTGATTGCTCAGCTTTTTTGGACAGCTTTTTTCTGAGTTAATTCAGCCATCCTGCCTTTGACTCTACTCATGCACTTAGTGTGACAGAAAAGCATGAGTACAAAAGGATAAGAAAGAGTTCATCTTCTGTTCCCATACATTCTCGGGTTGGTTTAAATATGCTTTAGGCTGCTTGGAGAGCCTTTGAAGAGAGCCCTAACTTTTCATCCAGACAAGGCTTGTCACACTCTCTGTCTCTGCTGATAAAATGCACTTGAGCAGCAAATACCTACTGAATATTCCCCATGTACTCTGCTTGCTGGAAAGGACCATTGAGGAGCTTTTCCAGGGAAAGTTTACTCACCCAGGAGATTTTCTGCAGGGAAGCACTGCAGAAAATGAAGCTGCAACACTGACAGTGCACGGCGTTGGGGAGTGTGCCTTTTCTTCATGGGATAGGTAGCACTGCATTTTGCAAAGCCCTGCGAGAAACCTTTCGGCAGAACTCAACAGATTCCTCTGTCCTTAACATAATATAGAACATTTCCCTTCCCTTCCCTTTCCTAGCTTTCCTCTTCAACTATCAGATAAATAGTGGAATAACATAAATTCCTAGTGCCCACCTTTTATCTTTATGCCTTAAAAGGACTATTTCATCCTGTTGCAACGTTTTAATTTCTTGAGAAGAAGCTGGCAAACCCATTTTGTTGTCACTGCAGCAACTAGGAAAACTACATCAATGACCAGCACCTTGACTCATGTTTGAATGGAGTTTGAAAAAGCAGTCTTAGCAGCCTGTGCATAACAAACAAGATTTGCACACCAGTGATTGCAAAGGAAACATAATCAGGACAGAGTTCTGCTTTAAGCTCCATAGTGTTTTAGCTATGATGGACAGACAAGAGAAGACCAAAGAAAGTGAGAGCTCCTTTGAATCTTGTAAAAAATCCATGGTGCTTACATATATCAAAGTGTTTCTTTCATTCTAAATAAACTTTGGAAACTTTCGGGACACAACAGATTTATAACATTTTTAATTGTGTAAAGGATTTCTTTCTATTCTTACCTTCCAATGTTAAGAACATACAGCTGCCACTCCGAAGAGTATGGTTGCACAGCTTCTGCTGCTGTGTCTTCTTACTCTGTGTCCGTAGGTAATAATTTATCATAACGTCAATATAACATTACCTTTAGTCATTCAGAAAAGCCTTATCTAAGGTGCTTGCCAGAGTTACTCATGTGTTTCTTTGCTTAGCGTGACATGGCCATATTTTCCTCCATGGCTTGGTTCCTCCCCGGGCACAGGCGATGAAATGCACTCACATTGCTCTGTGTTTTATCACTGACTGAAGGGATTGGGCCGAGCTGTGTTGTAAAAGAGGACAGTAGGGCCAGTCAGCTTGTTGCAATGAATGGATTGCTCTTATTCATGGAGGAGTATCGTCCAAACAGTGGTCTCTGGGCCAAGACCAGCCTACAGGAAATTTCCATCTGCTCTGCTTTTTACCAAAGGAGATGGAGAGCAGCTTTGCTGCAGCTAATGCTGCCCAGCAACTGGACTGCATTGGAGGCTTGCCACAATCCAGTTTAGAGGGCTGGCTCTGAGGGAGTGGAGGAGCCTCCCTTCTCCTGTGGTGTCTGGCTTTATTTCCATGATAATATCTTGATAATGTTTCTATAATGGCTACTTGCAGCATGTGCAGGCTGGCCAGGTTGGTGACTACTGCAAAGACTAGTAAGTGAAGTCTGTGAGAATTAGTTGGTGGGAGGTTCTGCAGCCAACCACTGAAACAGTATTGCCAACTCCTTGTAATAGATGACCTCTTTTAATAGAAAACCACATCCTTTAAAACACTTCATTAAAAAATACCCTTATCAACTATAGGCTCCTATGCCATATAAGAAGCACCTTATTTGCATATGAAGTAATTGAGATTCAGACCTCTAATTGACATTTGAGAAGTCAAATACTAATTTTTGAGTGGATTTTGATATTGTATTGCCTTTTAGGAGAACTGCAAGATTAATTTGAGACTAACTATTTAACCCAAAAAGAATATGGAAAGATGGAATGCTCTGTATATATCTAAAACAATAATAATATTAATAAAATATATAAAATTGTATGCATACTCTTCATTGTCATGCAGTGGTAGTCTATAAAATTTTTATAATCCTGAGATAATGTGCATATCCATTACATGAGAGCACTGGATACTTTTTTAATCTGTGCAGATCATCCAAAGCAAATGTTTCTAACAGTTGTCTCCACACTTAGTTATGTGTTTTTATCATCATAAAGTTAAATACTAAATTAAGATTTAGACTTTTATATGTTTTATAAATTTTTTATACTTTTTTCAGATTCATTGTTTTAAGAATTTTCACACCTAGGAAATCATTAGGCTTTTGTACTAATGAAAATTGTTCAGTAATAGAAAAACCATTTACAAATTGGGTAGTATCTTTAAATCTCAGTTTACTATAATTCAGCTGCTGGTAGGAGAAACTCGTTACGTTTGTGTATGTTTGTTTATATAAATAATCTGGATTGCTTCATTCCAATACTGTAAAATGGAAATATATGCATGGTTGTAAGGAGTTGCTGCAATTGGCCTGGTCTCTAATTGTGTAGCAGAATTGTTGTTTGTAAATAAAATTGAAAGAAAAAATTCTGCATCACAGATCCTTCATGTCATTGCTCTATGGACCTACATAAAATCCTGGTACTTGTACATTCCCTTGAGCCTCATCAGGTTCCTGTAAAGTTTCTGTCTGTGGCATGAATGATCTCTTTGCTGGGGACAGATTGTGTCTCCTTATCAAGAATGGGTGCTGTGTAAGTGAACTCATCACATGACCAAGATTGGTGTTAAACTCTCCAAATTGCTCCAGTAATACCAAGAGTGGCTTGAATTCATGCTCAGTTGCAAACTTTCCACTTCTTGCATTTTAAGAAATTTAGAAGAGACACACAAACCTACATAAAAACTTGAGTGGCTTTATAGCATTTCCATGCTACTGGATCACCTTGGGGTTTGAATCAGGTTTCCTGGATTCTCAACTTCACTTCTTCAGTATTTTTATCTCCTGATAAATTGTTGCTTGAGTTGTTTGCGCTCTGCACTAGATCAGACTGTTCTGCCAAGGTGAAAAATTTCCCTATGTTGAGACATGTTGTAGATACCTCTGGGTACCTTCAGCCTTCCCCTTTGTGTTCTTAGGAGCCAGTTCTGTTGCCTTTTCTTTGTTTCTGCTTTTATACTGGGCTTTTTCCGCTGTTAATTTTGCTGCTGATGAGCTGAGTGGAGTAGGTTTAGTGTAACAGCATTCATCTTGCTTTCCCCTGGGCCAAAGACTATTCACTTCTTCCTGGCCTGGATCATAGGTGATATCAGTCCTGTTAACAGATGTGTGTAGATGTGCACGTAGTTTATTTGGTTTTTTGCATTTATATGTATAAAATGTATAAGAAGCATCTTGTTGTATAGAATTTTGTGTAATATCTGATAGCTAGTGTCTGGCACATGCTACCATGTTTGCCAGTTAGATAAACTGCTTTCATTTCTTTAAAATATTGACTTCCATGTTACTTTGGTTTTTAATTATTTCTCTATGAAAAATGAAGCATTTTGAGTAGCTTTTTCTCTTTTCCAAACATCTCATTGACTTAGACTGATCAGTTTGTGGAAGTAATATATGACTTCATGTATAGCATTCTGAAGAGATGTGCTTGCACATCTAAAGTCTTGTTCTTTGCTGTAAGAGCTGCTAGGTCCTATGGTCTTTGCTGTACCAAAGAGGTGAGATAGTACAGTGGTGTTGCCCTAAGATCTACATATTGATTTATTTATTTGGGTTAATATTTATTCTGTCTCTTAGTATGTTATTTGAATTCATAACTATTAGAATTTTTTATGTGAACGTATTTTATTACCTGCTTGGAAGTGGCTTAGTGCTGTTATTTGATTGATTATTCTCTGGTTTATATTACTTCACTAATCCCAGCGGCAAGGGCTGGTTTATATTCTGTTGTTACATTTACAAAGGGTTTAGCAAGAAGAATCAAATGTGAAGTGGAGCAATGTAACTATTCATGCAAGTGCTGACTTGTGTTTATATTCTTAAAGTCTGACCACACTTGAATAAATGCTAGATTTAAAATAATTTAGAACATCACAAATCTATCAGAATTCATAGATTACGCTAAAATACATATCTGTGGAAAAGGATCTGGTTTTATCTCCTGTTAGAAATTAAATCGGGCCTGTATGTCTATTTTTCTTTAAAAACTATCTAGCAAAATGTACAAGATAGATTTAAATATTGTGGTATTACCTTTAGGTGATCTATTAGTATAGCCAGCTAGTTTAGTTGGATCCTTCTAAGTTAGCTTTCTGTGAAATAGTAAGAAGGTCAAATATTCTCCTTTATTTTTAACCTCTTTTCCTACAGAAATAATGCTCATGAAGTCACACCATGCACTTGTGTAGATGCACACACATCCCTTCAACTCCCCTCATTATCTTTTGAACCTATTGCTGATTTTGATCACATTTTTGGCAGAGTGGAGATCTCGAAATTCAGATCCTGCAGGTTTTCTGTAAATAAGTCACTGAGTATAGGTGGAACCATCTAAAGGTGCCCTGACAGAGGGAAAGGTTGCAGCATGAAATAATCTTATTAGTTGTCTGGGAATCCTAGTGATGGGAAAGGAGAGGCTTTAAACAAATGTCCCAGCTGTGGGAAAAACTTCCTTCAAAGCTTTCCCTTTTCTAGACACTGAAGTCAACCAACCAGGAGGTTGGTATAAATCTGTGGGAGATGAGGCTTAATTAATTCTGTTGTTCATGCAACTGCTTGTTCCCTTGATATTTAATAATAATAATAGTATCAGTAGCATAAATGTTTTCATCAAGGATATTTTTGCATATTTAGTTTTTAAGGTAAATATAGGGATATTCTTATGGCAATCCTAATTTTCAGAAAAATTTTTCATTTTCACTATGAACATTACTTTAAATGTTTACAAAATGCCTTGTCTCCATATTATTACAAATTGAGCAGTTTTTTCCCCTTACTTCTAAAATGACAGATACTGTGAATGCTTTCCAGCTCTGTTTTTTTGCGGTTCTGGATTGCAGCTAGCCAGAAATGCTGGAGAATTCATGGCTCTATGATTGTGCTCCAAGGGAGTTAACTGGGAAGAACAAGGTCAGTACAGTACGCTTACTGAATATGGAAATAATAATAATTATAAAGCTAACGAACAAGAACTGTATTCTTAATAAAATGTGTGGGTTTTTTCAGTGTAATCATATGACTATATAATACAAAAATTGCTTTGAGAGTAGGTCAAAGATTACACATAGCAGAGGCTTGTGTGATTGGTTATGAACAAGCGAAAATGGGGTAAACTTTTGACCTGGCAGCAGCAAATGGAACTGTGTAAAGCACCTACAGATGGCAGGATTTAATGTATAGTCAGTCTCTCGCCCTTTCACAGCAATTACGATCATATTACAGCAGGCACTGAGGGGAAGGCGCTCTGCAACTCTAATACAGTGCGTCTTTGAAAGTTTTGAATATGCAGTTGCATTTTGTTTTTGTAGGGCCATCAATTAGCTTAGCAAGAAGAATTCCACTTTTGTTGCTCATGTTTGACTCGATGAGTTCCTGACCAGCGTGCCGAGTCCATTTGGAACAAAAAAATAATTTGAACAGTCTGAATAATTTCGATAATTCAGACTGCAGTAGATTTATTGCTAAGCTTGAAAGACTCAGTGAAAGTTTTTATGCTGTTGTACTGCTGATGCAGGCTCGAAGGGATGAGGAGAATGTGATTCCAGAGAGAGCTCTAGGAAACAACACTCGCAATCAGCTCCTTGGATTCTTGTGTAGATTCCTGCATCTTCCAGGTTGAGTTTTAAACCAGTTTAAAGTTTGCAAAATTTAAACTTCAAAAAGACCAGTCAATAGGCTGCTTATTTGACAAGACTGTTGTGTTCAGATAATTTAGTGTCTTTTGGTTTTGCTGTGCCTGTGAAATACGTGGCAAATTAGAAGAAGCGAAAGTGTTGTGAATTAGAAACCAGTGATTGCCCATTTCCTGAAAATTTTGCCAGTTACACACAATCAGAAGCCCAGTTGCACTTTTGGCACAGACTGATAGTTCTGTAGTCATCTGAGCATATTTTGTATAATTCACTGCCTGTCTGATGTTTGTGTATCTTGTGCACTGTACGTGTGCAGACTTCTCCAAACTGTTTTTTTCTTTCACACTTTGACATATTGGCATTTGGGAAGAGGCTGGGTTTAGAAGGCATGCTTCCTTCTAGTTGTGATCCAGCCACTATCTCCTTTTCCGTCTCTTCGCGTTGCCTTCTGGCCTGTAATCTGATGCGAGTGCCAGATGTGGGGAGGTAGAGCAGAAGCAATCCAAGCTTTCTAGACCATTTCATGGAGGGGGTTATTATATTTGTGGTTCACAAAAATTTTCCTTTGGTTTTTCAGAATGACTTATATGGAGAGTAGAAATTGCAAGCATATGGTAGTAAGCTAAATAGGAGACTGGAAAATGCTCTTTGGAGGAGAGGAGAATTTTAAAATACTGATAAAGTGTGGTTGGTTAGATTTGCCTTTTTTTTTTTTCTTTTAAATCATGCTGAAGCTTGCACTGTACATGGACTGCTGGGTGTAATCCCATTTCTTTTTGGAGATGAACTGTGTTCTTTTAGCCATGTCTGTACCTGCAGCAAAGAGCTGGTGCTGCAAGCTTTAAGGCACTTAAACAGCTCACTGACTGCTGCTACATGAGTTTGATCTGGTCACACAAAATTTCAAAACTTATTAGGTTGTTAAAATACAGAAATGAAAACTACTCTCCTTAAATGTCAAACAGCACACACTGTCACATACTAATTCCTTCTACAGTTTTATAACCCCCCCTTGCACACAAAAAAGTCTACCACCAAAGCAAACTTTAGGTCAGTTAAAAATCCCATAGGTGCATTCCCCTCTTTTACAGATGAGCAGTTTTCAGGTCACCAGGTTTGAGTTGCACTCAGAATTTGCCTGGACCTGTCATGTCCCAGCTTTTGAGAGTGGGCTCACAGCCACAGGTTCTGCCCTGTTCTCCCTGGGGAGGATGGGCTGGGGGCATTAGAGTGGTCTCTACCAGAGATAGTGGGTTGGCAGGGTTACCCCACAGACCTCATTAAAACCTAATTGAGTAACCTTAATCTAAAGGTAGTAGCATAATTTTTCAGTGTGAGGTGGTGGTCCATTCTTGTTGGTGGTTGTGGTCTGTTCATGACTTTAATGAATTAAGGCTTCTTTGCATGACAGCTATTCCACCTGAAATTAGGGGCAGTTATTGTCCTATGAGCTTTCTGCTTCATAAGTACCAACTTCATAGAAGTATTCTGAATTTGTTGTACTTGGGAAATGCAAAAACCAAAAACAACTCTGTAGAAAAAGATTGTTCTTAGTACATGGAGTAGAAAGGAAAATGAATTAAAGAGGTGGGTTTCATATTTGGGAAAGAAAGTAATTTTCAGAACCAGAATATCCTGAGATTGGTCTAGTTATATTCTTGTTCTTTTTGAAGTATAAAAGGGTATTGAAGCATTATAAAGGAAGTGTTACTATTGAAACATTATTGAAATATTGTGGGATTACTCCCACAGTTTCACTGATTAAAATAGAAATCTAATTGAAGATGTGCACTTTTCACAGTTATTATGTAAATAACTAGTCTTGTATTCCAGGACCTGAAATATCCTACACAGTTATAGTTACCTGACGAATATCTTATACGCTGCTCTATAATGTAAAACCTATTAAAACATCAACCAAACTAGGGAGTATATTAAACCTGTGCTTTATAATGCCTGCATATTCTTATTTTCTCATCATTGTTTCTTGCTGCAGTATAGAAGAGATACTCCTAATCATTGCTGGAAATAAAATAGTTAAAATGACTCTTCTAGTATTGCTCAAAGCTTGAGTACGAAGGTTTCCATTATGAGTGGCACAGAAAGTTCTTATCTACCCTTTGGTAAGTAGGTGAAACACCTGTGTGCAATAAGGGTAAGCTCAGTTTCCTTTTAGTGTTATCTAAATACCTAATTCAGTTTTCCTTTGTATGTGCTCTGAAAGAGTAAATGACAAAAGCTGTCGTTTCTTAGACCGCACCTTGCATACAGATTCATGTAAAGTGGTGGGCTTTTCCTGCCTCCAGAAGACAACTTTCCAAACCTGGTGGAATCTTTCCTTGTTGTCCTGTATCGAAGTATTGCTCACCTGTCTTGGTAGTTACCTAGTTTAATTTGGGATTGAAATTAGTGTGGCAGGAGGGCATAATCACCACCATGCCGCTAATATTTAGGTTTCTGCAAGTGAAGATCACAAGAGTATTTTGGATATTGAGAAGTTTTTAAGTTGTCGGTAAACCATCATGTAAACTGCTTACCAAGCTAGGTGCTAGCTGTATAATTGGAGGATAAAAGCAGTAATTTGCCTGCCTAAACAGACCTAGCTAAATGAATGTGTTTTCTTGATACATTTAAGTTGCTAGTGGAGACCTAGATGAGGTTCAGATTTAGATCAATTTTTTTCCCCCACAAAAAGTATCAAAATCAAGGTGAAACATTAGTTACAAGAGAGTGTTGAATTTGATACTCTTCATTTGTAAGTGTGGGAGGAACTGTGCAGATCTTCTGAGATTTTCTGTTCTCCTCACCTAAGCTGTGAAGTTCTCTGGCTTTGCAGAATGTCTGTGGCATAACAGATGCCTTCAAAATCAAAGAAGTTAGTGGACACATCCATTTTCCATAAGACATGGGAGTTAGGTCGATACATGCCTTCAGCAGAAGAGAGGGAGACAGGAATATGACATTTGCTCCCCTGTTGGCTCAGGGAATGGTTTTGACCTCCTGACAGTCAATCCTGAGGAGCAGTGGGATCACTGGTGGAGTGCAGATTAGTGAAAGCTGATTGGCACCAAGCACCAACCCTTCCCTATGTTTGTAGACGTGACCACTTAGAGCTAATAAGCTTATAATAATTTCTGCTTAAGCACAGGTGGTGAAAGTAGCGGTGGAAAAAAGGTAAGGAGCTCAAATACAGAGAAGGTATGGGGCAAATTGTGATGAAACACGTGCAGTATGTGGTAATTGTCCCTCACTTTTTGCATTTATCCCAGTCCTCAATGCTGATGTTCCTGTTTGCACACTAGCTGTAGGGTAGGGGAATCAGGGACTCAGCTCCAACAAGAAGCTTATCTCTCCATTACATCAAATATTTTTGCAGTTGGGCATGAACATCAAGACTTTTGTGGGTTTCTTGTAAATCTTGTGCAGGAAATTATTCATGAGGGGCACATTTTCTTGTCTCTCTGAAGGACTCCACTTGCACAAAGGAATTGAGGAATGTATTTTGTTGGGTCTTCTGAATGGTCTTATATTTTGAAAGCTTAAAAAATTCTCTAAACCAGACTGTTTTTCAGATTTGAAAATAGCACATGCCTACTTTGCATTTGTTACCTAAATTGAGTAAATTCAGCTTGGAGAGGCTTGGGAAGAAGAGAGGGATTTAAAATTATTCCCTTTTAATTAATCCCAGGAAAATTCTGGCAAATCTGTCTTTTCTTAGTGCACGCTGTATGTCTTTAAACTCCATTTCATTCTGACTGCATAGACAAGTCAGGATAAATTTTTTTCCTCCCCATGATGGTAGCTTGATTTGCCAGTAACTAGGTCTTGGGTTTACGTCATTTTGGTACATATAGAATAAGGAGTGTGTGGTTTTTGTGATTTCTTTTTTCTTTTTAAAACCTAATTTTATGTAAAGGAAACATTTCAATGGTGATGTTAGTTAAATCTAGCTTTGAAATGCTGACCTTTAATGAAATAGTGTTTTGCTACCAATTGTTATAAACCAGTAGTGATAACAATGGTGATAATTCCCACCCCCCCACGCCCCATAGAATGTAAAGCTTTGGTTTGTTAGAACAGAGTAAGCTCCCTCTGTGCCATGTTATAGTACCTTCTTTCTTTGGGGAGAAAGAAACAAACTCAAGCAGTACAAACAAGCAGCCCAAGGTTCATTTCTTTGTTATCTTTCTTGGCCAACACATAAGGACCTTGAATCCTACTACTGCTGCACTTCAGAGGGCAGCTGAACAGGTAATTTATGCATGTTATATGCTTGCAAGTTCTCAGCAGTCTGAGACAACATAAGGACTCCATCCTGAAAAGTAAAAAACATTCTGAGGTTACTTCAAGAAAGAACTTGCACATGATCTTTTCAGTTAAGACCATGAATGAAGCCCTATATTTAATGTTAGGTAAGGCAGTTCAGAGAATTGAAAGACTTAAGTATTTAATCCAAAGCATTATTGCTGTGGTGTTAACTAACAAACTGTCTTCCCACTGCTACATTCTCACAAATGTTCTCGTGTTTATATATCAGTTTGGAGTTGTTTTCTGTACAAAGCTTTTTGCATGTTTATTTTTTATTTAATATATTTTTCAGGGGTTAATTAATAACATAGGGGAAATGCCTTTTTTTTTTCTTAAGCAAATGAAAATAAAGAGTATTTGCTAGAATAGTTAATGTGGTTAGTTCTGGTTTACATGCCTTAACTCCTGGTAGGGTGTCTTCTGGGAATGTTGGTGGAAATAGAATCAGTCTTTCTGAAATATATAATGTTCTATTGTTCACATCTCTATACAATTTTTATCATTGTATACTAGAACTGCTACTACTTTATTCAGGTTCATTCTGATAATTGATATGGTCTCCAAGAAAATCCCATTGTGTGGAGGAAGACAGCTGTGTTTTCATCCCTCTTTAGTAGATCCTGACAACTCTGCCTATGAATCCAGTGGCCTTTCCAGAATGCTTGCATAAGATTATTCTGGAGAATTCCTGTCCTACCCTGCTACACACATAGAGTTAGTAATTTTTTCTCCTTTCCTACCCAGGAATATATTTAGATTTTCTGTATTTTTACAGAGATAGCGTCCATCATGCTTTCTCACAGGTTTAATTGAAGTTTAAGGCAGTATCTATGTGTTCTTGCAGTGTCCCTGTAAATTGCAATCTGACCCAAAAAGGCAGAATGCCTGATGCTACCCACTTAAATACACCTGGCTTACTAAATGACCTTGAATAGGTAATTTTATGTCTCTCTTCATCCTGAGATCTATAAACTTCTGATAATAAAACATATATCTACCTTTGCAAAAGCTCTTTGAAATCCATGAGTAAAAGGTATCCCATAAGGTCAAAATATGAATTATTTATTGCTACATGACATGCACAGCATGCAGACTGTAAGGTTATAGATATCTTGTCTGTTCCTTTTTCCCCTGAGAATAAAAGTCATACCTTCACAGCTCTACCTAAAAAAGTGTTCATTGTATGAAATCTAATATTATTTTATGTATGTGTGTGATAATATTGAAACTTTGGTTTCTCCAAGGAATTGGTTTCAGCTGTTGATACCCAGCTTTGTCTGCAAGGTGCAAATGTAGTTTTCAAAATAATAAATATTTTTAAAATAAAGTATAAATTACAGAAGACCAAAAACAATAATCATAGGTGAGGCAAATACTGGGTTTTAGAGTAAGCAAATTAGAGTTTCATGGCATCAAAATCGTGGTAAAGTTGCTACAGGGTAAGAGATACTGCTAGTGCTTGTAGCCATTTGTTTTCTAATTGACACGCCAGCAGTGTGCTTTAAAAGAAACTGATTTTTCTTTTAGTATGTTTCATAGGGTTTGTTGTAGGTCTGATGTGTTATCAAAAGAGTTGTGTTCTCTGCTTACTGTTTACATTGTTTATTTTATTAATTTAGGCATATGCTATATGCATATGTATGCATTGCTTATCTTGAATATATATATATATAGGTAGGTAGAGATATAAAGCATGAAGAAAGCAAGAACAGGCTTGTTGTTGCAAGAAGAAGATTTTACACTTCAATGTGAACATCCTCAGCTGTACTTGGTAATCAGTAGGCAGCAAGCACAGGTTTTGTAGAACTTGCTGTGTATGTTCCTGCTGACATATGCTACTTTAATAATTTGGTTTCTCTGTAATAGTTTTGGCTTCTGAAAGACATAAGGAATGCTTTTCAGTGGAGCACACTTAAATTACCTAGAAATGAGGTCTGTGACATTAGCAGAAATCTCAAGTGCTTGGCCTTTAATTCAAATCCAAATATTAGGTCAAATTTGTATCAGGCTAAATACAAAAGAATTTTTAATTCTTAGGGATAGGTACAGGTTTACTAGTGCTGACAATAGAGGCAAGAGGGTTTTTGCACAGGTTCTGTAACTCCTCTTGGAGATAACAGACTCCTGGATACATTTGGTTCTCTACTGCACTTTTGGATAAAGGGTCAGTTTTACAGCTGAAGTTACATCTAGTTTAATCCAGGAAAGACTGGGAAAATGTTACCAGAAATTGGATTGTGACATTGAAGCGAAGCAGTAATATTCCCAAATAGTAGCTTTTTCAGAAAATTGTTTAAAAAAATTGCTTCTACATATCAATACATTTAGTTTAGAAGTCTGTACTTTTAGACACACTATTAAAAGTGTGTTACTTTAGGTTAAAAGAAGCCATCTGCTTGGAAGTATTTGCCTTTATTTTGCCTTCCATATTGGTTCTCTTCCATTACACTTTAGGCATTGTTTTGCATGGTCTTTGTATTTATTGGATACTTTCATCTAGCCCTCCTCGCAGCTGTAGAATCTGATGTCTTGGCTAGTCTGAGTTTTCTTATCTACCCACCACTCTGACTCTTAAGGATGCTGAGGTGCTTCAGGCTATATAGTTACAAATGCAATTAATCTAATTTACATATAGCACAGTTATTAAGTGAGTGTGATGTATTTGAAGTTGCAGGGATATGTGTCGTGGAAGATAACCTAAGAACCTGAAGCCTAAATAGGTACTTTGTTACTTCTTTCTCCTTATCATTCTTAGTAATCTCCATTGCAAATACAAATGTTAATGTCAATGTTATGTAGGGGATACTCAGCTCAATATTTCCTTTGCTTGTATTATGAAATATTTAAAGTCATAAAATAATATTGAGACCACAGGATTATTTTTTTTTTTGAAACCACACTTTTGTAGAGAAGAACAGCAACTGCAGACAGGATCTGTAATCCTGTATTACCAGGTTTTCTAAAGTTGAGGTGTTTTAATTGGCCCTCTTACTTAATTTCCAGCATATCATTCATTGCTTCCACTGGGGCCTCTCTGCTGTTGCTCATCTCAGGAAATGTTCTCACATGTGCCCCTCAGTGCCCACTGTATATGCATCTATGTAGTATTGACAGACAGTGTATTCAGAATTACATTAAATTCAAAGTCTCCAGGCAGCAGGTAATTTAAGAAATTGCATCTCTCTTGGTTGATAGGGACATGGATTTGCCTTTCTTTATTGGTTTCTTGACACTGATTGTAAAATTTATTTTACTGTAGATATCTTTTCTTCTTGATCTGGAAGGGATGGTCATTCTGGTCATTTCTGGATGGTCATCATTGTATGTTGCACCCTCTCCCATGTAAAATTTAAGAAGTGGGATTTTTTTTTTTCCCCAGAAACCTTTCAAGAAAAAAAATCCTTCAGCAGCTGCCTAATACCTTCACTTTTTTTGAACAGTAACGTCAGCAAGCAAATGCAGTGTCAAATGTGCTTATCAAGAGACTCACACCAGTTTGAGAACAAAGATCCCTTTAGTGTTAATTCATGGCCTCGGTTCACTTAAATTTCATTGTATCCACTCCTGTCAGGCTCTCTTCTGGGAGTTAAGTGATTGTCCCTGAACCTTGGCTCTGCTGAGTTAAGTTAGAAGCATTTTCAAAAATGTGAGTGGTTATCAGAGTGTCTGTGTAGCTATTCCAAAACAATAGTATCCAAACCCCACAACTCCCATAGTATCATGGAATCACTGAATAGTTTTGGTTGAAAGTAACTTCACAGATCATCATGTTCCAACTCCCCTGCATGGACAGGGATACCTTCCACTAGACCAGGTTGCTCAAAGCCCCATCCAACCTGTCTTCCATCCAAACCGTCCTTCCAGGGATGGGGCATTCACAACCTTTCTAAGCAGTCTGTCCCAACATCTTGCTGCTCTCACAGTAAATAATTTCTTCCCAATATCTAATCCAATTTATATTGGATTAATCATATCTAACTCTTTTCAGGTTAAAGCCACTTCCTCTTGTCCAGTCACTACATGCCCTTGTTAAGAATCCCTCCTCAGGTTTCCAGTAAGTCCCCTTTAGGTACTGGAAAGTTCTGTAAGGCTTCCTGGAGACTTCTCCAGGCTGAACAACCCCAGCTCTCTTAGTCTGTCTTTATAGGAGAGGTGCTCCAACCCTCTAATCATCTTTGTGGCCCTCCTCTGGACTCATTCCATCAGATCCATGTCCTTCCTATGTTGGAGACCACAGAGCTGGCTGAACTCTGGGTGGGGTGTTAGGAGGGCAGAGTAGAAGAGGAGAATCACCTTCCTTGACCTGCTGGTCACATACGCAATAAAGAGAAAATCAGTCTTCCTATGTCCAGGACCCTACATGGCTTTATCGTTCAAAATTAACACTGCATTGTCATATGGAAATCAGTTGATAAAAATGCACATCACAAAGCAAAATTTCAAGACTGAAATATTGACATATTGCTTAGCAAGTAAGCCTTTGGACAATGGTAGTGGCCATGTACTTGGATTTTAAGGCAACCCTGTAGAGGCATCCCGCTTCTCAGGTGGAGGTGTAGTCTGGAAACAGAGCTCTTCAGGTCTCTCACAGTTGCTTTGACTGTCTGTTGGATTGTGTTTGCATATCTGACTTTTGAAGGTAAAATATGACTTTATGTCCAGATTATTTCAAATCATTCTACCTTTGCCATACTGCTGTTAAAACTGCCAGCAAAATGTTTTCTTTTAGCTCTTTTTGTCTTGATATATTACATGTCCTGCCTATTTTCTCTTTAGTTTTGGTGAAGAAATTGCACAGAGGAAAGGACAGTTAATTTAAACTTGGCTGATTTCTTCTCAAAAGGATATTTGCTTCTCTTGAGACAAATGGCTTAAACAGCATTATATATTATTATATTATTAACTTGGAGCTTAGAAAATACAGGTTCTTAAGAACCTGGCAATTTGTAAAAATGTGAATTACTCATAAGTCTCATATTAAAGGTTATTTGCTAATGATTTTGAGAAATAGTCCTGTGAACTGTCAAGTACTGCTTTTTCAAGATGAGTCATGACAGCCATGTGTTTGAAAGATAAAGATGGGAATCTCTCTGCCAAAAGGAAAGCAATGAAATAGCCATTCCAAACTTGACTTTTCTCCTCATTTAACTGACCTCCTATCTTCTTGTGCTTCATTACAACATGCTCAAGTGCAGTCTCTAAGAAAATGAAATGCGCTGCCCATATTGTTGATATTTTCATTAAAGTAACACTTTTGAGATTGCTTTTGTGGAAAATTTACTGTGTATAAACATGGTATGGGTCACTAATTTTACATTGAGGGGAGATCTGTCAGGTCTGCTATTTGCAGTTGATAGCAGTTACTGTAGTGTGTCTGCCATCTATTTTCAAAGACCATGTTTGACTTTTTTATACTGATGTACAATATAACATAAATGTGTGTAGGTGTCCTCATGATGGGACAGGATTTGCTATGTGTTACAAAATATTTCAGATTAAAATGATCAAGCTTCTGATCCTGTTTGTATCCTGCTTCTGATCTTTTCCCTTCAGAATGACATATGAACCGACTTTGCAGTTGATTTATAGAAAACCTAGTACAAAGTAAAGTTGTAAAAAGATTCCTGTTTTGGAATTCAGTGTGTTGAACTTTTTAAGAGATAGCAGCAGACTCAAGTTCTGACATGTTTCCTCTTATCATAGATTTAAATATTCAGTGCTGACCACACTGGGGGTTAGTTGAGATTGTGTAGCATTTCTGCTCAGAAATAAGTCTCTGTAAGAATTGTCTTGTTTCTAATGCAAATATTTACCTGCATACCTAAATTTTATTCCTTCTTTACTTAAATGAAATTAGTATTGTCTTACATGCTTTTTAGTGTCATTTGTTATTACTGCTGCTTATAGAAAACTTGCACTTTTGTGTGATAAGTGAGCAAGTCTGGTTTCTGTTGAACACATAACTGTCATTATGTTAAATATTCCATAATACCCTACATTCAGTCATTACTGTTGAATTGTCACAAAGGTTGTGGGTTTTTTTCCTCTTTTATTGTCTCAAGTGAGATTTGTAGTTTTCTGAATTCACACAATCCTAAAGTTAAATGCCAGTTTTCTCACATCTGCCTTATTATAAAAGTGAGCATAAACCATTTGTCCTGAAGTTGATATTTATTTCATAGCAGAGTATTTATTTTTTTTTTTATTGTAAGTCAAATTAATCTCAATTGCTCCTGCTCTTCCTTTCACTTTTTGTTTTATTTGATAGGCTGCAGTCTGTGGCTTTTGGTTTTCTCACCAAATAGTGCCAGTTCTTGTCGTTCTTAGGAGTATTTGTGCTTGGGCTCAGTTAAGTTTCATGGTTCTGCCTAATCTAAATGACTGATGCAAACTACTGCTTGAAATCTATTAATAGAAAACCTAACTTTCTTCAGTTTCTCTTCTGTACCTCATCTCATCCACTGATATTTTGGATGTTTAATAACACCAGAATTTGGAGCATGAGCCTGCTTTACTGTGCACCACATCCTGAGTGGTTAAGGCAAGGGGTCAGTCATCAATGTTTGCTGCTCATTGTCACCGTTCACTACTCAGCATCACTAAGTGCTGTTCAGGTGCTTCTTGGAATTGATGAGAGTGGATGATGCAATGTTAAATTAGCTTATTTATTCTCGTATGTGTAAAAAGCAGTTGTCCCTGTGTTCCAGTTTCTCCCAAGTGACCCGAGTTGTACTCAGTAGCATCTCCTTTCTTCCTTGAGGTCTCTTGGAAGAATGTGAGAGTCCAGAATTGCAGGATCTGCAAGATACAGTCTCTGTGCCTTTTCTGCTTGCTTCTTACAGGAGCTGGCTTTTCAAATGCAAGGGAATGTCTGCAAGCCACTAGCAGTTAGAAGACTGCTGAACGTTGATGAGACATGAGATTTTTGTGACTTCCTGGGAAATGTTAGTCTTCTCTTAAAAAAGAGATCCAGGTACAGAGACCTGAGTATTTATCACCAGTCATGGCAGAATAATTTGCGGTATCCTAAAGTAAAAGATAGAGGTCCCACTTGCAGTAAAGGCAACAGCAACTTTCTGTTTCAAGGGAAACACAGGCAATGTATCAAATCCTGCTGAGTTCACACACTGTTGCTGTCATGGCCAGCTGGAGTGTTACACTGTTCTGCCCTGCCTGGTTATCAGAAACCTTGAAATTTCACCAAATTATTTCATCTTTAATCCTCTACCTTGATTGAGTCATATGATGTCATTTAGAACTATTTTATTTATAGATAAGACTACATGGAAGAAAACCTACCTTATCCTTGGATTAATTAGTATGGTTTTGTTTTGATGTTAATAATAAACATTTTCTTGTTTGACTTATCTAGTTTAATCTTTTGTCTAATTGGAATCTCAGCCATTGGGTCTTGCCAGCAGTTGGTCTGCAGATTTTGGGAACTTTTTACTATTACAAGTCCTTAGAAGTACTTCTGTTTTGAGATGAGGTGAATTAGGGGGTTTGCACTGATTTCGAAAAGGCATTCACTGGAAAGCACATTCTATAGAGTGTAAAGTAATTGCTCTTCAAAAAATCCCAGACTCTCCATAACTTAGCTACATTCTGTAAAAAATGCATGGTAGCACTAGATGTTAATACATTTATGTAACATATAGTGTGTTAATACAATATTTTTTCTATTCTCTGGTATTTCCATTCAGGTTCTGCTTTTCTCTGCTTGCTAAATTTCCTTTGCTGAGTTCCTCTCATGTACCCTCAGCACGGATGGAAGCGGCTCATGGTCTTGAACTCTGTGGGATGAGGCACATTTTCACCAGAGAGCACCTCTCTGTCTATAACCCATAGAGAGTGCTGGCAAGCACTTTGCATCAGAGGCTCTGAGCAGGGGAGAACAACCTTTTCTAGTCTGCAGAAGGAGAAAGAACTGAGCCAGGATCTGACCATTTCCAGATTGCACTGAAAAAACCCCTTTTTCTTCTCTTGTATCCTTTCTTAATTAAAGGCAAAGGAGTGAAGCAGTAGAAATTTTAAAAGAAATTAAAAAAAAAATAAAAAGTCCTCAACTATTACTCAAAAATTTCAATTAACCATAGTCATCTAATTTGTCTTAAAAAAAACCCCACAATTGTCAGTGGACATGCCCGTACAGATCTTAATTGCTATATATGGCCCACACCTCAGTATTGAATTCTGCAGTTAGATGTTGCAGATACTTGCACGTGGAATGCTCTGTGTGATTGCTGGGTGTGTGTTTATGAAAGTTATGAGAGTGTTGATGGGCTGTCTTCAAGAAGCATGGAGGAGTCAACAGTAATATCTAAGAACTGAGAAGTCAACAGTGATATCTAAGAGGTTGAAGATAGAGGGAGTGTCCTTTCATTGCCCTCGTATGGACAGAAACCAAAAGATTCTTAGCACTGTAGGTGCATGTACTGCTAATACAGAGACTGACCGTGAGCAGTGCCAGATGTTACAAATTCCAGTGATATGATTTCTGTGCCCTTCGAGAGGAGATGTGAAGGTCAGAAAAACTCAGTTTATCTACAATATTCTATTTATTTTTCATCAGCTGATAAAAGGAAGAATCCTAGTTTTCAATTAGGAGTTTCCAATTAGGAGTTCCTAAACTGATAAAATACCAATGTCATTGACATTTAAGTCAACAGGTCTTCAGTTTTGACTTGAAAAAACAATGTTTTTATTAGTGTTCAGTTAGAGGAGTTCGAAAAAAACCCCTAATATTTGAAAACTGTATGTTTGCATATACATTTATTGAAATGTAACACATATAAATCACTATACTGTCTTTGTTCTTTATCTGAGCAGTAATACCATTATTGAGCATCATAGCAGTCAGTCTAATAGTTTCTGGTTGTTCTCTCTGCTGGTGCGGTGCTCTTCCAGTCTTTCTCACAAGAAGTGAGACTTAATGCTGCCCAGTCAGCTTTCCTAAAAGTCAGTGGCCTCGTGCCTTGAATAAAGCCCAGTGAGTCAGCTTTGCAAACTCTTACAGTTTGAAATACCTTGCTGTTTTGCAAATGAGAGTTGTTACTATAGCTGTCAATTTGGGTACCCCCTTGGCTCGTCCAAACTGATGGGATTGAAGGGATTGTGAGGGTGGAATTAGATCCTCCTGGGTATGGTATAGAGAGTGAGAGAAAAGACTAAAAAGTTATGGTTTGGAATTAAAAAGACTTAAAAGGTGTTGGTTTTACCAGTCCTTGTCTCAGGTGTGGTTATGTTAGAAGGGCAAAGAACACCAGATTGTAGTGGTATGTCCTGTCTGCCCAATTCACTCTTTCTTAAGGAAAAATAAAGGAAGAAAAAGAAAACAAGCTTTAAAAAACTGAAATACATGCAATGAAAGCAGCGTTCTGTTTATCAGTTGCAATTATTTGAACATAAATTGTAAATATTTTAGTGGAGAGGCATCTTGTCTACTGCAAAGTCACCTGCGGCTGGGCAAAGAAAATGAACTATTAATGTAATGTATTTCTTAGAGAAAACTTAGGTGAATATCTTCTACTGTGTAAGGTCTGTGTCTTAACCTAATATAAAAAAGTCTCTAATGCTAGAACTAGTTCTGAATGTCACCTGCTCATCCCCAAATTAAGTGTATGATTCCAGTAAAATTATTTAAAACTCTGTCATTTCACTGGAAGCATGTATTTACTGCCTGATAAAGCCAAAGAGCATTTCATTCTTTGCTGCTGCGCGTTCCCTTATTCCCATTCAGAGCAGTGTTTTCTGTCAGGGGTATTTTTTCACTCATTTCTTCTTTCCCTTTTTGTCTAGAATTAGTCTGTGTGCTGCAGTGGAGTGTTTCCACTTCTCCATTAGCTTTATCTGTATATTGTTCCTCACTAAGCAATCTTTTTAACATCTGTGTATTTTCACTGCTTTTTCAGCCTTCAACTCTAGTTTGTTGCTACAATGACTCTTTTCTGTTACCTCCTTTTTATCTGCACATAACTCTAACACTGTGATTATTGTGTTTGTGCTCACCATATTGTTTTGACTTTAAATTTCTCATTTTTGGATTCCAGTAAATATTAGCAAGATAGTTCTAGCTATAGTATCTGACTGGGATGCTCCCACTTTTTATGTTTCCCTTAGATTTGTACTTCATAAGTGAAATGTTTTGTGTGCATTCCTCTGAGAGCATATTTTCCTTCTGGTGATTGTCCGTTAATATATTTTCTTGAATATCGTAGATGGTTTCCCTAATCTTCAGGTTTTGTCCCATTAGTATCATTTTCAATTTAACCAGTGTGCTTGATGAATCTTCTGTAGATAAGGAATTCATATGGAAAATGCAAATGAGTTAAGGTTAAGATTGCAAAGCAGTTCCTGTTCTATTGGGGGTAAAAGTTTTATGTAACTCCAGATAATACTGGTTTTGCTTACCCAGTGTAGTGTTTTGAGAAAGAGGGACATACTGGGAAAGGCCTGGGAAAATTAAACCCCCTCAATTTACTGTGAATATGTTTTTCTTCTGAATATATCCTCCTTATGGAACCAGATTATTTCTTCCTGGACTGAGGATCTTTCTCACGGATTCCCTCTATAGCATGGAAAAGAGAACTGTAGAAAATAGGATTCACACTGCTCCAGAAGGGAGCATTTAATTTCATTTTTAGGTGCTCTACTGCAGAAAGGTTCGGCCTCAGCTCATATTGTAGATCATAGCGTTGCAGCAGGTTTCCCCAGAGCCTTGGGCATGGCTGCTTTCCTGAGTAGAGCTGTCCTTAGGGAGAGGGGTAAACAGAAAAAGTGATGGGGCAGCATTGGCAAAAATAGTATGTACAGGACAGCCACTATTTCTTCACAATTTCCATTTTATTTTTGTGTGAGTACAGCCACAGTCTCTAAGTCTCTTTTCCTGTTTCCTGGAGAAACCATAAGTTAATGATCAATGCTGTCTTTAAGGAGAATGAGGTGGTGTAATGGGATAAGATGGAAATAGAAGGAATTACATGGAAGGACCCAGAAGGATCATCAAGTCCAACTCCTGGCTATGCACAGCACCATTCCTAAGTCACACCATGTGCCCGAGAGCATTTTCCAAACACTTCTTGCATTCTGTCAGGCTTTGTGCTGTGACCACTTCCTTGAGGAGCCTGTTCCAGTGCCCAACCCCCCTTGGGGGGAAGAACCTTTTTTCTAATACCTCCCCTAAAGCAAAAGGAGAACATTCTGTTTCTTGATCTTATAGGCAAAGAGCAAGTACAAAGCTGCAGAAGTTGTTCTGTGGGCTTGACAATTATTTTACAGTGCTTCATCCACAGCTTTCTTAAATAGTTTGCAAATCCCAACAATGAAATGTGGGTAAAGCTATGCTGGTCTGGGCCCAGCTGCACTGCCCAGTGCTGTCAGAGGGGGACAGAGCTGGGGAGAATAAATTGGGTGTGTTTATGCTGTGTGCCAAGGTCATAGGGAAATGGTGCTAATGCAGAAGAGGAAAGGCTTGTTCTGTAGTATGTGAACTCCTTCAGTGAAGGCAGCGCAGAGCATTATGCTTGTCTGTGTACTTTGCCTTTTACAAGCAGGAAAACTTCCGAATAGTGAGGTGCAAACCTGCCTGGGGTTTGGCATTCAGGAGGGAACTCTGAAGCTAAAGCTTAGGTAGGTTTCCCATTTGACAGTGTGTTTAAAAAATGCTTAAGATATTTGTTGTGGTAGTGAGTTAAAGCAAGATAAATGATGTTACTTAATATATAGAAGCACTGACACTGGAGTTTGTAGAGTGGATCATTTGTTACTTGTGCTTTTTTGCATTTGCAGGAGAGTTGGGCGCTGGGAGGAGTTGAACCATAGGTTGTTGCTGAGAGAAGAGTATTTATTGCAGTAGAACTAAAATTACAGGCAAAATAATAAAGTACTCTAGGGGAAAAAGAATAATTCTAGCATGCCAGATACTCAGTATTAAGCATGCTTAATATTCAGTTTAGTCTCATATGACATGTTTATGTCCAATGTGTGTGCTCCAACAAAGGCACTGCTTAAAAATGTATTTGCTAATTAGTTTTGGTGCAAGAAGTAGAGAGAGCCCTTATATTCCTTTAACGCATTGACAGCAAATTTGCTTTGCGATAGAGGAAGATGCAAAACGATTCCAAGTGTGCCAGGTTTGGGTTTCTCACGGAGTCGTACGCTTAAAATCAGCAGAAGGGAGGGAGGGGAGTTACTCTGTTATCATCAAGCTCTGCTAATGTAGCCCGGGTGCCACGTGACTGCAGAAAAGGCTATTATCTCAATGAAAAGGAAACTGCTTTTTAGAGCAGCAACAGAACAGAAGCAGGAGGAATTTTCGAGTACTCCACCATGCTGGATTGTCAAAGGGGGATCTCTCTGATCAGCAGTTAGGGAAGGATTAGCATGGCCAGTTTGTCAGCTGTCATTAGAAGCAGATGACAGAGATGATAAGCTGCTGTGTGCGCACGTCCTCACTCAGCATGTGCTTTGGTTTACATCAAGACATAACACTGGCTTGGGATAATGGAGAGCTGATATTTTTAAGGCTGTAAATTTACTGGTAATCGTCTCTTTTTTTTTTTTCTTTTTATTTCTTTCCCCCCCCCCCCCCCCCTTCCTGTTTTTAATAAAAAAAACAGTGTGATGGAGGGGGGATTTATCTACATCTTGATCTGAAGACGCAGAAAAACTAATAAGATCTGCCTTCATCTGCAAAGGCTGGAAGACGACAAGGTGTGTTTCTGAAGTGCTGTGACTTCATTGTTAGTGCTTTCTCTTTGCACGTATGTGTGCTCCTGTGTGCATCATATGTGTCTGGATGTTGGGGGTGCAGGGTGGCTAGGGGGTGTTGGTTCGGGGGAGGGGGAGGAACAGCTAATTTCTGTTTGAGTAAGAGAGTTTAAAGATAATGTTTCTAAATAACAATTGCAAAAAAAAAATGTAAATTCAAGTCTGCAGTTTCTGTTGTTTCCCCCTCCCCCTCTCTCCCCCATTTTAGTGGCTACAGGTGTACTTGTGGTTGCCTGTGACAGTTTTATGGGTTTATGAGGCTAAATATATCTTAGTGCACAGGAAATATTTTTGTAAGCAAGTTTTCTGGCATCCAGAATAATACACAAACCCATCTATATTTTCCGACTGTCAAGAGGAGGTGGAGCCTGAGAGTGTCATTTTCATTGCAGTAATTAATATTCAGTATTCAGTAATTTATATGCACATGAAAAAGTACAAAGTATGTCAGAGTGAGATGTTTTTGTCATAAAGCTTTCTCTTTCTGAGCAAGAGCTTGAGTAGACAAAACACAGTGAAACATAGGTAGTTATATAACTTTCTCTATTCTCTAATCTTAATAGTTTTCTTTACAAGTACATGATCATGTAAACAGAATGACATTCAGTTAATCTTCAGACCTCGTATTTATCTCATGGTTATGCATGATGATGTCATTAAATATCTTGGCAGTATTTACCTTTCTTTTAACCTTGGGAGGACAGCATTTAATATTGCAGCTTAATTAACTAATAATATCCCCCTCAAAAAGGTTATTGGTTGTTACTTGTAGAAAAGTGAAGACAGTATGCTGTCTGCCCTGCTTGGGAAGTTATTGCAGGCTTGTTGACTTTATTTTCCTCTCATACACAGCATTAAGCCCAGGGTTTCTCCTTAAATCACAGCAGTAATACTAATCCTCGACCACAAAAAAATGAAGCTAAAATTAAGTGTTTGGATTTGTATAGGAGTGCTGATTTCTTCTTTAGAAATTTGCCTCCAAAGTTAAGGGCAAGGTTGAAAGGATGCATATGATCAGTCATTACTGCAGTGCACTGGCAGTTTGCTAAAAGTGTGTTTTCCCGGATTCATGTTGAAATAGTGGTGGTGACTATCATGCATAAAATCAGTTTAATAATTAACTAAATACATACAGGAAATGCCTTAGTTTATTTTATTTAGGACTTTGAAAAACCCATGCTACTTTGAGATAGGAGGGAGAAAGGAAAATATTATTGTTTTTTAAATTAATGTAGTTTGTGTTTGAAGAGACTTTATTTCATACTGTGAGGGCAGAGCCAGAAACATAAACAAGTTTGTGCTATTTATTTGCTTGTTCTCTTTTGTCTCAGTTTGATTATTTTAATTGCAGCATAGTAACATTTTGGTACTGGGGCAGGCAGTGCCGTCGAGTGGAGGCTTGAGAACCTGTCACGTTCACGGCACCAAATGTCGAAGCCACAAGAACAATGAAACTTCCTCTCTGCTTCTTGTGTTTTCTTCCTTTATTTCATTACAGAAGATCTAACAAGACAGTGGGGGCTGAGTAGAGCTTTCTGATATGCTGGCACCTTTGTTTTATAGCAGAAAAATTTTTTGCTGCTTGTACAGTCATTCTGATTTCCCTAATGCCTTTTAGGATGTATTAAGGGGGGGAAATTGGAACAAAATCAAACTTTGGTATAGATTATGTTCTTCAGGTGACTCTGTGTTCTCGCACAACTCAAGTTGGGATGTTTTCTTTCGTAAGCAATTTCCTACAGAATTATTGTCTCTAGCATATATAAAACTATTTTTGACCAGAGTAATTTTATTTGCCCACTTTTCAAAATGATAGATACTTTTGTAGTCAATGGGGGTTACGCTGTTAATGTTCAAAAGGTGTTTCTCTCTTTATTTTTTGGGGTTTTTTTCCCTCCTGTTTTGTTGTCATCTTTGTAAGGGAAATTTCTTGTGCAAGGAAGGAGGGAAAGGGACTGCATTGCAAAATATACCAATATTGTAAGAAAAAAGTCCTTCTTGGAAAGTATGAACTAGAGATGTACTTTGAATTTTTTTTTTTTTTTTACTCCAGAGTTCTTAGAACGATTTTTAAGAATAAATGTCATTGGGAAGTCAACTGTCTGGTTAGTTTCTATGATGACATTTTATTTATTTGTTTATTTAGGCTGGTCATAGAAAAGAATGAGGGAAGGTATGAAAGCAACCTCGATTCTCAGAATCCACTTTATTAAGTGGAATAAGTTTGTTAGCACATTACTGTAATTCTAATAAGAAAACTGAGTTAAGGACTGAGGGCTGCATCTACAAGCCAAGCTGTTGGAGCTGAGTAAATGAGAAGGGTGTTTGTAAGTTGATAATCACTGGACTTGCGAGGAAATCCCGATGGAGTCATTTTACTGCCTGCATTCCTCCTTAGCTTCTCTTACTGCTTATATCCATCTGTAGCAGGCCTAGAAGGATGTCTGGATTGGACTAAAAATTCTTATTAGCAGGTAAAGCTTTGGTCTCTGGAGGTGAGGTGTGAGATGTGAAAGCTTGGGTCTATCAGAAGTGGACTGGTGTCAGTACCCAGGAGTGAAGCTGATCCCTGTGTTAGCTGCCCTGCGAGCTGAAGGTGTACACTGAGGCCTTGGGGAAGGCTGGCTGGGTGGTGAGGATGCAGAGCACAAGAAACAGTGCAGGAATTGGATGAAAATTATGAATGGAGACTCAACCCAAAAGTTTATGATAAATGCATTTAATTTGCTGTGTGTTGTATCTGAATATCTTCTTTGCTGCTTCTATTTAATTTTCTGCTATGCATGCTGTCCCTAAACAGACTTCATCAGGATGCTGTACTGCTGTGATTTTCCATTCCTGATAGCATAGGCTATTGTGATTGAGCAACACAAGATTCTCCTGAAGAAACTTCTGTTAGAATTGCATAGAAGAAGATTATTTTTGGTTCTTTTCCTGAAGTTTTTCCAGGTGTTTAGTCCAAGTAGTTACAGATGTGTGTTATTTTTTGCTTTGAGGCAGTGTATTGCAGACTTCTGGTCAGCTCTTTCTATGAATGTAGTGGGTGTTCCTCTCTTTAGTAATTATATTCCATTACAATCCAAAATTAAAAATACTTGGAGTAGATATTGATTCTTTCTTAGCACTTGTGATTCTTCTTTACCAGAAGCTGTTTCATTATTAACAAAAATTAATTCCAGTTTATTTTTACAAAGAGAGTAAAATGGTTCATAATTAGCATTCATCTTTAATAGTAGAGTAACCTTGTTTTCTTTGGGCCACAGGATACAGGCATAGCTTTTTCAGGCTCGTGAAGTGATTTATGACCTACAAAAGAGAGAAATAACAGTTTGACATCTTCTTCTAGTAGACTAGGAGAAAAATCGAAGCTTCAGTGAAGTCAGTGATAAAATTCTGATTTATTTCAGTTGAGTCATAGCATCCCCACAGAACTGTTCAATTTTTTTACAGTGTCATTTCTGCTTTGGGGAGCTGATAGAGAGCTGTTGTAAAGCTTATAGGGTGTTGTCTGTAAGCATTGTGAAGGCCAAAGGTATATATGGATTTAAGGTGGAATTAGGCACCACTGAAGATAGGTTCAGAGGAAGGAGGAGGCACAGCAACACTGCAGCTAAGCTTGTACCACTGATTGTCAGAGAAAGAGCAGATATGGGGGAGGGATCATCTACAGTTGCCTTGTACCTTCTTCCAAGATACCTGCTATTAGCTTCCATGACTAATGGAATTTAGTCACAAAGTAAATGTTTCTTTTTGTTGACTCATATAGCCATTTCTTTGAATATTTTATTTGGTCACAGCCTGTATTCATATATAGCGCGTGTGTGTGTGTGTGTGTATACACATAGACACACATGCCTACAAAACTGGTGTTGATCAGACTTTATTTCTTGGCAGTTGACAAAGTAAAGCAACAACACTTTTAAGATTTTGATGCTTTTAAGTGCTTTAAAATGACATTTAAACTTTCATCTTCTGTTACTGCTGGTTGCATTTTTAATTAAAGCAAATAAAATGAAGATGGACATGATATTTGAAGTTGTTAGTAGCTGTCATTCTGTTCACAGTCCAGTTTTTTGAACTCCTGGATGTATTAAGAACATCAAGTTAATCATACTTTGTAAGTGTTGGCAAGACACTTACGTGTGGCTCTGACATAATTTGGTGGCTTTAATTTTTGTGCTTAGTAACAATGTGCGTAGCTACCACTCACAATAGCTTTACCAAAAGTTTAATGTCCATCTAGCATATATTTATTTTCAGTACAAAACTGTAATTCTGCATGTTGGGATGTGATACAAATATAGTCTTTCATGCATATAGCTGTATTCTCTCAAAAAGCATGTATTAAATTGGTTGCTCTTCCAACTTGAGTAAGAAAAAAGCTTTTTCTACTTCCCAGCTCTTACACTGCTGCTCCAATATAACTGGATGACACTGGCATGCATACCAGTATCAGCAGGAAGCACCTGCTGAGGGAATCTACCTGTTCATACAAATATGGGATGGGATTAGGGGCCAAACTCTCCATCTGGTCCCTGCCATAACATCCGGAACCACATCCTTGCCATTAGGCAGGCACCCTCTGGGAACAGGGTCCCAGCAAGCCATCATAGGCAAAGGAGGACACTGAGTTTTCCAGGACAGACACTCCACATGCATTTCGGAGACAGAGAGGGTGGGTAAGCCCTACTTGGCACTGTACTGAACAGGATAATTTGGGAATACAATTTAAAGAAGTGGTGCAGCATTCTGAATTTCTGAGGGGCACCTTGTAGGCAGCTGTTAAACTTACTGTGACCGTGGCCATTTGTGGAGCTCACTGTTGCCATTTGCTTAGATTGAATATAGGTGTGTTTGACTTCAGACTGTTACTCACTTTCAGGAATAAAGTGGCTTAAATTCTTGACTCTTAATTTGAAAGTTTATTATTGTACACTGTTAAATGAAGTGCATGCTTATGAAAGCATCTCACTATTATAGAAGGAAGTATGAAGCATGCATCTTGTACATATGTGTGCAGTGGGTTAATCCTTCACCATGATAACCATATCAAAAATTGTAGAAATATTATAGATAATGTTTAGGTACACTTTCTGCAACTCAGAGTTTTAATTCAGTGCTTGGGATTCAAAATAATTACCTGAAGTTTCAACATGCTTCCTAGGTGGTTGAGTAGAAAAGAAAAGAAAAGAAAAATAAACCCTTTTGGTGCTGTAGGTATGGAAAAATTGAAAACATGAGTTCAATTTTTGATGAGGCACCAGAGAAGATGCATAGAGTTGGAGTTACTGAAGTGCAACAAAAGTTTCAGTAAGATTATGTGCTTTCAGGAGCGGTATCTACTCTGGGGCTAAGTAACATTATTTTGATGCTCAGGTTAGTGATATTAAAGGTGACACGAAACTTCAGCACCTTTTGCTGAAGCCTGGGTTGCACATCACTTTGCATCTGAATGTGCAGATATGCCAAGCTGGTCCTAGTGGCCAGGAGGACCAACTCTAGCTGTGTGAAGTCATTGAAACTCAGATTGATAACTGAAGGAACTCAAATTCAAATATGATAGGTTTAATATCTCTGCGTATAGGTCCTCTAACTGTACGTGTTGCTGTATGCACCTTGTGTGGAAACACACTGTGTTTCTGTCTGGCTTGCCCTCTACTTTTTACTTTCTACCTGTACAAAACCATGTTTCCTGAGCTTTTTATCAATAGATTATGTTTTATCTAATGTAAACAGATTGGTGTTTGACAGGCAGTTAACTGGAGTGAAATCCTAGTGTAGGCAAGCCCACTTTACAGAAATGTGTAAATGCCTTTGTTTATGTGATTGGTCATATTTTTCTCATTGCTAAGATAGGTGTCTTGAAAATCACCCCAAATTGTATAAGATCTCTGGTGTTGTAAGTAATGTATACGTTTGTGTCAGTTACGAGATTAGAAAATGTTCCTGGATTGGAGTTTTTCCACAGTGCCTTACCCTTGTGAGAGTTGTTCCATTTTTCCTCTGTCTCTCTTGAGTCTGACTTTCTCCCTGCTCTTTGACGGTTTCTGGGGAGGAAAGTTGGTGCGGGAATTTAAGTGGACAAAAAACAGTTTTGAAACTGAGATTGGCAAAGAAGATTCAGTAGGAATCAAAATATGCTTTACTTACTGTTCCAGAAGTATCATCAACTGGAAATGAAAGCTGTTTAAATACAAAGTTACCCGTAATATTATCCTTTTCTGTGTTAGATTTGCATCATTTATCAGCTATGCTATTCACAAAGTTTTATTTAAAGTCACAGTAGATATGAAATACTAGGCTTCAAAATCACTCATAAGCTGTTAATAATTGTGAACTACAAGAGAAAAATCTAGATTAAATAAATAAATTACGTGGGAATTTGGACTCTTTTTTCCAGTGAAAATGCTTGCAGGCTTAGTATTTTTTGCAGCCATAGTTTAATACTTATTAAATACATCATAAAAGGCTAAATGGATTTAGAATAACGTTTGTTTTGATTTGTTTTTTTTTAACTTAGATACCTACCTAATACGAACAAAAGTATGTAAGAGTGACTGATATACATATATAGATACATATTAATATATTCTGGCATTGTATTTCATTATTTAATTGGCGTTGAAAGGGAAATTTTAGTGACATTAACCTGTGGCTTTTTGTCCTTGAGTATTAAGGATCACAAACAATTCTTGATAACTAGAGAAAGAGAATCCCTATCTTGAAATTACAATACGGAGTCTTGAAGGTTTTCTTCAGTAGTAACACCTGTCTCCTCTTTGATGATGTTTTGGTGAAAGCAGGTATTTTCCTCTTTAAAAGTCAAAATTAAGCAAACCTATTGTATATTAATTAAAATTTTAAAAAATAGGTACTTCCTTCTTCTGATATTTTTCCCCTGTTGTTTTATTAGAGCCTGGTTTTGCTATTCCTGGGCATATTAGAGGTGCTGACGTAGCCTAATCCATAAGCAGCTGAGTGAGTGGCTCTGTTAAGAGCCTTAGCCTATGGGAATACAGAAGGTAGGAGCCAGCCTACAGTGCTGGGGTCAGTCTGGAGGGGTTTTGGCAAAGTCTCAAGCAGAACTGGGGGTTTCTTAAACCTGTGGGTTTGAGTAGCTGAGAAAAACCTCTTTCTCTGTCAAGATGTAGGTGGATTTTACAGAAAGTCATATTAAATCCCAGTCTGTAACACTGAACATTAATGTTAGCCATTTATTTGATTGTTACAGCATGTGTTAAAGAGCTGCTGCCGCCCATTTGCAGCCTAATGTGTTTATTAGACGATCTTCCCAGTGGCATCTTGAAGTGTCTGTCAGGTAAAAAATTCATGAGCATTATTGGCTTTCAGGCTGCAAATGGAATATGTCGTCTTCTTGCTGTCTAATACACCACTCTAAAGCCATTACACAGGAGTGAGGGAAAAGATTGAGGAAGGAGCCTTCAGCTTAAAAATGTGAGTAAGTAGGTGTTGGAACCAGTTTTCAGTTCTTTTATACATAGGCTCAGTGGCATTTCCAAGTAAATTATGTTTCTTTTCTTAGTTATAGTTTGTGGAGTTGAAGAATAACATAGAGTTTGGTAAATACTGCCATAAATCTTGTTTTAATGTTATCTGTAATAGACTGTCTTTAAAACAGAAAGATTAGAAAGTATACAAAGGGCTACAGGTGTGTGTCAGATTTTAGTACAAATCCTTTAAAGGTGACTAGAGTCTTTCAGCTTGCTGCTATCACCTTCGTTGTAGAAACTCTGCTTTCCCTTTTTGCTTTTTGCTGTGTGACTGTTGTAGGGTGGCAAAGGTTTTAGACAGTTTCATCTACAGTAAAAAGTGGTAGTGCTGTTTTGAGAAAAAAGCATACTCTTAAATAAATTAGTGTATGTTTTTAATGTGAGGTTACCATCACCAGCCAAGGTACTGAACATCTGGTTTGTTTTGGCAGATTGGCATTGTTTTGTTTGGGGTTCCAGGTGTTTAGTGGTGAAGGACAGGAGTAAGTTGGTTGTAGAGCATGTGGTGTACTTATACCAGGGATTCAGGAGGGTGGTTTAATGTGTCTCTTAACTTTCTTTTGTCACACTTCTTATTAGTGAATCTCTTGCTTAAATCTTATTTTACTAGACAATGCAGTCTTTTTTTCTCTTTGTTCCTTTTATTTCGCTTGATTTTCACCTCTGTTTTATTGTTCATTTTCAAACCATTATTCATGTCTGCCTGGATTTGTTGAAATTTTGCATGAGTTTGCGTGCGAAAAGGCCGAGCTTCTCCAGGGGTGGGCAGGCTGCTTTCACTGCCTGGGATTCTGACAGGTGCTGTTCTGGAATGTGCTGGGAGTTAAAGTTGCTCCTGAACTGGAGTTCCGTGGCTGACCACAGAAAGCTTGGCCTGAGGCTCCAGTGCCCCCCCCCCCACCCACCCCCACCATCTGATCTAGTATCTTATCCTGCCTCTGACAGCAATTTCCTTTGGAGGTTTGGGAAAGTGGCTAGCAAGCATTACCTTCGCTGAAAAGGCTGCAGATTGCAGTATGTATCAATATTAAATATTTTCCAGTTCTGAAATGTAGTCAGTGAAAAAAGAGTTCATAAGCAGAAAAAATGTGAAGAATCAGAATTTGCATGTGACTTCCAACTTTCCTCTGGCTTCTACCAGAATTAATGTTACCTTTCTAATTTCGAAACTGAAATAGAAAGCTTTCTAGTCATGGCAACTTTACAGGAAAAAAGGATGAACTGTCTTGGCTATATGTTTGAGTAAACAACCACAGAATTATAAACTGGTTTTTTTCAAATTAGCTGTTAGAGTAAAATTTTTGCCAGACTTTTCACTGACTCGTAGTATTTTTTTGTCAGTAAACAGTATTTTTCTGTTTGTTACTCAATAAAACACTGACTTTAGTGAATCTTTTCAATATGTATCAGTTGTATGTACACTGGTTTCATCTGTTGATGGGCTGGAGAGGTGGTAGTATAGTGCTGCTGCCTGATTGTCCACTATATGATACTTTACCTATTGTTTGCTACTTTTCAGGTTGAAATAGCAGCTTTGAAGGTGTAATCCTCATTTATTCTTTAACTGCATTTGTTGGGCTTATAATAAATCTGACAGTTTAACAGGCCTTGTTTGGAAGATGGCCTGCTCTGATAAGAGATAAAATGCACATTATCTTCTTCTACATTGACTCTGGATGATTAACTCATCACTGGTGCCGAGGATCAGTTTTGGAAGTGTGGAAGGCTTACTCTGCATGCCATGTTCCTTCGTGACATTTGAGGAGTTGAAGAGATGTAAAAATTCTCACAAGTGATTTGTGCTAGGTATTTTCCCGTCTCCCACTTCCATGGTGCCTCTGCTTTTCTTTATCATTTGAAAAGTGGATGTTTACTATTGCTTTGTTATTAGGTTAAGTCTCTTCTGTGTACTCCAACTTTAGCAGTTGCTGGTGGAGGATGTAAAGGAGGATGTGCCGTCACGACAAGAGCAGACTATTGTTTTATTACTGATAGCAACAATAACAAAACAACAACAAAAAAAAAAGAAGAAAGAAAAAATAAACGGAAAAATAATTTAAGCATATTTCAGGCTCTGTTGCTTCAGTCTCAACATCTGGTAGAAATTGGTTAGATGTCAATGAATGTAGTTACTAATACGTACTATACTAAAATTTTTTATTTTAATTTTTCAGTGTTTGTGATTTGTATTTAACAATTGGAGTAATTAGCCACTGTTTGTTTACAAGTAATTTGGATCCTTTGCCTGTGGTAATGAAATGGAAAGAGGAAAAATGCACTTCTGGCCTTAAATATAAATAGGAAAAAAGTATTAAGTTACCTGAGATGTCCCATTGGTATGGTCATCAGTATGAGAGTAAAATTAGTTCTTTGGATATTTTTAGTAATAATAGATCTGACTCTCTAATTACCTCCTTCCTTGTAGGAAAACGCTACAGTGAGTGTATTTATATTTCCATTGCTCTAGTGCTCATTTATGCCCAGTGGAATTAAAACTTGAGTAGCATCTTAGTCAGCATTAGAAGTTCAGGTCTTAGTTATTGTTCTAGTTTTGGTGTTCTGTTGGGGTAGGACACATGGAAAAAAACATGATATAGAGAAGAATCTGGTACAACCACTGAAGGCAAAATACCAATTCCACAGTGAGATATTATGTTTGTGTTTTGGAATGCAGTACAGCTCTCAAAGAGCTTACACAATGAAAAAGGGGGAGTGCCTGGTTTTGCATGACAACTTATTCTGTGAGACATGCATTCAAATATAACTTTGTAAGACAATTTCTTTTAAAGTAAAACTTAGTTCAGTATCTGACATATCGATGCTATTTTTTTCATTATCAAGCACGTTTTTATCTCTCTGTCCTCAAAGCAGTGATTACTGCTGGTTTTGTTTTTATTAATTGCCAATTTGGTTAATAGTTTTTCTGTGCCTTGCTAAATAACCCTTACCAACATTTTCTTGATTTTTGCATTTTTATGTGATAGAGCTGATATTACATTTCCACTACTTCTAAATCAGTGAATGGATCAAATGGCTTAATTTCTTTATCTTTCTTCTTTCTGAAAATTCCTGTAGAGATGTACAAAAAGATCAGTGGAGCAGGATAAAAGCTGCTTTCTAATCTAAGGTAGTTCCCTTAAGGGGAAGTTTACTGGAGCCAAACTTTGAGTCTCTGACTTGTTATTCTACTCATAGTGTCTTTAGTTTTGAATTGTCATGTTTCCTGGAAAAATTCTGACTTCAAATATGGGACTTTTGCTTTCTGAACTGAGAAGTTCTATGAGTGGTTCAGGAACCTAGGAATATCTAAAAGTGCTTTAAAAGTTCCTAAGTTCTCTTGTTAAAACATTGAATGCTATAACGTTATGAATGTTTGTGTAGTATAAAACTGTTGGTGATAAGTAATAACCAAGACATTTTGATACAGATAAATTAATATATATGGAGGAAATTAAGGCAGAAACCAAAAAGCTTCATATGCAATTTAGGTGCTTTGACTCACAGATGTTTATTTCTGTGTCTAAAATTCATCTTATCAATTCAATAAAAATTCATTACATTTTCTGATTCTTGCTTGGAAATTTCCTACAGCCCTGCTCCTTGGTACTATATGTGCCCAGAAGTACTTTCTTTAGAAATAATGTTGGTTTAGTTTCTTGCTTGTGCCACATTAAATTTGTAGAGGTACTTAAACCTCAAGTTCTTCATCTAGTGGTATCCATTGGTCTTGATTGTGAATTAGCTCATGGAAAAATATGTGTAACAGCTGTTTTCTTTTCAAAAGACGTGAGGAAACTGGGAGAGTGCTTTCCTCTTTGACTCATTAGAGTCATTGCTGAGAAATGGGACATGGAGCTTTGCTACCCTCCTCAGCCTAAGGGAGTTAAACCTCAATTCCTGTGTTTTCAGACAGTGTTTGAACTACTTAGTGGTGAGTTTGGTGGTATAGACCACACCCCTAAAGACTTTGCACTGCAGGAGTTAATCAGCCTTGCCCTCTTTGCTTGGTAAACATCCAGCTTTGGCAGGCAGGTAGCCTAGCACCCAGGAGGCTGTCCTGCTTGGTGGGAAATACAGGCTTGGGAGCCCACTCTGAAGAGGAAACTCTATCTCCATCACCCAGTTTCTGGCTGTTTTTCTGTTGTAGTTGGTAAGATAGTGTTACAGAAGAGTCTATCCACACCTTCTAAAAGTTGATTCTTCCTTATTTCTACTAACTAGGGAATAGATTTTAGTTTCTGAATTCCAAAAGAATTCTGGACCTTTTAACTATCCCAGTCAGACCCTAAATACGTAGGGAGACAAGGGTTTGGGGGCACATCATTTTGATTTTAGTACTGTGTGCTAGATACAGATGAGTGACTTTCATTTTAGCCTTTGAGATTTTTTAGATTGCTTCAATATCATCTGTCTAGCTCTCCACTTTCCAAGACGTCTATCTCTGGATTTTATGTTCTGCTCTGGAGCACAGTCACCTACAAGACAAGAAAATGGCCTATAAAAATCTTTGCGGTATAGAACATGATTTTTAATTAAGACATAAAGGAGAATAGAAAGCAAACATGATAGTAGGTGGTCAATTTCCAGAAATACATTATGATGTGTGAAAAATAAATGGGTTACTCATTCTAAGAATAAACTGATAATGTTGCTGAGAAAAAGATGTAATAGCCTGTAAGTGCAAACAGAATAAAATAAATGCATATATTATTTGGGTAGAACTATTTGCTATGTTTAATAAGGAGAAAAGAAAGTGCTAGTTTTGTAATTATGATACCACTTCTGTTCCCCTTAATACAGAAGGATAAAGTTTACAGTTTATGGTGGGAGATGACTTTTAATATCCTCCAAAGGTTGATAGTGTGGACCTAGTGGGATTCCTACAGAATAGCACCAGTGAGAATGCAAGAATTGATTTATGCATTGGTGGAGCTGCTGGTGAAACTTTGATTCCCACAAAAATAAAACTTCCCTTTGAAGAAGGTGTGACAAGAATAGGTAGCAAAGCTGTCAGTAACAGTTTATGAATGCTTTCTTGGGGAGGAAGGGGTTTTGGAGGGTGGTGTCCACCCTAAATGCTTACCTTCTTGCTGCTTGGGAGGGAAGGGGAGTGAGAAGATGACAGTTGAAAGTTTGACAGGTATTTGTGAATTGTTATGCTTGTTTTTCTCAAGAAAAACAGCTGATTTACATTTCTCAGGTATTACTTGGGAAGCATAAGAAATGACGGGATTTGCCAGCCTAATTGTTTTTCTGAACTTCAGGTCACCATCTGAGTCTGGATCAGAGATCAGATCTTGGGAATGTACGGCTTTCATCATGCTGACTATTTTTTCTCACTTTGGTCAATGAAAAATTTAGTCATTGAAACAGAGCCGCAAGGACAGCTCCAGCTCTGCACTGAGAAAGCTTCTGTTTAAATATTGTCAGGTGGAGGTTGTGATGGTACATATTCCCTTTGAGAGTTGTGTCTGCTCCACCACAGAACCACAGCCTTCTTGCTCTGCTTACAGTGGGATCTTCTCAAAATAACAGCAGCATATAAGTGTATGTAAATATGCATGTGCATGTATAGACTCAGTAGAGAAAGAGATAATCCAGATATCTTTCAAATACAGTTTGATACCATTCATGTCGAAGACCAGATGGAAGCTATATGTTCCAGGCATGATACAGCCTTTCTCATGAAACTTGAACAGTATCTAGAAGAAGGGAAATGACTCCACTCTCTGCTCAAACTGGTTAAAAAAACGCCGAGATCCGCTCAGTTGGTCAGAGTATAGAGTTAGTAGCACCAAGGTTGTGGGTTTGAACCTGGTATGGGCCATAAACTTAAGAGTTGGACTCAGTGATCTGTGTGGGTCCCTTCCAACTCAGAATAATCTGTGAAAAAAAAACCCCTCAGTAGAAAGATTTTTTTTATTTTTGCTTTTAATTTAGAGAAGTGTTAGGTGGTGGTCAGTTCTGAATCTGAGATGGCTCCAACTCATAATTTGCTCACTCAGGCTTCAATGAGCTGTCTTTCTCAGCATTAACTGCTTGGACCTTAGTCTTTGGGCTGTTTCAGCCAATATCTGCAATATCTTCACTCAGTTGGCTCATGGTGAAAACTGAGATTTCCAATGTGATCAGCTGATTATCAACACATAGGCTGGCAGCTAGATTTTAAAGGAAAAAGGGAAGGGGACTGTGTCTTTAATCCCCAGCAACTCCCTTTTTAGGTTCAGTGCATGGCTGACTAGGCCAGCAGAGGGAAGGGAACTGGTGGGACATAAATGAAGGGCTTGCAGGAGGTGGTGAACTCCCTTGTTTTGATACCTGATTTCCACTTCGTGCCAAAGTGAAGTGGTCATACAATTACAGGCTCCAGCTCTTATTTTTGTATGGTATGAATCACCACCTGGACATACTCACCTCTTTCATGTGCCTCATGCTTATTTTTCTGTTAATCCCGAACAATACAAGTGTCTAGCAACACCTCTCTGCCATCATCCTCAAAAAACTGGCAGCAACTAGGTAGATGCTGAGCTGGGACTACCCCATCTTGCATGAATTTTTGATCATTTACATTATCTCCCTACGTCCTTTGGTGATTTCTGCCTCCAGAATATTGGTACTTGTTGAGAAATACGTAATCTGAGGCAGGCGAGTTTCATGTGCTTCTACAGGGCATGGGGATACCAACAGTTGGGAGCAGGGCAGGATTTCTGCAGGCTGTTCATTGCACAAATTATAAGCTTCTGTTTTTATATTACGTTATCTTGACAAGTTATTCTCCTTATGAGGTAGATTATATGTACAAAATATTTTTCAATTCCTCAGTGATTTCTAGTGCTGACAGATGTTCTGTTTCTGCAGTTTTGTACATGTACTTCAGCAAGCATTATCGTCTGACTTTTAACTAAAGCTGCATGTGCTACCTTTTCACACAGCTGGGACACAGGTTTTATTTCATATATTTCAGTTCTGCTGTGTTTTACTTGTTGTATGGCTCTGTGGCTTTTCCTTTGTCTTCATCATTCAGCCTTGCAAATTTGCCATGAAAATTCAGCAACCCAGGCAAAAATATACTTATCTGTTCTTACATAACTGGTAACGATCAAAGAGATAATAATGCTTTACTTGCCCACCACAAATTTTCTTCTCAAGGAGTTTTGTGTAGCATTTTGTGGGGTCATAAACAGTGCTTTTATTGGTGCCTTTCAAACAAGCTCTATTTCAAATGATAGATTTGCCAAGTAAAATCTTAGTTGAGCGTGGAATGTGAAACTTGGAAATACGAACTGAGAACTTAAGACTTTTCTGCTATAACCCTTTCTTGCACTTTCTTCCTTTTAGTTGCTGATATGTGTTCAAGATGAGTGGGATGGGAGAAAATACCTCTGACCCATCCAGAGCAGAGTCAAGAAAGCGCAAGGATCCTGATCAGGTTGGACCCAGGTTAGACCATTTACTTGTGGTAATACTGAGAGAATGAGTTAAAAAAAATCTTACATGTGCATCTGTTTTTCAGTTAGAAGATGACAAACAACATTCTTGCAAAGGGAAGTCAGCGCCAAACCACTTTATTGCAGTAATTCTGTGTTGTTGAGGGTTTGGGATAGGGATGAGAGCAATTAATATTTTATTATTAATTGTTTGTTTATTTCTGAATCCAGTGTTGTGCCAAAATGCAGAATTTTGGTGACAATTTAGGAGAGATGTAAAAATGGTTTTTGGCTTCCACTGCAATAAGTCTTCAGTCACTCATTTTGTCAATCTGAGATTTTTTTACCACCTCTGTTGTACATTATAATCTAGGTCTTGAAAAATATTTTCCATCTTTACAGCAGTGCTGTTACCAACACAAATGCATTTTAAAGCATTTAATCACTCATTCATCATCTTTTCTTAAGACTGCCATAAATTCACAAGGCAGCAGGGAGTATGGATTGCTTAGTGTAACTATTTAAACTGTTTTATTTTCTCATACACAATCACTATATAATACCCTCTGGGTTCTCAATACCACATGGGAGGGATACTTGTAAATATTCAAATCCTGTCCCCCTCCCCCACACCCCCCTTCCAAATAATCTTGTGTTTTCAATTTGTAATCCCAGTCCTCTTTTGAAACAAAAACATGACTGCTGGAAGAAAAAAAAAAGTAACATCTTTTCCGATGCCCCTTTCCTTGTTCTAGAGGAAACCTTTCTACTTGAGAAACCTGTAAATGAGATTTTGGTAATGAGAGAGGGAAGTTCTCTCCCTGTTTTTGTTAAACTACTGTCTAACCTTTTGAAATCATCTTTGAGTTGGCCAGAAGGCAAGTAAACTGATATTAAAGACAGCATTTTTATAAATTACTCTTTCAGCCCTAAAAGAAGCACTGAGAAACGCAATCGTGAGCAAGAGAATAAATACATTGAAGAACTTGCAGAGCTGATTTTTGCAAATTTTAATGATATTGACAACTTTAACTTTAAACCTGACAAATGTGCAATCTTGAAAGAAACTGTGAAGCAAATTCGTCAGATAAAAGAACAAGGTAAGAAGACTAATTAATTGACTTTGAATATTTTGTGTTGATTGTTATTTTGTTTTTAGCTAACCTGATAGTCTCTTCAGCCTTTCTTTAGCAAAGTCCAATGTAATGAATAATGCTGTAAGGTCATGTGAATAGAGTGTGTTGAGTATCATATTCAGTATTTTTAAAACAAGCTTCACTGAAAATTGTTTAGAGAAAGAGAAAATTGATCAGTCTGATGTGTGTATCTAATGGAATTGAAATCACTTGCGCTTTCACAAAAGTTAAACTAGCAGATGGCTTTGGGAGAAAAAAACACATACTCTTACATGGATGATGAATCCATGCATAAGAGAAATAATCCAGGAGAGTGTGCTATGTAAGTGTTCTGCATACTCATTTTGCTTTCTTTTGTTGGTATGAATAGATATTGTGGACTAAATTATCTGCGTCCTTTATATGATGACATCATATCCTCAACTACAATAGATTTGAAACTATTCTAATCTCTAGATAGGGTCCTGTTATAAATGTAAACCACAGAACGTGACAGTTTTCTTCCTGTTTTTTGTCTGGAAGATTAGTTTTGTATTTCTTTTCTTTTGGTATATTTCCTATTCAAAGAGAAAACCCAAATCTTCTAGAAAGTTTAAATTTTTGGAAGTGGGGTTTGTGGCACAGCCCTGTCTAGGCAGGCACACTGCAGGTGTTTGGGACAGATTCAAATTCTTAAAGTGGGTGCATATAGTTTTTCTTTTAATGTAGAAGATTTGTATCTCTTTGCAAACTGTGTTGAGAATGATTCCTGTGATTTTCAAACACTTAAAACATCTTTCACTTTTTCACATTTCTGTGGGAAAATTAATTCTTCCTTTTCCATACTGGGTGTGTAAAATTATAAAAGTGGGAACTGTATGTTTCATATGTAATTATCTAAATATATAAGTATATAAGTAGATCTACAATTTTAGATAGCAGTCTATTCAAAGCTAAATGGAAAGTGGAAAGAGTCAGATCATGTCAGCTGCCTCCAGAGTGGCTCTAAAACTGATTAATCTTAGGGAGTGTTCCTATTTCTCAGCTTGTTGTCTTCTTTTTGCTGTTAGGTTGCTGTGATTTTTAAAGTGGATAGTCTAGTGATGTAGTCATGCCCCATATTAGAAGTGTACTTGTTAACCTGACACAGTATCCAATCATTGTTGTACACCTTGCTGGCTTTTGAGGTCTTCTTTTTCAATTATTTTCTTCATCGTTTTCTCAAGTTGATTTTTAATTTTTTTTTTCTGTCACCAAGCAACACATACTCCTTATCTTTACCTGAGAAAAGGACAAAAAAATTATATTTTCCTGGGAAGCGTGTGCACAAAGGAAAATCTGCTAGTCCACTTAGGTAATTCTGTCAGCAGTTCTAGAAAATCTAGTCTGAAAATCTGGCTCTAAGTCATGGTAACTTTGTCAAATCCAGAGTTACATTGTTTAGGACCAATATCACAACAACAGGTTTTGTATTGTTTTAAAATACTCACACTCACCAGTCCAGGTTATATGTAAATATTGAAGTCATCCTGGGCCAGAATTGTGCCAAAGCTGAATGTGCAGTTAGTTTTTTTTAAGGTCATAAAGTCTTACTGCAAAAAACAACAGAATATACAGTTCTAAAGACAGACTAAACTGCTGGGAGCTTTATTTCAACAAGTAGAAGTAGTTTGCAGCCCTTGAGCAATAAAGACACTAAATTGCTCTTTCTGATGTTGATTTGTTACACAAGGTTCTTCAGTTGAGGACAATTAGATGTTCTGGTAACTGGGTATTTGCATAACAGCCACAGCTGGTACAGACTGACTTTAGGCCTCTTTAAGGGGCACTGCAAAACACTGAGACCTTCAAGGTGGTCACACGTAGCATCTCAGAGTCTAGGCATAAAGATCAGAATATTTGAATGTCCCTTGACCTGATAAAGGTTTGATACCTATTCAACATAGAAGCTACTTCTGTTTGTTGTAATGGCAAATTTTAAAGGCTTTTCCTTTTAAGAAAAAATTCAACTGGCAGCATACTCTGAAATGCAGTGTTATTTTGGAACAGGCATTTCATTAACAAAAATGTCTCACATATATTCAATGTCCAAATTGCACAAACAGTACAGTGTACCTGTACTTCTGTTGAGTGCCACAAAAAACCTGACATAAGCAATGCAAACAGATTGAAGACCTAGTGAGGCTATTACTATTGCTCTCTCATGTTTTGTAGGTAGCTTATCATCTCACATTGGGAGTCCTGCACTTATATATGCTCATCATTTAAATGTATTAACCTGTAAGTTGTTCCAAATATTTGTGATTGGTTTTTCACTGTCAAGACCTGTTAGAACACCTTGACAACAGTCAAAACCTTGCATTATCCATTTCTAAAACAAAAGTAATTAAAATAATGCTGTACTTGCATGAAGTGCCATGAGACTCAGGTTTAAAATAATATTTTATTATAGTTGTTTTGTTGATTTTTAGTGTTATGCACAATACTTGTAGGACAAAACTAAATTAACCTCCTGAAACTCTTCAGTGATTCTACAGTGACACAGAAAAATTAAGATGGCTTAGTGGTCACACAGTGGGTCTGCTGTGCTTTTCTTACAAAGCAGATTAGATTAAATCAGTGAGAATTTATTTTACAGTTTTATTGTTTAGAAGTTTTAGTAAAGAGGCTGTTTCTTTGAAATAAATACTAAAAATTCAAATTTCACATGAAAGTCTAATTACTTTCAAATGCACTGAAAGCAACAAGCTTTATAGCTGCTACTGAGATTTGTCAAGGAAACTTTATTTGAGATTCTAGGGATGAGAACAAGGAAGGATGAAATGCAGATTAATATTGTTTCCCATGTCAAGCTAGCTGGACTGGTAGCTGAAAAATGTAATAGATCTTTTGCTTTAATAATACTATATAATTTAGTATAATGTTATCCTGGTCTATTTTATATGAAACTATATACTTGGAATACTTTATCTCTTATCTTTATATCATTTCTCACAGTATATACTTCAAAGATTCCTAAGTTATGGTATGTTAGAGATTCTGTTTATTAGAATTTGAAGGCAAGTTATAAATGCATGTGTAAAGCTGAATTCATTAAAAGAATTTAAGATATTTGGAAGATGTAACCATTGCATGAAGTTTTAATCTGGGTTTTGAAATGGTTTTAGTACTTGGGAAAGTGATGACAAGTAATTTTACAAAAGCTTAATTTTCTGCTGAGGACTTTTATCATATTATCTTACAATGATTGGATAGAGATTTTTTGAATGTCCAGAGGAGATGAAAAATTGTGATTATAGCATGAAGATGAAACAGAAGTTGTAAATCTTCATGTAAATCTTAAATGTCTCTCTCTGTTGGGGATTTGAGACTTGTGTTACAAGCACTTCGGGAAACATTCACTCAGTTTTTTATTTATGATATAAAAGTAATTTGGAACAGTTGTGTTACATGGTCATTGAAGTGTAAGCTCTCCTGTTGTTTGCAGTCTCTGTTAAGTTTCTTGGAAAGAGTAATGGTCATATATGTTGCAGATGTGTTCATGACGTGTACAAGCAAGTAAGTTCTGATTTGCACATGCTTAATTTAAAAAGCTTGTGTTAGGCAAGTGTAAAGACCATTGGGAATAAACGTTCCTTTATATGCCAGATGGCCAAGGAGCTATAAAGCCCTTTAATTGTACTTAAGAAATATGCTTAGTAAAATAGTGTCTGATTGATTTTAGGACCCTATCTTATTTTAAGAATCAACTTCAGCATTTAAGTCACTAATTTCTGTGGTATAAGTACTGCTGAAAATGTTTTCTCATATCTGACACCAAAAATCTGACAGAAATGAAAGTAATCTGAATATTCTTCCTCCTTAGTTGACAAACAGTAGAGCTGTTTCACATCAATGTCATTTGATTTTATTCTAACAGTAGTCCTTTTCCTTCATTCTTGTCACCAGCCCGACTCCCCTCATTATGGTAGTGAGTTTTTTCTCCTTATTTTTTGATTGCTCTGTCTCTGTTTTGTTGGGTTTTATTTCAGGGTTTTGTGGGGAGGGTTTTTTTTTTTAATTTTTTTCTCCTTCTTTTGGGTTTAAAGCAGGTTATAAAAATTAAACCTTTGCCCTTAGTTTGCAGCTCCTTTTATCTGTCATGCTGGCTGCAGTCTCAGCAAGTAAATAACTCATCTTTTAAAGCAGAGACTATTTGTCACATTTCACTGTTTGAACAACTCCTGCTTCAAACTTTTAAATTTCCTTGAGCATTTAGCCTCCTGTCTGAATATCAGCAGTGCAGTAGGTACTGAAGGTCACCTTAAGCTTCTTCAGCAGTTTCTTCAGCTAAGTCTCCTCTGACCTCTTTGGTTGGAGTGCTGAGGAATATATCCTGACAAAAGTACGAGACATGGGGTTGTTTTGTTTTTTTTTTCTCAAGTTCCCTGAGTTCCTTTTATTAAACTCCAGGTCTCCATCTCTTTATTTCTCTCCTTCTATTCTCCAAGTCTTTCTGTCACCTGTAGCATTTTTTTGAGATGGCATTCACCTGTCTCCTTTAGATTCATATTCAGTGGGATATAATGTGGTAAAGTGTCCTCAAATATGATTTTATGTCGCTTTCATTTTCCTTCAGAGTCCAGTTTTCATGTCACCAGTTTCTGAAGAGGTTTTGTGTTCTGTAGATCAGCTTTTCAGTGGTTTGGGGAAGAGATATTGGGTGGCAATTACTAGTCTAACTGTTAATGTACACTTCTGAGTTTTGAAACAGGTCTTGTTTTCAGAATAGCCTTAAAAGACAGACATTGGACAGAATGAATCACCGTGTGAAAGTAAAATAGTGTTGGGAGGGGGAGAAGTGCTTGATGAAGAGAGACATGCACTGAAACCTGTATGAACTTTAAAAGAAGGCTTCTTTTTAATCATATTTATCTTCTTTTTCTGGTTTCACATTTGATAGCAAAACCAGTTTTTGCTTCCCTGTAGCACTACTGTGTAATCACAGGGGCACTCCAGCAGATAGTGTATTGTTGCCTCCAGCACCAGTATGCAAGTAAAATCGCTTGCTAAAGAAAGCAGTGTGGTCTTAACACTGTAATGAGGTGTTGCTTTGGCTGCTGCTACTTTGAGTTTATCAGATATTAATTTAGATTCATATTTCACAAGGTATTTAAGCAACTGCCTATCTTTAAGCGGATGAGTAATCCCTGTTAAGTCTGTGGAACTACTTAAAGGTTCAAAGTTATGTGCATAAATACCTTGCAAAATCAGGATATTAAGGCAAGAGAGCATATGCAGGGTTGTGTTTTGTTTGTTGGATTTTGTTTTGCAAATATTTTACTGGGTCAATTTTACTGTAATTATATTTTTATATTAATCATATTTGAGATGAGTTACTCAAATTTTATGCCAATTTTTGAATCTTTTTTCTTTTTGAAGGAATTCTACACGGCTATCACTATTTGTGTATACTGTATTTTCAGTCTGATAGGATTTTAAGGCTGAATTAAGTGTCACAGGCATTTGTGCTTGAAGTCAAGGAATTTATGCAGAACATTTACAAAAAAAAACCCAAAACAAACAACAACAACTATTACTGAATTTGCTTTGCTGTCTCCCCCAACTATAGCTGAGAGTGATGCACTGAAAGTGTCTGTGATCTTCCTCTGTAGATTGTAAAGCTGTCTGGCTGAATGCGCAGTTTACGTTTACTTTATTACTGCATGACTCCAGAGAATTACTGATTCACTGAAGAATTTAAAGTGGTTTGAAGTAATTAAAATCAGTTTCTTTTCTGCATCTGATGAAAAGTAGCTGTTGGCCAGCAGACCCATCAAGTGGGAAGCTTCCTGGTGTTTGCTTATTTTACTGGATTTGTGTATCATGCAGAATGCTTAGCTTAGACCTTATCTGCACATAAGTTAAGTCATTTTAACTATATTGTTATTCTTCTGTGGAGGCAGTGTTATAATGTAATTTATATTACTAAACGAATAAATAGCTGAAGAACTGTCACTTTGTGGCACATAACAGTGTCCACATTGGTATCAGACAATTAAGGGAAGGGGATTATTTAGCATGGAGCGGAGAAGGCTCAGGGAAGGCCTTATGGCAGCCTTGCAGTATGTAGAGGGGGCTTACAAGAAAGAGAGATAGAGACTTCTTACTGGGGCCTGTAGTGCCAGAACAAGAGGCAGTGGTTTAAGCAGAAGGAGGATAGAATTAGATTGGACATAAGGAAGAAATTCTTTGTTGTGAGGGTGATAAGGCACTGGAGCAGGTTGCCCAGTGAAGTTGTGGATACACCATCCCTGGAAGCGTTCAGAGCTGGATGGGATGGGGCTATGAGCAACTTGGTCTAGTGAAAGATGTCCCTGCCCATGGCAGGAGGAATGGACTAAGTGGTCTTTAAAGCTATCTTCAAACCTGAGTCAGTCTGTGATTCTGTGGTTCTCTTGCTTCAAGAAAACAGATAAAAATGATCAAGTGTACTGGCTGCAAACTAACCTGTAGAAAATGAGTCAGCTGTTGAAAAGCCCTGGTTTCACATCCCTGCCCTCCTTGTCTGATCATGAGTTTCCATTTCCTCCCTTACCATGACAGTAGCGTTTCTGCAGTTGTGTGGTGAGCCTGAGCAGTGTTTTTGAGATGGCCTGTTGCAGAGGATCTGTCTCACTGTGGGTCTGTGGTGGGGCCCCACTCCCACAGCGATGTGTGCTGGCAATGACTGAGCTCTGGGCCAATGCCCACATCTGTCTTGGTGATGTTGGGCGTTGCAGGGTGTCATGTGATGGCTGTCACCTAACAAGACATTCCTCTTGACTTTGGGCTTCAGCTTAGTTTACTGATGGATGACTTCCATGCCAGAGATAATTTGCTTGAAGTTTTAGACCAAAAATCTAAGCTTTGACTTCCAGTTAGGGGTTCAAGTTAAACTAAATGTTAGTCTTAGCTATTAAGGTACTGGTCTTTTTCAGATAGGAATAGTCATTACTGGGAGTGCCGCGGGAAAACTTTCTTGTTTGTTTTGCATCCTACTTATATTTGCTTTACTTTGGTCTTTGTTTTCTTTCCTGACTTCTAAGTGTCCAAGAGAAAAAAAAATAATTCAAACTAGCGAAGTGTAGCTGTTTACTTTGTCTTATATAGCTGCAAAGATGATTGCAGTGTAAGAGGTTGTGATCTGTAACACCAAAGCTGGGGGAATGCTGTAAAGGACTGAGCTGCTTCTCCTGTATTTAACCTTCTTTGGGGAATATGTGTCAAGTTCCCTCTTTGTTCTTTACAGGAATATCTTCATTAAAGTTTTGGTTTAGCTACTTTAATATGTAATGATCATATTATGGTCTATGTATTACTGGCATTGTAGTAAGAATGTCTTGTGTTAGAGAGATGGAGACATCCCTTCTTGAAATTTTTGGGTTTTGGAGCCTGCCTCCTTGGTAAGCATGTTGTTCTCAGACAAATTGTCACTGAGCACTTTAAACTTCAAAACTTTACAGGTTTGTTCAGGGGTTTTTTGCAGTTTATCATGTAATCTCTTATGAACTGTAAATATCATAAATTCATTTAGCATTTTTATTTGAGGGGAAAATAAAATACAGAAATACAAACTGACATCCATCCCACCACAATATGGACTAAACTTTTGATTCTAGTGTTTTTCATCAGCAGTTGTGTCTTTAGAGGTGTGGTCAGAAACAAAGGCTGTTAGTGCTAAAAATATATATGCTGTTATATATATAATATGTAATATATGTGTATAATATATATAATGTATTATATATATTATATATGTTATATAAAATATATTAAGAACAATATTTATAATACATAATATATAATATATATTAATATATAATATATGCTGTTCTTAGGTGTTAAAGAGCAATTGTGGCCTTCTGATTTGAGTCTTAGTAATAATGTTTTTAGTCCCTTGTTGCTGGATGGTTTTCAATGTAAAAGGTGCTGACTGTAGAGCACCAAATCTTGCTGTGTGCTTTACATTAGAGAATGCAATGTCTTAATCTCAGCAGCAGCAGATAAAGCAAGTAAATGAAGGAGACTTCATGTTACCTTGGCTCTCTGTCTACAGCTTAATTTATGGAAAAGCAAATTAATTCACTGTGAATAGTGATGATACTTCAGACAAAAAAAGATCATCTATTTAAAGGAATCTAGCTTTTGTTCCACAGCTTTTATCTTTTCTTTTTTAAAGACTTCAGCTTGAATAGCAATAATATAATATTTACTCACAATAGGGTGCAATGCCTTTCATGCCACCTTTGAATCCTGAAAACCTGTGGATTCACAGCACACTGAAGACACATTGATCAAAGGCTTCTCTGTTCAAACTGGAACCAAGATAATTGCATCTGTTCTAAGTCATGCATTTTGTTATTGCTGTAAAACATTCTGTGTATGGACACTTAGTTGGAAATAGAGGTCCTTGAATGTGAAATCTCCAAGAATATGAAAAACAGTAAGTCAGCTAATATTACTTCAGCTTTCAGTTTCTTTTATGAAAACCCACAGTGGGCAAGTGGGGAAAAAATCACAGACTGAAGATTGAAGGTTGACATGGCAAGTGATCAGTTGCTTGCTTTGTCATGAGCACTGTTGAGCTCATAGTGAATGCCCTCAAACAAATGACTAGAGAGTCAAAACATGCTTTCTGTTTCCCTTCATCATTATGGGATGTTGGCACACCTCTAAGGGGTACTCTTAATGAATTCACTGCACTCTTAAACACACACATGCTCTCCTTCTCTTCTTTTACTTGCACAAGATCAGAACTAACATCAGGAAGTGGAGACAGAGAAGTACATGAATTTAAATTCTGCTGAAGTGGATAACTCCATAAACCATAAATCCATTAAGTAGATACTCCATACCTGGAGATGCTTCAGATATGCCCATGTTATCTGAATAAGTATCCAGATGCTTCTTTGGATGGAGCAGCTGTGTCGTACCTCCTTTCACTGAGGCCCAAGTCATCTCAGAGCAGAAATGCATGTCCCTGCACCTTGCATTGCTCACTGGCATGAACCAAAATGGAGCTCCACAGTGTGCCTGCCACAGAGGACTCCAATACACAAAGGCAGGATACAGCCTAACAGCTGGAATTTGTGACCGACTTTTACAGAAAGGGCAGATTATTAAAGGAAAGTTAACTGAAATCGGGAGCAACTCAATGAAGAAATTGGTAGGTTCTGTCAGCCCTCCCAAAGAAGACTGAATGTTCTTCAGAATAGTCAATGGAAGTTCTTGTCATGATGCAGGAGTTGGTGAAATATTTTGGGATGTGTTACAGAGAGCTGGCTAGGCAGTTAGAATGGTCCCTTGTCATCTTAAGATGTGATCACGAAGAGCGCTAGCCTTATACTGGTACTTTTTCTCCTGAGGCACAATTTCCTAGAAAGACTTGGAACAACCTGCAGTTCCCATGATTCTTCTGAGGGAGATTTCTTCCAGAGAAATTAGGTGTGAGCCTGTGTTCAACACTGAAAAGGAAGTATGTTTAAATATAACATTTAATCTACTTGGAAATTTAAAAAGAAATTTTTAAAAAAAGAAGAGGAAGAGATATCAAGGTTGTTATTTATAAAGATAGATTGGAAAACTCAGAAGGACCCTCATTTAGATTTTTCTTGGCTTGTTTGTTTTGATGTTTGGTGGAAAAATGTCAAGGTATTTTGTGCCAATAACATAAAATTCTTCCTGTCTTGCTTCTTTTGTATAAAACCTTTCACCATCTTGGGTTGAAGGAAATACTAGAATGTTTGCGGGTTCTTTTCTGTCTTTAGTTGTTTCTTCATGTTCCCGTTGACTCATTTGAATGCAATGCTCCCTAATTTGAATGCAATGTCACTAATTGCCAAAAGTGGAGTTTTGTATCGAATGGGTTTTCTTTGTATTTTCAAATTTCCCCCCATTTTTTTGTAGGGCTTTATTTTTTAAAGCCTCTACTGTTTTCTCTTCTTTTCAGTAATTGTCCTGTGTTTTGCTTTTCACGTCTTCCCCAGTCATGCTGTCTCTTGCCTTTGGTGTGGTTTTAGCCATAATTTTACAAACAGCAACACCATACCTGTGACAGTTTTATTCCATTCACTATCATCCCTCTGATAATGATTTTACTCTTAGTTGCTGTGGTAAGAAATCACCAAATAGTTTAGGGAATGTGACAAAAGTTACTAATGAATCATTGAGTGTTACACTGATGAAAATGAAGGATTATTGTGTTTACTGTTGAGCTTGAAAGTTGAGCCACCATCTGTCTAACTGCAAGAGGTGCTGATTTTAGGTGAACGTTGTAGTACAGATTGTCAGGCCATTGTAGTTAATGTTCAAAATACAATTACGTGTTTGCAGTTGGCAATCTAAAATGTAAATATGCTGAGTAAGCTTTTTTCCCCTTACTTTTTTATATCAGTGACACAGGCAGAGAAGCTAGTCTGTAAAACTTTTATTAAATATAACTGAGGGAGGATATTGGCTTTCTCAGGGTCATTGTGAATTATGGTACAAGAATACTTTTCCTTTCCCTGAGCTATGTGATGGTCATGGGCATTGCCATTTGTTTTTTCTTTGAAGCTTAGACAAGGAGCATGCATCCTTTATTTCAACAGCTTAAATGCTTTCCAAAGGAAGAGGTATGGTTTCTTTTATTGTTTTTTTGTGAGGATTTTTGTTGAGTTAGTTGGTTGACTTATTTAATAAGGACTTTGGCCCCAGTATTATTAAGCGTTCAGGCTGAGGTGAACACATAATACTGTGGAAGTAACAGCTGTTATATAAAAGGTCTCACCTGTTGGTGCTCTGATGGGTAAAATGTAAAATGAGGAGCCTGTGTTTCTTTCTGCAAGCAAATAAGTGAATTGGAGACTGGAGGAAAATGTTCTGGATTATCACTTCTGATGAAACGCACAAGCTTGGCTGCAGGACCTGCATTACCGGCCTTCGTGCCAAGGAGGGACACGGCTGGAGGCAGACCATAATCTTCGACATTTCCTGGTTAAAGCGACATATGTTCAGTATATTCAGACTGCCCAGTAAGGGCCCCTCACTCCCAGCCTGTGCCATGTCAGGAGTTTGGGGCTGGGGGGAGCAGCAAGACTACAGAGCTGGCTGGGCAGCACTCGCCGGCACAACATGGAGCGTCCTTTCCACTGAGCTCCTAGCTGCCCGTGGGGAACTGTTGGGGAACTGGTAAAACAGCTCCAAGTTTCTTCTCAGCAGAGAACTGATAAAGCTCACTGAGAAAAGAGATAAAACAATACCATTGGTGTTTATTAATTTTTCTGTTTATGGATTATACCAACATATTTCAGACTGGGGGCTGATCCCTGCTTCATGAATCTGAATTAGGGAAATAGAAACGGTAGCGCCTAATTAAGTTTTAAGAATGGTTCATTTTGTTGAAGGGAGCCCATTTGTACCTATCAGTGCTATTAGCAGACATTTTAAAATGTCTGCTAATTCATATGTGACAGAACAAATTAATGTAATTGAAGTTAAAAGTGTCTTTGTCTGGATGTAAATCATAGCAACAATATAAACCAATGAAAAAAGATCTCTTAATTTTAGAGAATATTTTAAACAACACAGGTTAATAATCATTACCTTTCTTCCCAGAGCCATGCTGTATTCATAGTGTACCTAAAGTAATGTAGCAACTGTTGAAATATATGTAAGTTTATCCTAAACACAGTTTTGTAAAGGACTTGGATTTAAAAATCCCTTTAAATAACTAACATGCAGAAATAAACAGTTTCTTCTAAGAAGGTTTTATTTTTCCATCTGCTTTCCTTGCAGTAATAGGAAAGTTTCTGTTTCTAAATTGCCTTGAAAATTTGGCTGAGGCCTGTTATGATGGGTTAGACAAGTAAGAAGAGGGGCCCAAGCTTCTATTTCTGTACACTGGGTTGTGGCAGAAGAAAATTTTACTTGTCCTTAATGATTTAGAGCTTTTTTGCAAAAGATTCATCTACCATAATCTGGACTATTAGAAACAGTAGGAGCCCTGTAATCCATGTTTACATGGACACATTAAATTAAACCTTTTTCTGTTCTTCCTTAGCTGTCTTCAATTATCTGTGCTCTGTTTTGGCCTATGCTTTATTTTAGAAACTTCTTTTCATGGGTTTACAGGGAGCCCATGATCCATCATATTTTTTTTTTGTGGACCACATTAGTTGTCTTGAAAACTTCTGCAGTTGTCAATGGCAATTTATAAAAGCAAAAAGATCTTTGCCCGTTGTTGTGGATGATCTGGTGTGTCACAAAGATTTATTATCAGCATCCTAAGATAAGACAGATATTTTGTAATCATGGTATTGTGGCATTTGAAGAAAAGGAGTCATCTATTTCCTTTTAACAGCTGGTGGAGTACAGAAGGGTTAGGCTTCAAGAAACAGTCTGGCTAGATTAATACTCTTTTCTAGTATGTTATTTTGGCCTAAGTTTTGGAAACCTGTAAGTTTAGTTAGCTTGGCAACTGGATCTGCAGATTCTAGTCTAAAGAGTGTTAACCCTTATATCTTTATTTTCAAAATCTGGCCTGTGTTTTTACATGTCAGAGGACCAATTGGAGGGCTGTTAACATTTGTAAATGCTATCTGTTATTTCTGAGACCATGGTGGAGCCCTGTTTTGAACTAAATTATCAGATTCTGACATGTTTCTTGTCTTTGAAAACATCAGCTCAGCCAAAATGTTAAAGAACGTTGGACTCCCACCATTTAGACATTCATATTAATACTGTTTTGAGGGCTGAATTATCAAAATAAGATGAGGTTACTCTTTAGGTAAATATCTAACACTTACAAAATTGCAAATGCCAAAAAATACAGTAAAATTTTCTGTCCTGATTCAGTACATACCAAAGAAAATAATTACTCTGTTAAATGAAGTGATGCCAAATATTTGTATTTAATATTTCAGTGCAGAGGTCAGCTAGTTTGGCTCTTTCTGTTGAAATGCAGCCATATTAATGCAACAGATTTTTAAGTCAATGCTGATGGGTGTGTGGCATTTGTTATCATGCACAGTTGAGTAGTTTATGTGAGTGTTTTGAAATCATGTAAATAGCAACAGATGCAAAGCCGTTTCCTGGATGTGTTTGTGTATACAGCTACAGATACATGTATTAGAATCTGCTTATCTGATTCTAGCACAGAATAATAAGTGACTGATTAAATTGAGGGTATTTTGGGGTAAGGCACTGACAGCCAATGTACTTAATCTAACACGTGTACTCCTTTATTGTTTGAGGACTGTATTTTAGGCATTTATTAAATGCTATAAATTACACTGTAATCAATCAGATATTTGTGATTATACTGGTTACTACACATTCGTAGGAAATGTAAATGCAAAAACAGAATCCCAAACTCCTGTATTTAAAAATGCATTTTAAAACCAGTGAAAATTATAAATTCTCAGCGCCATCCTGGATTTTGGCCTTCTGAGAAGGAAATTTCCTGGGCAGGGCGCCTTTGATGATTAATTTGTTCAGACATTTCTCTAATCAGTCAGTATACACTGGAAAGATAGTGTTGATGGTCTTTTTGTGGGAAAGATAATATCTTTAAAAACCAGGAATATATACATGTACGTTTAATTTTTCTGATTGCAAGCTAAATGCAACCTTTCATTTCATATAAAAGGATATGTTGGACATAGTCAAATATTTTAATAATAAGACCTGTCTAAAAATTTTGCAGGAGTAAAACTACACCCAGTTATATTCCTTTCCACCTTTTTGAAAGCTTAGCAGAAAAGGTTAATGTTGTGGCATGTCCAGGGATACAACAGGTGATGGTCATGATGGAAGCTTAGTTCCATGTTCCAGAGATGAAAAACAACTTTGCACTCACAATGTGGTAGTTTGACACATCACCGTAAATTTAAATGAGGCATGGGTTGAGAAATAGTTTCTGGATTCAGTCTGGATTCCTTTCAGTCTTAGTTTAGATTTCATTTAAAGGGTAATATAGCAGTTGTCCTTCAGTGTCTTCACTGATAAATAAAAATACTAGAAGTAATATCACCAAAGAAATTATTTTAATTGCTGCATTGTTTCATATTTTTATTGTGTGCTGGGGATGGATCAAGCCACTGAGGATTTGGGATCCAAGATAGAACACGTCAGTCTTCACTTCAGCAGCAGCAGTGAGAGGGTATAATTTTGGGTTTTACTTCAGTCCCCAGTCCTTAACTTACCAGAGACTGGGGACCTTCTGATGTAATACCAAGTAAGAATAATCTCTTGCCCACTGAATGAAGTAGATAAATCTGCAGATAATAGGTAGAAAGTTCTGTAAATAATGCTGTTTCTGTGAATAATACCACTTTTAGGTATCACTGTTATATCCAAGAGTTTGTAATCTTCATGAAAGTTATTTAAGTGTATTTATGGATGGGATTCTGTCTTGGTGCTCTGCGTGGTGCTGTGTGCCAGGAATGCAGCACTACAATACCCCGGGTATTATACCCAGGTATAATACAAGCTCACAGGGCTTGGGGACAACTGGATCCTGGGGCCAGGGCAGGAAGGAGTGGGCACTTAACTGCTGCCCCTGTCTTTTTCCTCACTTCCAGTGAGCAGACCATTGAGTTTTGTAATAATGAGAAGGAAAAGAGGTCATACATGTTGATGACAGTAAAGATGGCAAAATGAGAGGGAGGAAGAAACCAAGGAAAAGGTTGTAGAATGCTTATTGAAGTATTTAGCAAAAATTACATACAGAGTTGATAGGCTTCTTTCTCTCCAGCAGTTAAATATTATCCTTGGTAAGTTGAATTTCATTATTTTTGTCCTTGTTCCAGTTTAACTGAGCTGGGCGCAATTATTTCTCAGGCAGTACTTCTTACAGAAAGTGTATTGAGTGACAAAAATGCTGACTTGTAAAAGAAAAGAATGATGTCCAAATGTCAAAATTATTAAGAGACAAAACTAGTATTAATTTTTAGGTGTTATTACTACCATTTGTTGCTATTCCTAAATCCATCATGGGTTTCCAGTGCTTGTTTTCCTTTCAGTGTCCATGAAAATTTTATATGCTGGCTACTGTTACTGAATTTCCTAAGAGTGGGACTTCACTCAAACCTTGTAAAGTTCCACAAATGTTTACCTATATTTGATGGTTTTGTGAGTATGTGAAGCTTTCCATAGAGTTAGTGCCTTAGTGCTGCTTCTTTACCATGGGAAGGTGGGATAGGAGAGCAGCTGCACCAGTTAGAGCAGCTTGTGCTGGAAAAAAGTTGTAAGTGCTGCTACTCCTGAGTGAGTAATTTCACTTACAGCTTTCCAAGGGCTTTTAGCTTAAGCCCTAGGGTCATTTACCATTTAAGTGTGCTTCCACCAGCAGTAGTAAATATGAAGCTAAACCATGTGGGTGTGATGAGCAGAGCAGAACGTGGGGAGATGAGTTGGGCAGGCGAGCATGCAGTGGGAGTGAAGCCCTTTCCAACCAAAGGGGAGCTGGGCTGACAAGAGGGCTGCGTCAGGGGGGTGGGCAAAGCTGTGCTCACAGTGAATAAACGTGCTGAGAAAAAGTGCAGCTGTGCTTTTTTAATATGCACTGCAGGAGATTTCAGCAGCCTGATGATATATCATGCATTAATGTTGAAAAGATAAACACATTTGGAGAGCACAGGAAGGCCTTGTGTTTTTATGTTAGCAGAATGCTTCCTAATGAATAAGAACGTGCTGCTGGCTTCACAGAGCCATATGGCAGCTTTTCTAATTTTAGTTCAGTGCAGATGCATAATTCTCCCTTGTTTTACCTCCTAAAACCTTCCTGAGATGTTGCACAGTTTTTCCTGTAAGACTTGATCTATAGTTTCTGGGGGAAAATATGTATTCAAGGGTCTGAGAGCTTCTTTGCTCTGGACAGATGTGTGCTGTGTGATGAAAGAGCAACCTCACTATATAATCACTTCCCTAAAATAGTAACTAACTTTATTCACAAGGATGGGATAAGCTGGTCTTCAAATTGATTGCTGAAATAGTTGCTGTTTCTTAGGCACTGGTGTTTTGAAAAATTGCTTGCTTTCAGGGAATAAAAACAACTTGTATTGAGGCAGTGAGAACTGGGTAAGGACGTGCATGGGGATATCAAGTTTCAAGTGAGCCATGGATCATAGTGCTTTGAATTACACGGCTACAAGGCAGAGCTGCTTTCCCTGTGGTTAACCAAGCATCAAAATAACTTGCACGTTCTTCACTGCTTTACTTCATCATGTGTAGTGATCCAAAACTACTCACATTACCAAATACAATTTTTTTTGTTTTTTTTCTCATCTGTGTTTTATTCAAGTTGATGCATTTTGAAGGCACTTTCTGTACAGCCCTATTCATGTCAAAACCCTCCTGTCCCTTACCATAGTCAATGCAATTACTTAGCAGTAGTCGTACACCGATGTTATTGCATCTAATATTTGAAATGTTATTTAATTGAATACTCAAAACTGTAAGGTCAGCTAAACTATAGCCTTTGACAAGTATATTTTCTGTTATATTTTAGCATTAGCTTTTAGTACTGTATCTACCCTTATCTTTGGACAGTTAGATACTTCTGCAGTTTTCTTGATTGCATGTTATCTTGCACAGCAATTCAGAAGGATCATGTAGGCCAAACCTAGATATCTGAATTAGACAAGACAAAGTAGTTGGCTAATACATACAAAAAATGGAGAAGATAAGTTGTTTTCAAAGTAGTTCCAGTGTAAAATTAAATTGCATGTTTAAACTTTGTATAGCATTTACATTCATTTTCAAGTGATGTTCCTGTTACTGTTATAAGGATCTTGATTTGTATGATCTTTTTTGGAAGAGTGCAGAGTTGAACTTTCTAAATTTTTTGAACTTTCTATATTTTTTTTTACCTATTGTGCAAAAAAGGGTATGCAATTTCAGATAAGTGTGGCATTTCAATAGCAATTCCAGAAAATTACAGAGAGCAGGAATTATATATAGGGCACGTGGGAAAGCTGTTTTAAACAGTATTGGATAATAAACTTGAATTTGCCTGTTACAGGGTTTGTTTTGGGTTTTTTTCTTGACCTTTTTCTTTGGTGGTTTTAGAGCATGGGTTCTTCCGTGTCCAGCATTTCACCAGCATCTCTTTTTCACTCTTCTTCTGTGAAGAACCTTAAATGTTGCTCCAGTGAAAAATAAGCTAAATCTGTGTTGATGCAAATTTTCTCTTTCAAATTTTGCTTCATCTTTTTGAAATTCCCACAGAGGCTGTATTTTGCTCCTTTAATTAAAAAATGCATTTTGGTTTTGCAGAGAGCACGAAGGGGGAAATATTTCTGTAGCGGGTTTCCTTAAGGAAGTTGGAGCAGAGCTTGAATACAGACAAAGAGAGCATTTTGAGTGGTTTAGCTGGTCCTGCCTGCCCACCTGTAGGAAAGTAAGGTTTGAAATACAACCAAGAGAAGGTGATGCCCATCAGTAACATTTCAGAGTCTGCTGTCAGAAATGCAGAGAGAACTGACATAGCTTGAGTTGGGAGGATGGAAAACCGAGAAGGCTTGCTAAGTTAAAATGTATCAGGAGACTTCCAACTATTGCCTTTGGCTTCTATTTCTCTGACTTCTGAATTTCTGTTAAACTAATGTGATTTCATGAAGGTTTGCTTTCAGAATCTGGAATGAACTTTAAATAAAGCTTGAGGCTTCCCACTCGTAAATTAATCAGAAAATATTTTTGAGGGCTTTTTTTTCTTCTTTATTCTGTATGTTAAATGTGAAAAAGTAAATACAGTTTATGATCACTAGGAAGACACCCAATTGAAAATATTAATATGTATTTTAGTACAATACTGCTTATGCATTTGTAAATATACCCACAGTTTAAAGTCTAAATTACACACATCGCTAAAATACTACATAATTGGATGTATATATTCTTTGTAGTATGTCTCTCAGGGGTACTTGTATTTTATTTAAATTTTTTTCTCTCTCTGGGCTAAGCTCTTAATTGAGCAGAGCTAATAATTATTTCATGAGCGTGAAGTTTATACTTGATCCCTGGTAGCCACATTCATAATGGTGGGACCAGTTTCTAATTCAATGGTCCCTCTTCAGTGCAGAATTCCCTGTATGGAGATGGAGCCATGGGAAGTCCCTTTCCATTCTGCTCACTTCCTCTGGCAGCAAAAAGCTGTATTTCTCAGTCCACATTCTTTCTCTGCTACCCTTTGGCCACTGTGCCTGTAGGATACCTGGTGATACTTGACTGACATTTAACAGGGGCATTGTTCTAGCAGGAGGCATCACTGGAAGGTGTGAGGTCAGGGAATCAGCTCCCACTCTCCATGTGGCTGCAGTGGCATAATCTAGTGGCTGTGGTTAGTCAGAGGGTAACACCAACAGTTCTCATGGGGCTGGAAGAACAGGGTTCTGAGAGGCTATTTTCCTAAGCCTTGACATGCAAAGATCATTAATCTTGTGTAGAAGTTATCAGCTCTGTGCTTTTGATTTCTTTGTTGGGCTCCCAAGAACTTAAAAAAGAAGTTAAAAAGGGGAAATAAACTGCATTTTTGCACCGTTCCATAACACCACCAGAAGCTGGAACTGTTAAGAAAAATGAAGAATACTGACTTGTGATAATGCGTTATTTTGTCGGCATTAGAAATTCATGTATCAATCATTGTTTTTTTCCAGCCTTCCTGCAACAAATTTTTGTTGTCACTTAGCCCCACATGCTGTATTGCTGATGGAAAGATTTGCATTTCAAGACATTCCCCATGACTGACTGTCAGGATGACACTGCTGACAGGATTCACACTTACTCGTCTTGTATGTGCTGATAAAGTCTACATGAGGGGCTTTGTAACTCAGTCAAAAATGGGTGATTTATTACATAGTTGAACATTATTAGTAGCTGCAGTTTATAACAGCGATGTAAATTACAGCTGGTCCTCCTCAGAGGCTGTCTGAGGCCTAGGTTTCCTATACAATGCCACTTAAGTTTAAATGTGCCTTGTGGCCTGGATGTGTAGCCTCTTCTAAGTGCTCCAGCTACTTGATTTCATACTTAAGTTAAGAGTAAGTTAATCTTAAGTTACAGATCCAATTAAGAAGTCCATAATTTTGGAGCACTTGTGCTCTTCAGAGTGCCTAGTCAAAGGTCATGAGTAGTGTAGTGTATGTTGTCCCCATCTCTGGGAAAAGCAGGTAGGTAATGTTTGGGTATAAATAGCATTTTCATATTTTCACCGTTCATTACACATTTTCCTTGAGAAAGCACTGAGTTTATTGATTCCACAAAGATGTTGGGCCCTCTGAGGAAAAGAATGTCAAAGGGAAAAGAAGTCAAACGGTTGTGAGGGACAGCTGGTGATGAAGAAGAAGCAGTCAGGGATCAAACAATCAAAATGGAGAAAAACAGGGAATGGAGAGGAAAGCAGCAGCTCTCAGGAATTGGATGTGAGGTTTGAGAGATGCTTGGTCTGACCTGGTCTTGCAGCTTCTGTGTTGATTACTATTATAATAATTAAAAATGTCCTCTTTTTCCTTTGTATGAAACCTCATCAGGGTGCATGAAAGAAAACAACTGTTTTTATCAATGTTATGGGTGGTTTGTATAAACTCCACGGTTGTAATAGTGAAAAAAATCAGCAGCATTATGTGAAAAATAATCAGTAAAAGTAGACTGTAAGCTGGTGACATGAGGAAACTGTAATTAATATACTTGCACACCATTGTTGGATCATATCTGCAGCCCCTCTGTTTCTGGCTCATAGAGAATAATCCCATGTTCTCCCATAATCAAGATGGTATCAATGGCTGAAGCAGTGGTCAAATGAGAGCAAGAAGCTGGTATCCCTGTCCATTCTAATATTTTGCAGTGTGAAAATAGAGATCACTTTATGCTAGCAGGAACAGATGGGAAACAGATATCATCACTGGCTTTATTAAAAGCTCAACTCTATATTTAGAGCTCTTTTAGAATTTTTAGAACATGTTTTCAGTTTCGTGTCATCGTATGGTGCCAACTCTGCTGTGTTGTAGGATGGGAAGGATTGTTCAATTGTTTTTCTGTTACACCTAATTTCTGCTTTTTTGCCAAAACAAGAAAGGTAAGGAAAAAATAAAATCCCACTGCTAGTCTAAACCAGAAATACTAATTTTATGTCCTTATGAGTTTAAATGGCAGAGGAAATGTTAATAGTTATTTCTAGTGATTTTTTTTCTATCAGATTATGCCAATCAGAGTGATTTAAAATTAGTCCATTAGCTGCAACTCCATCTTCAGAGCAATTTGCTAAATCATTATTCAGAATGGTGTTATATAGTGTATATAAGAAGAAGAAGACACCTAAGAAGACAGCCAAAATTTTTGTGAGTCCTTTTATGAAAACAAGAAACCATAGAAATCTAAGATGAGGCAGACCAAGTGACCAAAGCCTTATGACCAGCGAGTGAGCACTGGCAGGAGAATACTCAGGGCTTCACAAAAGCAGTTCCTTTATTTGTGAGCAGCACATATTCTCACTGACCTTAAAACCTATGCCAAGGAAAGTTCTGAAGAACTTTACCTGCATTTTTGCAGATCTACAGATAGTGGAAAATACTGTACACTTGGATACATTTCAGTTTGCATGACTGATGCTTTAATTTTCACTAACAGTGATATTCCAAAGACCCTTTGTTCCATCTGCACATGGTACTTCAGTAATTCCTACAGTGAATGTTCCTGTAGTTTATTGTTGAAGACATAAATTCTTGTTATAATTTCAGTGTGCTTTCATGCTTAGTAAAGTAATCCATTGCATCATACTAAAAATAAGAAATTTTTAATTATTTTTAGTATTCTAGATTGCAGGATGGCCCTAGCTTTTACATAACTACTGTTTGAAAAATAGGAAAATAATGTTTGGAGTATAGAACTGACAACAAAAAGTAACTTGTTTAATTAATTTACACAGTACAATGTGCATTAGAATATGTCTTTTACATAGTAGTTTTATTACTTTCATTAATTCATCTTTAAGATAAAATATAATTATTGAAATAGGAAAATTAATACTGTTCATTGCTTGATATGAATTATTAACACACTAGGTTTGAAAGTTCTGTGAATATGCCTTACATTTGGAGTTGGGTATAACCTGTGATGCTGTATACAGCACATTTTAACATACGGCATTATGTTTCAGGAACCTGAAATCATTATTTTCTTGCCTGTAATTTTCAAATGCAACACTTGAAATTTTATGCAGTTCTAATAACATATCAGTAAATAAGGTGGTATGAAAATTTTGTGATAGTAAGAATGTGGGTGGAGACATGGGAACAGAAGTGAGGCCGCTGTTTCTCAGTACTGAAACCGTAGATTGTGAACTTATGTTTTTCCTTCTAAATATAGCAGTCATGGAAAAGCTCTGTGGCCGTAAGCTTTGCATGCTCTTTTAGATCAGTCTTCTACTATACCTTGATCCTGGTTTTTGCTCACTGCACCTTCATAAAGAGCCCTTGTCTTTGCTCAGTGTTAGGCTCTGTAGTTTGGTAAAATGTCTAGCAGAGAAGCACGAGAAATTATTTCATTTGTGTCATAAGACCTGAAAACTGAGAAGCAAATAGGCTAATTATGCTTCTGTTGAATCATTATGGGATACTGTCTAATCTCATTTTCAGAACTGTTGCACTGTAAGCATTTCACAGCTCTTCTCAATACACTGTGGGCTCTTGGTGTATCAGTGGGATCAGTCTGCTGTCGCTTAACACATCTTTTTTCTCTCTTGCAGAAAAAGCAGCAGCAGCTAATGAAGATGAAGTGCAAAAGGCAGATGTATCATCTACAGGTCAGAGTGTCATTGACAAGGATGCACTTGGACCAATGATGCTTGAGGTAAAGAGCACAAAATCCCTGTGTTTAGGGCAGTTCTGCTCCTCCTAGGATGAGCGGAATGAAAAGGTGTAGTCAGAGGTCACTCTAAAGGAGTGGTCAAGAGACACAAGATCCTGGCTACTTGGGATTATGTCATTTAAGAGCAGGCAGCATATTTATTTCTCTTGCATTCAGTGGTGGAATTCTCTTTTACTTGAAGTAGGGAGAGGTGCAGAGAGTTCTGCTTCTTTGTAACACAGACAACCTTGAGGGGCTTCAGCTGATAGCAAGTCTTGGGTGTCTGCTTGTGCATGTTTTATTTGTTCTGAACCACAGCAGCTGTGGAAGACCTGTTGCACTTAAACATTGACTTATATGTACTGTAGTATACAAGTGAATAATATTCCTCTAGAAGTGCATGTCATTGCTCTACTGCTTTAATATTTTATCAGTTCAGCACTTGAAGCAGGATTCTTCCCTCTAGAATATGAAAGTAATCTAGGAGAGATTTTCAAGATGTATATTTCAGTTTGTTCATTTAAGTTGCCTGTCTGATTTTAGCCATTATTTTGATACCCCAAAAGGCTGTATGATTCAAGGCTAGCTTCCAAATGTGTTAGCAGTAATGTTGGGTAGGTATGTTATCAGGGATCCTTATGTCATGTGCTCCTGTCCTTTGGCACTACTGCTTTATCTGCTTAAACTCACTTGCAAACTGTTTATTCCCATCCCATTCTGGCTATGGACCTTATCTGTAAGGAAGAATAAATGTTACTTTAGGTGAGATAAAACACAAACTCTGAATCAAGCTAAAGGAACCAGCTTTGGCAGAAGCATAATTATTCTCATTTCTGAATGCATGTATAATGTTTTAAGTATTTGCTTTATCTTTCATAATTCATTAAATAAAGACATAGTTTTCTATACTGCGTACGAAATAAAGGCTCCAAATTCATGCTGCAAAACATAAGATTAGACAGGTTTGAGGCATTGTTCTTTGAAAAGTGGGGGTAACAAATTAATTTATTTAATATTTATTATACAAAGTCACTGAATTGAATGTTGTTGTTTTTGCTATCAAACAAGGTTATGCATTCATCTCTTACACTGCTGTGTTAAAAATCTATCTTTACTTTTCTATTAATTTAATTGTAAGGACCTTTTAATCACAGGGAAAATAAGAATATGATTATATTTTTTCCTGGCTTATCTTGTGTGATTGGCTATTATAGCAAACATGACATGTAAAGTCACCTATTTATTCTGTTGTTCCATTTAATTTAGTTTTCTTTTGCATATTAACAATGAAACATTGTGGAGCTTAATTAATGAACCACGGTCCTTGTGCACCAAGAAACTTAAAAAGGACTGAAAGCTGTTCTATATTTGCTGTGGAAAGACTACAGATACTTTGTGTATTTTTATTACCTTGAGGAAATGCAATTCAGTTATTTCATCTTTACAGAACTCTTTTATACAACCTCTTAAAAAACCCCTACCTTTTTTCATTGCCAAATAATAATAAAAACAGCAATGTTGATGAACAGTTTATTAGCTGATTTGGTTAAGAATTGTAATTGTATGTTTTTATTAAAGAATAAAACTGAAGAATCCTCAAAATAATAAGTGCTTCCAGATGAAGAAAGTGAGTAAAATTCATCAGGCAGTTCCCTCTGAGGAATATTTAAACATATTTCTAGCTTGAAGCATAAAGTAGATAGGAAGAGTGGAAAAATAGTCAAGAGAGAGATGACAACATCTCAAAGAACACAAATGTATTTTCTGTTCCAATATATAATCTAAAATATCTGTTTTCTTGATTTCGCTTCCATCATATTGTCCATTATTTGCTCACCCATTTTCCCAATAGCTCTGAAGAAAAGTTTTTGATTGTGGTGACTCACATCTGGGAGCAGAAGTAAGAAATTATTGCAAAAGTGGAGGCTTCTAAAATATTCAAATATCTTTGCACGCTAACTTCCTCAAAAGCCTGCTGCTGCTTACCTGCAGGATTATTTTCTTAAGAGAATAGAAAGAATTGAGAGACAGAAATATAAGGTTCTTTGTTACTCTAAACCCAGATGGCCACGTCTATGATCAGATCAAGAAACAGCTGGGAGGGAACAGTACAGAGAGCATTTCTTTGCCAAGGAATTTGCCACTCTAGGAAACAGTAGGGAAAACTGAAGAATATTGTGGGATGCCAGTAACTCTCATAATCTCTTACTTGTCGTCTCCACCTTTGAAAATTTTCTCCTTAGGACTCCAACAAACATCTGTGATAGCTTTGGTTTTGCAGCCCCTGTAAATTAATGTTTGGACAGCTGCCAAGCAGGACAGTTCAGCCAAATCCACACCCTTCTGCCAGCTCTCAATACCATGGCTTCTATGGTTGGCCAGCTGGGGACTGACATGGCTGGCATCTTTTTTTCTTCAGTTAGTTTTCAACCAGCTCAGCTCTCTGGTCCAGCTCTTCATAGCCTCACACAATACAGATTGCGATGTAGGAAGTACCAAATCAAAAGGCCATGCTTACACTGGCCTTAAGTGGTGGTGAAATGAAGCCTAAGACACTAATCCGTAGCTGAGATGTTGATTATTATACTAGAAATTAATATGCTGAAAATTATACAAGAGCCTCAATTTATTAATTAATTTGTAAATCTTTGTTAGTTAAACACTGCTCAGCAGGAAAATGTAATGAATGTTAAGAAAATACATATAAAGGACAGAGCTCTAAAAGAAAGTAAATCAACAGGAGGAACCAAGAATTATCAGAAACAAAAAAGCAATGATAAAAAACAATGTCGAGATTAGAATTAGTGACAACAGGAGAAAAAGAAGACCTAGTTTATCTTAATTTAGAGGCAGTCAGGGAAAGTATACACTTATACATTTATTTGTGTGTTTTCTTATGTTGTAATTTTAAAATAGAGCAAAGTAAGTGTCATTGGCTCAGCTGCTCTGCTTGCTTTGTGCTTTCACTGACCCTCCCCTAGAGCAGAATCATTATCCAACTTGCCTAACTTAGTTTGGGAAGAACCTCTGGAGCTTATGTATTTCTGCCTCCCACTGCAGACTGGTCCGAGTAGAGCAGGCAGCCCAGATCCAAGTCCAGCCAAGGTCTGAATATCTCTGTGGGAGGTGGTTTTGCAGCCTCTTCCCATATCTGGCCACCTTCATGATGGATTTCTTTTTTCTTGTATCTCCATGAAGTTTCCTGACTTGCAACCTGTGGCTGTTGCATCTCATCCTTCCCTTGTGAATCTCTAACCTAGAGCCCGGTTCTGTCTTCTCTTTAGCCTCCTGCTAGGTGGCTGAAGGCAGAAGTAAAATCTATCCTTAGCCTTCTCTTCTATTGTCTGTATTTGCTAACTTCTCAGTAATGTGCAACGTTTTAAACATCTCTCTGTAACCAGTGTACTTGAGAACTGCCTGCTAAGGCAAACACACGAGCTGTACAGTATACAATTTGGGTCAAATCAAAAATGCCTTGTGCTTGCTGTGGCAGCTCCTCCTTGTTCTGACTGTTTTGCAGTGGGCTGTGTTCAGATTTAGTATGGATCCACTTGGTTTTGCCCCACAATGAATTGTAGGTGGCCTGTTTTTCTAATTTATTTCTGCCCCTGGAGATACAATAACTAACAACTCTTCTAGTGATTTCCTGCCAATCCTTAGAGAGGTGAATAAATCAGGCAGAGCTGCAGAAGTCTGTGTAGATTGTTAATTGAATGCTCAGACCAAAAGCTTTGCTGCTTTTACGTTTAACTGTATCCCCCCTTTATCTGCTCATATGACATAAAATTAGAGGGATGATATATTTCTACCATCTGCAGTAATGCTTGCAACTTAGGAAAAATAAAGTTTGCTTGAGAATTTCTTACCAATACTCAAATTTTTACTTTATTCTCATTGGGTAGAAGTGATGTAGTGTTTGGCTTGGCTTCAGATAACACAGGGCAGATATCCTGGAGAGAATGCTGCAGCTAGGTCATCACTGTCACAAGAGATAAGAAGGGAAACCAATCAGCAGAAAATACTAATGTAGACACTTCCTCACAGAAACTTTAAGTCTACTGGAAAACCGTGAAGCTGAGTTGAGGAGGTGAAAATCTGATTCCTGTTCCCTAGATGATGTGTGGACTGAATTAAACTGGTGTCAAATTTTTAAGAAAAGAAAGCAGTTCTAGGAGTAGAGGCTGAAGCTCCCCCCATCTTCACTGCTCACTGCCTGCTCTCAGCTCCCTTTGCCCTTCTCTGCTTTTAATGCCTCACATTCCTGGTTCCATGGGGCCTTGTCTCCATGAAGATGTACTGCTAGGGATGGGGAGAGAGTCCTTCTTCCTGCCAGTGTTTTCCTTGTGCCAGGATGTCCTGTGGTGTTTTCCTGGGATCAGTCTTCCTGTACTGCGTGGAGGAGTGAACAGGCTGTGGGTTTAGCAGAGCCATCTTCTGGTCCAAGTTCCTCAGTTCATACACAGGCAGATAGATTGATGGCAACTTCTTCCATTATGTTGGTTGGTTTGTCTGTTTGTTTGGGGTGGGGGATCTGGTTTGTTTTCATGTGTGGGTTTCATTATTTTGCTAGGTGTGTACCTTTCTGTGTTTTTACACTAGTGTCATATAAGTAAGATGAGAAGCTCAATCTGAAATGTGTCCTTTGCTCTTACAGACAATAATATAAGAGCTGGGATGGATGAGGAAAGATTCTCTATGTCTTCTGAATGGAGTATTTATTTTCTCTGCATTTTGTAAATCTGATTGTTTGCTGCTGTGTTTCTCTCTCTCTGGTTTTCTCTTTTTCCCCCTTTAGGCCCTAGATGGGTTCTTCTTTGTAGTGAACCCAGAAGGTAATGTTGTGTTTGTTTCTGAGAATGTGACACAGTACCTGAGGTACAACCAAGAAGAGCTGATGAACACAAGCATATACAGCATCCTGCATGTAGGGGACCACAATGAATTTGTCAAAATCCTGCTGCCAAAATCTTTAGGTATATAACTTTTCCTCATATCATACCATTACTTATTTAACTTCGGCTTTATAAGTCAGCATTTCAATAACTTAAGTTAATGTCCTGACTCCACTTACATTTTCATCATATACATCATTTATTTTTAATGTACATATAGAGTATGAATGATTAATATTATTCTCAAAAGCATCCTCCACCCTTTTCAAATTCTTCTTTGTTAAAATTGCTTTTAGTAATTCATGTTAGCTGATTTTTTAATGCATCTTCAGTGTGAATCACTAAAAGACAGCATTAGCTGTGTGAACTCTCTGTTAGTCCTCTGTCTAGGCTGCTTGTTCCAAGAATGGTCCAGGAAAGGAGGAATATAAAAGAGAAATCTGAAACCTTCTTACACTAGAATTTTTATTTCAATGTTTTTATTCTCAGCAATATTTACTCTTTAATTTCAAAAACTGTTTTTGTTAGTTGCAACCATTTTTGGATTCATATTAATATTAGTTTTGGAGGAGATGAAAAGAAAGAGATAGTCAATACTGGGTTCCTCATTTACTCACAGCAGTTTAAGAAGTATTACTCAATTCACATTAGCCTTTTATTACTGTACTTACATACTCTGAAGAAGCAAAAATGTAAATGGCTAAAGTCAATATATTACTGCATTTATTGCATTTTATGACTGAAGAGGGCAAGCGAAGAGTATTTTAAATATGACCCTGCAATTTCCTAATGTGATGTAACATTAATTTGCTCTGACTGATGTGTCTAGTACCTGTATCTGTGCATCTCAGGATTTTGTTTCTTTTCTTACTTGTCTTAAGCACTGTGTTAGGCTTTAGTTTTATCCATAGCTCCACCCAAGTCATTTCAACCCTTCAGTCTTTCCCAGTCTAGCTGTGATGGTGTGTTTCAATATATTCCCTATTGTATTGCTTCCTGGTTTTTTAAGTGTATATTAGTTTCATTGCTTTCCCTTTGGAAAGAGATTTGGACAGAGATTTTTATACAATGCAGCCTTGTCTTTTAGTAGCACCTTTTAAGTTTACTGCAAAGATCCTACATACTGCCTTATTTTTGCAGTCTCAGAAATCAACTTGCTCTACCCAGTTGGCTTTTGCTGTTCTGTAGCACCAATATTTAGACTTTTATTCTACTTTTCTACTGTATCATTTTAAGTCCCTTGAAGAAAACATAATAGCTGAACAAATTAGCAGTGCTTTTAAAATATGTTAATTTTATAAATTACCTAGTTACATGCTAGTTTGGGCTTTAATATTAAAATTAAATTGTTGTTCTTACTGTTGTTAAATGAGCTTGTTTCCCAACCACTTTGTAAAGCATCTTGATTAATTTCCAGTGGATAAGCAGCAGAAATGCCTGGTACCAGATTTGTCTCACTATCTGATTTTGGTTTTTCTCAGTGAATGGGGGATCTTGGTCTGGTGACACTCCTAGGCGTAATAGCCATACCTTTAATTGTCGGATGCTGGTAAAACCTCTTGCTGATTCTGAAGAAGGCCATGATAACCAGGAAGCACATCAGAAATATGAAACTATGCAGTGCTTTGCTGTTTCTCAACCAAATTCTTTCAAGGAGGACGGTGAAGGTAATTACCTTTTCCAGTTTGTGTTAAAGCACTTTCAGAGCAGTTGATAAAGTGACCTCTAAGTCCTGAAAATTGGAAAAATTCTTAGGTTTGGTTTTTTGGTTTTCATTTAAGTGTAGAAATGTACTTTTGTCTTGGCTGTGAGAGTATCCACTTGCATGCACCTATTTGTTAAACCAGCTGAGAGGACTGAGAGAAATTCTGTTTCCCTCAGAGAGATACCCTAGTTTCATATGGCTGCAATTGCAAGAAAAATGTAGCTGACTAGGAAAAAAGTTCCAAATGGCAATTTTTTGAATTCTTAGAATTTGAAGACAATCGTGGTTCACCATTTCCTTTACCATTTACTACTTCAGCAGGTAAATTTCCTCAGATTGTTTTGTAAGTATTCAGGTAAGTAAAAATAGTTATTGTGAAGGTGGGTTCTCAGGAACAGCAAGCATTTGGGGCAAGTTAAGGAAATTTGGTTTAGAAGGTGCAAAATGATGAGGGTTGAAGAAATGTGCTCTTTGTGCATGCAGTATATTTTTTTTATTACTTACCTCCTGAGTGGTGGAGTTACAACAGGTAGATTAATAAACATGTGCCAATACTTACAGGTTGTGGTGGAGTCCTTGCTAATTTTTCTTCTGAAAGAAAACAAACCCACCTTTCCTGTTTTATTTAGTGTTTTAGGAAGTAATGAAGGTATGAACCCGCTGAGTTTTGCTTGTTGCGTTTATTGGTACAAAATTATTTTTTGGTCAAAATAGATTTTAAGAACCTTCTAAAAGTATTTCTGAAGTCTTTGTGGAAACAAAAGTCTTCCCTATCCATAAAAATTAAATGAAGTAACATTTTTATCTAAGATTTGCAGTCTTGCTTGATTTGTGTTGCAAGAAGAGCTCCAATGAAGGAGAGACCACTTCTTCCTTCATCAGAGAGCTTTACCACACGCCAGGATCTTCAAGGTATTGTGAAAGAGGAGTAGAAGTTTGTAGTTTTATTTCCTTTACCTCTGTGGGGAAACTGCTGTAACAAATACTTTCTAATGTATCTAATATCAGGCAAAATAACTTCACTGGACACAAGTACCATGCGAGCAGCTATGAAACCTGGCTGGGAGGATTTGGTGAGAAGATGCATTCAGAGGTTCCATTCGCAGCACGAGGGAGAAATATCTTTTGCCAAGAGGCATCACCAGGAAGGTTAGGTTTCATGCTTTTAGCATTTTATATATTTAACCTGTTTGCCATTTCTATCTCTTGGTTGTGATCTCTTTGTTATGCTTTCAGGGAACAATCACCAGCTACTGACAGTCCCTTTCTCAAGTTGTTTTACTTAACACACTGATGGCTCTCTAGAGAGATCTTCTGCTTTCTCACGGGTTGTTTTAGCCTTCTTATTACAACTGTGCCATCCTGGAGTGTGTTTTAAATCTTCTGAATGTCAAAATCATTTTGGAAAGAAAGATGCTTGCATGTTGTCCACCAGAATGTTCATTAACCATTATTCTTCAAAACCTCAACTCACACATTGCAGTTCATTACCATATTCCCTTTCTCTACAAAAATGGACTTTTGCTGTCGCATTTCCTGTGAGAAGCACTGAGTGTAAATTCCCAAAGATGCACCTCTCATACTATTTGAAAACCTACATTTGTTGCACTGTATCTAGCTGATAAGTGTTATAGGATATACCAAAAGAACATCTACTCAGAAAAGATCATGGCAGGTAAGAAGTAGGAAAGTACTGCACTTTGGAATGGTCCCCATGAGCTTTCTCTGGTAGTGACTTGGTGGGGTTTTTTCATTAAACCCTTATGCTTCTAATTCTAGTAACACAGACCCAAATTAATAAATGCAAATAACTCTATCTAGTCCATGGGAAAGTAATTTCAAAGCCAATTGAGAATAGCTGGAACATTTCCAATACAGAAGCATCATTCTTTGGGTTCATGCTTAAAGAACAGGGTTTACAGCTGCCTTGTAACAAATAGTTACTGTGGTAATTAAGCAACAGACATGTCATCTTGGGTACTAAATTGTAACTGGAATATCAAATTATTCCACCAAATACACATAACAAAAAAAAAGAGCTTTAGTCATGAGGCATTGGTTAAATATTCTTTAATATGTTCTGCTTTCCTGAAATCTTCAGGTGGTGTTTTAGAAATGTGGGATCACAGAAATGCTGTGTTATTTTAGATAACAGTTTTTGGGATATATACAGTAGAAGTGCTAAAAGTTCACAGCCTTGTGCTGTGATTTCAGACAGAGCTGAAGAAGGCAGTATGCAATTAAAGTTACACCAGGGGCTTAGAGAGCAGTTGCAGGTAAGGACCTATCTGTGCCAGAGATGATTTAGGGGTGTGTATTATGGCATACCAGCGTTTGTTATTTCAGTCTTCTTCAAGTTATTCTTGACCAAATTAGCAGCTACTACACTGAGTGGTGAGGTTTCAATGAGTCCTCTCTTAAGCTTTCTACAGAGTGATGAAAATATGTGTGTTTTGGAGTTTACACTGTATCATTTTGCAGTTATGGCTTAGGATCATCATGTAAATTGTAGAATTAGTCTAAATGAGAGGGCTCTTCTTGTCAGAGTGAAAGGAGTGAGTGATAAGAGGAGAAAGAAAAACCTCTGGACTTACTTTCCTACAAATGATGCAGCAGTGAAGAGGAATAATGGGTGAAATATTTCGTTCCCCTCTCCTACAGTATGGGGAAGAAAAACAAGTCCTATCTTGGGCTGTAGCATTTTTGTGCTTGCAGTTTTCAAGTCATTGTGGTTTGAGAATGGAAGCAAAGAAAGTAATTATCTCCTACATGTAATTCAGCATTACAGTGTGAAAAATGCAGCATTAGCTTGATAAACAATAAAAACACGCTTTAAAGTTATTTCTCAGTATAAAATGCAGAATTTATGGTAAGTTTTTATTGGCCACAGTCAGAAAAATAGCATTTCCTCAAGAGGAGTATGGAAACATTCTTGTTTGCTTAAAGAATTAGTTTGGAAAATGATTTAAGTAGAGATTTCACTTGTATCCTGTTGGCATTGAGTACTGGAATTTCCTGATGTGGTATATGCTAAAGTTAAGAGCTTTGGACCTTCTGGTGCCCAAAGGTTAAACTGAAACAATGACATGCCTAACAGTGAAATTTTGTTTTGTATTGTTTCACTGTTGTAGGTTTTTGTTTTTTGTTACATTTTTACTCTGAAAACCCCTTCTGATTGTTTAAATTGTGCTTCCTGTTTTCTCACTGCCTAGATAATACTTTGAAACCTTGCAGAACAATATATAACAGTGGGGGACAGGGAAGGAAAGCAATCATAACCAGTCTTGCAAGGCTGAAAATGTGGTAGCTCTGTAGACCAGAAAAATAAAAGCCGCACATGGAAATCCATATTATTTCATTACAACAGGAAATATTAAAAGACAAGCAATGAAATGAAGATCACATGATACTATTAATGGGGGAAAAAAGAGAGAGAGAGAGAAATAACTCCACAGAAAATACATTTGTATGAAAAAAACAGCAAATGAAATGTATTTGGAGTGCTTCATTTTAACTTTTTCCTTAAACAATTATATGAATTTTTTTTAATTACTTTACTTCTCTCATATCTGAAATCCTGATATAGTTGCTTTTGGGCTAGAAATTGACCACACTTGTTCCATTAATGGCAGAGTGAACAGTAGAATAAATGTTTGGGAGATTTTCTTTTCCATAACATGTTTTAATTTTCCATTAAAGAAGTGCCACAGGGATCTGTGTAAGTTAGAGAACTGAATTTGTTGTTCAGATTTACATTAAAAACTTAAAAGGGCAGCAGAATATGTACAGTGAAGTAAACCCCAAACCTGAAATGCAGTCAACACTGAGAAAAGGTAGCAGAGCCCTGATTTTGGTTTAGTTAATTGTGTTTGTAATTTTTTTGAGCTATATATATTTTGCATTTGTTCTTTTAGAAGTAATGATTTCTCTTTCCAGTTCTCATTTCTAATTGTTCTTATGTAAGAGTTTATGCATTTTTTTAAATTACAGAAGTAGTGAGAGTAACTATTGCAAGACAATTTAGGCAGGCAATAAGGAGGAGCATATACAGGCTAATGGAAACAGATAATCTAAATCTAAAGATATTTAATATAAATCATCATGATGTAGATGGTACAATGAAAAAGTGTTTGAGGAACAAAAGGAATGAGACACGTATTTGATGAAAAGAGAAATGGACACCAAGAACTTTTGTCTGCTCCTAAAATACATTCTACTTCATAGTAACTTCCTGTTATTTCTGTCACTCCTTACAGATTTTCATTTGATCACCCTACAGCATGCAGGATCCTTTATTTTGTATGCATCACATCTATTTTCAGAATGTTCTTTTTGTTTGTTTTGCTTAATTAGCACCGCATCGGCGCTATCGATGCTGAACATCAGATGCTGAGCAGCTGAGCTACCTGTGCTGCAGTTCCTCATTAGTTTAACTGTGTTGCTGTGCTTGCCTGCAGTGCTGAGGCAGGGACTGGCCTTCAGTCCTGTTTATCGCTTTTCCCTGTCGGATGGCACCATCGTTTCTGCCCAAACGAAGAGCAAGCTCATCCGTTCTCAGACGACCAGTGAACCTCAGCTTGTAATCTCCTTGCATATGCTTCACAGGTAATCCTGGCCACTTCCTTACATCCTCACTCTGCTAAGAGACACGCCGGGTTGCCAAAGCAAATGGATTGTTTAAGGCTGATAGATTTTCAGTTGACCCAGAACTGATATTGTAGAAACAAAGTAAGATTTTGAAACCAATGCTTGCAGCAGGAAAAGACTGTAAGATTACTTCAGATTTTAAGAATGGCGTGGTGGATTTCCAATGCCATGTTCTTAATTTCAGTGTTTTAATTTCCTGTATTTTGCGTAGTAGATACAAGAAACTTTCCAACTGTAGTTGAATCTAGAAAACTTAGGATTCTTGTAGTTCACATTTTGTTATTGGTTCTGGTTCTTCTTAAAAGAGCAGGTTATGATCACTAGGACTGCATTTTGGACAAAATGTTATTTAATGTATTCCCTTTGTGTGTTGTCTTTTCTGTTGCTTGGCTTAGTGGCTTTCATATGTCTAATCCTAAGAAGTGTCACTACTGTTAGTTTGTTGGTTTTTTTTTTCAAAAAGTACAGCCAATAATATACTAAAGTCAGGGTTGAGTAATGAGCGACATCAGAACTTCAACATACAATTTTTATTAAGTCATTGCATGTCTTGTTGTATTTGTACAGATTTTGTTTCATGTTTTATTGGCTGACTATAATTACAGTACCATATCCCTTGACTCCTGTATCATTTTTCTTGAGGAACAAAACAGTGCTAAACATAATTAGAACTGAAACCATTTTATGGAAGTTGTAGATTGATCTGACCAAAAGCTGTCTGCAATTTGTTTTCTTTGGATTGCCGAATAGACCTAATATTTTATTAAGTGCCAAATTTTAAATTTGCAAAAGCAAGCACTAATAATTTTGAAATGGTACTCATATATTTTCTTGCAATTTTTTTAGCGGAGTGCTGGTACTACTGTATTTGTAATAAGGTTTTAAAGATACCCCTTTTCATAGTTAATGTTTTTCACCTTTGCCTTTATACCTAAACTAACAAGTACAGAATAAGAAGACTCGCTACTCTGTATTCTCCAATTATTTCACGTCTCGTGCTTTAGCAAAAGTGAAGGTTTATCTGCACTTACTTATATTGTGCAAATAGGAATGGTTTTTGTCTCATGGAGAATGCATATTAGGAATGTTCCATTTGTATTTGGTTTTAGAAGTCCAGAGATGATTTGATTTTTTTTTTTTTTGTCAGAATCTCATTTTTTTCCTTCCTAACCTACTTGACTCTTTCTGTTTTGAAGCTTTTAGCATTTGGGAGTATGTCTGATATTCCTAATTTAAGTTTTAGCACAGAGTAAAAAGTGTATTACATCCTCCCATAAACTAATTAAAATCTACTGAGGAAAAGAAAAGTAACCTTCGGGTGCTCTCACAAGAGCTTTTGCTCTGTGTGTGTGTCTTCTGTTTCCCCTGTCTTGTGGCCTACATCTCTAGTATAAGAGTTTCAGTTTGTATGTGTGTGGTTTGTTGTTTTTCTTCTCCCCTTTTCCTAAATGCCTGTGCAGGACTGGATTGCTAACAGACTGTTCTCATTCTGAACCAGTATCCAGTAGTTCCCTTGGCTCACATGCTGTTTTGGAGCAGTACTGAAATACTCTGGCAGTGTAAAAATGTAACTTTTTCAACTTTCTTTTCACTATGAACTTGGTGGGCAGATAGCCCGCTCCAGCCTTGTGGTGGAGAACTCAGAGAAATTCAAAACTCCAGCAAACAGCTGTCCACAGCTGTCTTGTAAAACATGTATTTGTTGGGTCATATGTTTCAGATGAGATTTCTTTCAGTTCTAGAAGTTAGCTCTTGCCAAATCATAGAGGAGAGATACATTAAAGGGAGTCTGAAACTGTAACCTATCAGCATTTCTAATGACTGTCATTTCAGTGGCATTTAATTTTGTTTTTCCTCTCTTTCATTGTTTTCTAATGAGGCACTGAAAACTGTACTGCTAACATTCAGCCATATTGAGAGTTGCATATCATTTTGTCAAATTGTTGATTTATTTTTGATTGTAGGGGTTTTGTGTTATTTTAAAGTGAGGTTTGGGGTTTTGCTTCTTTTTCTGTAATGTAATTGCAAGTTGGCCACTGTCATTTAGCTAACAGGCTGTTTTTCTTCCTCTTGCCACATAGAGAGCAGAATGTCTGTGGAATGAATCAGGATTTGACTGGACAAGGAATGGGGAAGATATTGAACCCAATTAGTTCCAGCAGCCCTGCCCATCAGGCCATGTGCAGTGGGAACCCAGGTCAGGATATGACCATCAGTAGCAATATAAATTTTGCCATAAATGGCCCAAAGGAGCAAGTGGGCATGCCAGCAGGCAGGTTTGGTGGTTCAGGGGGAATGAACCATGTGTCAAGCATACAAGCATCCACTCCTCAGGGTAGTAACTATGCACTAAAAATGAATAGCCCCTCACAAAGCAGCCCTGGAATGAACCCAGGGCAGCCAAACTCTATGCTTTCCCCAAGGCATCGCGTGAGCCCTGGAGTGGCAGGAAGTCCTCGCATCCCACCCAGTCAGTTCTCCCCTGCAGGAAGCTTACATTCACCTGTGGGAGTCTGCAGCAGCACAGGAAATAGCCATAACTACACCAACAGTTCCCTGAACGCACTTCAGGCCCTCAGCGAGGGCCACGGCGTTTCTCTAGGATCGTCGTTGGCTTCACCTGACCTAAAAATGGGAAATTTGCAAAATTCCCCCGTGAATATGAATCCTCCCCAGCTAAGCAAGATGGGAAGCCTGGACTCTAAAGACTGCTTTGGAATATATGGGGAGCAATCAGAAGGTACAACTGGACAAGCAGAGAACAGCTGCCATTCAGGAGAACAGAAGGACAACAGCGATAGCAACATGCCGCCGGTTGTCAGTGGCGAGAGACCTGATGGACAGAATAAACTGCACGACGGAAAAAGCCAGACAAAGCTCTTACAATTGCTGACCACCAAATCAGATCAGATGGAGCCTTCACCTTTGTCCAGTACCATGGGAGACATTAGCAAGGACTCCACGGGAGGGTTGCCTGGGTCTGGTTCAGCACACGGAACCTCGCTCAAGGAGAAGCATAAAATTTTGCACAGACTATTGCAGGACAGTAGTTCTCCTGTAGATTTGGCCAAGCTCACAGCAGAGGCCACAGGCAAAGAACTGAACCAGGAGTCCAGTAGCACAGCTCCTGGTTCAGAGGTGACTGTTAAACAGGAGCCAGCGAGTCCTAAGAAGAATAATAATGCACTACTTCGCTACTTGCTAGATAAAGATGATACTAAAGATATTGGTTTACCAGACATACCCCCAAAACTGGAGCGGTTGGACAGTAAGACAGACCCTTCCGGTAGCACAAAGTTAATAGCTATGAGGACGGAAAAAGAAGAGATAAGCTTTGAGCCTAACGAACAGGTAAGCTAATTTTTGTATTACGTGTGAATGACTTGTTCCAGGCCTGCATTCCTGCCATCTGACTTCCGCCAAGAGTAGCATCTTGGCACTTCAGGATTGTTACCTGTCTTCTGAAATCCAGTCTTCAGTCAGTTTCCCGGTCGGTGTTACTAAGTTGTGGTGATCACACTGTGTAAAAGCACGGCCTCTGCCTGGGAGGAGATGGATAATGCAAGGTTCCTTTCCCAGATGGTAGTCAGGCAAAGAGAAAATACTCGTGACTCTTGGTTGGTGGTCACTAATTGACAGCTTTTCCCACAGGCTGATGTTGAACTGCTGTTGTGCTTGCTAAATAGGTCCTTGACCTAGCCCAGTGTAGCAGCTACACTCCTCCCATGGAAAACAGGTTCATGCTCAAGAACAGGACTTGTTTGAAAGGACTGATGACAACTTTGCATTATATGGTCTTCGTTTTATGCTTGACCTGCAAATTAAAATCAAAGCAAATAGACTTCTCTGCCGGTTTGGAGGATTTCATGGGGTTTCCTTGTCACCTTAAAAATTCTTTATATTCAGCCTCAAGTTTCTGCGGATGATTAATTGTTCAGTGAAGGGATCATGTCTCCTTGTGCAAGGTTATCTGCATTGAATTTTGCATTCAGAATTTCTTTGTTTTCTGTGCGAGATTACTTGTTGCTGTGCTCCCCAACACAATAACAAATTGTGTATTGTTGGGACCTATGCTAAGAAGTGTTATATCACTGACTTTTATCAGAATTCACTTTCCAAAAGCACCAGGTGCACGTCACCCGGACTGCTCCAGTTTTCAGAACTTTGTAAGAAAAAGGGACACAACAAGAACACTCTGCTACTTTAAGATTACTATTTATATTATTTATAAATTTGGTAATCACAATATCAATTTTAGTATATAACATTTTCTGGGAAGTTATAACTAGCTGGAGTTGATGATCCTTAGATTTGTCCTAAACTGTCAAATCTCACAGCTGGTCATTAGTCCCTAGGCAGCCCTGTGTGTGAAGCCTTAGTTTGTAAATCATAATCAGTTCATATACAATGCTGACATTCATGTGTCTTGTTCTCAGCCATATCCTTAATTTTCAAAGTTTTGTGTGTTTTCTAATGTGCAGACTAGGTAAGCTATTGTATCTTTTTATTGTGTGTGTATAAAGGCATTCTTTTTTATATTTTCTATACTGTATTGTGGGGCTGAGGAGGTATAGATGACATTTTTTATATCTAAGTCACAACACTGGATTATTTTTTTTTTTAAATTTGCCCTTTTGGTAGTCTATAACTAATAGACAGTTCTTTCAACAGTGGTTATAACCACAAAACATAGAGGCCAAATGTGCTACTCCAGTGTAGATGCAGCATTGCTAAAATCTCAGTTATTCAGGCAGCTCCTAAGGTTACTTTGGTGCTTTTGTTTCAACAAAATTTGACAGCTACTGCCGCTATGTAGGAGTAATTGTGGTTTTTCAATCCTTCCCACGCTTTAGGGGAAACCAAGCCAAACTGTACTAATTTCTCCTCCCTGAAATTTGCAGTGATTTGTCCTCAAGCCTGGACGTTAGTTTAGTTTTCAATAGAAGCCTGTATTTTGTAGTGTCTGTAGAGGTAGGGTTTAGATTCTCTGTCAGAACCTGTCCTTCATTAGGCTAGAAAAACACAGATATCAGGAAAATTCACAGCTAAACTGGCAAGAATGGTGTATTTTTAAAATGTCTGATAGATCTCAATTCTTAGTTCAGATCCTACACGTTGAAGTCAGTACTAGATTGAAAGCAGAAATCTTCAATCCTCCAGTATTAGGTACTCAACAAGAATGTTAAACTTGGTAATCACCAAAAATTGAATGCCCTTCATCCATAGAACGAAATCATGGCCTTCAGATGGTTTATTCCCCAAGAATTAAATTTCTAAAAGAATTAAAATTTACTCTTTCATGATCTCTGTGAAGTACACAAGAAATGGTTTAGTTTACCAACCAATTCTCTGAGAGCAGGTTTTGTCCCCTCTATAATTTTGTTGTCTAGTCCAAGGTAGTCTACAGACTCCTTTTATTGCTGATGGAAACACAGAAAAATACTCCAGGGTTTTATTTTTTGTTATCTTATCCTAATGTGTGTCTGAAACAGACGAGGCAAGCTGTTCTTTACTGATATCCCCATTGACAAGTGGTAGCACAGGTGAACAGTTTAAACTAGCTGCTTTGCTTTTTCATAGGCAAGTTGTGTCTCACCCTAAATGTAAACATGAGACTAACTATAAAACCAGCTTTCAAGAAAGAGACTTTAGTGTCTCCAAGCATTGCCAACCTCAAGCAGTTGAAAATCAGGTCTCCTGAATTACGAACTTCGTAAAATGAATAGTCTATTCATTTTTTATTTTTAAGTTTTATGTTTCTGAGGTTGGGGAGGGATTTGAGGGGGTTGATGTGTGGGCTGTGGATGTATTGCCTTTTCTTAAAATTTGAAGAAAGAGTTTGTCTCCCAGTAGAGAGAAAACCAGAGGTACAAAAAGGTCCAGGAGTTGGGTTGGTTCAGAAAACCACAAAGCAGTGCAGGAGTCATGATAAAGTGGTAAGGGACTTCCTCAGCACCAAGGTATGGAGCAGCCAGTCTTGTCACTGTGATGGAAGTCTGCTGGATAATGACAGAAGGGCTTTTGTTTCTCCTGTTGGTTGTAAATAGAACTTTGAAACCCACTTAAAATGCAGTGAAACCTGGACCTGAATAAACAGAAATCCAGCATGGAATAGGAGAGGAAATGGTGGGGAATATAGAATAATGTAAGTGTTTAACTGACTGAAAGCCAGGCCTTTAAACAAATAACTGCTTTACCTCAATTATAAAATCACTAAAAATATTTAGCATCAAAATTCTTCAGCTTTTGGAAGATGGTCTCCCACAGGAAGTGCTCATTGCCTAAATTTAGATCAGAGCTGGAACTACTTAGTACAAGACTAGAACACAGATTCTTCAGCTAAATTCTTCCATCCTCCTGCATCCTTCCCCCTCCTTCTTCCTCCCATATGTAAAAATTAGCCATGCGCTTGTGTTACCTATTTTGCAGGTTTATTTAAAATTTCTGCTCCCTGAGGAATGTTGTATTTTTAAATAATTAGTCACTGGAGTGTGCAGTTTCTCTGGAAACTGCAGCAGAGCAGCAGTGGGATGGCCTCTACAAGGGAGATCAGTGTGTTGGGAGGCAACAGAGCCATTGCATTTTCTCCTTTTACTTCTGGTGTGACTTTCTGAGCAGGAAATGCTTTGAAGTGCACGACTGTACTAAAAATAGCAGTCTTCTAGGTAGTGTGTTTAAACATACACTTCTGCAGAGAGCAGCAACTGACAGGAAGCCTTTCTCAAATGGCAGAGAATATTTCCAGCACTGCCGTACCTTTTTCCCTTCCTTGGTGGGATGATGGTTATCAGGCTTTATTAGGTTGATTGCTGTTCCAGTTATGGCAGCTGTAGGGGAGAGGATGAGGGAGACCTGCTGGGGACACTCAGAGAGTTTTCCTACAGCACCTACCATAGCAGGGCTGTTGTTGTCAAGCACCACAAGTTCTCATATGGCTCAGCACTGTTAGAAAGGGAAGAAAGTGTCCTCCGGCAGTAAACCTGACTTCTCCTCTTCCTGACTGTCCACTGCCAGGAGCAGCCCCTGTAGTGATCAGGAGATGGTCAGATGTGGCAGGGACTGGCTGACAGCTTGGAGGGGAAGGAGAGTGAAAGCACAGGGGAAAATTAGAGAAACATCATGAACAAGCTAAAGTAGCTTGTTCGGTGAGAAATCACTTGGGGGAGTGTGGAAGAAAATCCTGATCTCCACAAGTGTACTCTCCTCTTTTTTGTTCAGTAGACCATAAAGACAGGCTGTTTGACAGGGACTTTGCAGTGCAACAGTCTGCACAAATGCTGTTCCAGAAATCATCTCAAGTATGTACATTTTTTTTGTCCTAAAACTCAGGAACTGCTCTGGTGTTCCTCACATACTTTATCGACTCTGCTGTGCTTATGCTTTACGTGCAAACCAGTATCTTCCCAATACTAGCATATTGTCTCTACACATGCCACTCATCTTTTAAAAACCTATTTCTGGTCCAATAGTCCAGAATCCATTAAGTTCATGAAGAACATTTGTTTCCTCTTGAAATTCTATCAAAACCTTAGAATGGGGATTCCATTTTCTGAATGTCTTTCAATTAGAGTTCTGTTTTCAAATGTTAGTCATAGAATAGCTTCATAATTTAATAGGATTTCTAGCCAATTTTATGTTTATTGCAGTTGCCAGGGAGAAAAATGCTGTATTGGTTCCACTTCTAATTTCCTTTTCCCTTCTTTTCATAATCCTTTAATTTATTGCCAGTTTGGAGCAGGGATTTGGTTTCGTTTGCCTCTTATGGTCAAATGCTTTGCCCATACTTCTGAGGTAGAAGATGAGCTCACTTCAAATTTATGCAAGTCAGGTGTAGTTTAAAGATATGTGCCCACCAAAAGTCATCCTGTTGTAAATCCTTAGAATACAGAGTCACAGTGCAAGCCACTGGCACTGCCCATGGCAGGAAGGAGATTTCCAGAGACTGGAGTATCTTATCCAGTCCTTTACAATCCATGGAAGCTAGACTTTGAAACAGCAACTTTTGTAAACTAAACTTCATGTTGACATGCAGCTTCCTTTCAGTACAGCTGAAAAGAATCTGTAAGCTCTTAACTTTCATCTGTATTTCTCTATATGACAGTATGAAATAAGTACTTTTTGAAATGCAGAAATATTCCTGAGAATTAGTTGTCTTACGATTTCTGGCACTTAGTGTCCAGGTTCTACAGAGATAGTCAGAATTGCATTACTTAGACATAGTGAAAATATCCACACAAGAACTTTCTTGTGATGCTTAGCACTTTATCAGGTACTTTCTTTTTTTTAATTCCTGAGAAATATTTTTTTCACAGGGAACTTAGGGGTCCCTTCTATTTACATAAAATTCAATTTAGAACCATTAACAAAATAAATGTAGACTACAAATAAAAGAAAAATCCCATGAAACTGACCAGGTAAATATTTTAATGCTAGTTTCTGTACATATGGTGCTATTTGAGGGTGAGTTTGGAAAGACTTAGACTAACATCATAGGTTGGTGTTACTTCCAAATCTCTTGGAGCTTTTATAGCAGTTGAGAACCCTTACAAAAATATAAAGATGAAATATTTAATATTGATTATTAAGCAAAAAAAAAGGACAAATTTACATATTTGTGTTGTTGTAATGCATCTAATGTATTTGCCCTTTCTTTGCCACTTTTGAAAGGAATTAAAAACGTCTTAGGGAGTGCAGTTTTCTGACACATTTGGATCAATATGTTCCTCATTGGTGTCTTTTTAGGTTTGGTTTAGAGGGATTTTTTTGTTTTGTTTTTTTTTTAATGCCTAATGTTTGAACAAAGAATTGCAGTAGCCAGAATGCTAAAAGAAAAGATGACACAAAATCCCGCATAAAACCAACCAAACCCCCCCCCCCCCCCCCCGCAACATATAAAACTTCCCTTAGTTGTTGTCTCAGATACACGCATGTAATGAAGGCCATATGTCTTAATTCCCCCAAAGAGTACTGAATCATCCTTCTGTAATTTATGATGCTCTATATCAGTCTCTTCTCCTGGCTCTTGCAGTCTTCTTGTACCAGATCTCCCATTGCTCAAACTGCAGCTCCTATAAGCATCACTCATGGCTGTCTCTTGGAGCACCTTTTTGAATCTGCTTATCACCTGTCCTTGCGGTGATTTAGGCTTCCTATAATCACATTTGATGCCTCCTGGCTCAGCCTTTTCTACTCTATGCTGGGTCCACCCAGCTGCTTGTAATTGCTTGGAAAGCAGTGAGTCATCAGAGGGATTTGTCAGGAACAGGTAATCTTGGACCCGCCAGCCTGTTTTTCTTCAGCAAGAGAGTAACAGGACTGTTGGCATAAGAGAAATGACACTTGAGTGTGTCAGGATGTTTAGATTTGAGTCAGGCTCTTTGGCCCTTTTCCTTATGGCAGGGTAGAGGTGCATGGTGAAGATGAAACTGCTGTGAGTGGTGAGGAAGCTGTTAGGAAATCCCTCCACACACAGTAGTTACTGAAAGATTCGCTGTCAAAATGGAGATGCTGCAGGACTTGTGCAGCATCTAGAGCTGCTCAGTGTTTTAGTTAACCTAAATGACCTGACATGACAAAAGAGCTTGGTGGAGCTGAGTGTGGCACTTGAATGTCTGCAAACACACTGGAGGACACAATTCAAATTCAGCTGCAACAAAGAGATACAGAAACAAAGTGTTAGAACATTCAGGGTGAATAAATGCTATTTATTATCATTACTCAAGAATAATGTCTCATATTAAAAAAAAATGACGGGAGAACTGACTAAACAGGAGTTTTTCAGAGCTGTCCTAGGGATCATAGTGACAACAAGATGAGTGAGAGTCAGTAATGTCATGTGATTAAAAGAATCACATGCTTTTCTGGAATATGCCATCAAAGCGTGTTATGTGTAGAGTAACTGTTCTGCTTTACCCAGAAGTTATAAGACTTTGTTTTAAGTCCTGGCTTGGACATGGCTTCAACAAAATTGTGGATCAACTGAAAGCAATCCACAGGAGCAACAAGAATAATAAGAAGCCTAGAAAAGAGGTTATTTGCTGAAGAAAATTCACAAGTTGAGATTTTTTATTAACTTCAGCTTAAAACACAAAAGGGCACATGTTTTGAAGTACAGAAAAAGTTAGAAAAAGAAAGGGGAGCACAGTATGTTCTCCAGATTCAAAATATGATTGTAAGGAAGAGTCTAAATCTCAGTGTGAGAGATTTTGCATTGACACTGAAAGAAAAAACAAAAGAGTAGTAAGGATGGAAGAGTGCTGAATCCAACTCTCCAGGGAAGCTGTGGATTTTCTGTGTGTAGATGTCTTTAACAAGCAACTGTATGAACTTCCATGGGGAATGGCATACACTGATTTTGCCTGGAGGCTTTAAATTTCTTCCAGTTCTCTGATTTCCTACCATTTTGACACTAATATCAGCCTCTAGATCACCCACATGCTGCCTCTTAGTGGAGTGAATTTCCTCCTCTTTTACACTATATATACTGTATACTACAATTTATATGACTGGGAGATGATGTAGAAGGAATAAAAAATAATGCCGTGATTATTTGCAGTCAGTCACCCAAAAAAACCAAGTAGCAGTGTAACCTTGGGGCATTTTAGCTACCTTTGAATAAAATATCTGGACTTCCCAGGAGCAGGTTAGATGTGGTGGCAGGAGTTCTGTACAGACTAATGTGCAGTGCTTCCTAGATAGCCTGAGAGAGCCTCAGTAGGTTTTTTTGAAGCCATCTCAGGTATTTCTACAGTATCCTGTGATCTGCAGTGTAAACTTGCTCTCAGTAAGAAGTTCATGATGTGGGGAAGGGCAAAAAAAAGAAAAAAAAACAGGAGGAATTGTATTTCAGTTCTGCACGTTTGTGGTGTTGTTTCTCAGTTCCCCATCCTTCATGGATGGCTGCTCACTCTGCCTCTCCTCTGTCACTGCACATTTCCTAATGAAGACACTGATTTTGAGTAGATATTTTTTATAAATACTGTTATGATCTATTTACTGTTCAAAATTGCAGTGAACTGAAACTGGACACCCTGTTCTTAATTATTACCCTAGTCTTACCCTAATCAAGAGTTTAGAATTGGAGAATATAGTTGGGAAGATTTCTGCATTTCTGTCAGAAAATTATTTTAATTCTGGGAGGTTTTAGACAGAGAAGCTGACAAAATAGAATACTGGTGAAAATCAATATATTTAAGAAAAACAAGCAGATGAGTAATTATGTTAGTGTAAGGTGAACTTAATTTTTCTCCCATCTTTATTTCATAATTTTCTACTGAATTTAAATGTGAATTCATATGTAGATTTCTCTTTTCATACTCCAGAGAAGTTATTTTCAGTGGTTTGGGGAGTTGGGAGCAAAATTATTTCCCAATTCTATGTCTGTATCTTGACAGTTAACTTATGTGGAGTTGTTCATTGTTCAGGTTTTGAATACAAGAAAGAAAAATACTGGGTAATTGTTACAGCCGTAAAGTAACTTTTCGATTGTACCAAGGGGGCTGCCGGGCTTGGGGCAAGCAGGTCGCCAACAGCAGGCGAGCAGCGACCTGTACTGTGGGTTTGTGTGTTCTTTGTTGCAGCCGGGCAGCGAGTTGGATAACTTGGAAGAGATTCTGGACGACCTGCAGAACAGCCAGTTACCCCAGCTTTTCCCAGATAGCCGCCCAGGCGTGCCAGCAGGCTCGGTCGACAAGCAAGCCATCATCAATGACCTCATGCAGCTCACCAGTGACAGCAGCCCCGGCGCGGCAGTGGCCAGCCAGAAACCAGCAATGAGGATTTCACAGAGCAGTGAGTGCAGCCCGAGCTCGGCGCGGGGCGGCGGTGCCCCGGGTCAGGCAGGGAGGAGCTGGGCAGAGCCCGGAGTTTTTGGGCAGAGCCCGGAGTTTTTGGGCAGAGCCCGGAGCTGGGCTGGCGGTGCGCGGTGTCACAGCGCCATCTGCGGTCACCCCAGCTCCAGACACACAGGAGCTGTGCCTTGCTCACACCCCCTGCGAGCCTGTGTGTCCTCCGAGAGGTTTTCAGGGGTACCCTCACATCGAACATCCCCTCCTGTGGTGATATGTGACGCTGCTGTTGTCAGGGTTTTGGCATGGAGAGCGCGTGCGTTTTTTTGCGATGCGTCTCTTGCAGCGAAAGGTGTGAGAGAGGCTTTTCTAAGCACAAAGCAGAGTCTTCTTCTAAAACCACAAGATTAATAGAAGGACAGAAGATTAAGAATACCCCACTTTAATTTGAGGTTGTGGCTTTTAGTTGAGTCACTTCCAGCTGACAGCTTTCCTTGACGTTATTAATCAGCTTACAAATCAGCATTGAAATGTTGGTTTGCCATCATAGTGTAATGGAAAGCAAGCAAGACAGGAGTCTTATTGAGTACTATTGTTGAATAGAATAGCATCAAAAACACTGCTTCGTTCTTTGCTCCTGTTGGCTAGGATGGCCACATCTATTTACTTCCTTAGATGTGCTCTGGTTTTTTTCTTGTAAAACATGGGGTTTAGATTATATTTTTAGCCATTCTGTTAATAATAAACTAACACTGAGCCACTTTCAAATTAATTCAGATTACTTAGAAATGTTTAGATAAATACTAATATTCTATCAATAAATATTAGTGTTTAAATTCATGTTAAGGCCACTTCAGATTCTTAAGTTATCACTTGTTATCAGTGTTGCTCAGAGGAGGATGCTTGGGTTTAATGTACTTGCTTTTGTGAGTATAGAGGTACTAACAGCAGTGCCTCAAAAGTCAGAAGGAAATCTCTGTGTGTGAAGTCTTCAACATATTCTTCTGAAGCATGGTCTCTCTGTTCCTTCCAGCCTTTTGGTTTTCTAGGGGTAGCCTACCTTTAAATCTGTTTTCAAAGCTACTGGCAGTACACAGTAACAGTGTGACTGTAAATGAGAGTGGCTTGGTGATTAGCAGCAGTTCTGAAAAAGAAGCATCCTGTTTCCCATCTAAATTAAAGCCCTAAAATATTGTTTCCCAGCTCAGTCTTGTGTCTGTGGTGCCTGATTCCCCTAGGAACTTGTGCCCTGTGTTCAGTAAAAGAACATACAGAAAACAGGTCCACAGAAATAGTGAGGGGCCCCATATGCTCACAGAAAAGCAATGTAGAATGAATGTCAAATCATATATTATTCCTAAAGAGATTTGGATTTTTTTGCTGGGCTTTTTTTTCTGAAGAAATAACCAACTTTAATTTTACAGGTTTTAATGAATTACATTTATTTTCAACAGATAAATATTTTTGTCTGTTGAAAAATAGAAAGGCTGCTAGATCTCCAAATTGCTAGTCTGTTAAATGGGGGATAGGGACCCTCCTTCAGTCCCATCCTGATAAGGAGTAGAATAAATAGGAGATGATGTGACCTCAGCACCATCACAGCTCATCAACTGTGTTGTTATTTTGTGCCACATTTCCAGAATTCCTTTTTGTATTCCTTTAAGTATTCCTTTTCCTTAGTGGGTGCTGGCAAAGCTGCACGTACAGTAACTCATTTATCTATGAGGTGTGTCAAACTTCTGGATCAAACTGTTCTGAAACTGTCACTGAAGTTTAATTTTGCTTCAGTCCTTGGGCTCTGTGATGCCCCTAATCTTGAGAAAGTAATTTTTGCTTTGTGAGTAAGTTTTGTCTGCTTAGTTGAACAGGCAGACAACACAAAACTTAAATCTCATAGTTAGAAATTAGGTGTATGTGATATGTTTTCTGTACACATATATAAGCAAATTCACCTGGCAGAGAACTTACATTAAAAAATAAATACAAGAAGTTCCTGTAGTCTAATTTTATAAAATAAAAGTAAAAGTGAGAGACCTCTGTTATGAGATATTTCTGTGCCTTTTAACAAACTTACTAAACCTCATCTAGGTTTTCATATTCAAAAGTAGCACTACTTCGACCTCAAATAAGAAAGTATTAATTTAACTTCTCAGTAATGTGATGAACACAAAAATGCAGAAGTCTCTGGAAGGATGCTGTTATATCGGAGCTGCTCCTAGGGGAAGCTATTAGAAAGTATTGCAAGTAATACTTTCACAAAAATGCTTAATTTACTTGCATGTATTTTATGGGTATGATTGGAAATGGAACCAAAGCTACAAGGTCAGTGTTTGATTCATGTTTGAGAACTTGTTGAGCACACAGAGGATGTTTTCATGCATTGGAACATTGCCCAAAGACCAGCTGAGCCAGATGCTTGCCAGTCACAGTCTGCCACTCACTTTGCTAAGGCAGTCTGCTGTTTTATTTGCAGAGGCAGATTTTAAAAGCACAACCCAGAAGAAAGTAGTTACATAAAGGTGGCAGTAACCATCAAGGATGGTTCTTTTTTTCACCAGAATGTTATGGTGGCACGGCTCTGTTTCTGGACTGTTTTTTGTTGCTGAATCATGGAAGTATTTGATTTTATTAATGACAAAAAACTTAAGAGGGACATGTTGAAATGGGGCTGTGGACTCCAATATAGAGTCAGTCTGTCCTTAATTTTGAAAACTTCTTGAGGGGCACAGCTTGCACTGGAAAACTTTCCAAACTGAGGTATTTCCTGACAATCTGCCTCAGGATGGCATCTGCATGCAATTACAGTCCTACTAGGTATAAGATTAATTGGCAGTAGTATGCACATCACATAGTGGTGTATTTTGCTGTAGTGGCTCTTCTGTCAGTTAAATTGCTTCATTTAAAGTTTCTTAAAATATACATCATGTCTGTTTTGTTTAGTGTCAGAATGTTCCATTTTGAAATTTACATTTAAATGTCAAGAGAGGATGTTTCTCAGACAGATATGGAGTGGGTAAATTATGCAACATTAAATAGCCGAGTCCAAGAGCTTTAATTGTGTCTGGGTTCTTTTTTTTGTTGTTGTTGTTGTTTGTTTGTTTGTTTGGCTTTTTTACCTAGTGAAGTTTCCATTCTTGTAACTTTTCTCCTTTTTTTTGTTCCTCCTGTCTAGCTTTTAATAACCCACGAGCAGGGCAACTGGGCAGGTTATTGCCAAACCAGAATTTACCACTTGACATAACACTGCAGAATCCAACAGGTGCAGGAACTTTCCCACCCATAAGAACGAGTAGCCCCTACTCAGTGATACCTCAGCCGGGCCTGATGGGCAGGAATGAAGGGATGATAGGAAGTCAAGGAACTTTAGGCAACAGTAGCACAGGTAAGATGATTTTCCTTTTTTTTTAAATAATATACTTGTGTAACAGGCTGTAGTATGTGCAGCTTAACATTGGGGTTAATATCAGTGCAGATTATTACCTTCCATAAAGTCTGTAAGAAATCATGTTTTGTATCATCATGTTATGTATTGGCATATTTATTTTGAATTTCCATGTCTGCATATTTTTAGTCCTGCCTTTTATGCACTGCTTTTTCCTACCTATACAGATGGGTCTTTCAAAACAAAATAAAGGGCAATACTGCTGCCCTTACAATATTGCCTCTGCCCTCAATTACCCTGTATTTTAGTAGCCTTAGCTCCTTTTTGGGAACCATCAGATGTTGCAGTTAACAACGTGTTCACCTAATAATGAACAAACATATATCCTGTTTGACAAGAAAAGTCTGGCTGACGGATTTATTTCAACTAGTGCATGGTCTGAGATTGTGCAAGTGTGCAACAACCCCTGTAAGAGCTCTGAGTAAATAAGTGGGCATTGTAAATCCTCTCAGCTGGCTGTTGGGTGTCAAATTTCTATATTTAGTTGGCACCAGTATTAAAAGAGACATGCAGCCAGACCCTGAATTATTTTATTTAATATTTATTTTAGAGATCAACTTGTGTTCTTTCAAGTGTCCTCTTACTTTCATATTCTGAGTACATATTAGAGGATTTTTTTCATCTTATGTATACAAGTTAGAGAATATTACTGTGTCCTTCTCTTGATCTAGCGCGGCACATCTTTCAGCTGATAAAATAAGCACACAAATGGACCGAACCTGAGGATGTAACACTAAAGCAAATTTTGTACAGCAGCTGAAACAAAGACCTTCTTCAGAGGGTTTTTCTCTGGTTATATCACCAAATAATTGAAGTAATAAGTAATAACTGTTTTGTGTGGCTTTCAGTATTCATTTAGGGATGTTGCATAATGCAACTGAAAAGACTAATCTGAACCAGTAGTCCAACATGAAATCAGTGTTTTATTTACTCTCTTGACTGATATAAAATTGAAATGTATAAATACTGTGTATACCATCTTTGGGGCTTGGGGGTTTTTGTGCTGGGTTTTGCTTGAGGCTTTTTGGCTACTGTTTGAGCATGGTATTCTATATATTCCAAGTGTAAATAAAACGTATCAGTTGTTTACAGTAGGTGTGGGAGGACTTCCCCTATAATAACGGTAATGAACTTCAGCATCTTTCGGAAAGTTCTGTGGGTAATTTCCCTGCACTGTACATTGGTCTGAGATTATCTGGGTGAGCCTTGAAGCTCTGAAGGCTCTAGGTTCCAAGTGAAAGAAGTTGCCATAAGATGTTTGCAGAACACAAATTGATATTCAATCCTTCTAATTTGTAAGTGTGTTTGGTGTTAACACGTTGTTACTCAAGTCCCCATTCTCACTTAGCACTTGGAAAGTAAAGCACTGACACACATCAGCAAACGTGATTCATTTCCTGAGGAAGGAAGTTAAGGCTATCCACACACCCTCAGCACCTGTTGCAGACTACATGTGGGAACGTTTACTCTGAGCAGCATTTCGGAAATGATAAAAGTGTCTTCCTCTTGTAAGGTGTATCACAGTCTCCAGTCCCTTGACTAAGCAGCATAAGGCATCGTTCTGCAGCTTTGCACGTCTGGATGGGCAGTTGTGGTGGTACAGTGTGCTTTGAGGGAATCTACTGCACTGGTATTGCTGAAAATTCAGCTCCTCAGGCAGCACTAATGTTAAGGCTGTTCTGCTCATGTGCTGGTACCTGAGCGTGTTCGGCTTTTGTGCAGGAATGATTGGTGGCAATGCCCCTCGGCCTGCCATGGCATCTGGAGACTGGGGCAGCCAGGCTCCCGCGGTGAGGGTGACCTGCACGCCCACGGCTGGCACCATGAACCGGCCGGTGCAAGCAGGCATGATCCGCAACCCCACGGCCAGCATCCCCTTGAGACCCAGCGGCCAGCCTGGCCCAAGGCAGATGCTTCCATCTCAGGTCATGAACATGGGTAAGTCACATGCGGAGCTGCTCCTTTTGGCGCGCGCTGGATTGTTAAATGTGGAGCAGGAGAAAAAAACAAAAAAAAACAAAAAGTCCTCATTTCATTTAGAGGTTTGATAAGAACCATATTTCACAGTGAAATTTTCCTGTGGAAAATGGGAAAGACTGTCTAAAATGCTAAATTTTAACACATGTTTTGAGATGGACAGTTCCTGCTATTATGTAGCCCCACAGTTGTATGGCTAAAGAAAAAGGATATGAAGTAGCCTTGGTTCACTAAAGACTGTGGAGTGATAGTTGTTCCTGGTCACCTTTACAGCAAGTGCATTATAATACTGACTCTATGTACAGTCTTTTTCTTATGCTTGTCTTACTCATTTTTGCATCCATGATGTTGTATCTGCAATTTTACAGTTTTGAACTGTTTTCAGAATACTCATGTTTTCCCAAAATTTAAAAGCAATTTTTGACAGAAGAATAATGATGCTTTTAAGTGTAATGTTGCTGAAGTCTTAATGTTTTTATTTGCTTTTGCCATAACATAGGTAACTTAATTGAAAGAATTAACATGAAAGTGGGTTCTCTTCAGAAAAGTTATATGGTCATTTTTTCTTGATTAGGGCCATCTGAGTTGGAAATGAACATAGGAGGACCTCAGTATAGCCAACAGCAGGCACCTCCAAATCAGACTGCACCGTGGCCAGACAGCATCTTGCCTATAGAACAGGCAACTTTTGGTAATCAGAACAGGTGAGTCTTGGTGTCACATCAGAACACAGAGGGCTTTTGCAAGTCTGTAATTCATACACTTTGTGGAAACAAAGTTCTGCGTAATACATTCATCAAATATACATCAGTTTAATTTTTGTATTATTTTGTGCTCATGAAATGTGTGTGTTCCAATAATACTTAAAAATGCTCTCTTTGCCATGTAATGTGTTGAATGAATTGAAAGTTCTGTATCACAGTGAATGCTGCCAGCACTTGAGGTATAGTTGCACCATTTTTCACCTTTGGAGCATTAACGTGGGCATGATTCTGTCTGATTTTGCTGTTCTTGTTGTTAACAATTACACTTAACACTAAATGTGGAAGAGTGCCAGTAGTACTAGCCACAGCTATGTAGTCATAATATTTGTCCCTTCCTGCAGTGGGGTAGCGTTTTAAGTGATGTAGGACATGGTTAATTATGTTTTGTTTGGGTTTTTTTAATTGACCTAAATTCTGTAAAAGAGGAGGAAGGAAAGATGAAGTGAAAGGAAGGCTGCCTCTTCCCTGAAGTTAGCTCCTCCTCAGGTAATCAGAACTGCAGTTTGGTCACAACTCATTAACTCATATGTAATGTATTAATAACTTCATTCATCATCAAGACTTTTAAATGATGGCACAACTGGTATAAGCAGCTTACACTTCTTTAAAAAGAGCCATGTCTTCTCCAAAAGGTTTGCAGCTTACTTTAGAGAGACTGTGTACATATGGAATGTCGAAGTAATGCAAAATGGACAAGCAAGTGCAAAATGTTGAAATGTTTTCAATTGTGTAAATAGTAAATTGGGGGATCACTGAACAGAAAATTAAGTGGATACATTTGGGAAAAAAAGTATGTTTGAAAAAAATGGTAATCTTCTGACTACATTCTCTTAGTTTTCATTAGGCTGTCAAAAAATATTATCCATGAATATATGTGGCATTTTCTTTGTTATATTCTGTGATTTTCAAGCTGTTTACTGGTGTTTCCCTCAGTTTGCATATCCATATGCAAAATGCACTGTTTGTAAAATTATTCACTTCAAAAATTGCACCTTAAAAGAAAATGCAGGATCACATCTGGTCAGCAAGCCAGGCAGTTAAGTCTTCCATTTTTTTTACCTTTGCATGTCTCATAATTTCCTTATAGCTAAAGATGGTGGAAAAAATTTCCATTGCATTGCATCTGAAAGTAACAGTATTTTGATCATTTACACTCCAACTGGAGATGATTAATTGGTTGATGCTGCCATTTCTTGCTTTATTAATCCCCAGATCGGTATTTTTGTAATCTGATTGTTGCTGTGTGTTAAATGAGTAAAAAATAATTATTGAATTTAAAAATTGCCACTGGGGTATATAAAAGAAATGGAGAAATTGTAAGTAATTGTCATTTTTTAATATGCAGAATGTGACAAATGTTTTAGTGTTTTTTTTTCATGTGTATTCACGCTCATTTGCAGTTTCAGGGAGGTTTTTGTTTGCTAGCCTCATGAATTGTTTTTCCACATAATAGATCCCTTCTTATAAGTTATCTTTAGAGTTTGTAAGCAATTTGAATCAAAGGAATTTTTTTTTGCTCCTTCGTTTTGCTGATTTATAATTTCATCTATTAAAGGATTTTCTCTGTATATGAGTTTGATTAATACTGTGACATGTTTTAAAGGTGTGTCTTTTTTTTTTTACTGTCTGGGATCCAATTAAAAAGAATATATTTTTATTAGTTTTCCTGCCTGCCATCCTTTGAGCTCATTCAGTGTGTAGCCTGACGATGCAGCTCTCCTGCTTAGCTTTCACATAGAGATTAGACTTCCATGGCAACCATATATCTCATTATGGAAACTAAATACACAAACATGTTTCTTTGTTTTTCCTAAACAGACATGTAAAAAGGGTTCACATACAGTGCTTTTCCTCCCTCCATGGGTGACAGCTTTTGTTGTCTCTGAGTAATTACCTGGGTTGGGATTCTTCCATGATGTGCATATTGTAGCTGCCCTTGCCTGCAGAATGCTCTGCTCTTTATATTTTCTATTGCAGTTTTGTGGTAGCATGTGTGAAGCAGGGCTGGTGTGTGAACAGCAGAACAAAAACATGTCATTTGGCTGCAGATAAGGTGTTATTTCAGATTCAGTTTGTTTCTCTGGAAGTTTTGTCCTTTGGGTTTATAATAAACCTTTATTCTGCCTTTGTAACTGCGAGTGTGCTTTGCATACAAATTCAGGGGTGAGGTAAGCAGGATTTATTAGAGCAATCACATGCTGCCTGACAGTACCCAAATTCTTGCTGATGTCCTTCCAAGGCACATAACCAAGTGTATAAACTGGTTAAAGTGTGCATTTGGGGTGAGCTGATGCAGTGTTTTGCTGCAAACAAAAAGGGTAATGTCCTTTTCTCCCTGATCCCTCATGCTTCTGCCCAGCTCTTCCATATGTTCAGTTTGTGTGAGCTCAGGCAATCCACAGACCCGTCTGTGACCTCTTCGGCTTGTTTAGCCTGACAGAAAACCAGCTAAGGGGAGGGTCTGTGGAAATGAGTACTGCTTGTGATGGAATACTTGATCTTACATGGGACATTCAAAGTTACAACTAGTTTTTAAAAAACAGTTATATAGCCTCCTGTCTTCAGTGACTATATTCTATACTGACTTCTCTGTTCCTCTGTTGGCCCTGTAATATGCAGTCAGTCCTCAGGCTACCTTTGGTGGGCTTGCTTTCTTGTTAGATATACCACACTTGTAGGGTCTTCGCAGGCATGAATCACACTGTGTAGTTACTTCTTTGGGTAGTGTAACTTCCATCCAGAATAACTTTCTAAAGTTATTGGCAGTGATTAAAATAATTTCTGTCTCCACTTGTTAGTTCAGTTTGAGTACTAATCCTCTGATACTATTTCATGTTTGCCAGCAACTGTTTACCAACCAACCCTGTGTTCATGTTTTCACAGGCAACCGTTTGGCAGCTCACCAGATGATCTCTTGTGTAATCATCCTTCATCAGAGTCACCAAGTGATGAGGGTGCTCTCCTGGATCAGCTTTACATGGCATTAAGGAATTTTGATGGTTTAGAAGAAATCGACAGGGCTCTAGGAATACCAGAACTAGTGAGCCAGGTATACTGGACGTGGTATTTTGCATGTATTAGATATTGCTTTTATAAGATATGTTGTCAAGATACAGTTGAAGAAGGGGATTATAAAACACTTATTGCAAGCTAGGATGGTAGAAGTGTATTTAATGGCTCAGTGTCACCTGAAAACCTTCCCGTAGCCCCTTGTTTAATATTCCTTCCTCTCCCCTGTCACCCTCACCTAGATGTCTTTCTCCTGACCTGCTTTATGCAGCTGAACTGACCAAAACAAAAAAATGGTCATCAGAGGAACAACTGTAGGGGGACAAAGGTAAGATCGTGGCCAGCAACAGAGTATAAGAAAGAGGAAAATAAAAGCATGAGGACCTAGGAGCAGGATCAAGAGTTGAGTGTGATGGGGGCAACAAGCTTTTAGAATAGCAAACCTGAGATGTGTAAGTTCACCTGTGTTTTTTTCCTTAGTTGATTAATGTGTTAAGGGATGAGTTTTATCGGAGGCAGCTGATTTCATTCCAAGCGCTTAAACTGTAATTTTTTTTTTCTAAATTACAAGCATGCTTGCTACACTTTGTCCTATGCTTTTTCATCCTTTCTTCCCCACGCTTATTTTTGTTGACTTCCATGTAGTTCTTGCCTATTTTAGTCTTATATGGTGCAAAAAAAAAAAGTGATAAAAATAAAAGTATTTTGAGTAAAAGTTAGCTCCTGACATTTCTGGCGTCAGAATTTTATATCCAAATCAGTATATATTTGTATAATGACTTAATATTCTCAGAGTAGCCTGCAATACCCATTTCATGCCCCAACACTCATCAGCACCCTGAGCATAACTTCTGAACTAACTCTGCATTTGAGATGTGAAATTCTGCTTTGACCATGAGAAAGCTATCTCTAAGCCTATTTGGTACAACACAGAAGTCACTGAGGTGTAGAGCTGGAGATACAATTTATTGGTGAACTTCAATTTTGTGGTATGAGACTTTCATGCAATATTATATAGGTTGTGGAATGCCCCTACCAAAAAATTATGAATAATGGTTTATTTCAAACTAAGCAGTAAATATGCTTCTATTTAATTAATAATTCAGTGGAAACAGTTAAAGGATCTTGCAGATAAGAGAATTGCTTCATTTTAAAACATGTTTTTTTAAAACAGCCTTCAAACATTTTTTACAGCAGCTTAAAGACTTTCTTTCATGAGGGCACTGAAATTTAGATTAAATTCATTTTCAAGGTCAGTGTGGAATAAGATGTAAAATTATTCTGGCTAGAGCAAATATTAGGGGAGTATCTAGAATGGAATTTAGACTTGTGTTAGTTTATTTATGCAAATGGATAATCAGTTAGTGCAAAAGCACCCTGAAAGAATTAGGCACTCTATTCACATTAGCTTCTGTAATAGTTTCAGGCATCTTTATTTGAAGTCATTATTTTGTTTAAAGATACTGATAAAAATCTACTTACTCATTTGTAATACATTTGAATTTACCTCAGATTCAATGGCAAAAATACGCTGGCATCACTTCATTTGCAGATTTTGATCTAGCATTTGTCATTTTAGGTTTTTATTCATTAGAAGAATAATACAGTGTCTGTGTAAAGAATACAAGAAAGATTGTGGAACTTTGTTTAAAAAAAACAGCAAAACAAAGAAAACGAGAGAGGAGGAATTCGTTTCAGTGAATATATTTTGATACTCAAATACACAATTCCACTTATTTTTAAGTTTTATATTGAGGTAAAGAAAGCTAACGTAATGTTCCGTTTCAGAACATCCACCTCCTGGAAGGTTGTTATCGCAGGCTGTCCGTATTAGTCCCGTATAATCCTCTGGAAAGCCATGTGCCACCAACTGTTCCTATTGTTTGTGTGTTTCTGCAGAGCCAAGCTGTCGACCCCGAGACCTTCCCGAGCCAGGAGTCCAGCATGCTGATGGAGCAGAAGGCTCCGGTGTTCTCGCAGCAGTACGCGGCGCAGGCGCAGATGGCTCAGGGCAGCTACGCGCCCATGCAGGACCCCAGCTTCCACGCCATGGGGCAGCGCCCGGGCTACGCCGCGCTGCGCATGCAGCCCCGGCCCGGCCTGCGCCCCGCCGGCATCGTGCAGAACCAGCCCAACCAGCTGCGCCTCCAGCTGCAGCACCGGCTCCAGGCGCAGCAGGTACTGCCCCTTCCCTGCCCGCCTCCCACCTGCGGTCAGCTTGCTCCAAAATACACCGGGTCTTGCTTCATTCCACTTGGACGCTGAAATTTAGCAGGAGCCACTATGGGTTTTGTTAAGATATTGCCTTGCACGTTCTCTTTTTTGATCTTCTCTTTTGGCCTCTTCACATTGTTCTTCGTATAATGCGATGCAAGAACATGACCGGTATTTAAGCCTAGATCTCACTAAGTCTTTGAGCAAGGTTACGTTGGTGCCTTTTGTTATATACATCTTTTTCTATTTGCTGTATTTTCACTCTTCCACCAATCTAACTGCTTGTATTGTTGCCTGTTACCTACATCCTACATCCTTTTTTTTTCCCTTGGCCTTGCTCTGCTTCTGAGAATTAAGTTCTAGTTTCTTGTCTCGCTTTTAAATACATGGGTCCATAGTACTATCAGTGAGATATCAGTGCTTTTTGTATTTAAGGAGGAAGGATCGTTTCTGCCTTCAGTCAACTAATTTGGAGTAAACCTCAACAGTCCAGTCCCAAAGTGAAAAAGAACAGGAACTATGAAGGGAGCATGTTTGGCATAAGCAGGATAGCACCTGTGTTGTTATTTTAATGCTGTATTATCTCATTAAGAAACAGCATTCTGTGAGTGGTAGTAGGATTTGAGGAAAATTAGTCACTTCTTGGATATGTAGAGCTAGGTCTACAGACCAGCTGATCAGGGAAGTAGATATGTATGACTCTGTATGTAGCACTTATTTTTTTCCTTTTCCTTCTAAAAACCTTTGGGTTTTGGTGTTGGGGTGGTTTGTTTTTTTTTTTTCTCTTTTAGAATCGGCAGCCACTGATAAATCAGATCAGCAGCGTCTCCAATATGAATCTGTCTTTGAGAACTGGAGTGCCAGCACAGGTGAGAAAAAGAATACATTTTACAAAAGAAAGTCACTTCCTTTTTTGCTTTCTTGCCCCAATATCAAAATACAATAGTAATGCTATGTGGCAAGTACAGTTTCAATACAAATATTGCAGTCTGTGTGCTAAGGAGTATTTTGATGTTTTATTTCTGAGAGTCATTCCCATTTTTACACGGGATGGATGATTGCTTAATAAAGATTTGATGTAACTGCATTTTTAACCATGCTTCTCATTTCCTAAAGATGAGCGTTTTTAATGAGCTGCTCCATTTGCAAATACAAATCACTGCAGCATTAAACACTGGTATTACTTCAGTTACTGACTCTTGCGCTGTTGGAAGTCTTTCTCAGCAGAAGTATTAGCAAGATTATTCCCTCCTGCTTTATATTTTCTGTTAGTTGTGTGACGAAGGGGGAAAAAGCTGGAATCTTTGAGGTTGCTCTAGTGGAGATGCCTCTGCTGGTTGGGGTGCCTTGGAAGGGTTATTGATGGGGCGGTGGTTTTCCCCCAGGGCCCCATCAACGCGCAGATGCTGGCGCAGAGGCAGCGGGAGATCCTGAGCCAGCACCTGCGGCAGCGGCAGATGCAGCAGCAGCAGCAGCAGGTGCAGCAGCGGACGCTGATGATGCGAGGGCAAGGCCTGAGCATGACCCCCAGCATGGTGGCCACCGGTGGCATCCCAGCAACCATGAGCAACCCGCGCATCCCGCAGGCAAATGCACAGCAGTTCCCATTTCCTCCAAACTACGGTACTGGTTCCATTCCCTCTCCATGCGTTTTGTCATGCCTTACTCCCCCATGTTCCCTCCCCCCAGTGCTGGGTTCGAGCTCCTGATCCACAGGCTCTTGCCTGGCTCACTGGCAGCAGTGGAAAACGTGGCAGTTTGGACCCCTTGTAGGTTCCGCTTTCCTAGCTCCAGTAGCAGTTATTCTGCAAGCACTGCTCTTTATTTGAGCAGCAGCAGAAGTGCAGTGTGTGTGTTTGTTTATACATAGATATATGCAGATAAGTGTGTGGATGCACACAAAAACACATGTATGTGTATGTATTTGCTTGATGGACTCTGAATTTTGAGCGAACTAAACAAAAACCTCTTCAGTTTAAGTAATATAAATCAGTTTTAAATAAAACATTCCATTTCCTACCCCTAACCCAATGTGCATTATGATAATTAATATTGTTTCCTTTCTCTGTTTTACAAAGCCACAAATCACTTTGTTCTGGGCAGTTTACCTCATACAGTTATTGTTATACAGCTTCTTTATCTATACCTACTGTATAAGTTATGTTATAATTACACTAAATAATGTGTTACGTGGAAGTTATGCTGATATAACAAATTATGCCCATCCAAATGTAAATGTGGTGTCTGCTCTTACCAGATGACAAAAGTGTGTGTAAAGACACATCAGCAGGTATGAGCTCTTAGTTTGTTTTAACTCTGAATATACAGTGGGTACATTTCTCATTTTCTTCCTCAGGTATTAGTCAGCAGCCCGATCCAGGCTTCACAGGGGCCACCACTCCTCAGAGTCCACTGATGTCACCAAGGCTGGCTCACACTCAAAGCCCCATGATTCAGCAGTCTCAGGCTAATCCTGCCTATCAGTCCTCTACGGAGATGAATGGGTGGGCACAAGGGAATATGGGTGGTAACAGGTAAATCCAGAAGAAAACCAAAATGAACGCACAGACTAATGGGGTCATTTATGGTCTGCACTTATTTATGGGCTCGTTTTAAGTAATTGTTTGAGTGTTTGTTTGTTTGTTGTTAACTTTCTATCCTAAAAGAGATTTCTTTTCAATTTGGCTTGACGCATTGGTTTAAATTCTGTCTTCATACAAGGCAAAGTGAGTGCATAGCTAAAAGACCTGCATCCACACAATGCATTGCTTTGTCTGTTACAACTGATCAAACACTGTGTGCCCTTAAGAAGCATCTGTGCTGCACAGTGAACTCCAGTCCCTAACGTTTGTGTGGATGCATTTCTTCTGCATATGACTTTCATACCACATTGCTTTCCACATGGCTGGATCAGCTAAGCCAGAGCCCTATGCATTCCCTACTGCTCTGGAATTGCAGTGACTGGATTATCACCTCCCACTTTAAATGCTGGAGTGTAACCAGGTTCAGCCCATTAGTGCTTGCACATGCTGGGGGTCAGCATAGAGCTGTCACTCCCTGACAGCATTGTAGCAATACCTCATGCATGCAATCACCTTTTCAGCTGAGGCCCCTGCCCCAGTGGGTGTAGCTTCAGTAATCAGTCTGTCCAAATCAAATGGATTGGATGTTGAACAACAGCACTAGGCAGCAGTGAGCTTCGAGATGGCAGTGATCTGAGCTTTTCCTTGGAAGATGGGAGGAGCTATCAGGTACAGCCTGTATCAGTTGGCACTGGGGTGCACACAGCTGTCTCTAGCACAGTGCTTTTGTCATCCTGAAGTTCTCAGGCTTACTGTCCTAGCACAGCAACAAATCTTTTTCCTGCTAGTTTGACAAAGTTTTAATAAACCCAAAACACCAGTACTTTATTGATGAGGCTAATACAAGTAAAGTTCCCCCTAAAGCAGCTGATTTATCTCTTGTCCTCATCCTTGTCCATGCCTCTTCCTCACGGTCTTCCTGAATCATCTGCAGGAGGCATAGCTGCCGCTGTCATGGCTTCTGCCAAAAATGACAGCAGGGGTAGCTCCGTAAGTCCAATGGTTTGCTTTTCTAAACTGCAGCTCTACAGCAGAGATGTGTCAAATGTGCTTACACAAGCCACTGAGTATGCACAATGATCTGTAGTGTACTGTTTCAGCCATCCAGATAACAACTTAAAAATGGGCTGAGGTGGCCTGAAAAGATGTGGAAAGGGAAGGAAGAGAATGGTGGGATTTTCTGGGTTTGGTCCTGTGCCCATAACGCCGTTGCACTTCACCAGGTCTCAGAGTGCACAGCAATAACCTAACGGAGTACCCAAGGGCAAGGTTGAGTATTCACCCTGAAATATGTCCTCAGCTGTGGGAGCACTGCTTCACAGGGAAAGGAAAGTCAGCCACTGATACTGAAACACAGCAGCCCTTCCAGCATCTCTGTCTAATGCATATCCTCTTAACAGACACATTGTCAGTAATAATTCCTTCATTGGCTGTTGCATTATGCTCAAAGACTAGAAAAAACTGATGCGTAAACAGTGAAGTGCATTTTAGGAAATGTAAAAGAAGTCTCTCATATGGCTTTCAACATAATGGGAAGGAAGATGCTGTCCAGAAAGCACTTGGACTGAATAAAATCTGGGATGAAGTTTTCCACAGCTACTCCTCCTTAAGTTGTTCAGAAATGCCCTTAAAGAAACATAGAGGGTAATTGTCTTAGACTTTATGTTGTTTCTTACAGTGCCACATTTTCAAAACCTGATGCTAAGACCTAGTATATAAATTTCTGCACAATTGCATGTCTATATTGGTGAGCCCGCTTGCCATAACTGTACGTGCAAATCTGGTATTCATATATGCAAATAGCCTATTTTGTGAAAAAGAAACTATTACCCTGTCTACAATTTCAGCTCAACAGTCCTGTGCTATGCTAACACTGGAGGTTAAAGGTAAACAAACATTACTTTAAAATACATACAAAGCTCCTTTAGACAGCTAATTGGCTGTTCTTGCACATGCGTAACAGATTTGTACTCTGCCTAGTTTCACATGCAAAGGCATGCATTTTTGTACACAGACATGGGACCTTAAATTTTGAAAAATCTACTCCTTAGATATTGATGCAGCTGAAAACTAGTTTCTCCTTTGAAGTAGGAATAAATGACAGTATATACAAATTCTAGCTTAAGATATATTTTAAAAAGTTTCTTAGTGGCTTCAGCATTCTAAGTCTGACACATTGCTTTTTCCATTCCTTGCTGTAGCATGTTTTCACAACAGTCCCCACCACATTTTGGGCAGCAAGCAAGCACCAGCATGTACAACAATAACATGAACATCAGTGTATCCATGGCAACCAACACAAGTGGTATGAACAACATGAACCAGATGACAGGGCAGATCAGCATGACCTCAGCGACCTCTGTGCCTACATCAGGGTTGTCCTCCATGGGTCCTGAGCAGGTGAGAATCTAAGAATGTGAGATGACAGCTAGAGGATTTTCTTTTACTTCCAGTAGTTTTTCAGGTCCACTGCATTATGTTTCTCTTAGCAGTTGTCTTGAGAAATGATGGTGTTAAAAGAGCTTTGGTTTTAGCTCTGCACTCAAATAGCCAAAGTGGCCAGTGAGGTAGAGAGCACTGTAGGTAGCTCCTGGACTTCCATGGGAAGCACGTGCTGATGGTAGCTCCTGTTCTCAGTAGGTAAGTGCCTGTAGGCAGTTTGCAGCTGCTGATTTTCCCAGCAGTGGAGGCTAGAACTGGATGGCAGGCAGCTGCTTCCTAGAGAGGAGAGTGAAAGCTGCCAGTATGGGCAGGGTTTGGAAGATGCTTCAACTGCCACAGTGTTTGTAGTCTCAGACAATAAATACTCTATCAGCTTTCAGAACTATCCATGTGGCAACTTTACAAGCACTAACAACACATTTTTTATAATGTGGTGCATATAAAACAGGTTGCTGAATCAATAGGTAAGTAACCTGTTCTTTTCTGCTGAGAGGATGTTTACACACTTATTCTAATTTGATAGTGCTACTTAGGGTATCTGAAATAAGAAAAAATAACATTTCTGTTTGTCAACCTGCAGTTAAACTGTCTCAGTACATTAATAAGTGTTTGACAAACAAATCCTCTTAATTAACATACATTTGTTTCAAAGCTGACCTTCAGCTTGTTCAAAACACAGCTTGTTCTAAAACACAGGCTTGAAATTACAGACTTTGATTTGAAATATTGGCAGGAAAGTACCTCCTGTGTCTTCAGGTAATAGCTCCTGCTATGGACATCTCTTGCTATAACTTTTTCTGTTACCATAATGTTCCAGTTTAAAGCTAGTTATGTTGTTGGCTTGTTAATGTATTACTTTTTTCCAGCCTGAATTTGATAACAGAGTATTCATTTTTCCAAGTTTGTCCTTTTACTTAAATACCTCTTTTCTTGTGTTTTAGAAAATCAACATAGTTTTTTTTGTTAGTTTGAGGCTGTTGGATTGTTTAGTTTTGGGTTTTGTGGGATTTTTCTTGTAAGCCAAACAAGCCATGTTTTTTCAATCTCTTAGGCTTTAAATTCCCTTTCCTTTCCTGCAGCTGTTCTAGTTTGACTCAGTATTTCCCAAGCACCAGAGCCATGTGCATGACACTGGTTCTTCCCCATTTCTCTTGGAATACTCTGACAGATATAGCTGCAGATCACATTTGTCTTTTACAGCTGCTGCATACTGGTGACCCAAAGTGATTTTGATACTCCCAGATCTGTCACCTTCTCTGATGTTCCCAGTTGCTAGGCCCAGTTATAACAGACTTTGTTATTTGTAGTTCCCAAGTTAATAGAGTTATACACGTTTACTGTAGTAAAACAATAGTAAAACCAAAAAAGAAAAGAGAGGAGATTTAAAGGTGATGACCCAATCTGATTTCTCAGCATATCCATGCTAGCCAGTTTTTCCTGGGAACCTGAATTGACAAACTGCATTGGAGAAGCAGATCTGGTTTTATTTCAAAGATTTCCATGCAGGCTACTTTTTCCCCTGGCACAGCTGTCACACTGCTTTTTCTTCCTGTCAGACTACAAAATCGTGTTTCAAGATAGCATTTGTGTAACTTCCAGTAAGCTGAATAGGCTGAGGTTCTTTATCCATCTTAACATTTGGGTTTCAGACCATCAGTCTCTTTTTTGGATCTGCTTTAATCTCCATTGTTGTAACCTCCTCCTAGAAATGTGAACTGAGTAACCAGAGACTGATTTAACAGTGACTGCACCAAACCTGTGTAGAGTGAAATTCTGCTTGTAATTTCTCTTCCAATCTATGGGTTGTCTTGGTTCTTTCGGTGACAGTGTCACACTGAAACCCTTATGATGAACCCAAATTCTCCTCAACACATTCTACATAGATGAAACCTTTCTTTCTTGCATTCTTTGTTCCCAAAAGTATTGCCTCCCTCCTGTCTCCATCAAATCACATTTCTTAGATCGTGTCTGTTAAAGTGAAGTGCTGTGGTTCATTCTGTAACAGTAACCTGTTTTCCTCCTGATTTTCCACCTCAGCACTGTGTCATCTGCAAGCAAATGTTTTATGCTTGGTCTAGGTCAGAGGTGGCCAGCTGACAGCTGAGGGGTCATTTCTGGGCCACAAGACAGTACTTTTTAGTCCTCAGGAATGTGCTATACTGCTTTGCATTTTCCTTCTTGAGAAACATGAATACCTAAAAATGTATACTTGAATACTAAAATTGACATCTTTTTTTCCAGTTTTCAGGACATAGTGTTTTACTGTGTGACATCTTTATTTAGCAATTCAGCTAGACTCTGTTGAACTTTTTCTTGTAACTGGTGGTTTTCAAAGTGACTGTATTTTCTGTAATTCTGCTGAGTTTTGCTATTTCATTAATTCTTTGGGGTTTTCTTATACGGTCACCTACACTTCTGTTTACTTAATTCAGTGTCACTTTTTGTTCCATAATGCATAATTTGAACTTCACATGCTTGTCTCTTTCTAACCACAGTGAGAGTAACAGTGATTCACTGTTATTCTCTGCAAATGTGTTCTAGCTTTTGGAAAAAAACATTATTACTGTTGGATGGTTTTGGAAGTTAGATCTTATTGCCTACTAATAAACAATTGTGCCTGGACTTATCTGGTGAGAAGCAGGTATATGACCCCTGGTACCAAACAGATTTTGTTGGCTCTCTCCTCTCTCGTGGCACTACTCAGTATCATACAGATACATCCAGAGCTCAGAAATACTAAGTTTGGTGTTCATCTGATCATACTTGTGTTATCTCCAACTTCTCTTGTTTACCACCTGGGCTCCCAGCATCACCAAGCAAAAAAGTTGTGGCCAAAATGGGCTTGGTAATTATTATATACTTAGAGGTTCTTTTATATATTTGAGGAATGAGATCTTGTCTCATTATCATCATCTCTCTTACCGTGACACTAAATCTCTTCAGGCTGCTCTTGCTAGTGTTTCTTCTAGGAGGCTGCTACCAGGAACGCTGAAATGCTAGCTGCTGGCTCTGCAGGTTCCTGCTGTCCAAAACAGTTTCCCCAGGCAAGAAAGTACACCTTCCTGGTGTTGCACCATTCAGAGATCTTACGTGCCCTTGTCCTCATCTTCTTGTTTACACAGTGGATTATAGCCATGGTTTTGCCTGTTACACATTTTGCATCAAGGATCCGTGCTATTTACTGAGCTGTCAAAGAAGCAGTTTGAAACCTGTGCAAGTAAAGAGGCTTTTCACTATATGAAATAAACCCCTATTTAGAGGTCCCCAGAGTAGTTGTGTATTAATCTGCACAGGGCAGTACTCCCCAGGCCAAAACTATCATGGCATTTAAGAAGAGTTACCTTGAAATGGTGTTTTGATTTTGTTCAGCATACCAGATTAAAGGAGCTCTAGAGTGGTAGGAAACTTTTATTTCTCAGACACCTTGTACATAACTTTGATTTAGAGGAGACTGTTAATTTTGCTTAACTGCAAAGGAATTGTAAAACATGTTTGTTCTTTTTTAGTCAGACTTCATATATGATAACGCCGCTTTACCTTTCTTCACAGAATTACAAAAACCTTTCCATTTCTTTTCCTTCTCCATGCTTTTCTAATTGAATTTTTTTGCAGTCAGAAAAGTAAACGTGAGGTGTTTTGTTTTAGGGTCTTCTGAAGCAAATGTATTCATATATAAAATAGTAGGGTTTTGTTCGTTTGTTTGGTTGGGTTTTTTTGTTTGTTTTCTGTGTTTGGGTTGATTTATATCTGATACCATGTCTGTCAGGATTCTTGCATCATCACTGGCAAGCATCACTTGCATCATCATCTTCTTCAATAAAGGCTTCATTGATGCCTTTGTTCTTTTTGTAGTGGCCTGGAGCACCTTCCTTTTCCATACCTATCCCAAGTGCCGTGAAGCAAATCATGCAGTCATCATTTGGTTCCAAAACTGCTGTTGATTCAGGATACAAATCTCTTATTTCTGCTTTCTGCTTGTCTACTGAAAATCAGAAGAGGTATTTGTGCTTGCACATTCTGATGAATGTTGATTAGTAGCAGAAAGCACTTTTTAGACGTGGATTCATCAAACGCAGGCAGATAGAGCTGCAAAGCTGTCTATTTTTCTTTCTGAATAAAATAATGTGGTCCTCTACCCTTCAGGTTTTAAAATCTCTCAGCTTCAAGAAGCAGAAAGCATCACCAGTGCTTGCAGCACTTAATCCATTTCTTTGGAGTTAAAATACCTATGGCAAAAATATCTTAAGTTTTTAATCTTTCCTGTTGAATTGTAGTCTTGTCTCTTGCAGGATTTGAAACCAATCTTTAGGTGGTTGCATATGATTGCATTTTTCAAAATCAGTGAATGGCAACAGAAATAACAGTAAGGAGGACCTGAAATGAGAAGACTTTTTATGGTAAATTCAGGACAGCCTTCCTCAACAAGAGAAGGCTGAGACAGGATCTTACCAATATATATGTTTGGAGGAAGGGTGTCAAGAGAATGGGATCTACTCTGGGGGAAGTAACAGAGAGAATTGGCTCGAGAAAGACTTCCTAGAGAGGTTTCTTTCTTTCTCTGTAAAACTTCTAAGGAAAGCTGTTTCTTCTAATATTGTAGAACCTTGCTGAAGGCCTCTGTTCTGTATTTTAGGCCAATTCCTACACGGTGAGATTAATCCTTTCGCTGAGAAAGCAATGCTGTTAATTTGGCAAACTACTCTTTCTGCATAACTAAGCATGACAGACCTTTTGGTTGTGCAGAAATGCACAGCTTCAATACTTCCCTGTGACTATGTTAAGGAAATTGTGGAGACCATCCTTTAAGAAAGCATGCCACTGCACGTTTTCCCATTTAATGTTATCTTTATCCCATTGCTTACAAACAGAAAAGTATTGCTTACACTAAGTCAGTAGTTGGTATTGTTTAGCCTACATGTTACCTTGTCAAGCTTTGAAAAAGATGTGTGATGGCTTGCAAGCAGCAAAGCCATGTGTTATTGAGGTTAGGAAGGTAGTTACATGTTTCTGCTTTCAGGATTTTGAAAGCAGAGTTGTCCTCTTCAGATAACACTGACCTAATTTATGGAACCTGCTTTGTAAAATATGCCTAAGGGTCATAGTATCAGGAATGAAATCTTTGTTGTTGACTGTGAAGCAGAATAATGCAAGTTAGACACATGTTGTGCAAGAGGAGTGCCTGGTTCCTGTCACTTCCCTGACTTTAGCATCATCTCAGGGGTGGGCATTGGTGCATGCAAGTAGTGTAATGGTCTTTAATGCTCGTTTTTTAATTCCCAGCCCTCCTCCCAGTTTGATTAATTCTCCTTAATATCTTGTTACCACCAGGTTAATGATCCTGCTATGAGGGGAGGCAATCTCTTTCCAAACCAGCTGCCTGGAATGGATATGATAAAGCAGGACGGAGATGCGGCACGGGTAAGAAATGGGGTACGGGTGCAGCAGAGCTGTGACTGTACTGAGGCTGGAGCAGATACGGTAGCCTTTTACTTACAAGTGCCCTGGATAATGGTACCTAACGTGAGGGCAGATTGCTCTGTAGACAGAGAGAAGGAAGGAGGGGAGGGACGGACAGACGGACAGACAGACAGACAGACAGACAGAGGGCAGCCAAGCGGCGCGGGGGGAGGCGCCATCTAGCGGCGGCTCCTGGGCTAGGGCACGGTGAAGTTCCCTGCTGTTACAAAAGAGGAATTTGAGTAATAGGGGAAATTAGAAACATCTGTCTGAAAAGTTAATAACATGAATTAAAATGAAGAATGTGAAAGTACTGAGGCAGAAGGAACCATACAGATATTTTATTGTATCCCTGTCTTTTTTATATTCGTATATATTTAAAACTTTCTGGACACCAATTCTTCTCACACCTTCGTTGCTCATGTAAATATACAAATGTCTGTCTCCAAGAGTGGGGGATCTGCACATAAAGAGTTTCTTCTGCAGCCATTTCATGGTCACTTTGATTAATAAAAAAATGCACTGTATTCTGCTCTAGCAGAAGTTATTACATATCAAGGCATTATTACAGAATCATGAATTGGCTTGGGTTGGAAGGGACCTTAAAGATACCCAGTTCCAACCCCCTGCCATTGACAGGGACTCCCCCTGCCATTAGATCAGCTTCCTCAAAGCTCCATCCAACACTGAACACTTCCCAGGATGAGTCATCCACAACTTGTCTGGGCAGCCTGTTCCAGTGCCTCACCACATTCACAGAAACTGACTTCTTCTATCTAATCTTAACCTACTCTCTTTCACTTTAAAGCCATTGCCCACTGTCCTGTCATTATATGCCATTGTAAAAAGTCCCTCTCCAGCTCACTTGTGGGCTTTTTTAGGTACTGGGAGGCTGCTGGAAGGTCTCCTACTTAGTGAATTCCCTAACCAGTTAAATTTAATGTGCTAAGAGAAGCCTGGCTGTCAGAGTAGAAAATACCAGGTACTGCTGAGGAAAGAAAGGGAATAAGGATGTTGAGACAGAAGCAGACTAAAGGAAGAGATAGATTTTAAATAATTGTTGAAGAGAGAAGGAAAAGAGAGTGAGTGTGACAGAAAGGGTACAGGCGATGGTGGAGAGAAGTCAGGGTGCAGGGTGGAAAGAAATGAGTGGCATGACTTTTGGCAGGGAGAATCTCTGGGGTGCAAAATTATTGTAATGGAGTCAGTGCCATGATAATGAAAGGGACAGTAGCAATACATACGAGAAGCTTTGTTTCACCTGAAGAAAAGCAACTTTTTCAAACCTCTCAAATTATTTTGGAAAGGTACATCAGACTGCACTTTGTGATTTTACATTTATTCTACTAATGTACCTCTGACTGTCAGTGAAAATGCAGTTTATATGCACTATAAATACCTTTCACTGAACTTTGAACTGTAATAGAGGTTAAAAGCTGATTTTTTCATGCAACTGAGCCATAAACCACTCCTACAAAATTTCTTTTTTTTTTTAAAGAAAGTTCAAGCTGTGCAACTTTTGCAGTACATAATTTTTTTCAAGTTGCTGGTATCGTGGGAGCTTATTTAGTATCTTTCTGGAGATACTGTAACCTAAATTTTCACCCTGAAAATAAGGACATCTTTGGATTTTCACTTTTGTTTCCACTTCAAAAACTGCTGACAGGGGTCCCTGAACTGCCTCTCAGCACATTAGAAAGAGTCAAAGTTTAGTTTGTCCATGTTAGTCAGGGCATGAGAGGTGTGAGTGTGATGTCTCTGTGCTGTGATGGAGGAAGGAGGAGCCATGATCAGGACTCAGTGCTGCCCATGGCTGGTCACACCCAAGAACTCCAGCTGCACCAGCTAAACTGGGAATAGGAGATGTGCAAAACACAGGACCTTGCTTTCCTGCATTGCGGGATAATTCTTGACACTGACTTCATTGGTCAGAAAAGCTACATTTCTAGGCCTTGTGTGAATGGAGAGGAAAGTGTGGGAAGGTCCAAAGCACAGTATAGATAGCTTCCAAAAGGCAGCCTAGCAGCATGCACGTGGACTGGTGAGAAAGCTGTCTATCCACCAGCACTGTCCCTGAGCAAACAGGGCCTTCCTCATGTGTGACGGGAAGCTGTGAGCAAAGAGCTGCTCCACGGCCAGAGCCATGGGATGTGAGTGAAAAGCAACCCCAGGGGAGGAGGAAAATGGGTTTGGCTGGATTGACTCACTGACCTGACTGACCACAGCACCCCATGGGAGCAGTCATTTACAAGGAGAGGAAGACAGAAAGGCACAGATTGCAGCCACTGCAAGGAGTAGTCTTAAAACAACTGTGAAAACCACATCCTGGTGTTTTTGTGAATAAGGAAGAACATAATCAACTCAGCTGAAACCAGTTTGTACTATATTTGTGTAAAGACAAGGGTATTAAGTATGATGTAAAAAACATCTCTAGGGATCTGTAGCTGAAGCTAGCTTTACTTCTTTATTCCCTTTTTCATTATGAGTCTTGGAAGCAAAATGAGCCAGGGCAGTGGTTTCTTTCAACAGTGATGCAGCACTAAGAGAGATTTTTGCACATATTCTGAGAATAAGACTTATTTTAAACCCTATTGCCATGCCTTCAGCTGGTGTTTACAAGAGATGGATGATCCTGAATTATTATAACATCCAGGATAATTGGAATTAAGGATCTAAGAATGCGGTGAAATTAAACCCACTTTGATAGCAAAGTAACGAAATCTCTGGTCAGTTGTATCAGTGTACACAAAGAATAGTTTAGCTTTATAAATTCCAATTAAATTTCAGGTGTCAAGCATTACAGCAGTGCACAGTTGACAGTAGATGTTGCACTCCAGCATCCCAGATCTCATCGACCTATCCATCTTCACTACCCCAGCAGGAAGAATTCATTTGTTTTTCTCCCATTTCTCTTCTTTTGCAGAAATATTGCTGACCCTGAGGGTGGTTTGGTTGCTCCTTTCTTCAGCTGACTGGGCTTACGGCCCCAAACCCTTACCAGTTTGAAGAGCTGTGTCTGTTTGTCTGTCCCGGCGGAGCTGCCAGCCCCGGTGGCTGCCTGCTGCCAACAGGACTCAGCCCTGCCTTCCCGAGGGGAGCCGGGGGTCCCTGCCGAAGAGCAGCCTCTTCTTTGACAGTCTGAAGCTAGCGTACAGACATTGCTCAGTCTGTTCACTGCATTCACCTTAGTGCAACTTAGATCTCTCCTGCAAAGTAAATGTTGACAGGCAATTTTCATAAACCATGTCAGATTGAATGTATTTAAATGTATGTATTTAAGGAAAAAGAACCATGCTCTTGTTCTGTTTCTGTTTAGTTCTAGACCTTGGGGTTTTGGTTTTTTTTTTTTTTGGTTTTTTTTTTTTTTTGCTTTGTTCTCCCTGGCTTACACAGTCTGGTGCAAAGGATTCAGTTCTGTCTGAGAACTGGTGTTTTAGACTAAGGCCTGCATTTTGGGGAGGAGAGGAGACATGGAGGAGGGCATAGAAGCAACATCTGGTACATTTAGAGACCTCCAACAAGCATGTTCCACTGACAGCAAGTCAGAGAAGATCAACTGATGCAGAAAACTATACAGACCAATTTTGAATGGGGTTAAAGTTGTAAAACAGATGAAAATTACCCTGTGAGAGGGCTGTTTATAAAGGGTGATTTGGTTGGGTTTTGTGGTAGTGTTTATGATGCAAGTCATGAATCCAAACATACAAGTTGGTTACATTCTCATTTAATTAAATTCCTAACAATCAGCAAATCTGGTTTTTTTTAACCTGGCTCTCCTGACCTCTGTCGTCTTACTCTTTCTAATAGAATTAAAAAACAGGTTACTCCGTTATTTCCTTAGGTGTGTTTCCAGCAATCTACACAGCCAGTTACTGGATGCTGAACAGCAGAGTTCAATGGTAATGCATGTAATGATTATGGTAGAATTGTGGCAGAATTGGTGCATAATATCAAAGATACCTGCTTTAAAGCATGATAATTTCTGGTTCCCATCCCCCTTAGCTGGGAAAGTAACAATTTCTGTAATACCTATAGCAGATATCACTACAGACTTCACCACTATCATGTTTCTGATTATTTTAAAGCAGTGTGGACTATGAGGACGTTTTGTAAGGTACATAAAATCCAGTTTATATGTAAACAAGCAATAATTTAAGTTGAAAACTTAAGTGTTTTACTTGTATAATTTTTGTGAGATATACATGTTGTGAAGTTGATTCCAAATGAGGTACTTCAGTATTAAATTAGATATCTTCTTAGCCGTGTGTGTCTCCTGGAAAAGTGTTTTGTAAAGGATCACAATGCCTTGATTAGACCTAATTTGTAGGCTTGAGACTTCTAATTTTCTAAGCCTTGTGATTCTGCTCATAATACCATTTAATTAACCTATATTATATGCAGCCACTGTAGGAACCAGTTCTTGATTTTTGTATGTTTATATCCTTTCGTAACAAATCTTAGAAAAACTGTTACTAAGCAGGCCACTGTTAAGGCATGTTGGTTTTTTTTCCTTGCCCACTGTGGTTTGAATAATCTTTTACTATACTGACATCAGTTTCTGAGGACTTGGAATATTAAGAAATTGATGAGTTTGACCTGTTTTGTTTCTGCTGACTCCTAATTGTTTAGGAATGGTACTCCTTAATTTAGTGCTCCCACTGAGATTCTCCAAACCGTGAGCCCGCTCCATCCCCCTCCATCTTTCCCTGTGAAGGGCTGGAGAGGGGAATTGGAGGCACAAAAGGTAAATATCATGGGTTGAGATAAGAACAATTTACTGGAAGCAGCAATGGGATAAGAAAACAGTAAGAACTACAGTACTAGTGACAGAGGGTACAAGAAAAGAGACAAACAATTCTCACGGAAACCCAGGACATGCCCGATGCTCCCTCCGCCACTTCGCTGATCCCGAAGAGAGCCCTTCTCCTGGGAAGAGACTCCCTCCCCCTGCCCCCGGCAATGATGTGAGGTGTTGCAGAATAACCTCGGGGTCCTAGCCATGCCCTCCCTTGGCTACTGCAAAAGTTAACCCTATCCTGGCCGGAACCAGGACACTAATCCACAAACTTTCTAACCTGAACGCAAAGTTTTGGATGTAATGCAAAATGCAATGTGTTTTACAATATCTCATCAGCCCTGCCTTTTGGGATTGAAACGTTTGTCCTGTTGTCATTTAATTTGTTTTGGTATTCAGGTGGGAGTTCAAATAGAACAGCAGCTACTCTATGTTAAGGCTGAGGAAAATATGACAAAGGCTATTTCTGTGTTTGTCCCTGAAGAAGACAGTGCCACCATTCTGGAGAAGCAACACTTTTTCAGCTGTCACCATTCTGTTGCCAACTCAAACAGAATGTTTAGTCAGCTGAGCCATTCTTTGACCTGCTGATGGGAAACAAAAATAACCATCAGCCCTAACCTCCACAGCCTCATTGCTACAACGTTGGTGTTGAACTTGCATTATATATCTGACAAAAAAGTTACTTATATAAGAAATGTATAAATTTGAAGGATTTAATTTCATGCACCACAAAGTGTAAATTAGTTTTAAAATAATTTTGTTGCTGTTCCATTCATTTTTGGTTTTTAACTGTAACCTCTGCAGATAGATTATTCTTTTTCACAGTGGAAAAAAATAAATTTGTCCCATTTCACAACAGACCTGCAAACCCTTATCTGTAGTGATTATGATACTCCATTATCCATTGCCATTTTGAAAGAAAGGAGATTGTACCTATCACTTTGGCTCCATTTGGGTTCATTGTGACTTTTGTCGTCTTCTAAGTAATGAAAGAGAAAAGTGAGTGAAGGAATCTTCTGATCATATTGATCACTATAGAAACAAAAAAGCCAAATCAATTCCCTTCATTATCAGTATTTTTCATCCTGTATACAGTAAATTTGTCAGAGAAAGTACTTGGATTTTGTTTAAGAGAACAATTAATCAGTGTTCTATTTACATTATTAAATGTGAAAGGCGCATAATGTGAAAAATAAGCATATATACATGGTCGTACGACCTGTTTAAGTGTTCATGTAATGTGGTGAGTTTAAAAAGTGAAGTGAGCTGTTTTGCTACAAGGAGTTAATTTGTACTCAACCCTTAAAATATTGTCCCATACCGGTATCCCTTTGGGCCTGTATTAATTAAAAGCAATGTTTTTGCAGTTTATACAATACATTTTTTAATCTTTGTTTAAAAGCAGAATTCATATGGGCTTAACAGATGAAATGGGTGGCACAGCTCCACTTGCAGAACCCAAAGATACACAATCAGTTTTGAAATGCAACTTAAGCCATTAATTGTTGGTGTGAATTTAAAAGTTTTCTAGTATTTGTATGGTAGTATGCTGCCTAAGAGCAAAAGCATTCTCTGCACAAAAGAAAATTTACTGTAGTGGCTTTGATTTTAATTAGAATTTTCTCCCTGGTGTTTCTTTGTAGACTAAAACAAAATCTTTTAAGTTTCTTACTACAGGTAAAAGCTATGTGCAAGAACCTCAAAATGCTAAAATCTAGCATAATGCCTTAGATCTGTTTTTAAGTCTTGTATATTCCTACATAGCTGTCTGATGTATTATATTTGTATAGTGAATTGTGTACAATTTTGGAATAAGTGAGTCATCACTTAATCTTTATGTTGTTCAATAGAGATGATGGACACATTTCTTCAAACATTTACTGTCATTTAATTTTTTTCCCTTTATGTCATTTGTGGGTTTTATTTGTACAGTTCATCATGAAGTTGCATCTGAGATGTGTGTATATGAAAAGATTATACAAGGGTAAAATTAAGCAATATATAAACTATGGTTCTTCAGGAGAAAGCTTACAGTGTTTCAGGTTGTGATTTATTTTCAAAACGGAGTTGACTCTGAACATCACTTTGTTCACCTGCATTGATGTTTGTATTTCTAGTGTTAGCAGTTTATGCAAAGGTAGATATATTCAGAGAAATTTTAAATACATTTATGCAAGTTAATATTGCTTTGCTGATGCTATTTGCTTATTTGATGTTAAATAATGCTATTGTAAATAAAGAATTCTGTTGTTATTGCATCATTTAATAAATTTTAATGCCTTCGGGTTTTACATGGCTTTAGAGATTTCAACATGTTTCTGTCGTGTGTTCATTTGTTCATAGAAGGGTATAAGATGTAGCACTGAAGCACTGGAGGGTAGATGAATTGCTAGGTTTTAAAAAAGCGGCAAGCTTTGGTAATGAATTTATATTCCAGACAGTTGTTACTTGCAAGTCCTTTCATCTTTTCAGGGCTATATTGACTGACAGTGTTTATCTCATGGCTTAATATGAGAACAATTTGTTATGAGTACTCTTTTTTTATTAGTCAGGATGAAATGGGCATCTCTCATGACAGTGTCAGTAGAGGCAGACCTCAAATGTGGAGATGAGATGAGAAGAGTTATGGCTTGTTCTCCTTGCTATGCCAAATGGTGGATTTGAAACAGTTGAAAAGGTTTGATTGGTCAATTAAAAATAAAAAATACAAGGAGCTATAAGAATGCTTGTATAATGTACAGTGTACAAGAATGATCTTATATTGTCTCTGGGAGATGGATGAGGCAGAAAAACTATATCAATAAATTCTAGAAATTAAGGTTATTTTGAAGACCTTCAAACACTGGTAACCTTTTGCCATTCCTACCAAAACATGGCTTATGCTGCAGTTCTCTTGTTTTCAGTAAAATGGTGGTGATACGAGGAAACTATAATGCCACATTACAGAAAGCAAGGAAGGGTCTTCCCAATGTGGAGTCGGAAGCAAGTAGAGAAAACATCCATGTAGTAAGAGGCAAAAAGTTTCCAATGGGAATCTCGCCTTTAGACATTCTTATAGTTGATTAATATTGAAAAGTTTTAGCTGAGAGTCCTGGCATCAAAATATGATGAGCTAATCATGACCTCTGATGTAACTGGCTTTATGAAAGAGAAATGCTGCCTTTTACTTTCTGGATCAGACTTTATTAACAAAGGCCGGTGCATGTGACATATGGACAAGTTCTTCTGACCCAATGTCATGACCAAAGAAAAAGTGACACTGCATTTTGAAGGTCTTTCTCATGGTAAACTGTATGTTGAGTCTTGCACACTGGACTTTTCACACGGATAGAACAGGGGTGCCTGGCAGTTCTGAATTGTTCCCCAGCTTGTTGCTCACCACTCTCAGTTCTTTATGTGTTGTTCTGATATAAAAGGAGGGCTACATGTCATGGTGCTTCGGCTCACGCTATGGCAAGGGCAGAAAGCAGTCAGTGGTATCAGCCCTCTGCCTTGGTTCTTGGACTGTGAAATGTGGTGATAGAGATGCAAAGTACAGCCTGAGTGAGCCTCTTGACCATACTCACGCTGTCTCCTGAAACAGTGAAGCCTTCCTGATGAAGTAGTTCTTGTCCTGAAGAAAGCAGAACTCAGAGCAGCCTTGAGTGATTCTGTGGCCTTGCACATGTAGTGAGTGTATATGACTTGTGTAATGCCACCTTTTTGAAATCCCTGCTAGCACTTCAACTGAATTCCAGCTTTTAACACAGGTCAGCCAGTCCAGAGCCGTGGTAAAAGGTCCTACTCTTTAGTCAGCTAAAAGAAGGAAGAATGAACACAAATTAATGAAGTCTTTAGCAGACGCAGGTCGGGAAAGGTCCAAGTTGGAATTACGGTGTGAATGAACCTGTATGAACAATGGGCATTGAGCTCTTTGCCACTTCAGGACAGGTTCCTGGGATATCTCTCAGCTGAAGAAGAAACCATACCAAGAGTTAAAAGACTCAGGTGGTGTGATGGACCCCATTCACCCTTCTCTGACTTGGGTTCCAGTCTGAGCCTCCTTTGTTATTCCTGCTAATAACTCCAGCCAGCATGGTGGGCTTAAGCCAGGTGTGACCAGGAGGGAGCCCTTGTATATCTTGTTCCTTCTCTTCAGTTTCTCATTCTGTATACTTACCTTGGGGATGAAAAAACACACTTGATTGCATTACAGGGTTTAATTTAAAGGAGCATCTTGGAGTCCAGAGGCTGTAATTCCCATTTCAGTGGGTTGTATTTTTCACTTGGTGTGAGGAAGCCAGCAAAAGAAAAACAGAATCCCTAATCAGAAGTTTGAGACCCTCAGGAGAAAAGAAAAAAAAAAAAAAAAAAGATCAAGCAGAGGATCTTAAGGGACAGGTAGAGAAACATTTGATGGTAGCTGAAGTAGAACATTCTGCCTGAAAGGGTGAAATCTGACAATTGTACACTAGAGTACAACCAGAACATGGAGTGCCCAAAGGACAATCGTGTGAGTGCTGTTTGATGCATCCAGCTGCACCAGCCAGCAAGTAAAAGACCTGAAAAGCTCTGTGTGAGGGCTGTGACTGTGGGCAGGGGTACTGGGCAGGCAGAAGGGTAGACAGAGCGAGGACACCTATGAACCAATGTTTGTGAACCTAGGGAGGGGGGCATGATGTGCTTTCATCAGTGAACATAGAGCTCTACCAGTTAAAGGAGAGGTGGAAACATGGCTGTGTTCATGTCTTACATGGGTACCACGAGTGGGTAGCACCTTGTCCATGGCAGTCTGTGTGACTGAACATGATGGTGTCCTCTGCGTGTGTATCCTGTGTCTGTGTGTCTCTGGCGTTTGTATCCTGTGTCTGTGTGTCTCTGGCGTTTGTGCTCATCTTTGCTGCTGGGTGAACCTGCAAACCATGGCTGCTGTCATTAGACAAATGCTGCCGTGGTTCTTACACGTGAGGGAGGGTGGGCAATAAAACCCAGAGTCAGCCAGTGTGATTGCCAGGAGCACAAGAGGTCACCGTGTCCAGTGATGCTCGGATAACTCCCTGCTCCAGTGGGATGAATGTTTTGTTACTTCTGGAATCCTGTGCATCATTAAAAGATTCTGGCTTTAAAAACACAGGGCACAGGGGACAGGCCAAGTGGCAGTTTGAATGCCATCTGATTGGTGTTTCCCCCACCTCCCCTGAAGTTAGGCACTAAAGGCAGAAACACTCCATGATGAAAGGGGGCTCTGTGCAGAGAAAGGAGCTGAGAGAGCATTCAGACCCTCCTTCCAGATCAGACAGCCAGAGGTAAGGCTCATTGACACAGCAGCAGGAACATTGCTTGGAATGTTTCAGTTCATACTGAATATGCTCTAAACCATTCAACTGCCACTCACTGAGAGTTCATGTAAGAATGAAGAAGGTAGCAAAGACTGGGGAAACTGAGACACCCCCAGTCCCATACAACTGCTGGGGAGGTGAGGCTGCTCCAACTTCTGTCACGTGCCCAGCAATTTCTCCCTAGGAGATATTCTGAGAAGATAGAGGAGGAAACATAGGAAAACTCCCTTATTGCTTGAAAAATATCTCTCCTGTCCAAGTTTCAGGCTATACTTTATCACTTCATTCTACAACTTCTCAGGATGCTGGAAGGACCCACAGTGATCCTGACTGGAGTAATTTATTCAGCTCCCTTCAAACTGTTGACAAAATGTCTTTGAGACACAAGAACAACAGATACTCCTGCCCTTGCTTGTGTATTCACTCAGTGGCTCACCGCAACAAAGGGAAGAGGATTGCATCTCTATGACAGGATTGCTTTGATCCAAATTTTGGACTGGCTCCCCCACATTCTTCATGTGCATATAGTTTTCAGTTAATTGTCTATTCTCAGTGTACTTGAAATGAGTTGAGAGCAATTAATTACTTCTGTGAAGTTGCAGAGCTAATGGTAACACCATTAAAATGTTGCTGTATCCAAAGATACAACTAATACAGGAAAAGGAAACTTTAATCACCTCAATTTGTTTTCCCCTTTTTTTAATAGTCCACCAGCAGATTTAGTTGTTCTTCTACCTATCCTCTTCTCTAGACATCGCAATAAGCTGTCTCTGCTCTGACCTCATCGAAATTGCAGTTCAGGTTATTTCCATGACAGCACCTGGTGCCATCACTGGGGTTCCCATGTCCATGCTGCATTGGTGTAGATGCCAGGGCGCAGGGAGCCCACATGTGGGAAGATGAGCATCAGGGAGTGCTGTGGCACCGTGGTCTTTGGGGGATCACAAGGATGCTCATAGGTGTAGCTTGTGTGTCTGGGAATGTGTAGGAGGCAGGCTGCTTTAAACCTGGAGTAAGAGGGTGTAAGACTGATGAAGAACTCACTCATGTCCAAACTGAGAGGTGACTGAATGCTATGCAAGCAGACTGCAGGGATGCCCCTTGGTGCTTGTCTTTAATATGCATCCCCACATCACTGCAAAAAAGGCATTCACTCTAAAATCCTGCAGCAGGGAAGGGAATCTAATAGACTTCTCTTTTGTAAAAAGGGAAGGGAGGCCCACTAGGCTGGGGCTGTCCACAGTGCTGACTGGACTCTTGGGGGAGCATCTACAAGGCTGCCCTTCTGCTTCCCCAGTGTCTCTCCCCGAGGTCATGACTTTTTTAATGCACTAAATGCCTTTAACCCCTAAGGGGATGTTAAAGCATCTAAAGACTAATCTGCAATATAGTGGCAGTGGGTGCTTCAAGCCCTTTTCCTCTCCTGGACTCTGTGTCATAAGGCTTTTAGTAAAAGGCTTTTGTTTCTGGTCATGTCTACAAATTAGTTTATGAGAATTTTAAAATTTCATGTTGTACTAATTTGACTTAATTTCTTCTGAACCTCTAATGTGAATGTGTCTCCCCTAGTCCATCTCCCTCTTCCTTTGCTGTGATACCCAGACACAGCATAGTCAAAAGATTCCAGATCATCTGGCAACACTTAAATTCTAAATGTAACTCAAATTTTTCTGTGCAATCAGAGCTCAAGGACTTGTTCCTGTAAATCAGATTAGTGCTGGCACTACTTTTATGTTACTGATGCATCAATAAAGTGGTGTTGAAATGCCCAGCTAAAAACAGTTCCCTAAAGCACTACAGCATCAATTCTGTTTTGCAAATAACAGAGGTTTGGCACAAAGCAGAGAAAATTAGAAGAAAAAAAAATTAAAATTGAAAAGACAACTGAAAAATCAGGCCGTTTAAGCTAAGGGACTATCTCAAGCAAATCTTAGAAGGCTGCATTTGTACTTTCTCCTTTAGACTTCTGCATATTAGCTTCCCTGGTGTATTCAGTACTTTTGTCTTGCAGAGGTTGGGATGGAGAATGAGGTTGTAGGTAAGACAATTAGCACAATACATTTAATGCAGACCACAGAAATGTTTTCTGCTCAGCTTTGGGGACAGAGATGTGTTGCACTGGCTATGGAAGGGATCTTGGCAGCTGAGGAAGACTGGATCAGCTCTGTGTCTCTCTCCAGTGGGGTTGTGTGTTTGCATTTGCTATCTTAATGTTTATGTCCTGACTGAAAAAAAAGGAGATTGCAAATGAAAGCTTGAGGTAAGTAGGAATTGCAGTACCTAAAGGAATTAGTGCTGAAAAACCCTCATTGCCCCGGGAAGACAGTGATTCTTTCTCAAACTCTTTATTTCAGAGCACTTCGTTCAAGCCAGATAAGAAATGAGGATTGAAATGATGGCTTCACCTCTGGTCAAGTGCAGGCAGTGACTGTGTCTGGAGCCAAGGTCTCTCTGTCTGGACTGCTTCAAGTGCTTCCTAATGCAGCCCTTCTTTGGGATGAAGACAATATTTCACACAGGATCACATGGAGCTATGCTAATTAATTTTTATAGCCCACCAAATATAACCACTGAAATGGCATTTAAAATTCCAGGAGTTAATCCTGGCTGTGTTCCCCCTCCAGCTGTGTCTGTGTGCAGTTTGGCTCATGCCGTGCTGTGCCCCAGGAAGCCTTATGCTGCCTTTCTCTGAAAACAAAACAGTGTGTGCAAGTCCCCAAGCTCTCTGCAGTGCAGCAGAGTCCATCCTGTCCCTTCCCTCCAGGTGGGTGCAGTGTCACCCAGGTTGGAATGAGCTATTCAAGAGGGAGCTCTACAGTAATACATGCTGTATGGGGTTTTGTCCCGGGCTGAAGATTTGTCCATCTCCCTGCGCCAGCAAGGATGACACTCTGCAAAGTGAACACCAGGGCCCCTAGGATCCTCCAGCCCCTTACAAGTCCCCTTTCCATTGCAATTTTGCCACGTATCCACCTGGAAGGAAGGTGGGATAAACCCTATAAAAACCCGGGATGAAACCATAGATGGGCATCACCCAACATCTCTGCAGGAGGCAAGGGCCAGGTGTCTTCCTCTGGTCCCATCCTGGGCAGGTTAGCATAGGCCTGGCCGTGGAGCCGTGAAAACCCCAGCAGGAGCCCGGTGTTGTGCTAAGCAGCTCGCAGGAAAGCCTCAGGCTAGAGGAAAAGCACCTCAGCACTCTCTGCCCGCGAAGCCTGCAGAGAGAGAGTGCGCTGCTCCTGCTTGTCCAGGTCACTGGTGCTTTTACACTGTTAGTGTAAATCACAGCGGTGTTTTCTGCCTTTCCATGTCCAAACCACACCGCTGCAACCTCCGAGGACACCGTGAGACATCCGTGTGTCCTGCCCAGCAGAACCCTCACCTCCGCAGCAGGTGAGGAGCAGCGCTCCCGCACCCCCGCCTCCTGCGCTGGAGAGAGGCAGAGCCCACGGTGCTGCGGCCGAGCCCCCGGGCCGGGCCTTGGAGAGGCGGAGGGCAGAGCCGGCGGGAGGGAAGGTGGGTCCGGAGGGCTGGACCACCACCACCACCACCACCACCACCACCCCCTGCCCGACGTGGGGAGGGGCGGCCCTGGCTCTCCGTGAGTAGCCGTGGCCCCGCCCCGGGGTAGCCGTGCCTGTCGGGGCAGCACCCCCGCCCTCCCCCGGGGCCGTGCGACCCCCGGGCTGTGTGCTGCCGCCCGTGCCCAACCTCCCCGCCCCGCTCCTCTGGCCGATATAGCCCCGGGGGGCTGGCAAGGGCCCGCCCGCTCGCCCCGACGGCTCCCACGCCTCCGTCCCGTCCCCGCCCCGCACAGGGACCCCGCAGCCGGCGGCACCCAGGTGGCTGCCCCCCTGCTTCCCGGCAGATCCCTCTTCTCCTTCCTGGCCCGGCCCGGCTCTTCCCGACATGGCTCTGTCCCTGGCCGGAGAGCCGGTCCCCGGAGACGGCGGAGACTCGCTCGGGATGAGCCCAGCCGGCCTCGCCTCCTACTACCCTTCTTTCCTCCCTGCCGCCCATTACTTCGAGACAGCTCCCGACTTCTTCCAGCCCCTGAAGCCCCTGGGCGGGCTGGTCTCCTCCGAGCCGTCTCTGCCTCCCTTCACTTTCAGCAGGGTCCCCGCTTTTCTGAGCCAGCCTCCCCCACTGCTCACCGACCCTTTCCCCAGCCTTCCTTTGCCCGTCTACACCGGGATGCCGGCCCCCTTCCCTCCCAGTGAGGGCTCGGTCCTCGGGACGGGGGCCCCGGGGTCGCTCTCGCCCTACCCGAGCCCCCCGCACAGGGCTGCCCGCAGCCCGGGGGCAGACGGGGCGGCGGGGCACAGCTACAGGTACCACTTCACCGAGGAGGAGCTCAACGCGGTGCTCTACGGGACACTCCGGAGCAGCCAGTCCACCGGGAGCCTCCACGCCATCTCGGGGCTCCGGGTGTCCCCCGCCAGCTCGGGTAAGGAGAGAGTGGCACAGGGTGACACTGGGCGACAGATCGCTCCTTGCGGCCAGGTGTGCGGGAGGGTTCGGGGACTGTCCTAAACGGGGTGCAGGCAGCCAGGCTCAAGGGGCATCGCCGGGGGCACGTCGGACTTTCTTTCCCTGCGGTTTTCTTGCATTACGAGCCCACACCTGGGAAAACCCAGGGGATGATTAGGGCTGCGGCCTTTGTCGGGGAGGTAGGAGCCGCTCCTGCAGGGCCGGCGCCGCTCTGAAGAAGGTGTTCCTCTCCCGCAGGAGCTGCGGACTCCGCCGCCCCGCTGCTCGACCGGGACTCGCTGCAGCTGCCCGCAGGTAGGGCCCGGACCGGACCGGACCGGACCGGACCGGCCGCGCTGCCCCCGCCCACCCGCGCCGCGCTCAGCCCCCTGTCACCCGCAGGGCTCTCGGTGCTCCGGGTGGCCTACGGGGACGTGTCCCAGCTCGGAGTCTTCTGTACGGACCCAATCCCGAAAGGAGTCCGCTTCGGCCCCTTCCAAGGCAAAGTGGTCAACACGAGCGAGATCAAGACTTACGACGACAACTCGCTGATGTGGGAGGTAGCGGAGGCGCGGTGGGGCTCACCCCGCACCCCCGACGCGGGGCCGGGGCGAGGCTTTCGGCATCCCCTCTACTGCAGCCTGCAAGAGGGGCTCGGCCCAGTGTGGGTGGTGGGACTGGTGAGAGCGGGACGTGTGCGGAAGGGTCGGTCAAACCTGATCCTTTTTTCTCTGCTCTCCAGATCTTTGAATACGGTGGCTTGAGCCACTTTATAGACGGGAAAGGGGCCGCTGGCAACTGGATGTCTCTGGTGAACTGTGCCAGGTTCCCCGAGGAGCAGAATTTGACGGCTATCCAGTGCCAGGGACAAATCTTCTACGAGAGCTGCAAGGAAATCTTCCCGAAGCAGGAGCTGTTGGTGTGGTACGGCGATTGCTACGTGCAATTTCTGGGCATCCCCATCAGCTTGAAGGGCATGGTGGAGGGGAAGAAACCCCCGCAGCACCCCGAAGGTGAGCCTGCCAGCAACTCCTTGGGCGACACTGCCCCTTTATCCCACGGACGTGTGCCTGGATTAGATTCACACGAAGGGAGGTAAAGAAATACAGGCATCACCTTTGTCCAGCTGTTTTACTTTAAAGGCTCCCCAGACCCTGCGATGAGGTGGTGGGTGCCGGTGGTCCCGCAGCCCCGGTGCCTCGGGTGTGCTCGCCATCCCGGGGAGCCGATTCCCGGCCGCCCCTTCCTGCAGCATCCAGCAGCCCGAATCAGCAGCAGCTTCCCCTCAGCTCCGGGGAGACCGGGAGCTGCCGGCAGAGAGGTGCAAGAGGCTCCCCTTTCTTCCTCCGGCAGCCCGCTCCCAGTCCGCGATTCCTCTGGGATTTAAAGTGCTCTTTGGTCTAACGACTGGAAAACATCTGGTGGTCCTGGGCTGAGCTTGCCTCGGCCCCGCAGCGCCGTTGTTCAGGGTCCCGTTCTGGGAGGCTTTTCGGGCTTATTGCAGTTTTGGTCCTGTTTCATCTTACGATTGCACACCTGACTTTCATGTTATTAGCGCTCTCAGTAAATGGGGCAGGCTGAAGTCGTTCCGATTCCGTAATGCCAATATTGCTTGCAAAAGAAATGTCAAATGCACTTAAGCCAGAGTGAGGGGAGGGTAGTTCTATTCGTAATGTACAGAGAGTATGATGTTCTTATAAGCAAAACTCATGTATGGAGAAAACAGATTTGTACCGCTGCTAGAAGAGCTGGAGCAGGGAAGGGGGGGATCGGCCGGGTGCAGCAGAAAAGGAGAGAAGTAAATTGGCATGAAAATTTGGCATGGAAAATTTTGTCCCTGTTGTCTTGAAGTGTCTGATTTAGAGAGATGCTAAATTGCTCATTTCATCTTAAGGCTTAAGCTAAAGGTACCTTTATTAAAGATAGAAAAGGATGTATAAAAGTCTGAAAAATTTCTGGTGTTTTTCCTAAATTCAGCTGTTAAAAATGAATTGAAATACAAAAACCGAAACAAATCAAAAAGCCAAATAAACATGTTGTTTTGTTCGATGGTTTTTTGCTAACGATAGAAAAGGTGTGCAAAATTATTTTTCCTTTTGGGATGATAGGTAAAATTTGCGGACAATTCTTGATAAGCAATATCTCTCAATGGTTCAGTACGGGGAGAAGGTTTTTATGTGGGACTCTGAGTTGTTCTTTCACACGTTTTCTTGCTATTTATGGATATACAAGGCTATTTTTTTGCTGAAGTTAGTAGCTAGACCGAATAATTTTAGCAGACTGTGGGCTTTAGTTTGTTCCCCTCTAAAAAAAACGCAAGGCGGGGGGGGGGGCGGGGGGTTGAGCATTGCGGTCGCTCAGGAGACACGGCACGTATTTTGTTAACGATATTGCCAGCATCCGTTTACAGTCATTGCCCTCTCAGAGACTTAAAATTCCCCGTAGGGGTCCCAGCTCTGACAAGGATGCAGATTTGATCTGAATCCCTTTTGCCGGGGTCTAACGGAGAGGTGGCATTTCCATTCTGCTGTACAGAAGCCGGGGAGAGCTTCAAGTGTGAGCGCTGCGGCAAAGTTTTTGCCTACAAGTACTACCGGGACAAACACCTCAAGTACACCCGCTGCGTGGACCAGGGGGACCGCAAATTTCCTTGTCACCTTTGTGACCGATCCTTTGAAAAAAGAGACAGGCTGAGGATCCATATTCTCCACGTTCACGAGAAGCACAGACCTCACAAGGTGAGCCTGCTCCCGGGTCTCTCCTCAGTCACTGCCTCTTCTGAGGGTACTTAATAAGAAGGTTTTTTGGGGTTTTTTGGTCCAGATAAGACGGCGATAATGTTCCTCCTCCTCCAGTTTCCCAGGCAGTTTCCTGGTGGGACTGCTCAGGAAGAGCTTGTCATGTGCAGAAAAGCTTGGTTAAAGAAATGTGATGGATTTACATTGGGAAAATAAACCTCACACACCCAGTGAGAGTTTAAAAGAAACAAGAGTTTCTCCTGGGCTTTTTGGATGTTTGCATAGGAGTGTTGCTCCTTTTCTTATACGGTGTGGGGTTAACTTGTGTTTAAAAGCACTTGGCTTGTCCAGAATCAGGGGAGAGATGTCTCATGTCTGCTTCCCACACCCCACCCTTCGGTCGGAGTACTGACCACAGTTTTATCTCTGTGTTGGACCAATCAGGGTTTAAAAGTTTTACAGTGTGAAGCAGATTTTCAATTAATGAAAGCAAATCTTCGAGATGCTTTACTCATCTCCACTTAACACCTTGCTTCTACACCAGTTTTCTTTAGCAGCACCGGGAATGGAAAATTCAGACTTTTTCTAAAACCTTGGGAAGGGCAAGTTCTAGTGCTTGAAATGGCACAGTTAAATCAGTCCTCAGAATTATCCAAATACCTATTTTGTACATCATCCTACAATGTGTATTTTTTCAGAAAAATATTTTATAACTATATAAATACTTTCAGAAAATTATAAATATTTTATAACTATATTACAATGTCAGAATATATGCATGGAATTAGTAACAGATAAAAATATTCCATGAAATATGAGGTATTAAATACTATGCAATTCCTTTCCTTTACCTTGCCTTGGTAAATTTAAGATTATTTTATTCTTTGGTTAGTTTATCTTTTAGGGAAAACATTAAAACTGGGGCTAGATTTATGCATCTATTTTAAAGTAATTTTACAGAAATTTTCAGATTTTTATTACTGAAAATCAATATTGTCTGCTCTGAATAATCATTTTTTTATTTAAACAATTTTAACACAAATTATTCGAAATTTTACATGGTTTTAATACACATGTACATATGGAGGCAAACCTGTTCTTAAAACCAGACTAAACTTCTGGGTATTTCAATTCACTGCAGCTTAAAATTAGTATTGTGTTTACACATAAATATACAAACGCATGTGTGTATCTAGATTACATGTAAGAAATGTGCACATCATCCACATACTTATTTTTTCCTTTTAAGTATGCAGTGACATGCTTCCTTTTAACTCTATTCCTTTTTGTTTGTTTGTTTGTTTCCCAGTGCTCTGTATGTGGGAAGAGTTTTTCTCAATCCTCCAGCCTGAACAAGCACATGAGGGTTCACTCTGGGGAGCGCCCCTACAAATGTGTCTACTGCAACAAGGTAAGGCAAAGCCCTGCCCCATCCCTCCCTCTGCTGTGCTTTGTTTCTTCTCTGTTTTCTTTCAAGGAAATGCTTTGTATTTAACTGGTAACCAGACAAGTGGGTGTATATTCTGGGCAGTTGTGAGGTAAGGTGTCAGGACTGGATGAGACTGAAGAAACAGGTTCTGGTCTCCCTCTGACATGGAATTTGTGGTACTTACCACCAGCTCAGTGATCTGCTGCAGAAATAAGGTCTGGGGGAGCTTGAGAGCATTTAAAATACCATCCAAACCATACAGCTAGATCCAGTATCCCACTTTTTCATCAGATAGGTAATTTTTGGTGTTGAAGACACTGCTTCTGGACTGCAGTAAACAGATTTGGTCTATGAACTGAACCGTCTCAATATGAATTTGTACATGCTTACCTTGAAATATCAGGGCTGTTGATGGGCGGATGGCCATGGGAGTGTCACTTAAAAAAGAGCACAATACAGTCCTGATCAAAGGACTGTGTTCTGCTGTTACTGCCCATCACAGAAGGGATGTTTCAGGTGAGCTCTCCATGTGAAAGTGCTGGCAGCTCTCACAGCAGTCAGCATGTGGCTGACTGGCAGCTGGAGGATGAATATTGGTAGGGCTCCAGGTGCTGTGGAGTGTCCATGCAATGCAGAAGCCCTATGAGCAATGGTACCCTGCTCCTGATTCTGTAGAGAGAGAAGTTTTGTTTATGACTGGCTGGACTAACACAAAGCTGAAATGTCCTGTTGTAAAGAGTCTCAGAGGAAACTCCTTTTGGCTATTGTAATTTTTTTGTCTCCCCATGATCCTGAACATACTTGTTTGAAGGGATTAGGATGGAATATCATCCTTAATTTTCTGATCACTAAAGGAGGTAGCAGAGCTTTATAGGTTGCTCTGTAAAGAGATCTCCAGGGACAATAGACCAGTCTCCAGTCACTTCTGGTTGCACTGTTGTGGACTGGATTGTTGTGGACTATTAGTCCTCAGGCTGCAGGATGCAGCTATTCCAGGACATAGCCATCATTTCTGAGGCTGAAAAAACAGGGTCTACTTTAATGAATCCCCACTGGCTCCTCGTATGAAATTATGATTTTTTCTTTTCCACCTCTAGCAGTGCCTTTGCTTTTCCAGCTGCTTTGCTGGAAATCAATGGTCACTTATTTCAGGAACATTGTGAGATTAAAGGAACAATGCTGGGTCAACATCACCGTTCTCTTCCCAAAACATATTTTTGCCCTTGATATACACCTCCAAGGACTTACATATGGGAGTCTGTGATCTTTTTGTACTCTAAGGTTGCTAGTGAAAGGGTAGCTAAGATGTACTGCTGTTTGCTGTGAAAACTTATTAGAGGGCATTTATTTTGTGTGGTCAGTGAAGGGCCTGAAGTTGTGGCTCTCTGGATAAGACAAAGTGGGGAAAACTTGGGCAACTTTACAACATTGCTGTTCAAATTTTAATTTTGTCCCCAAATTTTAGTTTTATCCCCAAATAGAGGAGAAGTCTTTGACTTTGCTACCTAAATGTATTAGTGGTAGGGGAACAGGCTGGAGACTCTGCCTGCAGAAAGAGTATGATGGAGCAGGGAAAATGAACCTGTAAATTATGGATGGTTGACTGCATGGATGAATTTTAGCAGCTGACTTCCAAGACAGTCAAAGGGTTTAACTTCAAAAACTGGAAGGAAAGCCTGCACTGTGTTTCCCAAACATAAAGGAGCTGTAAAGCTAATTAGGGCAGTATTGACTTCCTCCCTGTGTCATATAGAACGTATTTACGGGTGTCTTTGGTCAGAAATCTTTCTCTGAGCTTCATCTATCTCCATGGACTCAGACACAGCTGTATAGCAGTAGCTGTTGCATTCGATTCCTCGTTGGTGGGAGTTTTCAGTAATTTTTTCCACTTACCTGAGGATGTGAGCTATTTCAGGACTTAATTTTCAGGGTAATGTGCTTCTGATGGGGTCTGGGTTAGCTGAAGGTGGGAATCGCACACGTGAAAGCAAATTATTTCCTGCAACTCCATCTCCTTTCCGATGATCCCCGCTCTTTCAGGCATTCACAGCATCCAGCATCCTGCGCACTCACATCCGCCAGCACTCGGGGGAGAAGCCCTTCAAGTGCAAGCACTGTGGCAAAGCCTTCGCCTCGCACGCCGCCCACGACAGCCACGTGCGGCGCACGCACAGCAAGGACAAGGGCTGCACGTGCTCCGTGTGCGGCCAGCACTTCCCCGAGCAGGAGGATTGCAACTTCCACATGAAGATCCACGCTGCTCATTAGTCGGGAGCCCTGCGGACGTGTCCCGGAGTGGCTCACGTGTGTATGGGATCTGTGTGTATCTGAGCGTGCGTGGCTGTGTGCGCAGCGCAGGAGGTGACACCTGCAGTGGCTCTTGGGGTAGATCTGGTCTCTGGACCTGGGGCACATGAGTGAGCACAGGGAACAGGGTACACCCTGATGCCGCTCTCCCTCCCCTCCCATACCCTAATCTCTAAAGGCAGGAGGGAATTCTACATCCCCAAACCCCTTTGTTCACAAATATCACTGTGAGGAGTGTTTCTGGGTCTCTAATGCCTGTGGGCTGCCTGGTGCAGTCTGTATCAAAGTTTGTGCGTGGGATGTTTTTATCAGGTGCATTTCTCAAAGCTGATTTAACCTGTTTGTGTTGTTTAGACACATGACCACAGGTAAATGGTCTTCTTACCCTTAACCTTTCTTTTAGTGATGTTTTATTTAAATACAAACTTCCTCAGAGATACTGACTGCTGGACCAACAGAGAGCTACTTTAAATAATTCAGTTGCTGGGAGACAGAGCTCCAGGACTGTGAGAGCAACTCTTCCAGAAGTGCAGGATGCTGGTTAACCGAGAGGGAGAGGTAATGGGATGCGGTAAGATACATATGCAGGCCTGATAATCCCAGCTACCAGAGACAGTGGAGGTTGGTTTTGTCTTCTCAAAAGTTTGGAGGGCCAAGCTCTCATCAGTGAGCCATTGGGTGGATAAAATGAGCAGTCCAGTGGCCTCACAGAGGTGTTTCATTGTGGACTCAGAGCAGGCCAGGAGGAAGCACAATCCCAGCAGTGGGCTCTTCTTTCTGAACTTCTCTGGTCCTGGTCAGGTGAATCTTTGCAGTGAACCCTGATATGAAAGGTGGACCCCTCTGCTTCCTCCTGGCTTTTTGTTGGATGACTGTTCTAGTGGCACTCCCTTCCTTTGCTCAAAATATAAGACTTGAAGTATCAAATAAGTGATATCAGGACACCTCAGTACCTAGAACTCTGCACATGAAATTCCTTCCCCAGCCTGCAGGAAAGGTTTTGCTTCCATGGGAGGACTAGAAAGTGTCATCCTCCCTGTCTCTCTGACCATACAAGCAAAGCAGGAGTGATTTGTGCAGGTTTATGTGCTTTCAAAATTAAGAATTCTTAAGAAAGTGGCATTCCATATCAATGTGAAATCTGAACTTAGGAGGCTTAACAAAAAGCCTGTGCCGAAGAACTGCTCAGAATAGGGAGTGCTGTAATTGGTATAGAAGTTTTTATTATCACTAAGTGACCGCCGGGACTGGAGGAGGCTGTGAACATGACAGGGCTCACTGTGTCAGAGGGAATGTGTGTTGCATCCAGGAGGAATAATGGAATTCCTTTCTGTAGCTAGTTGATACACACAGGTTTTCAGTTCAGTTTTACTGGGTTGACAGAATTCTCTTTGAAGTATCCTAGATCAGCTATGATTAACAAGAATACTGTACAAAAACCAAAGTTTTTATTTTGTGTCAACTTTACAGTCTCTTTAAATACAGCATAGAAATACAAAAAATGTTGCTTCTACATATAATTATATTGTGCTGATACTGTATCCTTGAATGTATTGATTTGCACTATTTTTATAATTTTTTTGTATCTTAAGTTGCTCTGTTCTCATTGTTTTCATGAAAAAAATATTTTTTAGATATTTATTGAATCACTTAGTGGTAAACAAAATACTGAGTCCCAACGCTAGGCAGTATCTGAAATAAGCAAGTCCATTTGTATTGTAAGTTTATACATGTACATTTTAGGGTAGAATGAAAATCATGCTCTGATTACTGGGGTTTTTTCTTATTTTAATACCAAATATTACTATAATACAGCAGGCTAACTTTTTTACACATTGAAGGCTGAATCCCTGCCCCCTAAATAGGTAAAATTCACTCCTGAACAGAAAATTATGACAGTACTTATGTGCACAAACCATGCTGTAGAACAGATAGGGGAACTGAACCTTTGTTCCAGCTGCCTGCTGTTAGGAGGATAGATACAAGCATACAAAATCCTGGCCAACACATACAAGAATTATGTGTGTGAAGTTTTTATTAATTTGGCCTCTTAAAAAAAAAAAAATGAGGATTTGGGGAAATTAACTACCTACTAATGAAGAAAATGTTATGGCTAGGAATAGCATTGAAGTAATGTGAAATACCTGGTTAACTTCCCATGCAGGTAACATCTTTTTTTGTTCTGAATTCAAATGGTGCCTCTGTAGTGCTCTTGTGTGCATTTTCTTTTTCTTGAAAAAACCTCAGATGTCTTGTACTAAATTATTTGCACCTTTTTATAATATTTGATGTGCTGTCTGTAAAGGAGTATGTGAAGGGTTGTACTCGTGATTGAGGGTACTGGATGGCTTGCACATTAAAACTGTACGTGTAAGTTTTGGTGATAATTATTGTGAAGTAAACCACACCATGAAAAGCCAGTGTCCATAAAGGAGAAAGGAGTCCTGCAACTTTATTTGAATAAAGGGAGAGAGGGCCACAGAAGCTGTAGTCAAACTGTCTGAGTTCTGTAACAAACTTGCAGCTTGAGGTTGATAGAGACATTAAGACACATCTCAAAGACATTACCACCCATTTTTCCTAAAGACCCTCAACCATCGAGTTGTTTGTAAAGTCATTAGCACCCATATTTCCTATTATTATTACATTTACATTCATACAAATAATGAAAATAAATTTTTGGAGGTCACAGTATACTAATGGGCTGTGCTAAATGGTTTTGGGCCAGATGCACAGAGCTATGTATTTGAGGTACTAGCAAGTGGATGAAGGATGTTTTCTGTGTCATTTGTAAGCCATTACAGAATCAAACTGTTGCTTTTTGGGAATTCTAGTCCTTGTCCTGCTGGGCAGCAGCTGACTGCACAAGAAGTCAAAGGCACCCAGTGTCTTGATGGATTTTGGATTGAAGTGTCCCAGCAGTTCATGAAAGCTGAGGCCATTCAGCTCTGGACTGAGTTCACTCCCACTTGCAAGCAAGATGATGGATCCAGATTGAGCACTAAAGAAAGGAATTAAACTACCTTGTAGCATTTAACTGCCCTATGGAGTCATCCTCTCCCTTTTGAATAGCAAGTCCCAGCTGTGCTGGGGCTGGGGACAGTGAGGATGGCACTTGGCTCTGCACACTTCACAGCAGGGTGGGGAGAAATGGATAAGGAGGGAGGTTATGCTGAGCCGCCTGCCAGACCACTGCAGGTTTTAGTTTTCTGAAACGAAAATGTACTGATTGTTGGAGCAAAGGGATTTCTGTTCTTTCCAGATGGGTTTAGGAGAGATTAGGGAATCCTCCTGTGGTGTACCTGTACCCTATGTATGTCCAGTGGGCTGAGGTTTTCTCCCCTGAGGATTTGCACATTTGCTTGCTTCTTTTGTGACTGTGCTCTCAGCAGCTGAGTGAATGTGTGCAGCTCCAGCCAGCCCAGCCAGCAGTGGGATTTTGGCCATTTATACACTCAGATAAGAAGGGGGAAGACAGAGGGGGCTTGTGTGCATGCTGAGCATTTTTTATCTGGCAGGTTCCCAGAACTGGACTGCACAGAAGGACATGTGCATGAAGGAGGCTGCACTGCAAGGTCAGCAGGAAAAAGAATATTCGTGGCCATGTGTAAAGGCTTAGACCTTGTGCTGGTCAGCCCTGTCTGCCAGGTCTGTCCTGAGCAGGCACTGTAGTGCTCCATGCTGCTGCAGCTATTTCTGAGCTGAGGCAGCAGAAAGGACATCCCTGCAGCTCTCAGGAGGATGGGCTGTGGCTTTACACCCTGTACTAAATCCATCTCTTCCATTTCTTGTCATCTTCAAATATAGGGCAGGAGTGTCATTTTCCGTGGCAGTAACAATACAGTGATACAGTATGTGTAATAGGTACCCATGTTTCTCACTTAACTGGCTGTGGGGTGGTGTCCCTGTTCACTGCATTCATTAAGGCAAAGGATGTGTGTGCACCCTGGCTCTTCCTTTAACTCGGACTAAAAATGGTCCTGCCAAAGGGAGCAGCAAGACAAGGCCCTGGGACTAATCAGTCCTGCAAGACACTAGCTTTTAAGTATTCTGCATTAACTCTGTCAGAGTTTGTTAAATGTTAATGGAAAGTGATCTAAATAGAAACCAGAGTTTGAGGGCAATCAACTCTTTTGTGAGAAGAGAGGGGTGCAGGGAGAGAGACTGAGACTAACTCCTCAAATTCTCCTCCTGGGGAAAGGACAATGGGGAGACAAAAAAAAAAAAAAAAAAAAGGTGGTCCCAGAGCTCAGTCTTGCAAGTGTGAGAGAACAAAAGGCCTGGCCACTGACATCTGCTGCCTCTAGCATCCCCTGCATATTCCTGTTTTTCAAGCACCTGGTTCCTAGCCCCTGCTGTCCCAGTCCCTGTCCTGCTGCTCTCTGGAGAACAGGGAGGTGGTTAACTAATGAAGGAAGGTGAAAAGCAGCAAGGAGCTTAATGAATTTAAGCTAATGCCACAAACAAATATTGGTCAGTGCCAAATTGTCCATTAAACAAGAGAGATCATTCATCAGAGGAGCCCTGACTGGCTGTCCCCTCCTTAAGAAAGCCATTCCTTGGGTCCCCAGTTTCCTACAGGCCTTTGCAGCAAGTGCAGGTGCTTGTTTCACCCCTACAGACACAGATACAGTCACTGTCATCTTCACTTCCATTTCTCTCCTGATGCACATGCCCTTGCACATTCTCCCTTCTGTCTCTCCTTAGCACACGTAGAACAGGACCTTGGGCACATGAGTGGTGTGAGTCTCTGTCTTTGCTCTCTTCTTTTGCTCTTTTTCTTAGGTGAAACACGTCCAGGCTTTCAGTCTGTGTTTGTATGGCATTTGACTCAAGCTTTAAAGAGGCTTCATCTCCACCCGTGAGTGCCTTTTCTGAAAAGCTTGCCCCTTCCACACTTCCTGGCGTTGGATGTTGACGACCAGGGCTATGCAGCAGCACCAGAGGAGAGTCACAGCACCTCTGCCTGTCCTGCAGTGGGACTGAGTGACTCTATTTGTTCTCCATCCCTTGTTGCAGGGGCTGTCCTGAAACCCCAGCTCATCTCCACTGCAGCAGTGGCAAACCAGACCTAAACTCACAGGACTAATCTTTGTCACAGGAGTAACCTCTGGCTGGCCCAGCAATTCAGTAGTGTAGAGAGCAATTTTGAATGCTGCGGTGTGAGAATGACACACAGTCCTGCAAACCACAGGTGTTATCAGCCTGCAGAGTAGCAGTGAGAAAATGCAATCCTCCCACTTTGACTGCAGGACTTGAGCAGAGCTGGTAGGAGATACCTTAGTAATAAACAGAAATGCAGGAGCAAAGAGAGCCTCCACTGGGAATGAAGGAAGGAGAAAGAGATTATACTTGGATTATACTGGCCAAAAAGTGCAATTCACTGAAGTGAAATCAAGTGGTGAGGCTCATGCTTCCTCGAGAGTAAGGGTAAGCCCATCCTCTAGCTAAATCTAAGTGGTGTTAGTGGTATTCCCTCTGGAGCTGCAGAGGGTCAGTACAGTGGTGATGGGGATGTGTGAAAACTCACTTCCCAGAGAAATTTTGCTTTCCCACAAGTGCCCCCAGTGCAGTGGCCAGGGCTGCCTCAGCAGTGGTGCTGAGGGCCAGCTGAGGGATTACCTGTATTGATTCTCTGATAGATGTCAAGGTGGAGGGAAAGACTACTCTGCCACAAGCTTGGAGCTCTTAGCTGAGCAGAAGCATAAACACCCCATTAAAGGTTTCATTCAATAGCAATCTTTACTGAAGTAAATGGACAACAGCCATCCCCCCTGCCCCCATCCCCTAATGTGAGAGCCATTACGGAGCAGGAAGGCAGCACACAGGAATGTGTATTTCTGTAGTATCAGTTTCACCAATAGACTCTTTTAAAGAAAAGTGGATTTGATTTTCATTTTTTTTTTGTCAGAGTTGTGAAAATGCACATGAAAAAACCCAAGGGAAATACATTATTTTTCTTGAGCCTCCCCCCAGAGCTTGATGTATGGCTGTTTCCCACTGATGTACCCATCAGTCAGCAGAGTGAGAACCTGGGCTGGCAGCATCCTGCTCCTGCTGCTCCTGGGGATGGTCATGACAGGAGCAGGAAGTGCTGGAGATGGCAGTGCTGAAGGATGCTGGAGAGATTGGGGGCTTTCCCATCCATGAGCCATGTGCAGTGCTGGAAGAGAGACAGATGGGCCCCTGGAGGGCAGGATTTTACTCTCCTGGTGTGGCTGGAGCCTTCTTGAAAGCTTCTTTCCTCATGCTGGCAGGGAAAGAAGGCTTCACACCATGGCTCTGAAGGCGGCAGTGAACCCAAACATGTCCCTGCTGGGCACCTTTGCTCCACACATTGTAACGAGGCTGATTCAGAAATTTGCTAGACAAAACCAGTTTTCCTCTCTCAACTTTGGTGGACCTTCAGTCAAGAGTAGTATGAAGCCTTGTATGGATATTAATATACTTATCACAGTAGGCTTCTATTCAACTCATGCCTCTTCTGACCTCTTTCTCTTTGTTTCAGAGCAGAAGAGATCACACACACAGTCAATGCAATACACACAAAACAAAATTCAGCATGAAAAAATGTGCCATCAAAAGGGAAAAATCCTGGATAAGAGACATGTGGTTATTTGCTCAAGCATCTGGGTTCTTTACTCATCCCCCTCCCCAGGCCCCTTCCCAAGGGTGTCCTCAGCCTTATGTTTTGGGGATTTGAGAAACAAGGTTTGGAGATGCACCGCTACAGGTAGACTGGTTTTTTGAGTTTCTTTCCATCAAATAGAGAGTTTAAATGCCAGATCTGCAGGCAGGGAGGCAACCTCAGAGAAAATCAGCCTGATCTTACCTCCTCATTGGGAAGGTCCCTGAATTTAGGGCTTTTAAATTCTTTTTCTATTTCTCCGCTGATGTAACACTGCTTTCAGAGTGTTAACATAGTTTGTTTCTATATATTGGATTTTTTAACTAGTTTGAGTAACTGGCCGAATCTGTTCAGATGGTCTGTCTATCCCAGTTTAGTTGTTGATGGTTTTGTAAGTGTAAGACATGATCAGCAGGGTCTGGCATGACAAAAACATTCTTCCTTTATGGCTTTCATTGCTTTTGTCTCCTGGGAGCTGTTTTGGCCAGGATGTTGTTATGACAAAGAAAAGTTCTATAGGAGAGCTAAAGGAGAACAGTTGTCCTTCTGAATAAGAGAAAACAATTTAATTTTGCAGAAAATCAGAAGAGAAGGAAACTAAAGTGGTTCTTAGCATTAAAAACCTCTCCCAAAATCAGTGCAGCTTTTTGGTCTGCGATGCTTTTCTTTAACTATGTCTGTCTGGTAGATGGATCAATTTTTTTTTCTAGCAGTGATAAGGAAATTAAAACTATTTTAAAACTTTAAAAAATTATCTTTGCATTTTCTTCAATCTATGTCTTTGGGAATCATTCTCCCAGAAGCAAATTTTCATAAGGTTAGTACAATGGCAAGTTCCCTATAATGTATTGTGATGGTCAAAGGTGATGCATATTGTATTCTGTTCTTTTGATCTTTGTCATAGGAGAACTCTCACTTATTTCCATAGTACTTATGACACAAAGTATTAAAGTTGTAAGATAATAATAAGTTAAAGTAGAAGAGTTAAAATCAAAATGATGTATTCTGGATTATGAGGTTCTGTTTTACGTAACTGTGTAGTTATACGGATAACCCCCTCCTCTACACTGTGTAGGCATTTTCCAAGTGTATTCACCATTCTTAACAGAATATTATTGACTTTTTGATTTTACTTGTGTGTGTATATGCATACACATATATGTGTGCATTTGTGTACATATAGGTATGCTCATACATGTGTATAATGTTAAAACTAGAAAAGTCAAGCAATACTGAATATTCAAGTAAACTGAATAATAGAATTAATAACTATCCACTCTCAGTTTCATTTCTACTTTGGATGGCATTCATGTTGCAAAAGAGTGATTTTGCTAAGGAGCTGCTTTTCAAGAAGTTCCATGACATTCAAACCAGGTACTCAACACCATCAACTTTTTTCCAGCCCTGAGATGTGGATGAGCAGAAAACTTTCCAGCAGCAGCAGACGGCAGTCACTCTTGTCCTTCTGCTGTTGGCAGTGTGGTTCCCTTGGGCCCAGTGGGATAATGCTTCATACCTTTTCCAGACTTTATGTCACGTATATATTTGACATCCCTTGCATATCTGTTTTTTACATTCCCTAAATCCTCCAGTAAAAAAAGAGCTGACGGTTCCCAGCTGAAGTGATAAATCCTTTGAAGCAGCTTTGCTGGTAATACCTTTTTAGCATCTGCTTTTGTGGAAGCTGGTCTACTATGTTACTATATTGGTATTGATCTGTGCTCTGTAGGTCCGTATTTGTCAAGCTTTCAAAGACATATTATCAAAGATTTCTACATGAGAGAGTAATTAAAGGTTAGCCTCATAAATAGTTATAGCACCCAAGGCCAAAGGGGAGTTTTTACAGTGACTAGAAACTCTGGAGAAGTTTAAGCTGCCGTAGTTTGTCCCTTGGCAGCAGCTCGGTGATGTGGTGGCTGGGGCAGCACTGTGGTGGGCTCAGCAGGGCACTGATGAGAACAGGGACAGCTCTGCCTCTGCTCAGCCTTTCTGCATGTACAGTCCCACAGGACCACTTGCCATCTCTTCTTGCTTTTGGGCAGATCCCTTCCTCAGCCAGCACCCAGCATCAAGTGTTGTCCCCTGGGGGGCTGTGAGGAAGAGCTTTTAACCCTCTGTTGTAGCTCCCTGCCCATCTCCTCACCTGCCAGCAGACAGTTTAAACTTACTTTCCTTCAGCATCACTGTCCCTTTTCTCTTCACTGCTTGTCATCACTTGCAGGGTATGAAGGAGAAGAAAATTAAGCAATTACACGGTTTAGTGGGTTAATGTATGGCACCAGAAGGAGGACAAATATTTTACAAATTCAACCCATCTCTCCTTTGATAAACATGACATTTAAAGGTGTCAATGCTCCGGGCAGTCAGCTCAGTTAACTACCTTCAGAGTGGTAAGGAGGTCTTTTAGTACTATTCATCACCTTAAAGACTGTGCTCTTCACACACAGTTTCATGAGTTTGGATTATTTTGCATAAATCTGAAAGAAATTAAGAGGTTGCTTTTTTCTTTTTTTTCCCCCCTAAACATCCAGAAGACTATTGCAAGCTTTCACCTGTTTTCATCTACTTAGATGGAAGTATATAAAGAAGTTTATTGGGTTTTTTTATAACCACGATCATTAAAGATTCTATCACAATCAAATATTTAATTTCCCAAAAGAAATAGCATGTGTATGCAGTGTATCTGTTAATTCGTTTTGTGTTTGATGCAGTTGGTGGTAAAATATTCAATTAACTTAGAATTGCAAATGAGAATCTGTCAGATATTGTCTTTTGTGACTAGCCATCTAAAACAGGGAACAACATTTCTGAATCATCTTGAGGAATTAGAATCTCAGCAGGACTTGACTTGCTGAGGTGTGGGATGAAAACTCTCGATTTTTCTAACACATTCTTTTCTATCAGGAAAACAGCAGGCTTTGTTGGACGTTGTTTTCAAATCTCTAGTGTGCATTTGCAATGGAAGCAACTCCAGGTAAAGGATATTTCTAATATTTAAACACCACATCCTTTGGAAGCATCACTTGGGAAGGGAGTAGCATTCTTTCACAATCTATTAATATGTTTAATAGGAAAATGCTGACTTCCTTAACTGCTGCTTGAGAGGAGAAAGACAGATATCACAGACACAGTCAGGACAAATTAATGGTGGTGGGCACATGGTTTTCAGATAGATACAGGGGTTTGATGCTCAGCTTCCCTCAGGGCCAGTAGATTATGTGTCTGTGAGGCAAATTATTGTGTATGAGAATAAAAAACCCCTCTGTTGCGAGACTTGTCCTGCTGATTGATGGGAGAGCATGGTAAAATCAAATTTACCAATGAATGTCACTTCAGAATCAACAAAGCTGATAGGAATGTAGCCAGCAGCAACATTAATTTCTTTAGGAATGGGTTTCCTCCCCTCCTCCTGGGGGCTTATTGCCTGCACTAATAGGGCCTTGGGCCTTTTCCTGATAGATGCCTGAATGTAAGGCAGCAGATTTTAGGATAATAATGACAATGATTCTGAAAATGGCCCTCTCTGTAGCCTAAAGCTAGCAATGGGGAGTGTGAAAGCATCTTGGCACAGGCAGGCACAGCACTTTCCTCCCTTCCTGCTGTGAGATTATCTCCACCCTCAGGAGTTTAACCTGCTATGAGGAACAACCTTCTTTGACTTGCTCTGTTCTGACACTGGAATTGTCATGTAGGGGTATTTTAAAATGTCCCTATTGATTTCACTACAATGGCTCCTTTGCAATACAATTACCCCAGTCCTGGAGTTTTTGCCCCAGCTGAGCTGGTCTAGGCTGCACCAGCAGTGTAGAGCAGGCTCTGGTCTAGGCTGATCTCTTCCCAGCCTCTTCCTTGCTGATTTCTGAGTGTCCCTTTTCCCCAAGGCACTGTTACAGCAGCAGGACAAGGTGGGAGCCTGCAGCAGAGGGAAGTATTGGAGCTATTCTGATGACCTCATGGTACTCAGTGGTTTCTCTGCTGGAAGAGGGCTTTCTCGAGAAACTTAAAGTGGGAGCAGGGCTGATTGTCCCTGGAAGAAAACTGGGGAAACTAGAGTAGTTATATTTTAATATCCCAGTGTAATGTCAATTCACGCTTTTTGTCCTTAGATCTTCGTAGGCTTGTGTAAAGACAGATGAGGATAGCAGTTCTTGTTTTCTGAATAGGGGAAAAGAAAAAGAGCCACACATTATTTAAATTATTTTCTTTGCACTGCAGAGACCGATGCCCAAAGTAGAGCCCAAATCCATGTTAATGGACCTAAAAAACAATTACTATACAGAAGGGAGATACAAACATGAACTTCCCACAGCCAGCTTTGCTTCCTTCTCCCATCTTGTCATGCCTGGAAGGGAGCTGCAGCAGCACTTGTCATCTGCACAGCCTGCTGGGGACCAGCCTCTGCTTTGAGTGCTCTTCAACACAGCTCCATGCTCTCTTCAGGGCTCTGCGTGCTCCTGGCAGGGTATGGAGGGTGTGTGGGGAAAGAGCAATACAGAAACAATGTCGCCCGTGCAAGTGAGCTATTCTAAATCGCAGTCTTAACCAGCAGATTAACACATTTGTAGCCACTGTTTACTATTTCTTCATTGACTCAGTCCGAAGAATTAGAAGCGTTCCTCTTGAACGTTTTGGTGTGTTAGTGTTTCACAGGTCCGTGTCTTTGTCCTGCTCCAAATACCTTCTTAATCCCATTGATTCCAGTCCTTTTGACTTTCCATGGGCAGAGCGGGCACTTGCATCCCTAATGATGCCCTTTGCTGGAACACTGCATAAATTCCTCTGTAACCATGCTCAGAAACCCCTCTAATAATTGCTTAGATGATGTGTCTCCTTCAAATGGAATTCATCAGTGTAGGGCATCCAACCCCACTGCAGCTGGTGCTCTAGTAGATGTTCTGAATATCCCAGTCAGGTTGCTTTCAGTTGCATGTCTGCATCTCTTAAATGAAGTTATTTTTCATAGGATTTTCGGTATATTTGGAATTTCCTTCTCCTGCATTTCTGAATTTTCTTTTGCACAAATTCTCTTCTTGGAGATGAAGTCCTTTGTTATTTTAAATAGTGAACAAATTGACACAACTTCGTAGCTACTTAAACTTTCAAGATTATTATTAGCACATATATGGGAAAGGAACCGAGAAAGATACAATTTTTAGAAGAAAGTCAGATGTATGGATTACTTGATTAAAACCTTGCTGCCTGCTGTGCCAATTATGATGCTTAGAATTTGCTCCTTTATTAACAAGTTCTTAAAAAAGAAAAAAACTCAAAACAACACCAAGCCCGAATATTTATGTTGAAATTCTTATTGTCTGTTGCACCTCTTATTTTGCCAATAATATTCAGTGTTTGCTCTGCATATGACCTCACTCTCAGCGCCCTGATGGAGAGACAGTTGAATAACTTCCAGGGCAAAAACACTTTCTTGAGTTAAGTTTTTTCTCCACCTCAGCCACAGAAAGCAGAAAATATTAGGAAAATACTGATAATTAGAAAAATATGGAAAAATATTCTACCATATTGAAGAATTTATCTCTGTGTAAACATAAGTTTGTATGTGTATTTAGAAAGGCATGTTGAAATTAAGACAGTCAAAATGTATAAGCCATAATGAGAATGTTACATATTATCAGGTTTTCAGTTTACCAAAGCTGCACAAAATACACAAGATTTTGTGTTACTTGATTTAGAAGCCTAAACTTGCAATAACAGGGTAATAAATCACGTGCCAGAAGTGAAACCCAAAGTGAAATGAGCCATTGCACTTTCCTTTGTGTTTTGCAGTGCGCAGGATTTACTTTGCTAAATAGGTACATTGATAGCTTTTAATAAATAGCTTCATATATATGAATCGACAGCACGAAAGGTAATGTGAACACATTAATTTTCAGTCATGTTATATTTGTAAGGAAGTATAAATCAAACTTAATAAAACTGTGATACCAATGCCTGTTAAGGTGCTGTAGCCAGAGTTCAGACTGCCACTCTGATTTTATTAATTTTCATCAGTTTGACTGACTGTTTTGGTTCGTGATATTTTTTCTATCAGCAAGTCAAGGAAACTATCTCTTAATGTCCAACATTTGTCAGACAGTGAAGGTTTCTTTTTGGATAAAAGCACAGCTTTGAGGGTTAAATCTTAGAACTGGTTCTCCGTGTCAGGACTTCCCAATGTCTGTGAAATTTTCCTTGGAATTTTCATGGATCAGCACAGAACTGAGAGATCTCCACATCGGAAAATTTTCCTCCACTTCTTTTGAAGAAGTATAGTACTCCACTATGGCACTTAAGAAATTTTGTTTCCTCTGGTCTTGCCATCTTTTATCTAAGGAACAGGACAAATACTTCCAGGTTACAGAGGATCAAATTGTTTTTCTCTGATATAGGAAATCCCAAAGGAAAAAAAAAAAAAGCTGCTTTGCAAAGAATTCCCATGGGGGATCCCAGAATGAAAGAGCTGAAGCTTTTTGTGGTCTTTTTAAAATTCACTTCATGGTTTTGAGGTTGGGGGTTTTGTTTTGCATTGGTAGTGGGTTTTCTAGACCACAGATGTCCTTGGCCACTCCTCATCAATAAACTGTTACAAAGGCCCTGCTGTACTTTGCCACAATGTCTGGAAGCCAAGAAAAAAAAAAAAAAAAGAAGAAAAAAAAAAGGAACCCAAAGAGATGGAAAAAACATTTCCTCCTATGAAGGCTTCTTACTAGAAATTGATTTCTTGATTTTTTTAAAATGCCCGTTAACATAAATATACTCCCATTACACCTCAGGTTTCAAAAAGTTAGAACATATATGAGTGACATCTGTAAGTATATCTGCATGGAACATATGTGCCCTTTTCAGTGATTTTATTGAACATATCTCATGCTAAGAAGTGTGACCTTGAGATGTTTTTGTTTCCGTAAACTCAGCCTGGTTAGAAATCTTCCATTAATGTCCTAGAATGAAAGCTATAGCTCAGACTCCTGGGATGAATTTCACTGTCCTTTCTACACTGCAATCCATTTGTTAAAATCTATGCTGAGTGAGATGGATCCAACCTGAAATATTTGATTTGTTTATGGGGTGATACCATGTTCATCAGATCTTTCCTTCTTTCCTTCCTGATACAATTTTAAAAAATCTCATTCTTTATATGTATTTTAGAATAACATTTCCACATACTTGAGAGAAATAATATAAGGAAAAGTAATAAAACACCTTCTTTTTTCCCCCTTTCTTTTATATAAAATTAGATATTTCCCTAGTTTTCTTCACTTTGTTGTGTTCATGTTTTTTCCCTCCTAGGCACACCTGAAGAATGAAAAGCATTTTACCAAAAACATGGAGCTCCCACACTTGATGAGTAGATTTACTTCCTTTAAGCTATGAATGTTTTGGCAGGTAACTAACTACCTGATAAGAAAATGCATCATTTGAGCAGGAGCTTTAGTATTATAAGTGGCAAATTTTAACTATCCTGTTGTTGCAGTCCCAAGGAACACAAGGAAAGAATATTCAGCAGCTACTATTGAAACAGGGTGACATGGATTGGAATGAGATATATAATTTGTGATAACACTATTGTGAAAACAAATGTAATTTTACTGAATATCTTCGAAGTAATTATTACTGGTATTACTTAGATTGTTGTGCAGTCTAGGGGTGCCAGCAGAGTCAGCTCTGGGCTGTGGTTTGTACCATGCACACAATGGGCTGCCCTTGAAGCACTCTCCTGGGCTGCTCCTTCCCCAGTACACTAGATGAACATACTCCACTTGACCTAAGACTTTTCTACCAGACTTGGCAGGTCAGGTTGCATTGCAGGGAAATGCATACAAGATCAGATAATGATATTCCTGGTGTCAAGAGCATTTGTCCAAACTATGTTTAGAAAGACCCTCACCGTACTGTCCTTGGGGGCATGGATCCCTGAGGGCATGGATCCTGTAAGGAACAATGTCCCCAAGTCAGAAGTGAAGATCAGCAGGCTGGTGGGAGTATCTGGACAAAATCAGCATCCCTGCAAATTGGTGTCTGCCCAGAAGGGAAGGAAATGGTGAAACACCTTCTCACTGTTGTTCCTTCTCACTCTGGGGAAGGAAAGTCAGTCTCTGTGTGCCTCACCAAACCTGTGTTTTCTCTCTTGCTGTAGCCAGTTGTGCTCAGTCTCACAGTATTCAGTGATGTATGTAAGGTCTTGGCAGAAAGGGCTGATTGTTCTTTCAATGCTGTCTGCCATCAGGATTGTTGCCTGGGTCCTGTGATGGTTATCTGGCTTGCATGTTTGTGAGTGGGGTGAGGGGCAACTGGAACAAGGGGAGAACAGGTAATGGAAAAGGACAAGCAGAAGGTGTTAGTTGCTATCTGAATATTTGTAGAAACAAGGCTGGATTTTCTAGAGGTCTTGACAGAGCAAGGTAAGTGTCAAGGAGGTAATGGAGGGTAGGAAACAAGAGGAGAGGAGAGGAGAGGAGAGGAGAGGAGAGGAGAGGAGAGGAGAGGAGAGGAGAGGAGAGGAGAGGAGAGGAGAGGAGAGGAGAGGAGAGGAGAGGAGAGGAGAGGAGAGGAGAGGAGAGGAGAGGAGAGGAGAGGAGAGGAGAGGAGAGGAGCAAGTTTCAGGGAACAAAAGGAAGTTGGGGTGGTGGGAATAATTGGGTGAGGTGGATTGGAATCTTGAAAGGTGTTGAGCTGCCTGAATTTCTTGACTGTCCCTGAGAAACACAAGCCAAAAGTGTCTGGAAACCTGTGCACTTCTCTATAAGCTGTGAGTGACAACATCCCTGCAGTCACATAGCTTCTCAATACCCCTTGGTGACAGGGAAAAATGGATGTTCATTAAGGCTAGGTGACCTGTTCCAGCATGGATACACTGGCTGCTGCAGCCAGCCTCGTGCCTCTGTTTGTCCCAGGCAGGTGGCCCCTGGTGCCAAGTGCCCATGCTGGCTTTGTAGGATCAGTTTAGGTACACTTTCCTTTCTTCATGCGTTTGATTCCGTTTTGAAGACCAAGCAAAGCTGCTTAGTGTGGTTTAATGAATGAAAGGATTACTGGAAGCTGCTTAAATGCTTATCTTGACCAGTGAAGTATGCCTGCCCCCATCCTGTGCCAGCCCTGGGAGAGCAGCCAGGTTGGGTCATGCATCCAGCCTGGCAGACCCTCAGGATCTTCTGCAGGCAGTGGCTGGACATGAGTGAGGTTCCCCAGCAAAGCTCAGTTGCCAGTAACAAAACTGGCTTAAAATTTTCCTGCTTGGACTCAAGTGTTCGTGACACTTAGCAGCTTGGAGGAAGTGTTCTTAGTTTGGACTGATGTGGATTTCTACTTGCACCTTAATTCGGCCACAGAAAATACCTCACACCTTCTTTAGCTGTGGAGAACCACCAGCTAGTAAAGCCAGGCTATGTTGCTCACCTCATTCTTGGAGTTCCTAAACTCTGTTAGGATTTATCAGCACACTGCTCCTTTCTGGCTTGCAGGTGGGAAGCTGAGGAACAGTGAGGCTGTACAGCCTCTTTGATGCAGGTTCATCTTCCTGACTTCTGGTGTTTAGCCATTGAGGCTAGGATGCTGAGCTCCTCATAAGTGTCTTCTAGGGCAATGTGACTCCAAATTCTAACAAATGAGCAGTCCCATATCTATCAGTTGCTGACCTACATCTTAATTTCTCCTAATATCCCAGGAGAAGCTAGAAATCAGGGATTCATAGGATGGATTTGGAGGGATGTTAATGCGAGGAAAAACACCAGTTCTGCTCCTTCAGTAAGTGCCATCATCAGCAAAGATGAAAACTTCATTACTTACTTGGCACTCCCAGGATGATGCTGGACACAAAACTCGCTAGCAGAAGGATTTTACATGGGTATGGTTGGAGAAGTTGTTCAAAATCAAAGATACATGCAGCATACAAATTCTTTTCATGGGACAGAAACTCATGTACAGCTTTGCTTCACTATAGCCCTTGTATAATTAGTACCCTGGCTTAACTCAGCACAGACACATGAAAAATTTCATACCTTTTGGAAACTAAGCCCTTGTACCCAAAAACTAGTGGCTCATGTAAACCTAGACATGAAGGAATTTTTAAAATGTATCTTAAATTCTGCTTTAGGAAATTTATCCTGATAGTGAGGTGCCATGTATTTATATTTAAAAGTTCAGAGAAATAGTAATAGCATTTCAGGAATGAAAGTGCTTTTCTAGAGTTTCCTACTGAGTAGCAGGAAAAGCGTCTTAATTCTTTATCAATCACATGACCAAATGTGATAAAAGCCCACTTTTACCCACGTTTTGTTTTCCAAAGGCTCCACAACTGGATTTGCCAGGAAATAGCCTCTCTAATGGGGAAGATCCCTAAGAAATAAATGTCACTCCCCATCAGTGATACTGTACACAAAAGCAGGCACTGAGAGGCTCAGGAGACACTCCTGCACCATAGAGCTGAACAATTGATCCTCGACATAGCACTATTAAGAGTCCTTGATACCCACTACCTCCAAGAAAATGTATTGTACAGAGAATTGTGGTTTGTTGTCAGTGGCCTGTGGAAAGCATAATGGAGGTACTTGTTACTATGGATTGTTTAGAAGGGCAGACATTAATGAGAACAAAAGAGCTGCTTATGCGATCAGAAAATGAAAACCCAGTGAAAACAAGAATAACAATGGCATTTAATGAGAAGCCCTTGGGTTCTCCCACACATCCTACCTGTGCAGCTCGATCTTGCAGACATTCTTAGCACAATACAGTGCTTTAAAGGTTTGTTATTTAGATGTGTTTGGTCTGGAAATCGTGTGTTTCTATTTGGAGAATAAATGGTGGATAGTTAGCATCCACCATCAGTCCTAGGTACTGATTCTTATCCTGAATGCAAACCAGTTGTGCATTGCTGAGAAATGCACTGATGTGCACTGCAGTGCTATGAGCTGAGCCTTTTATTATCTTTGCTATTGCCATGACTATCTACTACTGACAAAAGAATACTAGAATATTCTAGTAAAGAATACTACTTTTTTGTATTTTTTTTTTACTTTTCCTTGTACTTCTTTGGTCTCAAAACGAATGCTTGTTTTTTTGGATTGTCCTGTGTAGACACAGGAATTGGACTCAGTGATCACCGTGGGTCCCTTCCAACTCAGGATATCCTCTGATTCTATAATTTCCCAGCCCCCCATCCCAATAGTTGAAGAAAGCTAGACCAAGCCAAATAGACATCATAGACAATAACAGCACTTTTCATAAAAATGGGTACTTTAATGGGAAATCTTTTTTGAACAGACTTTTGGAGACTATTGGATCCCATTTTCACTGTCAATGCTGCTGCAAGAAAAGAATAATCATAAAAAAATTACACAGCAGCTATGGACTGTGCAAGTTAGGTCTAAAATATACTTGTAATAGAAAAATGTGAAACGGTGGCAGTGGGCAACCACCGAATGGGAAAGTGGCAGCCTGAGAAATGGAGTGTTGCCTGACAATTCACAGCTGCCCCAGCCATGCAAAATTCTCCAGTTGCACATTCAGATCAGCCCGAGGAAGAAAAAAAAAATAAAATCCTGACATCCTTGTGCCAAGCCTCTGTAAGCGTTTAGACCTCTAGCACCAGGGTAGTGACAAGGTTCAGCACAGAGGAGCTGAGAGCTACAGAAATGCCATCACATCCCTGCCCTGTTTCAGCCATCCATAGTTACACTTCACTGGCTTATTTGTGTGGTGTTTTGACCATGCTGGCAGGTGCTGAGATAATCCTTCAGCACTGAAAATACATCCACTGGCATCCTTAAAATACAGTGAAAAGCAGTGCTGGCTCTCCTCACTTCTGGACAGGTTCAGGGAAGGTTGTACAGGAGAGAGCATGGGTTACCCATGCCTTTCCAGTGCCATTAGCATTTTGTGCAGGAGACTGTAACTCCAACAAATTTTCCACAAGAAGCAGCTAAATATTTGGAAGAAGGCAACCCAGCACAGAGGTTCCCCCAGTAGGCCTCCATCAGCATAAATTTTATTCCTAATGTGGTTCAGGTAAGATGGGTGGTGAAAAAATTCCTCTCTGAGCAAATATATTCTTGATGGGTAGTTTTGAATTTGCAGCTGCAAAGAAGTAAAAGAACAGACTGTACATGGCTCTGTGTCTTCAGACAAAATTGCTATCCTTACTTTGCCCTTCCACAGTTCAGCATCAGTGCATTATTGATTGGAATTAGGAAGTTAATAAGGTTTGGGCTAATTAATCAGATGGGTAGGGACTGGAACTGCACTGCAAGGCTTAATCAAGTCATCAAAGCTCTCAAGCCGTGAAGAAGGTAATTAAAGGAAAAGAATGCCTGTTATATAGTAACAGGAATCTAGGAGAGGACAAGAGCAAGATAGAGAAGCTCCATTTTCTTTTCCACACTTTTCTTATATAAATCAGACCAAATGACCCGGGTACAGTGCTCAACTTCCTATCAGCAAATTAAGTTGGATGAATTTATAAATCATGTCAGGGAGGAATTTAGTCCAGCTAGTCTAATTGCCAAGAAATCTATGTTTGCTTGTAAAAGCTGGGGGTTTTACAGTATCTAGGCCCTACCTCAAAATCTCTTTCTGCCTGGGACTGTTATCCCAAGGTTGCTGGATGTGGAATGAAGCAGCATGTCTTATAAACCAATTTTTACAAAAAAAAAAAAAAAAAAAAAAAAAAAAAAAAAAAAAAAAAAAAAAAAAAGAGGTCTGTTAAGACAAAATCGATTATTGTAAAAGCATTATTTTGTGGCTTATTGAGTGCTTACTAGAGAAGGCCAAATTTCAAACTTTCTTTACTGAATTGCTTTGCTGAAAGTAATCTAAGAACCAGAAAAAACCTTAGTGGTTTCATAAAGAAGCAAGTTTTATAGACTTTCTGGTTGTATTTTGCAGCTCATGTCACATTAACAATAATTCAGACAAGGGTTGGTGTGTTTTTTTTAAAGGCTATACAAGAGAAAACTAATGGCCTAAAAATAGCACATTTATAGTCACTGATGGATCTAATGTTTTGTGAAATGCAGTAGCAGTTCACAAACATCCAGTGACAATTTGTGTTATTTTACTGGAAATTTAAGGTAAAAATATTTCTGTAAATTATGTTGCATTTAATTCTCTTTTCAAAACTAAAATACTCACATTTTAAAGCTTTATTATAAAAATAAATAAAATAACATTTTGGAGGAAAATTCAGAGAAGTATTTAAAGAAACTGACACTAAAGAATTGAGTGTAATAAAGGAATAGATGAATTTTCATGAGCTGACCTTCTCATCCCATGTTCTTGCCTAAGGGGACTTTGGTTTACAAGTGCCTAGCAAAAAAACCCAACAACAAAAAAAAAACCACCCAACAACAACAAATCCCCAAAACAACAAAAATAGAAAAAGAATGGAGATGAATGAGCTAAAAAATATGTATAGACCAAGTATGCTTCAATAACAAAGTAATGACATTTAAATATGTATTTTGGAATAGAATAGCTAAAGAAAATAAGCTCTATTTGTGTAGCTTTATATTTATATGTGTTTAATAATTAGGGCCTGACATGTGAGATTCAGATGTTAGTTTTCTTGTCTATTTTATTTTCAGTTTTGGAGAGAGATTAAATAAGAATGATCCTGCTTCTGTAGTAGGGGATTAAATCCATATGTTTAAATGATAATGATTTATAAATTCAGCCTGCAGTGAGTATTTTGTGTATTAAGAAAAAGTGTTCAGGTAATATTTCCTGTGGTTTTAGATGGAGCTGAAAAGGAAAAATTCTAGAGCTGTGGTGCAGGTGTCAACTTTTGGATTTGTTTTGATGAGCAGTTGACAGTCAGAAGCACAGACCTCTAAAAGAAACTGTGCCTGTTAAATGCAAAATCACTGATATTAGGAATAAAATGTTACTGAAACCAAAAAGGGAAATCCAGTTATCTTTAGTCTGTCTGTAAAGAGGATACTCCCTTTAAAGACCTCCTTCTGTTCTACACATGTACAAGTACATGCATTTCTAATCCTATTTGCCTTGGAAAACCTCAGTAAGAACCACAGAATAGCAGTGGTTTTAAAGAGATGCATACTGGAAAATATTACTACAAATGAAGACATCTTTATATACACTGCTGACTACTTTGGAGAAAGTCTGTAGAAAATGGCATCAGGTCTGCTGGTCAATATTTTGAAAAAAGGCAGTAAGAAATTTATGAAGTCTATTGGCTAGTATCTTGGTGGAAACACAGGAAATACATTAATATCTCCTCTATGTGAAATGCTACATCTTTCATGTAGCATCCTTGATAAGCTTCAAAGGTACAAAAAGAAAAAAAAGAAAAGAAAAGGAAGAAAAGCCTACATCTTTATAAATTTTAAACAAATGTGATGTCCAGAAATAATTGATATTGATATTTCCTTCACATACACGCAGAAAAAGGCCATAAGAAAATTTTCATCTTTCTTGGGAACTAATAAATTTATATTAGTACTGGTTCAGATCTAAGGTAAAAGAAATTACAACTCTGACTGATCATTAGTGAAAAATACGAAAACAGACCATAGAAAACTAGTAGTTCTGATACTATTTCAAGTTTCCTGCCACCTTGAATTTTAAGGATTTCTTGAAGTGAGTTTGCATTCAGCTTTTCTGTTAAAACAGTCCTTGAAGGGATATTTATAGCGTGAGTTTATCAAGTTCGTTTTTGGAGCAACTTTTACTGCTGCCCTAAAAAACCCCACCATAGCAATAAATATGGGCAGGGTTCTTTTTTACTGCTTTTTAAAGTTGGTCCTTAACAATTTCATTTTAAAATAAACAGAATTGTATACTTCAGACCACACGTGCTACAGGGAGGTAATCCCGAGGTTTATGCGACTAGCTTTAAATTTAACCAAATTTTGTTTCATCGAACCACCACAGGACAGCTGTGCCCGTATCTATGTCTGCACAACAACTAAGTAGCTGTTTATCAGCTGTGAATGGGAGACTAATTATCAGCAAAGGTTTCCACAAGCACTGGGAAATAAAATGTTGCAATTGCAGGTAGGGTAATCCCTTTGCAGTGTGCCAGCGCCCTCCTGGTTTTACAAAACCATAGTTTTGGATTAATTCACCAGGACTCCGATGGGTTTGGCTGCATAACCACTCACCTTTCCTGCTTGGATGTCAGGTTTCCAAGGACTTGACATCTGCTACTGGCTGATCTTTCTGGGTTGCTGAACAGCTGGCACCTGGTGCTACCATGGGTTATATTCTAGACAGCAGTAATACAGAACTGAAAACCTCAACAAATATTGGCAGTCCCTGAATAATCCAGCTATTTCATCAACTGGTGAGTAACCCCAATGTACATTATCTTCACCCAAACAACCTCTCAAGTAGGGCCTAGCTCCTAGTCCATACATGAGAGTCCAGGGACTTTCACGTGCTCATTTGAGGGAAAAGTCCAACTGATTTAATGAGAATTTCAGTAGTAAATTTCAGTAGTACAAAGATGGGAGGCAGAGTGAAGTTGTTTTGAATTCCAACCCACATTTAGAGAGAGTAATGCCCATATGTTTATTCTGCCTGGTGTGAAGAGTATCTGGCCTAATGCAAAACCATTGCTCAGGGATTTGGAGAAAAGAAAACTGGCGTATGAGGAAACATTAAATTCTGAGAACACCAACAAGATTTGCCTTAGCCACGTTTATAGTAAAGACGACCAATAGGTGTTTGCCGTTTGAATTGATCTAAAGGCATAAAAATCAAATGCATCAATCACAAGCATGATTGCTATTGTTGGAAATGTGCAGGGTCTATAGGCAGCTGATAGATGAACACAAGGGCTGACACCATCATACATCATCAATGCTGGGTTTATCACAGTAACACCAATAATTGCTGCAGTCTTCTGTCTCAGGCAGACAGGGCTCAGTGGTATGAGCTAGGAGAATGGGAAACTTGGGGGAGTGAGAAGCAGAGATATTTGACATCAAGCAGACTTTTAATAGACTCACAGAATAATAGAATCACAGAATGGTTTGAGTTGGAAGGGACCTTTAAAGGTCACCTAGTTCCAGCCCCTCTGTAATGAGCAGGGTCATTAGACCATGTTAATCATTAACTGCAAAAGTAGTTTGAGAGTTAGTCTTTCAAAATTATAACTAGTTACTTCTTTCTTTGTTTCTTTGGAAATTTCCAGTGCTTATAGCATGCGGTTAATGTTTTTTCCTGTTCATGACTAGTTTAATGATGGTATTTGCTTCTTCCTCCCAGTTTCCTTCACAGAGAGACCTATCATCTAAGTGATTTGTGAAAGACTGTACCCAGTTTTAATAAGGCAGTTGCTAATGAAGTAATAATTTATTGCTTTGTAAAGACTTTTATACTTAAATATGTAAGAAAATGGGTCTGTTATCTTCAGTATTAATTTGTTTTCAGAATGACTGGACATCTAACAGAGTGGAAACTGAAATCTTTCACTGAATCACTGAGAGTTGGATAAATAACCCTCTTATTTGTTAAACGAGGACACAATCCATTTAATCTCTTGCCTGAGATAGGTCAGTTTCCTGAGCTGATACTACCTGATATATCTCTGATGGTGCTAGTAGCTAAGAGCTTTATGCTGGGTCCTTGACAAGATGATTTTCACTTAAAGAAGTGTATTAGCTCCTCCACTGTCTCTTCCATTGCTTCAAGCAACAGAAACAATGACTGCAGTAACAATGGTTTCTTGAATGACCTTCAGGAAAGTAGTTATTTCTAATTTTACTATAAATATTAGCATTACTGTTAGTCTTATTTTTCAGGGCTGATATGGACTTTGCAGTTTCATGAAGAAACTTCACTTTCTTTAATAAGAAAATTGTTCATCTCTTAAATTCTTGAAAGTTGAAGAATATAGTTTTGTTAAGGTATCTGACCACACTTAAAAATTTCTCCTTGCATTACTTTTCCTTAAGGGAACAATTATATAGACTCTTATTTGGTCTCTTTATTCCAAATGCTTTAGGCAAAGACACTTTAGTGACTAGAGAGCAACTCCCTTCCTGGCTATCTGTTAGGTAAAAGAAAATCTGTATTACTTGAGCAATGCTACAGTCCATCAGTAAAACAAGGTACTTGTGCTCCCAGATGCCCATGTAAATGCTGCAGTGTTGCACCTTATGGGTCATTCTTCCCAACACCAACACTTCATGTTGAAGGATCACTCTACTGACTTAAGGTAAACCAGGGCTGTGGCAGGACCATGGAACTGACTTTTTTGGAGTCGGTATAATGAAAGCCTGTACTTGGCTCACATGCTAAAAGTTAGAAGTTAAACTTCCACTGCTGTAGGCTGGACAAGGCATAAAGTTGGTCCTGAGTAATTATGGGATTTACATCTTCACCATCATTATAATGCATTAAAGTTCTGTTTCTTACTGGTCGTTATTTGTTGTATGTTGATATCTGCAATAAATCTGCACATTGTCATTATCTCATCTCTTAGAATTGTGTATTTTAACAAAGGTTAACAGTAAATCACTTAGATCTGAGAAACTTAAAACAGTTTGAAATGCTGTGATTTGTCACAGCACTCAATTTTGTACAAGATGGGATGAAGGGAAAGATAAGCTAATATGCTCAGCAGGAGCCAGACTTATCAGAGGGATGTTTTGCCATTCAATGTAGTTTGATCAAATAAACAGTAAGAATAGAAGAGAGGAAGGGAAACAAGCCAACAAATAAACAAACAAGATGCAATTTAACTCACCATCTTTGCTTTGAAATATTATTTGCTACAAGTTGCTTCAACTGCCTTGAGAAAACCAACCAGTCTCTCTGGAACATTTAGTATTTAGTATTGGTCTTACAGCTAGCAAATTTTAAAGTGCCACATAAAGGGTGTCCCCTTAGGGTTGGGAATGGTGTGCCAATATTAGGTAGTGTAAAGTGAGTTATGTCTGGAAGATCCCTTCTTCAAGGTGAGTATGGTGTGGCAGAGGATGGACATATACTCAGATATCTTTTTCCCCTCTGGGAATGACTGTAAGGCTGTTGCCAAGGCAGTGGAAGGGAAAAAGAAAGGGAGAAAAAGTGTCTAGACTTTTACTGTGTATAACCTTTTCCATCTTTTGTATTCAACTGTAATACTAAGTGGGTTTATCCATTAAGGTGTAGTAGGACATTTATAATGTGATGGTCACTTCTAAAGATAAATCCTTTATCTTTCGGAATTGATGCTTATTAATTTTGGCCTAATTGTGATCTTAAGCTGTCACTCATTTATTATTTATCTTTAAACCCTTTAACCTGCTTCTCTATCCATTTAACAAAAACAAAACAAGGCCACTCTGGAGGATTTGCTTGGTCTAAAACACATGCAACTTTCCAAGTTGCAGATGGCTTTGAGTGTTAATATCCAGCAATATCTCCTGTTTGTAAGAGAGGTTGGCTTGTATTAAGTGGAAGTTTTGCTGGGCCTCTTGAGGATAGGCATGCACAAGCTTTATTACACTGACTGCATTAAACCCCTTTGTCTTTCCTTCTACAGTATTCCTGCGGCTGACATAAGTCACTGTTCTGGCTTATGGGTGCTTTTTCATTAGTTTTTAAAACAATTTTTGATTTGCTTAATCAGGTCAGTTCTCCAGTGTCATGCAGACAATGTGCCAGGGAGCAGCCACATTAGATCAGCTAAGGGAGCAGTGTAGCCCTGAGTGGGAACAGGAATGAGTGGAGAAGAGGGGGGTATCTTATTGGCCACATCACTTCCCTTTCAGTGATGTGGAGCCATGGGTGCTTGTGCCAGTTGTTACTGGCTCCCAATTTACCATTGCTGTTGGGGATTTACTTTACCAGGCATAGGAACCAAACAAGATCGATTTCAAAGTTAGCACAGAGCATATTCCATTCACATTGCCAACGTTCATCTATAGTTGTTTGTGGAAATGGCAAAAATGACATTCGGAAACGAATTCCTAAAAGGTAGTATTTAGGATACCTTAGGAACGTCATAAACATGTTGTTCAGTTCTTAGTGTCATGGGAAGATGTACCACTAAAAGACATCTTTCTTGAAAACCAGAGGCTGCACACTGAAACTTTAGCTTTGTTGGAACATATGCAAAGTGCTGTATTTTCCAGTGTTTCCCATTTTTAACATATTCTGAAGGATTTTGTGCATCATTGGAATACATATATATATATATATATATATGTGCACACACATGTTCATCATGTTCACACATTTCCCTGCTTATTTTTAGTATCATGATGTACTTTTCTTCTCAAGTATTCTTTAAACATTATCTAAAATCCACTTTAAGAACAGTTCAGAAGATAGGAAATATTGCATTTCTGTTTAATTGCAGAAGGATGAGACAGACCCTCCTTGAACCTACACGCCTTGGCTGCAGGACTGGCTGGTTCACCAGAGTTGAGTCAGAGGGTAAGTCAGGATGTAAATAACAAAAATCGTTGGACTGAATATGGGGAATTGAGCAAATTCCTGAAAAATCACCCATATTGGACAGAAATGCACAGTGGAATCAATTGCTTTTATCTTCTTCTTCTAAATTTGTGGTAGTTTTAGACTTTTCAGGCTTGCTTGCTCTTTACAGGTTAGAAAATATCTTTGTCACCAAACCAATGTGATCTTCATGGGGATTTGTCACTTGGCTTTCCAGCTCAGGGATATCTGCAATAAAGGATGGATAAAATCCCCAAAAATATCTACGATGGAAAATTGCTAAGCCATATTTCTTATGAAAAAAAAGCAAATACATTAAAGAGAGATGTCAAGATGATAATTTAGTACACATTAAGTGAACTTAAGGGTTACTTGTTACCAAATAAACCCGGTTTTGCCCCTTCATTCTTGCTGTGCTCTGCTCTCTTTGTGCTGGTACTGATGATTCTTGGATTCCCTACCAAGAGACAATTTAGAGAGCAGAAATTTTTCTAGACTTAGTGTTCACCCATAAACCCATGGAGCCAAGGAAATGTCCCTAATGGAACAGATAAGAAGCAATTTTGTGAAAAAAAAAAAAAAAATCTGCTCAGAAGTTACATGAATAGCAATCAGATGTTTGACAAATCTATTTGTATTATGAAATAACACAGTTTGTATCACCCAGCAATCAACGTGTATTTATTCAAAGGGGAAACACCTCGGGAGGAGATTGAGGAAAATTTTCTTCCTCTTGGAGTAGCTCAGGGCTACTGCAAATCTGGGACAGAGGAAGAATAGGTCTTCAACATCCCAGTCAAGTGTCCTAATCACTGATCTATTCCCTAGTCTGGGCTGCAGATATCTCTCCAAATTTCTGTGCTGGAGAGTCCTTTCCTGGTGAGAATTTCTTGGAGGGGGGCACATTCCCAGGTAATGACTCCAACTGCACAAATTAGCATGAGGTTTAAGAAACAAAGCAAAACAAGAAATCCAAAAGTTTGGTTAAGAAATTCCTCAGTGGTTGCCAGGTTGTTTTGTGTAAAGATATTTGACAGGTGCTCAAAGGTTTCAGTAATGTGGCTGTACAACATCAACGGGAGAAGCTAGGCAAAAGGAGGGTAATTGTTCCTGTGCAGAAATAACACAGCCTCAAAACACTTTGACTTTCTTCTCCTTCATATATAAATGGCACAGTAGCAAAACTGTACTGGATGCAGAGAACCTTGTACCGATCAATTAATCCTTGACCCATTTGCTTCTCTAGGTGGTTCTTTGGGGACTGACAAATGGTGGATCCTATATTTGGATGCAATCAACACTGACATTATGAGAGTTAATAAAACTCTTTATCCTCTGTCTGTTTGCTCCCCATGGCAAGGGAAAGGACGATAATTTAACGTTGTTTTAATTAATTAACATTCTAAGTAGCCATAAGCTTGTGCCTCCAGTTAATGTATTAAAAATGGAAACAAAACTCAAAGTTGTTTGTAAAGGAAAAAAAAAAAGTAAAAATTATTCTACTAGAAAAGCAACTAATATTATGATGTGTCTTTATTTTTGAGAGTTTGCCTTTGGGAGAATATTTTAATTTCAATATTTTTCCTCTTTTATGTAATAAAATTATGGAACATTATTTATCCTCATGTAGAAACCATATGAAATGTTCATTACCTGTTCTGCTATGAGTAAAACATGTACACAAGGAGAGATTTCAGACATCTGGCTTATAACCAGTAAGGAACAAAGTGAAACACGGAAATGGCTCAGGAATTACACATGGGTGCAGGTAGGTTTGAGTATAATTGCAAGAGAAAACTCTGCTCTTACTGGATCTGAAAGTAGAGGACAGGCTTTTCAGTATCTCTAAGTGCAGGATGAGGGATCTGTCTCTGTATCTGACTGTAGCTGAGTGTGCTAGACACCCTGTGCAAACATTCACCTAAACTTTAACCACTGAAAGCTAAGTACCTGCAATGAGTTGATTGTGTGTGTCCTTGCAGGTAGTCACTGTGGGCATCTTCTTGTCCCACCTGGCTTACACGTTTCTTGGAGTGGGAGGAATATCTCTGTGAAGGTGCCTATTCTGCCTCCACTGGCTGTGGAGGGAGCCCAGGTGAGTGGATCAGACTTAAAGGAAGGCTTATCTGTTGGGTGGCAAAACCCACACAATTCCCCACCTTGTGCAGATGGGATCACTATGACTATTGATTAAACCTATGGCTCTGATTAAGAAAGAGAAACCAGCAGCTTTCTCTGCTGTCTGTCGTAATGCAAAGTCTGTGAGCAAATCTTCATTTTCTGTATATTTTTTCCAGAGAAAGGCTCTCGGTCTAAACTCACCTTGCTCTTTATTCAAACTGCCAGAGGATTACTGGTCATTATTTTGCACTTGTGAAAATACACAAATTACACTGCATGAATTCTGATGCTAAAGCAGTGTACCCAGCTGTGGATTTCAGCATTGCCCCTTCCCCTTAGAGACCAAAAAGCACTGGCTGGGATGACTGTCATGAGGGAATGGTTGTTCCCTCAGCACACCACTCCACAACCACACTAACATGGTAATTACAGATATACTGCTGCAATGTAGGTGGTAATATTGTAATACTGATATTTTCAGAACAGATTAAGTTAGAGGAACATGAGACATCTTACGTACACAGCCACAGTATGACTATAAATAAAAAAACCATTAAAAATATTAAAAACTTGGGTGGCATTAGACATTTAGAAGTTATCATGACAGAATGTTTTTAAAAGTTGCTGCCTCCTGAAGGCTGTAACTTTTAAGATGCCCAGCTTCTACACTACAACAACATGGGAGCACATGACTATTCTAGCTGTGTATTTCAGTTGAAAGCATGGCAATTCTTACCTGGCCGACATAATATAAACTGTTCCAGGTAGATGTTTTGTTATTTCTGTTCATGCCCTCTCTCCGGAGAAGTGTATTTTTAATTTCAAACATGCCTTCCACCAAGGCCAGCCTAGTACTTAACATCTGGCAACATCAGTGGGTGCCATGCCTTAGCAAATGTTGTCCTAAAGACACTATCACAGAAACCCTGCCACAGCTCCTAAGATGTGTGTAACTGCTTTGGTGATGCATTACATTAGCTAGTTCCACATAGAGCTATGAGCTAAATCATTGGGAAATGAAAAGTCAGCCTCATTTCAGTGCCTTCAGTATATCTGCAGAGATTTAAACCAGAGAATCACACCCACTGCAGATCAAATATCTCTGTGTTATTTATAAGTACAAATACACCCGTTGCTTGTAAACGAGTCTTTGCAAACTCTAGTTTTGCATTAAAAACACACTTCGCAGTCCATTCTGCCTTTGGATCATCTATCACTGTCTGCCTGCCTTCCCCCCGGCATTCCTGATCCATTCATTGATAAACAACTCATGGACATCAGGGAAGAGAGATTTGTCCCTTGGCAAGTAAGAACTCTTTATTTACACTGTCTACCGATAGGGCTGCATATCACGTGGAGAGTTTTGATATTTCCATGGCAGAGGACGTCTCAGTACCGACACTTTACAGTGTCAATAAAAAATTCTGTGCCCTTATGTGCATTAACGATAGATATAATGCATTAGACTGAAACCAGCAACGAAGCTGAAATCCAATTGAGGTCAGTTCTTTTTATATGTTGTTTCTGTTTAAGGGCTTTAAGACAGTGCCAATCACCTCTAATTGCTCTAAACAGTCTGCATTAAGTGTGAATACCCTGTTGAATTCCCACTGTTGTTAGGGTCTTTATTTTAGCAAAAAGTCTAAGCACTTATCAGATCTTCCTAACAAAACACTTTAGCTGCAGCCCAATACCTTAACCCTGCTGTGCTATTGTCTATTTTCAACTACATCCTGTGTCTAACTATGCCATCTTTGATGGATCTATGTAAATAAGGACCGAAAAGCCCCAGTGAAACCTTTTGTTAAGTAAATATGGAAATTCAAATGAGGTACACAACAGAAATGATTTAATCATAAAGCTTGTGTACAGCCCAGCTTTATCCAGTGCTCTTATATAAATTTCAGTGAGACAAAGGTTTGGTCGCACAAGCTTTTGCAATCTAGTTCTTCCAAGAGATGGGAGATCTAACAATAATAATATTTGAGCACAATAATAATAGTTGAGCAATAATACAGAGATACAATAATGCAATAATAATTGACAAAACTTTATTTTAAATATAGAGGAGAGGCGAGTGCATACAGAGATCTTGTTTTTTTTTTTTTTTTTCTGATGAATCAAAAGATGCAAAATCCTGGGGTAGAATGCTGCACTTCACAAGATCTTAACTGATTTTTCCTGATGCCCTGTTCTCTGGTAAATGTTTGCATTACCACCCTCAAATATGGGAAAACAAGAGAGGCAAGCCTGAGCTTGCAAACTTGGCCAAGAGAAGAACATATAAGACTACAGAAACTTCATCTACAGCAGTGGTCTAATTTAGGGATCAAGGTTTCCTACCCTTGCTCCCACAGTAAGAGAAAAGCTGATTTTAAATCCACTCATATGAATGTAACAATTCTGGTAGGAGAAATTATACACAGGGATAGATACTCTGCTTTCTTTCTATAGGTACTCTACTTGCTGTCAAAGCCAATTTGGGAGGTTCCTGACTTGTATGATTTTAGAATTCCTCCTCATGGTGATTTTGTTCACAGCACGGACCCACAGAGTTGCTGTGGTATGCTATGGTGGGCTCTAACCTGCAGTAGTGGAAGTGAATTTTGTGAAGCCAAGAGGGGTGAAAAAATGAGAACCAGAAACTTCTCAAGACCTTTTTTGGCCCCAGAGGAAATGGCAATATAACTGCATTCACAATTTCATATAAAAATTGTGCAACTGCTTTCACCATCCATTCCTTCTCTGCTGTCATCCTCTGCCTTCAGGGACAGAAGTTCCAGTATGCAAGAACCTGAAAAATCTACAGGACAGCACCAAGGTTTGTCAAACCCCTGAGCTACAGATAACTGCGTTAGCTTAGACCACTGTTGTAACAAGTGAATGAGAACTCAGTGTTGTGTTAGCTTAGACCACTGGTGTAATCAACAGATGTTCAACTCAAGTTTGTCCTGGGTATTTGGTGGCTCCTGCTGGACTCCGTGGATATCAACATCTGCACTGACTAGTTCAAAGATAAGGGTCTATGCATGCAGCTAAAGCCACAATTCTGACTGAAATACAGACTTATCCTTAGAAAGGAAGTGTACTTGAGCTCATATTTTTCAGTTTCACATTTTTAATGGAATGGGTTTGCTTCTTTAGTCACTTATCTCACTTGTGTCTCTCTCATCTAATTTATCTACTGCTCATCTCTATTTTAATTCTACTTACAGTAGGTTCTTCCTGCTTCCACTGAGAGCAGGACCTTGCTGGGTGTTCACCAACTCCCTCCAAGTTCTGAGGAGTTTGATTCTGACTTGTCTCAATGCCTTTTTCCCATCAAAATATTTTACATGGGGTTGAAGCCTTTACCTCGCTACCAACAAATCAGCGGCCTAATTAAATTTTGAAAAAGTGTACATAGACTCGTTACTAATGCTCCTGATCAAAAACAGAGAGGAGTTTCATTTCACACTAGAAATGTTGTCCTTAAAGGACTCCAGTCCTCTATGCTCATGGCAAAAAAAACAAAACCAAAAAACCAAAAAAAACAAAAAGCCAAAAACAAAAACCTAAACCAAAACAAAAAAGGTAACAACAAAAAACAAATTAAAAATCTCCCCAAAACCAGCGAGAAGTAGGTGTACTGTGTTGTTTTGGTTTCAAACTCAGCAGTGAGAGGCTATAATCTATTTTAAATGTACTATCAGTTAAGATACTCTGTGTCTTCTTATACTGAGTAGATTAGCACCTCATAAATCAGTACGGGAACCAGAGTTGGCCTAAAGGTATTGGGAAAACACAATGCTTGAATGTCCCGTGTCCCAGAGACCTTTCAATGCAAATGGATGAGATAAGTGCACAGGGAGAAAAAAGAAATCATGAGACAGCACAGTTAGCTGCGGGATGACAGCAAACATTGTTAGGTAAAGTGGCTATGGGGAGCAAAGCAGAGGGGAAAGAACACGAGGGAGTGAAAGAAAGAGGATTAGAACAAAGAGCCAATGAGCTGAACGAGGTAAAAATACAAACACAGGTGAAAATATGCACGTCCATATATCTCTGGATGCTTAGTGACCTATGCTTTGGCTGCCTTTGTGATTCCTTCTACTGCCTGAATCATTCAATATAAGTAAAATGCATCATATTTTCTACTGCTTGTAAAATGGGTGTAGAAGTCCATGAATGCTCTTTTTAACCCTCCTTCTCCCATTAGTCATTCTCTGGACTTTTAATGTTGCCCACAGGAAGTACCTATCTGTTAGTATTGGGCCACAGCCCTGGTTCAGAAAGTCATGCCTGCTCACACAGCAGCAATGTGTGCAGTCTGTTGCTTCTTCTTCTACTAAGCTATATTATACATTAAGTTTTTTTTAAAAAAAAAACATTAAAAATGCACTATTTTACAGCTTTACAAAGCTAAGACGTATTCAGTCTTTTGGTTCCTTCAATGGTTACATTACTGTAATCACATTTCCAGAAGGACTAGGGTAGATACTAACTTTGTGCCAGATGTTGAGTTCCTTTATTGCCTGGGTATTAAATCCTACATGAACTCAGATGTCATTCATTTATGTGGAATCAGAAACACTCATTCCTGAAGAATCTGCCCCATGTCGTGCTCAGGCAGTTGCTGGCTACAACAACCAAAATTCTCCTTCTATGACTTCTTACTTCTTGTCTTTTATGATTGGAGGTGACATTGACAAGTATTTTGGCGGGCTCATGGTTTGAGAATGGGCTGCACAGCATCTAACTTGAGCATGCAGTCAGATCAAAAGTATTGAAAAAATATGAGTTTTTCCTGTCCTTTGGGAGGCAAATAGTATTTTCAGAGTAAAAGATACTACACAAGACCTTATTCACATAAGCTTTCTGGGTATTTTTACTACACTAAGGATTTCTGTCCATGGGGGGCAAATGGTCCTTTGAGGTTCTCCTTTTTGTTTGGTGCTCACCAAAAAGAGATGTGCAGGTGATACCCTTTAAAAATTGTATCAGGGCCTGCAGTAATTTGGAGATCAGAGATTACTTTAAAAGATGATTAGTTCTTCTGAGTGCCCTCATTCTCTCTACAAGATCATAAGTGCATAGCATTTTCTTTTGGCACCACTGGGAACAACTTTGTGATCTACTGTTCTCATTTCACAGAGAATCTCAGCCCTATGTTAGCACCTGCAATCACGAAACAGAAAATAACATTACATGTTATGATGCTTCTTCCCTGTTTTGCCCTGTAGTTACTTTGTGATATGGCAGGAACTGAAATAGAAGTTGCAAGCTCTGAGTGATCTTATATAAACTTAATGAACTTAATAAACTGCTTAATAAACTCTTGGTGTGAATTCATAACTAGTCCCTGTAGCAATGGTACCATAAGGAGGAGTAGGAAGTGACTACACAGAGTTACGATCTCTTCCACCTGAATTGCAACAATAGGGACTAATTCTAGAACTGAAGTACAGTTACTTGCTATTCACCAAGAGAGCTCACAGTCTTTCAAAACACACCCTGAAGTTACCACAACTTGAAATTTTATGATGGACTATAATCTGCCATGTTCTTAGGTGGCCATTGTTGAATGTGGCCACTAAAGATCTAAAGTAGCTGTTAAATATTAGTTATAGGTATATATATAGATATTATTTATATGAATGACCAGCTCTCTTTCTCCCTTCCCAGTTCAACCTTAATAAAAAATATCCTCCACAAAAGTAGCTACTAGAACAATTAAAAATTAAAGACCCACCACAAATTATGACAATTCAGGTGTAAGGACTGTAAGAATGCAATTATTCTCATTAAATTTAGAAAGGATAATTATTTAAAAATCCTTATCTAGTGGAAGGTATCCCTGCCCATGGATGGGGGATTGGAACTAGATGATCTTTAAGGTCCCTTCCAAACCAAACCTTTCTATGATTCTGTGATTAGCCAAAGGTATGATGATAGACTCTTTGAGCCACAAAGACTAGTTTTCCTTTTATTTTCCCAAAAGCCAAGAAGCCTTACAAACTCCAAACATAAATTATCCAACTAGTTGATCACAGGGATTTTATCTTCTGTGTCTGTCTGTAAAAGGTGTGTGCAGTTTAACATGTTTCCAAGTCAATACAGGACTGGGTCCCATTTGGCAGTGGCAGAATAGCACCAAGGAGGATGCACATTCCCCTGTCTTTGGTATGTAGGACAACAAAACAGCTCAGTAGCCTATCACAGCTTGGGCTGACTGTTTTGGATAGTGCCCAATGTTCAGAATAATGTCAAGAACTGTAAAAAGTTTGACTTATCTGTTTGACTTTCTGGGACTGTGCCATAGAGCAAGTGGGCTCCTCCTGCCACCAGGCCACTACTGGCAGCACTTTGAACTGGGTGATTAACAAAGGTCTTTAGCAGAGATTAAACTGTCTTACAAAACTGACTTGGAGTTGATGTGTAGTATAACTAGATTTTTCTTTGAAAACACTTACTTTACTACCTAACATCATAAAGCTTTCTCTGAATTCTATGAGAACTAATGGCTAGACCTTTGGGAGATGTTAACCTGTCTTATTAAAAGCAATAGTTAATGTCTCCCTTGCCTTTTCAGAATTTTCAATTATGGCATTAGATGACATGTCATTTCAACCAAAATCCTATTTCTTCTGATTAAATTTCAGCACAAAGGTTTACACGTGTCAAGAACAGTGGATATCAAAGGTTGGCTCACTTGTTGGTTTTGAAACTATTAAAAAAATTCAATCCTGGCTGAAAATATACTGTGTCATGCTGAAAATGTTAAATGACCCTTCAGACTTGGCTGAGAAACATAATCTATTCAATTAATGGGCCACAAAATGATTTAGATAAAAGACAAGCCTGAAATGTCTTTAGAAATCCAAGAGAGAAAAGCTAATGCTATCTAATTTCTTAAACTTCAAGGATATAAAAGGTTTAGGAAATGTAAAACATCACTCTCACAGGATTCTGCATAACACTTTAGGAAACCAGAAACTACAAGCTGAAGGGGAAGGAGAAGTGCAACATCCTATATGCAGTAAAACACACATTAATGCACAAATGCACACTGTCATTTTCCAGGGGCAATGCATTTAATGCACTTTCCAGCTGGGATGACTGAGGGAAGAGAAGGTCAAGTTATCTGACCACAGATATTGGTCAATGGCTCTGTGTGATTGGAATTAGCACTTTTCTGGCTCCCACAAACCACTCCACCAGTACCTCTCATAAATATAAATTTTCCAGTCTGTGAAATAATTTATTAGCTGATATGGCTATTATGCCCTGATAAACCAGCAAGTGTACAACTGTATTGAAACATATGCAAAAAATTTAAAAATAATGGAAACCCCAAGGATTTAACGTTCACTGATTTTATCCAATTGGATGTGAAGATTTCATTCTATAATTGCTCAAGTTGCGATATTATCTCAGCTTTGCAGAGGACTACTTAAAGTTTTTTCTTACCTTTTTGTTTTTGTTTTTTTTTGTCCTGTATGTTTTCTAGTATAATTGTCAGCTATTAGTTAACCACTTTGCTTCCAACTACATCCCGTGTGGAGATGCCAGTGATGTCTTCCCTCTCTCAGCTGCAAATAGGTTATCATTTAATCTTTGGCAAGTCCCTCAAGTATTCACTGCACAGTCTTAAGGAGCAATCATGATGTACAGAAGGAGTCACATGAGCTCCCTATTGCCACACATTTCATGGCAATAAACTGCTGACAAGGAAAGTCCTATGCACTCCAGTGAGCTGTGGTCAGGATATTGTTTTTTATGTTGTTTGGTTTGAGTGACTCAAAATCATTGAACTATTTGAGGAAAACTAATGATTTTCTTCTTCTAAATTTATGGATAGGAAAATGTAGGTGTGTCCAGCCAGAAGAGCAATCAGCAGTGGTAAGGAGTTATTTGCACAATGTACAAAATGTTAGCTTTGTCTTTCAGAGTCCTGAAAATACAGACTGAATCACACAAGGCCGAGTTCATATACCTGGCTAGCTCATTATACATATAAAGGCATAAACCAGCCTCAAAGTAGTAAAAAAGATGGAGTTGAGATATTTTAGGCAAACCTAGCTTTCATTATTTCAGTAAATTTAATAGAGGTTTATTGCACTTGGAGATAAAAACCACAGTTAAGTAGATTCCAGGTGCTGGATGTCAAGATAAGGAAAGCAAAATGCAAGAAACCAATAAAAATGTGTAAATTGTATCAGTCCAAGGCAAAAAGGACAGTGTATCTAAGGATAGTGAATTTTATAAAATAACTCTTAGCTTGCTTTCCAGTGGAGGAGTGATGTGGGTCTCCCAATCTTCCCCATCCAGTACTGCCCAGCTCCCACGCTGTTGCTGCACCGAGTCCATGATTGCTGGGTGAGAGCAGGGCCTTTGCCTGGGCAGGAGCTGCTGGGTGCTGCCTTTCCTTGGTGAGAGGATGGTTTGGGCCCTTTTCTCTCCAGCCACACTGCAGTTATCGGGCAAACTGCATCAACATAATATCTTGGAGGCTTTTATGTCTCTCAGTCTATGAGGACAGTTGATCAAGAAGTTCGGACATCACTAGAATGAGAGGACTGACAGAAGGAAAGATACTACAGCTGTATTGTACCTCCTGCTCTTAAGAAAAATGGAAGCATAAAAGAAAAAAAGATAACAGCTTGCTAGGGCTGTCTGGGGATTATGAAGCTCTCTCCTTCTAGGACTGTTTGTTCCAAATGTGCTGTCATGAGAATGGTGTCAAGTTCCTATGAAGAGATTTCATGCCCTCCTTACATATATTTGGTAAGATTAGGCTCTGTTGAGATGACTTTGAGTTTTCTGGTAGTGCAGACCTTGCCAAGGATATGCCATGGTTTCTATGGGTGTGGCCCAAAGCTGAGCCCTTCCTTGTGCAGGTGCAGATGCACCAATACAGCAACTTTGCTGTTACCTATGGAGGCGCTTCCATGAACACTAGAGCGACAGTGGGGCAGCTGGTCACAGTGTGACCTGACTTGGCTCACAGTTTAAACTCTGTAGCATTGTTCCCTGATAAGTACCGTGGTCAAGGAAGCATTTGCTGGTATCAATGCTCTCCCAAATTCTGGACAGCAGCCTTATTTCCTGTGCTGTGACCTCGTGAGAGTGCTTGGATTAGCCAAGCTGGTCCTAGTTAGACTCTGTGTGTTTGCTGAGATGCTGAGGCAGCTGGTGACACAATAGGCAGCTCTCCTCCATGTAAGCTACTATCCCACAATGACTTCTTTGATCAGTCTGATGGGATGAAAGTGAATAGTTCTTGGTTTTACATAGTTGAAAAACCAACGAGCTATTCACAGAAGCATCTAGGTCAAGCTATGTGTGTTTGGACTAAGTAAAATCCCTTTTAATTTTTAAGGGGGAGCTGGATTTCTGTGGTATCTAACTTGAGCCTTCTTTTTCCTTGCTTATATTAGCAAGTAGAGCTGATGTACTTTATTACTCAGTGTTTATAAAACTCTTGACAGCTCTTTGAAGCACACCGGGTGCAAATCACTCAAGCTACAGCTGTTAATGGTGTACAGTGTTTCTGCAGGAGTACGTTACTGGGTTTCTTGTTATTCAGAACAACTAAACGTTGCATTAAAAAAAAATTAAAATAATCTAGGCATGGTGTTTTGCTTATCGTTAGTCAGCAAAAAATATTTCTGCAGGAATTTGTGCAAAATTTGACTTTTTGATATGAAAAAATATTAGACAGATGGAAACCCATAAATTGTTTGGAGGATGCTGTCTGTCTTCTCTGCCCTGAGGTAATCTCGATAAAGATCATCTGCAGTGAGTGCTGGATCGAAACCCTGGCACAGTCTGCCAGGAAATTTACCCCAGATTTGGTAAAAACTGTTTGAATGCTTCCATAGAAACATTTGGGTGTGATGTGTGTGCTCATCTGTGCCATTTGTCTGCTTTCCTGACCACTGGTTCCACAAAGCAAACCTTTCTTTGGCCCTCATTGCAGTGAAACATGAATACAAATTACTTTACTCACTTCCCTAATTCAATGAATGGAGATTTTCTGAACTGTCGAAGTTGTCACAAAATGGTGCATTAATAATACCCACAGGGTTTGAGAAAACCTTTAAGAGAATCCCCCAAACCCCCCCTCCACCCACCCCCCCAGCGGTTTTATGACTCAGAGCCTGTCCCTCAGGGTTGGTAAGGGAGATATTTGCTCTAAAATTTTGAAGCAGGGAAGCAGAAGAAGGGTCAGGAAGAAGCACACAGCAATAAACTCCCCCTGTGTCTACATGTTTAAAGTTCACAGGGAAAGTGATGAAGCAGGAAGTGCTCAAAGTGCTTAACATGGATGCAGAGGGGAACATAGAGGCACACAGTGTGCACAAATGGACAGATGTGTTGGAAATGGAGGCAGAAAGCCAAAGAGACAGAAAACAGAGATGGGGGATGAAGGGAGTGATGAGCTGGCTGTGTTCACATTGTCACTGTGCCTCACACACATATAGGTCTGCACTGCCCGTACAGCAGGGTGAGAGCTGAACTCCTCTACAGAGACCACTGGTCTCCTTTCAAAATAAAGGTTTTTGCTTGTTTTTGCCTTTCTTCAAGTGTATTTGCACATATGCTTTACAATATCCTCTGCTCTCTGAAGATAAATCACGGAGCTTCACACTAAGGGTTGGGAGGCTGAGGGGTCTTATGATAAATAGGGATCTAATGGGACTTGCTCCTGAACTGTATAAAGCAGTGAAAGGCAATAGAGTTGCAAAAAGGAGTATAAAAGCTGTGTTATAATGGTATAAAAGGTTATGGAGCACCTGCCCTATGGAGACAGGCTGAGGCAGCTGGGGTTGCTCAACCTGGAGAAGAGGAGACTCCAGGGAGACCACATTGCAACTTTTCCACATCTAGAGGGACTTACGAGAAAGATGGGGACAGACATTTTAGCAGGGCCTGTTGGAATAGGACAATGGGTAAATGTTTTAAACTGAAAGAGGGTAGATTTTTGCTAAGTAGAGGGAAGACATTCTTTACAACGAGGATAATGAAACACTGGCATGGGTTGCTCTGTGTAACAGTGGTGGGAGTTTGCACCACTTAATTGGTGATTTGTCTGGAGTCTCTTCTGCCTTCACTCAGAGCCAGGATTAAAAAATACACTAAGGAGGCAGATTTTCTTGTGTTAGGTCTTGGTTGTATATTCAATCTTATAAAAAAATAGAGAAAGTTCATCAGCACTTCTAGCCACCAGGTAGAAGTGAGCAAAATGGAGAGAGATCCAGCTGCTACAAGGTCTCTTAAAACTAGACAGTCCAATAGAGAATTAACACCTATATTATTTATACTTTTAACCCAATAACTAACTTCCCATGACCCTCAGTGTGACACTAAATGACCAACCAGAAATTACTACCTGAAACCATGAAGAAGGAAGATGAGCACCAAAATAGACATCACCCCAAATCCTCCATCTTGTCCCATACCTATTACTACACTATAAAAACCTCAAATTTAAAACCCTTCACCATGTGAAAGCACACACTTCTATTTAACTACACCCCTGTGATTTTAACTTCATCACTCAAATTTAGAAGCCTTCTCCAAGGCCTCAGGTCAAAAGCGGTGTTCTCCAGGGGGCCAGAAAGCACAGAAAGCTCAAAAGCCCCAGGTTTCTGGGATCCAACAGCCCAGGAGATGCTGTATGTTCTCCATCCCTGGAAACATTCAAGATCAGCTTGGATAGGGCTCTCAGGGGAGTTGGACAAGTTGGTCTTTAGAGGTCCCTTCCAACCATAGCCGTCCTAGGTTGGTGCCCTCAGTGATGCTTCAGCACCCTCTCCCTTGGCACCCCAGGATCTCTGCTCTCCCCGATCCCCTCTCCCCTCTCTCCCCCCTCTCTCTCCCCTTTCTCTCCTCTCGCCCCTCTCTCCCCTCTCCCCTCTGTCCCCTCTCTCCTCTCTCCCCTTTCTCTCCTCTCCCCTCTCTCCCCTCCCCTCTCTCCCCTCTTCCCCCTCTCTCTCCCCTCCCCTCTCCCCTCTCTCTCCCCTCCCGGCTCCACCTGTTTAGGTGCCGTCACACTGCCCTCTCCTGGCCAAAGGCGGGGATGTTTTTTCCGGGCTGAGTTCCGGGAGCGCAGCCCAGCCCTGCCCGAGGGGATGGCTCGGCTGGGAGCGGGTACCGAGCTCAGGCTGGGAAGGGCTCAGGCCCAGCAGCAGTGCCGAGAGCAGCCGCAGCTCCGGATCAGCTCCGTGTCCCCCGCGGATGCTTCCCCATCTCCCCGCGGCTGAAGTACCGAGGGCTGGCGCCTCTTCGGCTGCGGCACTGATTTACCTCAGCCTCGCCAATTCAGGGTTTAGGTAACCGAGAACGGACCGCACGAGGCTTTTCCTAGGCACTAATGCAAGAAGTCTTGCAAATAACCATAAATTAATGTTGCTGCATATAAGACAGCTGCTGGGAAGTCTAAGTTAAGAGCCAAAAAATCAGCACAGTGACACAAGCTGAGAAGGTTTTTTCCTTCCTCTGTCTTTGGCTTTTAAAGTGAATTTTCAAAGGTACTTTTCCATTAGTAAAAAAGAAAAAAAAAAAGATCTCTAACTTTAAATGGAAATTATGCCTTGGGTTTTAGCTTTTATGTTTTTCAGAATCTCTGCTGCTTAGTGTGTAACTCTGAAGCTTCATGTTAGGTGTTAGTAAGTTCTCTTCACAGGGTAGTTAGGCAAAACCATCCCTTCCCACATAGAGAATCAAGGACAACTGGTACCCAAAACCCATAAACAATGGCAAAGGGAAAGGGGCAAGCCAAGGGGTTGAGACTTCATAACCTGAAGCTGTGGTTGGACAATTGACCCCAATATGTAGATGAACCAAAACTTATAAAAGTCTAAAATTTGTGACTGGGATCCATCTTGGATTTGACTTGGGTGTAGCCCTGGCCAGGCTCTTGCACTGCCCAAGGTGTATCCTTTCAATAAATACCTATTTTACCTATTTTATTTGTTTTGCTCTGTATAGTCTCTGTTCCAGGTCAGCTTTTCCAGGCATCAGTACAGGTATTGTACTTTCATAAGAAGATAAAAGGTCAGAATGCAGCATATTTGCACTTTTTTTTTCCAAGAGAAGAGTCTTTATGAATAAAATTAAATATTGAGACTTGCATTAAACCTGGGAACATAGACAGTATCATCTGCATTATTAAAATTCCTAAGCTAGTAATTTTCACTTGAGTTCAGTTTGTCCCTGTCCATTGCCTTGCCTGTCCTCTACTGGACTGCTGAATGCTGAATACATTCTCTGTTTTCAAGATTATCATTACATTTAACATGCACAACCTACATGGAGGCTATTCCTGAAATGCCTTTTATAGCTTATAACCAAATTCCTCCCCATTTCTATGTTGGTGGGGTTTTTTTTTATTTTATAGGGAAATATTCTATGGAAAGTATTTTCCATTGCATGCTGTAGAACATGCCAGTCTGGATGAATGAAGATGAATTTCTGATTTGTGTCTCACTTTTGGAGTATATAGTATAATTCAAATGTTTGGCTACAGAAAGTCCAGATTTTATCCCTACAGCATCAGAGGACAGCTTGAAAACAGAACTCAGGTGCAACGGATGTTTGCTTTGGACTGGAGCCATTTTGCAATGAGCTGAAGAGGGAAGTCCTCTCCTAGTGAAGGACTAAATCTAGGATTTCTTCCAGTACTGCAGTCAGACCATGCCAGCAAGATGCTGATGTAGCTGCTGAGGTTACTGCCTCTCAGAGATGTCTATTGCCTTGCTGTTACCAAGGCCTTTCTCAGCACAAGAGAGGCATGAACATACGGAGGAGAATCCAGTGAAGGACAGCTAAAGTGGTTTAAGGACTGGAGCATCTCTCCTGTAAGAAAGACTGAGACAGCTGGGACTGTCTGGTTGGGAGAGAGAAGGCTCAGGGGATCTCATCAATGTATATAAATACCTGAAGGGAAAAAGCAAAGGAGACCCAGGCTGTTTTTACTGGTACCCAGTGCTTAGATCAAATGCAATGGGCATACACTGAAACGTAAGATGTTCTCTCTGAACATCAAGGAAACACTTCTTCAGTGTGAGGACGAGAGAGCACTGGTGCAGGCTGCCCAGAGAGGTCGTGGAATTCCCATCCTTGGAGAAACTTGAAGGCCTTCTGGAGATGATCCTGAGCAACTCACTGTAGATGATTCTGTTTGAGCAGGTGGTTTGGACCAGACTGTCTCCAGAGATCCCTTCCCACCCCAGTTATTCTGTTATTGTGTGAGCTTTCTCTCAGAGTCAAAAGGCCTCTGGATATGTAATACCTTGATTCTTCAGAAGTTTCATTTTATCCTGACACTGCAGCACATTCGTTGTAACCATACTGCTTTGGAGATGCTGTGAGCCTGGCAGCTCTGTTTGAACTGGTTATGTGGCAATTTATTTCAAAGGGTCTAAGGTCTCTAAGTAAGGAACGTAATATACCACACTTTTGGAATGTTCATCTTTAAAAAATAATTAAGCTTTAACTGGCCTGTTTAGTCTAATTTAAAATGTTTTACTTGCAGTATCTGTTTCAATAAAGTCCCAAAATCTGAGAGCTTCCAAGTAACTATTGGTGAATGTGGAATTCAGTATTCACAGATGGTCTACTTTCTATGCAGGTAAAATAGGGTCACTGCACATCTCTGTCTATTCTTTTTCTCTTTAGGTGAAAATTAAGAGGGACCTAATACTCTCTCTTCCCAGAACCAGCTGAAGATTTTTTTCACTCTAGCTGATCAGCATGGTGTGACTCCAAGGATGCCTTTGGTGCATGACTTCAACAGAAACTTGGGTTGACCCACTGACATGGGTAACAGAAGAATATAGGACAGCAGATCTAGAGAAAAAAAAAGGTTAATATTCTTCAAAAACCAGAGCAAAATGCAAAATGTAGCTATTATGATTTTGAATTGTTACTCCAAAATCTCCCTTGATGAGATACTTCCAGCATCTTTCCTAAAGAAGATGCTTTTTTTTTTTCTTCTTTTTTTTGGTAAGTCAGGGAAATAAACTCAAAAGCAATTTCTGAAATAATTATTTCTATTTGCTGTTGTTTATGACATCCTCCCTGCAAATATTATGCTCTAAGGGCAATGCTTCCAGGTGAGTTGTATTCAACAAACATTCCAGCGTTCCAGGTAACAGAGAGGAAATCTGTCTAAATGGTTTGCTGAGAGCCCTGTTACTACTGCATGGAAGGCTGTTAAGGTAACACCTAGCAGCTCACACCCCCACATTCCCACATTTCACATTTCTGGACCAAATGCCAAACACTCTAGAGCTAATAAGTGCAAAAATATCATAATAGCTGGCGCTGTGTATGGTACATTCCTGAATGGTGTTGGTGAAACCACCGTGATTTACACATCTTTCAAGGAAGTCAGTAACTGCAAAGAAACAGTCCCAATTAGAGCAGCTGCTGATTTTGTCGACATGTCTTTTCATGTCTTCACTTTCTTAGTCAAAGCAGGACAAATTGTTCAAGCATTTAGCTGCAAGTACCTCTTTCTTACAACTGTAGGAAAGGTATATTTAATGCAGTGAAATCAACTTTCCAATCTTTTTAAAGAAGGTCATAGTTGTTTCTTGTCAGTCAACAGGAAGAAGGGATGAAAGGACATCAACTCTTTCTAAAATAGATCAGAAAATTGTCATTGTTCTCTTCCTCCTGTTCTGCTCTGCTCCACATTGCACATTCAAACATGCAAAAGTGTTCATGTTTCTGGAGCACAGCAAAGTAAAGATTTAAAACAAATGAAATAATGTCACAATAATGTAAAATGTTGATAGAAAAGAGATGTCAAAGTAATTAAGACTTGGTTATAGATCAGAATAATGAAAATCACACACCAATTTAGTACAGGGAAGGGAAAGTTTTATGGTGAATAAAACACTTTTCCAATTTAGCTGTAAACTTTATGTATAAACAACAATTACACTGAATAATTTGACCAGTCATATGTAATATACGCATAGTGAAAACATAGATGGGTTCTGTGTATATTTATGAGCAGGCAAAGAATGATAATTGTGAGGTAGATCTATACATTCAGTTCTGAGATCAGAGAGAGTATATAAGCAATCAATACACTGTCAAGAGACCTGACTCCTTGAGGCATGTTCAAGATCTTTTTTCTGACTTGCTGTCTCTGGTCATGATCATAAATCTGCTCTGCTGTAAATCTGGATATCAAGTCCTGGGTGTTTCTGTGTCTGTTCCACCATGTTGGCAATTTGACTGAGACTTACTATAGAGTAATTTTAGAGATGGTTGTGTAGGATATAGTCTTTTTACTTGGAGTGGATTTGCTTGTGCATTCAATCTGAGAAATAAATTCAGACAAAAAACTAGGATATAAGTTCAGATATTTCCCTTTCTCTTCATTTTGAAAACCACATATTTTAATTCACAAAATCATGTCAGTTGATTTACATTTTTGAGACCATTGAGCAAAGGTCTAATAAAAAAAAAAAAGAATTATATGTTTACAGAGCAACATTTCAGATTTTTTTTGTTGAGACAAAATTTTATTTAGACCTCATGAAATTAACTTTCCCCCCTTCTACAATAGACCAAACAAAGCTTTAGCAATGATATAATCATATGGGGATGTGCATTCATGTTTCCCTCAAGCTACTCTAGAAACATTTGGCCAGGTAGTAATCTCAGACTTTATGAAGACAGGTGCTGTCTAGGAAATCTGCATATAAGAAAGCTGTGCTCTTTACTCACATGAAGAATCCATAAATGAAAAAAAAAACAAACAAAAAAAAAAAACAAACAAAAAAACCAAACTAGGGACAGTTGAAGATGAGAATTCTCAGCACTCATATTTTTGACGTTGAAAGTTCTTTACATGTAAGATCCAAATTCTAAGAAAATTAGCTCGCTGAGAAAAAACTACCATATTTTTTTAACATCAAAACAATAATTCAAATTTTGACTTAGACAAGGGAACTAGTAAATCAGCTGTCCTCAGTGCTCCTCATGTAAGGTACTGTATTTCAGTGTGGGACTGTCAAAACAATTGCCCTGACACAAAGCTCAGAGGTCAGAGGAGATGATCAGAACCATAGGGGAGCAGGCTCTGTAGGCAACATGGAATAATACCTCTGCTGACTGACTCAGTTTTTCAGCTTACCCCAGGGCTGGCAGGAGAAACCAGAACAAGGCAGAAGGTACTGAAGTATGTCTTGTCCAGCTGGGCAGTGCTGCTATTTGTGCCTGTGATTCTTTCCATTTTGCAAGGTTATGAAGGGAAGATTCTCATCTTAGTTAGTTCACCTCTTCCCTTAAAAGTGAGTAGGAGCATCTAGATACTACATTCAGCAGCAGGTAAATATCCCCACAGGATGTATCATCCTGCCTTAAACAGAGTGCCTAGGGTAAGATTGAACTGCCTTCCTCAAATGCCTATTTCTTTCCACTGACTGACAAAGAAGCTCACAAAGCCATCTTAGGCTGCAGCCCTGGCTTAAAAATGGATTGAATTAGGTGAGCTGGATTCTTTTGTACATTGTCCAAGAAAATCAGGGAGTGATTGTGGGGCACAGACCCTTCTTGCAGGGATTGCAAAATTTGCAAAAAATATAGACAGAAATTTGATCACCTCCTGTGGCAGGAGAACCAGGTTACTGACCATAATCCAGCTAAGAGTTAACTGCACTTTAAGTTCCTTCCTCATTAATATTTCCAGAAGTAGCAAGTGTGGTTATAATGCTATTTTTAATGGTGATTTAAATGATTCATAACATTTACAAAGACTTTGTTTTGCCGTTGCAGTTATTGACCAGTTATGTCTGCCATACTACCACTGCCCTCTAAAAGATCATAGAGGTTTTTATTTTTAATGAAAACAAGCTTTAAAACTATCATTTGAAGACATTTCATTTTCCTTAATGCAACTATCTGAAAACACTCAGACATCCTAAATGCATTAATTTCTGATTTTCTTCTCTTGGCCTCCCTGGGTCAGGTTGACACTTGTGTTGTACAGGGTGGTCAGTGTTCCCTACCTGTGCAAGACATGCTGAGAAAGCACTGCAGCAATGAAATAAGAAATGCCAGATGAGAGAGAGAGGTGTTTTCTGGAAATCTTTCTTACATGGCTCTTGCGCATTTGATGCACAAGTGAAATAATACAGGCTACAGTGTTGCCATGTTAGGTTTTTTTTTTTTGTTTGTTGAGGTTTCTTTTTCTCCACAAATGCCAACAGAGTCACTTACAGAGTGATTTACAAGTATATGTATAAGCATCATCCTGCTCTCAGCTTCTCAGGACGTGATCCAGTCTGAAGGCCATGATTAAGAGTAGGCACTCCCTCTTCACCTCTCCAGAGACTGCAAGAGAGGATCACTGTTGCTTTTTCCATCTGACAAATAATCAAATTTCCTATCTGTCTGTCACCTGTGAGGCAGACACCAGCCTGTCATCCAGAAGAGATGCACGCAGTGAGCCGCACAAAAAAAAAAAGGCAGAGTTCCTTCTACCATTGCAAAAAGGGGACAAGACTCCTTGTGTGTCCCAGGTCAGCACAGGTACCTGTTACAGCAGAGATTTAGGACAAAATCTGTGGTGTCCTTGCAGGGATTGCAGAAGGATTTTCTTTGCCCATGTGTTCTCCACACCACAGCTTGCAGGGGGTTGTCCCAGCCCTCAGCAGCATGACTCGGAGCTCCTGTGAGGCAGATGGTGCCCAGATGGATGAGCTGCCAGGCTCATCCCAGCCAGCCTGAACAGCCGGGCAGCTTGTGAGAGGGCAGACACCGCTGCTCAGGGAGGTCATTATGGGATTGATTGCTGCAGGATGAGCTTTGACATCCAGGCTTTGCGCATAGGAACTGTAGCGTCTGACCTTTAGAACAGTTTAATTAAGAGGAACACTCAGTCTCTTTGTATCCAGAGGTTTAGTTACTGTGACACCACACCATGCACCCGAGCTGTATCACTTCTCACCCCGATTCGGTGGCTGTGAAACCTGCCCGTGGGTACCCGCAGCACTCTCTCCTCTGGGGGACACAGAATCTTGTCTTAGATTGCCTGTCCTAGCTGGGGTGGGTCAGGCATCTTACTATGTGCTGTGTGGCTTTGAGGGAGACTCTCAGCTCCCTCTGTGCTGGTGTGGCAGAGGACCACTGTCCTGGGTGGGCAGCATACCCAGGGTGTCCCTTATCTGAAGGTGGCACGGAGTCTGGTGGCAGCACGGGACAATTTTGTTTGATAAGTGCACGGGAAGCACGTTTTGTTTTCCCTTCCACATGCGCACCAGTGTCTAGAGAGAGCTGAGTGCCACTGCTTCTGCTCAGGCTATTTTGCCCTGTGACATGGGAGGGCAACAGGACTACTAACCACAGTGGCACCACAACAGTTTGTCTGAATACTTTCTTTTGTTGATAACAGCACCCAGCACTCATAGGTCTGGAGCTGAATAAATGTCACAAACCAAAGAGTGTTTCGAAGTAGAGCACTTGGGAGGAGAATCTGTGCTTTCTCTGCCCTTTGTCTTTCAGGCAGAAAGTACAATGCTGTTGTAAGGATGACAGCAATACTGTGGTGATACGTTTGAATCAGAGTGTATAACATTACTACCTCTTATTATAAAGACACTGGGCCAGATTCTTATCTCTTGTAGCACTACTTGAAGAGAAATGATGTCTGCTTCTGTTTATATGGTTCGACTTACTCCGATCCACTCCTTCTAGCTACAGTTTCTGAAGTATTAGTGTTTGCAGTAACTGTTCCTGAGCAGAAGTGGAAATCAGAGGACAAACAAATGTTACCAGGTATTAAAGTCTGTTTAACACTGTCACTGTCACTTTTGGTTTAGTGAACATTGCAGACTGGCATATTACAATCTAAATCACTTTTCTCAGGAACATGTGGTTTCCCTACAGACCACCTCAAGGTGGAGTTCATAGTAGCTCTTGTGAGATCGATCCCAAAATTTTTCATTTTCAGTGAGTCAGACTGGGAAAGAAATCAGAGGCACTCTACTGCTCTGGTGTACTTTCAGCTCTTTCCTTGAATACATGCATCTACATGTGAAACTTTTCATTGTCTTAGAAAACATTGATATGAGGCACAAAAGTTAAAACAGTAGGTTTTTTTTTTAATACAGACTTACTTTCTCACATCTCCTTTGCTATTCATCTTGGATCAGCTAGGTTAGGACTAGAATTAATCAATTAGGCACTGCTATTCTTCTCGAGAATCTGAGAAACAGCAAACTGACTGGCATTTCATACCATAGCAGGATTTAACAACCATGAAAAAGTAATTAACAGTGACTTAGCTTGTTTACATATTGTATTGAAGAAAATCTATGTAACTGTGCTATTGTTGATACTACTTTTCAAGTAGATTGTTATCCAGCTGCTCTTTAATGGCAGTACCTCTAAGGCTGTGTTGGGAACAGCTTGATTCAGTTTGGATGAACTGACTGCTGAAATCACAGCTGTACCCTGAGATGCCTGTTAAAACCTGCCCTTGCTTGTGCATGGCTCCCTGCAGCCATTCTTCTTCCAGAAGCCTTTTCCTTCTCCTTCACACTCAGAAGGCCTTGACCCCATGTGCACACCAGCCTGGGAGGAGGTTGTTGTTCTCAGGTGTCTGCCCTGGCTCTGCCCTGATCTGTCTCCAGGAGGCCAGGGACATGCACAGGTCAGCTCACCTCTGAATTGTCTGCTACAGCTATTTACTGCAGCAGAGCGTGAGTCAGCCCCACACCTACTGAAGATACAAGAATATCCAGCAAAGTCCCTTGCTGCATGTAAGTATTGGCTTATTGGAGCAGACTCCTGCAGTCCTGAAATAGCTCTTCTGCTAATATCCTCCCTCAGTTCCCCAGAAGCAGCCAGGGTTATGGATGCCCAACATGATAGATGTCTGATACACATGTTTTTTAATAACTGAATGATAAAATATTCAGTAATCCCTGGGACTCCAGTGCTTCATCTCTAGCCATGACCTAGCATAATTTTCTGAGCAGCTGCCTTTCAGGGCCTGAGGGCTTAATTTTGAATCCATTGAGATGAGTAGGGGTTTTCTGTTAGAACTGGTAATGCTGGATCTGGCCCAAAGGCCTGGATCTTTCTCCATCTTATTTGTACAGGTGATCCTTAGGGAGTCTGTGCTAGGAGCACTAACTGTGGAACTGTTGTACCATGCTGGCCTCCCTAGGCTTCAACTGATGCTTGGGTTTTAGCTTTTATGTTTTTCAGGACCTCTCCTGCTTAGGCTGTAACTCTGAAACTTCATGTTAGGTGTTAGTAAGTTCTCTTCACAGGGTAGTTAGGCAAAACCATCCCTTCCCACATAGAGAATCAAGGACAACTGGTACCCAAAACCCATAAACAATGGCAAAGGGAAAGGGGCAAGCCAAGGGGTTGAGACTTCATAACCTGAAGCTGTGGTTGGACAATTGACCCCAATATGTAGATGAACCAAAACTTATAAAAGTCTAAAATTTGTGACTGGGATCCATCTTGGATTTGACTTGGGTGTAGCCCTGGCCAGGCTCTTGCATTGCCCAAGGTGTATCCTTTCAATAAATACCTATTTTATTTCTTTTGCTCTGTCTAGTCTCTGTTCCAGGTCATCAGAATAAATATGTCCTGAATCTGTTTCCTCCTCATGTATTACTTGGGAAGGAACTTGGGTCATCTGGGCACTAGGATATTTGTCATCTGGGAACCAGGATAGAAAAACACAGGTAAAAATCTTGTTACTGATCCAGATGACATTTGATGCCAAATCTGGTTTGAGCACCTCTAGGCAGCATCATATCATGCAGGACAGACCTATGAATTTTGGGCTTGTAGCAGATCTATTAATATGCCATATTTCAGCCTGCTTTATCCATTATAGTTAGACAACCTGTGTTATGTGGTTGATGAAACACAACAGAGCACTAGAAGAGGCTGCTTCATGACCTGGTGTAAACATTAGCACTAACTGCTCAGAGGCTTGAGGAACAACTTTCATATAAGTGGTAGAATCCTATATTAGCAGTGAGTTAAAAATGCAGAGCAGTTGCTTTCTTATAGTGGAAGTTTGTGTTTTCTGGCCGCAGAAATAAAGAGGATAAAAATGAGCATATTGCAGAAAAGGTCCCCATGTCCCCCACAAATGCATCTGTGAGCCCCCGGGCCCAGGGTTGGCTAGAGAGAAGCATTGGTTGAGTATCTGCAGACATGGAATCGGAGTCTGCATGGGGAAGAGCTAAATGAGCAACTGGCAGAGCAGGGCTGCAAAACAGTAAGGGAGACAAACATGGGCTTTGCAGTGCATGAAGTCTTGTGGCCACAGCAGGTAAATCCCATTTCTCAGAGTTTAATCACAGCCAGAAAGGGGGGCAGATTTAATCAACCAAACCTGTCTCAGAGCTCCAGATGGTTTGACTTTACCAATGTAGCTTCTGGTCCGTGGACTTTGGATCTATTATCAGGACAAAGAGTTACAGAGAAAATTCCCAATTTGAAACTTCCCAGTTGTACGTCTTATTTTCAGGTATGAATTCTTTTCTGTTTTTTTCCTCTGTGTCTTTAGAGCAGATTCAGGGTTATGGAGCCACTGGTTTGTGTCCTTTATTATCACAGCTCAAGTGAATATCTTCTGGAAGGCATCATCCCTGAGACTATCACTCACTGAATCAGTCTTGTGAGCTCTTGTAATACACCTGCAACCAAGCACAAAGAGGATTCACAGCTACTAAACACTTTCTGGCTGCTGAAGGAACAGCTTATCTCAAATGCTGTTCTTGGAAATAAGAACAGCTTATAGCACCAGTTCTGTTGATTTTCTAGCAGCATCTCTGTGGCATTGGTGAAATGCATTGCCCAATAAACAATGTATAGCTAACACCCTTAATAGTTACATTAGAGGTGATCTCTTCTTAACCCTTTTTTCTGTTTCTGGAGATAAGACTGTGGGATTAAACAAGTGCACCCAGTGCACCAAGAGCCAGGGGCATGGGGTGAACTTTAGAAATGATGTGTGGCAGAACTGAAGAGAGGTTACAAAGGCCAAAACTGGCTGCAGCTGGACTCATCCAGGTGTTTCTGGGTGATATTACTGTGTATTAATAGAATTTCTCTGTTAACTCAATATTTGGGTACTGATAGTTGAAAGGCCAGATTTATAGCTTAATTGACTGACAGAACTCCTATTATCTGAGTCAAGTTTGTACCACCAGAGAGTCAAACTCTAAGAAATATATTTGAGGTGCCATTTCAATCAGCACCTGCAATCAATACACTAAACTTAATGGAGAGATTGTCACTGCTCTGAGCACAGAGTAAATTCTGCTGTGTCTCTCACTGACATTGTAATCTCTGAGGGGCAGCAGTCAGACTCAGCCCAAATTCTGCTGTTCCTGCCTAGTCCCTGAACCCCTGTTTTGTGGGGGAGGAGCAGCCTCAGGCTGCTCAGGAGCAAAGCTGTGCTGCACTCTTCTGACTTCCTGCCTGTAATATTCATCAAGTTGTCTCCTCTGGGAGGTTAAATTGGTAGGCAGGTTTTGCTGGATATTTTCCAAAGCAGCAATACCATTCTTTGAATCAAATGAACCCATCTTTGAAGTCAACCATCCAAGTTTATCCTTGAGGTAACTTACATTTTGTTCCATTCACTCAGTTGCTTTTTGAATATTTTCCTGCATTAGGATGTTTTATTGACAATGACAATGGATTTTTTTATCTGTTTAATCTTCTGTTCTGAATGAAGTGGGAAGTCCCACACAAGTATGTTTATATCTACCCTTTATGTAAATTCATGAGTGCATGCACATGGGCCTTGTAACAGAAGATGTTGGTCAGCCTTAGATGAAAGGTTTCTAAGCCTTAGATGAAAGGTTTCTATGTTGATGCTGCTACACAAGTGTGTAACATACATACATATAGGACAGGATTCAACCTCAGCAGTGTCTGTGGAGGTGCTCAGCTGTGATAGTCTGCCTAGAACTTCACATATACCATGCCACACAATTCTAATAGAAGGGGCTACAATGACTCCTTTCTATCCAGCCTAATTACTTACAAAAATGGTTCAACTTTCATTTTTGTTTGCAAGGTTTTACAATGGACATAGTTTCCACTATCAGGCTAGCCATTTTTCTGAGACTCAAAGTGGAATGCCACTGGGATGTAAAAACCCAGTGGGTGAAGCTCAGGAAAACCTTACATGTTTTTTGGTGTTCTATAACCAAGTAAAGAACTCTGGCTAATGAACTAATTTAAGCACAATGAAGTATTAATAATCCATTCCCAGCACTTAACTTAGAAGTTAAGCATTACTCAGACTGGCTGGCTAAGGAGAAAAAAATTGCTCCTTTTCCATTCCTATTAACACACAACAAACTCTGTGAACAGACTAGCAAGAACAGAAGACACATATGAAGCTAAGATGCTCTCCTATCCCCAAAGGATCAGGACAATGGTAAGATTTATTTTAATGCTTTTTTTAACTCATTGTCATAAGTTAGGATGAATACATAATAAATGACCAAAATCAAGGAAATTATGGCCAGGGACCTGTTGTGTCTGTGGCTTGTCAAGGGTGAGAGATTAAGTTAGTTAGTTAACTAATTTCTATTAGTTGGAAATTCATAATCCATTTGATCACTTTTTCTCTTTATAACCCAGCATTCAGTTTTGCAGCCCAGTCCTTAGCCCAGTACTTTAATAGAATAAGTTTGATTTAGTCTGTTTGTAGAACATCTAGCAATGAAAGTGCTCTCAAAGTTATGTAACAAACATTATAGGAACAGCAAATCTACAGCAGAGCTGGCCTGTCCTAGAATTTCTACCACTTAACCTGGGGCAGAGAGAGGGACAAAGTGAAAACACTCTTTGTCAGGCTTCTAGGATGACTTGGAGAGTGGTGAGGTCAGGCACCCGCTGCCAACAGAATGGAAGGGAACCTTCACTTGGCAGGTGTCAGAGACGAGCTCTGCAGCAAGCAGCCAGCAGCTGGAAGGCAGATAGAGCTGAGAGCATCCATTATTGTGACAACCTGCTTCAGAGCAGCCACTGAAAGGTCCTGGGTGAGGATAGCAGGGAGGGAAGCATCCAGAATATTATTTTTCTACTGATAACTACACAGCCACAGACTAAACAGAGTGGATGGCTTTCAGTTTGTGCCACTCCTGTTTCTGTTTTGCCATCAGCTGTGTGCTCTGCATAAGGAACACAGCTGTTGTGGCACAATCTGTGTCAGTGTTGTTTGAATGAAGCTGCATTCCAGGTGGAGGGTTTTTTTCTTTGTTTTGATCTGATCTGGCAGCACATTCTCCAGGAAGAAAACATGAATTGTAAGAATTAATTAGCCTTGATTTGAGATGCACAGTGAGTGGTGGTGAAGAAAGAAGAAAGATGTTTATTATTTTGCCTTTTTTTTTTTTCCCAGCTGTTCAGATTTGTTTGAACTTATGTAGACCATTTGACTAAGAAAACAAGTCAAAAGTGGAATCACAATTCTTTTCTAATGCCAAAGTGAGGCAAAGGCATCCTCTGTCATTTTGAACAGACTGGACACATGCAGAATGGATGACTAATGCCCACAACACAGGCTTTATTTCATTCAGTTATGTCATTTGTATTTTCAGCATTTTCCTGAGAGAACTTATTTATATTTAAAGGGTATTTTTTTCTAAATAGCCATAGCTAAGAAGGCAAAGCATTAAGACAGAGTAATTTCCTTTTGCTGCTATCTATGACAGTGACCTACTGAAAGAATCATTGCATGGGGTTAGGGTGTAGCAATATGTTAGGGAGGACTCCTGAGATCTCTTTCAGCCAGTTCTATGTCATTTTACACACAGATCACTTTCTTCTAGGCTATTTTCAAAGATACAAGATGTCCTGTTCCGGGCTGTGTGAGGGAAAGGAGACACAGCTGTCAGAGACCAGGGGTTGTCTTTTAATTTAATCTTTCTTGCTCTAATTCACTGAAGTATGTTGTTTATGTTTGCATGGATAGGAGAATAACCTTATTTGTGTTCTGACAGTCACTGGAGGCACTGACTGCTTCTTAGTAAGGGCACCAGGGTCTCTGTAGCAAACAACTACATTTAAATATAGAGCTACTTTACAAAAAATAATCAACATAAATGTATTCAAAACAGGCACAACAGAGGCAGGCAACTATCCTTAACTCTGCTCAGTCATAATACTATAGAGTAACCACAAAATCCTGATGACTGCATGGCTGGATGTTCTATAATCAGTTCCCTGATTCTCAGTTTCCCATCTTATATTGCCTAAGCTTTGTATAATTACAGTAGTCCCTTAATGTATTTTACCCTTGAATTATTGACAAGTGCTTTCAACCTTAAATCCACTTAAATGTAGAATAGATTTCTGAACTGATCATTATGCTGTCTTGTGTGTCTCTTCTATTACCCCTCAGAGACAATATAGTATTTATATTTATTGAATATTTGCATTTTTATATGAAGGAAGTGTCTGAAAAAAACCCCTTGGCTATGGACACATGACAAAGTATCTGAATGAGATTGTAACCTCGTCTCCTACTCAATTTATTTTTTTGCTTATTCTTTTTATCACATTTAAACCCATCTTACCTTTTTCTTCCTTTTAAAATCAAAATCTCTCTTGAGATGGAATTTAGCACATATTCAAAACTCATCAGGCTTGCAATAGTAACAGGTACAAAAATAAACTTGACACTCTTAATTTAGAGAAAGATTTGACAGCGATACAATCATGACATTTTTCTGGCTGACAAGGGCAGGATGAATCCTCCCACAGTTTCAGGACAGTTGATTTTGATAAGAGTTGTGGTCACACTCAATTATTCCTAGCCTTATACCAATTTTATTCAGGTTTTGATCTGACTTAGAAGTGCTGGAAATTATTCTAAGTACCTGCGTTAGGGGTCTATCTGAATCACCTCTTGGAAAAGTCATTCTCCTGCTTTGGACTATTATGAATTTAAGAAGATTTTGCTGCCAGATATTTTTAGGTAAAAATGAGAATAATCCCAGTATTTTTGGTGCAATGACCTGTACTGCCCTGTCACTGCAAAAAACCCACCAAATAAGCACAGTGTGCTTGCCCCAGGCACAGCTACTGCCTTAGTTCCGGGGCCCACAGAAAGAACTGCTGTCGTCCACAAGCTCTCATCCCTGCTCACATTCACAGTCTTGGAAGATGCACCTTGGTTTATCAAGCAGAGTGTTGAAGTTCCACAGCCACGTGTGCTCTTGGGGATGATATTTCAGTGCCTAAAATACAGTCTAGATTTTCTGGACTAGTTTAAATGTTTTGGACTTGGTTTCAATCAGAAGAGGGAATCAGAGTCAGAGGTGTGAATGAGCTGAAACGACACAAGCCCAAGTGAGCTCCATGGGTGCTTTGCCTGTTCAGCCATGGCTCCCCACTCATTAAGGTCTCCGCATGTGCAAAGTGATCACAGGCACACATCTGCACATCTCATCCACCCACATGTGGCATAAACTGCCCAGGAAATGCATAACATATCTCGCTGTTTCCTGTTGTCATGTGTGAACACAATTCTCAAAGCACTGTTTTTAAACCTAGTCCAGTGTATTTGATGCTTCAGCAGAAGATGTTTATAGAAGGTCTTCATAAGAATAATGGTGTTCTGTGTTTTAAATCTCAGAAAAACCTGTGTTTCGAGCCGGGATCACCAAATGCATAAAACTCTTCATGCTCAGAAGGGTACAAGGACACTTGTGAAGTGTATTGGTAATTTCCGTGTCAGCTGAGTTGTTTTCTGGGAATCCTTTGACAAAGGCCTGAGAGCCACCGTGTCTCATGTTTATGCTCATCTGTAAATGGCTTTCCTCGCTGTAAATGTGAGATTACATAAACTTCTGCCACTGATGACTGATTGTATCTACTTTGGGAATGCTTTTAAGAGAACATCAGGTTTTCCAAAGATACCAATTATGAGTGGTACTTGGAAAGGAAAAGAATATTTTCTTACACCAACCACTGCAGATGATTTCTCTGAGGTGTTGACTCCAAATTCACTGTTGCGTTTCCTCCTTTTCCTCTCTCCCAAAAATCCCCAAATCATTTGAATTGGTCTGCTGGCAACAGATCCTTTTAAAATATCACTTCATCTATTTCTTTCTTCTCCCTTTCCAAGCAGTGTTAGTATCTGGATTTAGCCCTATGTTCCTTAAATGGATAAAACTGCACACTCAGCACAGGCAAAAATGCATTTATAAATGGGTTAATCTCTTTGCCAGCTGAGTTTATTTTCAGGGAGTCTCAGCCCTTTTCCCTCCCCTGGATTTCAATACGTACGGGCCCGTGTAATGCCCGTGATAGAAATCGGGTCAGCTCTGAGATTAGAGGTGTGGAGGCGAGGCAGAGAGAACATAATCAGTGCCTGCGTGCTGCTACAATGCTAATGACATGGTTACAAGGAATAACTCTAATCCCAAATGTCCTATGTGTTCTGCAAAAATGTGTCAAGCTAACCTGCCAGGATTTGAGATAAATCCACTGTATTGAACTGTGCCTTATTCTTTTTTCTTTTTTCTAATTTTTTTTTTAAGTGGCAGATGTGAGTTAAAAAAACAAACAAACAAACAAAGAAAATCTAATTCAAATGCAGAGATTTAAAAATAGAAGCTAAACCAGTTTCAGATTTCTGGCTAGATGGCAGATCATCTGGTGAGAAAAAAAAATAAAATGCAATGGGCAGAATATATTTTAGAAAACAGGAGGAGTTTCATTATAGCAGTGAGTAATGAAAGATAGAGGAAACATGTAATATTTCTGCAGTATGATCATTATCACTCAGGTTCTGGCCTCAATTGTCTGTGACTATTGTAATTCAGCATATGCAAAACTGTGAGCTGGCTAGTTGTGCACTTCCATGCTGTAATTATTACAAGCATAAATAATTAATATTTGGGGATAGTGTTCCTGGTAGAAAGGCTTTTGTTTGTTTGTTTGTTTGTTTGTTTTCTTTTTTTTTCTAATTTTTTCCCAAGGTGATTCATTATGTAAGTGCACCAATCCCAGATTGATACTTCTAATTAAATCAGAGATTTCTTCCGAGGTGAGCATGTTAGATAACAGAGACAGAAAGCTGCATGGCCAAACACGCAGGCTGTTGAACTTATTTTTAACCTCTTCATCATACTTGGTCCACCTTTCTTCAAACAGATCAGCTACTAATAGCAACTGCTTTTGGGACTTGTTAGCGTTTCTGTAGGATTAGTTTGGATCATACTGTCAGCCAATTCAGCTCAATTTTATAACACTGATGAAGGATTTGTCTTGAAAATACTAGAGCCACAGCTACAGGACCAGGATTTAATGAAACAGGGTAAACCACACATCACAAGTAACAAGGTCCCTTTAGGTATTTGAAGCTTAGTGGATGGTATGAGTGTTTGAGTCCTTCTAGCATTGTCTTTCATCAGGTGCTTTTGGATTTTTGCACTTCAACTGACAGTGTATTTTGGGGTTGTATTAACAATGTTTTACTGATTTAACATCATTATATAGTGTGAAATTGTATGGATGGTTGTTCTCATGCTTATGGAGTTGATGGCTTAAGATAAGATCTGAGAAACAACCAGATATTTCACTGTAATAGGTAAATTAAAGAAACAGTCTTGTAATGAGAGGTTGGGTAAATGCTGTCTGGGGAGCATAGTGACAAGGTGAGCAGACCACCATCCTCTTGTTATTTCAGTAGAATTATCAGCAAAGCTTCTGGATAATTTATTCATTGAAACTGCATTTGGTAGTTCAGTTCAGTGTAGAGAAAACGTTGGTGGAGACCAAGTAAAGCAAAGCTTGGCTTTGGTTTAAAAAGCAAGTTTAAAAACAAAACACATTTTTGGCTTGATAAGATGGACATTTAAGATGTTTTACTGTGGAATGGACTTTTTTACATAAAATAAAGTGAAATAAAATAAATTAAAAATTTCTACTTGACATTTGCCAGTGTACCTATCATGTGTACCTATCATGTGTCCTCCCATGTGTCTCATTACCCCCTCCTCTATCAATTTTAAGCCAATTACACAGATCCTGAAAAAGTAAATCAGGTCTAAGAGCTCAGACAGGTCTAGAGAACCTATTCAAGACAAGGATCTTTCCAGCTCTGATAAGGAGCCATAATTAAGTTAGCTAATAAGACTAGTTTATTTTTTGAAATTAGGTTAAATCACTAGTATTATCTTCTTTACCATATATTTTATACTAGAAATCAGTTCTTCCATGAGAATATGACCATTTACTTTTGTAATCTTTCAGTTTAGCCTTGGGAGTAAAGAAATCTAAGTTTTATCTAAGTTCACACCAGTGAAATCCTGGGTGAACTAAGAATAAATTAACATTTTTATTACAAAGTACCCATTGACTATAGAAGCATTCCACAGTCAAATGGTTTTTATATCCATATTTTTTTTTTGTAAAAGCTGATTTTGTAGCTTTCAAAACCCACAATAAATCTCTTGGTAAGAGATGTTTCTTATGTCTTTTGCCAATCAGTTATGGTCTGCAAGCTTCTTAAAACTGAATTTCACTTCAACTACTCCTTACCCAAAAACATGTTTCTGAGTTGCATGTGTACTGCAGAGCTAAGGCCGTGCAACTGAAGGCAAACCCTTGAGATGCTCAGGCAAAGACAATTTCATCAGCTGCTGTGTGTCAGCAAACTGGCAGCTACCATGAGTGCTTGAACACTATGAGGATTTGATTTCTAGCTATCTTATGGCTGTGCTCAGAAAACCACTTATTTGACTTTGATTTTTTTTCCCCATTTCCACTAAGGTTATGCACAGTGGGCCAGGGTTGCAAAGCCTTGTGCACAAGCAAAAGATTAAATGCAGAATATGTGTATGCAGATGGACCTAGAGTCCTGAACCAGCAGACCTGTTAAGTACATCCTAAATTCCCAGAGTAGAAGCTGTGATGCTTTATTGAAAAAAGACAAAGCTTCTTGCATGCTTAATGGTAAATACTTTTCTGGAGAGGAACCTCATCCATCAACTTAGTCCAGGTATGGTTTAATTCTGGAAATTGCTGTTCCCTAGAATATCAGTATTACCTGATGCACAGCACATTTTACTTGCTCTCTCTAAAATCCTAACAACTTTGTGTTCTTACTTGCATATCCATGGTGAGACTCAGCAGCAGGTCACAGACATGAAGATTTAGGTACCTAGATATAGCTAACTACATGGGAACAAGCTGCCTAGACTTTGTTACACTCAAACCTAACCAAGGCAGCTGTCTGACTGTGTGCTGCTCTGAGCTCTTCAAGTCACCCTTAAACTGCAGCCTGCATGGGAAACTCCAAACTCTACTGAGTTCACCTAATGACCTTTGAGCATCCTGCCTGGTGTTCTGCTGAAGCTTGGGAAGTCATGGGTCTCCTCTGTCATATGTGCAACATCTGCCACCTTTGTGCAGTGCTCCCAGGTGTCCTGTGACATCTCCAGTGGCACTTGGTATCTACATTTGAGAAATGAGTCAAGAAGTTTATTATCTTCAGTGACTAGAGAAGGAATTCTAAGCTTAGATAATATATAGATGCTGTCACTGTGGGTCAGAACCAGATGATCTTTTAGGTCCCTTCCAACCCAAATAATTCTGTGATTCTATGCTTTCGACAGTAAAATGCAACAACTTTAAAAAAAGTATTCTCGTGTTATTCATGTAAAACCCATTCAAAAATATTTACATTCTTTAATACTAAAAGCAGAAACAGAATATTGCTTGAGTTTTAACACAGCTGATTAAAAATCTGTGCTTTCTTATCACTCACTGAATTGGCAGCACAGCACCCAACCGTATGGTCTTTTAAGGAAGAGTAAGGGCTCTGTATAGCTAAGAGATACGTGAAATTCTTCTCTGTCTACAGTACTTTGAAGCTTTCTCTATGAATACTTGACTGAAACTCTTGGATGCACAGATTTTATTTTTCAAGCGAGACAGTGCAGGCAAGATAGGGCAAGTGACTGTGGAATATTTCTTTTTCTGCCAGGGCTGTCAATTCTCACCAAAAGAACCCAACATGTGGCCTTTTGGAAAACTAGCAAAAGCTATAAAGTTTCAATACTGATGTGCCACTCATATTCTGAGCTATAAGAAAGAGCTGGAGGAGGTTTTTTGCAGGTGAAGGAAAAAAAAAAGCTGTGGAAAAAAACAAAATTATTTTTCAAAAAAGTTTTCAAAACACCTTGCCCCAAGTGTAAGCTCGCCTAAGATAGATCAGTCTGTGAAACATTCATACTGTTCTCATAGCCTTTACTGGTTGAAACATCTTTTTGCTTTTATTTGGATGTGCTAGGATGTTTCAGCCTTCAGTCATTTCTGTTCCTTTAGAGTCCTGTAGAAAGTGTTTTCCACTTGTTAATCTCCTAGGTATTAAAGCTACGAAGGAATTCAAAGTGTCTCAGTACTGGCAATACTTTCTAACATTTGCATTTCTCTTGTGTTTTGATGTATAAGAAATTAATTTAATGAAATAATAGTAGGAAAATATACAATGCATGAAAAGTTTTTATTTTCTTATTTTTGTTCCTATCTAATAACTAAAACCAGAAGGACTATAAAATACCACATATGAGAAATATACCACCCAAGAAATAACACCAAAGGACATAGAAATATATGTAAACTCTTTAAATAGTACAAAATAGTTAGCCAAAGTCTTAAGACCTCACACATTTTAGTTTTGTATAAAATTCTATTGACATTAAGCAAAACTGTTCAGAGCTATGTCAGTGTACAGATATTCTAAGCATTTTCACATTTTCACAAACTATTTGTGAAAATAGTTTGTTGTATGTATATAAAGTACAGAACAAAAGACATCTAGAGGTCAAGTACTGAATTCTCTCTATATTGCTGAATATAGAGTCTAGTCCATGAACTCAGCATGAATGGCCACATCTAAGACAACTACAGTTGGGTGAGTTGGATCCCATTTACTGCTTTTAAAAATCTTCAGGCCTGATAAGGGGAAAACAAACAGATTTTCCACAACATGAAACTGCAATTTATCCAAGGAAAAAAATGGCATTTTCCCTCTATGTTCTTACAATTTCTATAAAATCTTTCTACAGCTGTAAAAAGAGTAACTAGCAAATGAGAAAAGTACCACAAACTGATGTAATATGAATTATGAGAGCTTCAACTGATGACAGTCTAATAATAGATAGGCTTCAAAAGAAAGAAAGAAAGGAAAGAAGAAAGGACAGATTTAAATAATGACCTGGCTCCATATTCTGCCTAAAATTGGGCTGTAAAGGTGTCCATTTAATAAGAAAATGGACTTCCTTGCTATGCAGTGTTTGCTCCAATACTATCTCTATCAGTGGAGCTACATCACTGTGATGCATCACCCCATTTTGGTGACAAAACACAGTGTTTATGCTAGGAATATTGCAGAGAGGACCGTTCTGAAACTGGCAACTCAACAAGAACAGTACTGGAGGACTTAATATGGAAATCTTCTGCCTTTCAGCATCCACAGTTTTAATTTTGCATTTTGAGGTTTTAAAATTCATTAAACAATCCCTTGCCTTATTCATCTGAGTCATTCTTCAATCTCCTTCCAGCATTCTGTTTCTGATTAATACTTATTAAGTAACAGCAATAATAGAAAAATTACTATCTTGTCCTGTAAAATTTGGCATGTCTGATAACTGTTACTATTTCCACAGCTGAATGTCACATACAGAATACAGTCTGAAGCAATGCTAAACTTAAAATTTCTTTCTAAAGCATATTGTGTTTCTTTTGCATTTTCATTATGACTGTGACCTACTATGTTTTCTCAATAGTTTATTTTAATAAAACTGATATTTCCTTATGTGAAGTAAACAATAAAGCAAATCTTTCCACTGTAGAAAAAAAGAAAATCTATGCTGTAGAAGTAATTAAATTCATTATTGTGCAATATGCCAAAAAGAAGGGCAAACTGTATAATCCAAACATCTGTTTCTGTTCCTAAATGCAGTGTAAGGATCCATAAACCTATCCAGGGTAAATACATACTCTTTTACATTTGAAAGACAAATTGACTACCTACAGAAGAGGATCTCTTTTTTCTTATTAGAATGGTCGGGTTTCAAGGTTCTTAACAATGAGGCTCAGTACATATTTCAGGTGCAACCATGGAAACTGTAAGGAGCCATTTTACTCAAAATAGAAATATCACAAATGACCTTGACATTTGGAAGCTGATGCTGCACATCGTTATTTAGATCGTGAACAATGGGTGCATTATCATGTCCTCTGTTCAAAATTTGTTACTGGTCTTCCAAGAAGGAGCATTTGAAAGCTGGGTACTCGTCTTCCATGGGTGCTAGGGGTCCCTATATTGAGGAAGACTTTGTGCCCATAGCTTGGTGTGCAGCTGCTGGTTGAGCTCTGGGTGATGGAAACCCAGAAAAGAGCCCGTGAACTCTGACCCTTGACATAACAAAGGGCTTGTGGGCCTGTGGCTCAGCCAGGTGAGGGACACTCAGAAACGCAGCAGGAGTGACAACCTCCAAACTCGTGAGCACTTAGACTGTGCTGGTGTAAAAGCCCAGGGTTTTCCTTGCTCCATGTCCTCCCTTGGAGGCACTCATTTCGAGCTGTTATTTTGTTATTTCACCGTGATTACATTATTTTAAGGATCGAGATGTCTGAGACTCTGCTATAGGAAACCTCCAGTCCAGATGGTGTGGAAACCTGGTCTGACGGTGTGAGTGTGGGATTTGTAGCTATGAAGGAGCCTTAGTCCCAGCTTAGGTGGTATCAGTGTGGCTCCTGGATGGTCAGACAGTGAAGTTTCCTCAACATGTCTTTTATGGGCATCTTTTTATAGAGATTAGTAGAAAAGTTGGAAATATGCAGAAAGACATGACAAATTGTAAATGATGGAGCTTGGGAGAGCAGCACTCTGAGGAAATAATTTGTACCTGTGGACTGTAGTTTCAATTCTCTCTGAAGGCACAAAGGGGAAAACTTCTCCCCAGAGGCAGCTGAGTGCTAATAGCTATGTGTAGAGACAGAATTTTTTTACCTTACAAGTCTAAACAATACTAAACATTTCAAAATACTGCTGAATTTACAGATTTAATCTTCTCAAGGATTGCTGGATGATGTGCTTTCTTAGTCTACAACTCCTGCATAACATTCAAACTGCTACCATCTTTAAACAATTTAAAACTGCAAACATTATTTTTGATTTTTGCTATCAAGTCATCCTTCTAGGAGCCATATTTCTCTTCCTGTTTGAATGAAATACTTGTTGCTGAAATGTAAGTGCTAACCCAAGGCAAGGAGGGAATGGGGGTATCAAACTTCTTAGAAGAGGACCCCTCTTAACAGGGTCCTACAGGAACACATAGAAAGAGAGTCAAAGACACTACATAAAGAGGTTTCAAATGCATACCAGTTGTTTATTTCTCTGAGAACATATAATGGGTAAAAGGCATCAATAACCTGGAGAATAGGTTAATGGCAAAGGAAATTTTACCACTGAATTTTGTTGGGCCAAGATTTTGCTCTTTGACTTTGGACAACATGTCACCTCCAGGGTGTAGGTAACACCTAAAAAAACCCCTTGTTGAATTCACCACTGCTCACATCTAATTCACAGAACACAAAGCAACACATCAGTGGGAATTTCTGCTTGCACAGTGCAAGTACAAGCGCAGCTAGCACTGGATACCATATGAGGAAAGAGCATCTTGGATTGCCTTCTCCAGTTATTTTACACAGCTCCAAAGCTTCATAGAATCCACACTCTTGCAGTTTTTTTCAGTCCAACTCTTTCTTTCTATTTGTTACTAGTATGAGAGTAGTCTGTGTATGAGTATACCTGTATATGTGCACATGTGCATGTAAATAATAATAGTTTTTACTAGTATTCTCTTTCATTTTGTGGAATATTTCTTGCCAAGATTTTTAAAACCTAAAGAAAAATGCTCAAACTGCCTTTGAAGCTCTAGTCATTTTGTCTTGTCCTTATGCTGGAGCAACTGTTCCTTTAGGTGATGGATAGGAAGCCCATTTTCTGACATTCCAGATCTAGCAATAATAGCTGCAGGGGCAACCATGACAGACTAAAAACATCAGAGTGAAAATATGGTTTATGAGCTACATTATAGGCAGGATTTTATTTTAAAACTCTTTATGATTAATTTTACATAGCCATTTTATATGCAAAATATTTTAATTTCATTCACAACAGGTAATGTTGCATATTGAAAGTGAACACATTTCGGCATTTCTTGTACAAACACAAGCTCTGTCCTTGTAGCACCAAAGGGTTTCTGAGGACTAGTAAAGACAATTAAATCTCAGTGTTTGCTCCTGCTGACAGTGGCAGCAGCAGTCCCAGAGATATCCTATATGACATCAAGCCTAGCATGAGATCCTTGAGGTCGCACTTCACAGCTTGTCCTTGAGCACTGCATAACACCCAGGTCTTAGTGGTCCCTACAGACGTGTCATAGTAACATAAAAAGTAATATAAAACATATTTTTGTAAGTAAGAAAATGAAAGATCACCATCTGGGTGAAAGCAGGGCTTGATTTGGCTGACAGGATTCATGTTCAGAGGCAAACTTGGGTCAACAACCTTCATATACTACTTGGTCCCTAACTTTTTTGCAAGTTGTATCATTGGTCACAGACATAACAAAGTAAATAACATGTGCTTAGTATCCAGGCCAAGACCATATTGCCAGCTGGGGTGAGTGGAGAAAGGGAGCAGATAAAGCCTCCTCCCTTCACAGTTGCGTGGAAACTGTACTTGCAGAAGTGCTGAGGTCTGGCAATGCCTCACTACTCCAGGCAGTATTTTTAATGAAATCTCCCACCTTCTGGCTAGGATTTAACCTGCTAGCTAAAGCTAAAATTAGAATAGGTCTTTCCCAAAATGTCACGATAATAAACATTTTAGAAGTGTCTGTGACCCTAAGCCGAAGAAATTCACAGGCTGGTGACTTATGTTAGCATTTAAAGGTAACTATCATTTATAGAAGCACTGGAACAATCACCTTCCTCTTCTGGACAGCAATGAGGTAGCTGGATCACATCTGGACTACACAGTGGAATCTGCAGTATGACACTGAGGGCAGGAAATTCACTGGGGAAACAGTGGGGCTAGTTTGCTAGTTTGCTTTTCTCTCTTGGAGAAGACATCCTTTCAGCCCAACGCAGGTCCACCTGTCCCTTGTGGGGAACACTAAAAATGTGAGTCCCTGTGGTGTGCACGACTCATCAGATCAAGTCACCACATCTCTGCTGTGCTGCCTCTCACTTCAGCTCCAGTCAAACAAAGTTCTCCAGTCCCTGCCCAAGCGATGAACACTTGGTTATGTCTGTGTTTATGCTCAGTGACAGCTAAGGGCCGATCTCAGTCCTATGGGTAGAACAAACCCCAAAGTATTTTCCTGAACCACGGGGAATCACTTTTTCCTTTAACTTAGAAGACAATTTGGGCCACACAGATCAGAGCTCAGGACAATAGTAGGGTAATCTTTAACATGGAATGGGAAGCTGCAGTAATTTAAATTTACTGATGAATTTCATAAATAAACCTCCTCAACTGCCATGCCTAAAAGCTTTCTTGGGTCAGCAGCTTCAGAGACTACTGCTTGTTGAAATGAGCCTTCAGAATGCCCACATTAAAAACATGGTTTTGAGGATAAAAGGTGAATAATGATTCAGCATATGGTACCTCGTAAAGCATTTCCTTCAGTTATTTTTTCAGCCTTATAATGATAAACACATAACTTCAGAATAATTTTGCATTCATTCCTCTAAGAGATCTGCTTGTTTTATTTGTATAGGGACCCTAAGGCTATAAAATATGCCTTACTGGGCAAATCATTCTTCCTAAAACCCAACAAAACTCTGCTCTCATATCTGGCCTAAATTTGTTTTGAACATTTGTGTCTATTTAGCAGCTGCTTTCCTGACTAGCTTTTTGTAACTCCTTTCACAAATAGCTTGCTACATTCCTTTCTGCTTTTCATATTCTAGGTCGAGAATTTGGTTTAAGTGTAGGTGTGCACAGTAGCCTAAGGGCTTTGAAATGGTTCTACCATTCCAGAGGCAGGCAGCAGAAGTCTTATGGATTTATGTCAGAGTATAATTGTCCTCATCTCATCAGTTTTCTCCCTTTTCAGGTCTATTGAAACAGGAAGGAGTTAGCTTCTGTACTGGCAAATGAAGAATGTTTTTAATTTTCTCAGATCTACTGAACTGATTACACTAAATCACATTTTAGATGCCAGTATTTCATGAGTGCCTATTCTCATCACTCCTTCTTGTATGACTCTTATTTTGTGCTTTTTCTACATTCATCAATGTTCAATTACTTTATTGCTACTCTAATTAAATGTGCTCATTTATTTAAAGATATTGGCTCTGAATGGCCTGTTCTTTGCCTGGACGAATTTGCCTTTGCCTTTCTCTTTGTGTGAAGGCAGAAGTGCTGATTCTAAGTGGCATACTGCTGATTCCATCTGAGGTGACTTGCTGGGTGACACCTTGGAGCACCAATTTGGACACTGGCAGGGGCCAGGAAAATGTGTTTGATGTGTCTACCTCTACACACACAGTAGACTTACTAAGAAACTGGCAATGAATAAGATTTTTTTCTTATTCGCTGTTTAATGGTGCAATATAGATTTTGTGGATTTTTTTTGGCATTTTGTACTAAACCCCCTACATTTTGAAGCTACTGATGTTTGTGGTCAGGCCACATTGTGCCCCACTAAAAGCCTACTGTGCCCTGGTGACTGGCCTTGAAGGATGATGACCCAAGAGCTCCCAGATATATTTATGTTCCTGTGTACTGGCTTTTGGGGAGGATATTTTTACTCACTGGCATTCTTCCATGTTTCTTTTATTGTGGCACTGCTATTTTGTGATTTTGCCAGTGTGTTTCCCCTGAGAGAAACTAATGATCAGGTGGGGGGGGGAAACAATGAGCAAATGTTCTATTCTAATATGGAATTTTGAATTTGCATATGAGCAGAGAATTCAAGCAGTTATTTCTAAGTATTTTGACTTTGACACTTAACATTTAAAACTAGCACATGGAAAAGCATGTACGTTCAGAGAGAAGAATAATGTTTAAGGTTGGTTAATGTCATAATGCATATATTAGCCAAACATAAGTGCACTAGCTTAGAAATAAATATGGAACTCTAGCCAAAGGGCTGCTGAAAGGTGACATTGGAATAAAATGGCAGATGCTGAGAAATGAGATCTTTGTGAATGAGTGAGAAGGAAGTCTAGTTTAGTCTTTGTTCATGGGTTCAAACAATGCTTTCATAGTTTTGCATGAATGTTTATATCATCTTAAAAGCAGGATGTAGTAGGGAGACTGAGACTTTCAGGGAAAAATGTGAACACAAAGAGTGAAATCACATCGAAAAGCACAGTACAACTGCTTTTCTCCTCTCCCATGTAAATTGTCTGAGTATCTCATGCCTCCTAATGCCTGATATTGCTGTGGCAGCTGAAAAAAAAAAAGCTTAAAACCAGAGGTATAGGGGTTAAGAAGCAATTACAGGCACCAAATATGTCTTTGCATATCTCACACCTTATTGCCGCTAGGCTACCATGGGCCCATATACATTCCTATCAAAGTATGTGTTCAATAATCTGGTATGTCTTGCTTGTAAATAACTTGGGGGAAAAAATAAGATATCTTTGATGATTAGCTGGTGGATTATCAGCCTTTAGATACTTTAGACAGATCTTGCCTGGGGCTAGTGTGCAGGACTGTGCTGCAGAATGAGCAGTGGCTCAAAGCTGCCCAAAGCCTGGTGCTTGAGCGAGGGGTTCCAGCCTGGCTGGCTCCAGAGGGGAGGAAAGGGCTGGCTCTTCTCCCATGGATGAAGCCCTCACTGCTTTCCTCAGACCTGAGATACTGACCAGATGCCCACAGGTTCTGTGCTGACTCTGAAGGTTTCCTGCATCGCCCCCTTTACCTCTGCCCCACCAGACAAATTCCTGGCACAGTCTGACATGTTGCAAGACTGGGAATTAGAGCCTCTTCCTGCCCCTGCCTCCTATTTTGTTACTTAGCATTTATCAATATGATCTCAAGTTAATGGTATGTATAAAAAGAAAATATGTTTTAGCTTCTACTCAGGTCTTTTATGCTTTATATTTTTAAAGTTTTATTTTATTCTTGACATTCCTTATGTATAAAGCCTGACACTTATTACACTTGAGTTTATTTTTCAAAATAAGAGGTTTTCTCTGTGTGTTTGCATAGGAGATAGACATAAATAACTGAGAGTCAGTCCCACTTTTAAGATGCTTGCCTAGCTTTTTTACACACATTGGGCTTTTACTTGAGAAGGAAAGTCTAATTTTGAACACAACTGTTAAAATTATCTCAAGCAGATTCAGTGTAACTTACTTCCAGAGACTCAAATAAAACAGTAAGCCCTATAAAACCATCGCTATGACTAATATAGGTGGCACTGGCTTTATCTTGCTGCTAGGGCCTCAATGGAGAGCCCATTTTATTGGCATGGTACTGGATTCAGCCCTGCAATGAGCAAGGCATGTCAGAGCCTTCCCTTGGCAGGTGTCCTTACCACCTGCTGCTTCTGACTGGGCCCCACCCTGGCATAAGCCACTTCATCACCTCTCTGTGCCTGATGAACCCTGGATCTGGGATCTGAATGGCCAAGTGAATCCATTGTTCCCACTGCCCTGGCCTCACTGTACATCTGGGGCTGCTCCTGGGTGGGAGTGCATGGCAGAGGCAAGCTATAAGGGAGAAGAATGACTTCAGTGAGAAAACATAGTCCTTTCTTCTGTGACATGTACAGTGTTAAAACTGATGGCGTTCACCTCTAAGTTCAACCATTATTTCTGAGATTTTATCTTTTCTTCCTTTCCCTTTTCCCTGTTGCTTTGCACCTCCCTGGCATTCATGGTTTATTTCATTCATGAGCCTGTAGCTAGTTTTTCTCTGGAGACTGACAAACATTAATGTGGATATCTCCCAACAGCATCTGACTGCGGTTAAACTCATTTCTTGTACTAAATGAGCTCTTTAGTACAGGATCTGCTGTTACAAGTGCTCTCTGACATCTGAAATAAAAATAATGAGCTGTTCTCTCCCAGCAGTGAGCTGCCCTCGGGAGTTCATTAGGACACTAGCTTGGTGAGGGTCCCTGAGGAGTGACACTTCTTGTCCTTTTGCTTTACACTTCCCAACACTCATGCTCCAGGAGAATCTGAAATCCTTTAGCCTCCTAATGCACATGCTGGTTTGCTTATTCTTTTACTAATATTGTGCTGGGAATGAAGAAATTATGTTGCCCAAAAATGGCAGCAGTGTGAGGGGAAAGGGGAAGAAAGACAAGTGTGTTGATTTATTGCCTTTGTTACACTTATTGAGTAGAAAACATGGCTGGAAATGTGAAACACTGAAGGAAAAGCAGAGCCATCAGCTCATGCCACTCTTCAGCTGAGTTTGTTCCTCTCTTTATGGCATGAACCTCTTGGGCACCACCAGCTTCCTGAATCATCAAGGACACCTAAAGTCTCAAAACTGCCAGCAGCTAAAGTGTGACCTTAAAAAGATGGTGACTTGGTAGCTCTGGTACCCTCTCTTTTGGAACTCATCAGCTCATGAGACCAAGCGGTGAGTTAAGGTCCTGTCCCTCACAAAACAGCAGCTGAGAGTGCTGTGTGAGCGCTTGCCACTGCAGCAGGGAAGCCCACGAGGGAAGGAGGTGGTCAGCTGGGAACTTAGGAGCTCTTAGGATGAGGCCTTTCACTGGTCCTGACTTTATGTTCTCCATTAACACAGATAAATCAAAACAGGATGTCAGTCCATGTCCTTAATCTAGCAAAATGGGAGCTATGTTGTTTTGCAGTTCTAGCCATAAAGAGGCTGCTTTGCAATACCAATTGATTGCTTTGTGCCTGAGAGATATTGTGTATTTTAAATTCGCTATGGTAAAACTTTAAGAGAAGAGATTCTGCATAATAAGTTTTATACACTTGTATTTTATTGTGAATTTGGGTACCATTACTGCACCTTCAGTAAAAAACCTGTCAAGTAAAGAGAGCAATTCTGATTTCCCATTCATCTCTCAGTGCTGGATGCTCATACCCAACTGCCAACCCGTTATATAAGTATTCAGACCCAAACATAAGCAGGAAAGTAAAACACTTTAGAAATTGTACTCAGGTGGAATAACTTCCCAAAACAAATATCTTCACATAGTCCTAAGAGCAAGTTTCTGTCTTGATAGGTTTGCCACTGCAGAAAGAATTGAAATTGTACCTGTTTGCAGGCTATACTGTTTGCAAATGCTGTGAAACTGGGAATGCTGCACCCTTGTATTTTCCCATGGGATTGAAGAATGCTTTTGTGTATTTATTGCTATTCTGCAATCTCACAAAAGTTATTGCTGGATTATGCCAAGTACAGGAGGACAATCACTGCACTGCTCCTGCTGGCCACACTATTGCTGATACAAGCCAGGATGCCATTGGCCTTCTTTGCCACTGAGGCACATACAGGCTCACACCGCCTGTTGACCAGCACCCTCAGATCCTTTTCTGCCAGGCAGGTTTCCAGCCACTCTTCCCAAAGCCTGTGGTGCTGCTACATGGGGTTTTTGTGAACCAAGGACAGAATCCAGTCATACATACGATCCATTAGACTTACAAACTGCAGCTACTGGTTCATGTACTAGCTCAAGTGCAAAGGAGTGACTGAAGGAATACTGCCTACCAGGTGAATTACATGCATGTCCTCAGGGATGGCTGAGTCAGAAGATGGAGTTGAATTAAGAGCTTGTCCTTGTTGAAATGGATTATCCTCTTTCCTCTATCTCCATGGACCTCTTTTTGCCCCTTCATATTTACTTTTCAAGTTCTAGTGCTCCCATCCTTGGTGAAGTGATTCAGCTCATAAAATCAGGAAAACACTTTTTTCCTTGGATTGGTTTTCTGCTGCCTCAGTGAGTTTATTCAGCTTACTGTGCACTGAGGTGAGTGCCAGTGGTGCAGTGACAGAAGCTGTAGCCATGGGAAGCTGACAGTGGAAGAGATGGGAGAGAGGAGCTGCAATGACAACAACTAGCTGTGGGATAATGAAATAAAAGAAATTGCCATAAGGACCTTATATGGCAAGAAAGAATCATTAGGATAAGTTTTTCAAGAATCCTTGAAATCCTAAGTGAATCAAAGGGAATATTACAACTACCAGGGCTAGACAGGTACTAAACTTGGGACACCTTTTTAACAGGAAGAATATGATTGAAAACCAACCAACCAAGAAAGATATTGTTTTGGCTGTGTTGAGTTTGAATAGCTGGAGGTTATCAAAAGACCCTTGATAATAGCTTTATAAAACTTTAAGATGGTATCTTTTATGAATATGATATGAAACTATCTTATTAATCCAGACTATAAGTAAGTAAAAAAAATGTGGTGAGTTGGTCTTAAATATTTTTTAAAGGAGGGGAAACAAATTAATGGTAAATCTTCCATCCTGCCAGAAAAGCACCAACTATTCATAAATGTGTAGGATATTATGCTTCTTTGGTGTATTCCTTGGCATTATTGTGGAAAAAAGGACAAATAACTCAATAGTTCACATTATAACAAGCCACAAAAAATAAAATAATTTGCAGGATTATTTAGCTTTATCCTGGTACTAGGGCTTTAAATACAATGACTTGAAAGCAAAACAAACCAGTGCAATTCAAGACACTACACAAACCTAAGAAAGGAGACTAGGGGGAAACTCTACCAGGAGTTAACTACAAACTACTTTGATATGCTTAGCAGTTATGGAGATGGTTTGCATTGGAGACAAGACCCTGGACAAAAAGGATCATCAACTGGTCTATTTTCCTTAAAATAAAATTAAAAAAAAATAAAAATCATTCCTTGGTTCTTTTTACTTTCCAGCAGACGATGTAACGGAGGTCCTGTCTTCCGAATATTTCCGCCTTTTACACTAGGCGATGCAACACCATCCTAAGCATCCTAAACGCCGCCCGAGGCTGCCAACCCTGGCGCTCCGCGGACTTTCACAGCCACGAGCGCCGAGTTGCAGCCGTCAGCAGCTCCACGGTTGAGCAAAGGAACCGACCGGGCAGATCCCACGGCGTGCCCCGCCGCCGGACTCGCCGTCCCGCGGGCGCTCCGGCCTGTCCGGCGAGGGGGTGTAGCCGGCTAGCCGAGGGCAGGTCGGAGGGTACACGAGTGCCCGGCGGCATCGCCCGGCCCGGCGGCTGCGGCGGGCGCGCCTGCGCTCCGGCGCCCGGGGAGGCGGAGGCGGCCGTGGGGGACCCGGCGTTGGGTGACAGGCGGGGCGGGGGCGCAGGGCCCGGGCCGGCTGCCCCCGGCGCCGCACGCTCGGTGAGTAGCCCCGTCGTTTTTCTTCGCAGCGGCCGGGAGGAGAGCCCGGTGCGCCCCGCCGGCTCCGCCGCCCTGCCCGCTGGCCACCCTCTGGGGGTGGGGGAGATCCGCCGCCGGGGCGCGGTTGCCCGGGTGCCGTTGCCTCCCCCGCCCACCCCTACGCGGGGCCGCGGCGAGCAGAAGGCGGCGGGGAGACAAAAGCGGACAAAGGAGGCGAAAGGCGTGTTCCGCTGCCGGGGTAGGGATGTCTGGGCACCGCTCTGTACCCGGCGGTCCCGGGGGGCACCCGAACGAGCTGGGGCAGAAAGGTCGGCGCCGGGGTGCACGCCGCCGCCGCTGCCCGGCTCCGGCTTTGTTCCCCTTCCCTCCGCCTGCCGCCGCTCTCCGGGCCGCCGAGTTGTAGCGGAGTATTTATTTCAGCGCATTTATTTTTAGGCTGGAAAATAAAAGGCTTGGCATGGCGACCTTTGGCTGTCGCATCCGGCGCCAAATAAAAGGGTCGCCCTGTGGCCGAGGCCGCCCCAGCTCTTATGTAGATCCATGTGCCGTCCCCAAGGACGCGCGGTCCCCGGGGCGCTGCCTTGATCCAACCCGAGCGGGGACAGAGGCGCTCCCCGGAGCTCAGCGCAGACCGCGGGGTCGGGCGGGCAGAGGCCGGGGCGGCAGGGAGGGACGGGGCAGCTGGGGCCGGCGGCGCTGACCTCCCGTGCTTGCTCTCCGCCTGCAGATCGTCAGCAACCCCCCGGAGCTCCGTCAGCGGCGAGAAGACGGGAGGATGCGGGCGGCGGAGCGGGCGGCGCTGCCCCGCGGCGGGCAGGCTGTCCTCGGGGCCCCGGCGGGCGGCTGCTGAGCGCGGCGCCGCGGGCATGCGGCGACGGCGAGCGGGAGCCGCCGGTAGCGCGGGCGCCCCGGCGGGCGGGCGGCCCCTCGAGCGAGACTGAGGGTGGATGGAGCCACAAAGGAGTTTGGCTGACACGTGCGGCGGGGCGGCCGGCGGCCGCGGCTAGGGCCACCCCCCTCCCCTCTCTCCTCCCCTCCTCGCTATGCTGCGCTCTCGCCGGGCCCCTCAGCGCCCTCGACGCACGGCAGCGATGGAGCCGACCGCGCTCCTCTGAGGCCGCCGCCGGACCCAGCATGGCCTCGGCGGGGACCCCGGAGCAGCGGCTCCCCGGGGCGGAGCGGCCGGCGGCGGCGGCGGGGGGCCGGGCGGAGGCGCCGCGGTGCCGCAGTCTGCCCGCGCTCGGCTCCCCCCTGGCGGCCGGGGGGGGCGGCGGCGGCGGCCCCGCCGCGGGACCGGCTGCCGAGGCCGAGCGGGGCCAGGGCGCCGCCGCCGAGGCTGCCCGGCCCCCCGCCGCCTCCAGTGGCAGCCGGAGCTTCCCCTGGAAGACGGAGGGTGGCCAGCCGGCGGCGCCCGGCCGAGGGGTAACCCTGGGCCCCCCTCCGCTGCTGCCGCCGCCGCCGCCGGCGCTGCTGCTGGCGGGCCCCCCGGGGAGAGCGTGCCTGCGGGCAGTGCTGGCGGACTCGCGCTTCTTCTTGGTGTGCATGTGCTTCCTGACCTTCATCCAGTCCCTCATGGTCTCCGGCTACCTGAGCAGCGTCATCACCACCATCGAGCGGAGATACAGCCTCAAGAGCTCGGAGTCGGGGCTACTGGTCAGCTGCTTCGACATCGGGAGCCTGGTGGTGGTGGTCTTCATCAGCTACTTCGGGGGTCGCGGGCGGAGGCCGCTGTGGCTGGCCGTAGGGGGGCTTTTCATCGCCATGGGCGCTGCGCTCTTCTCCTTACCTCACTTCATCTCTCCGCCGTACCAGATCCAGGAACTGAACTCCTCCGTCAGTAACGAGGGCTTGTGCGTGGCTGGCAATGGCACTGCCAAAGAGCAGTGGGACTCGTCGGCCTGCATCAAGGACACCGGTGGAAATGACCACTCTCTCTATGTAGCTTTATTCATTTGTGCCCAAATCCTCATTGGCATGGGCTCGACACCCATCTATACCTTGGGACCAACCTATTTAGATGACAATGTCAAGAAAGAAAATGCCTCGCTTTATCTAGGTAAGGCAACTTAAGTACCTGGAATGCTGAACCCCAGATCGCTCTGAGGGGGCCGGTTACAGGTACTTCTGCCTTAGTCCTGCTGAACATCTGTGCTAAGTTTTCCTTTTCAAATGACCTTTTGAAGTAAAATTGCCATGCTTTCCTATTTTAAAATGTTTTGTGGTATGGTGAACAGTAGTAACAGGTGAAGCTAACGCAGTGTGCCTAAAAGCCGTAGTACTCACATCCTCTTGCACAGGTAATAGAACAGCAGAGAAAGTCGTCTTCTCTAATGCTTTTCAGCACTTGGCTGTAGCCGGTGACTTTCTCAGAAAGCAGTGTTAAAATTTGCCGTGCCCTTTCAGGTGTCTTTTTGCTGACACAGAAGCTTTACAATTCTAAATTCTGGTTGCTGTGCCTTTAGCCTACGGTCTCTGTAGTGTTAATGTTCAATAAGCACTTTGAGAAGTTTTTGGCATGCTTTGTTTTACTTTTCTAGCATTCATTTGCATTGAACTAGCAATGAATTTTGGCTGGCATCAGTACATCATCTGGCATCTCAGAGTTAAAAACCCATCGATAAGCCAGCATGTAAAACCTTCAGGGTTAAGTTTGTCTAGGGCAGCTCAAGGAGCACAACAAAATGAGGGTCCAACCTGGCCGGTGTTTTTCAGCAGGTACAGACAAGTCTTCATAATAGTGGGAGGATAGGGTATCTCAGCTGGGCGCTAAACTTTGTTGGAGTTTGGTCGTGATAGTTCGTGTAATGTGTAAGAAGATGAACTGCTCCTTGACTTTGCATTAGCACCTTATATTTCTCTATAAGAAATGAACGTCATGTACCCCTTCAAATTCTGTTCAAATAAGGAGAGGCACTTAGGGGGCTGAGAGAGCCATTAAGGGGTTTTTGGATACTCAGCATTACCGTTCGCAGTTCAAATTTTTTCTGTCTTTACAATAGCCTTGGAGGTAATAGTTGCATATAAAACACAACATTTATGGAAGTTACACACTTGTGGAATGTGCGTGTGTAACTGCTTTACTCAACAGAAGTAGTGATCCAGATCAGTGTTTTTATTCCTTTTGACCTGTTCTTTGGCAATTTGACTGTTCCCTGAGCTGTTTTAAGGCCATGCACAGTCTGTTTGCAGTGTCTTGAAAAAGCCTGGGGCACTGCAGGTTTTTGGAAGGAGGGGGAGGCATTCACTGCATTGCTAATCTGCATGATGAAGTATTTGACAGAGTGTTTTTTTCCCCTCTCTTCTCCCTTCTGAGAAAGGTTAAATGGTATGGAAATTAAGATTAACCTAGCATCGACTTTATTGGCAGTATGAAAAACCGAAGCATCTTGTTACTGAGGTTACTAAATTGTAGTTTGGAACTTTTGCAAGTAGGCGATTGCACACAGTTCCTCAAAAACGAAAAAAGAAAAGGAAATGCTGTAGGTGAGGAATGAAGGGTAAAAGGTGAACGGTGAGAGAGGCGGAAATCTTTCTTCAGCAGAGGGGAAGGCAAGGTCAATAGGGGGAAATCCTCACTGTGCAGGAGAAATGGTGCCTACCACTGATGTGCTTCTAGCACAGGAAATAGTAATGAAGTGACTCAGGTAACTTTAATTGCAGCAGTGTTCACGAAGGTAAAAGGCACCAGCAGCTGGGTAGACTTCATGTGACCCTGTGCCTGCCAGGCACTGAAGGCAGCTTTGATCTGTACTGGGAGCACCTTTGCAATGCCTTTAATACCTTTGCAGTATTGAAGTTCATTTTTAGTGATTCGGGAGAACAAAGATGAGTACACCCAGCTACAGTGTACCTGAAAAATTTATGCCTGTGATACGATTGTTACCACAGAGAGAATTAAATTGGACACAAAATGTGTTTAAACATTGAATAAAATGTACCAGCACCTCCATTCAGTCTTGAAGCTACTCGGGGCTAGTGGCAATGCTGTCTGCTGTTGGAAATCTTGGTTTTAGCTTTTTAAAATAGTGTGGAATTCTGAGGAAACTTTTAACTTGTTAATGTTTAACTATTTGCCTCATTTTAGATACAGACCAGTGACTTTTTGAGGGGCAGGAGTAAAATCTTGAGTTTTTGCGGGAGAAGGAAAAAGCACTGTTTGGCACATTGATGTGAGCAAACATGTTTCTGTTGGATCTTCTCAATGGTTTGGAATGTTGCAAGTCCTTGAGGAGAGGGATTTTTGGGCAGCAGACAGCCCAGCCAGGTGCAGGGATGGGGTAGAAGTGGTCTGGGCATGGCTCTGCAGGCCTGCTGCCTCACATCCTGTGTTACCAGTGCCTGGTTCTCCTGGTGGTGTGATTCTCTTACTGGGGAAAACTGTGCAAGTGATGTCAAAATATAAAATGCATGTCTGTGTGTAGGCATGAGCTAACAAAAAGTCTTGGAGTGGGCCATGGCAGTTGAGGTTTTAAAAAGAGAATAAAGCCCAGGGAAACAGATCCCAGTCACACAGATACATGTGTTTGAGTAAGGGCAGCTAATTCATAAAAAGAGTATCCTCTGACACAAAAGGAAAGGTCACTAACATGTTTATTCATAATCATGCTGGTATTGCATTCTATGTTTTTCTTCCAAAGGAAGATACATATATGTATGTGTACCTGATAAAAGGTTCACTGAGCTTCAGAACTGGTGGGTGAGCTTTTTGATCCTGCAAGTGTGCCCACTAATAGTAGGTCAGTAGAGCCCCCCTTGAGTATCACTAATCCTGATTCTGCAAAAACTCACCTTATGTGGCTGTGGAAGCTATCTTATTTATTTTCCAAGTTAATCCAGCTCAGGGCTCGAGTGGTGATAACATATCCTCTTAAGTGCAGGCATGCAAGCTCAATGTAGACAGCTGTTTTAACATTCCTGGCTGGAAGTCCTCCTCTCAAAAAACATATTTAATGCTTATACATTGTCTCTTGGCTGCCTACACTTAAGTCCATCTGTCAGAATGGCACAGTGCCAGTTTACAAGGTGCTGTGTCGCTTTTAGTAGGACAAAGGTGCCAAGCGGGGATGTGTGTTGGGCTGCCTGCATAGCAGTGTGTGAGCTCTTCTGTGGGATGTTTCTTCCTTGCTAAGCCGTGTCATCTCCGGCTCCTCCCACCCCTTAAACTTGACAATACTTTGATGCTCTGATTGATGGTAATTTTGAGAAATGTGTGACATCGGGCTTGGAAACAAGTCGTGATTTTAACAGGTGCTTAGGAAATGTAAGAACCAGTTCCCTTAATCACAGATAATCCAAAAGGGAAGTTGCACACTGTGTAAAACTGTGTGGTCACTAAGTGGTCTTTGTCTGCTCCAAAGTCTCTCCCTTCTGTGCTCAGCTGAACTGTGACATATCTGTTGTCAGCTGCCCTGATGTGTGCAGGTTCTTCTTTTAAGTAGTTATTCGATTAAATTAATTGCAATTCAGTTTGGAGTTGAATTGGACTTCCTGAGTCTTGTTTTGTACTCTTGATGGTGTTTCTGTTACTTTTCAAATTCTAGCACTTAAAACACTGTGATTTTTTCTGTTTGTCTTGAATGTGAGTTTGCCTTGTGATTATATCAGGATTATTAAAAGCAGTTCGTTAAAGTTACATGTGGCACTTAGAAGTTTTATTAGTGGTATTACAGTGCCTGAAGAACTTCTAAATATTTTTCTTCTTTTGCAAGTGGATATTGTTATAAAAATGAATTAACCCTAAAAGCTCATACATAGAGAGGTAGTAGTATTAGGTTTTACAGAAATACTGCATTAATGAAAATATTCTAGCATTCAGGAATGGCTTTTACCAGTACCCCCCCCAAAATTACTAGTGAACAAATTGGTGTTTTTGCTAAGGATGTTTTATTTCAGTTTCCAGAATGCTATAGGCTGGTTAGGATATGAAATGAGGAAAGTGTTTCTGTTTAATTTCATGCAGACTGTCCCTAGGTTTTGGAGCAAACTGTAATTACAAAATGCAAAGATAAAGGTTTTATGAGATAATGGCTAAAAAATTGGATAAACCTGTGCAAATGGGCTTGGTACAGATAATGGCTGAAAGCCAGGGAAGTGAAGTAATTTCATAACCTGGAAAAAAATATTTAGACAAGTTCAAAAAATATTTTTGACTCCTGCTTTGTTTCCATGAGGCTTGTTTGTGGGTTGCTGTTTCTGGCATTAGGTAAACCATTTCACTGTGACTATATTCTGTCTGGAAAACACCTCCTTACCAGTGTTTTACAGGTGGATATTCTGTGTACCTCTCATGTCTTTGTTATAGACTTCCCCAAAGTCTTTACATATATATATATGTATGTATCATGATTGCATTTATTGTATTTCTAGTTAGATCTACCCCTATATCCACATCCCACTTGACAGGAGAGGACAGGAAGGGTAGCTTCACAATCAGAAGCCCATCACCTCTGCCTACTCTGAGGTCCCAGGGTGTAGCTGAGCTTCCAGACAAGCTAGATCTCTGTAATGTGCCATTGCTTGGATGTTGGCACAGGAAGCGCTAGATTTTTGTGCCACTTTGATCCATTTTGGTCTGGCTGCTTCTGGGATTATGTATGTCCCTGGGATACAGGAACTGGAACCCACTGGGGTAATCAGGTCCTTTACGTGGGTGCTGCAAGGTCATTGAGGTTTTCAGAGACAGTATCAACTTTCTAGCTGAGCAGAAGGGACCATCAAGAAGCAGGGAAACAGCTGACCAGCATTTAATTTTATTCTCACCATTCAGCTTATGACCACTTTTGATTTACTTTTGGAATATGCTTCCCGCTTCCTGATATCTAAAAAGGCTAGTTTCCTACAGGGTTTTCTCAGCATTGATCCCTATAGTTGGTAAACCCTACAGAAATAGTATGTTTATTTTTACTACATGCCTGCGAAGAGGCAGATTTTTTCAATCCAAAATTGTGGCAAAGGGGGTGTTCACCGGTAATTTTTATTACTTGCTCTATTTTCCTTGTAAAGGGGAAGTTTGCCAAGCTTATTTCTCAAATACATGATTTTACTTTATCTGAGAGAAGGCCGCATCTTGTTTTATGCAGAGCAAGCACTAAGACTGAATCCATCAGCAGTCTGTTTTTGTACAGACCTGGGGTGCATCAGGCACAGCTGGGCAAGGGAGGGGATTGTCCCCCTCTGCTCTGCACTGGCCTCACCTTGAACACTGTGTGCAGTGTTGGGTACCACAATATAAAAACAATATTAAACTATTAGAGAGCATCCAAAGGAGGGTGATGAAGATGGTGAAGGGCCTTGAGGGGAAGCCCTGTAAGAAGCAGCTTCTGTTAAGCCTGGAGGAGAGGAGGCAGAGGGAAGACATCATTGCAGTTTACAACTTTTTTGTGAGGGAAAGAGGAGGGGCAGACACTGATCTCTTCCTGTGGTGACTAGTGACAGGACCCAAGGAAATGGCCCGATATTGTGTCAGGGGAGGTTTAGGTTGGATATTAAAAAAATATTCTTCAATCAGAGAGTGTTTGGGCACTGGAACAGGCTCCGCAGGGAAGTGGTCACAGTCCCAGCCTGACAGAGCTCAAGAAGCGTTTGGACAGTGCAGTCAGGTACATGGTGTCACTCTTGGGGATGCTCTGGTGATGAGCTGGACTTGATGACCCTTGTGGGTCCCTTCCAACTCAGCATGTCCTATGATTCCATGAAATGTATGTGTGAAACATACTTGTTTTGTTTGCACATGCAGCTAGGCAGCACTAGCAGAAGGCTGAGTTTGCTGTGCTCTTCTCTGCAGGTAGGGAGCATCTTAGGATGCAGGTGAAGTGACTGCAGCCCTGTTTGTGCTTGTGGATTATACTGCTTTTTCCCACAGTTGATTTAACACTTAGAAGGTGTGTGCTTCTCTGGCATTCTGTAGCATCCCTTTTTTTTTTTTTTTTTTTTTTTTGTTAAAATGCTGATCAGGCAGCTGGCACAGTTCCTGCACAGTTCCTAATAATTACTTACAGTGGCACTGTGCAGTTTTATTATCCTTTCCTGTAACCAAGGAAATAGAGAGATAGATCTTACTTTTCTTCTTCACTTTAGTTTCCTACTCTGTAGATGGACCAATACATCTTTTTCATACTGTAATCCTAGATATAATTTTCTTAAGCACTTAGTGAAGCTGGGTTTTTTTATCTGTTTAAGCAATTCGTACATACAGTGAGTTCAGTGAAGAGTGGGGGGCGGCTTTTGCTCTGAAGTTTTCTGCCTGCAGGATTTAATGGCGTGAGTGATACATCTTCACTTGCTCTGCCTCTTAGGGATACTTTCTGCGTCTCTCCAGTTGTGTCCTTGCCATGAGCTATGGCATTGTTCACAAACAGCTGTATTGACAAAGCATCACTTCCAGTAACTGGCAAAATGCACTTTGTCCTTCTGACGAGCGAGAAGACACTTATGCACATGCTTCCCTGATTTTCTCCTTGTCTTTGTATTGAAGGACAACAACTGGGTTGGATCCAGAGTTCTGAAACTCACTGAATTCCCAGGCCCAGTTGTTTCCCTTGCTTAGCTTTTGTCAGAATGGTTAGCATTTTGTTTCTGAGGTTGACAGTGCCCTTTTCACCTGCTTGAGCTTGGGAATAGTGTTTTCTTGGAGGGCGGCTCCCTTCTCTGTCAAGCTCAGCTGCAGGGCTGGTTTGTGCAGACAAGTGTCTCCACCTGCGGTGGTCCTGGAGCAGCTTGGAAGCCTAGACATGAAAGTGGCCTTTAAGTAACAGCTTGTTTGTAGCTTTTGCCCAGAACTGAAGGCTTGGGATCTAGTGTCTGATTACCTGGGGACTGGAAACTTTAGCTGTCTGCTGGATACCTGGACTGTTTTCGAAAGGATCACTGTAACTACTCCTGTTGCAGGTGGATTAGAAATGCTTTGTTTCATCCATTTTGCCTTAACTTTCATTCAGTGGCTGCCTCACCTGGGAGGACTTAATTGCTGTGAAAGTGCTTATGCAGTCAAAAGAGAGGAGACTGGATTTCTCTGTACTGTCATTCAAAGACACATGGGTTTCTGTCTTAGTTGTGCAGAAAATAAAGGCAATTTTATAATTGAGTCTCAGCCTTCTGTTTGAGCCTGGAGGCCAGCATCTAAACATTCAGATTTTTAAAGTAGATGAATGAAATTTATCCATGGTTTTTAAAAGAACAGAAAACTAAATAATATTAAACTTTCACACTCTTGTTTTAATTCTATGAAATCTTTTTTACTCTGATAACACTTTTAAAACCCTTGTTTCTTGTAAAGAATATTTTCCTTTTTTGTCATTTTTACATGCCTTTCCTATTTATTTCGAAAACAGTTGAGAAGCCACCATGCAGAAATGGCACGTATTTCAGCTCGTTCCCTCTGGCAGTTTTTGCCATTCTTGACTAAAAGGTCAAAGTAAGCGCTAGCTCTGGCTTGGATGCTGATGTATAGGGCAGTGCCACATGGACTCTGAGGGCAGGGCAACCTGGTCACCTGTGTTGCTGTGAATGGTCACCAGAGCTGTCAGAATTTCAGCTCCCAAGTCCAAAGGTGTCTCTGAAACCTCCTCAGCAGCTACAGAGATGCTGGGACTTACTAGTGCTGTAATCAGAAAGCTCTGAAATGGCACAGTTGGAAGAGGGAGCAAACTGTTGGCTGATTCCTGCTGTCCATGCTTTTAAGCACTGTGGTTGTTTTACCCCAACTCAATTGGACAATCTGGGCACATGGGCTGGAGCGAGCAAACTTATGACAGCAGACAGGTCTGCAGTGCACATGCAGGGTGATTTCAACTGAGTCAGCCAAATCTATACTTCAACTCCTTCCAAGTGCCCAGAAAAAAATAGGACATTTCCTGTGATGGGAACAAATATATCAGTGCTCAGCAGCATGGAGATGTATGGGCTCTGTCCTGCTCTGCTGCTGAACAGTTTGGGCATCTGTTGTGCTGTCACAAGGCCAGAAATTTAGACACTGCCAGCATTAACAAGAGAGCTAACAAACTTGGGGCTTTCAACTGCTCTTCTTTTCTGCCACAAGGAATTTGTTCTTACCTGAGAAATCAGGAAGTGCAGACAGAAATTCAAGTGTTATTTTATGCTGCCATTAGACCTGATAATCTAATCAGAAAATATTATCTCTCATGTAAGTAAACAGGTTACTTGGCAGCAAAGACAAATTACACCAGTGAAAAACATCATGCTCTGGTATGAATTACATTTTGTGGTGAGTTTGAAGGTGATGAAATCAGAAAAAAACCCATGTGCATTTTTCCTTGTAATTTGGACAAGCAGGTAGATGAATTGTGTTACGTGAAGTGCTTGCAAAACAGTGCTGCATTTCCACTAATTGTCTGCTCCTGTACTGTTCAGCTTTGATTCTCTTCCCCATTTTCAGTACAGGTTTCTTTTCAGCAGCTTGCTTCATTTTCATTAGCTTGCCAGGGTATTTTTTTCAGTGCTTCCACTTCTTTCCTTGCTTATATTGACGTTAACACTTCACTTACATTGCACTGTGCACAGAAGAACCTCCATCTGGTGGCTGCCCTCTGCACCTTTTATCTTTGATGTTTACGGGATTAGAATGAAATCCTCAGGAGTCTCAGCAGTGATTTTCTTAAAATCCAGCTGCTCTGAAATCAGCTACCAGCTCTTCAGTTTTTTGAATTTAGCAAGCTTTTGTAAATTAGTGACACCTTTCCATACTTACCTGTTTTCAGTCAACTTCTTCGAAGTGACAAAAACTAGAAACCTAGCAGGGTTCCCCTGTGATTGTACCTTTTCCTTTCTGTATTAATTAAGCTGTCCTCTAGAGTCAGAGTATTTCAGATAATGCATATATTAGCTGAGTGTATCTTCTGATACCTTGTGATTTGCTATTTTATACTTAAGCTGTAGTTTACTCCAGTGTTTGTCCTGGATTTCTTCACAGCTGTTGACTTCAGGTGTCATGTAGGCACTGAAAAGTGCTGGTGTGCTTCTGAAGTCAAGTGCTTTCAGTCACACCTTGGTTCCTGTTTCTCGTTTTCTCATTCTCTGATTAGATTAAAATCTGAATACCCGACCTCCCCAGAAGTCCTTTCAAGTAATGCATTTTTGCAGATAATCCAAAGTAGACAGCGAAATAACTCTGAGCTCTGCTGTGGTGGCTGCTAACCTGTGATTACTTAAACAGAATGTGTCAAGCAATCCTCATTTGCATCTACAAATATCTATAAAGGAAATACTCTGGAAGATGTTATCTGACATTGCTGTGTGTTGAGCTCTCCCCGTACTTGGAGAGAAGCTTGCTGTGTTCAGCTGAGCTGTTAACTCAGTAGATTTTGCTTTGTGAAACAACTGAAAACAGTCTTTTCCATCAAAGGTTCCAAAGGAATCAGCTCATAGGCTCAGAGCCTATGTGAAATTCGTGAGCAGAATAACCTGTGGATGCTGGTTAGGTTGTAACTTTCAGCTGAAAAAGTGTCAGGAAAAATGGAGAAGAGGAGGTTAGGTTTCAGCAGCATGGGACTGTCAGTGCCTCTTCTGTGGTGTTCCAAGGCAGTGAGGGAAAAAGCTAGAATGGACTCTGGTCAGGAGGCACCTGCCAGGGACAGTATCTGGAGCCCATGGGAAGGGCTGAAGACGCTGCTTGGAAGTGTCTGTGGGGTTCAGGAAAGTTCCTAATAAGGCTGAGGAGTTTTGGCAATGTAGAGAACTGAGAAGCTTTGCTTCTGCCATGCTTCCTCACAGAGCACAATTTTCCACTTTTCCCCAAAGTGCCTCTCCATGCCATTCACTGATGGCTGCCATTTCAGTAGCTGGAGTCTAAAAACTAGTAGCAAAATAGTTTTTTACCTTGTGATTTTTTAGTCTAAATTTATGTTTCTGCTTCTTAATTCATCCCAGTGAGGGAAAAAGAGATTTAATGAGGAGCATAACCTAGAGCACAAATAGCTTCAGTAATAATCCTCCCATTTAAAAAAAGTTAAAATTTTGTTACATAATAATACAGTGTGTAATTGTTGTATATATGATGGGCAGTGCATATCAGTTTGATTTAATACAGCTGTCTAGTGACAGAAATGGTGAAGGTATCCCTAGGGAATTTTTATAGTCACAGGTGAAAATAGCACCTGAGCTTTTTGAGTCTGCAGTATAGTAGTGCTGATGGACATCAGTGTAGACATTTATCTGGTAAGTTATATGATTAGCCTAAAATAAGAATTTAAAAATCCTGTTTCATCTGCTAGTAGCATGGCCTACTGAAAGAAGTGGGATTTGGGGGTTATCTGAAACAAATAACTGTTAGTTTATTACCACACCTGCATTGTGTTACTGGAGGAATATTAGTCCCGTTACACAGTGGGAATAAAAAGACTCTGAACTTGGCAGTACACCATTGCAATAAAATGCTGTACTATAAATAATTTTTCAAAAGCATAGCTGAGGGCTGAATTGATGCTTGAAGGAAGAGCTGTAATCTAAATTATAGTTCCTTAGTAGCTGTTGAAGTATAGAAGTTCTATATAGTCTGTACAGTTGTATATTTTGATGTATAGAAGTTCTATATAGTCCTTGACCTCAGAGACTGAACAGCTTAATGAAGTTGTGATTATAATGTCAAGGATAGAGCTGGCTGGTGTGAATTTCTTTGACTGCACAAGCAAAGTAGGCAGTAGTATCTGTGTGTTTACTCCTATTCAAGGCTTCTCCAGAACCTCTGGGAGGAGGAAGATGAGCGCTTCTCGGAGTGCTCTCTGCATTTAGGAGTACCTTTGTGATTCAGCCTATGGAGAAGTATAAGAAAAGACCTCATTAGCTTTTGCTTGTCTTGATGTTTGTTAGCAATTGATTTTTGCTTAGATGGGGTCATGTATTGTTCTTACTGTTGCACTAGCTTTGGACACTCAGAAGCACATTGTATGCAGACAACAAATAGGATGCATATGGCCTTGAAAAGTAAAATAAAAAGAGTGGTTAAGGCTACTGCCCCCATGCATTTGTGATAATTAAAAGAAGATCAGCCTTCTATGAGAAGTGAGGTAAAACTGATGGACTAATACTGGCCAGGCCAGCTAATGGGAAAGACCTTGAAAAGAGCTTTTAAGTCTGGTGAGACAAAAGCTTAGGGTACATATATGCCTTCTCATCTGCACTAAGGATAAGAGATTCAATTAACCAGAGAAAAACGGAGGAATGTATGAATTATCATAATTTTAAGACTTCCTACACTGTCATTATAGCAGCAATTACTCTCTTCTCTAACTAATAATAAATTTTAAGTGTTTGGGTAAGGTGAAAGAGAGCTGTGTATTGTCAGATAGATCTATAATTAACATCCTTTCATGCTTATTCCCCTCTTCATCCTCCCCGCCATCTCCACACTCCAAATTTAAATCCTACAGAAAGAAGAGCTTACCATGGGTCTGGTGCAGTGCCACGCTTTCACGAAAACTCCATATTTTTATTGTCAGATTTATATTGTGTTTTTATAATTACCTTGAGTGTTATGGAGACTGAGGAGGGGAATCTATCATGTGTTGCAGTTTCAGGATATGTGAGAAATAACATCTTATGGTTTGCCCAGGTTTGCATACTGAAATCTTTTCTTAACTGCTGGTCCAAGGTGACCATGTTCTCTAGGAAGAGTAGATGTAACTTGCAGGGACAGTGAGAGGACTGATAAGTGGTTGTGTTAGAAGAGTTTGATAGCCATAACGTTTGTATTAGCAGGTGGGCATCTTACACTATAAGCCAGCTGCTTTTTGTTTGGATTGTACTTGACAGGAAAAAACGGTGCAGTATATTAGGAATGTAGTACATTTCCCTTGTCTAGTTTAATAGGATGCTCAGATCAATTATTTTGTGGTCTGAGCATTAGGATTTCTCCAAAATACAACTGTGGGGCTCAGCAATTCTTCTAGTGCCGGATTTGTCCCAGTTTTCATGGCCTTTTTGGAGACATTAGATGAATTAGTAGCATAGCTTTAGAAAAGAAGGGTTAATGTAACCCTTGTGACTGTGTCAGAGAGTTGCTGGATGCCCTTAGGACTGCTGTCTGCTGCTTTTGTATTGAATCAGGATAGAGTGTGAGGAGCAACATGGGTTATTTTTATGTGCAGGGGGCCAAAGAATGATACAAGAATTCTGCCCTTAATTTAGTCTGTGTTGCACTCCTGTTAAAAAGACTGATTGACTTTTTTGCCTCTTTTTTCCCCTGATTTTTTTGAGTAACAAAATGGTACGGAGCTCAGGGAACTGACAGCTGGTGGTTTTCAGATGTGGGAGATTTGACTTCAAGAATATGTGCAGGTGTGATACAACCCCTTGGTGATGTGCTGTATACTCGTTATACATCGTGCCAAAATAGACAGTAATCCTCTTATGTGGGATTGTCAAGTAAGTAATAATAGAGCACAAGTCAGTGCCATCAGTCCTGAGATTTTTTTTTTAATAAATGTAATTGTTACTCATATCTCCTGGATTCTTCAGTACTTCTTGATCTTTATATTAAATAAGTCCTAAGTCCTGCAAATGCTGTTTTGCAATGGTGATGTCAGCTGCTATCAAGACTTTCCTATTCATCTTTCTAATCGATGCTTTTGCTTTAAAAGGGCCACAGAGATTTTGAGTTTTATAATTCAGCTAATTTCCTAACGTGAAAACTTCAGATGAAGAAAAATCTGAAGATCATTTTGTCTGCATGAAACATTTCAGTTGTCTTACAAGTAACCCTGAAAAGATCTGAAGCAATCAGAGTTGCTGTCTGCAGGGTATTCATCCCATTTAGAAAACCTGAAGTTGGTTGTTCTGCAGCAGGGCAGACAGGCTAAGTTGTGCTGGAGGAGAGAAGCAATTAGCTCGACAGCAAGCACAGTCAGAGCAGAAAGGGAGGTTTGGAGGCATTTAATTAATACTAATACTTTTGTGCTTATGAGGACCAGAGCCATGGTAGGTTACTGCTGCCTTGCTCCTGTGCTTCTCAAACCTGGCATCTAATGAATGTTAGATTTAGTAAAGCTTTCCAGAAAAGTTAAGAAATTACAACTAACCGTGACATGTTCCTCCTGGAGGTAAAGAGGTACACCTAATAGTGAGTGAGAGCAGGGTCTGAGCTGTAAAGCTTTTTCATTTTTAAACAGATAACAAGGCCTCTTGGGATTTTTGTACTACATTTAAGTAATCTGAAATAATGGAAAGGCATGTAGTTTATTAAGCATTTTTCAAGTATCCAAACCAATTAAGGGAAAATAAACCTTTTTTTTTTCCATTGTGAAAACAGTTTTTGGCAGCTATTTTTTTTAATCTGAGTTTGATGGCAAAACTACTTTTGATGGAAAAGTGTTTAGCTATCAATATATACTTATTTGTACAGCTTGACGTTTTGAGATGCATTTTGCTATTTAATTCTCAATTTTTATTCATTTCAACTTCCATTCATTGTTGTGTGGAAAAGACAAGTAAAATCCCATGTGTTTGAAGGTCACCTCTCTATGTAGCTCTTGCTTCTGTTTTCTTCTAGTACATCATTGAAGACATACCTGGACTCTGGTATGCTGGAGAGGATTACTTTTTTCCATTTGCTCCTTCTGAGAATACCAGCTCTGTGGCTTCAGGCTTACATGTTTTTATATTTATAAATGTTTCTCTGATGGGTTTCAGCAGTGTATGTTGATCAAAGGATGATCTCTATGATTTACTCTTTGTGCGGGAGCACCATTATAATCCAGTTTGAGTTGTAGTCTACAAACTTTAGTTTTGATTAGATATTGCCTGTGTTTAAGTATCCCTGTGTCACCTCTTCTGTTAATGGTTATCTCTATAAACAGTTTCATTATTCCATTTTGGGAGCAAACTTCCATAGCATATTGCAGTTAATACAGTATTTTATCACACTAATTGCCTGTTAGTACAGTGTGTGTGCAATTGAAGTATTCTTATTGCAAATTACCATATTGCCACGATTTGCATAACAAGGTAATTAATCTGTACTATCTCCAATGAGTAAATGAAAAGTACTGGATGAGGGTCACAGCCTTTAATAATTATTTATGTTACAAGAAGAAATGAACAGAAATGCTTGGATTTTCCCGTTTTGATGGATTTTTAAGTGCACAGCTTTTTGTTTCCTTAGTCTTCTGGGGCTCTCTGGCTGAACATTGTTACTGCTGAGGTGCTAGCTTACATGGTATGTGGAATCATAGAATCAGATTGGAGAAGAAAGACCTTTAAAATCATTGAGTCCAAGCTTAGCTGAGCGTTGCAGTGCTAGTTTAGAGTTGAATTGGATCTGGAGGCTGTTTTCCCTGCGGGCTGTCCCTTAGCTTTTGTCAACAGCAGCTGTGTTTCTGTGGGATGTGCTGCCTGGAGGGGTCTCTGCTCCTTTCCCTGTGCTGTGGGTGTAGGCTGCTGCCCTTCCCTAGTGTGCCTTCAAGGGTTTTGTGACTGGCACTGAGCACACCTCCAGCTGCTCTGACATGGGTGCCAGGGCCAGGTTCTGCCAAGTCTGCAGTTTGTCTGTGTCTGCCAGCCTTCATGGGATGGGGTGGAACAGCCAGGGCACTGGGGAGCGAGTGGCTCTCAGAACCCAGCACACACAGGGGTGAAATCCCACACAGCACCTGAGCCACAGAAGAGGCAGCTGCCACAAACATCTGGATTTTTAATCCAGAAACTTTCATTCCTTTAGCCAGAGACTTTCTTGAAATGAGGTGTTTAGCTGAATAGCTCATGTATTTTTAGTCTTTTGGAAGAGAAGCTTTTTCTTTAATACCACGTTTGGAACAATGGCTTCCTCATTGCATATTTTTCAGTGGAATATTTTCTCAAGAAGTTTTTCCCCCTCTATTATCACAGCTGTTTGAAACTCCCACGCCGTAGCTAACAGTTACATTATCCATTGATGAGCTTCCTACACACTTGTAAATACAAATTTTCAGGGTTATGTTGTAGTAAATTGTAATACATTATTCATAAATTTGATGCTTGTGTAGAATAGAAGCCAAATATAAAAGCCATTTGGTCTTACACAGTATTAAGTATTGAAAATGAGTGCTAAAGTGATAAATGAAGAAAATATGACAGGGATTGGTCACCCCTGATAATAGAAATGCTCCCTTTCTTTCCTTTGCAGTAGGAGTTTTTCTCCCTGCACTTTGAACAGACAAGCAGACATCCCCCTAGGATGCTGCCAAACTCACCTTGTCCTCCCTTACCTCAAACATTTCATTTTCTTTTCTTAAAACCAGGAGAAATTATATTCATGCTGAAGTGTTTGTAATCTGCTTTTGGATACTGCAGTGATGAATCTGATCTAAAAAATAAAAATAGTGTAGAATAATCTTTGAGATTGAGTGCTGTTCTTTCACTGAGTAGCACATAGGGAGATGGATGTTGCAATCCAATAAGGTATTTGTTTATTCTGATTCCAAATACATTATTCTTACAATGAAAAGTCAAATAATTTTCATTTATAAGTGAATAGAATAGGAAGACGGAATAGTGCATTCTATTTTTTAGATATTGCAACAAATGGAAGTAGGGGATCCTGCAGAAATGTTAGCTGAAAAAGCTGTGTGAAGCCACAAGGCAGGATGCCACCATTCACCAGTGCTAATGGGAACCAGTGTTGGACCCACCAGTGGGGAAGGGCTTGTTTCCAAGCCTGGCTTTTCTTTCCCCTCATAAATAAAGCTGATGAGTGTCTGCAGGGGTCAATACCTCCACTGTCACAGGGCTGCCTGTGCATGTGCTTATAGCTTGGTTTTATTTATTATAAGTGCAGGAGGGGTAATAGCTCCATTCTTTAAGAGTTGATTGTTTTGCCTTCCTTCTTGTTTCTTTCTTTGCAAATCTGAAGACATTTCATAGATTTCCATGGGGTTTTTTCCTGTATCACATCAATGTAAAGGATAACATGGTGTGATCTAACCTTTTTACTTTTTATTTTTGTTTAAAACTATGCAAATAGTTTTTAGTACATCTTCTGAGTCAATTCTGTAACTGAAACTTTACATATTTTCTGTGATTTTATGGAAACAAACAGAATTACTGTGTCAAAATACTTTCTCTATGGACATTTTTAAAGGTACAACAGAAATGAATGGACTTATTCACAAAAAATGGCTAGGAAAGGCAGTGCCCATCAACTGTGTGCTAAATATCCTGAAGAGAAAAGCCTGGGGCAGTACCTCTGAATTGTTCTTCCACTGGAAAAGGAGATGCATGCTGTTAGAGTTACCTACACAGTTTCACAGGTATGAAACTAAGAAGTAACATTTTAGTTTGGTTATTCAGCTGTGTTAGCTAGGAACAAGTGTCTGATTCTGCTGCCGCATCTCTGCTGGTGTTGTCACTGCACTGTTTGCATCTTTCAGTTGCTAATCTTTTCCCAACAGTTTTAGTGTTTGAAAAGCATAATGCCGTGTTACTATCATTTGTCTGTTCTGAAAGAAACATTTGCTTGAGTAGTTTATTTTATGAGTTAGCAGATGGTGATTTAAATGTGCTTGAACCAGCAAGAGCCTTGGTTCTGTAAGCGTGTCTCTGGCTCAGAAAAGCTCCACAAATCACTTAGAAAGTGATAAGCCAAGTAGCTATGGAGTTTGGGAGAACAAATGGAGCAGCCATGATGTGTTTGAGAAGGGTTTACACAGTCTTGGGGGTTAGAATTGGCCTCTAGGCAAGGCCATGTTACTCCAGAGTAACATGCAGTGTGACCTTAGGCATGCAGCAGGTGAGCTGCTGCATGGAAAAGGAAATTACTGTGAGAGATCTCAAAGCTGAATTTACTGTGCCAAGTTTTCAGTGTTTTGAGTCCTGTGTTCTGTGCCTGTCATCATGATATACTTCATAAAAGCAGCTGAAGAACTTCACCTGTGTAAGAGGTTATAGGAGCTGAAGGTCTGCATTTCTCAAAAGTGCTGCAGAGACCCTTTGTAAACTTGTTTTGATTTGCCTGATCCATTTGTGGTCTGAATATAGTGTGAACACTGATGGCAGAAGTAGACTTGGGATGTTTTTTAAAGTTTATTGGAGACTTGCAATTTGGATTAGGGATAGGCATGTGTCAGATACAATTATCTGTGTAATGATATAAACATATGGATCTAAGCATGTTCTGTTAGCATACATAAATAATTTATACAACAGTTTTAGTTCAAGGGAATGTGACAGAGATATTTTTGTTCTTGAGGCAATTTTTTATTGTAGGTTGTTTTTATTTGCAGGGTTTGTTAGAAGCAAGTATAATTTAAACAGTGATTGAAAAATTTAGAACCCTTCTTGCTAGTGTTGTATTTGATTCTTTTAACTTTCAGATTGTGACAACCAGTCATTGTACAAGAGACAGATGAAGGCTTTGCACCTTCAAATGTATGTTTTTAATAAATATTTGTGAGTGCTCTGTTGCAATTCTGTCTGCACTGTCATAAATGAATCTTATGACAAAGTAGTTTCTTAAAATGATCTCTACGTTAGATAGCAATTGCACTTAGGTATAACATGCAGTATAGAAATGTAGTACGTGCTCTTTAGAGGAGTACTAGGTGCTTCAGTTTTTAGTGACGGACATTTTTATTCTTTGTCTATGAGCTGTGGGCTTCCACATGTTATGTTGGCAAATTCATCAGTATGAATCTGAACATGTACTTAAGGATCCAACAGTGTGTGAAGACATGTCTCTTCTGTCACATGTTGTAGGAAACTCCCATAGAATGCAAAGATGCCAGATCAATTTTCATTAGACTTGGAAAAGCTCTGACAGCAGCAGAGACCATTGGTAACACTTGCAATCATGGTTATTCCAAGCAACTCCAGTATCATTCCTTCAGGACTTCCTTGTCAATCTCTCTCTCTCTCTGTCAGAATAATTTAATAACTGAGGTTAAAATTTCCCAAGGAGACTTAGGGAAGTCAAGGGACCTGTCTTTCAGTGAATTTCAGTGGGATTTAGGGCTCAAACTGAATTTTCTTTGCAAACATAAGATTAGAGTTTCAACAAATTGCTTTTTTGTGGTAAATTGATTGAAAGCTATGATAGTTTGCAGATTATGTACATAAGTGTAAGCTTCCAATTGAATCTTCCTAGTGTAAATAACTGAAAACATGTTCCCTATGAGAATGGATGCAAATGGACAAAGATGCTAGCAAGAAAAGGTCACTGAGTTGCTTGAGTGATCAACATCTACATCAGGAAATACATTTGATTTTCATTGGTATTTCATATGTTATTTCCTGAACTTGCCTTAGCAGTGTCTATGTGTTCAGTACCAGCTCCAAGTCAGTTTTTCTGGGATGTCTTTGCTCTTTGGTGCTCTCAGAGTCACTGTGGCAGAGAGGGATGCCCAAGGGTGGCTCAGAACAGCCTCGGGGTTCCTTGGCTGCTGCAGCCACTCCTGAGGCCACTGCCCATGCTGGGACTACCTCTGCTAAAGGCTCAGCTGATGCATCTGTGAAGTGGCAAAGTGCACAGGGCTGCTCTGCCCCTTCCTTAGCAGGGTAAGGCCTTTGGAAGTGTCTCAAGGCATCATAGCCCAGAAGAAAAGGTGAAGAGGATTCTCATCTTCTGGCATCCTTCTTTGCAAAGGGTAAGGACTGCAAAATCTACTGTGTCGGAGACAAAAAGAGAATTGGTGGGATAATTTCACGCTTTATTGGGCCAGAAAGGACTGTTATGTTCATTTACTCTGACATCTGTGTTCAATCAGATTTCATTACAGTGTTATCCCTATCCAAAGCTCTATTTATATAAAACCGTATAGCTTAAAACAAAGAGAGAAACTGCCATGTCCCTAGGAATATAATAGAGTTAACTATTTTGTTTAAAAAGTTACTGCCATGAAAGTGTGTCTAAAGTTGGTGGAAAGTCATTTCTATGTAGCCTCTAGCCACCACATTTTTCATGTCTGTGAAAGCATCTTTTACTATTGAAGAATAAAAATATGTTTAATAATCTGTTAATCTGAGAAACAAGGCTGCCATGTCTAATTCTACTGAGAAAAGAAAGAAAAAGCCAGAATGAGCAATGTTTTTTTTTTTTTTTTTTTTTAAACTGCAGGCTAAATGAAAGGGTATTGGCAATTTTCTCTAAAACATGTCGGCTGAATAATTAAATTACCTAATTAGTGAAAGTAACTTTAGCTGATTAGAAATTTTTCAGATTTTGTAAGTCAGCCATATATGGTATTTTGAAATAATCTTGGAAAGATTCCTGTGATATAGATAGTTTTCTCTTGGAAATGCCAACACTGCAAGTTAATAATACTTCTGTATTTTATTAACATATTAACATATCTTATTGGAACTGGGAATGAGCTGCAAATGCAGCTGTAAATCACAGTGATAGTTTATATCTTAAAAGAAAGACAGATGTTGCTATAATATTATAATTTGCAAAAGGAGAAGCTTTTGTTAGAGTGATTTTTTTGAAGTTACACATGGTATTGAAACTATGCCTTTTAATAACACTGATAAAAATGTTGCTCTAACAAATTATGATACAATTAAATCTTGATTATAGGGATATAGTGATCTTGGGATTTTTTGTGTAGATTTAACTTCTGTTGAATTATTTTGATCTTTATAGTGGACTACAGATTAGTATTTTAAAAAATATATTTTTTTGCTTGGCACATTAGACAAGATCAAACCAAAGCAATCCATGTAAAATACATTACTTATAATGTCAAACTAAAATATTTTTGTAATTTTTATTATATTATTGGCACTGCATGTCAATATCTACCTTTCCTCATGAGGCATAAATTTGTTTCTTTTGGGACCTGACTAAAATGGTCTAAGGAAATATATTCATAGAATCATATTTATTTATAGAATCAGTTTGTTACTAACAAATGATGTCTGTAGTGATTTTCTGTACAAAACAAAAATATAAATTAATTTCCTGTCTTTCAGTTTCTTACAAAACTGTATTCACCTCTTTTTTTTTCCATGACTCCCTGAGATCTCAATTTAATTTTCTCTGATATTCTTGAATATCTCTATTCATGTCCCTTGATTAGATTTAGGAGGATATTTTCAGGGATCTGCAGCAGCAGCAGCTTGGTGCTTCTGTATCCTGTTTCATGGGGCTGTGTCAGGAGAGTCAGGGTCATTTGAGAACAATTTGTTTCTCCATGGTGGGGCACCCATTAGCTCCTTAACCGTGGGGAAGGAAGGATTTGCTGGGGCACTGCTTAAAGACATTTTTCCATAGCTGGGATAAAGAGATTCAGTTTGGTGCTACAGCAAGAAACTCTTCTGTCCCCAAGCAGAACATGAATGAGCTTTCATGTCTGTCTTATGATTCCTCTGTGGAAAACAGGAGAGATCCTTGCCCAGAACCAAAGCTCAAGTTTTCTTTCCAGAATCAAACATTTCACCCTAATTCCAGCTTCATGAAAGTGCCCAAACAGTGTTGTTCCTATCAACATAAAGACTGTATTTTGAAGCTTTGGAGGTTTTCATAAAATAGTAGTATTGTCCTTTAGCAAAAATAAACGGTCTCCTCAATTTGTAACTGTTACACATGGATGAAATTGTTTTTCAGACTCTGACCTGTAATAATATTTTCAGTATTGTTTCAAATATGACTATACAGCTCTGCATTTCACTTTGCCAGTTGTTGTTTAAATTATTTTTATTGAAGCTATTGCAGCTTTCAACCTTTCTGAATGTAGAAAAATAATTTTTTAGCAATACAATAGATGTTAAAACTCAACGGGTCATCTGCAAATTACTGGAATAATAGGCTTTTGCTTACAGGCAGATTTTCAGTCAGATATGAGTAGTGAAGTGTAATTACTGTTGTTTCAGTTGAAAGATGAAAATGTAAGTGCAATTTACAAAGAAAATAAGGAGAAATGCTGTGTGGCTTGCCCTTGTTTGCAGTCTATTAGCAAGAGGTAGTGAAGGGAAAAACGATCACCAACATTTTCAATAATTAACCTATGCCTCCTAGGCAGAAACCAATTTTTGAAAGGAAATTAATTCTGAAGGAATATGATTGAAGTAATTTTCCTCTTCTTTGTTCTGTTTTCTTGCTGGTGGGACAAAGCAAAAATGAAAAATACATACATATATATATATTTATTGCACTTAGTACCAGCACCTAACATTCCCTTTCAGTAGATATTTGGTCTGTTTCCACACCTTCCTCACATTTTCTCTCCTAGGCACAGAGAACCTGACTTTGAATAATGATGAAGTATAACAGAATGCATATCAAACCTTCCTCTGAAAAACAGGTATTTGTGTGCCATTAGCTGCTTTGTGCACAGTAAAAGCCCACATCCATAGATATTGGGTACTTAGTGTATATAGATTTTGTTAAGGAATTGGTGCATATTGGTGGTTCTTCTGATGGTTCATGATGGCTTACTCTTAAAGTCTGGTTCTGTGCCTAATAAATTTCACAGGGCACTTCCTTGCTTTTCCTCTGGGAGTGGGTACATTCTCCCAGTTCAGGGAGACAAGAGGACCTGAGTAATATATTCCTGTTGGCTTGTGCTCTTAGACTACTGAACATGATGTAAAACAAATTAAAAATAAATCATAATGAAAAAACTCTGAAATACTCTTCTGGGCTGGGCTCTGCTGATCTTGTAGCTATGGACTTTTACAGCTGTGTAGTTAGTGCAGTTAGTAGTAATGCTAAGGACATGAAAATCACTTTTAAGAAGCTGAGATCAACAGAGTCTATAAGCATGTGCCTGGGGATAATCCCCAGTGAAAATTAAATGTGTATATGTAGCCTCAACTGCCAAGCCATTAAAAAACCCCCAAAGCCAAACAATTAAAAGGCAGAGATGAGATATTCCCATTTGACATGACCTTGAGTCAAGAGGCTGCTTCAGTATCTTGAAGACAGCCAACAGCTTCAATGTCCTTCTAGTAGGAACACCACTGAGTCTTAGTGCAGAAGTGCTAGATCCTGCCTTCTTCAAGAATACTCTTAATGTGAAATTCTCTGCTGTGGAATTAACTCCCAGTGTTTGAATTGATGGGAAATAATACAGTGAAATTATCTAACCAGTTATTAGTTAAAGGTTTTGAAAATAATTTGGAGTAGTAGCTTGCTTATGATTTAGTTAATAATAGTTATAGTCAATAGATAATTTTCTGTATGGAAATGGACACTACTTCTATGACGTTTCATTGTTTTGTTCTTTTGAGTAATCAGAACTTTGGGATGCTGACAGACCAGGAGTTCAGAAGGGACCAAGGAGTGAGTGAGTAGGTGTTAATACAGCGTCTCTGTCTAGTTGCCTTACTATTCAGAAAAGAAAACGTTTTTAAGAAACCTACGCTTTTTAAAACTCGCAGTTGGGGAATTCATGCCTTGTCAACTACTTGAGATATATTACCTTGTGTTTATAATGCAACATACCAACATAAACATAAAAAGCTTGAAAGATGTGGAGCATTTTTGAGAGCTGATTTCCAGAAAGTAACAGCCAAGAGCAGAGCTGTGCCTTCTCTTGCATCTCTTCTGACATTCTGACTCTGTTCAGCACAAGTAGTGAGTGTGTGCATCTGTCTGAGACCTAAATGTCAGTAACAGTACTTTTCCATATCAAAATTTCCTGTGTATGGAAAAAAAAAAGGGAGTTTTAAGAAAGATCACTGTTATTCACGCATTTAAGCAGTTGTTGACACTTCTATTTAAAAAAATCCCAGACATTTATATAGGTTACCAATGCCTTTGACTTCACGTAAAGGATATCAGAACAGTGGGTTCTGATCATGCAAGTATAGATGTGTTTACCTTTGGTAATGCAAACAATTTACATCAGTGGGGACTATCCATATGCTTAAAGTTAGTTGTATGTGCTTTTGGAATACCATCATTGCCAGAAGATTCTTGTGTTAGAATTGGTTTAAGAGCTTGTAAAGCTGATAAAACCTGATTTGCTTATTTATCCGATCTAAGAATTTCTTTGTGCATGTTGTCTAATTCAGGTAACCACACTGATAGGAAATTACACTCAGAAATTGCAGCCATTTTCACTAATATTTTTCAACAGATGTGTCCTTTTCGTATTTACTCGCTACCCATAAGTCATTCTTGATAATATTATTAGCAAATGTTTATTTATAGGTGAATATAAAGAGAGAAAAGACAGATTTTGGTGAAAACCCCCAAGTAATATTTGTGTGTTCCAAGAAAAACAGTTGTCTCTAAAGAATAGGACAGTCTTCAGTTGCCCCTGGGATTTCTACTTCCACAGTTCTCAGGTTATAGGAATAAAGAAAGACTCATTTTAAGCACTGGAATAATTTTCCTTGGGGCAATAATTTCTTTAGCCAAGTATCTGTAAAGCTAAAATACCATGGTACAAGTATAGGCTTTTCTTCTTTGGTATTTTCAGTGTTTTCAGTGTTTTTCCAGGATTTTTGATTGGATGCACACACCTGGTAGTGTAAACAAAAGACAAGTATTAAGTCTGTGAAATTTTGAAATTGAGTTGCTTTTGTAGGCACTGTGGCTCTACAGCATAGCAGCAACTTGAAGCAGCATTGCAGTGATAATGTATTCAAGAAGTACAGTTTGGGACAGACAGCCTATTTTAGCTTGTTTTCTTTGGGCTTGCTTTCCTGGGTTTTTATGGATATAGTAGAATTGGATCCAGTGAAAATGATTATAATGTTTTAGAACATGAAACACAAATGATGAGTACAAAGCATGAAGCAGTGTAGCTGTTTAAATCAGGGAATGATACCTGTTTTAATACAAATGATATCTTAGTAATAAAGCTGTAAGAGAAAAGTAAAAATCTGACTCTTTTCATCTGATGTTGGAAAGTCACTTAAATAAAATTGAAACATGTTTTATTTAATTTAACTTCCAGAATTTTTTAATGGAATGGTAAGCTGGACCATTCATTTTCTTTTCCATGGTAGGCATGTAAAATGATGCTTTAATTATGTTTCTCTATAAATTTATCTTCCAGATCTCTGGAATCTGCTTGTTAAAATAGTGACAAACATATTCTATACAAAGATCAAGAGAGGCTACTGAAGTAGCTTTGTTGCTCTGTTTATTGTTTTGAGTGGAACACTGGATCTGAGAGACTATTAAAGTCATGGTAACACTAATATGTTTTGAAGGGAAGTGATTTAAAGATGTGAACTGGACATTATTATCTGAACTGCAGTAATGCTCAAAGCATTGTTTTGGAGCAAATAACCACATTAAAGGGAAAATCCTAAAGCATGTATAGATATGTTTGATTGTGCGTTCGTGATGAAAAGAAGGAAGTGAACCGGTTTCCTGACTTAAAAGCTTTTGAGAAGTCTGCCTGGCTTCTGCTCACGACTCAGTTTTGTGTCCTCAGGCTTAAAAGAGTAGTTAAACCTTATGTTTTTTGGGGTAGCTTGTGTGTGGTGAAATTAGACAGAATGAGGTAAATGTGCCTTATGAATGGGAGCAGTGTTTCTTTGAAAGCTCCTTTATGCTTGATCCTTGCTATCCCATCACAGTGCTGTGGCATGAGAAGAACAGGGGAGAGCTGGGATCTGTTCCTTTTAGCAACCTCTGCCTGTCAGCTTTGTTCTATGTAGAAATCAGAACCTGTTTCATACCCTAGAGAAATAACAGTGCTGCTCATTCCCTAGCGACAGCACAGTACAGCTTTCCAAGGAAATGTCTGCTGGTAGCACTGGAGAGAATGCCATGGTACCATAGCTTGGTGGTGCTTCTCTTGCTTGGAAAATTCCAGGTGGTAACCCTGCAACTATTTTTTTTAACCTATAGCCCTTTAAATTTCTTGACACATAAGTATTCAAGATTATATAAAGTTCATCTTGCATTTCTGTTAAACTCAGTCCTCAGATTGTAAACAAGTAATTTCTAAACACAGGGCTTTCCTTGCAAATTCACATGAATGTTTTCTTTCTGGTGTTGTTTTTATTCTTCTTTGTGCTGCTCTTTCATGAGAGTGTTGTTCAGCCTGGAAGACACTGAGTTACTGCTTCAATTAAGTAAATTACACTTCTGGACTTACTACTGTACTTCATGACTATACGGGATAATTTTGTCCTCTGTATCTCTGTTTTCCAATCAATACCCTCATGCTAATGATAGTTAAGATTTTGGAGTAAAAATTTGAAATCTACATATGCAAAAGATTTATAATTCTATACCACTAAAAAGTATCCTGCAAAATCTATTAAAATTGCTTTACTATTCTGACAATAGCAAATCAATATACATTTATACATATATAAAATATACCTTCAGAATGCACCCTGTAGCTTTTGCAGGATTTTGTAAATTCTAAACTTCCATTGAAAATAGAATAAAGGTCAAATTCTGCTTGTGTGACACATGTATGAAATGAACAGTTGAACTATGGTGATGTGCTGCCAAGATTTGGACAATGGGGTCTTTGAGAAATGTTCCTCCTCCTCCCATGATAAACTCTGTGTGGTGACATGTGTGTGCACACAGAGGAGGTGACTGGGACTGAGCAATACATGCCTTTGTTTTTACTTTTTTAACCAAAGTGTGTTTTTTGGAGCCCAGAAGCCAACCTGTTGTAGCTCACTAATGTGTAGTTTATGTTCATCTTAGGCACAATATGTGACTTGTGACTAATTACTGGCATGGCTAATATAAAGAGGCACAGTCAGAGGGCTCACATACACGTTTGAAGGTGCTACAGGGACATGTTATATATTCCCATTTACAGAGCCTACTGAGCATGTCTTTTGAAGGACATTCACAATGTTTTTATCACCTCTGTCTCATTAAATTTGGTAGTGTAGGTAGATAAAAAAAATAAAATTCTTTGTCAACAAAGATTTTTCATGCATTTGGTGTGAACACAGAGATTTTCAGACCCCTAAAAGATTCAGCTCATTTTATTGTAGTCAAAAAGACTGTGCTACAATAAGCTGTATGTAAAGCTTTCTCCTGTTGAAGAGGAATCCCCTATGAATAAAGCAACTGACAATATAATAATTTTGTCAAATGTTGTCAGAATGGCAGCATTCATTGCAGCATGTCCCAGGATAACTTTGTGGTGAAGAATGACATTGTTTAATCTTATTTCACATGGATAGGTAAATTCCTTATGTAATTAGGTTACTAATTCTCTGACTTCCCTTTTCTCTCCCATCCAGCATCTTAGCTGTGATGGCAGCTTATGGCTAAGCCTGGCTAGCCACAGCCAGCTGCAGTTTTGAAGTTTAGACCACTTTGCTAGTATGGTGTGGAGCCTGAGATACGCCATGCTGAGGACATACTCAGTGAGGCAGTGAAGTTCCTCCAGTACAAAGCTTCAAGGAATTAAAATTGCCATGGCTAGATATCTTGGGTGAAAATGGACGCTTAACTAATTCTCTCTGAACCAGGATATTTTTACTTACCTATGGTCTGTGTCAGAGGTAGAGCTATGATCTGAAAGACCAGGCTTGGGAAGGCTGGGAAAGGCTATCCCTCATCACTGAAGAGAAAGTACACCCAGAGGAAGAAAGACAATTAGTAATGGAAACTCTTAACCACAACACTAAGATCTTTGGAGAAGAGGGAGGCTTTAAAGAATCCACAAGGTCTTTGGTCTTTGAAATAGTATTTTTTTAAAGGCCATGTAATTTTAGTAAAACAACCTGTGCTTTCTTCTGAAGACTTGGGATCCTACATGACAGCAGCAGTAGCAAGCTACAACAGACTTCTGAGGAAAAGCTTTTGCCAGGTCCAGTCTGATCTGGTTGTGTTGGCTGTCTCAGATGGCTCTAAGGCATCTTGAGATCAGCTCAGTTGGTTTAGAGCATGGTACTGTTAATACCAGGGTCATGGTTTTGATCCCTGTGTGGGCTGTTCACTTAGGAATGCAGGTGGCTTCCAGCTCAGAATATTCTGTAGTCCTGTGAAGTTGGGTAGCAGTGGGTGACCTGCAGGTGTACTTTTCCTAGAGAGACCAATGTTCCCACAGAATTGTAATATGACTTGTCAGCACTGAATATGCATGGCTAATGCTGAGTTCCTGCATGGCAGGAACTCAGAGGGGTGCAATCTTGCTTTCCACTGCAACCCAACCAGAAGAGATTCAGATTGATGTTGTAGCCCATGTGTCTATATAAGCAATAGTTTCTTCATTTTATCTGTTGAGGATGATTTATGGTTTGGAGTAGAGCTTTTAACTCATGGAATGTGCATCACCTTTGTATTATCATTGGAAAGGACATATTACTGTTATTTTACAGCATAGCTTTTTGTGACTTAGAAATAGTAAGGCAACTTGCAAATCTAAGCACCGGTCAAGCCTATGGCTATGAGGTTGTAAGACAAATGCTGGATTTCCTTAGGTTCGATTAAAAAAAAATTATGCTGGGTACTGTGTGCGTTGCCTCAGCATCACAGTATTCCAGCATGTCACCTGATAGGGGGAAAATGTTTGTTACTTCCATTGAAAGGTCTTGGCTGTTACATCTGTGCAACTCCCTAGGTCAAGATCCCAGATCATGGCCTGAAGAGGGAGGACCAGAAAGAGTTAGCTGAAATCCCTGGCAGAAGGCTGAAACAATGGTGCTTATACATCATCTACATGTTTTTGAACCTCTTTCATCCAGAAACTGGAGACCTTCTAGTGTTCCAGGTGGAAAAAATCTGAAACTGTTCTCTGTAGGATGTTTTATTTGTGAAGCAGGTACAATTTTGATGACACAGTTATTGAATCTCTTTCCAGTTTAGTTTCCTTTCTATATCATCCAGTAATCCTGGTGGCCTACTTGGGAATAAAAAGTCTTTATTCCTGAATATAGCTGTGAGGGCTTTGATGAGAATTTTAAGGGTTCAGGACCCTTGAGTAGCCTGCCAGGGTGACTTATGGAGCTGGTTTGCCCTTCCCTTCCAAAGCAAGGTTTGAAAGATTGGTGCAGATTCTTTCAGGTACCTAATTTTGAAGCACTGAAATGTTATGCTTGCTGTGCTCTATGTGTAGTCCCATTTATAAGTCTAAATCAGTTTCTTGCAGTAGTTGCCCAATTTCTGATAGTGACCATTATAAGATGCTGAAAAAGATGCTGCAATGTATCTTAAAGTGGCAGTTTCAAGAACTTACCTGCTGACACTTGCTCATGCCATTGACCGGGATCATGGAGGCTCTGTGTTTTCTGAAAGACTTAGAAAGTGACATTTTGCCTGTAAGTTATATTAAAACAAATACGTCTTGAAGCCTGACCAGCATATAGTAATTTTAAAATACTCCTGATATTGCCAACAGGATTTCTTCCTCTGAAGGGGAACAGTGTACAGTGTTACCTTTATCTTTATTGTGCAGTGTTTTGGCTTACAAGGAAAACCCTCTGAAGTTTCCAGGTGTACAAAGTACACAATTTGGGTAGTGTTTTGAAACCTAAGCAGTTGCTGCATTTTGCTGCTTTCAGTGGTGGAACTAAAGCTGAATTAATGCAGTATAAGTATTTTTTCTGAATACTGAAGTGAATGGATTAGGTCAGTCTTTTACTCCTTTTGTGTTCCCTCTCTAAAGATTTTAGAGATCTGAGTTTGCTGTAGTTGTCTGAATAAATTTTCCAAGCAAACATTTGTAGAACAAAATTTATTATTGGTTGTGGGAGTGTGAAGATAGCTGTTTTTTTTCTCTTCCTCATGACATGAATTTTGCAAGTAACAGTTACTGTGGGATTTATTTAACCACTTGCTCTAAGGAACAGAGTTTCAATGTCTGATGGAGCATTTTAGGCATACAGAGAATTGTTTGCAATCAATTCAGTAGGGAACATGGCTGGAATAAATTTAAATAGTGAACACAGTTCTGAAAATCATTATGTGAAAAGGACTTCAGCAAAATCTATTTACTCAAAATTGCAGTTTCATAAAAAACAAAAAATGTGTTTACAAAAAAATGACTTAAAAAGTGAAAAAACTGTAATCAATTTGTGGTCTGGCAGGATTTTTTAGTATAGGCAGTTTTGCCTTTTGTGGTAGCTTCTGTGATTTTTTTTTTTTTTTGCTGCAATAAGGCTTTCTTTTTATTTGTGAGAATGCTCTTTTTCTTCATTCTTTTATTACAAAATGTAAGATGGAAATGTTCAAGTTATTTTGGTTGAATCAGGCATATTTAATGATTTCTTTTTGCTTATTTTATTTGTGAGATATAATTTACTATAACAGGTAACATGGAAACCCAATCTGTAACAACTCAGTTATGTTTCTTCAGCTGCTGCAGTCTAGTATTCAGCATGTCTGATTGAGGATGGGACCAGAAAGGATGGAATCTGCATACTCCTGTTGTGGACAGGGACTAGTCCAGTAACCATCTGGACCTAGAGAGAGAATTACAGATAATTAGATAATCAGTTCTTTCAGGTGCTGCTAGAGGATCTACAGCAGCTGAGCAAGTGTTGCTGTGCTGGAGCCTGGGTTTTGGTAGTACAAGATATGTGAGCGGACAGCAGGGACCAACCCTTTCACTCCCTTGACTTTTATACTTACAGGCAGACTGTATGAGAAACAGGGCAGAAGCATCTTAAAAGGAGTGGGTACTGCAGGATATATTAAGGAAGGAAAGAGATATTGTAGGGCAATGGAATAAGAGTGAAATAAAACAGCATTTCATTTGGAGGGGATCTACAATGACCATCTCATCCAACTGCCTGACAGCTTCAGGGCTGATTAGAAACTAAAATCTCTTACTAAGGGCATTGTCCAAATGCCTCTTAAATACACTGATAAGTCTGGCACCTCCCTAGGAAACCTTCACGAGTGTTTGACCTCCCTCTCCATAAAGAAATGCTTCCTAAGATCCAATGTAAACCTCCCCTGGTGAAGCTTTGAAGTATTGTTATATGTCCTGTCACTAGATACCGGAGAGAAATGATCCAGCGAGTAAAGGTCCCCTCCTCAGGAAGCTGTAGAGCAATGAGGCTGCTCCTCAGCCTCCTTTTCTCCAAACTAGAAAAGCCTCAAGTCCTTAGCTGCTCCTCATAGGTCATTTCTTCCAGCCCTCTCACCAGCTTTGTTGCCCTTATCTGGACCCATTCAAGGGCCTTCACATCCTTAAATTGTGGTGCCCAGAACTGCACACAGTGCTCCAGGTGAGGCTGCACCAGTGCTGAACACAGTGGAATAATCACCTTTCTTGAACAACTGGTGATTCTGTATTTGATGCACCCCAGGATGGGGTACGAGCACCTGTTGGCTTCCAGGACACGCTGCTGATTCTTGCTGTGCCTGCAACCAACCAGCACCCCCAGATCCCTTTCTGCAGAGAGGGTCTCCAGCCACTCCTCTCCCAGTTTATACTTGTGCCTGATTAACCCATCCCAGCTGCAGAATCTGGCATTTTGACTTGTTAAACTTCATGCCATTAATCACTGTCCAGTGCTCCAGTCTGTGTAGATCGCTCTGCAAAGCCTCTTGTCCCTCCAAAGAATCAGCAGTGCCTCCCAGTTTGGGATCATCAGCAAATGTGCTAATGATGGATTCAGCTCTCCTGCCTGCAGGTTGTTGGTAAATGTATTGAACACAACTGGCCCTAGAATTGACCCTTGGGGTGAACCACTGGTGACCAGTTGCCCCCTTTGAGCTCTGCCATTCAGCCAGTTCTTCACCCAGAACAGCCTGTAGCCACTCATCCCACAGCTGAACAAATTGTCCTGAAGGATGCTGTGAGGGACAGTATCAAAGGCATTACTCAAATCCAGAGAAAGCACATCCATCACCTTTTCTTCATCCACTGGGTAGGTGACCTTACCATAGAGGGATAACAAGTTAGTTAAATAGGACTTTCCTTTTGTGGACCTGTGTTTCTGTCAATCTCTGAAATAGGAATATTTGATTTCTTAAAATGGACCATTCTTTTATACAAAGTATTAGACTGATGCTAACTAAATTAGAATTATATATTTTACTCTTTATTTACAATTTTTATTCTTTGCTTTTCTGCTTTTTTTGTTTCTCTACCGTTAGTTAGATTTTTAAAAAAATTTATATGTTAAATAATTTTGATTTGAATTAAAGGAAATGTTATCGAATAGGAAAAATGTTATGCAAGTCAAGTATGTTTTCCATCCAGAATACCAAAATAGTGCATACTTGCATAATTTGACTGAAAATGTGCAGAAAGCAGTAATCTTCTTACAAATATATGACTTAGCCAGAAGTTGCTGCCTTGATTGCAAAAAAGTCTCTAAAAGTTTTAGGGTGCAGAACTTCTTGTTAGAAGAAGCATAATTTACTTTGTGATTTCATGGGTAAATAAATAATGAAACATCAATTTTATTGATCGATGACTCTGACCTTTTATGTCCTCAGCCATCATGTATGTAATGGGAGCACTTGGACCTGCAGCTGGATACTTATTAGGAGGACTTCTCATTGGTTTCTATGTTGATCCTAGGACAACTGTGTATATTGACCAGAGTGATCCCCGATTCATTGGAAACTGGTAAGGATCAAGCATTTTTCAAAACTATTCTCTCAGTTGCCAGTAGGGAATTAAGAGAGGTTGGAAGATTTTATCCCTTGAGGACTTGTTTAAGGTTGTAGAAGGAGGCCAAGGAAGATGATGTTTCTGTTGATTACTACGCACTAGCCTGTGACAGAGAGGAAAAGTTTGCCGCAGGAGTGCACAGGAGCAGTGCATGGATAACCCTGTACATTTGGCTGTTTGGGACTGTCCCTGAGCACAGTGGGCACTAACTGACAGTGCTCATCACAGGGATGGCAGGGCAGGATATTGGTGTTGCAGGAGGCCATGGATGATCTCTGCTGCCCAGAACTGACCCCTTCCTACTGGAAACTGGATTGATATCTTCTTCGGTTTTCCAGAGGCAGCATAAAACACTGAACTCTGCTGCCCAGATGAGAAACACTAGACTTTACTGATCCTATTCCAGGTGAAGGAGATAGGATGGGGTCAGAACATGCTCTTTCCAGATTTTGTTTCTCAGGGTGATGGCTTGAGTTTAGGCAGCAGATGCTGTAAACCATCACATTATTCTCCAATAAGAAGTTGGCTTCCAGCAGCACTGAGATGTAGCAGCTCTAATTATTATCTGATGTCTTCAGGCAGCCTTTGAGATGTGGCATCCTTGGAAATATGTCTTTGAGGAAGCAGGTCTTGAGGCTTTAACTGTCTTTTCTCTGATAAATTATACATTTGCCTTGAAGTTTTCATGCAATCCCAGAGAAAACCTGAAGTTCATTATCCCAGGAAGAGACCTCTGCTTTGTGGGTGTAAGGTGCAGTGTCAGTTCTCAAGGTCTGGGTTAGTGTTTGTCACTGCGCCATTGCAGTCAGTCTGTATCTGTTTCTGTTTGTTCTGTAGTGATCTTTCCTGACAATTTGATATGAAAAATTCTCTCTTTAGAGTCTTCCTAAACCTTTAAAGATTTAGTCCTGCTTTATTGGTCTTCCTTAGTCCAAGAGCATTGCTGCAGTGTTTTGTTGAATTTTCAGCAAGAGAAGGGCAAAGCTGAGTGCTGAGTGCAGCCTTGGGGTTAACAACTCCCTGCACTCATTTATCTACTGACTTATCTCACTGAAAAGATCTGTTCTCTGAGTGTGCAGCATGGGCACACTATTTGGACTATTCTAGTATAAAATATTTGGAATCAAAGCAAAATATTATACATTCTTTGTACAATTCTTACACTTCATGTGTTTTTAATGACATGTCAGGACTAGTAATCAGCATCTGATCAGTACTTTTTGACAGAAAACAGGCCTGTAAATATATTTGTTAATTTAAATCAGTGGTACTGTATGAATGTGGGATAAACTTTTGACTTTATCTATAACACAACCTCTGATATAACTGAGTTTTAACTCAAACAGCTTCAGCAAAAGTAAAATAGCCAAAGCAACAGAGTCAGTAAAAATAATTCAAATATTTTTTTATATCTTGGTGATTAAATCTGCAGGGTCTGGTTTTCCTTGAAGTATATTCCAGGTCTTTTTATTTCTCTTTCATTGTTGACTGTGTCAGTTCTTTCTCTCTTAAATTTCTGAGGAGTATCAACTGCTATCAGGTCTCTGATAATTTGTTGTACAAGCTGTGGTGCCCTCTCATAAGAGTTTAGTGGCATTCATAGCATTTGTGTCTCATTGTCTTTTCTCTTTCTGAAGCTATGTCTACCCATTAAAAAAAAAAACAAGACTCCCGTGGTGTGTGGGTTAAACCTTTGTCCCTTGCTACTCACTAACTGCCTGGTTGCAGAGAATTCTGGAAGTGTAGACTTTCATTCCACTGAAATGTATTTTCTGGGACTGTGACATTTTCTCCTTGCAGGGAAGTGCTGCGTAGTCAAGTTTATTTTTATTTATGCAGTCTAGCAATTTGAAATGTAAGAGTAGCCCAATACTTACTTCAGCTGACACACTTTAAAAGTATGGTTCAATTGAGATAATTTAATGGGAAGTTATATAGGAGATTTCTGAGTTTGAAGTGAATTAGTGTCTTTGATTCCTATCTTTTCTTTATTATAGCTGTAAGGTTCCTAATGTAACTTACCGTGGGACCCAATTTAACAATTTCCATTGTTGGAGGAGGCAGTGCTTACAAATAATGAGTATAGCAACTATGATATATGGCTAAAATAGAAGCAGTATAGCCTATTTTTTTCCTTAAGCTGTTCCTTTCTAGGAGGTATATTGGAGGACGTGTAATTTGGTTTATCTCTCATACAACATGGTAAAGTAAAATGGTTATTTTTCAGGATTATTTCTGGTCTGATTATTCCTTGAGTTTCACAGGACTTGGATTTCTGCTCCTAGGTTTTGCACACCTGGGGTTTCTATAGGTGCTCTGGCCTGAATTCCAAGTCAGCTGTCTATGCCAGTCCATCAAATGTTTGAAACTGGCTTTTATGCAAGTTTGATAACTGTAGGGATATCTGTTAGAAATCATTCATCATGTTGTTGTCTTTGAGAACTGTTAATGTGCTACATAGGGACCTCATTAGTTGTGGAGTAGCCCTTGGCGGTCTGTCATGTGCTTTGAATCAAATTTTCTTTTGCTGCTTCTTTTCTGAGTGTTTTCCTAGTTCAGAATATGTTTAATACTTGGATCTTCCTATATAGTCTTTCATCAGCATTCCACAGAAGAAGTTTAAAGGAATTCCTTCAGCATTGTCTGGTCCTTCCTTAGCTTTAATTGCTTTATTTGAGGTCCTAGGGCTTTGTGCGGATGCCTTTGAGGTATTCTTCTGCATATTTTCTTTGACTTTAGAAGACAGAAAATCAAGGGCTTTTTAAATTAATATAGCTCCTCTTCTGACCTCTCAATTTCCCACTGTAGGTGTCCTTATTATTTTTTATGCCATCTTTTGTCTGTTTTCCAATTGTTTGATATTTCTCCAGGAAGTTGTGAAGTGTAGATGGTGAGATAATTGTATCCAGTGCTGCATTTGTGACATCTCCAACATTTGGTATGCTGTCATAACGATCCCTTTGGATTTGAATTTCATCTTGTGCTACATTACCGGCCCTGTCTCCTTCGCTGTTTCCTCCTGAGTGGGTGGTTGCAGATTTCTGCATATTATTGCCACAAATTGTTTCTTTGATCAGTGCCTTTGTAGCTTCAACCTTTGAGATCCTGAAAGGGATGTTGCTACATTTTTATACAGGCTACGGATTTATTCTGTCTGATAGTGCTGACTAATCCTCCTAAAAGTCTGCTTTCTAATCCATGTATGTTATCAGTTAAAATGAATGAATAGAGGATTTTCTGTTTACATAATATCAAAATTAGTCAAAACTTTCAGTCACTTATATTTGCCTTGCAAAAGCTTCCTGTAAGCTTCTAATAAAAATAGTGTTACACATGGCTGTTTATGTGTTGTTTGCCTGTGTATAATCATTTACCATACAAAGCATTGCATATGAATTTGTCTTCACTGAAAAATAAAGTTTGCAATATCTTTGCAGACAATTATGAGGACAAATGCTTTTTGTTTCTTGTGCAAGTAATCCTGTCTACTCAGAATTGAAAATGCTTTAAAGTTTGAACAAATATATAATTAGTAGTGTAAAGGTAGCACCAAAAAATGTAAAAATTGTTCTTGTATTGGGTTTGCGTAGCAAGGTTTTGGTAGCAGGAAGGCTACGGGGTTGGCTTCTGTGAGAAGCTGCGAGAAGCTTCACCTCTGCCTGAGAAAGCCAATGTCAGCTGGCTCCAAGAAGAGGCTGGCCAAGGTTGAGACCATCAGTGGTGGTCGTAGCACCTTTGGGATAACATATTCCAGAAGCGAGAAACAAAAAGACATGTGCAACACCAGCAGCAGTCAGAAGAGAGTGGAATGAGTATGTGGTAGAAACAGCTCTGCCCACCCCAATGTCATTGAAGGAGGAGGAGGTGGTGCTCCAGGTGCCAGAGCAGAGATTCCCCTGCAGCTATTGGGAGCCTTTCATTACATTTTCTCTCCCCTGTCCTGCAGAGGATGGGGAGTGATAAGAATGGCTTTGGTGGGCACCTGGTATCCAGACAGGGTCCACAGACAGTGATTCTGTGAATTTGATTTGAAAAGGAAAAGCTGTTGTTGTAGTGGTTGGATATTACAGTAACGTGATTGACTTCGCTGGAACTTCCAAGTACTAGTGTAGATTTGTGTGGTTGGGTTGGCTTTGGCTGACTGCCAGGTGCCCACCAAGCTGCTGTCTTCACTCCTCTTCCTCAGTAGAAAAGGGAGGAAATAAATGGGAAGCTCATAGATTGAGATAAGGACAGGGAAAGCCCTCACTAATTACTGTCATGGGCCAAGCAGACTTGACTTGGGGGAATTAATTTATCACCAATTAATAACAGAGTAGGATAGAAAGAATTCAAAAGAAACCTACAAGCACCTCCTACCCACTCCTTCCTTCTCTCAAAGCTGAGCTTTGCTCCTGACTCTTTTACATCCTCCGCTGGAGTAATGCAGTGGTCTGTGGAAAGGGGGTTGTAGTCAGTTTGTAACACCTTGTCTCTGTTGCTCCTTATCTGCTTCAGACAGTCTTTTACTAACTGGTCCAGCACAGGTCCTTTCCATGGGGTGCACTCCTCCAGGTACAGAGTGCTCCAGCGTGCAGCATCCCCCATGGACGACACGTCCTGCCTGAAAACCTGCTCCTGTGGGGGCTCTTCCCCACAGGCCACAATTCCTGCTCGAGCCTGCTCCAGTGTGGGTTCCCCACAGTCTGGAGGTGAATACCATGGCCTTGTCCTGGGACTGCAGATGAATCTCTGCACCTGGAGCCCCGTCTCCCCTTCTCTCACCTTGGGTCTGCAGGGGTGTTTCTTTTGTTTTTTCTCACTCTCTTCGCACAGTTGTGTTGCAGTGTTTTTTTCCCCTTTCTTAAATAAGTGAATACCAAGGTGCCACAAGAATTCTCATAGACTCAGCATGGGGTAGTGGTGGATCTGTTTTAAAACAGGGTGGGGCTGTCTCTGTCCAGCGTGGGACAGCTCACAGTGTCTTCTCACAGAAGCACCGCTGCAGTCCCCACCGTGCTACCAAAACCTTGCCATGTAAAGCTGGTACAATAAGATGAGTCTGTAGTGAAAACTGCATTTCCAGTAAGAACTTTGTGGGTGGATTCTGAGGTTGTCCTTTTTGGAACCAGCTATGTGAGGTTATGTTTCCCTTAGTCTTTCACAGTGAGAACTCAAGAGGATAAATGATGTTACCTGACACTCTGCTATCAGTGTTCTGGCTGCTGACTTGAGTTAACTCTACAGAACTTCCTTGTGCAACCCTTTTGCCCATCTGTGGTGCTGTGGTGAAGTCCATTAAGCTTTTTGGCTACAGGGAAGACAGCTGTATGCAGCTGAAGAACTCTGTTCTGTATCCCACACATTGTCCCTTCTGTGGATATGTCCCAGGTCATTCTCTGAGAGCCAAGGGATCATTTCAGGGTTGTTTTTATATCCCATATATAAAAGACAGAGAGAAGAAGAAATTTTTGTGAAGGCTGTTTCAGGTTGAAGTCAAAGAAGAGAGTTTTAGGCATAAACCCTGGCATGAATTGTAGCACATTAGTTGTTTACATTCAGGCTTTGGAAACTCTTCAGTTGTGAAGGGAGGAGAATTGGACAGTCAGGGCAGTGAGAGGTAGGTGTTGGAAAGCAGAATAGATTTAGCCCTGATGTATATATCAGGACATTTTATCTTCTTATGACCTGGATAGCTTTTACTGTGTTCTCCAGAGAAATACTCTATTACTTTACTGGGAATTACCTGTGAAAGGCTAAATCAAAGTGAATATCTAATTCTCAGCATTTGGTACTGAAAAAATTACCAAAACTTAAAATTTGTAGTAACTTAAAGCTCTTTAATAAAATTTGGTGGGTTCTGGATAAGTACCTTTCAGTAAATAAGCCAACATAAACATCTTCTGATAAAGGAATTTCATGCAATAAAGGTTCTCTCCCCCACTTCAGCTCTTTACTCTTAGTGTCAGTTTTTCATATTTTACAAATGTGTCTTTCCAGCCAGTGCAGCCTCTAACAGAAACGTTGATTTTTTTTGTTTCATGTAATGTGTTTGCTTTTGTTTCCATTCCTGTTTTTCTGGCATTAGGTGGAGTGGATTTCTCCTTTGTGCCATTGCTATGCTCCTTGTGATATTTCCCATGTTTACCTTTCCGAAAAAGCTCCCTCCTCGACATAAAAAAAAGAAAAAGAAGATGAATTCTGATGATGTTTCAAGTGATGATGATGTGATGAAGGAGAAAACAAGTAGCAAAACAGAAACTGACAGTTCAGTTTCTGCCTCTATGGGATTTGGAGAGAATGTTAAAGGTAAAGTTTGTTTTTATTGTATAAATGCTTTAGATTTTGTGTGCAGGGTCATCCAGGATTGTATGAGTGTAATTGAAGGCAGTTTTGACATCCTATATTTACTGTTATATTTTGCTATTGAGATTTTAATAGATGCTCATCCTCTAAAATGACAGGGTGCAGTAATGGTTGAAAGGCATTCTTTTTCTTGAATGGTTGGTGTTTGTGTACCTCTAACAAATCGGTAGGCTATTTCCTGTAGTACAGGACCCCACCTCATGTGTTTGGGCATCTTAGAGTTTGTAATTACCACACTTGCTTTATAAACTGAACTTACTTCATGAAGTAAAGTGCTTTTCTACTATGTAAGTGAAAGAAATAGAAGGAATTCTGGTGTTTGAGTTCAGTTACATTAACATATTTGGGTAAGTTCATAGAGAAAGATTATTTGTTTCATATTCCTTTCCTGTTTGTTTTGTACTGCAAACTATTTTCTGGAGGCTAAGGCAAATAAAACCTGTGATAATTTTGAAATGTGAAGAGATCAAAAGAGCGACAAGTAGTAGAGATTCTTAGTTTATTCAAGGGGTAACCATTACTGTAAAATCTAACAATAAGTAATAATCATTGGCAGATTTCCTGGGGAAGAAGGGTAGTGTTGCTATAAATTGATTAATGTGAAGGATATAGAATTTAAATTGACAATACAGACTTGAGAGTATCATAAAATTGAATACTATAGGACAAGAGAGAATGTGCCTCAATGGCATTGTGTTGTTAGTGCTGTTGTGTCCTCCTTGGATTCTAAGATGCAAATGCTGGTTGTGTCATTTCAGAGTAGCCTGGTAAATGCAGCAGGATTGGGAGAAACGGTGAAATATCTGTTGTACCATCAGACATAATTGGAACTCTAAAGCTATTAAGTGTTTGTTGAAATAGACATTTGTGTTACTTTTTTACTTGCATATCAGGCCAGGCTATAATGATTGGCAGACTTTTTAATGAGTCATTTATGATCACTCTTTAGTCTAAGTCGACAAGGCTTAGCAAAACCAGCTGTTTCTAGACCAACCCCAGTGTAATTTTGAGTTATGTTTGCACACCTACATATTGATTTACTCTTACATTTACACTGGTTCTCTCAGGGTACCTAAAGGTACTGTTAATTTCTACAGAAGTAAAGAAAAAAGAAGATAGCAGAACTTTCTTGGTGTGATTTTATTAGCTTACAGATCAGCTTCTTAAGGTACAAGGCAAGCAAAGAGCAAGCAAAGTGATCCTTAAATACCAGATCTTTCATCTGTCTTTGCGAACCCTTTGTTGGCAAAGTGGTTGAAAATGTGATGGAGAAGCAAGAAAAGCATGTTCCTTCCTCCTTTGAAGACTCTCTTATCCATATCTGTGGGCCCAAATACATAATATTTTCTCCTTAACCCATACAACTAGTTGTGGGTTTTATTTGCCTTCAAACCTGCTGGCTTCTGGTTAGTGGAAATAGTTCAGGGTTTCTCCTGTCAATATTTTCTCAGTAACACAAGGGATTGGGGAAGTCTAGTCTTTACTGGACTCCTTCCCAATGATTGAAGGCAATGTCACAGCAGAGGGACTGCTTCATCCTTAGGTGTGCCTGATGAAGATACAGGTATACTGATGAACTGCATCTGGGTGAGTTTGTTCATGCTGGCTCTCTGTTCTGATACAGAATTTCACCTTCCACACCATGTTGTCCCTGCAGGCACAGTAGAAAAAATAAGTATTTGCTTGGGAGAATGTTTTCTTGGAATTTTTTTTACAGAAATAAAAACTTCTGAATGTCTCATTTTGGCATGTGTTTCTTTGGTATGTATCTGCCTATATGTGTAACATACATTCTGTAAAATTTTATATTAATATATTAATGGAGCTACCAAATTAGAGCTTTTACTACACAAAACTTTAAATTTTCTCTAGAGGAGAAACTTTACCATGTGGAACAGTGAAAAGAAACATGCCAGAAAGATAGCAGGCTAGTTGAGATAAGCAGAAAAAGTATTTTGCTATAAGCTGATAATAGCTTTCGCATTTGGTGTCAGTTATCCTAGCAAATAAAGCCTGCAGCAGGAATGCACTATCATTTAATTATTTTTCCAGTTTAAGTGGGCTTTATGGAATAAGATCATGCCTCAAGCTTCTGAGCTGAGGTAATTTTGTTTATAATGGGAAGGAGAAAAGGATCATATGTGTCTAAGTCATTTAGCATTGCTTCTTCTGAGATGCAGGGAACATTTTATACTTTCCATTGACTTTCAGAGCTTCATCTTTTTATAGCACTGTGGGCAGGAACTCCACTTAGGCAGTAGCCAGGAGACTGTTGATTTAGTAGGTCATATCTTTTGTTTTGTACTAATAAATACCAGTGATGTCATAGTCTGCCATGACAGAGGTTAGTGCCATCAAATCTCTGAAATCTATGCAGCTTTGGTAAGGAAAGTAACTGTTTTCTTCTTCCAATATGGTGTCATCTTACCTGGTAAGCCTGGCAAAATTATTTTGGTCTTGTTGTAACTTGTCCTAATATCCTAATTAATTCTCCAAGCAAATGAAAAGTTATCAAAAAGTCATGAGAGTCTTTTTTTCTGCACTGACTGCCAGTGCAAGCTGAAGAAATAAACCAAAACTGGCTCCATCCATAAGTAGCCTCAAACTTCAGTGACCTGAGCTTTATTTTGGCCCATGGTAGAGCTGAAATCAGATAAAAAGACAGATACAACTTTGCTTTTTCACGTTTCAAGTTGCAAAGGCTTGGAATTCAGTGTTTTCTTTCCTACGTTTCAAGTAGAAAATGTGAGTTGAGGAATGATTCTGAGTCACATATCAAAAGCATTAAAGTAAGGAGTAAGTAGGTCACAGGAGGAGGAAAATTGGATGTAGTTTATTGGGAAAAACAGAGGTTGTGTAGATTACATGAACTAGAGTTTAATAATGAAGAAACCATGGTTCAGTCCCATACATGCATATACTCCATGAATCTGAGCAGACAAAACTACTGTTTTCATTTATTACCTACGTACCCTTAGGGTTTTGTACCATGGAAATTGTATCTTCAGTCCCTTTCACTTACCACTATAATGAAACTGTGGAATTGAATAAAGGAGCAGTGTAAAGAAAGCAAGTATATATATTATTTAAAATAGACTGATCTAACATTAATTAAATGATTAGTCTAATTAATTACGTTCATTTTGTAGCCTTTGAGGATTTTTTCTGTGGGGGAGAGAGGGTATTTTTGTTCTGTCCCTATGTACATCCCTTTCTTAAATGTAGAATATTCCTGTCTGCCTTTTCACATCTACCAGCTGTCGTATGCCTTTCTTGGTGAGTTCTTGTAAGGGACAGAGACAGGGTAATAATGATTGTCAGAGCATCAGTAGAGATAAAAGAAACTCCTGAGGGGCTCGTGGCTGCAGGATAAGCCCACTGAAGTGCTTTGTCAAGGGTCTGGACTGGAGTTTCTGTGCTACCTGAAGATCAGTTGACAGGGATCAGAAGAGGAGGAGACAGTGCACTGTGTTTGGGGCACTTGGTGTGCACTGTGAATGTCAGAGGGTTCAGCAGACCATGGGCTGGAGATCCTGCAGTGCCACTGACCTTGAGAACTTCCCTCTTGTCCTTTCTTAGGCTGTCCTGAAGTGCTCAAAGTAGAAAAGATTGGCATAGCTCCATGCAGTGAAGAGCAGTCCTAACTGGAGCCTGGAGGACCTGCTCTAAATCAAATGAAAATAAGTAACATTCATATCAAACTGATTCTGAGCCCCTCCTCTCTTGATGGGATATTAGGGGCTGTTCCATGATTCAGCCACCACCCAGGTGCTTAAGGCCTGTCCTGAGAGTTGAATGAGGTTGTTTAAATGATGTGTGAGTAGATAATGAAATGACGAAATGCTATTCTAGAGATTAGTGACCAGCTCCATGCAGGATATATTTAACATAGTTGTGTGTCACTTTGCTAGTTTCCATTCTGATAAACAAACTGGAAATTTTGTCTCAAATCTTGGCTCTGCTTTGTACTGCACAAGAGTGGAAGTTGCCCCTGAGACTTCGGTGTGCAGCCAGCCTTCTCCAAAGCTGCAGGCTTGGGTAGTGCTGTTCAGACTGGGAGCACCAGCAGAAGGGAGCTCTTCTGGCTGACATCTGCCCCACCCTATGAAGAGTGATGGACTTTTCTGATGGACTGCAGAACGATAGTGCTGTAGACTGGGATGATTTAGTCACCTGATTGTATTCATTGCATTGCCTTGGGCTGGGTGTGCAGGAACAGGGATAAAGAAACTATATTAAATGTTGAAGAAGGAGGTGAAGTCAGAATTATATGAGTGTTTATTGAAATTCTGTTTACAGTGCTTTGCTTAGAGAAATATTTATGAATACGTTTATTACTTGCAGATTTTTCTTATGCTTTTCCCTTACCATGAATCAAGCAGTGGTCCAGCACATGAATGAAAGAAAAAAGCATACTGACCATAGAAAAATACTGACAAAGATCATGAACAGAAGAAAACTGCCAGTAGACTAGCAAACCAGTCCAGCAAGGCAGGTTTCAGTTTACTCTTAGTTATATACTAGGTTAATGGGAAAAAAAAGAAAAAGAGATGTTAAAATTTGAGTTACTACACAGAAATATAAGCATGTTTGCAGCTATGCTAAAAGATTGTTTTAGTTTTAGGAGTGTAATTGATAGAGGTTTATTAGTTTACATGACAGAATGAGGGAAATTGCAAGTTCTGTAGGTTTGTTTCTGATGCACATTTGCAAAAACATGCAATGTCTTTTGAAGATGTCTTTCCTAAAGATCAAACCTGATAGGTTTAATAATGGCCTTGAAATCAAAATCTAGGCTTATGGCTAGCCATGCAAGGCTAATATGACATAGAAATGTTTTAAAAGCATGATTGACTGTGAGTAGTATCCTTAAAGTTTTTAGCATTCTTGCTTTTTACTACAGTTATTGTGGTTGAAAGATATGATGAGTTACTAAGTAATACCTTTTATTATAGGTTTTTAAATTCAAAAGTGTAGTATAGATGCTGTCACACAGGGTTTGATTGTGATCATGGGAGGAAATCCGGGAAAGTCTAACTCTGAATGTGTGTTTATAGTTCCTAGTTTCTCACTATACAGGAAATTTCCCTTGTATGCCAGACAGGTGTTGTTCATAAACTACGAAGATCGACTCTTAAGTGCTCCAGGTGGCATGTATTAGTGTGGCATGCAGAAATAAAACTCTATTTCATGCCAAAATTTACAGTAATCAGCAAAGCTGTTCTCTGAAGAGCCTTTCACATGGGTGTAAGGAAACCTGTGGTTATTCCAAGATACCAAATTTTATCTACTTGACAACAGAAATCCCATTTCAAAATACTTACTAGTTTTGAAATTAAAAATGACCTTTAGCCTGAGTGCTCAGATGAGATGTAAGCAGGAGTCAAAATAAGTACAGCTCTATATAAAAACACCAGAGCAAAATGTTCATTAGCTCTGCAGTTCTTTACCAAATTATTTCTTTAGTTGACTGAAAATTCTAAAGCAGACATTTTCCTGAACCTCAGTTTTACCAGGAAGGGCAAACTTTACCAGGTGTTGTGATGTCTGGACCAGACTCTTTAAAATAATTGATTTAGCAAAGACCTTGAGTTCAGCTCTTGGCCAAGAACTACCAATTCATTTCTACAAAGAACACTCAGTTCGTCATCCTAATAAAATTATCTTTCTCTCTCTGATTATACTGTATTTTCTCCCACATTTTCAACCCAGATGAGCAGCTGCCACTAAGTAGCTCAGTTTCCAGCAGGACCAATCCTTCTTTCTGCTTCCTGACTCCTTTCTCACATCAGCATCAGGATTGTCATAACTTCTTCCTCCTGTTGCTTCTGTGGCAAACAGCACCACCTCTTTTTTAAAGCTGTAGGTGGTAAAAAAATTAAGATTCAATTATATGAGTGCTTCTTAATATGATTTATTCATTAGTTATTTCTGCCAGATTTTGTATTTAAACATTTAATATGCTTTTTCGTAGATGTAGCAGGAGACCATTTGACTACATTAAAATTATAAACCCAGTACTCATAATGAATTCACTATAAATTTTGACAACTGGCATAAGCTAAGACTAGATGCAATCAGACAACTTAAGTGCTAATTTTCAGCTTGACAAGTTTTGACATGACAAATGAAATTCTGTTTGCTTTTATACTGATAATCTACTGGAGTCAGTGGAGACAGTGAGACAGATTTTTGTCTTGACAACTATTACCATCAATAAATTTCTCACTCAGTTGTTCTTGCTCAACATGTATTTCAAATGGGTGCTCTTGTCACTGAATTCAACTGTCTTGGATTCAAGCACTATTCCATTTCTGTACCAGGTGAAAAGCAAATGAAAATATCTGAACTATAGTAGGCTAGATATAACACTTTTAAAAAATTGATCTTGAGTTAAAAAAGCTCCAAGGAAAAGAAGACTTGTTTAAAATCACAGCATCTAATCTGAAAAAAATTATGTGCTGAATAGGGTGATGATAATTTGACATCTCTACAGGACTTAATTAAAAGTATGTAAGTGTTCAATTTAACTACAGTGCTGAATTTAATGGGGGTTTGATATTTGATTTGAGAATAATTGTAACATCTATGAATACTTTTCCAATTTAATGACATACTCTCATTTTTAATTGAGTGCTTTATCCCTTCTGAGAATATTAATTGAGTTGTATGTAATGTATGTTGAGATTCCTTGATATCATTGATGTAATCTTTCCATTATGCTTTGTCTGCATCATTATAAGTACTTTTAATTCATGTAGAAAAATGTTTGACTAAAAATTAGATTATTATTAACCCAGCTTTACAAGCATGGCCATTGAAGAGGAGAGTAACAGGAGGCATATAGGATCTTTTTTTATGGAGTGCAAAACTCAGTACTGTCAGTTCAGCACTGTGATATGTGTTATCTCACAAAATATCTCTAGATAAAATATCAGAATAATTCAAAAATCCCTACATTTTATTGTTGTTTTTCTTTCTGTTACAGTGTTACTATCTGTTCTTTCAGATGTTTTATTAATGCACAGCTCAGTTGTGTTTGTGCCAAGTGGGATTGTGGCCCTGATGGAGGCAGTGAGATGGGGTCAGAGCAGGGAGCAAGGGCTGCAATCCCAAGTATGCACTCTCCCTTCTGTCTAGAAAATGCACCTGCTGCTAGCAAGCCATTATTGCCTGTCTGTCTCAAAGAAAATCAGTTGGTTCTGTTTCAGTGTGCTTTTTTTTTCTCACTCATTGTTTATAACATTCGTTTGTCATTTTTGTCATTTTATAGAGCTTCCAAGAGCAGCTGTCAGGATCTTAAGCAACATGACATTCCTTTTTGTGAGTTTGTCATACACAGCTGAGAGTGCCATTGTCACAGCTTTTATTACCTTCATTCCCAAGTTCATCGAGTCACAGTTTGGCATCCCAGCTTCCAATGCCAGCATCTACACTGGTAAGGCATTGCTACATAGTGTTACCTTGCAAGGTTGGCTTTGGCTAATTAAATGAGTCAGTTAGGAATGAACCAAAAATGTGTTTGTTCAAACAGGTGATTGCATCCAGCTTTCTACACTTGGTTAGATATTCAGATTGTTTTTCGATGTTTGTTGTATGTATTTAGTAAAATATGAACCCATTTATATTGTTAAAGGGCTGGAATTTTTGGGTTTTTTTGCATGGGCCTAGACAGATGTTGTTCTCATTTGTTGATGGTTTTGCAAGGGGAAAAATAAAAACAAGAACAACCTAGAAAAAACGTAGACATGACTGCAATTTGCGTGCTTCAAAAGATCTCTTAAAACTGTGCTTATTTTCTGTGAATTTTACTTCCTCTTTGATCTTTAAAATATCTTTATCTTTTTTCCCCCTCAGTGAATAGTTGTTTATCTGTCCCATCCTTCAAGTTACCCCTTTCCTCCAGGGTGGTGGTTTTCTCCTTATTTACTTATTTACATTGAGACAACCAACTAGTCAGAACTCCCCAGATTCTCTCCTGCCTCTCATTTCAGGAGACCCCTGTCTTGCATGTGTGGCACCTCCCCTGCTGTACTAATGTATGGCCATGTCCAACTTTCAACAGAGCTACAGACCACATAATTTTAAGCTGCACACTGCTCTGTGTGTGAAGAGACTGAGAGAGTTGACAACTTGGCTACTAAAAGAGGCCAAAATGTTGTGCCGAATCAGGGCCTGTGTCACACCGATGAGTTTCCTTCTCTTCCAGCTGCATCGAAGACATTTGTCTTTATAATAATCTTTTTTAATTCTCCATAGAGCTTCTCATATAGAAAAACTGCTAATTGCTAGGCAGAATAGTTCTTCCTTCCCTCACACTTCCAGACACTGTGCCCTAGGAGTGATGGAGTGGAGTGAATGATGGGGACACAGATGAAGTGTGGGGTAAAGCTGCCCACTGTCGTCTGTCAAAAAAGGATAAAAAGTAGCAGAGGGAAGAAGGAAGGCACATAGAACTCACATGAGAAGAATTTGTCACTTGCAGTGGCTGGAAGAAATACCAATTTCTAGAGTGGGGAGGGGAAAAGTCAGAGAAACACAATGTGGTGCTTTCTATTTGAGAGTTTCTGGGATGAGATTTTCTTCAGGGCATGAAATCCCTCTGTTCTGCATATAAGGAGGAAACACTGACTCCTGGGACCGTGGTGCTCTCTGAAGCTTAGGGTAGCTACACACACAGGAGTTTTACTGTAATGGGTCTTGATGGGTTGGCTACGCTGTAACTCACTTCATTCTCAAGATAAACCAGAAACATTCTTGCCAGAAAAAGTACTCAACAACCAATACATTAAAAGAGGTGCCCAAAGTGTGATGTTATTAACATCTGTTGTTTCCCCTGTTACAAATTACTTGATAAAGACTATTATATTTAACCAGAAGAAGAAGAAGATGTAATATATCAGGCTGGATGTGCAAAAAGGACAAGTGAGCACTGCTTCTACAATCCCAACTCTTAAATTTAGCATTGGAGTCAACAGTTGTTAATTTGATAAATAATTTTTTGTGGGAAGGATGGGAAAGGGAAACTTGGAAATTCTGTACTAGATTGCTACTGGCTTATAAGGTAAAAGACATGACAAGTTCACAAATTTTCTGGTTAGTAGAAGGAGAATTGACATGTTATTTACATTATACGTCTATGCTTAATATTCACATTGGCAGCTGAGTTCATGTGCTTCCCAAATCTCTTCATGTAAAGATTTTACTGGCAGTTTTTTGTCTTCTAAACAGCAATTCTTTAATTAATCTCAGTTTCTTTCGATTTTAAAACAACCCTGGTGTTTATCATCATCAAAAAACACTATGTGCCAAATTTCATGTCTTGAATTTGTGCAGCTTCTACATTTAATTTTTGCTCTTGGAAGAAAGACTGGTTTTGAGTCTGTGAAGACTTAGTGTTTAGAATCCTCTTCATGATGTCACATTTTATAATGGGATGGCAGGATAATTAAGGTGCCAGCTGTTTTTCCCTCTATTCTTGCTTTCCTCAACATTTTGATAAATATAATGTCCCTTTCACCTTTAGTCATATTAGCAAAGAATGAGTATGCCTTGCAATAATTGTAAAGGTATTTGCAAGTGATAGTCTTACTGGCTTCTGTAAGAGATCAACATCTCTAATAATTTGGATTATAAAGTTTAGCCTCTCTGCCAAAAGTGGTTCAAATTCCATGTTTATGTGGAGTGCATCTTTATTAGCAAAGCCTTTAAAGACCTTCTCACAAGTTGGTGAGAAGCAAACGACAGGAGAAGAAAAGTGTAAGACATTTGCTGACTTTACCACCACCTCAGGACTTGACAAGTGAGGACAACATGTGATGTGTTGCTGAATTTTACAACTGCAGCAGCAAAACAACAGGGGTTTCATAGGCACATCTTTGTGTCTTAAACTTACCCTAATTCTACTATCTTAATTTTAAAAATTGTGTTTGATCAGTTTACACTCCACATATCTGTGGAGAGATGAATTGGAGTGCTGAGGTAGGAATCATGGAATCATAGACTCAAGGTTGGAAAAGACCTCCAAGATCATCAAGTCCAACCTTTGACCAGACACCACTCTGTCAATAAACTATAGCACCAAGTTCCACTTCTGGTCATTTCTTGAGCACCTCCAGGAATGGTGACTCCACCACCTCCCTGGGCAGCCTATTCCAATGGTTAACCACCCTTGCAGTGAAGAAGGTCTTTCTAATGTCCAACCTGAACCTCCCCTGGCCCAGCTTGAGGCCATTTCCTTGTCCTGATGCTAGTTGCCTGGGAAAGTGGTATTCAGCTTGAGTAAAGCATCCAGAAGGCAGAATTTTCAGCCAGGCTTGGGTTGGGTAAAGCCACTCCCAGATGGGCAAGATTCTGGAGTCCTGCTTAGTCCTGTTGTTAGTGCTTGTTCTCCACTGGAATTAGTCTTGAAAATGGGAGGAGGAAGATTTGTGTCCAAATCTGGATTTCTTCAAATTTTCCGTGGTTAAACTGGATCTATATGTAGCCCTTCTTCTCCTTCTAAAATAAATACAAAACAATGTTTCTGCTTCTAAGGACAATAGTTCTCTTATAATGCTTTGGCTGCTGCTCATATAATAAGGAGGCTTTTATAAATTCTTTGACAACACTCCAGAGGTTTGAAAAATCTGACTCAGTTTGATAGCAGAGAATCGGACAATGGAGATCTTAGTTCAGCATCTGCAGCCATCTAATTACGGAATGAAACCAAAATTTATGTTTTATGCCTTTCTGTAGGTCCTGTTTTAATGCTGTTCAAACTTCTTCCTGGCAGGTGTGATTATTGTCCCAAGTGCTGGTGTTGGTATTGTCCTAGGTGGCTACATTATAAAAAAACTGAAACTTGGTGCAAGAGAGTCTGCAAAGTTGGCTATGATCTGCAGTGGTGTATCTCTGCTGTGCTTTTCAACACTCTTCATTGTTGGATGTGAAAGCATTAATCTAGGGGGAATAAATATACCTTACACAACTGGGTAAGTATCTTGGATGTTTATCTCTGGCAAAACCAGCTTTTTCCAATAAGCCTGTTCTAGAAATATAAAAAATGCTGATAGCTGATGTACTGAGGGAAACACATGTTCGAATGAGAATTTAGTGAGTACTGCGATATAAACACATGATGTTAGTGTGTGGCCCTTGTTTTTTATGTCTGGTTTATAATGGAGTTTATGTAGTAATTCACCTTTTTGAGATGTGAGAAAATGTGTTAGAACAGCCTTCAGGGTGCAGAAAAATTAAAATAGTGTTCTCTGTAGATTACTGAGAATTTACTTAGTGTTTCAAAATGTTTTCAGCTCATAAAAATAGTGAAAAAAGTTAAGTGGATTATGATTATTTCTGAATGGGTTTATTAATTATTACCTTAATAGTATTTTAGGTCTATAGTCCCTATTTGAGAGGAATCACTTGGGCATGTGCTATCAACTTTAGTGGTGTGCACTGCTTCTTAACCCCTTACTAGCTGTGTGAATGCCCTCCAGTGCTTGCTGGGTCATCATCAAGACAGCAACTAGACCATATTCCCTAAAATTACATAGAGAATGAAGAGGACTGCAATGAGGAAGAAGGTGTGGATGTTAGAAGGACTTGAGAGAGAGGAATTTAGGCTCTGGCATTAAGAAATGCATGTAAGGGCATAAAAAAAAGGATATTTGGAGGGAAGGCAATGTGGTAAAACTTGAGACATTTTCACTGGAAAGGGATTTCGTAGAAGCCTGACCATGAGTTTTTATTTTCTTTCTTACTTTGTACATGAGGTTTTCCTCAAAATTGCCTTTTGCATATAGGTTAAACACAGGAACAGAGTAAGTGTTTGGAGAGTGTGAACTTGTCTGAAGCAATGTTTTTTTCCCTTTGCTTTTACATCTGAGGCATGTCTGCCTTTTAATTATGACCAGGTGCTTGGTATCAGATCCATTTGTATATTTGCTTTTAGGGCTCAGCTCAGAACTCCTAATATTTTGAAGAGAATGTAGACTGTGGAGCAGGACAAGAGATGATGAAATGGAGAAAAAATACAGTGGGATAGAGGGATAGCAAGTAAAAAACAGAGGTAAAATGGGAAGCAAGGGAGGAAGAAAAGAGGCACTGTTTGTACAGAGAATGTTTTGCATTGCTTGTTGCTGGGTGTTACTACACTGCTGTCAAACCTTAATGCTAGAGCAAAGAAAACCAGCAGCTGAAAGCCAAGAGCTGATGAAAATCTGTTACTTCTTTGTATTCCTAAGACCTAGAGTCAAAGCTTGCTGCTTAGGGGCTGTCAGTAGAAGGAAGTAGCATGGTGATGTGATATACCCTCGTCTGAGCTTAGTGAGCTGAAGAAAGAGAGAAGAGGGATGGGAAGGGGGTGGAATGCTTTGATTGTCCACCTGCTGTTAATGTTTGTGACAGCCTGTGGGTGTAGATGAAGAAATGAAAATTAATAGGAATTAAAACATAAATTTCAAATAAGAATTAGTTGATCTGTGTGGCTAGTCAGAATGTGCCTGCCTGACTAATGAGAAGCCTATACCTTTCTGTTTGGAGAAGAAGTCCCATTTGGTTTAAATCTATTCCTAAACTAAAGACAAGGTATAATATTGTCATGCAACTCATAGCCTTCATGCTAGAATTGTAAGAGTATCTATTTTTTTTTAAGGAATAACATTTTCAGTAAATACATAGTATCAATTGAAATAGGCATCAATTCACAGCTGTTGTGCAACTCTGCAGTAGCATTACTTCCTTACCACCTTCAGCTAATTGTTCTTACTGAGAAAAGAGGTGAGAAATAGTAATGGCAAAATTCTCACAACTGTTGATGTATATAAACTCTTTGAAATCAGTGTAAAAATCACATTGACTGTAATGTCATCAGAAATTGAGCATTACCAGCATATTATAAAGCATGGTTCAGCTAGATTTTTTTTATTGCAGAGATCAAGTCCACATTTATTATCAAAATGACAGTAAAAAGGCAGCATTAGATGTAAATTAATCTTGAATATCTGACATGATAAACATTCTCTTAATCCTCATGATCAATCATTTGGTATCTTCAAATCTCTTACTTAGTAGGCAACTCTTTAACTCAGCCATCAAAAATGTTGTTAGCCATGGAATAAAAAAACCCATATTTTCATTTTGAGTTTAACAAAACACATACTTCATTCTCTACTTTGACTGTAGTGCAGCACAGTGACGTCAAAGCCAGTTCCAAGGGGCAAGATTGGACAGGGAAAGCAGTAGACCTGCCTGGTTTGGGATAAAACTATTGCATGATGCTCTACCCTAACATGGCCATGTTAGGTCTGATACCTGACCTACCTGCACTGGCAGCAGCCCAGAGATCTCAGATGCATTGGACAGTGTAGACATACCCTGCAGGATAATTTCTGGACAAATATGTTCATTTCTATGTTTTTTTATACATTTTAATAAAGTTTTTTCTTTGGTGAACTGAGCCATAAACCACTACAAAGGAGAGGGATGATCTAGGTTTCAGTTAACATAGATGCATGTGCATACCAGTACCAGAAAAGTAGGCAGTGACATTTCATAATTCAGTATGTTTCATAACTCAGTATTTTTCTAGCTGTACCAGCTGCAAGTAAGTGGATGGGACCTGGAGGCATGCACAGATTAGAATATATTGGAAAGGATTTTCTCCTGTTTTATGTTGGGCACGAGCAGTTTTTGCTGTTGTTGGCATGTCATCAGCATTTCTGTTCTCAGGAAGATCAAGGGCACCTCTGTATTACATATCTCAGCATTTAAGAACCTATTGTTCCATTCCTCATCCTTGTTCTGAGTGAATGTTTGGTATTTGAATTGCAGTGTAAGGAGCCTTATTTCAAACCACATTATGGCATCCCTTCTCTTGCACCATAACAGCATCCAGGTGGGAAGTCCTAAATGAGTGAAAGGTCTGGACAAGAGTCCAGATGGCTTTTCAGTATTTCTAAGGAGGGAAGCTCCACAGGCTCCCTGGGCAACCTGTGTCACCACCCAGTTACCTTCACAGTGGAAGCTTTCCCGGTGGTTGTAGGGAAGCTCCTGTGTTTCAGTGGTGCCCATTGCCTCTGTTCCTGGCACTGGGCACCACTGAAAAGAGCCTGGCTCTGTCTTCTTTGCATCATTCCTTCACGTGTTTATGGGCATTGATGAAGTCCCCCTGAGCCTTTTCCAGGCTGACCAGACTCAGCTCTCTCAGCTTTTCCTCAGAAGAGAGATGCTCCAGTCCTTTCATCATCTTAGTGGGCGTTGATTGGTCTCTCTCTGGTATATCCATGTCTCTGTTTTACTGAGGAGCCCAGAACTGGGCACAGCACTGTAGGTGTGGCCTCACCAGTACTGAACAGAAGGGAAATGGCAGAGATGAGATCAGCTGCTTTGTTTTTTTTTCAGACCTGTCTCTTGCATGTATTGTCATATAAGGCAGCTAAAACAGCCTCTATGGTGAGCTTACTCATAGTGACAGATTCCTGGGTTAGTTCAATTCCATCTCTCACATTTCTGATATGTAATGAATCAACACAGACTTGTTTTGATTGCTTTGTGTTGTTTTGGTGCAATTAAAGTTTAGTTATAGTGTGAAATTGGCTTACTGAGGTATTTCACATAAAAAATATTTATATCCTTCCTCTTGTATCACCATTTTCTGTTATTCTTGTATCTATTTCAGTCCAATCAGCCAGTGGTTTCCCTTAACTTGAAAGCAGTGACTAATTGGATCAGAACAATAACAGCAAAGAAGGAATCCAGCTAACACAAGTGAGAGGGTCCCTTGTTTGACAGCTACACAAAAATTGCATCATTGCTGCAATTCCAGCTGCTTGCCAACAAGGAGACTGCAGATCTCTGCCATCCAGAATGTCCTTCAATACAAGACCAAAAATACTGCTATCAAATTGAGATGATCGTTTTTATCATATAGCCCAATATTAAGATTATAGAAACTATGTGGTGGGGTTATCTCCTTCTCTTTGTATTTCTTTGGTCCTGTGGGTTACTGCAGTGAGATCACTAAAACTGTATGCAAAATCAATTATTTGTTCAGATGCTACCAAAGTATAGTTTGACAACCTTTTAAAAAAATTGTATTTCATTTAAATTGTAACTCTGTGGGAAGAGGATCCACATTTTCTCCCCAGTATATGTTCATTGACTACCAATATAGTGATGTTTCAGTCTGAGCCTGAGTATGTGAAATAACAGGTCACAGCTCAAAAAAATACAGACAATAAATCTCCCATTTTATATTTTCCCTTTTCTTACTTTAATCCTATACTACAAACCTTGCCTCGAGTAATAGTTGGAAAGAAAAACATGATTTAGAAAAAAACTATGAGAAACTAGTGTCCTTTATATTGTTAGTCACCTCTAATAAAGGTCTTCTTTTTATCAGCTTTACTAGCATTGTGTCATGGAGACACAGAACAGTCTCCTTGAGAAGTGAACAAATGCAGTTTGACAGATGAGGTTCTGGGTTTTGTCCCAGCACACCTTTAGTGAACTTGCAGTTGAATCTTATTAATGGTAGGAGCAGCATCATTGTTTGTAATTGAAAGAATAGTTCAGGAAGTGCTGTCATTTGGGGCTGGTTTCTGTTTGTGTGCTCGTGCATGACTGGTGTCCGTGACAGCTCAGGTGCAGCAGTGTTGCAAGTTGACATTATTTCACCTGCTGAAACAAGCAGAGCAGCTCTTTCTCAGACATCCCATGTTTCTACAGCAGCTGCTGCATTGAAATTAGGCTGCTTTTCCCACAGATCAGTTCCTGAGCAGGACATACTAGCTTTGGTGCAATTTCCCTAAGAACCTACTCTTAATGGATGATGCAGGTAAATCTGTGATGTGCTGTGCTGTAATTCAGGGATAAATGCTTTGTTTTCCATTGTGGAGAGTAGGCAGCCTCCCAATGCCAGAAGGCAAGATTAGTAGAGTCTTTTGGTTCAGCTTACTTCCAGAAAAATATATACCTTCAAGAAAAAAATGATTCCTTCCTGAAAGAAGTGTTCAAGATATCTGTTGGAGTATGTGCTGTATGGTTGATCCCATATGATCAAAATGGGTATACACAGACATGTGTTAGTAGAGATTTCATGCCCCCAGCATCTGAAACTCCTTCATCCTTCATTTGTTTTCCACCACTGAAAGAAGAGTGAACAGTGAGTGAAGAGTGAAGGTAATGAAGATGAATGCATGAGCCTGTGAAAACTGTCCGATAATGAACTTTAGGAAATGCTGTTAGTAGATGATTTTGTGTATTACACGTTGAAAGGATGAAAAAACCCACACCTCTCTGTGTGCAAGGTATATGCTCTAAGCAATGAAAAGAAATTCCCCAAATAAGCCTTACAGTGATATGCTGAGGACAAAAGGTGGTGAAAGCTGGAGAGACAGAGCTTGCAGTAACTTGTTATTAATTTGAGCATATTTGTTTCGTGTATCTGTGAACTTGTCTTCCTGGACAAACAAAAAAATGTCTCTGAGATTAAATTATCACAGGGGTCTCAGTTCAGTTTCCAGTTTCATGCTTCTCATTTCTTGCATGCCTGATTTCATTAACCTTTTTTTTTTAAGCTGATTGCCTAACCTCTGTGTCGTGGCAATGTTTAGCGGTGCAGCTGAAGGGAGTTAGCCACGTAAACAATGGGTTCTCCTGCCTGTGGAACAAGCCTACCCCTCTGTTCCTGAGAAGGGTTTTAGGTGGTGGGGGGATAAGAGAGCAGAAGAATTTGTGCTGCAGGATGAGAGAGGTTGGAGAGTGGAACCTGAGCTGTGCTTTTCCCAGCAGTCTGGGCTGTCCCTGGACTTGGTCATGTGCAGTGTGGCAGAGCCCTGTTGTCAACAGGAACAGGGTACAAGGCTGTCCCAGGCAGGTTGTGGAGTCTCTCCTTATGCCATGTATTCAGGTATCTGGGACATCCAGCTCAGCAGGCTGACCAGGATTTTGTAAAACTCTAAAAACGCTGCTTCTTCTGTTGGTGTGAAAAGCTTTTGTCACTGTGCTGCTGAAATTTGTATGTTCCTGGTGAATGTTTTGGGGTTTTTTTTCACTTGGAGAAAAAATTCTGTTGAGAGATTACTGGAAAAGTCTGCCCATTGCTATATGATGTGTTGCTGCATTCTGCTTATTGAAATCCAGCAGGGTATAATTTGACAAATTTCAGCGGATAGCTGAGAAAGTGACAGAACTACTACCAGTCCTGGATATTTAACTTCCTGCTCAAGCTGTAACTTGTTTCTAAAAGTGTATCTTATTTGTTTATGGAGCAAGAAACAAAACACTCAGAAAGGCTTTGGTTAGCATCCAACTAAACCATAAAGTGTAAAGTAGTTCCGAGAGCTAAATTTGTGAACCTGATTTGTGTGATCAGTAGATAGTCAATAAATATTTGAAAGCTACTTAGTAATATTTGTCTGCAAAAGTGCACAGCTGGGAAGACAAGCATATTCAGCAAAAGCAAATAGTGGTGTAATAAATACAAGAAAACCAGTCAAGTAGAATGCTGTGAGCAGCAGTCATGCTACTGAGTGTCACTAATGACAGGAGATAAAGTGACAAACAGCATGGGTGACAGATGCTGTGTGCAGAATGGCTCCTGAGCCAAGCCTCTGGTCTAGTCAGGGGTAGAAGATGGGAGCAGAAGAGCATTTCTTGTGGTCCCTGGGGTAGCTGGGATGCAGTAAGTCTGCTGCTAGTTGTTAACTTTCAAACTGGCCTTGTCCACACATTTCAGACGTGAAGAGAAGCCAACAGCAGCCCTTGTGAGGCTCTGCAGCCGTGACTTTGAGCATGTGTACAGGATCTTGAGGATGCAGCTATAAACCCAATCCAGATTCCGTTCAGCTCCTGCCTGGCTGAAGAGGTGCTGAAATTCCCTGGATATCTACTGATCTGCTCATAGCAGGGGTACTTGAGGTAGTTTTAAACAGTGGTGGCCACTAAACAGTACTGAGAGCAGGGCAAACAAGACAGAGCACTTAATTCAGCATTACACTGTAGTGCTTGGTGTCAAGTGGTTGTGCATTCCAGTATAATTCTCAGACATTAATCATTCTCAGTGTAATCATCAGACAATTCTCAAGGACTACTGAAGTGAATACAAGTAAGCAACAGTAAGCTACTGTTTGCATTTTGGCCAGAGCTCTCAAAGACCAAGTATAGATTTGTGTAGTTTTAGGGAGCCATGTAGGTGCAGGTGTTTAAGCTGCCTTGACTCAAGGATGGGAAGGAAACACTTGAAATATGTCCAAATCCATAAGGAATTTGGGGAATGGTCTAGGGAAGCAGAGTGGTGATTGATTTACAGACATTTAGTAAAAGCACAGCAGTTTTCCAGATGTAGAGAGCTTCCTGTAGATTTTACATATGTGTGTAAGTAATTGTTAAAATAAAGCATTGTCTTCTGAACAGCTGTTGGTATGTGGGAAAAGATGTCTATTAGTTCACAGAATCCTTTGAGTCTTTCATTAGTAATCAACAAGAAATTACTGCATTTTAGAATAGACATATACAGTAGTGGTGTCTTACTTCATAGAGGGGAAAAAAACCCCAGGGTTAAAATACACATATTACCTAGCCAAATATGATATAAATTTTAAACTTTGGTATTATTTCTTTTATTGTGTTTTCAGTTGATGGCAAGGATGATGACTCGGGTGTTCACCTTTATTGTTTAAGTCATATACATAACCTAGAGTTAACACAGTCTTTGTCTAATAATCACCTCTCAGTTCCAGAGTTAATGAGTAGGATGTTTGCTCCCTCTGTACAGGAGAATATGGATATCTTTGTGTGTTCTACTAGCATGTTCTTTTTCCTTTCTTCAGTCCCACTCTTGCCATGGCCCACAGGAATCTGACTGGAAGCTGTAATGTTAACTGTGGATGTAAGATTCATGAGTACGAGCCTGTCTGTGGATCAGATGGAATAACATATTTTAATCCTTGCCTAGCTGGCTGCATCAGTGGTGGAAACCACAGCACAGGGGTAAGTGCTTCACCCACCAGCCACACACAACCCCTGAGTAGCCCCTTGGGATGTGTGCAGATCGAAGACTTCTCTGTTCCTAGCTCCAGCATCCCTCCTCTGAGCTTCAGAGAAGTTCTCTGCAGGTCATTCATGCATCTCTGAGCCTTTCCATCATTTGAAAGACTGGCAATGCTGCTATTGCATGGTCCCAGCCCACTTCCTTTAGTTATATACCAATCTGAAGTACAGGTTCATTTGTACTGAGTAAATCCTCCAGCTGAGTGAGTGCCAATGCCCTGGGATAGGGAGGGTGGGTGTTGCCCATACAGACCCCAAAGACCTTGGTGGCGGTGACCTGCATGCCTGCTGTTCCTGCAGGGCTTGGAGAGGGTACCTTGAGTCAATGTCATCTAACTCAGTTTTCTGCCAACATAGGCAGCTATGTCAAACTGTCTTTCTTCAAGCTCAGTCTTACCTTTTAGAGCAGTTTGGGTTTTTTTGTGACTCCCTCTCTGAACTGAAGGAAGAACTTAACTCTTCAGGTAGTTGGAAGTGGTTTAAGTTCATGTTTAAATTTAATTATGATTTGTTTTGAATCATTGTTGTTTTTGTCAGCCTCATCATTTTGCCCAAGTAGCTCTTGCACCTGCACTGGTGCACTGATAGGTCTGTGGTTTGCCTGACTAGGTAAAGACTGCCCATGTATTCTGCTCTTGTAAAACAGTTTGACCAGTCCCATGGCCTTTTTCTAAACCTCTTCCAGGCTAAATGAAGGTTGTCATCAAACTCAAGTAACCAGAACTTAAAAGATGTTAATAATCTACTTTCTTTCTTGGAAATACATTGCTTGTTGCAGCCCAGAGTTCTAGTTATGCTGAACTGGGGAAGGATATCCTGCTGGTAAAACCAAACCATGGAAATTTGGCAATTTCCAGGACTGGACACAAGAAGACAGCTGAAAAGTAGAATCTGACTGAAGTATCAGCAGAGCATTATGGTCATATTAGTTTCCTTAGAAAATGAACTCTTAAATTCTTCTGTTACAGAACTGCCCTTCAAAAAAAGGATAATTAAGAAAGACAAGAAGTAATGTAAACATTGATTTTCTTCGGGCTTGATTGTGCTTTCTAGAGAGCTTACTTAAAAAGTATCAGTATCCTGATTTGCAGTTGTGAGCCAGCCTGTGGAGCAGGAGGATGTAAGGTCCAGCACTGTTTTCTCAGGTCAGCTGGGCAATGGTCTGAAAAAGCATGTTCATACATAGATGCCACTGAGAACAGATTAGTTTCCCTTAATTTTTTTTTCTTCCTTTTTGGATTAGCTTTCTGGTTTTTAGTAGAAAATTGTTTTGACCAGTTGGAAAAGCAGTGTGATCCAGTGCTTAAATGTCAGGGTCGATATAATCTACTTTGTGCTTTCCTGGACTGAGACAGGCTTGATCTTTGTTGCATTTCATCTGATACTGAAGTAGCACAGTTAATGTATTTAGTAGGGAAATACTCTGTGGGTGTGTGCTCTTCACTACAGATTTTGAAACATACTGTTGCAACTTATGATTTAAGAAAATATGCTTCATGGCCTGAAGTTTTTAACTCAGTAGCTAATGGTGAATAGAATAGGGCTGGCATTGCTTGGAAAAGGTATTTTTTTTTATTAAATAATCCTTTTTTGTATGGTACTTTTAAAAACAACCAATGTAAGTTAGTGTTGCTGTATAACACACAAACTATTGCTAACATATAATATTTGGATTTAAATTTATAACATAGAGTGTTTTCTAAATTATCCATTTAAAAGTTCAAACTAAGACAAAAGGGTACCAGTGTACAGTCCATACCTGTTTTACATATATATATATAATATATATTTAATATTTATTTAATATATAATATATATTTAATATATATTTAAATATATATAAATATAAATATATATTTAAATATAAATAAATATTTAAATAATATATATTTAATATTTAAATATATAATATATATTTATATTTATATTTGTATTTATATTTATTTATACATATATCTATTGCTATACTCTTAGTATTTCTGTCTCATTTAATACACAGACTTAGTTTCACTGGTGATGAACCAAGATTGTATAGTAAAGAGGTCTTATTTCTGTAGGATTCCTATTTGGCATTTGCATTTGGAAGCAATCAGAAAGAAATCAGGTACTCACGTGGTGTTAGAGTGGACTGCTGCCTTGGGAAACCAGAATCTGTCTTAGACTTTGTTTCTAAGTGCTGTTGGGCAAGTCATTTAAACAGAACTTCACCCCATTGGTCATTTAATCTTGTGTTCTTCATGTTCTGGATGATGAACATGAGCAACAACCAGAAGTGCCACTTCTAGGTAGACTGCCTAAATCTGTATTTGAAGGCATGAAAAGTTACATTTAGAATATATTTAGTTCTTATAGCTCTGAAAAAAAGGATTCCAGTTGTCTTAAATTAATCATCTATGTTTGTGAAGTCTTTGATCCGTTTTAGTTGCTTAACTACAAAATGAAGATAACATCAATACCTCTTAACTGTTGTGAAGCTAAATGACTCCTTTTTGGAAGAGTTAAGGTATAATAGTGAGTATTATAGAAAATCCAAATGAAATATGGGTCCTTCCATCTTTGTAGTGCAATATTCTTAATCTAAGGAAAAAAAATACCTGAAGTCACGTTTTGAAAATGGGAGGTAAAATACTGGATAAATAGATACATTATTAAGATGTTCAGCTAAGTCCCCTGGGGAAAAAAGTGCGAGGCTTCATGATGGCATGGATGCATATAAAGATAAACATTAAAACTGACAAACACCCATGATTTGGATATGTCTTGATGTCTAAGTGTTTAAATTCACTATCTTAAGATGATTTTGTAACTCCTGTGCCTGTGTGGTCTTTGATGAATGCAAAAATTGAAACAGAAAGTTCCTTCCTGTAATATCACATATGTCCTGGCCTGTTTATTCTGTAGCACTGGAATATTCTGATCTGCTTCACACCCCCTTGCCATACATTAGATGAAAACAGAAGTGGCATAATGTGAAAGAAGGCTACTTCTGATGTAGCTCTTCCTCCCCTGTTCAAATTACAGTCCTGTTTGTCTGTGAAATGCTACTTCTTTATTCAGTCTCTTTTTCTTAATTTCATTCCCTTTATCCATTCAGGAATCTCTCAGTCAGTCCTCCAGTGTCACTGTTTTGGTCTCTGCTTTCCCGTTATTCTCTGCTTTTGCTCCTGTCCACATCTACAGCCTCATCCAGGTGGAGGGTCCTGAGCTTCAAGCATGGAGTGCAGCTTGTTGCTCTTTGGCCAGATCTGGGTAGCCTTCTGTTAACATGGCAGAAGAGACTACCTGAATATGAAAGTCAGCAAGGAGCTTGCTGAATTTCAGAATATGTCATTGTCACTGCTGCCTGAAGAGCGTTTCCTCACATTTTCTGCAGTACAAGAGAAACTATTTTTCTCCAGCCTCCCTCTCAGAAGTGATCAAATTGTTTTGTCAATATTTCCCAAATATATTCCAAATTTTTTAAAAACTCAGACTAAATAAAGCAATGAAAAGGCAATGTCGTCACAGGGAATTCTGGCCAGCTTTGAAATTACTTGAAGACATAACTTTTCTTATGCTCGGGATAATGATGCTCAAGGCAGAAGATTCTCAGTTGAGAAGTACCACAGGACTGTTGTACAGTGTCTCTTTGCAATGTCTTTCTTACATGTATTTTTCACGTGGAAATGTTCTTTTTTGCTCTGCCAGGTCAGAAATTACACAGACTGTGCCTGTGTGCAGAGTCGCCAGGTGATCACTCCGCCGACAGTGGGCCAGCGCAGTCAGCTCCGGCTGGTGATTGTCAAAACCTACCTGAATGAGAACGGCTACGCCGTGTCCGGGAAGTGTGATCGAACCTGCAACACGCTCATCCCATTCCTCATCTTCCTCTTCATTGTAACCCTTATAACAGCATGTGCCCAGCCTTCAGCAGTCATAGTGACACTCAGGTGAGAACTCGGTTATGTTTTGTAAGGATTTTCGCCATGCCCGCTATCACTAGTGCCTGTCGAGCTTGTGTGTCCTTAAACAGTGAATAGAATCCTTGTGTAGCCTTAAAAAGAGAAAGGGCTTACAGGGATAGGGTGAAATCTGTTTGTATTTAGAATATGTAATATGATAATCCACTTTAGGAAATATGAAGCGCACAGTAAATTCCAGGTGCCATAAAGAGAAAACAAGCAAAGCATCATGGAAGAAAATGATTACTCCTGAAAAATTTTCAATCTTCTTGGGGCAACGGTTTGGATTTTCAAATGCAAATGAAAAAAGTTAGTATTGAAAATTACCCTTTTCTCATTCTTAAAACTGCTCATTCCAGCCACATGCCTGGTTTTGAGTCTTCCTTCTTTATCTTCAAAGAATTTTGAACTTGTACTGTAGTAGTGGTGTTACTGCCTCTACCCTAAGGAGAGGGAACAGAACAGCCTTTGTAGGAAAAAGGCAGTGGTATTTATTTGTCAGTTTGAAAAGAGCATTCATATTTCTGGATTGGCTTTTCCCATCTCTTCCATCTAGTTTGATAAACATAATCATTCCCTGTAACATCTTTGTGCATTTAAAACATAGTTCCTGTAATTGAAGTCCTGCTGATTTTTAAAGAAAAATGAGCTCAAAAAATATAATATGGTCTGCTGCTAAAATAAATTTGTATTTGTTTAATCTATGTTGCTGCTTTTAAAGAGAAGGAGGAATTAGAGGAAATTATATAATTACTGACTAGAATTTACAAAGCATACCAATAAGTGTTGGTTCTGCTGGTAACTGGAGGACAAAGAATAGTTTAAAGATGTCTGTTTGGTTTGGGATCTGAAGCTGAAGAGCTCAGAGTTGAAGAAGTAAGTTCTTTTCAGATGAAGATGAGTTGGAAGGTAAAAATAAAATAACAAAATAGTTTAGTTGGAGGGGACCTTCAGTGAGCTCAGAATCATAGAATCTGAAGGGGTTTGAAAGGACATTAAAAATTACCTAGTTCCAACATGCTGTCTTGGACAGGGACACCTTTTCTAGACCAGAGCTCCATCCAGCCTGACCTTGAACTCTTCCAGGAATAGGGCATCCACCACTTCTCTGGGCAATCTGTTCCAGTTCTTCACTGCCCTCACAGTGTAGAATTTTCTCCTAGTGTCTAATCTAAACCTACTCTCTTTCAGTTTGAAGCCATTGCCCCATGTCCTGTCCCTACCTGCTCTGGCAAATACTCCCTCTAATCACCCAGTTCAACTGCCTGACCACTACAGGACTGAGCAGAAATAAAAACCTGTTAGTGAGGACGTTGTCCAAACACTGACAGGTATGAGGCATTGACCACTTCTCTAGGAAGCCTCTTCTAGTGTTTGAAGTACTCTTCAGAAGCACACCCAAAATGATCCAGGTGCAAATGGGCACTCTGTCCATGTACCAGATTAAAGCTGGTCGGAAGTAAATCCCTACAAATGCTTGAAATGCTTGTGGTGTTCATGTCAGGTCTCAGCACTAGCTGTTTAGCTGCATTAATTGCTAACATAGAGACACCTTTTGTCCTGGTTTTGTGTAAAATATGTCTTCAAATTGAGCTTTTTTTTTTACACCAGTCTTACTCCTTTTATTTCTGTGAGAATGGTCCTCCCAATCAAGTAGGATTTCTTTCTGGTAGTGCTGTCTTCAGAGCTTCACTCTGATATTCTGGAACAAATGTAGGCCCCTCTAAAAGTAATAATAGCGGCAAATAATTGTAATAGGTCATGGAACTTTGGAAAACATGAGGCAGGTCAGGGCTTAGCTTTGGTATCCTTAGACTCAGTTGTGAGCACAGCTGAGAAACCCTCTGGCAGGAATCTTTGTCTCACCCCTTCCAAGGACAAGCACTCTCTTGCTGTCATTTTCTCAGCTCAAGTGCTAAGGTTTAAGCAGAAGCCTGCGGCTGACATAGGGAAGACTGTGCTGTGTCCCACTGAGGAATTTTTCCTTCCAGTTTGTTTTTCCAAAAACTCATAGAACACATATAAGGGTCACTGTTGGGACATTGAAGCCAGGCACTCAGGGCAGGGTGCATCAGAATTGCAGCTGCTCAGCCTTACCTCAACTGTTGTGTGCACAGCTCTTTTATACATATTCAGAGACTTCTGACTTTATTCCTTCTGTCTCTGGATTTCCCACATGTAATATAATACTACTAAAAAAAATATTGCCCTCGCATTGCAATTAGGCAAGGCAAAAGAAGATCAATATTGCAGTGAACTTCACAAAAGTGAGGTACGTAAGGGACTGCAACATAATCTCCAACAGGAATTTGTAATGCTCAGTACAAATAATGGGGGCCCACACACATGGACAGTGACACCTGCTGTCCCAAACCACATACTGTGCTTTGTGCACTGGTCCAAGGTCTGTGGCCCAAGTTGGTTCTCCAACTTTTCATTTCTTGACTTCAAAACTGGATTTCACAGCTGCATCACATCTTTGAATGCAGACTTTTTGTGTGCTTTTATGGTGTATTTCAATGTCATTAGAAGCTGTCTATTTTAAGATCTTTAGATTAAGAATTAAAAATACTTTAAAATCAGTAGATAATTTGTGGTTTACTAAAATTGTAGTTGCAGTGTGGAATTTTGTTACTTTGTATTTAGTCTTCGTAAGCTTGACATTTTTCCTTTGAAGCCACTGGAAGGAATCTTGTATTACTTGAATTGAAAAGGTGTTTAAAGACACTGTTTGGATGTTTGTCCTGATATTTTTCCTAAAATAACTCCAAAGTGCTTATGCTGCCAATGATTTGTTAAATTCAGAAACTGAGTACAGCCTTCAGCAATTTAGTTATCTATTAATTCTAATTTGCCTCAAAAATACTAAGAAAAATAAATTAAGATGTATGAAATAAAAGAAAGCTATCATGAGAAACCATAAACATTTTGTGTGGATTCTGTAAATTTCCTTAATGTATTTTGTTCAAATTCTTCAGGCCTTGCACAGGTAAAGAAAGGTCAAAAGGCATGACTGAGATTTTGATTAAACAGGTCCATGATGGGCTGGCTGCATTTTTTCCTAGCAGAAGGAGTTAACAGTAGTAGAAGCTAAAGACAAGAATTTTAGACAAAGATTTTTCTATAGCTGAGAAAGAAGCCATGGGGCAGAACATACCAGGATGATTATTGGTTATGGCTGTTTCTTCACTGGAGTTTTCTGTTCACCTGTTAGGTCTGTGGAAGATGGGGAGCGGCCCTTTGCACTAGGAATGCAGTTTGTTTTATTAAGAACTCTTGGTAAGTCTCACAGTAGATCAGCATTTCCATAAAGGCCATGTTCAGCTTAAATGCACCATAAAAGCATTAAAATTCCATAAATCTACATCTAACTGTATTAGGAACCTAAAATTAATAACTTCTGAAAGGATTGCATCTGAAAATGTGGTTAATTTATTTTTTTTGGTTACTGACTTTATAGAACAACATTAATTCACAGAAAGGTATTTTTTCAGTTTCAAAAGTTTCAAATTGTATTTAAAAATTAATAGTTACTAAGTATTATTTTATAAGGATTTTTTAGCTTTTAAAAGCAGAACGTTGTTGTTCTCAGCAATAACAATACTTTTCATAATTTTAAAAATAAGTATTTGTTACTTAATGTCTTAATGCCTTTCTTCAAATATTATTTAATGTCTTTCAAGAGTTTCAAACCAAAAATGGATAGATGTTAAGAGTCTTTATTTTTCAAAGCATTCTCTTTCAAGCTCTTGAATTTCTAATTTCCTGCCCATAAAAACACTCCAGGTGTTCAGCTGCTATGAAAAAGATGACTAGAACAAGCAAGGTCTATTCTAAGAGAATAAGGGAAGCCCATATAGTTACATCTTAAAGTTTTGTTTGAGGAAGGATGTTTCAGTCTCATCTTAAAGATGTACTTCTGGGGAAAGCAGGAGCATTCATTGGACTGGCTGCATTTTTAGCTGCCTTAGAAGTTAAACTGTTTCTTGGGAAGATCTGTTCAAAAGGAAATTTATAATCCTAATGGTTTTACCCCTCACATCTGTCTTCAAAAACATTTTCTGATTTTCTGCTTTTCCACCTTAATGGAAAAACAGCACCTTTCCCAGCTCATAGGCAAAGGATGTTCCACAGGTAATGCTATGGAGATAGTGTGTGTCACCTTCTATCTTCCTGAGAGCAAAATTGGATTTTTTTGGGGAGGACACATAGCTCAAGAAGAGCTGTCTGGGGACAGCAGATTGAAGTACCTGTTGTAAGGTGCCACTGCCTTGGCTTCTTTTATTTCTCTTCCATTTGTGGTAAGTTTCACGTGTGGGGGTTTAGTATTTTTTTTAGTATTGGTGGGAAGACTGGCTGGCCAGTTTTCCATGTTTTACATTTCATATGGGAACAGCAGTGTAGAAATCTCAAAAATGTTCAACCTACACTCTTTGGCTGGGGCATATAGTTTCTTTAGAAGTTTTCCACAATATGCTAACACATATTATTTCTCTTGCTATTTTTGTTTCAGCTTACATTCCCACTCCAATTTATTTTGGGGCTGTTATTGACACCACGTGCATGCTTTGGCAACAGGATTGTGGCGTACAAGGATCTTGTTGGGAATACGATGTCACCTCGTTTCGTTTTGTCTACTTTGGGTTGGCAGCTGCTCTCAAGTTTGTGGGATTCTTTTTTATTTTCCTGGCCTGGTATTCCATAAAGTGTAAAGAAGAACAACTGCAGAGACAGAGTTGGAGGGCTTCGCCGGTGAACACTGTGAGTGAGATGGTTGGACAAGCTGGACCCCAACAAAACTATGCACGGACTAGATCCTGCCCTACCTTCAGTTCCCAAGGAGACATCAGTGTGGCACAAGGAATGAACTGCTTAGCACAGACCTACCCCGGCCCTTTTTCAGAAGCAATAAATTCCTCAAATGAAAATGCATTGGAAGAAGTTGTTGAGATATAGACCCCTGGCTTGGTAATGTAATATTTAGTTTTGTTGGTTGACTTAGTTACGGCGCCTTGTAAAACACCCGTGCCTTCTATTTTTAATCTAAATGTAACACGTGATAAAACCAACAAAGCTTGATGCAAACAACCATAATATGTTCCTGAGGGCTGGATACCTCAAACCAACCCAAGTTCTTATTTCTCCCCTCCCGATGATGGAGTTTTAAAAATTGTGTTTGTAATTATTTCAGATGTGTCCATTAAATGTCCATGCTCTGATCTAATGTCATTGTAAAGTTGAGGTGTTACAAACAGCAGAAGTCAGTGGAAGAGTGACAAAAACTCATACTGTTGATGTCTAGACTCACAAAAATGCTTAAATGTATAGTCAGCTTCATATCTGCAAATGATATTTTTAAAATATGAGTAATTACTGTGAGTTCTGCTACAAAGCACAACTGAACTTATTTAAACTATGCAACTTATTTGGATAATTGTATGTGCAGTAAATTAAGTTTAAAGCTTGCTTTTAAAGACATTACTGTAACTGAATTTGAAAGGGGCTATTTTCAGGCATAATCATTAAATTAAAAAATAACATAAGGTTTAAAGTACTGTTAATAACATGTCAAGCCATACAAGATTTATGCATCAGGTAACGTTTGCAAATGTTGAGTTGTAACATCTTTATCTTGTCAAAATGTGCATTAATTTTCACTTGATGGGATGTAGTCATTCTTCACAAAGTATATAGGATACTGTAATGCTTGAAGTAAAAAACTTCAGTATTGGTTTATAGTAACATTAAGATGTAGGACTCATACACACATACCAGAGCAGATATGTGTGTGTTTCTGCAATGTCATTTGGGTGGCTGTTACTAGCACCAAGTCCATACTTTCCTGAAGAAGAAAACAGGTGGTTATAGCTTGATAGGAAGTTTGGCTGTCTTTCAGAATTGCATGCCAGTCTAGTTCAGCTTCAGTGAGAAAGTTCTGAGGGAGACTGGCTAAGGGAGGGAGTCTCCTGAGGGAGAGCTAATGGCCTCATCTGGTGTCTGGGACCTGGCGGGTCCCTGGCAGCCAGCGGCAGCGGAGTTGAGGCTGCAGGAGTGGGCAGAGGAACTGGGGCTCCGGGGGAATCCAGGGAATCCTGCCCACCGTGGTGCCAGCTGGGAGACTCCCTGCACTCCGGGCACCCAGGGCAGCTGGGAAGGGAGGGCTGGTGACACCCAGCACCAGGCAGCCTGGTGGGACAGGGCTGGAGGTCCTAGTTGTGTGGTTTGTCCCACACATGTCTGCCTTTCCTTTTCTCAGCTTCACTGAAAGCTCCTGTGAAGACAGAGGGTGAGTTTGTCTCTCCTTTGGCCCTTCGGGTGAAGAGCTAAGAATAGAAATTATCGTCAAGTGTGGACTCACAGGACATGATGTGGCCTTTGTTTACTCCATATTACTGTAGTATGTTCTCTCCCTGGGAGATGCTGAGACTTTCTAATCAAATGTGCTTGGCATTTCATTTCTTGCTCTGGAGACTTTGTAGTGCCATGTTCATGAGGTACTAATGATGTCTCAAAGGGCAGAAAATTATGTCAGTTGAACGCTGGAAAGTCAAGACACTATTGTGTCCTGTAGGGGAAGTCTTAGAAGTGTAGAAAATGAAAAAGCAGTCTTTTAAGAGGACTCAGTGATAGTCTGGTTTGGATTTTGCAGAGTAGAGAACTTGTGTGCAAATAAATAGGAAGGAGCAGAGCTTCTACATATTTTTGAACAGAGTTATTCCTGATTTAATTTTTCAATTTAGAACATGTATATTGATCAAACATTATATGGAACCAAGTCCTTGAAAATAAAGGCAGTACTCTCCTAGGCAACCATTGAGTTGTCCTGGGAAGAGTAGATTTCCCTCTCTGCCTTTGCCAACTGCCTTTTGTCATCACCTGGATCCTCTTAACTAGCACGTGGGACTACCCATGGGGCTGCTTATTTCAGAATGTCTCAGTCCATTTGTGTAGTTTGTAACAATTCTTACTCTTCCTTTCTGAAAACTCCTATTCTTCTACCCCAAACACAGAGGAATATTGTTTTGATCTCTTCCTGCTATTCTGTCCCTATTAGCAGCCTTTTTTGGTTAAGCCTGAGGTTGTCTTTTCCTCTTATGCAGCCACCAGATACAGGTCCTCAGTCAGCACACACTTCCTGAGATAACTGGGTTCTACATTTCTTGTCCAGAGAAGTAAACTTCCTTGGCTCAAAGATGTTATATGCCATAGGAGATCAGAACAGATGATTAAAATGTTTCATTTTGCTTCAGTCTCAAATGCTTGTTGCACCAAAAATTTTCTACCGTGGCAAAAATTGGCAAAGTAGTAGGACAAAGCAACCCAGCACTCATCCATTTTTATTACTTCCCCATTTTAATCATCACAGGGAGGAGAAGTGAAGAGTGACAATCTTTTCAAATACCTCAGAAACAGAGCATTTAGGGAATTGTAAAAGACTAAAGATTAATCATCTATCTCGATCTCTTCTATTTCATGCCTGGTGTGCTTCTGTTCCATACTGAAACCAAGGGAGAGCATATTAGGATTGTCAGGAGCTAATGGCACTGATGCCAAAGAATGAGAGTGATAAAAGTGACACTTCCACAGCTGCAGGTGTTTCTGAGCTTTCAAGGGATTTCAGAGCTTGTTGCAATGAAGACCATCTATTTTTTAGGATATCCTGACCCTCTGACTTACAAGAACATTCATATTTCCTAAATGGCTGAAAAAGTGGAATATAGAAAGAAAGATGTTAACTTCAGAAATACTGAAAAAGCCTTCATTACATACTTTCAATTTTAATTTTTAATTAGAAATTAAATTTTAATTTTTCTTTGAGAATTATATGCAAAACAAAATGTAATTCCTTACTTTTCAAACATTCTTTATCCTAGTTTGGGGTATAGATAATTTTGGCAATGTGAATAAATTTCTATAAAATCAATTAAATCAGTGTCTTCTGAAAGAAAGAAAACCCAAACTCTGGCTGATTTTTGGTTGATTCCTAAAGGAGGGTTTCTCATGAGTAATCTATAATAGTCTAAACTAAGCCAATAAAGGTATGCAGGGGAAACACATTCACTTCCTAGAAATGTCACTTCCAGCATTGTCATTGACCAATATTATGGGCTGAGACCTGCTGAACAAACACTGTGTTCTGAGGCTGTCATTGCTGGAAGAAGCAGAATCTCCAGACACTGAGCGCACCCCTGGCAGTAGTCGTGGTCAAGACATGGTGCTAAACCAACTTCACAGGTACTAAAAAGAACTTTACCTGTCATCCAGTGAATGCTGTCTTCCTACTGCGAGATCCTCTCACCACAGAACATAAAACTCCATTAAGTCAGTTTTTGCCGTCTTCCCTCTCTGTCTCTGAACACAAAATGTTTGGTAGCGGTGAAAGCAGGAAAAAGTGAAGAAGATCCTGCTCACCACAGGCTGCTATTGGTACCAAACCCAAGTCATGTGCCTGAGGCTTACAGCCAGTGGTAACATGGAGCAGCAACAACTGGTGATGGTCCAAGTGCCACCATGCCCATACAGGGCCAGACTAACTCCCTCTTCCACCACTTAGTCCTGATTTAGAGTGGGGAACACGCGAGCAGAAGTAACCCAAATATATGGACTTGAGTGAACAGGTTAATTGTCCCTGCTTAGCCTCCCATTCACCCTTGTTTCCTCAAAAAGGAGAAAACTTCAGAATGGATACAGCCATGGCCTTGGGTGCTTATGAAAGCAGCACCCTCAGGAGATAATTTGTAGATCTCTGCAGGGCTGGAATAATCTGGAGAGTGGGACTCTCCATGTTTCCAATTATAGTCAAAAGCCCACTGGTTTTGGTCCCCCTTCATCCCCTTGAGCATACTGGATAAAATATGGTTTGGAAACTTTCAGTTCTTTGGTCAGCCTATATATCTTTAAAAGTGCATGTAGTAACATGCTGTTCTTCAGAACTTACTGTTATGTGAATGGAGGCACAAATCTCCTACTAGGTATTAGAAATGTACATTTGAAAGGTCCTAAATTAATTACAAACACTTGAATATGGCGTTTTCAAAAATTTGGGGTTTTAAATATTTCTTATTAATTTGTAGCATTAGCTATTCATTAATTATGGTTCTGATCCAGCAGAACACTTAAATATGTGGGTAAATTTATATATTTAAGTAATGCGCTTGAAAATAATGCACATATGTAAGTGTGGGACTGAATCCTGTCTGCATTGAAAAAGAAATTCCTTTATCCAAAGAGTATTTCTATGATGAGCACTTCCCCCATGGATTCAGTGACAACTGTAACCAGAATAGCACAAAGTAGCACTTGAATTCTCTCCTGCAGCATTCAGGTGTGGCTACTTATATATCTCGAAATGGAGGCAGGCTGTCATTTTCAAATACAATTAAAATTCAAAATATTTTGTAGGAATGGCCTAAGATTCATTCTCACTCTTCCTCCCATTCACTTATTTTATGAATTTCTGTTTGAAAACATGGGCGTTGCATTGAGAGATTGATTAAATAAAGGCACCCATCTGACCTTAGAGCCAATGAAATTGCTCAGGTAATGCTATAGACTCAAACTGTGCCCTTTCACAGAATTTGGACCTCAAGGTTTCAGATGACAAGTTGTCAGTATCCTGCACAAATGGAGCAGAGCACTGCCTGCTCAGTGGAACTTCAGAGAGCGTGTCTGGGACAGGGGCCAGCACCCTCTGCACTTTTCTTGCAGGTTCTCCCCCAAAATGCCTGAATAATTGCTGCCTTACTACACTTCTCTGTGCATGTGATACCACAGCTTTTCATGGTGTTATATTGACATAAAACTGATGATAAATAAGTCCAAAGTGTCTTACTGCTATTTTGGAGTCAGATTCTTGGCCTCACCAATCCAATGTTGAGGCTGAAGAGCTAGACCATACCTTGTGCTGGAAGTTAACAAGCTGGTGCTTTAGCAAGTGTGTGTGAACTAGGGAATATCAAGCTTGTTTAGCTTTTGTACTCTATTCTCTGGTTATTAAAAAGCTTCCTAAACAGGTTTATCTTTTTCTGTTCTCTCAATAATGTGTCTGTTACCATGGCTTAGGAGATGCCATGCTGCATGCTTCAAAATCTGGCTTCCCCTAGCTGAAGCCATCCAGCTGTGGTTGCTTTCCAGGGGCTTAAAACACCTGGTAACAGATATTTAGCAGGACTGTGACCTGCACAGTCATTGCTTTGGACAGAGTGTTAGCTACTTATAGATTAAATAAACCTGAAATCAACTCATTTCAGATTCTTCACATACGGGACTTGATTCTGTGGACATTTTCATCACTTCAGAGTGCTTAGAAGATGGGCAGTCAACATAATGGTGGTAGATTTATCATTTGGTTGGGAATTAGAGCTGTCTTCTTTTTTCTTTTCTTGTTTTCTTGTTTCTTGTTTTTTTTTTTTTTTCTCCTTGTTTGACAAATAGCAATTCAAAAAGATTGCATGTAAACATTGTCACAGAGATGTGGAGCCTTCATTGTGAGGACAGGCTATGGCCAGGGTTCACATGATTTGTCTCCTTAACACTGAATATCACTAATATATGTTACTTTGTGGCCAAAGGTTAAAAAGCCTACCTGATCCTGAGGAAGGAATTTTTTCCTATATTTTCTTCATAATTTATTGTGTAAATTACAGAGGAAAGTTAACACTACCCATGCTCCGTGGCCATATCCATTACATTAAACTGCAGTTAATAACTACAGTTAATAATTTTAGCAGTCACCCCTCCAGTCCTTCAGCTATTTTTTTTATTATTAATACAGCCTGTTAAACACAGATGTAGCTCTGCAATTTCAAAGTAGCTCCAAAGTTTTTTTGACTTCAAGTATTACAGAATAGATGCTTATTTATCCAGATTCCATTCTACTCTTCTAATTATTGCATTATCCATTGTGTGTATTGTATTTTTTTATTTTTTCAATCTCAAACCAGTTGTCACAATGTTATCCTGTAACAATGTTTTGTTCATTATATAGAATTGGTGAAAAGCTGTGGAATTAATGAAGGGCTACAAAAAGCATCCAAAATGTTGTTCACCTTGAGGAAGGGTGAGACATCTTGATAATCTCTGGACAAAAGACTAAACAACACTGTGGTGCTAATAGGTACTGAAGTATTTTATGGTGTATTCACTATGACTTAAATGACATATTCAAGGCATGTCAATGATGCAACTGCATGTGTTTCTGTTCCTAAAGTCTGGACTGCTCTGACAAAGACAGTGTTTGTAATTCCTGATGGGCCAATTCCTACCTAGCTCTTCTCTGGGAAACTAATTTCAGGTGTCTGTGTAGGATTTGGTCCAGCACTATTAGGTAAAGTAAAAGCTACACAGACCACAGAAGTCTGGTGTAGAATGTATTCAACCTGCTGTGCTACTTTATTTAGTTGCTTTGCTTAAGCAGGGGCTAAAAATAAATTCTGTACTAATGATAAGAAACACTAGGCTAAATTCTGGAACCACCTAACCAAGCAATATTAGGAAGTGTTTGAATTGAAATGAGGATTGAGATCTGAAATAGGAATGTTCTTTCATGAAATACCAGAAAGAGAGGGTTAGAATAAGAGCAAATTCTGTCTCTAGGAATGGAAAAAGGCCAAATTTGGTTGACTTTAAAGTGAGCTATGATTTACAAAAGGGGGGTTTTATTACAAAATCTTGAAGACAAAATTTCCATTTTGAATTCTCAACCATATTTTTTTTGTGTTGTTGTGCCTGGGCTGCTCATGCAGGATGGGTATCTGTATTCTAAATAGCACTGAAAGCACTAATAGCACTAACCACACTTCTGACCAACAGGCCAGAAATTTTGCCTCTGTAGCAAACTGCGTATTTCAAAACTTGGAGGGAAATTTCCAAACCAAACAAAAAATATGTACAAAATTATCCAAAGCTGAGTTTCAGTAAAAAAAAGAAGAAAATTTTGCATCGGTGAGATTCACAGTTGAGTGGAGGCTTTCCTGAAAGAAGACCTTCTCTTTTCACCAGCTGAGCACATGGGAGTTTGGCCTCTGGCTGCAGTGCATACCTCTCTCTACCAAATGATTTGTGCAGAACAGCAACAGTCTAGGTAGTATTGTAGGAGCATGGAGTGGGCACACTGCCTGTAACTGTTTAGTTTTTAAAAAACATTATTAAGCAAATGTGTAGAGTATTAAGGAAATTTGTAAAGTATGTCTGATGGTATGAGTGTGTGGGTGCTGTGCTGTGGTAAAAAGAGAATAATCGGTTTATGCTGGGTGTTTTCGCATACTTTAGGCTCCTGTATGGTTTTTTTAAAATTTATATTTATTTCTCAGCAGAGCTTAGAGTAATTTTAAAGTTATATAACCCATGATAATGAAACCTACTGTCAGCATCTGTTGTAAACAAGTGTTTACAAAACAAACTCTTGAATACTTGATACTTGGAAATAAAAAATAGCATATCATGTGTGTTGATTTGGTCCAGATCCTCTCTGATTTCAAAGTAAGAGTTACATGTTTTCATTTCCAATACATATAACCACACAAAAAAGCATCTTTCAGATCCCCTTGCTTGTCACCGGTGTCTAAGACCAGAGCTGTTAAACCAAGGAAGGTGGATGAAGTTGGATTTGTAGCACACCTCGGGTGCCGTTGCCGGTCGCAGACTGAAGAGATGCAGTGCTGGAAGCTCAGGGAGGGATGCAGGTTGAGGAGAGGCGCTTGTGGCGTGGCTCTGCACTGACACCTCCTGCCCGAGCTGCTGTGGACACGCTCCAGGCGCTCCCAGGCAGCTCAGGCTGGGGCTCCATCCCCTCAGGTGTGGCACAGCATTTCTGAAATTACTCTCTGGCTTGTGCCCTGTTTGCTGCACATGGGTTCTCACTGAAAAGTGATGTCAGAGTACACAAACAGGATTGGGTTTTGCTGAAATTAAAGGAAGAAATTTGTTACAACATTACATGTACCCAGGCGCCCACGGCTGCTCAGGGCTCAAGTCTAGTCCTGGGTAGATCTTTCGTGGACAAGGCTGATGCACCTTTTGGCTTCTCAGCCCTGACTGTTTTGCACAGATCATCTCTGGCTGCTTCTGTGACTTCAGTGTAGACAGCTGCAGGCATCTCAAGGGATTTTGGTTGGAAGAGTGGAGGTGGTCCATTCTCAGACCTGCACTCTAAAATGCCTTCCCTCAACTCACAAAAACCTACAGGTGGCTGAACTCCAGAATAATTCTCTGATCCAAATCAAATCAAATTGTTTGCTTGCTTGCTTGCTTGCTTTTGCGAAGCTGCTAATGTGCATTTACCTCAGTAACATCAGGATTCACCTACTGATAGCAGCTCTAAGTCATGTCCCTGCCCATGGTGGGGGTTGGAACCAGATGATTTTTAAGGCTGCTTCTGACCCAAGCCATTCTGTGATTCTGTGTCTAGTTCTGGAGCTGAAGCACTACAAATCTTTGCTCTTCTGCAGTGCTTTCGGTTGCTAGGCTGTCTCAGAAGGTGTCTCACACTGTTCAAGGTTGTGAGGGCAATACTGCCTGCCTTATCTTAAATTCCAGATGAAACTTTTTACATAACACTGCTACCTCCCAAAGATGTGCAAGTTTTAGAGTTCTTCCTGTCCACCTCCAGGGGCCTTTGGAAAGAAGTCTTTCAGAATAGACACATCTCTACTGCTCTGCAGATCACAAAAAGCCACAAAGGTCATCCTCTTGGCTGTCCCTCATGTGAGAAGCACTTGCCAGATTTAGGCACTTGTTTAATTCCTGAGCTTGCAACTGCCTATGAAAGCTTCCTGACATTCACACTGTGTGCTGCTTATGGACTTGACTGCCTCAGCTATGGGACAAGAAGTACTGTGCAGAAAGAAATACAAAACAAACTGGGACAGCAACACTGCTTAGGCTGAGTACTTAGAGATATGACAGATCTTAACTTTAACTTGGTTTAGTTTTATATTTGGTGCATGTTTCCAAGAGAGCAAGGATCAAAGCTCATTGCTGTCTGTACCTCTTGCCTACAGAATGAGTGTCCTTTATACTTTCTTCCACATAAGAGACCTGTAGAAAAGGCTCCCACCTAGTTCAGAAGGTAGGGCACTGTTCAGCAGATAGTTTAGATGACTGAGTGCTGTCCTAGAAGAAGGAAGGTAGACAGCTTTCAAAGTAATAAGATGCTCTTTCTTCCATTTTCTGTATGAGTACTTTAGGCTCTCAGGTAAGGAGGAAGGACAAATGGGGTGAATTGATGGACCACAGTGTTGCACTGTTCCCTTCTCTATCTCTGCCCCAGCATTAAGAGAGAAAGCACCTTGCTCGGTTCTTTCAAAGAACTGTACTTTCAAAGAAAGCAGGGCACATTGTTGGTGCTGGATAATTCCCTGCACAAAGAGACAAGAGGTGGCTGTGTGGGGCTTTGCTTCAATTTGCCTTTGTCCTTCAAGCCCTCCCAAATTTGCTGGCTCAGCCTGATCCACACCCTGCTTTGAGATACATCCTGTGCTTGCTAGTGTGCTTTCAGGGCAGGCTTGTCTCAGGGCTCTATCTGACATTGCAGGGACTGCTTTTTGAACACTTGGGTTCATCCACTTTTCTGATTCTTGCAAACATCACCTGTAGCTTCATGTCTGCGGGACCATCAGAGTCCCAGGACTATGTAAAAGAAAGAAAGAGTTCAAGAAGCACAGACTGTGAGAGGCTGAGTTTAGGTATGAAAGTAGTCTTATTCACAGGCCATCGAACAAACATAGAGTTCATGTAAGAGAGAGTATACCTTGAAAGCTAAATTCTTTTTGTAGCCTCTGATCCTTCCTAGCCTGGCTATCAGGGCCAGAGGCTACACAGAACTTGGCAATTTTATGCAGAAAGAAAATCTGACCTGATTGTTTGGGAACTAAAAAACTTTAATACTAGAAAATAATAAACAGCAAGCCAAACAGTTTGTACTGAATGAGCTGGGAAAGATGGTACAGGGAGGCTTGATCCATGCATGAGGGCAAAATGGCAAAAAGCAGGTGTTAGGGCATGTCAGGGGTATTTCTAAACTTGGAGGAGGGGCGAAATTAAGGTGCAGTTTAGGGAGAGGGTCCAATAAAGAAGGGTTATTAGGAGTATTAAAATTACTGCAGCAAAAAGGAACCAATGATAACAAAGGAAGCAGAGAACTTTCTGGCAATGATGAACATACTGGAAATGGAGGATTTTGGGGGTGATTTTTTACTCACCCCTATGCAAAGGTTTTCCCACAGCCTTTAACTGTGATCATCTGCACTTCTATTGGAGCTAACTCCAACATCTTTTTCATGCTGACTCTTGTGCAAGGAGGCACAAGTCCCCACTAGGGCTCTGTGCTTCACTCTTGGTCAGCACTGCATGTGTGGTCTGCAGTGCTTTGGTGTCACAGGGAGAGCTGTGCAGGGAGGAAAGAAAGCAGCAAAGCAAGACATGGAAACATTGCATTACTTCTGGGAACTGATGGTTGCGCAGCCTGGTGCATGGAGTTCAAGGAAGAAAGGACTGGATGAATTTGGAATTTCAAAAAACTTAAAATCACAGCATGTCTTAAACAAAACAAAACAAAAATACATTACTCACATCTCCAGGAGTAATTTATACCGACAGAATGTTGTGTGTTATTTTGTTACCTGTTGCTTTTAATGGGGATGGATTCTTAAAATGGAAACTGTTAACATATTTTTGATATAAAACTTATTCAGGAGGAAAACTGGATCATGTGGACTTGTCTGAATCAGGTAAAGTAAAACACTTTTTATTTCAAGAAATATTGCTTCTAGACTTACCCGAAGCCAGAATTGTACTATAAAAGTATCACAGAAATATTATACAAGATTTAAAAACACATTTGTATCCTAGTAACTTAAAACCTATGTACAAATAGCATCATTCATGACCATAAATATGTTTTTCTATCAATCAGCCCATGACACATACATCAGATAAAGAACTAGTAATTTTAACATATTTACAGAGTCCATCAAAAACACTGCTTCTTAAAATTATTAAAATCCTACTAAAAGAATCTCCTTTTTAAGAAGTTTCAACTTAAAATACAATGTAATGAATGTAAGTTTAACCTGCAGTGCTTGCAATAGCCAAAAAGTATTCACTACACTAAATAACATGTAACAGGTAGGAAACACACCCGTGAGTTGGACAGTGTGGAATTACTTCTGTTTGAGGTAATTGTATTTTGCTGCTGTTGTAATAATTATGTGGACATTTATAAAAAAGCAAGGGAAATTACTAAGTTTTGATTAATACAGGTTTTCAAAGTAATTTTTGTATTTACTTAATACAATTTAATGTTTGGTAAAGTTCAAGAAAAGTATTAGAATACAACAACAAAAATTATTACTAAACTACTATTTTTTACCCTCCTGTGCCTTTTGTGTCTGAAATAATGGAAACCTAACATGATTTTATCATTCCCTTTAATGCCTGTTCAAAACACAAAGAATTTAAAAGCTCAAAATTATAATAATGCTTTCAAGATATTGCTCAGAATAATAAAAATGAGATGGGGTGACAAAAACATTTACGTACTGACATAAACCTTTCCACCGGTATCAGCAATAAAATAAAAGGTCAGGAAAATTAATGGAATTTTAATACTGACAATACCAACATATAGGGAACATATAGGGAAACAATCCAATTTAAACAAATCCTTCTACAGTTAACAATCATTAGCCATACCTTTCTGAGAGTAAATTTAATAAAGCAATAAAAACATGCAATATTTTTCTAAAATAATATTTGAAGATTCTGTTTCCACAGTCCATGGTGTTTACATCTTTTAGGTCATTCTATTTACTGGTTTCACAATTTCATAAGACAACGAGGAAACTAAGAACCTCTAAGGTATTAGATGCCATAAATGGTATGGCATACAGGTTTTAAAAGTGCATTTTACTTGAAAACATGGCATTAAAAATTGCCAGTGGTTAAAATAATTGATGAAAAAGATATTATGCAGGCATACTGGGTGAACTGAAACACTCAGTCGTGGTGGGATCATTTGGAAATAGAGAAAGTGACTTAGACATCCTTTTTGAAGAAATAAATTTTAGCTTTCAGAGAATGCGCTACTGCAATTGAAAGTTAACACTGTTTCTTTTAATGGAAAACTGGAAATCTTGTTTCCCAGTGTGGAGAATTACAGTGAGAGCATGCGCACATGAATAAGAAAATATGCACAAAGACAGATACTGAACTGGGCTCAATTTAGCTGCAAAACGTATCTACAATAAACATGGAATGTCAATTGTCTTGATTATCTTTATTAGTCTGCTAATAAGAAAAAGGAGAACTTATTTAATGGTTTACAACTTGATCTAATCCAAGGAGAGTGGAGCTGAGGCACTGCCTTCTGCATTTAGAATTTGTGAACTTTCTCCTGCAGGACTCTGTTTGTTTTTTTTAAAGAAAGTTCCTTCTTCCTGGGTACTGACAGGTGAATCCCTAATGGATATGTTTACAGTCTGATGAACAAAGGGTTCATCAGACCTCATGGGAAGATACATTTGGTCTTCAAATATGTCTTCCACAATGTCACTATCCTGATGGGTTTCTTTTTGAGGAATGCTGATGGGCTGTAGCATGAAGCTATGCCGGGACTCCAACTCTATCAAACCATTTCCACTGAAATCCATATCAAAACGGTCCGATTCTTTATCCTCCATCCATTTTTCAGCTGGATGACTATTTCTCCAGTGTGCATCATTCAAACTACTCTTCTCGGGAATATCATTGTTTAATTCAAGTTTCCTCTCCTGGCTTAAATTCACCATGCTCAAAGCGAGGGCTGCAAAGTCTGTTGGCACAATAAGCTGCAACTCTTCTGCAGTCGGGCCACTGGACTCCTCAGCAGAAGTCATTTCCACCAAGGTGAACAGCGTGGATGATTCGTCCCCATTGCTTCGACCAGTGTTGTCCTTGTCTGGTTTATTTTGCTGGTAGTAGCTGTTCAGCAGTGCAAACATTCTATCTACATCCTTCAAGTAATTAGTCCAGTCAGCCAGACTAAGTCTAAAGTTGTGTCTGTATTCATATACACTTTCATTCACACTGTACAAGTCTTCCAGTCCTTGCCAGTCAATGTCGCCAGTGAAACTGGGTAGCTTAGCCTTCCCATCCATCCCATAATTGTCCTCTGTTGAAAGAAAGAATGAAACCTACTGGTGAACACTATTAAAGGTGCAAGAAAAGCTTCCATGTGTGCTTCTACTTCAATTGGCTTGAAAGCACCCCTGTTCATAAAGTAGGTAGCTCCAAGTGTAAGACACTCCTCCTCTTCTGCCATCAGCTGAATGGTTCTGGCCTTGGATATGTTCACAGCCCCTGCTAAACACACAGCAAGAACTCCCTGTCTCCTGCTACATCCCTGGGGTAGGTAAAAAAAAAAAGAGCAAAGTCTGGTCTAATGGGGCTTTGTGATGGCATTCAGAGATAAATCCTTCCTCTGATATTTCAAGGCAGGAAAAATGTTTCAGTGCACAAATAATCCATTTGCCTTTCTTGAGCACTCCAGCAAAATATGCAATAACCAAGCAGTGGTTAAAGTATAAAAGAGGGAACTACCTCTGAAAGCCACTGGTGACCTGAATTTCAATGCCCACATGAATTTTGTTTCTGGGTGGCTTAAAAAATATGGTCTACAAACTAACCAGATATATTTTATTTAGTAAATGGTAGCCAAAGGGGGTTTTAATTTATTTTGTAAGCATTCGTTTTAGTTTACATGGAGCAATTAGAGGAAATGAAACCTGTAAAAAATGGTGTGTATTTACGGACTGCACCACTTTGTGAAATAGTGTTAAAATATACACAGATAAACTTCTTAAGGTTTTGTTTTTTAAAAAAAGCTTTCAATGAAAATATCTAGCAGCCTTTTCAAATAATAGGTCTGTAAGTAACAGTGGATCTGCACTTTTTATTGATCACAGCCAGAAAATGCAAAGACACAAAATAAACCCATTTCCAAAATATTTTAAAAATTCACTACAGTTACTATAGTGGCTCAGATTATCACCTCTGATGTGAAGCCCATTTTATACTGAAAAGTAACACTGAACAGCACTATTTTATTTATTCACTGGGCAGACTGAATTCACTGGAAAGATTTTATCAACAGGGTGGTCTACAAGGAAATACAAATCAAGCAATGCAAATGTTTGTCAGGGAAAGTGATGATTTTGCCCTTACAAATGGTATTGCAGGCAATCTTTCATAATTAACTCACTGATAATGATTTATTCTCTTCATGAAAATTGTACAGCCAGGTAGGCTATTAGCAATTGCTTTAGAAGTTCAAGTGGCTACAGTCCAACCATGTGAACTGAGCTCGAGTCCTCTTCTATATTGAGCCCTGCATCCCCACAGATGGTTCTTGGCATCTCCATTAATTTGTTTGTATTTTAAGTTGCCCATTCTCATTATTCAAGTAGAAAAGAAGATACAACTTCGGTCTATCATAGATTATATTCTTTGCTTCTTACTAGCTTGGGATTTCACAGTAAAAGAATTTCTCCAATATTTAGTACATCATATGGAAAGTCAGAAAAATACCATTACAGTCAGGAAACAACCTTGAAATTTTCTTACAATATGGGGCCTTACTCTGCTGCCATCAAAAGGAGACCACTTTCATTATTTGAAAACGCCTGAATCTTTGCTCTTAATTGGAAATGTTTTGGAACATAAAATTAAAATATTTTATTTTTTTAATATCAAATTCTAGAAATATATATTTTTTGCAAACATTTGACAATCTTCCTGGTCCAGGAAGAAACAAAAGCTTTTTGGATTTGGTAGAACAGGTATGACAGAGCATCTTCTTTCTTTCCTGAAGCAGACAAGAGAAATGAAATCATGGCATGGCCATATGAGAGCCATCTTTGGAAGTCAAATTATGGATAATCTGTTTCCTGAAACAAAAGATAATTAAATACCACAGAGATTTAGAGAAAGATTTACTATTCTGGTGCTGAGAGGCATAATGGCCCTAAAAAACATCAGGCAGGGGGCTGCTTTTGTAAAGAATTTAGTCACTAAACACTGAGATATATTCTTCTGTTATTATTTTTATTGGTAGGGTTGTTTGTTTGCTTGTTTGTTTTTTTCCTTTGCCAAGTCAGAGCCTGTATAGGAAAACAAATTTTTGTAGGGACAGTCAAGTGGGTTGGTATGTTACAGCAGGAACTGAAACAGTAGTGGTGCTGCTTGGCTGGTCACAGGTTTGGGGACAGACCAGGGCGTTGGGGAGCAAAGCAGGAGCCATAAAGTTGCCTCTGCTTCCCCTCCCCAGAAGTGGGGCAGAAGCTTGAGCTGGGTGGCAAGTTGGGCAGTGGGCAAGTCTGGGGACCAGTGAGGAGGAGCAGGGCAATGGGGCTGTGCAGCACAGGAGTGAGATCTGCAAGGAGTTTGCAGTGTTCTTACAAAACAGCTGAAAGTCTGAGTCAGAGCTACATGGTCCTTCACTCTGGATCTATTTTTTGCTCTCTAAATGTGGCTCTGTTTCTGCAGTCTCAGAGAAGTTTCACAGCTGGGAAGGCACTGGGAATTGTTCCATGATCTTTGTGTCACAAAGAGGAAAATAGCTTGTTTGAAGACAGAGTTAACTTGTATTCATACATGTTAAACAAACAGGGAAGCAAAGTCTTAAGGTCCTAGAACTATTTTGGTTGACTGAGCAAATTACTTCACAGTTTAATACCACAACTCGCAGTAAGCATGAAAAGTTTCCCACTGAAATTAAAGCAAACAGAGGGAAGGGGAGAGGAAAGAAGAGGTTTTTCCCCTGTAAGAAATTTTGTTACAAATAAGTATGAAATGGGAAAGTGCAGATGAGTTGCATTTGAGAAACAGCATGGCAGTGGTTCCCTTGATCAACATTTTGGAATTTTTCAGCTATGACATAGATCCAAAAGAGAAAAAAAATGTTTGCTAGCTGTTCAAAGAAAAACTTACTAATGTTTTTTTGGTTGTTTGATTATTTGTTTGTTCATTTTCAGATCAAACTTTAGTTAAGCTTTACTCTCCATTTATCCTACCCTGCCATCATCCTCTGTAATGCCATCTGTGCCTGTTTCATCTCAAAACTAATAAGAGATTTGAATATGTCTCTTTTGAGACTAAAGACGGGTGGGTAAAATCATATCCTTGGTGGCTTTGAAAAACTTCAGACAAGTAGGAGAGGAGTGAGGAATGTGCAGTTCACACCTCCTGTTACCAACCACATCTGCAGAGCCACGCTCTGTCCATCACAGGGCAGGGTTGATGCCAGCTCTTTCCTGCTGAAGCTCTCTCTCCCTTTGTGCAAAGCAAACAGCACTATACTGGCTATTTCCACATGGGCCTGTTGTCCCAGTGTTGTACTGCAACACAGGCAGTGCTTTACTAACTCAGGGCATTTTGAACTGGAAACTGAGTGAAGAGTCTACATGATCTGAAGGAAGCCTAAGGAGCAGTTCAGATGACTTTCCATAGTAGATCATTGTAATGATTCCTTATAAATGGGGTTTGTTAATTTTTTTTTGTTTGTTGGTTTTGTTTTGCTTTAGAAAAGAGAAACATTCCACTGTGATGGGGCTTGAACCAAAATGTTGAACCCAGGCATCTCTGTAAATTGAGAAACTGGGTGTCTGGAATGTCACAGCACAGAACAATATTGCTTGTGTTATATTATACCTGCTATCAATCACAGTAGCAAAATGTTTATTTTATGTTCCTTGGTATCGGAAGTTAAAACGTTTTTGTTGCTAAACAGTGTAAGAAGACATAATTTAAAGATTAATCCTGTGTGTTCTACTATTTCATATAATCCTACAATTCAAAAATGCCATTTCTGTTAGATCTGTAGTTAAAATGAGGAATGCTTACTTACAAGGACTCCTTCTAATGAAAGACTTGAAAGCATAATTACAGGGATTACTTTCTATCATTGTAGCAACCAGTTCCCACCAGGCTGTAATGAGCAATGCAAGCAGTGGGATACAAACCAAACGAAAGCTTATAATTTTCCTAGATCCCAAAACTACTCAGTTGACAAAATACAAAATTGGCTGCAAAAGAAAGTTTAGCTGCTTAAATTGGAGATCTATACATTGAAATACATTAGCTAAATTGTTCTCTGACTGCTGGAAACTAATGACAAGGTTCTTTTCAGAAGACTCTGTGAAAAAGTTTTGTGTAGACTTGTATACCCCTTGGACTCCCTTGTTAACTTTTCAAGTAAGCAAGGTATACCAGCAGCTACTCCTCCAAAGTGTATAGAGATGAAAATGTATAAAACTGATAAACTGAAGAGTCCAGTCTAAACATGGCACTCCAGAGATGTTAATCTGTTTTTCACCCTGAGAACAAGGACTGCTCAATGAACAGCAAGTGAAGTACTGTTAAGACCTGCAGCTTTTTCAGTGTCTTCAGGTTTTTGCTTTATGTTTGTCTGGTTTCTCCACCAGGAGACACAGGGCTCTGTATGATAATGTAGGTACAGTAAATATACTTTTAAACAGAAAAATATACTTTCAAAGAGCTGTCTGTCATGAATTACTCAGGTTCAAGTGTTAGGTTTAAAAAACCCCACCTGGTGCCTTCCCTCAGTTCAAATAATGCAACCTTTTTAGGAAATTCAATTTCATGCTTGTCTGATCTGGTCCCAGCCCAAAGGAGCTTCATCTTTCTGCCACACTTAGATTGAATGCTCTCCTGCTGGTTTCTGAGCACAGGCTGCTCATATTGAACACTGATTTTGCTTAAAGCCAACATTTCCAAAAGCCAGTGGGAAGATTTTGCTTTGCTTCCATAGGTTTGACTAGGTTCTTTGTACCTCAGAAAGCCCTTTAAGCATACTTAGTTTACATTTAAAAAGCAGCTGTGAAGACTTACTAAATAAAACCAGAAAAACACCTCCAACCCATCCAAAATCAACACAACAACACGAGAGCAACCCAAAAGAGGTGATTCTTTCTGTGTAATTTTCCTTGGGCAAACTTCTAAGGAGTACAGGCATGAAATAATGAGCTGTATGAAGTCTTGCTATGACAATGAGCTACGTTAAATGCAGAATGGTAGATCTAAAAAACAATAGCCAAGTTCATTGTAGGGTAGTTAGAAAATGCATGCATCAAAAGCTATGCTGTGTGCAACATGGCAGGATACAGACATTAGTTGAAATGGACTGGAGTCATGCAATTATTTGGAAAGAAGCTGCTGAGGAGAATAAAAAAGTGTGGATACCTGTGTGGATCATAGCTTCCTCCATCTTTATTTCCTGATATAGGAAAATACAAGAGTAACTTTTGTTAGTGTTTAGAACTTGTAAAACCATTCAAAATGTAGTTTTTCCATGCACAGCATCTAATTCCTAAAAAGAAATGTACTGTGTTAAATAAAGATAGAGCTGCAGTCCAACAAGGATTTCCTGGAAGTTTTACATAAAAGAACTGAAAACACACAGGTTTTCAAAAATAATGAAACCACCAAACAATTAGATATTGTAAAAAAAGAGAAACATTTGTAGATGTAGAAAGAGATACAAAGAGGCAACACCACAAATTATGTAGCATGGAGCATTCCTGTGAAAAAATAATAAATCACAATGTTCAATCAACCAAAGTTAAGTGCAACAAATTCCAGAGACTTGAAGTAAAAATACCAGCTTTGTTTTATTCAGAGACTCTTGTAAAGAAATTTTGCTTTCTTCAAAAATGAAGGAGACTACTGGTGATTAGAAGTTTGCAACGTTAAGTCTCAGTTGTGGTTAAGGAACCTGAAGTTGTTCATGCAGGCAGACAGCATTTGAAATAAACACAGGATTTAATACCTCACCTGATAGAGGGAGGGAAAACTAATGAAATAAACCCTGCAAGAGAGAAAAGAGTTATGGCTGTGAAGAACTGCATGTGGCTGTTAGTGATTAGCTCTAATAACAATATCCCTTCTGCAGCATTTCTGTCACATGATGGGTTTTGCCATTAGTTTCTGTCAAGAATAACCTGTGCAGACTTGCAAAGAAGCCTCCTGGTCATGCAGATGTGCAGGATTGGTATATATGGATATTTCCAAATTGTTCAGAGTAACACTTAGGAGAGTGATGCTTCATGGATAAAATCAGACCTTAAGTATATGAAAACAATGTTAACAAAGTGGAAATAAACACTATTTCTCTTGTACCTGTTTCAAGTCCCTTTGGCCTTGGATTGCACTGCTTGTAACCTTGACAACTTCGCAGTTCCATAAGCTGGATGTGTAATTGATTCAAAATGCCTCTTTCCACTGTGTGAACTGTATTGGTCAGCTGGGGAGGAGAGGAACCAAGGGAAATTATACTTGTTAACAAAAATTAAGGAAACCCAGCAGGAGTGTGATGAATGACATTTTGTAACAGGGAAAGGGGTTTACCTGATAGGGATCAGTGTTCATATCAAAATATTCCAAGAAGCCAGTTGCAAACTCACAAAACAGAAAATTGTGGGTGTCATTCACTGTTCGCAAACACCAGTACGTGTTGTTATTGGAGCTTGTGCAAGCACAGAAAGAGCCCACTGTAATTAAACAAACAAGTTATTAGTTTTCAGTCAAAAATAATATGCTTGTTCCTTCCACTGGTACCTTTAATCACAGTATTAAAATACTGGCATTGCCTTAGGCTTTTATTTAGATTTATTTAGATTGGGGTACTGTGGCTAGCTGTGAACAGTGTCAGTGTTTCAAAGAGACTTAATAAAAATAGTAATGATATTACAATACATTAGCTTTTCTTTAAATTGTGAACTGTGTCAAAAGGACATTTTTTTACCCCATGACTGTTGCTGGAGCATTGCCAGAATGCACAGCAATATGAGAACCCTTTTCACTTTTTGTTACTCTGCAGTTATAAAGAAATTAACTAATGTAATTGTTGACTTTAAAACAAAAGTCATACATATGACTACTTTAGAAACATTTTAAAATGTAAAGTACATATTAGCAGAAGTCCTAGTACAATCAGAACAGATTATCACTAGGAGACAATTTCTTTCTCCAAATGAAAAGTTGTTCTTAGCAAATTTTCAGCTTGGAGTCAAATATGTTGTAACTTAATCATCACCTGATCTTGACATTTCTGAGAATAAAGTTTTCAATTGCTTTTCTTTCTCCATCATCAGAAATGAGAAAAATACTGTTTGTTACTGCTGAATACTGAGAAATATTTAAGTATGTCCCAATACGACAGTAGTCTATATACCCTGAGGTTTAAAGAGACTTAAAATGTTCTTTACCTCTAACATTTTGTTCATATACACAAGTGCCGTTCAGTTGTGATTTTGAAAATATTTTAACATATAGAAAGTGGGATAATGGGAAGAATTCGTAATGGATACTATCTACATTTTGTTCATGATAAGTTGTTTATTATATACTTTGAAATAGAAATGTTAAAATTAAAGTAGACCTATTATGTGCTGAAGTTTTTGACAGCATTAAAGGTCAGAATAATGCCCTGATTGCAAGTGGAAAACCAGTAACACAGCAGAGGATAACCTAGATCACATCTGCATTTTGACACAAGACTCACAGTTCCAGAATGGTGCTGTTTGCCAGTGGTTGTTGTCGTGGGTGAAACACGTCAGTCCAGGGAGGCTGCACTCATCTCCCTTCTTCTGGCGCCTTTTCCCCTTCCGCTCCTTCTTCCTTCTCCGGTTCTCCTTGAACAGCTGCAGTTTGCCATCCACCTCCTGTGCTGCTTCTCTGTTCAGAGAGGAAGTTTGGCACAGCTGACTAAGAACAGTCTCTGTTTGGCTAACAACAGCACAAGCAGGTAGTTTTTTACATCTTTTTACATCTTTCTGGATTTTGTAAAGGTGGAAGGATGAGAACAGGACCTTCTAGCTCAGCTTCCTGAGCTGTTAAGATAAGGTGCTCTCTTCAGCAAGTGTGAGAAAGGATGCACTGCTGCATTTAGGTTTTACTGTTTCAAAAACAAATTGATCACTTTCTGATAATACTATTTTCATCCTTTTTCTATCAAGAGGTTGAAGAAATATTATCCACAAACTTTCACAAGTTGGTCCAAAACTACTGAATGTTTCTTGTGATAACTTGCTACATGTGACCATTTGTTGCCTTCATCTCTCTCCACAAAAAATGCAACAAAAGCCAAACCAAAAGACTTCCCAAATTCCCAAAACTACATTTTTTTTTTCACCAAAATGTCAGCTGTGAGAATGAGAGGTTAATAACAGTCTTACTTGAAGGGATGAAGATGGCTCTTGAGTTTGTTTTGGGCCTTTACACCCTTCTCTTTGTTGTAATAGCTGCAGGGAAAATTTTTAGGAATTATTAAGTCATGAAACTGTTTTCAACACAAAACCAAAACAGAAATATACTATCTTTGACATTTTCTTAAGGAACTATACAGACTTAAAATTGTCAATTTAAGAAAGTTGTATCTGTGTGGTCCTATGCTAGGTTATAGCAGAACTACAGCTGGATTCAAACATATAGTAGAATATAAACATATTTAATCTTAAAATGTTAAAATTTATCTTCTTGTGGTTCACAGTAGCTTCTACTCATATCTAACTAAAATAGGGGCCTACAATGGTTATAAATACCATTAAAGCTTTGTTTTTTAATTTTCAATCTCAAAATCCCTGGAAAAGATATAAGCCTTACAAATCAGAGTAGCATTCAGTATTTAGTGCCACCTCTCTTACCTCTGTTTACTACAGTCACATTCATCTGGTTTTCTTCTTTTGAGATGTCCTCTAACTTCCCTCAAATTCTTAATTTTGTCTTGAAGGGCTTCGATCTGCAGAGAATATTTCTGAGTCAGAATTATTCTTTGGAAAGGTATCAGTGTAAAGATGTCACTGAGATTTTGAAATACCTCTTACCTCCTTATCAATGTAAGCCTTGTGATCCTTCCAGGCTCTGGCAGACTGGTACAGCTCCCTCTCACAGTGAATAGTGTCATTTGGAAGAATGAAACATCTGTAGATGCGAGTTTAAGAAATAGGAAAATGAAGGTAAGTCGTTTCCCAGTTACCCACCATCTTTTCTCTTTCTTCCAATATTCCTAATAAATTATTTTTAATATTCTGTTAGTAAAAAAACCCCCAAAAACAAAAACAAAAAAACCAACAAAAACCAAACAAACAAAAAAACCCCAAACCACCAAAAAACTCTACAAGGTTTTCCTCTGTTGACTTAATAATAACAATTGCTTTTATCTGTTTTCTCTGGAAAAATTGCCATCCATAACACATGGTCTGTGCCTGCTAAGCAAAAAACGCAATATATTCTTAATCAATCAGAAATGAAATTTAAACTGAAGTAAAAATCTGTTCAGAATTTAAAGCCTCTTGTTAATCGGATCTGCCATTGTTTATTAACCACCAGCTGCTGAGAAATACATTCTTCTTGCCACATGAATGTGGCTCATCTTCTCAGCATGCAAAGCACTCAAGAAAAGAACATACAGTCAGAAGGCTGAAGATCAATATAATCAATAAAGATCGAGAAGAGCCAAAGTTAGAGGAAAGAGTTCAAACACACGGTTAAGCAAAAAGTCTACAGAGTGCTTGAGTTAAAAAAAAAGTACAGTGGCAAAAGCATTCACAACTGTGCTTGAAAAAACAGCTCTACCAAGAGGAATAAAAAGCACAAGAAGAACCGAGGCAGTGGATTGAGATAGAAAATCCAGCAGAGTGCAGGCTAGGCTTTTAAAGCCACCATGCTGACAGACAGAATTCCTTAAGTAGAGAAATATAATTTTATAGACAGAAGGTTTCTTGGGTCCTCCTTCATGAGACCCCTTCTTTAAATTTTTGAGAATAACAGAAAAAAAATATGTAGATGCTTATCTCTTCCAATGTTATCCTATTCTGTTTTTTTCTTCACTCAAAGAATTCTGAAAGCAATACTGTTCTGTAAAAGTCAAAACACTCTGAAAGCAATACTGTTCTGTAAAGGTCAAAACACTTTATGGAGAAATAATAATTTTTCTGGAAAACTATATAAAGCCTTAATAATTCCATGGTTGGAATTTATCAGTGTATGAAAGGATACTATAATAAAAGAGATTAAACAAAGGGGGGTTTCTTTACCTACATATTCCTGGATTTTCAAATAAATCATATTAAGTTTTTAAATTTAAAAATTATTTTGAGATGTTTGCCTTTTCATTCAGATTTAGTGCATCTTGACTAAACATCTAATTATCTAATTATCTTAGCTAGTGCAAATGGCTGCAAACAGCTAAGTGTTAAGAAACATGATGTAGCTGATCTAATCTGTCCTCATGTAGAGTGAGACTTCAGTCATCTCAGATTTAGGCCTCTATGGTAAACTGGTAGTCTAGACTTCATAATAAACAGCAGAAGCATCAGCTTGGCAGGGTGATCAATAAGATGCATATTTTGATACAAGGGACAAATTTCCCTCTGGAGATGCCTACTCCTCCCTAGAAATAAAACCTAAACTAGAGGCCTCCATTTAAAATTCACTAAAATGCATACTAGCTATATACTACTAAATACATACTAAAATACACATACTAAATATAAATGATCCCATTTCCTAAAAAATACAACTCAGATAATACGTAGTTGTACAACTATGTACAACTTAGGTATCTAAACTCTGTGATGTCAGTTTAAAGTTCCTAAATATTGTACGGAGGGAGAAGGAGTACAGCTAGAAAACGAAGATTTCATTTAAAGAAACAAAAATATAGAGAAAACAACCATACTTGTGTGTCACTCTGACAGAGCTGGGTTGACCTATAGCATCAGTGCCATCAGCCACCATTGTGTCATGAGCAGCACGAGCAGTTTCCTCTCCCTCCTCCTCATTTTTGATGTTGTGACGTTTGGTGATACTCCTGGTCTTTAGCACCTGCAGTTCTTCTTCTTCCAGATTTATGTCATATATCTCACCTTCAAATTCCACAGACAGGGACCGAGTTTGGCGAGTGTGAACAAATCGAGGCTTGTATTCTGAAGCAGAAGAAACATTCACAGTCAAATATACATATATACATATATACATATATACATATATACATATATACATATATACATATATACATATATACATATATACATATATACATATATACATATATACATGATCCATGCCATGGACACAAAACATGTTCCAAAGAGAAGAATGCTGTTCAATAAAACCAGTTGATTTTTTTCTGTGATTTTACAGAATCCTATTTAATGTTTTTTTTTAATACATTGTGGCCCACATTTCTGTGAGTAGCATGAAATTTTGATTGCTTTGAGGTTTGCATTCCATGTTAGTCTGAAATAACACAGTTAGCATCTATATCTTGAAATAAAAACCAGTATCTCAGAAATCAGGCATTTAGAAAGAGACACGAATAAAATCAGAGAACACAGGATTAGAAACCACTTTAGAAAATGAAACCATTCAGTGCTTTGAAGCAAGGTCACCACCTGTAAATTGGCATGTGAAGTATGTAATGTGTAATTTAGAGTAAAAAAAAAATTTAAAAGGTTAGCACCTCTTTTCTTTTTAAATATAAGAATTTAGAGGGTAAGAATCCATCAGATATCTATCTGTATGTATCTGTATGCATATATGTACACACACTTTGACATAGATGTCATCTGCATTTATGTGTGCAAGTCATAGACTACCAAAAAGTTGGTGCATTGCAGAGCTGCAGTGAGATTTATTGTGCCACTTTTACCCCTTGAAAGCTTTGAGCTTAGTAGGGTTACATCTCTTTTAGTTACTGTGTGTGAGTAAGACTAACTAAGACAATTCACTCCTTTGAGGGGTCTTTAACTTCATGTACAAGAGAACCTCTGTTTGGTCTCAGTCTGAAAGACTTTTCTTACACTTCGTACTTTTTTTGCTAAATGCACTTGACCCAAACCAAGCTGATAAAACTGACAGTCAATACCACACCAAAGCATGTTCTGTGTAGCAAAGTCACACACAGAGAGCATTAGACACAAAAAAATAAGCTTGTACAAAGTCAGTCGTAGGGCATTTCCATTTGTTGCATCTATGCTGAGCACTTCCATGTCACCTGAAAATAGTTTATCCAGCAGAAAACAGCAGCTGTAAGAAAATACTGCCTTTGGCAGGCAGCATCAGTACTAGTGAAGTTTTTATGTTAGTGTCTTTGAGAGACTCAAGTTGAATCTTTCCTGCAAGAATCTTTTAAAGGAGGAGATAGTGAGCCTCATTGAACTTTTCGTTCAAACCACCCTGTCCGAAACCTTTTTGCAATCACCTGCTGTCAGGTGCCTCAGTCAATGAGGACATTCATCTTCATGAACAGAGAAACTAGTTTCAAAGCATCTTTCTGGTCTGTAACTGTATCACTCTTTAGTAAAATTATGTAGAAAGATTCATAGGGTCAGATGTGACAATTTCTTGCATTTAACAGTCCCTGATGATACTGCTTAGTAAACAAGCTGCTCAAAGGGTGGAATATATAAGCATCTCATACATGTGTCAGCTGAAGAAAAGCCTGAATTAGTAACTCCCTTCTTAAAAATATTTAATCATTATGGTCTTTCCCTGCTCTACTCAGAGGAGTGTTAAGGGTGATTTGGAGGAGGCAGAGAAGGGAAGAGGCGTAAGACTGTTGTCAAGAATTAAAGCATAACAAAGCAACTTTTTCGGATTCCTCCTTCAGATGTTTTCCATCCTTTCCCTACTTTCTCTTCCCAAGTAACTTGCTCCAGTCACAATCCCCCTTCAGCCCTTGCTGGTGACTTGGCAGCACCACTTTCCAAGGTACAGAAAGTACAGGGTACTTTCTACAGGATACAGAAGGTATCTCCCTACAAAAATATCACTTGAGGAAACATTCCCCAGAGAATCACCCTGGCAGTCTGTGGCATGTACACGTTTCAGCAGGGCTCTGCCTGTACACACTGTGAGGTTCCTTGGATGATACTAAACAAATGGAAGAAATTAGATCAAGACAGTATTTGGGCTGAACAATGAGACAGCTTAAGACAGACAGTATTGTGGTTGAATGTACAAAGAATACCAGGGATTCTTGTTCACATCAAACAGAGCAGAGGGCTTTAAATCAGGAAATATTTTGAATGTTACTGTCATTATTTTCTTAGTTCATAGACATCTGTGCAGCACCTTCTAACTTTTGTGTTTCTCATACAACTTCACTAACATCTTGCTGTGAAGACCTGTCTTGATTTCATTCCCCAGGCTTGTACACTAATTAGAGCAGGAGTGCACAGCCTGCTCTTCAACAAATTCTAAAATCAGCATCTATTGCTGCAGCTACAGAAATTCACTTGCATTGCTGGGCAGAGAGAAGAAAAATCGCGCTCCATTTAAAATAACAGCATCTTCAAATAGGCTTCTTCTATAGACATCATTGGCAGAACCAAACCGGAGTGCTACAGTCCGAAAACCCTCCTTGTGCAATCCCTTCAGCCCACGCTCCGCTAGAGGACACTGTGATCTCACTGGTGTCCCTGCGGGGACGGAGCGCAGGGAGGGAGAGGGGCAGGAGAGCCGAGCGCTGGTCCAGCCCCGAGCAGCCCCGCAGCGCCTCGGGGAGCAGATGTGTGCGGGCATCACCAAACAGCGGCTGCATTCTGCAAAACACTTGCAGCCGCCCCCTTGGCAAGTACCCGAATCACCGCGGAGGCCGCCGGGCTGTGGTGTCCGAGAGGTGGCACCAGAGCATCACCGGCACCGCGCCCGCCTCCCAAAGGCTGCTCCTCGCCTTGGTCCAGAGGATAAAAATTGTTGTTAATGTTGCTATAAGAATCACAGAACGCTTTGCTGTGGAAAGGACCTAAAAGAATACCCAGTTCCAGCAGCCCTGCCATGGGAAGGAACACTTGCCACTAGAACAAGTTGCTCAAAGCCTCACCTAACCTGGCCTTGACCACATCCAGGGATGAGGCATCCACAACTTCTCTGGACAGCCCTCACAGTACTGAATTTCTACCTAATATCTAACCCAAACCTACTCTGTCCAAGTTTAAAGCAATTTCCCTTTGTCCTGTCACTAAATGCTCTTGTAAAAAGTCCCTCTCAGGCTTTAGACCCACTTTAGGTACTTATCACAGAGGCAATTATGTAGAACCTGACTACCAATTACAGACATCTTAATTAGACACGAAGCAAGAAAAGCAAGAAAGCAAGAGCATACTGGTAGGGAAACGCTCTGCTGGCCATTTCCCCCTGCTCTCTGCCTCAGAGATCAAGTAACACTTACTTTGCACATTAGGGTTTCTCAGGAACTGTCTTTGGTTTTTCCTTTGGGTCCTGCTGTTCCGGTAATCAGTGTCTCCGCAGCTGCAGTCCTTGTCCTTGCCGCTGTATCCCCGGGAGTGGAGGCTGCGCGCTCTCTTTCTGATGGCGAGGATGTCGCTTGACACCTTGCACTTGTGAATTCGAAGTTTCCCAGAAGCATCCTCTGTGCACTGCCACTTCTGTGAGAGAGAGAGAGAGAGAGAGAGAGAGAGAGAGAGAGATGAAGAAGATTTCCCAGCAGCCTTCCAAACCCCTGTTGCTTTCAGGTAGACAGTAAAAGGAGATGGGTAAACTTCTTTTAAAATTTAAGCAGTCCCTTAAATAGCAAACTGAGATGGGAAATATTTTAGGGCACAAATTCAGTCACATTCTTCCCAATGCTTTTCTCATGCTACAGAAACATAAGCTTGAATACAATAACTTCAAATATGCCTTAAAAAAATACAACCCAAACAAACAAACTATATATCTATATCTACATCTACATCTATATCTATATCTATATCTAATCTATCTATATCTATATCTATCTATATCTATATCTATATCTATATCTATATCTATATCTATATCTATATATCTATATCTATATCTATATATCTATAAATCAAGAGTATCTAGACTACAGAAATCCCTGAATAGAGCAAGTAAAAAATCTTAATTTACTGAATCAAGCAGTACTGGCCTGGCAATTTTCACCAACTATTTGTTTTCTTTGAAAATTTTTTTTCTTTACTCTGTGACTTGGGTTTTCTATCATGATTCAGGGAAAAAATGAAAAAAATCCCCAATCCAAGGATGAAGAAGAATTGGTTCAGTTGTAGAGTTTTTTGGAAAGAAAAGGACAAATTGTGGATGCAATTTATAGAAAAATACATAAACCATTCCCTACAGCCAGCAGGTGCAAGTAAGGGGAAGAACCTTAGGGACAGTAAACAAGAAATTATCTTGGGTAAACTCCTTTGGATTTATAACTCATGAGACTTGTATGAGACTTGGGAAGAAAAGCTTTGGAAGTAGTACCTGTAAAAAGCATTGTATGTGTGCTGAATAGCAGTCCAAGTGTGGGAGAATGAAAGGAAACAGATTTTTTTCAGTTTGTCTGCACAATATCTGTCTGACTTAATTATCAACATCACTGAACCAGATGGAAGATTCCAGGTGGGTTTTTCCAGTGGATCCCATCACCTTCACATTTCAAATTAAAAAGCAACTGGGACTTTAATTTCCTTTCCACATCACACTGTCTTAAAAGCCTAAATGTTATTTAGAAAAAAAAAAAGAGTAGGTGCTGAGAGATCAGAGCTCCTTTGCCCAGACCCAAAGCTTGCCATACATGGCACTCACAATACACAACATCAAGTCTGTGTACAAGTACAAGTACAAGTACAAGAAGTCTGTGAAGATTTTAAGTGAGTGGTAGTCTGAATAACAATAGAGAGAACTAGAAATATCTGTGCTTATTTATAATTTTAATACAACCACGAACGACTGTTAATCAGTGAGTTTTGTTCACTTTCGCATCTTAAGTCACAGTGACCAGAGTTTGCATACAAAGCAATAAGCTTGGCTGGATATTGCAAAGATCAAAACTCAGTAATTAATGCTATTGGTAACTGAAACCTTTCAGCTGGAGTTTCAGTAGTTTCTCTGTAATCTGTCCTTTTTTTTTTGTTCCCATGAGTGAATAGCAGAAGTAGCTTTCTCTTGCCTCATTAATAATAAGAAGACAGATGGATGCTGGTCCTAATGGAGTTGCCAACTTAATTTTTGAAATGGACACTAATATCAGAGCATACATGTTTTGGTAAGTTCCATTAACTACTGTCTGCTCTGGACTGTTTTGGGGATGCTGTCATGCTGACTTGAAGAATGGAGAATGAAAACCTAGCCTCAGGTCGATTTTCTGGTGTGATAACCTGAGGAATGAGCTGATGTGGGTCTGAACTACAGAATCATGAGTGCACTCTCTGGCCTAACACGTGGGCTGAATTAAAGATGGATTCCATGCTGAGATCCTCCTGTGGATTGGCAGGACTCTGGTCTCAGAAGAGTAAGCCATGTGTAAAAGGACATTAATTTGAGCAAGCCTAATAGCTGACAGAGAAATTACACAATTTCAGCGTTAAGGTACATCTGCAAGTGACAAAGTAACTTTCTGCAAGAAAAGATGTCCAAGAGCTGTAAAGCTTTGCAGACTTCATTCTGCAATAGCGTGTGCTCTCTTCCTTCCACAGCAAGAGATGATTGTTACAGGATAAGAGCTGACTGCACCACTATACTTCCTGTGTTTATTGGGTATGTGTTACAGTTATAAACATATGGCACTAGTTTTTAAGGAGTCTCAAAAGCAGCATTTTAAAGTAGAATAAGTATTCTCTTTGTCTAGCATTAATCATAGCAAGAGGTTGTAGGAGTGGCTTCAATAACCTTTTAGATCATTTTAACAGTATTATGACTAACACTGAAACAAGACACTCTGTGTCTAGTACAAGCCAATAATAGTTCCCTATTTAAAATAGGGATTAAATGTGATTCATTTCCTCTTTTATTTTTCTTTTTTTTTTTTAATTTTACTTTAAAAAGTGTCATTATAAAGATGCTTTAGAGTTCTAAGATGGAATTTTCAGTCTAACTTTCCTGAATCCCTGCCCATGCCAGCATAATCAGGCACTGAGTGTGCCTTATGCAGTTAAATTGTATGGTCCTTCTGCTCATCTTTAGATCTATAAAATGCATTAATGCACATAAAAGAAGATTCTGACTGAATGCATTGCCCCTTCCCCTGTTTTCCACTTTCTTTCCCACTTTGAATACCAAATTATTTTTTGAAGTTCAGGACTATTAATTTTGGTTTCTGGATTGCCATTTCTCCATCAATTAAATGACCCCATTAGCATATATACAAACTAAATAAAATTTTAATTTGTATATGTTTTCCTCTTTTCCCCATGTTTATCTTCTTCCTTACAGTGATATTTCACAAGACACCTAAGGCAATCTAACAATTCACTGTTGCCATAGGAATATAGGATTGTCCTTGCTTCTGGCTGCCTGCTGATTTAGGGACCTCTGCACTGAGTTATTCTCACCTCAGTAGGAGAAAGAGATCTAACTCAGAATTAAAAACTCTAAACAAATAGTAGAGAAAAAACCAAGCCTCTGACATTTGGCTGCAGCAAGCTGTTATATTGTTTCAGTCATGTTGTGAAACTACATCTGTGTCAGCCTTTTTCCTTGTCATTGACTCATCTTTTCCTTCTTTCATCTCATTTCATCACCTACCCTCCAGCAACTATTTCCCTCACCTCAGCTCCTTGCCTTCAGTTCACATTCCTCCTCAATTTAGATTCAGAGGGAAAGCAAAGGTGAAAAAGGATCTTTAATTCTTCCACAGCAGTGCAGCCCTGAAACCCCCCAAGCGACCCACTAAAGCTGATGGAACATACCCCACTGGGAGGAGCTTTGCTGGTTTACAGCAACCCTGAACCTAACAGGGTTTGTTCTGCACATGCAGTTGGAGCCTGGCTGTGTGTGTGCTGACTGCCAGCTCTTCCCAGTGCCCTTCCCTGCCTCCTCCAGCAAATAGCAAAGGAGCTTTGGAGAGGTAAAAGTGTAAAAGGACTGAACAGCTAAGGACTTTGGGTTTGCCCTTTTTGAAAGAAGCAGGCTAAGGGGCAATGTCATTGCTCTTCACAGCTCTCTGAGGAGGGAAAGCAGAGAGGGTAATGTGGATCCAGTGATAAGACATGCAGGAATTGTTCAAAGTTGTGCCAGGGGAGGTTCAGATTGGACATTAGGATGCATTTCTTTTCCATCAAACAGTGCTCAAACACTGTACAGACTTCCTGGAGATGGGGTTGTTGCCTCAAGCCTGTCAATGTTCAAAAGGCATTTGAAAAATACTGTTAACAATATACCACGGAAGTGGCCAGTTGGATCACTGTAGGTCCCTTCCAACAGAAACAGTTCTATCCTATCCTATTGTGCTGATTTAGGCTGAGGTAATTTTCTTCACAGTAGCTGGTGTGGGGCTGTTTTGGATTTCTGCTGAACACAGGGTTGATAATATAGAGATGTTTTTGTTATTGCTGAGCAGGGCTTGAACACAGCCAAGCTCCTTTCTGACTTTTCTGCTGCCATGCTGGCGAGGGAACTGGGTGTGGCTGGGGGCTGGGAGGAGACAGCTGGAAAAGACAACCCCAACTGACCAGAGGGATATTCCAGGCAATAGGACATCATGCTCAGTATATAAAGTGGGGAGAAGAAGGAGGAAGAAGGGAACATTTGGAGTCATGACCTTTGTTTTCTCAAGTCATTGTTGCATGTGATGGAGCCCTGCTCTCCCAGAGATGGCTGAAAAACTGCCTGTCCCTGGGAAGGGATGAATGAATTTCCTCTTGCTTTGCTTGTGTGCACTGCTTTTCCTTTCCCTATCAAATTTTATCTCAAGCCATGAGTTTTCCAGCTGTTACCCTTCCAATTCTGTCTTCAATTCCATTGGGTTGGGGAGTGGGGAGAGAGTGAGTGGCTGTATGGGCTTAGTTGCTGGCTTGTGTTAAACCACCATTCCATTCCATTCCATTCCATTCCATTCCATTCCATTCCATTCCTTCAGAAGTCGAGCTGCTTTAATCTCTGCCAGACCTGGAGTTTAAACATGTAACTAACTACCTGTGCCTGTTCCTCAGTGTTGAGGCAAGCACTGCAATGGTGCTGCAGCAGGAGCTTTTCCTCGGATAATGGCACTAACATGATGTACTTTCTTCTGGGGATAGAAGTTTGCCCTCATAAAGACAATTCAAAGACAAAGGGTAGAACATGAGCTGGTTAAAAGGGGTGGTTTGTACTTAGTGGCTTTGCTTTGCCCTGTTACTGGTATGAATCGAGTTGTGACTTGCAGCTACATAAGGAAGGCAACACCAATTGACTTCATAACTACCTGGGGTCTCAATTTCCTGGTATTAATCAGTTGTGCCACAGTCTTAAAATTAAATCTATTTCATTACTGATTATAATTAAGGCATAAAACTATACATTCAGAAGGAATCACTGTGACACTCTCCACTGTAAATAGCTACTGAGGCAGGACTTCCAATCAGCTTTGTGCAGTTAATAGACTGTGGTGGATTTGAGACAGTTGCTGCTCCCTTATATAGAGGGGAAATGAATTAGACAAGTCATGAAAAGTGTCCCAGCAGTAGGCAGGGCTAAAGCTTTCTGTAAACACCTAGTATTTGCAGTAGACACTTCAGTGTTAAATACCTTGTCAGATTTTATCACAAAGTTACAAAACCCTGAAAAACATGCAACCGGAAATATAACATAGCAGCAATATTTTTACAGGTGCTTTTTCATTTTTGTAATGTATGACTGACTTTGAGTATTATTACTCAGCCTAGGGAATGTTGATAAGGCCTGAAAAATGAGGACTTCATGAATTTAAACATGTCCTCAAGATCTCATTTCCCTTTTTTCCTGTTTCGAAAGGTACACTCTAAATTTGAAAACAGTTTAGATGAAAATACCATCACAGGCTGAATGTGTATTTTCCTTCATTAGCAGTAACCAGATCTGGGGGAGTGCCAGGGGACTTGATGTGATAATGCTGGAAAAGGAGTCTGGTTCAGGGCTGTGCTACTGCAATCAGAGCTGTCTTGCTTTTGCTTTCTCTGGCCATTAGAAGAGGCCATGTCATACAACATACTGAAATGTGCCCTGTAATTAGTTGTCTGTGGAAAACAGTGCTGAGTAGCAGCAGCTCATTTCAGCTGAACTGGACCTGAATACTGAGAAATGTTTGCTGGCTAAGGTCGTGTCCTCTACACATTCCCATAGGGCAGAACTGAATCCTGGTCCTGACCAAGGCTCCTAAATGCCCCTGGAAATACTAATCTGTATTGTTTCATCTCAGCAGTACTTCAACTTTGCACATGAGTCCAGCTGTTTATCAGGGAGTTTGCCAGGTTCACTTAGGGAATTTGGAATTGCTGCATTTTTGTGGGAAAAAAATCTCCTCCTCCATTTTAGAACTGTGTTGATACTGCCTGTAATGGCAGATCCCCAGTTTTTTACCACTCTCTCATAACGGAATCATTTTCTATTGGATCATGCTTCAGAGTCTGACAAAATGAATATATTCAAAGGCAGTTATTTATAAACATCCTTAGCCCCTGAGAAGTGTTCCTGAAAAATGCAATGGTCAGAGGTTCAACAGATAGGGAAGAGGTGTGTCCCATAAGAACTGATGTAATATGGGCAAAAATGTATGACAGGCTTTAGAAATACTTCCAGATAAATGCACGGGGACAGAACTGGAGGAAAAAAGGAATGAGGGAATTAATCACTGGATAACAGAAATAACTGTACAAAATTTGGCAATTTTGAGCTACTTCACAAGCTTATGAAAAGAAAGAAAGAAAGAGAAAATTGCCCAGGAATTTTACAGTCTACAGAATCTTGCATTCCTGCTATATAGACAAGATTGATTTTAAGTGCCACAGTTATAGCAGTTCTCTAGTTATAAAAAATGCATGAACTACATTGTCAGCTCTATGAATGTAGGCACCTAGGTCAAGACAGCAAATATTTCACTCACATAGCATTCTCTACCAAATCTATTAACTTGCCTGTAGTTACAGCTCAACATCAAGAGACTTCTGTTGTTATCCAATAAACATCCACTCTGAGGTGCAAACAAATAAAGCCAATGAAAAGGATACATCTAATCCTTTATCTATAAATAGTAATACCAATAATAATCTGTTACTACTGTGCCATATATGTTTAACTTGCAGAGGACTTAGCTTATGCTCTATTTCACTGGATACTTTAAAATGGAAACTCTGCAAAAAGAGAACCTCAAAGGAGTACTACAGAAAGTGTTAAAAACAATTCTTGCATAAATTATGTTTTTGGTCTAGACATTTTTGGTACATAGAATTACTTTAAAAAAGGTTTAGAGAATTTGCTTTGTTAAAAAAGGTGCCACTCTAGCAAAAAGGTCTTTCTGCTGGAGAAAACCAGTAAGATGATAGTGAAAATGTTGAACACAGTCGTGCACTGAAAGAGAGGAAACCAGTGAACCCAGTGATCTTCCTGGAATATCTGTGGATTTTATCCAGAATAGACTTCATATATCCAATTAAGAGCTGTTTGAATTTAAAGAATTGTCAAATCTGGGAAGAACTGCTCTCTGTTTGATAAAAACTTAAATATTTAGGCTGAAATGTGAACTATTTAGGCTGAAATATGAAATAGCTTCCCTTGATAGATTATTTTAGAGATAAAGGAACTTATCTTCACATTTGGTTTCAACTAATAAACAGAGTGGTATTTTAACTAGAGGTATCATAATTTCTGGCAATTCCTATGAATTCTTGAGCAACTAAGTTGCAGGCATGTTTCTGTCAGCTATGAGGGATGACTCTGCAGGGTCTAAAGTGAGGAATAGCTACAAGGGTTGTTCACAAAAGCACTGAAGTATGCACTGGTTTTAAGCACATAACTGGTCCCAAACACCTGCTTCCAGTTAAGCCTGTGCATAGATGCTCCACTGAAATATTACTAAGAAAAGGTGGTATCAGCAAGGAGATGGCAAAGAAGAGACAGCTTTGATCAATGTTCTGGTAAAACAGGTTGATCACCGAGTGCTTTTTGACTCCTGCAGGTATCAGGAGATTATTCTGGAATCTGGAGAATCCACGAGTGATGTTAATGTGCCATAGCGTAATTTTAGTTGGGTTTTAGTGGGTGCTCATGGTCTGGCTGTCAGTGGCTGGCCAGCCATCTGACACTTCTGGCCAGCTCTTACCAGAGTATGTGTTTTTATTCATACTCTGCAGCTGGTCATAAAGCTGACCTATACAAATGTATGGTCTGTGATATTTATTTTATGAGAACATAGATTCTTGAGCCAAACCAGACTACACCTAATAAGCCCCATTCTAATTTCCTTTACAATATTATCCGTGAGCTGACTGATGGCAAGGGGTCTTTCAGTATGACAAATAGACGTGCTTTTGACTGAATGCTGATATGATAATTTGATAAATATGAATATCAATAATAAAATGAAATTCTTATGCTAGGTTTTTAGAGGGTGAAGAATACTTGAGAAATAGGAGTACAGGCTGCAAAGCATGCTTTTTGGATCAGAGCCAGAAGAATCTTGCACATTCACCACAAAGCTGATGTTTGGACTCAGCAACGTGTCTCTAGTGACTACCCGTAAAGCCTGAGATCACTGTAAAATGCACTGAGACCTAATCTAACTAAAATCTCACTGCACAGTCTTCAGGCATTTTCTCTGAATGAAGCATTATTTCCTAAGGGCAGTTTTGGGATACGGCTCCTCAGGAGGAAACACAATATTATGCATCTCTGAAGATGAGAGGCATGAAAAGAGAGCACAGGGAAGGTGCAGCTATAACATGATACCTGTCTAGCACAATGTGAGTTCATGTGCATGCATGTCATACCAGCACAGGCAGCAAGATGCATTTTTCTGTTCTGCCCACTGTCAGTGCTCATTGGAGCTGGCAGAAGGCCATGGATCTTTACAAGTTTGAGACCTTTGCTGTTCACAAACTGGCAGGTAGTGTCGAGCAGATGGTAGGAGATGTATGCCCATGAAATAAACACACCTATGTCTGGGTTTCACTGCTGAGTCATCCAATCTAAGAGCTGAAATTTTAAATACAGTGCTTCACTGTCCTCTTTCTGAGAGGGTGGTTCTTTCTTTTTTACCCTATTGAGAAAATTAAAAAAAAAGATTGCAGTTTGTGTGATTTTTCTAAGAGGACAAAAATGCATATTTGGCTATGGGTTTGATACTGATTATAAATAATGGATTGAGCAGTACACTGGAGACATCCAGCCTATCAGTCACCAGACCTCATAAGGTAACTGTGATCTGGGAAAGAGTGTTAGGTCCCAGAAGTCAAAATTATGCCTTAGGAAAATTCCTATGACTCAGACTGGAGAGAAAAAGAATAAATACTTGAGAATTAACTCAACTCCTTAATTACACATTTAGGTAAGGGAAGAGGGAAAAAGTATAAATGAAAACACAGTTAACAAGGTTTTATTTGATATTTGCTAAGTATCCAGAAGAATTTCATGAGTGAGAAGATGGAATGAGTTCAAGAAAAATAACCTGCTGGAGGATTTAAGAGCAGTTCGCTTCTAAAACTCCTGAACTAACATATATTCTTGTCTCAGGTTATTCCAGTGGAAAGCTGAGAAGAGATTTGTGTCATGATAAGGTTGTATTAATCCAGAGAAACATTTGTTCACATGTTATTTTTTCTGCTCTGTTGGAAAATTAACAAAGCTTTATTACAAGTTGACACCAACTGTTTCCCATTTTAAAACAAAAGCAGGGTTATGCTGCAGATGAATGCTGCAGATGAATGCTGCAGATGAATCATTATTTCTGTATGGTGCAGCTTATTATTGATAGGGGAAATAATGAAATATAAAAATACCCTGCAAGCCATTTAAGTGTTAAAACCCATCGGTATCCACTGCTAAACCAAGTGGGCTGGGCTTACACCATGTAAGCTGGTGACAAATTTGGCAAATGAACTATGGAAGAAACCTCCCGTTCCCATCATAATTTCTTGAGCATTCTGTCATGTGGAGATGTGGAGGGACCGCAAAGGAAATGTCTACCCTTCCCCAAGCCCCAAAGCTGAGCAGGGAGCCCACCAGCTCCTGCTCCCTTTGCCAGGGCAGTGAGCCTGGCCTGTGCTTTACGTGAGTGCAGATCAACAGCTGGGGCAGGGCAGGAGCTGAAATCTGGTCTATATCCAAAGATGACATGGGCAGGTGACCCATAACTCACTTACAAGTTCATAAAATTAACAGCACTTCCCAAGTTATGAAGTTGAGGAGGAAGAAGAAAACATGAAATCCTCAAGGCCAGGTACTAAGCAAGCAAAAAATTAAGAGCATGTACTGGAAGGAACATCTGGAGGTCATTTAGTTCATCCTCCTCCTCAAAGCAGCAACATTATTAGGTTTGGATGTATCCTGGGGTCGACTTTCCATAGCCTCTTTGGGCTCCAGTTCTAAATTGTATTTATAGTAACAATTTTTCCATACATCTATTTAGAATTTCTTTTGCTGCAACTTGTCTCTTACCAATAGCCCTTCTGCTGAGCACATCCAAGACATACCTGGATCTGTCTTCTCTCTAATTAGCCACTGGTTAATCAAAGGAAACAATTAGCTTCTTCCTTTGCCTTCTGTTCCCCTGGCTAAACAAACCTCTGCCCCTTCTCAGTACTTCCACCCCCTCTCTGGGGTCCTCCCCTGGACTTGCTCCAGCTCACCAAAGCCCCACTGCTCATGGAGATCCCAACCCAGATGCAGCATTCCAGGTGCAGCCCACAAGGCCCCAGGGAGAGGTGAGTGCTCACTTCCCATGACCTGTTAGCAGAGCTCTTGCTAATGCAACTCAGCAGGAGCACTCCTCTCCTGGGCAGGGGCTCACTGCTCACCCACGTCAGTGACTGCTGGAACATAACTCAGGAGTGAACACACCCGATGCACATCTCAGCTCCGAGATGTTCTCAAGGAGGTGGGTGAATGCTTGGAAACTGTCCTCCCATAAAGGGGATTATGAAAAAACAGCAAGGGGACAGTGATCTACAATGTGATCTACAATGAAAGTGATGCAATCTGTCAATGGAGCTAGAAAATTTAAATACATTAAAAAATAACAGGGAAAGTATTTTATATTTGTATTTTATAGATGTTTAGTATTTTCCCCCCGGCCCCCCATTTTTTAAGGTTTATCTGTTTTTATATACATGTGGGACATTAAAGAAAATAAGAAATTTGAAACTTTTAATTTAAAAATTATTATGCTAGGTTCCTTCATTTTCCTTTATTTTAAAGAGAAAATAAGCTGAAGCAAGCATTATCCTGAGTACCACATCCTTGGAGATTTTGGAACTAGCAGATCTCAGGATCACACCTCATTTTAATATAAGAAAGAAGTTTTTTCTTTTTCAGCTTCCTTGTGTTCTCTTTTTCAAATAAACTACATATTGACTAGAGTAAATTGAAATTAAGATCAAGCTTTTAATGGTGTATTAATTCCCCAAATGCTTATTCTTAGTTTCAGACATTTAGCAGCAGCTTCCCACACACCAGTAATTTCGCTATTTTAGAATCTGTCAGCAATCACTCATTCTGTGAAAGTAATTTTAATTTAACTGATGTTAGCTGTGACTGATTAGAGTAAACGTAGGAAGTATTATAAACCGCCATAATTTAAATGAAGATTTTATTTCTATATATGCACCTATGTAATTGAAACCAAATATACAAATCTCAAAAGACAAAACAAATTTAATTCATGCACAGCACAGCAATATTTTCTCTTTTCTAAGAGGTGCATAGCAAAATTACTAGAGCAAATCTGCTGCAGGTACCTCATATTAAACTATGATGGCTCACAAGTGCACATTGGAACACATTTGGACCAAAATACAATTATTTGACCTACTACCTTTTTTTAAAAAAAAAAAAACAAAACTTCCCTGCATGGAAAAAATCCTGCAGACACTTATTTCACATTGCAATGCTTCACTGAAGTTCATATTAGTCCAGTGTTGGCCTTTAAATTCACACCTTGCCTATTCTATACTGTCTTTCCTGTGGGCACCACAGGTAGTCACTGAGAGAGAAACTGGCCTCGTTTCCCACGCATGAGGGTGAATGGAGTGGGAGCAGTGGATCTGTGCTCCGAATGCTGAACAGACCAGAGGATGCTCCACCCCTCATGGTGCTCTGCCTAACAGAAGTTTTCCATAGGCACACTTAACCTCAGCATCCCTGCAGGAAGCCTTGAGGATGCTGGAATTATCAGGGACAACCTTGATCTATTTTTAAAAGAAAGTAATGTGTACACACCAATGGCTGTGTCTAAAAATTGGTCTTAAAGAGGTCAGTTCAGCCCTGTCCTTCATCCAGCTGTGAGGGATGGCCGCTGGGCTCTGTGCAGCCAACGTATCTTCAGCATGGAAAAGACTATTGGAAACATGAGAGTTTGTAGGTGGGAAACCCACTATCAAACACTATTGCTCTTGCAGCCTCCTTGCTGACTGAAGCCCTTCCTTTACCCTTTGATCAAACTGGATTCACCAATATGGGGTGGTCTACTGCCCTGGGCTGAGAACAGGGCTGTGAGCAGTGTTTCCTGTTGGCGCACTTAACCTTTCCTGTTCGTATGTGGAAAAGTAGTTATTCCAAACCTGGATTTTGGCATAAGAGGTAATAAATATAAGGAATAATTGCAAAGAATAGATTTTGTTAGTAATAAATATAAGGAATAATTGCAAAGAATAGATTTTGTTAGTAATAAATATAAGGAATAATTGCAAAGAATAGATTTTGTCACTTTAAAATGAAACATCTTAGCATCTAACAGTCTAAAGTACTTCATCGATCTCCTTTAGTTTCTGTAAAGCGTTCAGATTTTCAAATTCAATCTCTGTTTACAATGGCAGTGCTCGAACTCCTGTAAACTTTGAGTGCGGGTGAAGGCGACATTGTGTATATCCCTCCAAAAGTGGCTGCATCTAAGGAGCGTGTGTGAGGTGAGGGCAGCGGCAGAGAGAGGAGCCGACCAAGGGTGCGACAGCCGAGAGGGGAGCGCAGTCCGCGGCGCTCCCGGTTAAGCAGGAGCGGTGCAAGCCGCGCTCACGGCGCAGCTGGGGAGGGGAAGGGCAGCGCGCAGAGTTCGCTGCCCCGGTGGGAGCGGAGCACAGAGCGGGCTTTGTGCCCTCCTTCCCAACAACACACCGAGACCTCAGCGCCAGCCCCGCGGCTGCCCGCAGTGCCCTGAGCAAACATCTGAGGGGAAAGCGCAAGGAGAAACTGCCTGGGAGAAATCAGCTCACACTTCTCCGGGGAGGTGTGCGGGGATGGGGACGGACGACAAGGACGGCAAGGCAGGCGCAAGCCACTGCCCGGGGCCCCCGGCGTGTGCCCCAGAGTGGGTGGAGGTGCTGTCAGTGAGAAGGCGTACAGCTCGCTTACACCTCTCCCCGGTAAATCCATCTTCACAGGTTACCAAAGGTATAGCATTAATTCAGGATGGATTGAAGAGAATCTGGAGTCGGAATCACTTTTCTTAATTTCGCTCTCTTCCTTTGAGTGCACTGCGGAGATGCAGGTGTAAGCACAGTAGTCAGGGGTGCAGTAATTTCTGATTTTATGAGCAGGCAGATAGAAGTTTGTGTCAGAGTCAGGCCTTACACTGAAAGCATTAAGGCATCAAGAAGAGAAAGTAATGCTTGTGTATGGGCGTCTCTGCCTGAATCCTTACAGTGACCTGAAACAGGGAGTGTTTCTGGCAATGGCACCCTTCAATTTAAAGTGTTTCAATAAAGGAAGCAGCACTAAGTGTGCTGCTCAGTTGTTCATCCCAGCAAATGAAATCCCGTGTAACCTTAGGACTAACCAGCTTGCTTTGGTAATTCCAAATTAGCCCAGAGAGTACAAGCTTTCACTGCTCAAAAAGATTCTCTCCCTTATTAACCATTACCACAGAACTATCTTGCATATTTTTCAATGCACATGATCAAAGAAATAGTAGTAATTCATGTTATGTTTGAGCATAGGAATTCTACAATAAGCTCTGTGCTAAGACAGCAAACGAAGGACCAGGTCTTCAACACCTTAAATTGGACCACTGGTTAGAGAAACTTGTCTGGTTTTCTTTTGCTCTGAAGATATTAACAACAATGGTCTTTTAGTTACCTTCCAAAAGCCATATTCATCAAATTCTTTTGACCCAGAGTGTAAAATGCATATTTCCCTGTGACACCTAGAAAACTGTTACTTGTGGCTTACCTGTCCTGGTTGTTCACAGGCTGTCTGGTATCTTGCTTGTTGGCATAATTCTTTTACTCTCTCATACTTTGGTAGTTGGTTAGACTGCTGGGTGTTTTTGTTGGGTTCCTCCTTCTTGCGTAGAAATTTGCTTATTAAAAAAATAAAGTGGAATGTTTTAGATACACTGTCATAAGCCCTAAGGATGAATGTAACTTGAACAACGAAGCTATTTGAAGGTTTAATGTCTTCTCAGGGGAAAAAAATCCCCAAATTTATGTAACTGACTTTTGATGTAGGTCACATACTGAAAAAAGGGCTCAGGTGACTGGCTGAAAATTGCCAGAAGATAAATAAGTGCTGCTAAAATATGTCTAACTGGTACAGTTCAGCACCATTCATACATAAATGTAGGTTCTTTCACAAAGCAAAACTCTTTGAAGCAGTACTTTCTTGGCTGGAAAGCGCAGCTGAAGACACAACAGGACTTTTATACTCAGTTTGGCTGTATCTTACAGATGGCGATGTGTCTTTTATGCACTGCTTTGTAATACATCAGACAAGGTTTTCATAATCTGTAAAGCCATAAAATGCCAAAAGGAAATTGCTGTAAAAATTCGACCCAGAGAAAATTTTCATGGCATCAACTGGCAAGGTAAGAGGGTATAAGGAGTTATCAGCAAAGAGAGGAGCAGTTATAGTCATGAATCTCAATTACACATAAGTCTTAGCTCAAACAAAAATGAAGAATGCTTCTAATACGTGATGGAAAATACAAAATCAGATGATAAGAGGATTCTACACAGCTGGATTTGAAACAGAGATTTGGGAAGAAAATGATTCAGATAATGACAAAACTGGGCTCAAGCATAATCTTAGTGCAAGAGGTTAGGAGAATCGCCAGAAAAGAAAACAAGCTTTCAAATTTCTTCAGACAAGAGGATTTGGAAGCACAGTAGATTGCAAAGGCAGTGGTGGGAAACTAGGAAAAAAGTCATGCCTGTCAGTTTGCTTGCAAAATTTACTGCTTCTCTGACCATAAAAAGGAGGAGGAGGAAGCAGAAAGAAAAGTGTGTAAAAGGGAGTGTTCCCAGTAGGCAGTCTCTCCCAGAACTCTCTCAACCCTAATAATTACCCTCTTTCCACTAGAAATGTGTCACGCCAAATTTTGGTCTTCTTGTTTGTTCGAAACCTGAAAGTAAAATAATAACATTTACTGCTGGCACTGAAATATACCACTGTAAGTGTTAAATTATTTTTGAAAAAAACAACTCTCCACTTATATATACATGCGATTTTATAGATCTACTACTTAAGAGACTCTTGAAATTAGAAAGCTGTGGTTGTTGCCATGACACAGCTTATTTTCACAGAATCTGTTTTTCCACTCAGCTGTTGATTTACTAAGGTGTTTGCTTCTGAATTGGCTAAAAATGGATCTTGGGACCCACCTGTTTCCTGGCCTCTCCAAGTCCAGAAGCTTTAGGACAGATTTGCCATCCATATCTGGAGGTGTGTCAAGGCCTGCTATATCCAGAATTGTTGGAGCAAGATCAATATTCAGAACTATCTGGGGCACTCTGCAAATCAACAGGAAAGGTCGTAGTTGCCATGTGCTCAATGTGTAAGTCTCTTGGAAATAGAATGATAACTAATGCTTATCAGGGCTTTGAAGATGTAAAGCTCTACAGAAATGCTAAGTTTAGAAAACCCCCTTTGAAGTCTACAACTCGGAATGATAGGCCAGAACTGCAGACTGACATCACAAAGAAAAAGTTAAGCACAATAAAACGAGGTGGTGCAGCAGCAACACTGCTCTTATCTCATTGACAATGAGGGCATGATGCTGAATGACAGAGTGAGCAGTAAAGATGAGCACATCATTTTTAAAAGCAAAACCCAAGTCTAACCCTAGAGGACTATGCATTACATAGTTTTCTCCTCTGCATTATAACTTATTCATAATATGCAAAGTGAAAAAAATGCCTCTTTATGAGACTCATTGCTCTTCAATAATAGGGCATCCTTTATGAAATGAAACTAGACATAGTGATAATTACATGCTCTCAGAAACATTTTACATTAGGCTCAACAGCTGTGCTAGAGACATAAGGGAACCTACACTGATCCTGGCTCCACACTTGGACCACGAATAAAGAAAGGAACTCGAATATCAAAGTCATATGGCATTGACTTCCCCTTGACCAGTCCGAACTGCCCAATATGGTATCCATGGTCAGCAGTGTAAATAATGTAGGTATTCTCCAGTTCTCCCATCTCAGCAAGCATTTGGTGTAACTGCAACCCAGCACAGAAAGAACTCCGAGTTAAGTGCAGCAAAACATATTTTGTGCAGAATCATGTTTAATCATAGTTTATAACCCTTAAATATACAGGACCAAATACGGCATCAATGACATTGTTGACACGGATTCTAGGGAACTGGCATTTGTACATCTTGCCTTTACTGTGCTGTGGAAAAATCAACATACCAGCTAAACAGCTCCAGAAAATTAGAACAGAAAAAAATACGGTAATGATATAGTAGTAGGTAGGTAGTTGCCTTAGTATGTCCAAAATTCATTGTGTACTCAAAGGCAGCTTGTGAAAAAAGTCTGCTACAGCTTTAGGGGAAAAGGTACTCAGATTTGATTTACTGTGCTAGTCTACAACTTTCTCATTCTTTACAGTTGTGGGCTTGGGAAAAAGCTGTAAATTTTTATTAAAGTTTAAAGAAATCTCTCTAGGGGAAGATCTTTGGTCATGGTGCTTGATTTTGGAACAAAAAGTCATACAAAGTAAACCTAATAGTTCATGTATCATGTTACCTATAATTAGCAGTACACTGCATTGCCTAACTTCTGCAAACACTTGTAGACTGACACCTGAGTTGCTGTGATTTGCCAGTTCCCAGATTTCAACTGAAGGACAAACTGTGAAGGGAGTGTGTGAAATGAATAGAAGCTGTCACGTGTGCACCTGTGTCTATCCATGTGTACACACAGGTGATGCATCTTCTGCTAATACCAGGCTTTATACTAGGCCCAGGACTTTTCCCTTTAAGAAAGCACACAATTGTTTTGACCCAGCAATTGAAAGAAGAAATCCAGGAGCTTGGCCTCATGCTGCAGAGAACCAGAATTCAATTCCACTGAGAAACAGCTGAGTAATTCCTCATAGTACAATGACTTTCCCCAGAATGTGGTTGGTGAAGGTAAAAAAAAATTAATTAATTTAATTTTTGTTACCAACTAGTAAGATTGTATTCACAGCAGTTTCTTGCACTCACTCTTTCCATAGAGTCATCAACTGACATCAGGGTCTGAAGTCTTTTGCGCTGCAAGACATTGGTAAACTCCATGTGGATTGGCAGCATGGGCCCTGTGTACTGCATAATCCAGTGCTTATCCATGTTTGGTGCATAGTTATAGCTGGGAGTGCTGGAGGAAAAGAACAGATCTGAAAAGTTATGCAGCATGACAGACATCAGAGGGAGGTGGGAACTCCTCCAACACCGAAATAGCCAACAAAAAGTTAAATCACGAATTCCATGTGGTGTCTGACAAATATCAACAAACATCACTTCAGTGGCTTCCAAGATTCACTGGGTCATGTATCACCTCCTCAAAATATTTTAACCACTTGCTTTCCAAGCTTTCTTTCAGACTTAAAGACCATTACAAGTTCCATGTTAATATTTGGGATCTGCCAAAATCTGTTTCTCAAACAAACCTGTAATCATTAAAAAGGTTTCTCTGAATGATGCATCCCATATAGATAAGAAAAATTAAGGAAGTCAGAGATCAAAAATGACTGCTTATTTATTATTAATGTATATTGCCCTGATAGTTCCAGTAGAGAAACTACCTTTAAATAAAAGCCAAAGAAAAGTATTTTCCAGTGGGATAAAGAAATTTAGTAGTCAGTAAAAGAATACCACCAGTGTTGCAGTTAGTTCAACAGTAAATATTGCTGAGGTGTTATTTTCAATGTGACTGCAAAGCACAGTGCATTATAAGCATAAAATGAACCATGACAACAAAATTGAGCTAACACTGCTATTGATAGTAGTACCAGGAAGAAATATGGCACAGAGTCCTATCTAAAGCAAAGAATGATGCTTTAGGAGTTTGCACAAACATCAAAAGAAATATTTAAAAACAGTATTCTATCCACAGCCAATGTATTTTTGAAAGATACCCTATAAGAAACAAGAATATTTTCCCAGAGAGATCACATTGGGAGAAAATGTGTGGCAAAAAATGTGTCAAGTAAATTTTTTCTACAGAGAAGCATGTTACGAAAGCTCTCCATCAGTCTTGTTTTATGTCTAGCATACATGACAACTACAAGGTAAAAGGAAACCAAGTAAAATCCTTGTCCCATGATGGTTTCACCTACCTATCAGCAGTTTCCTTCTCTAGAAAGAAGAAATCTAAGCTTTGCCATTTTCATTAAGTTATTTAGGTTTTATTTTTCCACTGTTTCTAGTACATAGCAGTAAATGATACATGAATAGCAGCATTACATTTGAAAATTAATCATAAAGTGAAAAAAATACTGTTGGTTGTTTAGATTAATTTGATTTGTTTTATTCTTTTCTCAGTTTACAATAAAAATGCAATTCTATATTAATTTACTCTTTTGGTACTGAAAATTATAGCGCGTGTGTTAACAAAAGGTACATTTTTCTTGCTGAAATACGTATGTGTAGTTGTCTTTTCTTAAAATGAACAATATCAGAATATTGTGTAACTTAGAGTCATACCTTTGATCAGTCCTTCACTTAGGTTTCATTCTCCTTTACATGTTGTATGTGATCTCAGAGTGGTGGAAACAGTTGATTTTTACATCAGATACCATATGTATAACCTTTAACTACATACTCTGAGGACAAAAATCAGCTGAAAGGACAATGTAGGTAACTGATAGTCAACTTCAAAAAATTAGTGGAGTCTACATTTTAACTTGAGAGCATTATTTGAGAAGTTAGGTAGAATTTGAGAAGTATGCCTTTAATACACACAACAAGTTTTGACTAACCTATTAGTCTCAAGGGAAAAGAGAAATGGTGTTACAGTATCACAGGACTTTGATAGAGATTAAGAAGTATGAAGAGTTTAGCTCCCTACTGAACAAAGAAAAGCATAAAGTAGAATTCCTTTTCTGTTGAAAAATCTTCTATTTCATGTTGAAAAGCCAAAGTTTTTGTAGTTTCCCATGGCTGAAATCTGATTTTTAAAATGAATACTGTCATAATATTAATAAGATTTATCCCAGGAGCACAGCTCTCTGTGTTGCTGGCTATCCAGCAGTCCTAGCACAGGGAAACCCTTGAAGAAGCGAGTCTTAGGAATTTTGTCACCTACTATTTATCAGACAGAAAAGAAGGATACTTTCAGTGCAAATTTTTTCTGTTTCCTTGGAAGTTTGTCAGACAAGATGTTTTCCCATGAAAGAGCTCGTTTTTGATTAATCAGCATTTCCTAGTAAAACCCTCTTTTTTTTTTTTTTTTTTTTTTTTCCAGAGGGGTCCTGAGTGCTCCAGCCCCAGAGGGATGAGGTGGCTGTGAGCTGTGCTCAGCCAGCAGCGTGGCGACAGCCTGCTGCTGTGCCAGGAAGGAGAGCCAGCTGCTGAAGCAGGATCAGTTCTTATGTTCCCAGGCTATTGTGAGCAGCCTCCTCCACATAATGGATAGTTTTAAAAAGCAGCACTCAAGGGTTTAGCAGGGCAGTTATAACCTTTCACAGACACTTTCTAAATGCATTTTGAATTTTCTGGGTGAGAAATGCAGCAGGCAGAGAGGGAGCAGAATTTTCCTCCCAGACAGTTCAAGGAACAGGAACCTTCTGTAAAATATCCAGTGTCACTGGCTGATGGATAAATGTGAAAACAGGGGTCCATAATGTCAGAGAAAGAGTACTAAGGAGGAGACAGAAAAGAATTCCAAAACCCTGCAGCCTGTATATGTTCTCTGTGTACCCATTTGTTGGCCTTTCAGAAATCCACCAGATTGCACTGGTTGCCAGGCACAAGATCTGACACTGCCCTCAAATCTATCTAGTTTTTTTTTTTTTTTAATAAATGTAACCAACCAACCAACCAACTGCAGATGTAAATCTTAGGTAGGATATTGCTGACTTCTGAAAACTTTTCCATGTAGACAGACCTCTTCCTGATCAGTGATAATTTTTTTTACAACATTTTTTTCTTGAAGCTGCTGGAGATATCCGTTAAATGTTCAGCTGTTATAAGTCCTTGAAAGACATTATGGCATGGCCTGTCACTGTTTCTATTCTCCTGTTTTTGGGAAAAACTTTACACTGTGTTGACAAGTACTGCTGTAAAGTAACATTGACATCTACATTTCCTTGATTCCTCTTTGCACTGGAAGTGTGAAGGTGAAGGTGTGTGCCATGTCTTCCATGGCCTCCTCTCAGTCATGGAGTCCATCTAGTGTTGAGTACATTAGCTGATCCGTGATCAGCAGCCAGTGCCAGGTAGCCCATTATGTTCAGGCTGTCCATGGGCTCCAAATCTGGCAACTTGCTACTGTAGTACTTGTCATTCTCGTAAAATACACAAAGATGGGCAAACAAGACTGCTCTGTTGCTCACGTTTATTTGTCCAACACATACTGCGAAGAGCTTAATATACAGAGGCCACTTGGCACTCCCTAACAGATCTGTTCTAGCACTAGAAGACATTAGATTCATAAAATTTTGAATTGATACCCTCAGTTAAATTAACAAAAAATTCCAAATATTTAACAATAACAAATGCTGAGCATAGGCACTTTCCTATAAACCCATATTTATAATGAGAACATTTCACCCTGAGATTTTGTAATCAGTCACCTATGTGGATAAGTTTACAGAGAAATTTGCAGTGATAATCAAGTGATCTATAGACTATGGAAGGAATAAATGTAAGCACTGGTGCATTTTTAAAGAAAGATTCTCCACAAAATCTATAATTTATTTGTCTGTAAACATCAGTTCAGGTAGATGCTAATGCTGAGAGAAATGGAGTAGCATTAGCAGTCACTGCTGTAATCAAAAAGACTCAGTAATTCTTTCTGAGAACATATTTACTATAACCATATTTTTAAATTTGAGCTTTAAAATTAAGACTGCATTTCATTTGGCTCTTAAGGTACCGCAATAATGTTAAATTATGCAAGAAAAGATAAAATTACCCAACAACCCAAAAAATGGATGCTTGTACTTGAGGATCTATTAAAATGGGGTTCCCAAACAAAGAATTCAGAAATGAGTTTCACTAGCATCTACTAGTAACTGAACTGAATTGCAATATTCAATGAAATAAATGGAATACAGCCTTTTTGCAAACCATTTTTGCAAAAATGCATTTTACAGTTAAGAAAGGATTGGGAGAGTATAGCATGTTTTAAGAGATTCAAGAATTTAGTGCAACTTTAAATTAACATTTGCTTTCTAAAAAAGTAATCTAAATATATGCATGTCTCTAACAGATGGGATAATGTGGAAAGAAACAAGTATGTTTCCAAACATTTGTTCAATTGCTCATAGTAAAAATCTATGTTTGCCCCTATTTACAATCTCCTAATTCCCTCCTGTTTGTACTCAACAAAAGAAATTATGTTCACAGAAATACTGCCAAAAAATATTGGGTTTGAATAATTTCATAAAGTCCTCATGGGATTTTATCCCAAAAGTATTTGGCTAATCTTCTGTTTGGATTGGGAGTCCTCCAGTTAGTGAAAATAATACAGTACTTAGATGCCCCAAGAACATTTTCATTTCATAAAAAATAAAAGTCAACAACATTTAAAAATAATACCTCCAGTAAAAGTGATTGAGAAAAACGAATAGTTTCTGTACAGAATTAGCACCTCTATTATTCTTTGAAATATGATTAGCAAACATGGCATAAGTGGTCATGTTTCTTCAAGTGAAAATAAACAAAGGAAGCAAATTCTTTGTTTCCAGGGAAAATAGACTTCCAGGTCTAGACACTGTTCGTGGAAAGCAGGAAGCCTAGGTTTTGGGCAAAATTAAAAGTAAAAACAAAACAAAACAAAACAAAATCCCGCAACCAATGTCCATGGTCAGTATTAATGTGAAGCTGAATTTTGCCATTCTGAGTCTGCTTTTGCTGCCTTTTAAAAGGGGACTCTTTTAAACCCAGTGATATTTATAGATCTGCGTATCTGGGGTATGAAAGTTTCATTCCTGAAGCGTAACACAACTGCTATATTTTAGAATAAAGAAGTGAAACAGTTGTTGCCTGTTAAATATAAAACATTTTTCATTTAGGAAACGTTATTTGTTGCTGCTGCGGAAGTTAATTTTGCAACTAGAATATTGCTTACATTTCTATTTCACACATTTCTTCTTGTCTCGTTTAAAATCACGCTCACAATGACACGTGTGATGATTTTGATCATTTATCTCTAAGTCAGGAGTCTAAGCAGGGCCAGTAGTGACACTGTGCACTGATGTGTCGAGATTTATTGCTGATGCAAATGCATGATCTCACTCTAATGGCCCTGTGTCCACATTACAAGAAGTACCATTGTGACTGACAGATGTTTGACACTTGGCCTCAGTGATTCCAGATGCAGCCACCTCACACCCCAAACTCACACTGAAGGCTGCTCTGGGGATCCAGAGCCACAACTTTTCTTTTGATGCTTTACTACTGCAGACACCCTGCTACCTACACACCTGGTGTATCAGCACCTTTCGTATTATTTTTAAATGGAAATATAACTTCTGCCTTTCAAATCACCTACCTTTCCTTAGCTTGTGAAGGTTTTTGATCTATTCCACGATAGATCAGATTCTATTTCTATCTCCTCCTCCTAATGTTTCTAGCTTGGCAATGGGACTGCTTCCAGGTGGTCATAAAATCTGGCTGAGTCCTCCTGCCAGCCCAAGTATTTTAGCTCAGCACAGCCAGCAGTGTTTCAGATTTCCATTTTTTACATTCTTCAATAAACCTGCCTCCTGAAGACTTTTGCTTCTAATGTTTGTTTACTTCACAGCTTATAAACAGCTTAGGTCTGATTCACAGTTCCCCTAAGACTGGTTGACACTGGAAGGTAAAGTGCCAGAGGCCCTGAGCATAGTAGATAATTGAGGCTTTCATCAGAGCATCCTTTGAGTCAGAGCTTTCCTGCTCAGCTGTCTGATGAAACAAGATTGTCCTGTAACATAACTTCATATTTAACAGCATTTCCAAAGGTCTAACAACCCTGCTCCCTAACAGATGATGTTCATTACCACAGCAAAAATCTATGTATTGCTTTCATCTAGTACATCTTCTCTAGTCCCATTTTCTTTCATAGAAATAATGTCTGGGGATAGTTAGAGTACATGCATTAGTACGATTATTTTCAGAAAATATATCACTCATTATGGTGATAGCAGCCAGGATAGACCTTAGGAAATATTTTTAGATGTCAGAAATAGGACATACTTGGTGGAGAGGAGAAGTGGGAGAGTGAGAGGGGAGAATGGAAGCTTAAAAACAGTAAAGAGTCTGCTGCTTCCACTGTGATATAGTTTGTGTTTCATTTTAAACTGGAGTTAATAAGAATTAAGAGGAATCACTTAATAAGTAAACAGTGTACACATCATTACTGTTCCCGTCTTTGTAAGACTTTCCATGCCACTCCAGCACCTGTAACATAATGATGGGATGTAATTCGTCATTTTCTTTTTGTTTTTGATGTATTTTTCATAAATCTTAAGGGCTTTGCTGCTGCATTCATTAGATTTTATTCTTGCCATGTTGATAAGCGAGGAAATAAGACCAATAGACGCCCACACTTGAGGGCAGAGCTCTCCCTGAACTGGAGTATTTCCTGCCACAGCCGCTCCCTTCTTTATATGTGCCAGTGAAAAACTTCTAAACAAACTTCTGGGTTGTTTTCTTGATGTTGGGTTGGTTTTGTTTTGTTTTAATTTATAGAGGCAGCATTTCAATCTTTAGCAGGCACATTACCAGCAGAGAGACATCATGTAATTTAAGGGTCTGCTTCAGCTACTGTTCTTCTAAGCAAAACTTCTCACATGTGGTTGACAGGCTATCTTAATCCTTGGTTTGTAGGTATAACCTTCCATCTCAGTTTGTTAAGCCAGCAAGCAGCTTTTGACCTGGTTTCCCTTCTTTGTTGGAGGTAGGCGTTACAGTAACATGATACAGCAACTACATTTTTAAAAACAAAATCCAAGGTCAGATGGCTGTCACCCAAGGTCAGAACGAAAGAGATTCAAATGGTGCTTGACCACCAAGGAAGAAAACCTAAGGGTTAAATGTTCAAATTACACAAACCTTGGCAGGAGGGATTTTATTGTTCTTGTTATGTTTTCCTAAGGAACACCGACTATTTCTGTGAGAACTGAACTTTTCATATCTTTTAGAGCACGTTGCTCATATTTTTGATAGCAAAATCAGTTGGAATCTTCAGCCACCCAAACCCAAATTAGCAGTTTATCTTCAATTTGTCTCATTTCTCATTTCTCAGTCTGCAGACTGAACTTTAACACATGCAGTCAGTCAGTGCAATAAGAAACACAAAACAAGCCAGCAAGGATCTCTTGAGGTCATTGGAGAAAAAACTCTTTGCAAGAAGCTTGCCAAGAAATCAACACCACCAGAAGAAAAGAAGCAGCACAGCTGAGTGCTCTCACAAGTAGCCTAGCAGAGCAAGGTATTTAGATCCCAGGAATCCACACAAATAAAAATTAATTTTAGTTAGGATTTTGCTTAACTTTTGCAGGTAACATGTAGCCTGTATATAAGGTGGAGAGGCAGTTAAAATTTTGGAGACTAACTAAAGCCTTTTGTTCTATCAGCACAAGCTAGAAAACAAGCAGGCTGAAAACATCAAGCAGTAGAAAAGTGTCAAGAGCATGATAAACAAAAGCAAGTTCCTACAAGCACTTGTCAGAAGACAGGGAGCAAGGAGCCTGAAATGAGTTGCTTTGGCCTGGGGAGAGGTGGGGTAAGATACAATGATTCAGTGCTTTTCTTCCAGACACTGTCCCCACAGCTAAGTGGAAGCAGTTTGGATCCTGCCCTCCTGGATGATGGATAGTCCCCCAGCACCAGGATGGTTTGCCTGAGGCCAGGCAGTCTGTGCCTCTAAATGGGAGGCAATCTGTTGAATGGGGTGAGAACAAATAGATATAACTCTCTTGCAATGAAAAGCAGTAATTGAAAGGAGACATGGGAGAAATCCATTCAATTTGATAGAGTGACTATTCATTATTCTTCACAGAATGGGAAGTAGGGGACACAGGTGGCATAACCAAGCTCCAGGTTTAGAAGGAAAGAAAAAGTAGCCCTTTGTCCCCAGTGCATGGACTGACACTGTAGAACTTGTTGCCACAGGATGGTAGGGCTGCCACCAGCGTTCAAAAAAAGATCAAACCAATGCAGAGAGAATGGGGCACACTGACCTGGATGCTTCACCTAAACTGGTGATTTTCAGAAGCTAGAAATACAGGGCAAAAATGTTTTTGGTTTTATTTTCCCCCTTGCTCCACCATTGTTCCCTGCTACCTTTTTCTGGAGCACATAATTCAGGACTGAGAACGTTCTTTCACACAATCCAATATAACAGGTTTCATGCATTCATATCTACCTTATTTACCAACTAAAATCCCAACTTCATTATTTCCCTATGGGTAGAAACTACTCCAAATAACTACTCTAAATAACTACAAAACACTGCTGACTGCTTTGCATTACTTGCAAAGTCTGGTCTCAGGAATGTGGATCATGGAGAATATAAGATTATAAGGTATATCTAGAAAGGTATAGGTATATCTGGCATATCTAGAAAGTAGCAGCCAGTAAGAGGATAAAAAGATGCAAAACAACAAAATATAACCATGTGCCATGGAAAGCAAATCTCTTTTTGACCCCAAGTATTGATCAGTTTATGCTTGCAGTTTATGCAGTAACTACTAGAGTAACTACAGTAACTAATTCTAGAAAATATTAAGTATTTGATGTAAGTAAAAAAAAACAAAACATCCTGGTGTGTAGACTACTGCAGAGTGTCCAAAATACGATTTTTCAACCAAGGAGCTTTCCCATTGTAGAATGAAATTGATTTATCCTCATTTCGAGAGGACAAAATTAATGTACAATCCAGCTGAAATAGTTTATTAAGTTTTTTTTTAGTGTTTTTTTTGTTGTTGTTGTTGTTGTTGTTCTGTTGTTTTATAAGATGTGCAAAGATGTTGTTTCAGAACAAATGGAAAGACTGGTCTACAAACCCATGGGAATCACAAGTCCAATGGAAAACTTCCATAGGCTCTCACTATAATGAAAAGGACACAGAATATTCAAGGTAGGAAGCAAGATGAGGAATCCACAGATGCGGACTGTTTTTCACCTGAAGCTGCTTTTTCTTCTACAAACAAAATGAAGAGTTGGGGCTTTTTGTTATAGTTTAATCACCAGAAAAGATTAGGCATGTTATTTAAAAGTGCAGTCTGATAGGCTATTTTGGGAATCTGACAGTATCTGGTCTATAAACAAATCTGGTGCTCTCAAAAGCTTCAAAAGGGTGTTTTTACTCTCAATGCATTCAGTCAGTTAGAGCCCAGGAAGCACATATCTTAGAGGGAAACGAAGGAAGTAATATCTTTCCAACAGATCCTGACCTGTGTCTACATATTTTCAGGGTATTGTAAGAAGCTGCCCTTACAAAGCCAAATACTGACCTTTTAATCTCCCACAACTTCCCAGGAGGAAAAAAGCTTCTCTCTGCTTTAATAATGGTCAAAGCTGTCACTCTCCCCCGCAAAAGGAACAAGCACAGCAAAAGAAACAGGCAAACATTCTGTGCTTTCTTGAGTGTCTTATATTTGAATTCCCTGTTCCTGCAAGGCCCCCGTAAACAAATGCCTCGCAGAAGCAGATACAAGGAGTGGGTCTGGCAGTGTGTGATTTTGACTTACATATGCTGTGAAGCGTTGGGGTAGAGCTCTGAGAACTGCGGTGCAGAATCCTCGGGGCCATGGGGTGCAGCGTGGCTGATGACCATCATTATGGGCCTATGGGGATATATCCTCTTAGACATTCTGAAGTAATTAATGCTCTCATTAGTGATTAGGTCTGTGAAGTAGTCCTGGAACATACGATTAACACAAAGCAAAAGTTACAAAGTGCATGATTAATTAGATCACATACTATCATGTTATTATGTTATTTTTCAAGTCCTCATTAAAGCTCAGACCAGGAAGTAAAAACATACCATCAAAGAGATGTATGATTCGAGGGAGTATAGGGGAGACTGAGCAGTAATTACTTTCTTAAGCAGGCAGTGCCACTTAAAATTAGACAGTATTTTGCAAATCAGATACAGCAGAAAGTATTAAGTAAATTTGATTACCAGATTTGGTAATATAATGCAAAGTAACATTTAAAATGACAGGCTGTACTTAAATTTTATTGATAAAACACTTCACAAGGTAATGGCTCCCAAATTACATTGAATCTTAATCTGGTTTATGTTTACATAAACCTTTGTTGCACAGTCTTTGTTCAGACTATACCTTTGCATATGGACAAAGTGGAAGACAGCTACAACAGGCAACAGATTGCAAAAAAATCTTAATCAAAGAAATTGCAAATGAGAATGCAGGGAGCAGTTGAATTCCTGCGGGCTCTGTTCCTTTAATTGTGCAACTTTAAGCAGTGCAGCTGCTGAGATTAGGGCTGTGACTTGCTAATAAACTGGCTTAACCCACAGCTAAGGTGGCAAATGGAAGCCTACAAGGAAAAGGGAGGAAATGGCACTAAGAAAAAAAGATGAAAACTTAAATTAAACCACCTGCCACCTTGGAGTATTCACTGTTGGCCTGGAGGTCTAGCTCGAGCTTCATTGAGAAAGTGCTGAGACAATGTTTGTAATTTCAAGCACTTCCAGGCATGACTAATCTTATGTTGTGGATTCGAGGCCCCGAACAGCTGCAAAAGCAGAGCCTGAGGGACGAGGTTTGTGTCGCATGTCAGTGCTAGGACAAGCCAACCAGCTGTGACCTCCTCGCTCCCCCTGTCCCCCTGACCCTCTCCTGCAGCCCACTTGGAACACGCACAGTAGCCCTGGCTGCTACAAACCCTGCAAGCATATGGATAAGGTAGTGAGTGATCCTTTAGTTTCCAAAACAGATAATGAGTGTGAGGCAGCAGGGTTGTGATAATTTCTGGGTTTGTGGCCTGTTTGTGTGAAATGCCTGTATGACTGCTCTCCCAAAGCATCCTCTCCTGTTTCCCTGTTTATTCCAGCTACATACACAGGGTGTGTAAAGAATGCATAACTAACCAGTATTCTATATTTTCTCTCTTTTTTTTTTTTTTTTAATGTACTCTGTATAAATATATAATCAGTATAATGTAATTTCTATGGATGGGAAAATCAGAAACAGGCATCACTAGCTTCCAATAAAAACTCATTACATGGGTCAGAAACCACAGCTGCAACATCTGTATCATCTTCCTTGAGCTACAATTTGAGGAAATTCCAGATTGCTTTCTGCAGTCTGGACTGTCTGAGATCTGCCTTTCTAAGCCTTTCCAAGAAACTTCATGGCAGTGGGCAGGTCACCTTGGCATACTTTCCACACTTTGTCAAGAGCACAAACAAGCTCTGATTTTTTCCAGCAGCCATGTTCTTGCCCTTATCTACTCTCGTACTCATATCCGGAGTCTGAGACCACAGGCACACAGCCCTTCTTTGGTGTGCACTCTATAATAAAAAACAACATTAATTGAGGCTCTTCTGTGGGTAATAACTGACAACACTAGGCAAACTTTAAAGTTCAATAGCACAAGAGGCACAATTCTTTTTGGGAAGGGCCTTTATTTACTGTTTGCTTCTGCCACCAGAACATCACATTCTGTCAGTGAGAGGGAGGGAGGAGAAGAGGGAGGGAGGGAGGAATCCCCAGGCTCCACTGAAGAGCCTTGGGAACATTCTTCTGTTGAGTGATTAATATTCTCAGGTGGAAATTGATCTGCAATGCTCTGGAGAGAAAATGACATCTCAATTTCATGGTTATAGTTGGTTAATTAATTAATTATCTGGTTAATTAATTGTCTGAAAGTTATTTTTATATGGATTAATCAAGTGGAATTTATGTGTCTGGAAAATACCTTTGCATAATCAAATCCGTGCTTCTCTTTGTTACCATTGCGAGAAATGGTGTAATTATAGAAGCGAGAGTTCTTCACTAATCCAACCCACTCTCTCCACCCAGGAGGGATGTAGCTGCCATTGTATTCATTGAGGTATTTCCCAAAAAAAGCTGTGAAGTAAAAAAAAAAAAAAAGAACACACACACACACGCATGAGGCTTTGCAATCCAAGTCTTCTAGTCTGAGTCAAAAGAATGTGTGAATGAAGAGAAAATGTGTTAAAATGAGTCAGAGTTGCTTTACCAAAAATCTTTTTATAGCTTAGAGGGTTTTGAAAATAAGTTATTTCCAGAGTTTTTTGAGAGTTGAAAGCCTTCATGACTCTATGTTTTATTCTTAATCTTTTGGAATCTAGTGTTCATGTGAAATATTTTTAGGGTTTCTTTTAGAAAGAGTATGTTCCTCTTGGTTTCCACTTGAATATGAAATAAAAACTCAATGCCCATAGGAAACATCTGAGAAACACCTTGTGCTTTTAAGCAAGTCAGGTGATGTTTCAGAGCTTGGCTTCTGACTCTTTGAAAGTTCATGCTTGCTATCCTGGCTACATTTGCTGGTTTGATAAAGGGTCTGGGAAGTACAGATCTCCATCCCATCAGGACATGTTCAGGTAGACCAAGAAGGGATACCCACCCTGCTCTGCTGCCACATGATGTCTAAGGATAAAACTTACAAAGAGGCAAAGGCTTGGAGCTGAAAATCCTCTACCTGGCCTGCCAAACTCCATGTATGTTTTCCCATTAGCTCAAGCTCAAACTGAAAATTTCAGCATTTGCCAGAGGTTTATAGGTGCTCCTGCCAATTCCTCTGCAAGGAAGTGGGAAGAAAAGCAGTCTTACAATGCAGTGGGATCCTAGCTATCTGGGAGTTGTGGATTGCCTATAGCAAAGATACACAAACTCCAAAAACCAGCAGGCTGCCCTTGGAAGGAAGCATTAATGCTGGCATGGGACCCTAGCAAATACAGCCACGTTGTTTCTAGGGAGAGAGAGGTATGGGAGATCTCTAGCTGCTTGTGTGTGGTCTGTGACCTGGATAGAATTGTCAGCCTGCTTTTCCACTGCCTGGGAAGTGCAGTGACAAAACACCTGATCAGGTCTGAAATGTGGGTGTTTTGGGATTTATTATCACCTGTTCAGTCCCAGCAAACTACTGGGGTGTCTCAGTATCTTTACTGTTTCCATTTTTAGTTTTCTTGAGGTTTACAAGGTGCTGGAGGATCACCTGTGTGAGCAGTTCTGCTGCCTGTGTCCCTCCCCAGCAGTCTGCACACAGGTACTCCTGGTGCTCACAAAATCAGGCACCACTGAGGAGGAGGGACTGACAGAGATCTCTCCCTTTCCAGGGACAGAGCTCTTCTGGGTGAGGCTGTCCCCATCCCTGCACCCCTCACAGTGCCCAGCCCCTGTCCTTGCTGCCAGCCCCAGCTCAGCAGTCAGGCTTGTCTGCCAAGAGCTGCTGCTCAGAGATGCTGTCCCTCAGCTGGGCAGCCTGGGGACATACCTTGAATCCCTGTACTTGTTTCCTGCTAGGAAATGAAATCACGTTGGAAAACCTCACATCCAACCTAGACACATTCAATCTGACCAAAATAAGCACATTTGTGGAAGGGCTCAAATAACTCTGATCTGATTGATGTGGGCATGGTGAACTTTTGGAAAAACTGGTGGAAAAATCAAAATGTTCATAATTAAGACTTGTCTGAGGCAACATAAATATGATGCAATTCAATCAGGGAACTGCCAAATGCCAGATGTAACCAGAGATTACAGTAATATATAATGTTACTTTCCTATACCACGTGGAATGTGACATATAAACAAGTCCCACAGACACTAGACCAGGCTTCCAGCTCTTCTTCCCACAGCCACCACGAAAACAATCCAACCTGTCTCCTGTCTCCTTTTTTATCCTGAGGCCTACCAGAAATCAACAGCTGTGAGGTGAAGAGGGTGACAGTGGGCAGGGAATACATGCCCAGCACTGTTGTCTCCTGGAATGGAAACCATACCTCTCATAAAGCAGCCAAACTGGTTTAAACTCTCAGTCAGATGTCAGGGGAAACTCTATGGGTAAAGGCTGAAACACTGTGAGAAGGGAAGCCAAGGAAAGAGGAGGAGGGGAAGTCAAGTCAGAAAGACACAACAGTGGAGAAAAGTAAGGGAGGGTGATGAAACTGAGAGGGAGGAAGCATTCTTGAGCCAAGCAAAACCCAGGATAGTCTGTGGTTACAGGGGAAATCTGAGGTCAGCCCTTCCGAGTGCCATCCCAGGTCTACCAGCAGCTGCTGCCTGATTTTGGGGAACCTCTGTGTGCTATGCTCATCAGTAAAGGGTTCTACTGCCAACCTGTCTCTCACAAACATCAGAGGCTTTCAAACTGTGAAATGGAACTTATGACAATTTATCATATAGGATGGTTTGATTGCCCCATCTATTACAAGATTGACTCACTCACAGACCTGGACTCTGCTATTTACAGTCTTGCCAAACTTTAATCATTAGTGGTGATAATTTCCATGCTATCTGACACAGGCTGTATTTTGCTCTATGGAACCTTTTAGCCAAACAGTTCAGTAATTTCCAAGAAAAAGAGTAGGAAAAAAGAAATGGGTTCACCCATTTAAAAATAATTGTCAAACTTTTCTCTAAGAAGTTCTAATGTTTGTAGGTTTTGATATAGAGCCTTTGTAAATAACAGAGGTGGCTATGAAAATCTGTCTCAAAATGACCAAGCTCAGAAAAACTGTAGCACCCAGATGATTACTTCACCTTTACCTTAACATCACAACACAATGGAGTGTTCCTTTATGGATTTGAGAATGTTCCCAGAATTTAATTTTTGGCTTTGAAACAAAAAGCCATCAGTTTCTCTCACTCCTTCTTACTCTCTTTTGGTATTCATTACCTGAGAGAAAGCCACCAGCATAAAATGAACAGATGATATGACCTGTGGCATAAGGACGAGAATAGATAAACTGAATTTGGAAAAGAAAGGATGGCTTGGAGCTGGGGAGGTCAAATTAATCTTGGAATTTCCTTGCTTTATATTACTTAATTTTCTAACTTCAATAATGTTTTGTTAGACACCTTTTGGCCCCCCTGAACCCCATATTTCAGTGCATGGTATGAGACTTCGGATTGACAGCCTGAACCATTCACCTTTGTGTTGGCAATGATTTAGTATTTTATCATAAAAATAATCTCAGTGCTGTCAAATTTTAAGCAGCTCCATGAGTGACAGTTTGCAGAAATAGATGTTTGCCCCTGTTGCTGTGTAAAGCAGTTCCCATGTCAAATGTGTCGCAAAGCCCTGAATACTAGAAGAAACAGTGGGTGTGATAATGGATCAGATCTGCCAAAATGCTTTAACCAGAAATGGTTTATTGGTCATAAGCTCAAGAGGATATGAGTAATTAGACAGATGAATGGAAAATCCAGGCTTTTACTGGAATGCAAGCATTCAGTCCTTGCACCGTGTGGTCTTTTGAGTACTACTGAGAATAGGTCAGGGCAAGTGAGTCAGAACTGGGGCCCAGCACCCGCAGTTGGTGTCTGGCCCTTCAGGCTCTGAATGAAGACAAGTGCCAGAGTAAAAGAAAAGCACAGGAGTGTCCATGGGAGCAAATAACAATCAGCAAGTAATCACCATGGGTGCCCTAACTGTATTTTGTTTAACCAGAGGATTGCTAACAAGTAAAACACTATGAAGTAAGAACTGCCCAGGAACTGACACTGTGATGTACAGATGTCTTTGCTGGGTCTTCACATGCTTGGCTTGAAGAGTCAACTCCCATCTTTAACTTAGCCATAGTCCAACACTTGCTGAATTGCCCAAGTCTGAGAACCAACTGGGAAGCCTCAGCTTCAGAAGTCGCTTGTACTCAGCAGTTTGGGTTTAGGAGAGGTTTAGGAAGCCATTTTTGCTTGTAATTAGTAAAATGGAGATTATGACTTGGTGGGTAAAAGCCTCATTAAAAAGTAATGCCATTTCAAGGGACATCTTTTCATTATTATGTGTAATGGACCCCAGAGGGATAACAGGAAAGATAAATGCTTGTTTTTGCATTTTAATAAGACAATTTTTATCTGCATTCTGGCAGTTTTGCTAACTGTTCCCAGGACACATTGTTATTTTCTAATCACATGTAGTGTAGCTTAGTATAACAGAATAATTGTATTCTGTATTAGTATGTTCAATTATGTTTATGCAAACAACAACACATGGCATGGTGAGCAGTTCTACAGACATCTATGTGTCTCTGGAGGGGCTGCAGAATATACATGTCTGGTACCTGACACGAACAGATGCCTTAAGACAGGGCTTTGTTTTCCCTTTTACAATTAGCTAATGATTTCTGTAGTGGACAGAGAGATCCAGGGGGTTGCAAAGGGTGCAAGACAAATATAATTTGATCCAGGGGATCTCTAGTACTTACAGCTGAGTGTAATTAAAATTCTCGTAATTCCCAGGACTTCTTTTCTCAGCACTTTTTACAAGCAATTATGACTAATGTTTACAGTATTACACAATAGATTTGGTCCTCCAACTCCTGTCAGCATCAGTGCACAGGTGAACTGGGCTACCTCTACTAGTGAGACATCTCTGCACTTCCATGGATCAAAGGACATATATTATGTTCTACATCCCTGTTATTTGCTGAGGCTTATGGGAACGTTTCCGAGTTAAAATAAACGCAAACCTTTAAAAAGCCACTCTGCAGAAAGGTTTAGTCACCATGACCCAGACAAGAGCTTTAAGTAGACAGCCCACTTCCTTTAACAAAGTCAGGAAACCATTTACAGGAGTTGCAAGGCACTGTTTATATATGACATTTCAGGGCTCAAATGCAGTGATTCTATACTTCTGTGGACAGAACCCAACACAGCTTCGGCTTCTGAATCATTCCAGTAAATTCCTCCTTGCTTTCTTCCCATTATGCAAGCCATAGATTCAAGCCCTAGAAGTCTGATTTTCCTCTTCTGTTGAAAAATTGCAGAGGATTAGTGTTTCATGTCACTGAAGTGCAGAAAGTTAGCTCAGTATGCCAGCACCACCTAGGAAATGAAGTAAGCATTGTCCCAAAAAATACAGTGAGGAAACTGAGGCACCAAGAGGTTAACCTTCAGCTAGACCTAAGTCATGCAGGAAACCTGTGGCATTGCCAAGAATATAATTCAGATTTCACGGTTCCCAGTCTTGTAACTTAAATGCTGTAGAAAAACTCAGGTTTCTCCAGCTTTGTGGGTCTTTCCCAGTTGTTACCAGGTTTACCATTGCAACCAAAATGATCATTAAGGATTTTATAAGTCAGCATTTGCAAAAGGCATTAGCCTATAACTTGATATAGCAATTGTCAGCCTGGGTGATGTCTTTAACAAAGCCTGTATTATGGGCCAAGCTGGTAGCACTTTCCAATATTGATGTTGTCTGACACTTCTCATTATAAGACCCTGTTTTCAGCTGCTTATAACTCTCTTATTCTTGGACTTAAATTTTCCACACTGGATGTCTGCCTCAGGCTGAAGTTTTTGAAACTTTTTAGCCCAAACAGTAGTCATCTTTGAGAACCGCAGTAATGGAAAAGGAATTAGGCTAAACATCTGAAAAAAATTATATGAGTTTTCATTTGATAGCACTTACATGCTCTGCATGGAGAACAGGATCTCTGTGAAAGGCACGATGGACTCTCTATGAAGGAGGCATCTATTAGAATCCTTTGTATAAAACCCTGCAATTTGCACGTGCTGGAGATCTGGACACCTCAGGACATTTATCCCCTGTCCACCTGTCAGTGGTGTCAGTAGGTGGGAGAAAGCTGGTTGAAGTGCAGAGGGCAGGAGGTGACCCGATAAGGACAAGCAGTCTGGGAAACGGCAGGAAATCCAGAAAAGGAGCTGAGGGGGAGAAGAAGCAGTGGGGGCTAGGGGGCCCAGGACTGGCAATGTCAACCAAGAAATGGGACAATGATTGCAGAAAGGAGAAAGAAGCTGATTGACAAGGCGGGTAGGAAAAGCAGGTTTGCTGATCAGGCTGGAAAAGGAGATCGTTAATCGTAAGCAATGGAAACAGGACATGTCTGTCAAGACGTGACTGGATCTGGGAAAGGAAGCAGGGAGGGAGAGAGAGAGAAGGAGGGAGGGAGGGAATGACTTGAGGACAGACAAGCAGAGGGACAAGGCTCAGAGCAGAGGCCAAGGTGATGTCTTGCAGTGCCAGAAAACTGAGAAGTGGACACTGCACTGCCTAATGGGGTAGGATGGAGAGAGAAAGAAGTGCTTTGAGAACCCAACAATGTCTGAAAGGAATCCTGAGTCTCACTGGTTCCTGCCTTTCATAAGACATCAGAAAACCTATAGCAGTGTGCCCAGCCCCACATATGTGATAAAACCCCACTTTGCTTAGTTTCTCAGCAAGTGAGCAGTAGAATGTGGCAGGTGGGATATGAGACCCCTCATCCTTGCTGATGTGGATGTCAGCAATGTGTCTTTTGATAGAACTAGTCTATCTTTTCAAACTGAGGAAATGCCACCGTCCATAAAGTGGCATGTTGTTATGCAGTCAAAGACTGTAATTTGGCCATGTGAGCAAGAGATGAAATTGTTGCATAGACAATGTTGTACCCGGATTTTCCTAAATGAAGCACTTGAATACATAAACTTGCTAAAAGCCTTTTAGTGTATGGTTTTCTGCCTGATATTTAATAGCATAGAATTCTGCTTTAAGCATAAGTAGGCAGATATACTGTGGTTTTTGATGAGGTCCTGGACAGAAACCAAAAAATGTTTCACTTCACACAATACCATAGAACTAGAAAATCCTGCATGTTATCCTTTTGGACTTTTCCCCCTTCTCCATTTCAGTTTCTGTGGACTACGTGCACACATTCAGCACATTTCACTTTCATGTATACATTTTTTCATAGACAGAAAGTGCAAATTACTCTGAAAAGCGAGACATATTTTTAACTATTTAAAATATTTACAGATTAAATTATGTTTGATGTTTCCCAGAATATTTCATACCACTTAATAAGAAACCTGAAAACTCAGAGTTCTCCGTCTCTTTATTTTCATTTTAGAAATAATCTGAAAACCAGGACTTATTCTCTGATCACTCATTCCCACCCCTGTGTCATACTGTGCCACCCTCTCTGCTTTGAAAGGATGCATGAGGCAGGATACAAATTAGGTCACTGAAATGATGCAGATTAAAAATAGCAAGCGCTGGCAGTGATTCGTTCTGCCAAGGCTGTGAACAGGAAACACACTGGCTTTGCCTCCAGAGGAAACTTATTGTCTGCCCACACCTTCAGGAGGCATAGCTTTTGTTCTTTTTATGAAAGATTAACATCTTTTTTTGCCTTCTGTGTGTCAGAAGGGAATGGTGCGTATTTTAAATACTACTTAGCTTTTAGCTTCCTGTCATCTCAGTGCTTTATTAGTTCTTTGTTCATTACACCAAGAAATGCACCCATAAGTGACAGATGTCAATGGACACACTGACATGTGCTGTTGAACACATTAGCCAGTTGTCAACCAAGTGACCATTTATGTTGATCACTGCACAGAAGTCTGTGGCTAAGGTCAAAACATGCCAGATAGGGGCATCTTGGTGTCACTTCTTGAGTTTGGAGTTTTACAAATGAAACCATTTAGGAATTAACATTTGAGCTGCTTAACTTTGCATGTTTGCATTTTTGTCCCACAAATGACGTCAGAACACTCACATGCACGAATCTTGAATGTTACTCTAATCTGTTGATACATCTGGGCAAGAAATAAAATTCTGGGAAATACATCTTCCCAAAGACAATTCCAAAAAGCGCAAGCAAATAATTGCCTAATTTGGTGATCCCTGTTCTTGCAGGTGGGATTCCATGAAGGGAGATCTGGTCCTGTGTTTGGCATGGTGCTATGAGACTGTCAGCAGCTGCTGAGCCAAGGCAGAGTCCTGCTCTCTCCTGCATACTTACACTGGCTGTGAAGGGCTAAGAGGAGAGAGGATTAGAGACTAGTAATTCTACAAAGTAACATTAAGCAGGGAGGATTTAGAGTGCGTAGGTGTGCTAAGTCAGGGTAAGAATTTTAAACTTATACTCCTTTTCATATATGCAAAGGGATGAAACTTTAGCTGGTAAAAATAAAAAATCTAAAGAAAGTCCTGCAGTATGCAAAGTATGACCCACTACTTAAAAATAAAATGTTAATTTTATTTATATCTTCTGAATGTTGGCTGTTTCCATGTGATGGTTTATCTTCTAAAATACCAAGATTGTGCTTGGCTGCTGTTCAATTATTAAGATGTAGCACAACCCCCCTTTGTTAGTAATGAAACCCCAGCAACAGCAAAGGGCACATTGGAGAGGCAAGTCTATGTGCCACAGGGCTGTGGCAGAGCAGTAGAAGATAAAGAAATTATGAGACTGAAAGAACAGCAAATGACCAGCCAATACTTTGGAAAGCACTAAGCAATATATCTAACTCCTGCAGTTAATAAATTTATGAATTAGACTTCTAAATCTGAATATCTGAAGGAATATCTACTGACATTAAAAACCGCGAGATGAAAGAAAATTTCTCAAGCTTTTCTCACAATTGCCAAAAAATTTGAATGTCAGGGACCCGTTTTCCTCTTTAGTGTGACTGCCTGGATCCTATGTAATTAAAACAAATGTCATCGCCAAAACTCTCCAGAGCTGCTTTGTTTTCTCTTTCTACCTCTTTACTGTGCCTTCCCTGCTATGTCCTATGAATTCAAATTTAATATTACCAGTTTTGTGGGCAATCAAGAAGCTGTGCAGTAGGTTCATTGCTGCATTAACATACAGCTTGTGAATAAGGGAAACACTGAAACATCCTGAATAGTTTTGGACAATTCTAATTAGAAGCAAAAGTGATTTTGGTTTGGCAGTGTTATTTCTGAATATTGTCTGCCCTGCTACTGCCCAGTATTGTTTCTGAATGCTGCCTGCCCTGCTCGTGTCCAGCACAGTGTCTACCTATGATTTAGCACTGACATACAATCTTCCATGAAATGCAACGTTGCCCTTAGGTCACATCAGAGTAGAAGAATGAAATAGAAAAAGGAAAGAAAAAACCATTCTGTCCTTTGCCAGGTTTCCCCAGTGGGCTCTAATTATAACCACAGTTTATTAGAGCACGTTTCAGACCTCACTTTAAAGGGCCTGCTGTGCATGTGTGGAGTCCTCGTGGCTTCAGCAGAGCTCCTCTCATAACAGCCTGCCCACATGTGATCAATTGCAATAGAGAGGGCTCAGTAAAGGCTGTTGCAGGTTTAGACAATAGAAGCTTTATAGATATTGAAAACTATTTGCAGTGAACAGAAGTCAGGGCATTATAGAAACACTCTCCTGCACCTATATTTCCATTGACATATAATAATTTGATCTTATGCAAAAAAAAAATGCATAAATTCCAATTATTACAGTGTACCAGGTTGGAGGTATTGTACATTGTCTCGTCCAGACTGAAGCACTCTGGTCAGGTGCCTTATCAGGACTGTCACCAAACTGGAGACTGGCCTGAGCCATTCACTTCTCTTTCTGCGTCTCAGTTTCCCATTGAGGAGGTTACTGATTCACTGTCAAAACACGTAGAAATGCACAGGGTTATCTATAACATCTGAAACCTCTCTCCACAGTTTCCTCATTTTCACTCCCAATTATTCTTGACTCCCAGGTATTTTTGAGTCATTATAATTTTACTAAACTTTCTAGCTGTGAAGTGTAGATTATTATTCGGGAAGCAGACTTTCGGTGACTTTTTAATAAGGCAAGAATATCCTTGAAAAATGTATTATAAGATCTGCTGCTAATTAAGGTACCACCTCAAAAATAACTGCGGCTTAATTAAAAGTTGGGCTCATCTTACAAGAAGTAAAAAGACAATACTATGACTTAGCAGCCATAATATTGTAGGATTGAACAATGTACCTCAGTCAGTATCGGAGAGTCATGCAGGTATTTCCATTTGTTTCCATTTTCTTCTACACTTTTCTGCCCTTTGTTAAAACTCACCTATCCTGACAGTTTTAGAGCTGATGTTCTCTCTGCCTGCCTTTGAAAAAGTACTTTTTTCCTGTTCCTTTCCTTTTGACCCCTTTTTCCTTTCTATGTAATAGGGTCAAGTCTGCACTTAGTAAGCATCGCCACATGTCTTCATGACACAAGGCAGTGCAGAAGATATGCTCAAAGCAGTGTTTACCCTCAGAGGGGCAGAAAGGGCTAGGGACAGAGCTGTCCAGCTTTTGTGTGAAGCATTTGGTAATGCAAAGCATAGATGACAAACCATTAAGATAATAATTTTTTAAGAACACTGAAACCAGATCCCACATGAAACAGCCACACATCAAGCAGAAAGGATTTCTGAGATGTAAGTCATTAGGTAAAGCTTGTATTTTAGGTCAAATTCAGCACCTTTTCTAACAGTGATGGTCAGGGATGGCTCTTCCTTTTCTCCTCCAAATCCTTGATGCTGACCCCTACTCAGGCTTAGCAGTGCTGTACTCAGATGGCAACTTCACTGAGACCAGCTTAATAGAGACTGAAGTACTGTACAGCTCATGTGACAGAGACAACAATATTTCCTAACAAAAAAGTTAAAGATTTGTCTGGTTTTGTTTTTAATACAGGAAACAGAAGTTCTCCAGAACTAGAGATGCAGAGAAACAGAAGGGTAAAGAGTGAACTCTGTGTGTGGTGAAGAAAAGAAAGCACAGAGACAGATAAACTTGAGACGTTGGATGCAGCAGCTTTAAGAGACTTAAGACTAGCAGAGAGTATGGAGACATTTGCCAGCTCTGTGTTTTGAAAGCAATCCCTTCTTGTGCCTAAGCTGCCGATAGAAACAAGTCTCTTTGCTGCCAGTTACATTGTAAGGAAGGCAGCTGGCAGGAGATCTGTGCCTCCTTGCTCTCTAAAGGGGAGCCTTTGTAGCTGAATGACACTTCTGGACAAATTGCACTCTGACGACCTCGCACAACTCCAGTACCTTGAGAAGGGGAAGTCAGGCTGGAGCCTAACATGTCTACAGATTCAATCTTTGGGGATAGGTGATGCAGAAATGAATTGAGTTTTACATCAAGCTGAAGCACAGATGAGAGGAATAAGAGCTCTTTGTAGACAGGAAAGGGATCTCCTGACTACGGAAAACCACCAGGAATTTACAAGAAAATGGTCAAATCTTATTGGTGCACAGTAGAACAATCCTTCTTAAAGGCATGTTTCTATTCCTTTTCAGAAAATGCAAATGAAATATCACCTCATGGCAAAGTTTAAATTATACCATTCACCTTTTTTTTGCTCCCATGACAGACCCTCCACTCCTGTGAGGTCTTTGGCACCAGTTCCCAGCCTGGCCCTGACATCTTCTTCCATAACTGCTAGCAGCTGTCCACAAGCAGGACATAATACTGACCATAATCACGTCTGGAACTGCCAGTTCAGACCCACAATGCCACTAAAATGCACCTCTTTCAGTGAAGGTGTAACTGCCCAACAGCTTATTTCCCACCTGGGACATCCAAACAGGAAAACATGCTGCTTCACTACCAGTGGGTTTCTTTACCTGGCTGTTACTGCAGATACAGACCAGCAGGCAGTACTACCCTCCATCTCCATAATATTCAACCTCTGTCCTGCACAGCCAAGTTGGGACAACAGTTGCTCCTGTTGTGTTTTAACCCCAGTCAGCAACTAAGTACCATTCAGCTGCTTTCTCCCTCCCTACTCTCTGCCACAGTGGGATGGGGAGGATAATAGGAAAGAAGATAAAATCCATGGATTGAGATAAGAACAGTTTAACAATTTACATGAAATGTAATGATAATAAAAATAAGTAATTATCAGAGACAACAAAAAGAGAGAGAGAGAAATAAACCCCACCCCCCCTGTATTGCACAGTGTAACAATACACCATTCATTTACCAATATCCAACCACTTTCCAAGCAGCACCTGCTGGCCAGCTTTCCCCCAGTTTATGTAGTGAGCATGATGCCCTATGGTATGGAATATCCTATTGGCTGGTTTAGATCAGCTGTCCCAGCTGTGTCCCCTCCCAAATTCTTGTGCCCCACCAGCCTTCTTGAGGTCAGGGCATGAGACACTTGAGAAAAGTTTTGACTTAGTATATGCACTACTCAGCAATGACTAAAAACTTTGTTGTGTTATCAAGATTATTCTCATGTTAAATCCAAAATACAACACTACAGCATCTACTAGGAAGGAAATGAACTCTATCACAGCCAAGAACAGTTTCATTTCAGGCAGTGATTTAGGAGTGATTGCTGAATATGTCATCTTCACTTTAAATGAAGAAGTTGGTTTTGCCTCTTACCTGTTCTGTACCCAGTGTTATTAAGATACACAGCGAAGGTACGAGGCTCATGAGTAGCCTGCCATGAGGGAGAAGAGCAGTTTTCATTGTTGGTGTAAATGTTGTGGTTGTGCACATACTTCCCAGTCAGCATGGAGGAACGAGATGGGCAGCACATCGGGGTAGTTACAAAGGCATTGATGAAAGAGGCCCCTCCATTCTCCATAATCCTCCTGGTTTTATTCATCACTTGCAAGGACCCTGCAATAAGAGGTACTGATCATCACTGTGCTGGAAGGGATAGTCTGAATATATTGGCTATTACTATGCTATGAAAAGTAAAGTATCAGTGATTAGCTTGCCTCTGAACATCAGTGTGCTTCACTCAGTAGCTTTGGTAATTTTAGGAGAAAAGATTGCATTTTTACTATACCAACAAAAATATTTTAAAAGATTCCAGAAAGACAGAATTATTTTTTTTCTCAGACTTCGAAACAAAGTTAAAATATGGACTAATCTAGAAATAGTGTCAAAGCTGTATTAAATTTATAGGTCAATAGCTCTTCAAATGCAGCTGTCGAAAAGCAGTATGCTACACAGAGTCAATATGCCAGCAAAATACATAAAATGCTGAGATTACCAATGAAAATGTTAATACTCTTTCCATTTTATCAGATGACAGAAGAAAGAGAAAAAATATAGAGAAGAAGCGAGTAAAGGAGGGAGTAAGAGATGTAGGAAGGAAGGAGAGAATTCAGTAGTAATTTTTCTAAAGGAAAGTTTCTGTGAACACAAGATCAGCATGTCTGGTTTTGAGCACTGTGATCAAAATCAGTTTTTGGGGCTAAAAATGTATGCAAAAAAATTGGCAAAATGCAGTGCCTTTCTCAGGAAATTCCATTGATAGCCTTTAAAGAACAAAGGCATCTTTTGCATCCTTCAAAGCATTTTCATGAACTGCAAGGTGAGAGAGGCAGGGCTTGCAGATTTCTTATTGCAGAAAGGCTGAGAAGCTCTGGATAGAGTCTTTCAGTATTTGCTGACAGCTGTCAAAGTTTGTTCTTTATGTTAATCAACAGGGCAGATATTGAAGGGTGGGGGTGAACAGAGGATATGACAGTATTTGCCCAGGAAACAAGTTTGCAAATTGAAGCACTTGCACAATGATGTTGGCAAAAAAGGTTTCTGGAATTTTATTTTCTTTTTTCTTTTCCTTTGTTTTTTTGCACAATTGACTGTCCTTTACATTTAGATCTGTTGATTCCTCTGATACAACAAGAATTTTTATTGATGGTTTTGTTCATGTTGCTTGAAAATCAAATTAAAACAAAAGTTCTAAAGCAATTGCAAACCTGCCTGTAAAACCATAAAACTCCCAAGGAGGCTTGACTTTATGTGTTAGCAGTAAAATTGTACAAATTATGTCACTAGTTGAAGTTAAGTATGGTCTGTTTTGGTTTTAGGCTAATGAGTCAGTGCTGAATATGAAGTCTTTTGAGTAAAAAGAAAAATTGTTAAAAGAAGGGAAGAGGCAGTAGGGTCTTCAGCATTTCACTTAAATGCCAAGGTCTCTGTCCTTAAGTATACATTTAATACTGTGCATGAAAGTCACCATCACTTTGGACTCTTGGTCTTTCATAGTCATTATTTTCTAAATGCAGAACATCTGCATTTGTGCTTTCCTGAACCCCATGTGCTTAGGGATATAGAAAAGTAGAAGAGTAACTGAGAGGTCTCTGAACACAAAAGGTCTCCATTTGCATGAGTAAGAGCATTTCACTGATTTGTTAAGTAAAAGACAAATGAGAGATCATCCTCATTCTACATGTCTCTATCTTGGATCCCAAGCTGACATTTTAGTTCTAGTTTTGTTTGGTTTTGTTTTCACCAGAGGTCTTCCATTTCTGAAATGTCACAGTTTATTCCTGAGAAGTCAGCTGTAAAGTGCTTTAATAGTAAGTGGGCTATTCAGGTACCCTAATGCACAGTAACTGCAGCAAAGCTGATCCGCACTTTCCTGCCTCCATGTATTATAAATGAGTAGCTGTTCGAGGGCTTCCTCATCCCTCCAGCTGGTCAGCCCTCTGCTCTTGCAAACCTGCTGTTTATGACTAAGTTTCCCCTCCAGGTATGCACTTACTGACACTGATAATAGATTAAGCCTCTCTGGAAATTCTGGAACAGGCACTTCAAAGCAGGTGAGACTTCCTCATTAGGAAAACAAAACACAAGGAGGAGATAAAACTTGCTGATATAAGTTATAATCCTTTGCTGTCTGTGGCTCTCCTCACAGCTTGTGTTTTTTACCATCTGGCCCCCAGTCTCCAGGGCACAAGCACTCAGGCACTGTCTGTCAGCAGGACACTCACATTCTACATGACTGGTTTGGGAGCACCTGAGGGGAGCCAGAATAACTGGGAATAACTTCCCACACAGAAGTTAGTGAGTTTTGTCAGACAAGAAATTCAGTGCCACTTCTCAGTCTATCCTCACACCTCAAGAAATAAGTTTGGCAACCAAGGTATCAAGTCTTTAAAGTTGCCATGGATTTTCATCTCTACAAAGGGACATTTAGGAGCCCCCCTGTCTTTATACAGGTTGTATGCAAGGCCCCAGGAAGGTAATGGACTTTTTCAGACCTCAGCACATATTCCCATTTTTTCAGCTTATGTTTTTAGTGCCTTAGTTCTAGGGAAAATGGAAAGCACACCAGGCAAATTATGCCTGATGTGATGTATCTAGATGATGCTGTGATCTCTAGCCAGTGCTCTATTCAGTAGCTGGTTTATATAGAATTCACTGGGTGGTGCATTAGGCTGTAAAAAAGGGTCAAAAACACTGCAACTACCAACATACTCATTAGTTTTTACTCCTTTCTGACATTTTGCAAGATATTTTTTACATTGAGGACTGTAAGAGTGATTGGGGTGTCATATTTTGTGGTACTGACGAGTGAAAATAATAGAGGATTGAGAAGAGGGGAAGAGACCAAAAAGCAAGCAAAATGTTGGACTGAAGAGGATATGGACCTGACCCCAGTGGGAGCTGGGGACAGTGCCCTGAAGAGCCACAGCACATTGTCTGCAGGAGGGGACAAGTTCTGGGAGCTGGTGCGTTGCCTTGAGCAAGGTGCTACTTTGTTGGGCAGTGAGTCCTCTACCCTCAGGATCTTGGCAGGGGAAAGACAGTGCACAGTGGCACAATTTAAGAAGTTAATAACTTTTGAGCCCAAGTATCTTCTTTAAGAGCTGAGGGCCAGGCTGCTTCACAAAACTTAAACTGCAATCCACCAGATGATCTAGAATATCCTAGCTCCTCACATAGGTAGAAAGTGGCTGGAGTTGTGGGGCAATTTGTTATTTTTATCTAATAACGCGAGTGAGACAGCAACTTTGCTGAATTTCTTTGCGCTCAAAATGCAAAACTCAGGGGAGTGGTGCAGATCAGTAGGAAGGTGTGCAATCTCCTATGGCTTGAGCACTAACTAAATGCCAACCCTCTGCCTCCTGAAAATTTTACTTTGGTTGACTCCTCTACATATTAGTTGCACTCAGTCAGATGAATATTTTGGTTCGATGCTTATACAAGCTATGAGACAAATCCTTCCTGATGGAAGTCTATTATGCACCTTATATGCTTTTATGTTAAAGCATTAATTTCAAATAGCTTTTAGAAATATTCATGCTGGGAATACAATATCAAATAATCCATATTGAGCTGCTTTCAGTCCTGTGATTTTTGGATACCAATGCCTAAGTTTCATTCTGTTTGTGGCAGAAAGTGTTACTTCCCATTGACCTTTGAGAAATTTAAGACTTTTCTCAGGAATCAATGCAGAGCAAGAGGAAAATTCACACATGGAAAACAGTTTGGCTTTATTTTTCAAATAAGCAGAATGATTTATTAGCAGAAGTGCGAATAATGCAGTACGGTAAATCTTGGGGCTGAATCCTGTTTCCTGTGAAATGATCTATGAAAGGGAGAAACCTGTGTGTTCATTCAAGGCAGTGGGAATGCATACACACCCAGGCTATTGCTCAGCTGCCTGCTAATAGGAGCCAGAGTGCCCTGTGAACATTCAGAGCAGCTTTCAAAGGGAAAAGCTCCACAGTATGAACAAAGTGACTCGCCACATCCTTCCTCCTTTTTCACCACTCGCAAACCTCCTCGCAAGGCTGAAGACAGCAAGTTGGTGACACTGTGCTCAGAGATGTGTATCTGCTGACCTACCTTCCCCAGTGCCCTGGAGAGAGTAGGCTCTTTCAGACCACAAAAAGGAAGACTTGACTTGACCCTTTTAACAAAATTTTTCAGAACGACTCTATCAAAAAGAAATGCACTCCCATTGTAAGAGCTGCATTTTAGACCAAAAATAGAGCTGGGAACAGCTATTCATTATGCAGAATGGCTAAACAGAGCAGAGATTTGAAAGAGTAAAAAATAAAAAAAGGTAAGAATCACTCAGATCTAAAAGCGTATGTTTAGAGCTCTGCTGCATAAAAACACCAACCCTCAGTCATGAAATATAGTTTATTAATTATCTTCTCAGAACCCTGCAGGACTATAAAAGTATTATTGCATCATGGCAAATACAAAAATGCTAGCAACCAAAGAACTGCTTTTAGATAAAGACCATATTTTGTCTACAATCTTCTGTCTGAAAGTATGTAATTTTAGAGAAAATGAAGTTTTCTGGAATGAAGCATTTTCATTTTTCCATGTCATATGGCATTTTGTCTAAAAATTCACTATACTTCTATTAAAATATGTCTCTCATTAAAAAGAAAAATAAAACTAAGATGGCAAGATTTCTTTTCAACTTAATTTGCCATTTTTTCACCTTTTTGATCTCACAACCCAAAATATTTGCTTGGGGGTAACCTAAAATGATCCTCTTTCTCTCCTTGATTTTTCATTATGGGCAGTGAACCAAAAAATCAGTTATATGCATAACTAACATTAATATCTTTCTAACTTACTTAATGGAAAACATTCAAAAACCTCCTGGAACATCATCTAAGTGTTTTAACTTTTTCCACCCTAAGAAAAATATGTGAAAATCACTTCTGACTAGTATGTGGTCAGATATTTAGTATACTTGTGAAAGAAAAACTACCATGCTTTTATACATATGGCATAGTTTTTAAAGCAGTTGGATTTTAAACACTTCAGTAATTCATACAAATATTAAGATTACTAAATCCTGTAACTAGATGAGTTTGTCTGTGTGGATAAGCATATCAGGTGACATACATCCCTGTGACAAATATGTGGAGATAGAGACACCTATACAGTACTGAGGGAAATGCTGGCCTCAAAAGGCTCAAATTTTAAATGCTACAAAAAGTTGTAGAGTGAGAAAAGGCTTTTGATGCAAAGTTTTTACACTTATGTCCTTGCATGCATTATTAAATAATATTGTTGTGCTGAGTAAAGCCTCCCATGTTGGATTTTGATAAGCATATATTTCCTAAAATCTATAATTAAATGTGATGAATTCTATTAAATAATATTTGTTAACTCATTTTCCAAACTTGTCCCACATTCTGACACTATTCCAGGACCAACAACTTCTCTGAATTAAAAGTTCTTTCTGCTTGGCATAAACTACTGAAAGACACATGACAAAATGTAGTAGCAAAAGACAATTGTTTCTCACCTAGCTCCACATCTTGATCATCTGTGAGTACAAGGATGATATTTGGTCTGATATTTTTTCTCTCCTGCTGCACACGTCCTCTGAACCTTGGGGACTTGATGGTGGAACAGTGACTTGTTAGCATTTCAGTACTGAGCACTGCCAACATGAGTGCAAACCAAGAAGGCTTCATAGTAGTTACAGTATTTCAATGAAAAGGCTGATCCAGAAGTTCCTGAACTCTAGTTTTCAAGACCTGTAGGGAGGAAAAGAGATTCTGTTCAAGCAATAAATAAATTTCCAATCATAAACTGAAAGGATGACATTTAGGGAAGTCAAGCCTGACGCATACCATTTAACATGATTATAAGCCATATTGTTGAATGAGAGCTTTATTCTGTCATTTTCTAAGAATAAACTCAGTCATTCTGCAATTATGCTCTCTCAAATAATTTTTGCTTGAAGTCATGCCTGCATTCTGTATAGACATGACTTCTGGAAAAATTCCTCACAGTACTCCTTCTCCTACACCCCATGCTTCTTTTTATGTATTTTGTTTCCTTGCATTCAGTACCTGGGTGCAGTAAAATATGGCTGGGATGCAGACGTGTTCAGAACATCTGTAGGAGGAGCCCTGTGAGAAGGAGAAAGCAGAAGGCTTGTCAGTCAGAGACCTCAGTACTGTGGCTGTGCTTCAAAGTCTCCAGGACTGTTTGTTACAGCTTCTTTCTCTGCCCTGAAAGAAAAGAGTAGAAAAAAATTGCTTTCTCCATAATTCCCCTACTTAATTCAATACCATACCTATGCAGGGGTTGGATGGCACCTTGACTGCTAGAGATAAGGGACATATATCTCCCACATCAGACACAATATTTGTAGTCAGATTTATAGTGAGATTCTGAGAACAACCACAAATTCCAGCATATGACACCTGGCAAGCACTAACATTGTTTTAGGTTAACCCACCTGCATGAGAGACTAAACCCTTAAAAAGCAGAGGAGAGCATGGCAGTTATTTGCAATCTGCATGGGATCGCTGTGTGAGAAGTCATCTTCCCACTGACAAGAAAGCTCATATTAAATGACAGTCCATATGATCTTACCCAGCATTGTGAAAGAGCACAACCATCCCTCAATCAATCAACAACAGAGCTGAGTGCCTCATCCATAATGTACAGTACCTCTGCCACAGCCTCGTCCTTGATACTCCGCTTCCAGACTTGTCTCAGTGCATTATCAGAACCCTCTCTCTGTGCCTGTCAGTCAAACAGCCTTGCTTTTGTAAGACCTGCTGCAAGCACAGAGGCTTGGCTTTGCTGCAGCACACTTAAACCTGTGACTGAAAATGACTGATTGGTCTGGAGAGGAAGGGGTAGCCACTTACACTTTGACATTTTTGGCATTGCTGACTGAAGCGCTGCAAAACCCGTCTGTAACACAAGGGAAGGGAGGGAATATCTGGGGGCAAAAAGGAAGGGGGTGGGAAAGGAACCACGGAGTCATGCCTGTTCCCTCCAGGGTATTGACCTGCCACATACATTTCTTCTGGTTTTATTCTGGGACTGTAGATAAAAGCACGGCAATATTGGTCAATTAAAAAAAAAAAACAAAACAAAAACCCTCACAAAACCACCCAAGCCCAAGAACAATCAAGAAGTTTGCCCAAGGGGAAGACTGCATGGGTACTGGGGTGCGCCTTATGTAATTAGACTGGAGCATAAATCACGAGATCTGTGCACCCACACCTGAGACTTCAGACATGCAACATGAGCCACAAATAGATTAATAAACAGAAATAATGAGAGCAACATAGAAGACAAAAGGGCCCCCTGATCACTCACCTAAAAATGCATTAATAGGGAGATGCTCTGAATTTCGGGGGAAGAAGCCACAGCAGAGGGAGGGGATGGGTCTTGGTGCTGGACTGCTAGAAAAAGGATCGTGTTCTTGTTTCCACATACACCTTTTATTTTAAGCTTCGCAAGCTAAACAGTTTCATGCTCCTCACTCTGGCAGGCTGTAATTACACTAGAAGAGTGTGAACATCTTTAAAAGGAAAATCCAAGCATCTGTGGCAGAGAAATCTTGACTTTCATTGTCTCTGCACCAGCCAACACTCCAGCCTTCTGCTAACATTACAGCACTGCAAAGTCAATACAGGGGATCACCATCAAACAACAAATGCTATTTCAGTGATTACACAACATTCAGATAAGCAACTGGAAGTCTGTAATTAGTCTGGATGGACTTTTAAAAATAGCTAAATTTCCATGTATATGTTCTTAAGTCACATAAAAGCTGACAGGAGCCCCAAAGACCAGGGTTACTAGAGAAGTCAGCTTCTCCTGCCAGACATCAGATACATGCTCTTGGTGCAAAAGCAGAAATACAGCATCTCTAGATGTCTGATCTTTAAATAGCGAAACTTTGACTTGCATCACAAAGCACGAAAGGCTATATGAAGTGAGACTCAATGTTCAGTTTCTTACCTCAGTTGTACAGCAAACTTTTTCAGACAATGTTGACATGGAAAGTGAAGTCATCCTGACTGCACTGAGCAAACACTGGCACCAAGACGTTTGAATAACCCCCATCATACGACACTGCAAGTTCCTGTCAATTACACCTCAGTACTAAAAAATTTACACTAATCTAAATGGACATTAACAAATTTTCTCCATTTCAACCTTTCTGGTCTATTTTAGTTAGTTTATGAAAAACATCTTTCCTCTAGCATGTTTGAGGTACCTTAGGCATATATTTGCTAGAAATAAGAGTATGAAAGTTTCTCTTCCCACTCTAACTTTTTTCTCCTAGATGGATAAAGGAGAATGTCAGGACATATGTATATATATAAAATTAATTATACAAGTTTCATCGAATGGTTCTTATACAAGAGCAGAGTAATGCCATATCTTGCTGCTCATATTTCAGTTTTGCATATGGCAAATCTTTATTAAAAGGCAATCTTTGACAACTTTTCCTTTTACAGCCTGTTTCCCACTCCTAGAAGGAAATGAAGTAAAGAAAACTGTCAAAAAATACAGGGTTGATAGGGAAGACAAGGCTAGAATGTTTGTGTTGGATACTGGCTGGGAGCATATAAGTGTCCCTGCAGATACTGCAGTTTGTCTTGAGAAACAGACAATAATAGGAGAAATTCTAAGAAAGACATTTTCGAAGTTACATGGGGAAGCAAACTGTAATTTTTTTTGTGTTAAGAAATCAAGATGGTACTACAAAATGCTTTTTTCTAGCCAAATAAATAAGTGATGATCTAACTTCTATCTGGGAATTTTAGAGTATATTTTTCTTACAGCAGATACCTATGATAACCAAATTGTAGTTAGTAGATAAATGAAACCAGACAAATTCAAAGAAACTATTTTTTCCCCCACAGGAGTGGAAATGCATAGTTTGCAGTCACCTTCCAAGGAATAAAATCTGAAAACTTGGATCTTTGGTTGTTTCTATGAAGCTAGTATTACAACATGCAGTTCAGGGATTTATTGGCATGGAGAATTAATTACCCATGAAACTTGAATTACGCTGTCAGAGCACTGCAAAGAAAGGCTACAGTGCCACTTTGTGTGGTGTGGCATAAAAAACTACAAGGACTTTATTTCTAGGTCTCTTCAGAGAATATCTTACAGTGACATAGAAGTAAAGCAAAAGGCAGAACAGTATCTTTTGAAAGTCTGTAGATTTGTTACTCATTCTGATCCAGAACAGTTCAAGATTTTTCATGGCATTGACTGAAACTGCTTAGCTTGGAACAAAACAAAAGGCAGCCAGTTTTCAAAAAAGAGCATTTGCCACCGTGTTCTCATGTCCACATTGTTACGCGATTCACTTAAAATGCCATTTTGTGTTTGGCCGATAAAAATCTGTCCAGAGTCATGTACTTTGTTTATGAAAAGGGCACTGAGGATGCACATGAATATGCCATTAGAAGTTTTAAAGATATATGAACTTATTCATACTTAATATTCTACAAATGTGGCTTCCGCATTTCGTTGCAGAGGGAATCTGGCTTACATGAACATATTTCCTATTTGTAAATCTGACATCAAATGTGGGGATAATGAGTAATGATACTGGACAGGTGTCCATCTCCAGCACCATGTGCTATGTAATGCCTCACATCAGTAATTCATGACCAAGGGGTAACAAAGGGTAGACAACTTTGTCTTCTCTGCATTAGTGTTTTCTTTTCATCATGAACATTGAGGCATTATATTATGCAAAGTCATAGGTTAAGGCCCACTGCCCTAGTGGCCTTTCCTTTGAAAAAAAAATGGATCAGACATCATAAAGGAAACAGTGTCAATAATAGCAATAATACTGGTAATAATGTGGACTGTAATTGGGGAACGTAAGAATCATAAGAATCATTTGGGTTGGAAGGGAACTCTGGAGAGCATCTAGTCCATGCATCCTGCCATGGCAGAACAGCCCTCGGGTGCATCAGTCACTACCCTCAGTTTTGTACCATCAGCAAACATGAGAATGGGAATTCTGGCTTCTGTTCCCCAGTTATTAATAATAAATATGTCCAGTGAATAAAGAACGTAAGAATCACAGAGTTCTTAAATCAATAAATTTCTAATGCAGCACTTATTTTTTGAAACTTAGGACATTTTTAAAATTCTCTGACAAGTGCAAGGAACTTGCACAAAAATACACTAAATGCATGGAAAAGAAGCAGAAGGCCTTGACATTGCAAGTCTTCGGTTGCATAGTTTTCTTTATGCAGAAGATAATCTTGGATAACTTTCTTTTATAGGTTTCTCTGATAGATAAATAAATGTATAAAACCTCTCAAATGAACAAATTCTCAGATATCAATCACCACAAGAAAATGAGCTTTCTTTCTTCACCTCAAGCAGAAGAGCATCTTCCTATGTATCTTGTCTCTGACCTGCCGACTTGACAGTTTTGGCTTTAATGAGCTTTTTTTACAGGAATATGATGCCAGTGTTCTCTGTTTCCTTATAATCAGACTTTCAGTAAGAAAAAGAGAAAGGCAAAGGACAACTAAAAACCTCTCTTAAATCAGTGATGGGACTGCTATGGTCAGTGTTTAGTAATTTCCAGTATGACCTTAGAGTTCGGTCACGTTGCTGGGCACCTGCTCAGCATAATTTCAAATATCTGCCAGACTTCCTATGTGCCAGAAATCAGTGTCAGTGGCATCATGTAAACTGGAGATAAGTTCATCCATCCTTGGCCCTGCAAATGTCAGATTCAGGGTTTACACCTACCATTATAAGTTGTATGCTCTGAATTGAGATGTGTCCACCTGACATTGCTGCTGGATTTGAGAACATTTCGCATACATGGAAAACTCCAGGGTGAGAGAAGGTGAAAGGGGTTTGCTAAGCCACGCAAATACAGCTTCTGTGAATCTTTGATGTTTGTGTCAAAGGGTGGATGGACCTCTCGAAGTCTCACGTGGTCTATGCTGTGAATTGTAACAAGAGGTGTGGTTTGAGACTTAACAAAATTAGCAACTTCATAAGATTAGTAATTGCATGAAGATTGTGCAGACAGATTGAAACTACATAATAAAAGATCAGGGAGGCAAGATGTTCATCTGCACCCAGCAACCTAGTAGTTCAGAGGTCTTAAATCCCTCCCTTAAATCATATTGCCTTGACAACTAGAGGGTGTAACATCCCGCAACAACAATAACAACCCTCACTTTCGCTAATACAGTGAAGCACTTCAGTGGTAAAAAGCTGTTGACAGATGACTGTTTTAAGTTTAGCAATGTTAAAGCTCTTCTCACATCTTACTCTTGTATCTCGTATTTAAAGGCAAACATTGCAATCTCAGACTACCAGGCACAACCGCGTAAATCTGCAGGTCAGTTTCCTGTGGGAATATTGAGCCTGAAGCCATGGGAAACACATTTACAGTACAGCAGAAGTCAGGAAAAAGCAAGATTTACCATTTCTTCTTAAAGGTTAATCCCCTAATCTAGGTTGTAAAGTACAGGATTTACACTGAACACAAAGAATGCAGTTCCTATCTGTGTCTAATCTAATCATTATCTATTGGATTTCCAACACACTTAACTAATCAATCAGATATCTCCTCCCCTTTCAAATGTAATATGTGTATTCTAATGATGGATCCTCAGTGCCTCAGGCTAGATTAATTTAAAGTAACCATAATTTAAAGTAATTGCAGGTAGGGAGAATCATAACCTTATATTACGTTTTTACATTGTAATTTTGCAAACAGTTACCAACAGGAAAGGAAAAAGCTTGCAGTGACTTGAAAACATAGTGCAGGCTTGCTAACCCACTTTTATAACTTTGTACAGGTTAAGGGATATTCTTAGTAGGCAGAAATTTCCAACACTTCATCTGTTAAGGTGAAACAATAACACTTTAAAAATATACAAGTGTAGGAGAAATTATCTGCCTCTGAAAAAAGAAAAACATGTATTTCATTTTAATACTGCTAATACAGCTGAAAAAAGCATTACAGAAAATTAAAGTAAATGTTTTTATATTAACTTCAAATCTGTGGAAGTTTCAAAACAAAATTCCGACATATTTTTCAGTAAGAAGAATGCCCATTGTTATGTTACAAACTTCTAATAATATACAGTTATCTAAATTTATTTCTCACCATCTGATTTACTTTGTTTTAGAATTTCATATTTCAACACAGCCAAGAAGTGCACTTGTCATACAAAAGAGCCTGGTATAATTGAGCCAGATGATGTGCCCCACAAGTAAAATCAGCCATTCATGAAAGCTGGTCACCAGAGGCCATTTCAAACAATGCACATTTCAAAGTAATCTAAAGTAATCCCTTTTTTCTACTGATTTGGTTTCCAGGCAGTCTTAAGCACATGTGTGCAGCAAACAGGAGGCTTATTAAAACCTCATGTTATATTGGAGGCTATAATGCCATTGCCTTGTGATTGAATTCCATGTCTGTTAGTCTTCAAAGAGAGGGAAAAAAATAAATTAAATTTATATGCTTATTACACATGAGTGTCATGATACGTGCAGTTTATTAGCACTTGCTAAATAATTAAGACTGAGAGAGATAATTAGATGTGCACTAGGCTCCAAGCAGGCTTCTGATATCAGGCTTTTTTTATCATTAAAGGAAGTGGCTTTCCAGCTAGAAGGGAATATAATTACTAAAAGACTCCAATTATTTTTTTTAAATATAAAGTCTAAATTCTGTGTATGAGGGAGTCTCAGTTAATTTTAAAGTTCCATTTTAAACCCACATATTTTTGCTATAAATAGCACAATGCCCCACTTGCTCACTTTAGCAGTACAGGGCATTATGAAAATACACTACACAATAACACACTGACAATTCAGTGGTTCAGTAAGTAATCTTGCATTGGGAGGTTGGGAGAGGTGAACAACAGAAACACAGTATGCACATTTCTTTAAATTCCTGTTTAAGTCCACTGGCTTTATGAACTGTACAGGACCGTAGCTTTCTGCATCTCCTCTGGAGAGAAAACTCTTAATTCAAGAAGTTTCCTCTCTAGATATGTTTTCCTTCTCCTCAAATGTCTGTTGTCACAGGGAGAGGTTAAGGTAGGTGGTGCAGTCATGGGGGTGGGTGGTCCTGAGTGGAAGCTGAGCCATCCCCTGACTCTGGCTGCTCTCCTTGCTGACTGCCCAGGGGAAGCAGCAGCAGTTCATGGGGACCAGAGGAGCTTATGTAAGGACTGAAGGGGGAGGAATTGCCTGTATGAATCTACACAAGTGTATGTATGTAAACAGGGAACACCACATCTACTTATAGGAGAGGAACTCAAATATATTTTTAGTTGCATTGTCAGATGATGGACTACTCAGAAACATCATAGGACTTTAGATAGGTGCCATCCCCTGGATAGCCATGGGAGTCAGGCAGTTTTAAGTGCTTTTGGAAAACTTCCTCTATTATACTATAGAGCAGAGAGTAAATTTCTTTTTAGCACCAGCACTCTGTGTGCTTACATACTGTGAATATGCTTTTGTGCACCTAGGTTCACTACAGATTGCATATGGTGTCTGTTGACTTTTTCTTTCACTTTCAGGTCTGGACTTTTAGCCTAATAATTTTTTTTTAATGTATAATCCCATTATATTCTAATGAGTTTTACTTTCCATAAGTTCAAAATGAATTTAATAGGACTGCTAAGATATGCACCAATGTTTCCAGACCTGAGTTCTGTTTTTAAAGCAAGGTCTTTCCTATTATGTTTCTTCTTTTGTTTTCAAGGAGTTTTTCCAGTCCTGGCACAGTATAAATTCTTCCTTCCTTCCATATGCATGTAAAAGCTCCTTGACAGGCCAAGAAATGTGTTGTTTATTTGAAACTCCTCCCTGACAAACCTGTACTATAGAGAAACCAGCCTACTATTAGTAGTAAACAGACAGACCAAACAAAACAATCTATTACAAAAAACCCAAATGTGCTTTGTATCTTTTTCCATAAAGACTAGTCAGCAAGGAAGATGCCTTGTCTTGAGGCACTGCTGAGAGCAGTACCACTCTGCCATCAACCTTACTTTTAATCTCCTTTGTAACCAGGAGGCCTTTGCTGTTCCCCAAGCTGTGTTTTTCTGGTGATACACAAGGTAGAATCCCAGCTACCAAGAGCATGGGGGGCTAATGTCTGCTATCACAGTAATCCTGCCAGTCCTCTCACCTCCCCTCACCTCATTGTCCCACAGTCCCCACACAAGAACAAACCTGAGTGTGCTCAGGGAGATTTGCAGAGTGACCTGTGACTGACCCACCATGGGAAAACACAGAAACTCATCTGCACGTTGTCCTGTCCTATCAGGTGGAAATGGTTTGTTAAAGGAATGGCAGTAAATATGAGCCAAGGAGTACAACTGATGGATTTTACTGCCAATTCAGGTGTCTAAGACTTACTTAACCTCTGATACATGTTCTGCTCTGCAAATGAAATAAGTCTCTTGTATTCAACAGGACTGTTCAGCTCCTTAAAACAACTTCCTGCAGGATCTTCATTCCTAGTGCAACAATATTTTAGGATCTTTGGTATCTTTATTTCAGAGAACATCTAAGCGTCAATGGTACATGAAGAAAGGCCAAAGTGTACAAAGCATCAGAATACTGGCTTTCATCTGAAAACTTGTATCCAAAAAAAGCTTGAAATAAGAGTCACATTTGTCTGTTCAAGGACAGAATATACCATATACAGCTTATTTGTCTCAGGAATACCAATTATTCCAGCCTGAATTCTGAAAATCCATTCTCAAAGGGCTATTTGAAAATAATCTTCAGTCTGAGATCTAAAAGACTCAAGAATGACTTGCTGAAATTATTCGGTGAACAACTTTATCTCAGAAAACATTTTGAAGGGATAGCCCATAAAATGCACCTTCTTTTTCCTAGTGAAAATGCCTGGGGAAACACTTTCTTCATCTTTCAAGTACACATACAGGTATTTCAATTTCACAGTGCTAGCTTCTGTAGGTGAGAGAACAGTTTTAAAGCATGGAAGATGAAGATGAATATATCAAGGCAAACATTTTTTTGTTTCCAATGCACTTTTTTGTTAAGCAAAGTCTATATTTAGCAATGAAGAGACATGATTTTATGCTATCTTTATTTTTTATAAATATAGACAACTGTATGTCTTTGCATATCATTAATTGTAAGCCTGCTCATGAGCCAAGGTTCTACTGGGGTGCTCAGCACATACTGAATTATTTTTTCTAGGAGTGGTGGAGCAGGCAGTCAATTTTATGTCACAACCCTGGACTATGCATTATGCACGGAGAAGGGAAGAGGGAAACCTTAATTGGTAATCATTAGGCAGAAGCTTCTGAATAATGCAGCATGGATCAGGAATGCCAAGGACTAGGATGTATAGGAAGTTGCTCCCAGAAAATTGAGAGGAGTTAGACAGGCAAAGAACAGGACCATAGTGTTTTTCCTCATTTTGTGTAGGAAGGAATTTGAGAGGCATCTCATTTTACAGTGATTATTGTGGGGAAACCATCAATGTTTGCTTTACTGGATGGTTGGGGAATTTTTCCCTAAATGTAGATAAAGTGTTTTTATATGAAAGGTGTCTCATAAACTGCATCAATGACTCAATTCAGGAATGCTTAGACCAATAGAGAATCCACTCCTCTGTCCTTAGCAAGCTCAGCTGTGAGGTCAGACCAGGCTGCTCAGGGCTTTACCAAGCCAGGTTTGAAAACCCCAAGGGTAGACACTGCCCAAATACTCTGGGGCCCTATTCCACTGCTTAACTGTTCTGAGGGTGAAATTTGTTTTTCTTTATACCTAGTCTGAACATCTTATATTTCAAGTTATGTCTATTGCCTTCTTGCCTTGTCCTCTTGCCACTCATGACTGCCAACAACGAGGCTCCATCTTATCAGTGACCTCTCTCTAGCTGGACCCCCCAAAGCTTCTCTTTACTCCAGGCTGAACAGCCCTTCTCCTCTAACTTCTTCACATGGGACAAGGAATCCAGCCCCCAAGCATCTTGATGGCCATCTGCCAAACACACGCCAGTTTATTGATCTTTCCCATATTGGCAACCTAGAGCTGGACATGCTATTTAAGACAAACCCAGAATTTAGTATACAGTAGCATCGAGGAGCAACATCTGTGTCTGTCATTGCCCACAGGTCTGAGACCCTTTCTGTTGGCTTTCTGTTCCACCTATTTCATCACTGAGCACAGTTTATAAGAAATTACTGATCTTCGTCCCTCAGCTTAAAATTCTTAAATGCCAAAGGCTAAATTTTGTTTCTCAGTCAAAGGAACTAGCCAAAAATTCAGGTTTTATCCTTATCCTTTGAAATGTCTTCCAAATATTTCAGTGGTCATTTCTTCACAGAAATAAAAGCTGATTAAAAAATAGGGTTTTTTTTCCTCTTCTTAATGAAAAGGTTAAAGCAGTTGGGACTTGGAAAGAAGTACAACTTTATGTAGGAGAAAAGAGAGTTTTGAAGTACCCAGGCCCCATGTAAATGCAAAGAGCACAGTTGGAATGAAACAAATGATCTCACTGGTTTCTGATGAGCTGGGTGGTGTAAATGTTTCACACTAACCACACTGCACGCTCATAATACAGGAGCTAATTCATCTGCCATGAATACATTCCTGTATATGTTGTCCTTTAAAATAAACAAGCAAAAATGAGTCATTTATTGAGTTAAACGAATAGTTTTCCAGAGGGATCCCTTGTGTCCCATATGACTGATTTTCAAGTCTAAATGAAAGCAGCTTAAATGCAACATTGTCTGTCTCACTATGTGAAACAGTTACTGCTTTAAAATATGGAATTTCAATTTTTAACACTGTCAACAAGTTCCAATTGTTCCTTAAAATATCATTTGGACTGCTTATTCATTTCTTGAAAGACTGAAACACTCTAAAACTGACTGAAACACAGGGCTGCAGATGGTGAATCATGACAATTTTCCAAAGTCTCTATTGCATTGCATTTGCAAAATATGTTTATTTCTAGACTTAATTTAAGGAATTTAGATGGAAAACTTATAACTACAATAAAGCAGTTTTATAGGAAAGTCTCCTAGAAAACAAGTCAAATCATAACCAGCAGCTCTGCATGCAATAAATTTTACAAATCCTTTTATATTTCAATATCTTAAAAATTTATTAAAAAATTATTATTATTGAGACATCATTATGATCTGTTAACCACACAATGATTAATGTCTTTCTCAGAGTTTTGCTACCCTAGAAATGAAGTTATTAACTTGCATTTGTTCTCATAGAATCTTCCCAAAAGTACAGGTTACTCATGGAGGCAATCTCTGACCATAAGTTCTTGCTAGTAGATAGTCTGAGACTGAGGGTCACAGGTTTCTTAGATTAACACAGACTCCAAACAACTTTCCTCCAAAATTAAACGTGCTTTCCACGGCTTACAGTGAAGAGCAAACAAAACCTCTTGAACAGAAATTTCAGAAAGGAAAGGAGGCCATGACATAATACCCACTGTTTTCTGCACAAACATTTTCCTTTGTGGCAGAAGAATTCAGAACTGAACATCAACACTGAAAAATTTCCAGACTGAAAATACTCTGTAATTCATGTTTAGTGTCCTGATGCATATCTGAAGACAGCAACTTGCACATAAAGTAGACCATTAACATTGTTTGGGAAACTGTGGTGGTAGTGGTGGTATGCAGAGAGGCGCTGCAAAAAAATTTAGCATCACAAAAAGGAGGATGCTCGGATCATAAAGCATCTTCATACGATTGTTCATTTATTCAATTTTATAATGTGTTTTTACAAAGTTCATGGCTCTCCTTAGCACCTCATTTAAAATCAAGGTGGTTTTGAACAGTTGACACACCCTAAATCCCCTCCCAACTTTGAGGATGTGGGTGACAGCACCCACAGAGCACAGAGCATAACCCACACTCCATCCCCTGCTTGTGTTACCCCACCTTCTTGTTTTTCCATTTTATTGAAAGCTCCCAGAAACTTATTTTTTTCCCCAGCCTGGTATAATATGGTCAGATTATGGACATGTTTAAATTTGGTCCAAAATATACCAAACATTTCAGGGTATGAAGGAGAAAGAATCTGAAATGAAAAATGCATTATGCTAAAGTATCATATGGCACCAGCTTATGTTTCCATTATCTCCTACATTCAAAAAGCTCTCTTGACCTCTGTCAGAGACATTTATGTTAACATTGCAATGATTTGTTAAACTCTTGCACATTTCCTTGCTTGATTTTCTTTACCAAAACTAGGCCCTTATTACAATATTGAGTTACATATTCCGTTTTTCACAGGGTAGAGCTGGGAAAGAGATATGACAAAATGTCTGAGGGTTGGCATCTGTTTCCTACACCTGCTAATGTAATTTTTATATATCTGCAAATGAAATCCTCCTGTGTTTCCAGTAACACCTATGAGCAAATTTTCAGGACACCCTGCGGGCCATGGCCAGGAGCAGCCAGGCAGGATCTGGCAGCCTGTCCCATCCTAACCCATAGCCAGCAGCAGGGCCTGAGGACAGCACAGCGGCAACCCCAGCTCCCTAGGGATGAGGACAGGCACAGGCCATGCTGGAAAATGCCTGGGGGGAACCTAGGGGGCTGAAACGGGGTCCTGGGCCATAGGCAGGGAGGTGAAGGTTTGCAGGGTGGGCAGGGGCAGGCAGAGCCAGCGGTGGCTGCGACACACACAGGCAGCAACAGCATCAGCTGGAAGTGGCTGAACAAGGACCTATCCAGCTGAATGAGAATTGAAACCATTGTCTGTAACTGAAGGAAAATTGCCCTAAAAGTTGTAGTGGGCGACTGACTACATTTCACCAGGAAATTGGAAATTTCACCAGGAAATATGGAAAACCATAGAATTAGCTAGTGTGCAACAGTATAAAGTACAACAACCAAGAACTGTGATACAGTGGAATGTCGCAAATCACCTTTACTAGCACGGTAAAGAGGAGCCTATTTATTATAAAGTACCCTATCTTACCCTAACATTCAGTTCAGAAACTATGCAAAATATATATCCATTGTTAACAGTCAAATGATAGAGGTCTTAGCTTGCAGGTGAGGACACAGTGGGAAGGCAATTTTAGGAGGCAAATAGCCGTAACCAAATAGCAAAGAGCTATTGCTAATAAATTTTCTTTTTAGCGTGAAATTGCTTAAAACCAAGACAGCTGATTGACTAGTGTGAATCAGATGGATCTCCTAGACTGCATGATGAATGTCACAAGTTAGCATCTAATACCTGCCTAAGGCTTGAAAAACTACTCCTCATGCCATCTGTTATGGAAATATCCTGTTGAATAGAGGACTTTTGGACAAATTTTTAATCTGTCATCCTCTGTTTGTAAATGATATACGGAATATAACACTTCTAGTAATTTTTTGTTTTCTTACTAACATCTTTCATATAAGTTCCTTGATTCACCATGCAAAGAATTAGTTAATTGATTATCACTGGTATCAATGCAATAGCAGTGAAACTAAAACAAGGAAGGATCAGCTTGACTACTCTGACTCCAGACTAAGCTTTTTGCTTACTCCCAAGTGTGAGACTCAGACAGAAAACCTTTACTATTCAATCTGAAAATAAATTTCTATACAATGTTATGCTATGGAAAGAAATTAACAAAAAACCTCTGGAAGACTTTTGTTTCCATTGCAGTGTGAAATGAAAAAAAAAAAAAAATCTGAATCCTTGAAGGCTAAACTGTCATCCTCTGGTCATGTCTAGCCTTAATGAAAGACATAATGCAGATCATACTTCCCTATAATATTAAATAACAGGAGTCATAAGTACAAGCCTTGCCTTAAAACCCAATGACATTATGACTGAGGATGTTATACCAGACAGACCTTCCAAAACCAACACCATTCATTAATTTATTTTGGATGATGACATGACAAGCTAGACTGGACCATGAACTTGGATCCTTGATGATCATTCAGGTGTGTCTGCTTGACCATGCTTGACCCATTCATCAACCTTGCATTTGAGTTAATACTGTCTTACACTTAATTCATTTCTTGTAAAATGATCACCCACTATTCAGAAATTAGGATAAATGATAAGTTGAAAATACCATAGTTGAGTCAACATTCAAAGTAAAAACATAATTTCACTTACTGCTCTATACTGTAGTAATGTGAGACAGACTGTGTGTCCTGGTTTCTTCTGGGATAGAGTTATTTTTCTTACTAGTATCTGGTATAATGTTATATCTTGGGATTAGTACCAGAACAATGTTGAGAGCACATTGCATGTGTTCAAATGTTGCTAAGTAATGTTTATACTAAATCAAGGCATTTTCAGCTTCTCTTCCTGAAGACAGTGAGAAAGCTGGAGGGGCACAAGGAGGGAGGGGACACAGCCCGGACAGCTGACCTGCTGACCCCAATTGACCCAAGGGATATTCCATAACATGAAGCATCTTGCTTAGTATATAAACTGGGGGGAAAGCTGGCTGGAAGCTTCTGCTTGGGAAGTGGCTGCATATTGGTCATTGAGTGGTGAGCAATTGCAGAATCCATCACTTGTTTTGTGTATTCTAGTTCTATTAGTATGAGTGTTAGTAATATTATTCTCCTTCTTTTCAGACCCGTTAACTCTCTTCATCTCAAACCACAGGCTTTCTGCAATTTACTGTTCTTACTCTCTCCCCCATTCTGATGGGTGGGAGTGAGCAAGGAGCTCCATGTGGCTTAGGAACATTTCTTCAGTAATGTAAGGTGTGCATGACCTTAGGGACAATGGTAAGTAAGGGAACTTGAAAAGATTTCCTGATGTTTACCTATCTACTAATACAAAATTTTAAGACCAGTTTATTTTGCAATCCTCAGCTGTTTTATGGTTCTCTGTCATATATAAATATGCAGCCATCAGACCTTCTATATTTAAATCCTCAACACTCTCTTTGAAGAAAAAGTGAATTTAAATTTCATAATCTATAGGGCATTCAGACTTTGGTAATGACAATAACTGAGGATTAAAATATGCTTGCTGCTGTGTTGTGGGCTATCTTGGTAGCTGCATCATGTTAAATGAGCATGTCACCTGTTGCAGCAAATGCAGCACATCCTGAACAACTGTAAATTAACACAGTTATGCCAGATGAATTTGCTGATCCCATAGCCAGGCTATTGGTGTTACTTATTTACTTTGTTCGCAGGTTCCTGCCTCAGAGAAAAGTCCTCGCAACAGGCTGGTACCTTAAGGAGAAACACTTGCTGGCATTTGAACAGTAGTCACCATCTGTTGGATTTTTTTGGTTCATTATTGGCACAGGCACAGGTAAGATGTCCTCTTCCATTCCATCATTGTATTTGAGTCTATCTAACAATATCAACTCACATCTGAACCTAATTTTTCTCAGGCACCTTTCTCCTGCCCTGGAGCAGGACATAAAATGACTGTCAGCATAGAGGCAGGGTTCCTTACTAGAAAGAAGCAGTAGCTCACATGGGAAGAACCAGGAATGGCTATTCTAGTGAAAATGTTTGTTAAGTATAATTTTTCCAAGTTTTATCTGTACATGTAATGCACCAAAAGTTCAGTAAAAGGAACTTTTGTGATCAAGTAATCAAAGTTTTCTCTACTTCCACAGCCAACTATTACTGAAGTTGTCATCTGTGCTGACAGTGTAGTGTCTCCCTCACAATTTGGAAATTATTCTGTCTTGAACTAACCAGTGGTTATGAATCTTATTATTTTTCTTATTCTTTTTATTAACCAGCCTTCTAAGAAATGACATTGACAGCTGAACATGGAATACACGCTTTAGTTAACATGTATCCTTCTTCATTTTACAAAGGTTTCCTCAATTTTGCAATTTTCCTCAGATGCTAGGTGGTTATCCGTTCAGTGAAAAAATCCTGTCTTTTCCATTCCTCCAAGAAAATCACATAACCTAAGCACATCAAAGCCGTTGTCGATGAGGAATTAGCAAGGGATCACCCTGTGGAGGGTCTCTCAGTCTATGAATACTACTAATAAGGTAATAAGTATGAGAGTTTCCTCAATATGTAATTGCTTACTCTTCATCTCAGCAGGTTTTTCTTTACCTAATCATCAGCAAAACAACCCATGTAAATCACAGAATAGTCTAGTTGTTTGATCAGTCCCTTTCTTTGTGTTAGCCCTTTGATATTTAACCTCCCATTTCAGCCAGCCTTACAAGGATGTTTTCCAGAGAAACAGTATGTCTCATTTGATGCTATATTAATCATTTGGAGAGAAGGTGCATGTTGCTAGGCTGGCAGTAAGTGTATGCATGTGAAAGCAGGGCCAGTTGTGAGTCACAATGAGTTTCTTCTGCAACAGACCAAGAGCCCTTCATCTTTATTGACCTAGAGAGCAGGTCAGATATGATGGCTGCTATAACAAAGACATTTCTTCAATGCAAAAATGCCTTTGCAGTCACACCACCTAATCAGTCTGAAAATCTCAATTTTATTTGTCTTTAAAATACTTCAAGATAACAGCACAATATGACTGACATGCTAAAGGAAAGGCTAATGCTTAATCTTTTCCAAGCCATGACAGACATGCAAATTAAATCTTACTGGAGATTGTAAGCCTTTTGGCAAATTCTAAGTAACTTCACCTACTAACTAAAGCAACAGCTAGCTCCAGAAAAATGTAACTTCACCAGATAAATAAAATGCTTTGTCTCTATTGTAAAACAAAAACAATAACAAAGAAAAACTCAAGAAAACCTCCAAAAAACTATAAAACATTGTTGTGGTAAGCAATGGGTTTATAGTGTCTCTTTTTACTCTGAAAACTTTTTTTTTTTTGCACCCAGCTTGTGAGAGAGCAAGCAAACTGTATACTAACTAAAGCACATTTCCCTGTTGTTTTCTATGATCAAGCCCATGACAGTGAATTGTGTGAAAGTGGACGCTGAAAAGTAGTAACTTAGGATCAACTTGGATTCAGGTGAAGAATAAAAACTGTCATGTGAACCACGACAAAAGAAGGATAATACTTTCACCATTTTCCTATCCCAGGGCACTTTTCCCAGCCTTACCTGATAATACTTCTAAGGTAACCATAATGGAAAATTAATACCCTGACACTTATGTATGTTTTACATTGGAGTCAAAAACTTAATACTTCCAGAAATTAAAATTCAATTTTATATGACAATTTCAAAAGAAGAAAAAATCTAAGATAATTAATGAACTTTTCAACAACAGAATAAGCTCATACCCACAGAGATACATGACACAGTAAAACTACTCAGAGATTAAGGTCTGTAAGTTGTGTGGCAAATATTATAGGGATCTTAGTTTCTATCCTGTTTCATGGGATGAAAAGGAGCGTTTAACTGCTTGGCTCCTGCTGGTTTTGAATGAAAATCCAATGCTTCATTAATATTTATCCCTTTTTCTTCTAACCCGACTATACATGCTCTCTTTTGGGAGTTTCAGGAAAACCAGCAATTATCACATCAAAGGTCATCAGTCCACCAGGGAAACTTCAATCCTTAACTGGTGGAGAATTGCTGCAGCTTTTGCAAACATCTCAGATCAGGCGAGGAAGTGTTTTCCCTCCTCCCTTCCCTCCTGTGACTCTTGTTGGTTTTATTTAATCAGCTTAGAAGACCTCCTTAGTTTTCCTGTGATGCTATACACTATCCTAGACATCAAAAAGATTTTTATACTGCCGTTATATTTATACAGAGGGAATGAAAGAATAACAGTGGTGATTTAACTGTGCTGCACAAGAGGTCCAGTCTGATGCAGTCTGAAAGACTGCTTAGATTTCCCAAAACGTATTTTTCTTGAGGTCTGTTCTGAAATTATTTGCAACACTTTTGCTTACTTCATTAGCAACAGTGGCATAAAAGAAAGAAAATGGTCCATCTGGATGAAAATGACAGAGATGTTCAATTTATTGTGCAGAACAAATCAGAAGAACCACTGAGAAATGAAGACTCTACTCCTGCCAACAGCAAGTGTTAAATAAAAAAGATGTCAGTCAAATGCCTAAGATAAATCAAGAAACTGTTTTCAAAATAACATTCTTTTAAAAAATAATAAATTCTGTGCTCATGTTACTTTTGGCTTCCTAACCTCCAAGATTGTGCATTTTTAAAGTATTTTGGCAATCCTAGGTACTGAAATATGTTTATTTCTTTCTTCCAGATGAGAGATAAGTTTTCCTAGAATCATATGGTGCCAAAAAATGAGATGTCTGATAAAGGAGAATAAGCTGGCAGTGCTAAAAATGTGCTCGCTTCAGGACTGAGGAAGATAGATCTGATGGCACACAGTGGGAAGGACACCACCTTCATCTGTATTTTCAACCTCACTGGAGAATGGGTGATCAAACATCATTAATTCTGAGTATTACTTTTTTGGACGCTCGTATGTTTGCACAATGAATTGATTTAGGTATTTAGGAGTCTTGATGTTAATCAATACATGGCATCACTGTCATGTCGCCTGGTAGCTTGGGCAACTTACCTCCACTAAAACAAAGTATCATTCAGTGCTAAAAAAGAGATAAAAATAAAATGTAAAAATGCAATCAACAAAACTGTCAGGGAATATTGCTCCACTTTGTTTGAAGTATCATTTCTTTCTGACTTCTGCTTCTGCCTCTGATTCTTCATACAAACCCTGCAGTCAAGTCACTTTAAGTAAGTCTTTCCTTCTTTATATGTGAAGCATATATATGTGCAGGGAATTTGCTTTCAAGATATTATCAAGCAAATCTGAAAAATTTTATCCAACTTACATTTTTTGTGTAATTAGTTAGCTGGTTTAAGTTAAAAAATTAATCCATGCTCCTCAGTGCCTCCTTTAATGGCAGAGAATCAGAGAGAACACTCCCATGTACCAAGCCAAGCAAGCTCTATGTTTCCGAAGCATGGTTTTCACTTTGATAAAATTAAAATGTTTTAATTCCATATTTCTTTACTTTACAATAAAAGCTAATCTCACATCTAAGAGAGTGGGAAGCCATGTAAGAAGCAACAGAACCATATGAGTCTGAAATTTCAGCCCTTGTCTGCTCTGCAGCCATCCTATCAAGATATGAGCTGGTGTGTACCTCCTGCACGAGAGAGTTCCCTGTTCACCGAACTCTTTTGGTGAGGATCCTGCCCTCATTTTGATTGTACAGAAGGGGAAAAGTGGGAAACAGGCAGAAGAATTGTTACTTCTCACAGACAAAAGAAAGCTGCTGTCTTACTGTGTCTTGGCAAGTAATGGTTTTGCTACTACATCTTTACATCACGTAATTGCCTCAAGTTCCTTGGACACCTTGCTAATGCAGACCCTTCTCTACAATTAATGTACTTAAGGTGACTGTAGTAATGTGTTTTTACTGCACTTTCGTGCTACTGCACCTCGTCCTTGGGTATTTAAGGGTTCAGTGTGGTCGGCACACAGTAAACTCAAGAATTAGCTAGGAGCATTTTTTGTATATAAAACGGACTTTGTTAAAAAGTTACATGAAATGTTAAACATTTGGTTTGTTCAAATGTCTAAAGTGACTAAACATTTGAACTTGACTTCAGAACATGAATATTTTCACAGCAAAATATAGTGTGCTGAGGAATTTTGCCTATGGCTACAGTATGAATTAACTAAATCATCCCATAAAAAAAGACACATTTCTTCAATCTTCCACTGAGCATGTAAAATAAAGGAATTGGTATAGTCTAGCAAGCAAGCTTTTATTCAAGCAGTGAAATTTTATTGTTTTGTTTTATGATTAGTACATTTGGCCACACTGGTATTATCAGCCTCTTAATTCCTAGTTCCTGCTCTGTTTTTAGCTCTGCTAACTTTGGTACAGTTCAGACAGATTTGACAAAGAGAGTAGAAAGAAGCTGCAGAAGCAGTGAAAAGGGTTTCACTTCAGTGGACTGAAAGATCACTCAGGTGATCTGAAAGGACCTTTTCAGGTAGGAAATCATTGCATAGAGACAAGGGAGACACCAAGGGTCTGTCAAGTGAACACTACATATGCTGAACTGCCCTTAAGTCAGATCCCTAAAGTTGAAAATGACAGCTGAAACCACAAAGACATTTTTAAAAAGTTTCTGCTATTAAAACATTGGCACTATTCCTCTCGGATAAAAATCCACTATGGATATAAAAACCCTTGTCCCATCAAAGCTCAGCTGCAGCACTGTACGGTGTGGCTATGAGTTGTTAGAAACACACAGAGGCTCTGAAGCTGCTGCAGAACATTCAGCTTCAGGAGAGTTACAGGACAGAAAGGATGTGCTAACAAAAGCTGCTCTAGATGCTGTGATAAGCACTGAATTTCATCTACAATGAAATGGTTCTGAGCATTGTACCCAACAGATTAACTGTTTTCCTGAATTACAGTTCTGCAACAGAGACAACTTGAAGATAGATTAGTTTGCTAATTACATGCATACACTTAAACCTTCTGAAGCTTTAGAGAAAGATGTGATTTCATGAAAGAAGCTTTATTTTTCCAAGAGGCTGAGGAAATTCAATTGAAGAACACATTATCTGGATTACATCACTGTAAGGGCAAACGGACAAAGTACATTGGGTTTTGCATTTTAATTAAGTTATAGAGTGTCTATACACTACTACAATCACAGTGAAATAAAGGCTTCATGTGAAATACAAGTATTTGTACATGTTGGCCCCAGGTATTGCATATTGCAAGACTGCTGCTTGTCTAGGCACAAGGCCGTGACTAACTGATGATTAATTAGCTTTACTTATACTCTCATCAAATTCATTACTTTCCTAAGTAATTTCTTAAATGACTTAGCTCATGTAGGCAAACTTGGGCAATTATTGACATAGTTCAAATTATTAAACACTTGTAACAGAAAGGCTCAAAGAAATACAATCAAACTGAAGTCTTACCAAATGTGAAGTTTTCCCTGGGGTCACAGGCAACAGATTTTTCTGGCTCCACAGAGCTTTCAAAATCTGTTCCACATGGCGTGCCTTCGGTCCTTGTTTAGATAAGGGAAGATTGAAGGACTTGCCCAGGCAATTAGCAAGGCATGGTTGGAACTACCTGTATTTATGGCAGTTCCCAATGCATTTAACAGACAATGCTGACAGTAATTCCCTTCTCAGTTCAAGCAGTGTCTTAATTCTGCCACTGCTTACATTAAATGCTGGGAAGTTTGGATCAAAATCTTGACTCCAGCTATGATCTAGAAATACTTTCTGTATGTGATTGTTACCATGTGGGTCAACAGCTTTGTATTTTGTCAAATATCAATCAGAAGTGAGCCAGAGTGTACTCCAGTGAAAAAGAGGACCATCCCAATATAACTCTTATTCACCTTTCAAAATGTGAAGCTCAATTAATTAATATTTTTAGAAAGTTCTTGATGATAAGTTGCTATAGAAATCAAAAATATTTGTAGCCCATAAAAATGTTTTCTTCAGCACAATTAAGATACTTTTCTTGTTACATTTTCTCTAGTTATGTCTCAGTCTTGTCCATGTATCTTAGTTTTCCATTGTCTAACAGAATTTTTGAGGTTTCTGGTGTCATTTATACACAAGCTGACATTATAGCTTTAGAACTTCTGCTGCTTGAAATAGGACCTTTGAAGGGAAAAGTAAAAATCTATAAATTAATATAAAGTCATAAAGAATCCTATTGAATGATCCAAAAGTTTGTTGTTCAGAATTCTTTGCTCTTGACAAAATAAAATCAAGGGCCTCTAGGAATAACTTTATGGGAAGTGTCTCCATCAGATATGGAAACATCATACTTTAACTGAGCAACTTTCACAGCCACCATAAACCACTACGACTTTACTAAATCTGAGGCTAAGCTTGCAAGTTTACTCTAGAACATATATGTCTCACTGTCATGAAGAAACTATATACAAATGAATGTTAAAAGTTTGGAGGAACTGAAAAATTAGTGCTGAAGTGCTATTTCATACCACAGGCTTTCAAGAGCAGTCCAGGTCACAGTGTCAGCCTAGGACTGATGCAATGAAGTCTCCTGGTGTGCAGCACGTTTTAAAGATGAATAGACATCTTTAAAATGGGTTACTTGTTGGCAACCTAAAAACATCTATCCTATTAAAACTAAATAACCACTAAAGTCCCCTTGATCTATAGCTATCTAGAATTGATTTTTCTGGTTGAACACATGTCCATGCAACATCTCCTGTCATCTCAAAAAAGACACGCTAGTTAAAATTAAAAAATAAATTAAAATAAAAGATTTTTTAAAAAAACTTCAAAATATTTTCAAAACACAATCCAACTGTCTGAAATCTTGTAGCACTGTGCCTCCTATAATAAATTACAAAACTCTTCTTCTAGAAAAATGGACCATGGTTCAGAAACAATTGCTTCACTCCCTCCACCCCTTATCACCTGTCAGATGGATTGCCACCACAGCCAGCTCCATAATGAGTTTGGCAGAGCAGCATTAAGCCAAAATTAATAAACCCCAGCTGGATACAGGTAGACACCACCAGTCTCTGTGTTTCCCAGGGAGCTGGCTTACTATGGAGTCAGATATGATTTATATGGACTTATTATCTCCAGTTCTGTGTAACTCAAAAGCAGCTGTACTGATTATAGAGTTGAGATGCTCCTGGAAAGAAACATTCATGCAACTGTCTGCTTCAGCTGGTATCTGTGGCATGAATACTCTGCAACACATGGATAACTAAGTGCTGACTGTATCCTGCTTCTGAACGGGTGCACAACCAACATACCTAGTGAGGCAGTGTTGAGACTGCAAAATTTAAGAGCTCTGAGCTGAAAAGAAATTCAAACCCTTCTTTATTTCTAGGCTGTCAGCAACTTATTTTGCACAGAAAAACAAGACTGAATCTTGTTATTTAAAGGAAGGTCAGAGAGTCAGATTCACCTTCATGCATGGGATCAAGCATGAAAATCTATGAATCAATTCAGGTCTGTTTTGACCACTCGTCAGTGCTCCATAGGTCTGGGGCTGAGCCTCTCTCATGATATGAACATGGCTCTGAGACCTCCACCATACTTTGTACTAAACAACTTCTGAGTGTTCTTACTTTAAGGTAGCAATCATTATTTGGAATTGTTCAAACTCTACAGGACTAGCTCTCTAACTTCTGGTTTTAATATTTTCATTGGAAATGAGTAAATGTAATTGACTTATGTAATGCTTAATGGGAGTTAGCATTACTAAATGCTTATTGACCACCCTGAATAACTTAAATACGAAAAATATAATCTAGAGTTACTTGCCTCACTAATACAGCATATATATCCCTCCTGTGATAGGTAAATAAATGTAAGTTAACCATTCACTGGATTTTAATGACACAGAATAGGAATTTGTTAATCATATTAAAATCACAACAGTTTTAATTCAATCACCATCTACTTCACACATACATCTGCATCTGTTTAAATTATTTCATAGGATAGGATTCACCTCTGCACCACAGACATCAAGATCTAATTCTCAAAATGTTGCTAGGTGTTTAAGCTCTTGTGACAGTTAGAGGACAATCTAGCCTGTACAGTTAGGAGAACCTGGAAATTATTTCAATGTCCAGGTGCAGCTCTCCAAGCTCCACTGGCTGTATTGACTCAAATGTTATTGCCTATAATGGGAGTCCAGATATTCACATCCTAGCACCTATGTCTAAGTGTCTTGATCCACCCCAGTAGATGAGGTAATTGGTGTCATTTTTTGAACTATTGCCTTTCCCTTTTCACAGAAAAGATATTGAAAATCACAAATTTGAAAGTTTTAAGATATAACCAACCTACTGTGCATACGTGAATTAAAATCTCCCTGGTGATGCTCATTCAAGTTGTATGTAAAAGTACAATTATTGCACAAGTACAAAAGTGACAGAAAAAGAGGAAGAAGATTAAGTAGTCACACTGGGGACAGTTTCATAAATTTTCATTATTTTCCTGACTTGGGGAAACAGTGACTGCCACTACAAAAGAAGGCTAGAAGTTACACCTATGTCTTCATCTGCATCTCCTTACAGGTGCACACACATATACATGCTTTGCGTTGCTTTACTGTGCTTGCAATTAAAGCTTAGTACCCTTATTTTCTCATGAGGGAAGAGAAAACATATTAATATTTTGCAATCCGCAGTTCAGATAAAAAATGCAGACTTGTATTCAGAAGCAAAAATTGTAACCCTGAATTTTGTCTATGCAAACAAATAAAATGCTCTTGCCTTTGGAAGAGTGAAACTGACATAAGACTACACTTGCAGTACTAAAATATTTATTTACCACTTTTCCTTTTTTTAGAGAAGCTGTGCTTGAGTATTCAATGCTACTGCGAGGGAAAGCATGGCCAGTTTTGTCCTGTAATATTTTTTTTAGTTTCTCCTGAAGCCTAATACATCAACATACTTGATGGTGGTCAGTTCCCCTTTCTCAGCTCTGCTTAGCAGGCTCAGGGATATGTCTAGATCCCAGTTTTTGCTAGGAAAAGCTTGAGGGCAAACTATATTGCATTTTCAGGTTGTATTTAGTCTCATCTTTTTCCTATGTGCATTTCTTTTTGTCAGTTTTACATCTTCTGCAACATTCTGCAGAGATAAAAATACAACTAGGAAGAGAATAGAAAGGAAAAGACTCAAATAAATGCTTAAAGTTATGGAAACTTCATTAATAAAAAATCTGACTAAAGGAAAGAGGGAAAAGAGGCAGTGTAACAAATGGCACAGATGTGAGAAAATCATGTCCAGGTAGAAGTCTGTGCTGATTAATCTAGTCAGGTTCAGTTAAATCCTTGTATAGGCACTTCTGGGAGCTGTGACACATATACAAACAAATTAACAATCTATGTCAGTACTTGGGTCACTACAGCATGAACCAATGTGCTTTTCAGCAAGTACACAGCAAATCACATCAGCGCCCTTTCAGAGGAACTTAGGGGCTTAACTTCACAGGAGCAATTAAAATAATCCATACCTATCGTGCTGCACAGCTTAAGATACCTCAAGTTCTTTGGAGACCTAATGCTGGGCTTCTGGGTCTGCTCAGTTGTCACCCTGTCTGTGTTGCACTAATTGCTTGAGATCCTGCCTTTTAGCTAAAGCTGTTTGGGAGATGCAAAACAGGCCTAAATCTCCAAAGGACTCCAATTTGTTAGGCACTCATTGTTCATGGAAAATTCATGGGATGCTGGGGATCCATCAGAAACTGGAAGACTCAATTTCAAGGGCTCCTCTTCATGATGACATCTGGAGCTGCAGCTCCAGTCCCAGGAGTATTCCTCAGTTCACCTTGTCACCAGACAATGGTGACAAGAGATTAAATACACCTCTCCTAGGAAAGCTGGTCCGGACAAGATCCATATGCTGGGGAGCAGGTGGAAGGGGGGCAGGGAGGGCTTCGTTCTGCAGGTTAGATTCCCTGATGTGGTGATGGGCTGCTGGTGTTCTTGAGACATTTCTGCTTCTTATCAAACAAAAATTTTGGGATAACATAGAAAGAGTCCAAGAGCAAGCACTGAGACTGAGGACATGACTTCAGGCTCCAAGCATCTGTTTCTCAGAGAAGACTGACTGTATCTGTGTGTGTGCAAGAGACAGCTATCTGGGGTATCTATCCCCTTGTCATCCACTATAACCTGCTATCATTTCCCCTTGCTCAGACCTCATGCTGGGAGGAAAAAAACCCTACCCCACAGATTGTAGGTGTCAGACAATACTTGGCAAATTCTGTTCCCAGAGCATTCTAATCTAAACTCCCTTTATTGCCTTTCGCCTTAGAGAATAAAACTTTTCTCAAAGCACTCTTCACCACTCCAATGCACAGGAGAAGTCATGTGTACTCTGTGACTGGGAAGTTTCAGGCTCCCATCTGAGTGGCTTAATGTATTTTCTGATTACCTGTTAGAGATGATTCACAACATTGTGCAAATCTTGGTATTGTTACACTACTTATTTTGTCACTCAACAACCCAGGAAGGAGCCAGGAAAGCAGCACTTCATCTCTCCTTCTGAGTTTCAGATATTTGAACAGGCTTCCTTCCTTAAGACTGGTGCTTGCATAGTTTCACAAAAGCTGTTGTTTTTATAACTATAAGTCTAGTTTGACCTACCATGCCTAAACACATTTTTAAAAAGAAGTTCTCAGAGCTAAATATATAAATGATTCTTTTTCTTTCTTTTTCTTATTGAGAAGAAATTTTCTACCTATGTAAAAATGATTTGCTATTTAGCTAAGGGCATAAACATTCCTTTGGGAGGTCTGAACTAAATGAAGCTATAGATTTCAGAGCTGGAGGTTTAATAATTCCTTCAGCTGTATGCTTGAAGGCACAGGGCCCTCTTGGGCAGAGGCTACACTTTGCCAAATTCATTGAATGAAAGCTAAAGACACCCTGATCCACTCAAACACAGAAACAACTTGTCATTACTTGCATGGTCAAAACCTGAAAACATGTGACCTTTGCTGCTGGCAAAGTAACATCTTATAGCCCAGAGGTACATCAAATGAGCTTAACACAGAATCAGTCTGACACTAACATTAATATAGGGCTTGTGGACTTAAGAGAATCACAAATTTTCTTTTATAGCTTGAAGCAGGTCAAACATCTCCCTTTATTGAAACAGTTTTTGAGTTTCCCCAGCAGTTTTAACAACATCTATTGCTCTGCTGCTCATTAATCCCTTGTTTAGTTTGCTAGCATTCATAAAATTACACATCACTGAAATGGCTGCATTTCAACAATTGGTGAAATGATCCCTCTTGCTTTCTTCATATAGTGAAGTAACAGTGCCACATGAAGATGTTTTACTTTATTTATACTTACAGAAAGGACCTGTCTACAAAAAGAAAAAACAAACAAACAAACAAACAAACAAAAAAAACCACTCCAAACCAAACCAAAACCAAACAAAAAAACTGCACCCCAGACAGTGAAATATTATGAAATCTCTTATGCTGTTTTTTCAGACAGAAAGCGCACCCATTTCAAGTTTGCATTTTAAAACTGATCTACAGAACTACTTTGCCACTATTCAATATACTGATCATGAATGCACATAAACTATTATCCCACACTGGAAATTCAACTTGCAAAGTGATGCTTTCTTATTCAGCAATATTTGCTTAGCAAATAGCACATTTAGAACTAATGTAAGAGCAAAACCAGAAGAGAATTCTTCCAAAGATAGATCCGTCATTCAGTTGTTATAATGGTGATAATCTCTATATAAGACATCTAAAGTTTCGAATAAGAAAATATTCTCTACAGAAAAATGTCTAAGGATTTTTAAGGATTTCTGAGATAGAAACAATGTTTGTAAGCTTGCTTGCAGAAGTATAGCTTTAACAGAGTCACTGTAACCACCATGAACCACAAAAGACATGGAACCTTTATGGTACTGGTCATATGACAGAGTTGCAGATTAATGAATATCATCACAATTTTTTCTGAAGTCAGTGGAACAGTAGAGCTGTTCTACCTTTGATGTGTTCCTGGAACGAAACACATCCCCTCAACTCTCTCTTTTTTCCACCATTTTTTTTCCACCTATAAGTATTGCTGTATTGTCTATTCTAATTAATATCCTTTGAGTTAACAGTTAGATTTTTGTTAATGCTGTATTTCAGCATCATGCTTTATCTCAAACTCTCTTTATTTTAATCCCAGCCTATGTTGTGTGTGTGATACAATATTCAGCTTGGCAAAAAAGTCTCAACAGAGACTTTTCGCAGCAGTCCCAGCAGAAAAATGCCATGTATCTGAGAATCAGACCATGAATTCTGAAGTTGGTACAGTAGCAGTTGGTACAAGATATTGAAAATAAAAATCACCACTTTCACCTCAAAATATTCTAAAATGCATGTCTTCTTTTAAAGGGTTAAAAATTCATCATGATCCTGATGAGTATGTTGAGGCATAAAATACACCCACTTTGTTCTGAACATGACACAATATAATCCTTCTGGAATTTAAGTGTAACCTAAGCATTAGGCTGTGCAAACACAGTTCACCACCTCCACAGCATCATGGTTGTGGGGATATTTATGAATTTCTCTAAATCACAACTGAAATTCAAAGTCTAAGTTTTTGAGGAAAAACTGTTTTCTTTTGTTGTCTTATGAAATTCAGGATTATTTCAATAGTTATGCAGAGTTTTAAATATTCAAGAACGGACAATGTACAAGATAGTTTAATTTGGTACCATCTAAACTACAAAGTGGGGAAGGCCTGCTATCTAAAAGAAAAAATGTGTATAAGAATCTAAAGAATCTAAAAATGCTGGCAAAGAGTGTTTTCATTTCAGTTACAATTCCTGTGTCATCATATCTTTATTTACTTTCAATTTGTTGCATGGTTAGACATCGTCACTCACTCATGTCTCATTTATAAATATACATGTAACATGGCTATAAAGACCTGCTTTGTTAATCAGTGTTTATATTTTATTGCCTTAGTCATCTAAACTCACATCTCACAGGATTTCAAAATCCCATAGAATCTCTCATCACTGAGGGGTTTGAGAATATCTTCAGTGGGAACTGTGGTGGCCTGCAGCTTCCAGGATCAGTTCCTGGAGATAAATATGCTCCCTGTGTGATACATGGCTGTTGAGCCATGAAGCCTGGGATTTCTCTGTGGCATTTATGAGCATCCTACTACTGCATTACCCAAGCTCTTCACAATCTAAAATGTATCTGTCTTGCGAGGTGGTGAAGCAATGTTTTCCTTGTGGCATTGGATGCAGCACTGTCACACAGGAAGTCTTGCACAGAGCAAGAAGGTGGGACTAGATTCCTCTAAATACCAGTAATTAGGGCACCAATTTTCTCACAGCAGTGTAACACCAAAGCAGCTGAGAAAGGGATGATATCTTACTTAGAGAATCTCATACATACAACTCTCTCCCCTCTGTACACACTTCTATGTATTAGGAACCACAAAGTTGGCAGGAAACCCATGAATTTTCCTTCCACATGAGGAATAAAGTGTGAAACATGGTTGAATTCTTCCCCAGAAGTAATCTGTTCTTTAGGTGGGAGACTGCACTTCACTTGTACCTAATCTGGTTGTGTGTCAAGACACAAACCTTCTCCTACTACATGTGACACAGAGCCATTTTCTTTTTCCTTCTGGGAACAGATTGAGGAGGCAGTAAGGAAAATGATTACAACTTGAGGCAACAATAAGAAATGTTGTCTTATATCTGTAAAACTGCAAGGCAACAACAAATGATAGAAAGCTTTACCATTAGTGTTTCTTGGCCCTGAGTCAGTAAGCTGCTCCATGCTATGTCAATAGCACATATACTTATATAAACACATGTCCGAATACTTTTCTCGCTGCAAGTAGATTTAAGCAGTTGCAGATACTGTAATTTTTTCTGGATGTCCAAAAAAGTCCTCTGTGAAGAAATGTCAGGCTTACCTATATACCTCACTCAAAAAGCATTTACAGTTTAAATATTACTTTATCTCACCACTTATGTGACATTAGGCAGTTCTGCCTGTGTGCATAGCTTCGCTTTAACAGGTTTCTTTTGTAATTTTTGTCTTATATGTAAAGTCACAAAAGAGTTTCCTTTCTAGTATTCTCTTCTTCCTATCCTAGACTATATCATGTGATCTAGCTCCCATGTGAACCTTCTGAAGACCAACTAGCCCAAGTGCAAGGTCCTGCATGTGGATCAAGCACAAATACAGACTGGGCAGAAAAAAACTTGAGAGCAACCCTGAGGTAAAGACTTGGTGTGTTGGTTGACAAGAAGTCAGCACAACCCAGCAATGTGCACTTACAGTCCAGAAAGCCAACTGTACCCTGGGCTACATGAAGAAGAGAATGGCCAGCATGTTGAGGGACGTGATTTCACCCCTCTACTTCACTCTTGTGAGGCTGCACTTGGAGTGCCACATCCAGCTCTTGGGGTTCTCAACACAAGAAGGACATACTGCTGTTAAATCACATCCACAGGAGGGCCATTAAGATGATGAGAAGGTTGGAGAACCTCTCCTCTGAAGACAGGCTGAGACAGTTAGGATTGTTCAACCTGGAGAAGAAAATGGTCCTTAGGGCAGCCTTTCAGTACTGAGGAGTAGGTGGGGGATGTTTCACAAGGACATGTAGGGAAAGGACAAAGAGGAGTGGCTTTAAAAGGCAAAAGGATCAATTTAGATTAGATATTAAGAAGAAATTCTTCTCTCTGAAGGTGTTAAGGCCCTGGAACAGGCCACCCAGAGAAGCTGTGGATGCCTTATCTCTGGAAGAGTTCAAGGCCAGCTTGGATGAGGCATTGAGCAACCTGCTCTAGTGGAAGGTGCCCCTGACCTGGGTGGAGATTTGGATCTAGATGACCTTTAAGGAATCTTCCAACCCAAGCCATTCTATGAATATGATTATTTATTAATTAAAATCCAAATTATTTTATAGGGCTACTTTGAATTTTTGCGAGAAAAACGTCGAGATACTTCTGAATTAAATTACTTGCAGTAGAAGTATATGGCTGAGGAAAATGACAGCTCCTCTAATATGTTCATCTGATGGAAAATATTTGGGAGGGGGTTGAGGAAATAATGACACAAACAAATCTTCTACAAAATCCACCTTAAAAACATTTCTTACATGAGATATTAGAAGTGTTTTTATCAGTCTACGCATGTTGTATTTTGGTGCCTTTGCATGATTATATTTCTCCAGTAAGTAATGGCTGATACTGGACAGGAAGGAAGTGACTTGGCTCTTACAGAGAAAAAAAACCACCACCTAAATGTGGGAAAAGGTTCATAAATACTTCCAGAGACTAGTAATTTGACAGCTTGATCTTGAAATCCTAAGAGTAAACTTAGAAAAAAGTTCCTGCCTTCACTTCAGTGCAGGTTGGAAAGGAAGCTGTTTGGCTCTCTTTTCCTCTTGCCTGTGTCTTTTCCTGAGCACACTCTGAGCACACTGCCCACCAAACTGCTGGCCGCCTGTTCCTCATTAAGGCATGCCGTGCAGAGAAACATGCCAGTGAGAGAACCAATGAAGCAACAAAATCTGCAGCTGAGAACCCCTTCCCACTAAGTAGCAGGAGGAAATGAAGGAGAAAAACCTCATCCTTTCTCTTTGCAGCTCTACTGGTGTGAACTAATTTAATAGGGATGAGCAGCCGCAAAGGCAAACAAGTTAAGTGACACGTGGTGGGTTATAGATATACTAAAAACGAAGCCAAGAATCTTCATTTTCACAGCTCCTAAAGGGAAAACTCAGAGATCACAGACCTTCTACTGTATTGACATTCAGTAAAAAAAACCTCTCTCTAGATCTTAATCAACAGTGCATATAGAGAAACATGGGAAAGGCTTATGTGTGAGAGTGTGATAGTAAAGAAAACCAAATGGAAAAGGCTCTTGTTTATCGGGTCAGATCAGAAATGTGATGTAGGCAAAAAACTTCGCAAAACTGAGAGGAAAAGAAGGGGCAAATTTGTGTATTTTTCTAATATCTCATTTTATCAGCTATAACTATTAGTCATATAATTAGAAATCATTTACCCTAATGCATTTAGGGGGAACTGCCCCTTATCTTTAAGCTAATAATCCCCTTCTACATAATCCACTCTTCCTAACTGAGAAACTTGACAACATGACAGGAAATAGAATCAGTTTTTTTGGCAAAAGCGGAATATGCTACTAAGAGAACTAAAGTCACTGATGGTAGAGATCACACAGGGGGTATGCAGAGGTGGCTAGCCTCTTGATGTGCTTGTTGTCAAATAATCTTTCTGTGAGTGCATGTCTGAACTTGTATAGGCATGCAACACAGAGATGCACCTCTGTGTTAGAGGACTTTTCCTAAAAATCCTCCCTATTTTTGATGGGAATTTCCTTGTGACCTTTTAGCAGGAGAGAAAAAAAAAAAGCCTCTAGACAAGGAGATGAAGACACTTGACAAGATTCTGGCTAGAGGAAAGCTGATTACAGATTCAGCATAACTTGGCTGCATCCTGTGTAGAAAAATAATAACAGTGAAGTATCACAGCACAGAAAAAGGAACCCTACAAAAAGACTGTAGCTCTGCTGTACACGTGCAAGCAGGACTCTCAGCAATACCTTGATCAGCGTGCACACAGTAAAATGAAGGGTGATGCAGTGAACTGCAAGAAAATCTTACATGTTCTAATGCTCTGTGTGTCTGTTCCTCAGCTTCCCACCCTCTCCTAGAAAACCACTGACTGTTGGGATTTTTCTGAATTATTCTGTGAGATCCATCTGACCATCTACCCAGGTTTCTCTTGGACACACTGCTGGTCAGCCCTGTACTCTTGACCTCATGCAGACTCACTCTCTGAAGTCCTGTAACCTGCAAGCTTCTCCATGATCATGCCCATTTCAGGTGGACTGTAATGGGTTTTTCAAGCTCTTTCACTTCCCAAAAATGAACTGCGAACCCTATATATATATTTGGAACTGGGACTGGGATACATGTTTGGGCAGTAATGAAACTACATTTCTAAAAAATCTGACCCCCAGGGTTCAGTTGAATTCAACTTAACAGAAGTTGGCTCCTGGAATGTCAGTGGATAATGTGCCAGGAAAGTCTTTGCACTGAGAGTGTCATTAATAGATTATACACATAAGAGACATGATTTTTAAGCTTCAGGTCAAAAAGTTGCCTTTGCATTTTTCTTGGAACTTTCAAACTATTTTATCCATGGTGCCAGTGATAACACTTTAATTTATAATAAATGTTCTAAAGACATTCCTAATACTGACAAATATGAAATACATTTATGTATTTTCCTAGTTATATTTTCACTGTATGAGACACTATGACCCTAAATCTGTAAAGAAAAGGTATGATTATAAACTTTTCTTGTAAAATCTCTCTATAGCAGCAGATGATGTAGTCAATGAAGAGTGAACCGCTGAAGTTTCACATTAGATAAACAATGTTCAAACTTAAAAAAAAATAAAAATTAACCTTGGATCTGCAAAAAAGAGTTTGGAATTCTTCCAATATAACATCCTTCTTAAGATTATTTGGGTTCCCTGCCTTTGGTAGACTGGAACATGACCAAGATTATCATTTGTCATTTCACTGAGTAGGACTGAAAGGTATGGCAAATAATAATCTGATCCATTCTCTTCATCAGAATCAAGAGAACTCATCGATATCATGCTATTTCGTAATTTCCACTTCTGTGAAAATCTGTCCCATGCATTTTCTTGGCCTTATTCTGGCTAACCTCTTTAAGAGCAACCTAGGAAAATATAGATAAACCTATAGATAAATGTAATAAAAATGTAGATAAAGCTGTGAGAGAAAATTAAGATGGAAATTAAGTTAATTACTGTATCACTGGTATAGGACAGCTTGGATATTCTGATATGCTGTATGCAACAAAATAATATCTGCTTTATATCAGACCATTATGCAGCCACACATCTGGAGGGAAAATAAAGCAGATTGAATAATTTTATGTTAATTCTAGTAATTATAAAACAGTATCTGATGATCTGGAAATTTAGATATTTTGTAATTAAAATAAACTATGAGCTAACATGTCAGAGAGAAACTGGTTCCAAGAAAATTCCATACAAAGACTTGTATGTGAAATAAACTTGATGTATACCAGCTGTCTTTCACTACTAGCAATGTCTTAATTTCAAGTCCAAATTTACCTCTGCCACACATATACCTGCTTCTAAATCACATGCATTTGCAAATTGTTTAACCAGAAATACTTTATGTAAATGAGGTGACAGAAAATAATACAGCTGAGGGAAAAAATGAATCTCAGAGCATTTCAAACTTCCTGCTCTGTGTTCTGTCATGTGGCTTTGTATTTTTATTTGTTAAAATGAGATGAATGATTTGATACTCAGTCTATTGCCATAATTCCCACATCACGAGGTCACCACACAACTTGCTATGAGTTCCACCTAAAAGTCAGCCAGACTTTGGAAGAACATAACTACCACAGATATTTTGGAATTGCTTTGGCAGAGTCACATAAGACAGCTTGCATAATGCTTTTTCTTTACCATGACCAGCTGCATACAGTGGGATTAGGTTCAAGTTTTCATAATCGTCATGTTCACATAAACAAGGGAAAATTCCAAACCATTATTTTTGCTTAATGTGTATCTTTCCCTGCAGGAAAACTGCACTTTTATCTTGACATAACTGAAGCCTATTAAATATTCCTTTTTGTAAACTCAAGACAGGCATACATTTTTTCACAGGATATTATTCAATAACCACAAAACATAGAGTTCCTGGATGTCTTTAAAAAAGAAAGTTAATAGTAGCAAGCCTTGGATTGAAAAGTTATCTGTGTAATCGGTTACTGGGTTACTGAAATGTGAAGGGTCCTTGGGTTAGTCTTGAGCTTTTAAAGTTTGGCATAATAGTACCTCCAAAAGATTTACTACAGCTTAATTATTGACCTGACACAATACTTAAACTATGTAGCACAAGCTGATGGCTTGTTTAGTTTAATTAATTAATGAATACACATATTATTTTTGTACCTTTGAAAATTTCCTGAAGTTAATGTGCCTTGGTTAATTTTCATAGCATTGGATAGAAGTCCATATGTCTTGCTCAGTGAATTTGTTATGGGCAAAACCTGCAAAAAGGGGAGAACACATTAATAATCACACAAGTTGCAACACAAGCTCGGTTAGTACTAGGTTTAGAATTTGTTTGCAAAATTTACCTTATTAATTCCTATTTACTTTATTGAATCACTCTGCAGAGCCAGTTTTATCCACATATAATTATCTTGCTTGCAAGTTAGCATGTTGCTATAGTTAAAATAATTTAAATTTATAGCCTTAATATACCCAGATTCTAATGAACAGTTCAAATATCTAGATGTCTATCACTACATTTCATAAATTGTCAGGATACTTTCTGAGAAAATTTGTAATATTCTAATTGAAATTTCTGTTTTGGAGATTCTTGTCTAAGCTTTCCTAATTGTTCTTAGTCCTTTACTAAAATGAAATAACATTGAAATCATATATAAATTGGCACAAAGTATTCCATTTTGTCTTTAGGCATCTGAAAGATAGCTACCAGTGTCTGCTTTATTAATCTGAATTCCCTGCTCATCTTCTTCCTTTGGTAAAAATCAACTGGTTAATATCTACTTTCTCCACTTCTGAACCAAGCTACTATTAGGATTCCAGATTTCATAGGCAACTTCAGTCAGGAGAAGGTTTCCCTGACAGAAAAAAAAAAAAGAGCTTTGTTTCATTTATTTTCATGAACACAGAAAATATTTAGTTGACATGAGCCATAGTTTCAGCCTCAGCTAGGCACAAGCTTCTGACAGAAGAGACACCACCTTCCCCCACTGTCCTGGCAGCAAGTCTCCCTGCATGTGTCAGCAAAATGCTCCTGGGGCTGAGGGGTCCCAGGTGAAAGAACTGATCTGCCCAAATGCTAACCATGCCAGCCAAAATCATTAGAGCAAGCCAGCAGGCAAGATTATTTTTCAGATGGGTCAGCTCTTTCACTTGGCTCCCTGTGTTGTGACAGCAGTTCCAGTGCTCTCATGAGAAAGGAGGAGAACCAGAGGACACCACACCAGTCAGCTTGTGCAGCTTGAAGCCCTCACCTTAAACATGTGGGCACTGAAACCACCAGACAGTGCTTTCCTGCTTAAAAGTCAGCCCATCAGTTAAAAGGGCATCTCTCTAGACTTTCTCTTCCTCTGTAGTGAAGTCTCTTTGTCTGTCAGTCTGTCTGCTCCCCTTCTCCAGGATCTCTCTCCATCTGGTGCACCACCCTTCTGGGAAGAACAGCCAGCCCCTGGCTGCCCAATGCCTGTGCACTCTTGAACAGCTCAGAGGGCTGTGGAACAGCTTTGGAACAATCATTCCTTACTGTTTCTTACAGCTGTTTGTAAGGGCAGTGGCAGAGAAGTCTATCTCTTTTGAGGCTGGAGAGTGCAGTTAGATTCTTCATTTGAGAACTTCTGAAAGGTCAAACTGAACCTTATTAGGAAAGCTCTGGTGACTTGCACAGACATCAGCAATGCAAACAATGAACACAGATGGGGAGCATTATTTCAGTCACAGCTGGGTACCTGGGACCAAAAAAAAAAAAAAATCCCAGGAAAACTGGGGCATTTATAGCTCCCAGGGAATGCAGTGGAAAGAAAAAAAGAAAGAATAAATTCTCCAATAAACCCAAACTGGAGATAGTGTAAATCAAAACTGAGGAACCTGAAATATATACAAGCCTAATATGCTGCTAAAAAATTAAATGTAACCTTTTCTTCTTTAATGCAGAACAGGTTAATACAGTGGCATAAACAGTGGACTCATTGTCTCAGTTAATTGGAAAGGATTGTGGATTTTAAATCATCTGTTTTTAGGCAGCCAACATTGCGAAGGTCTGAATAAGTTTAAATCAAAAGCTGCTAGTATTTGGGAACTTAACAAATTACCTCATAGTTATTAGTATGCCACAAATAAGTACAGCAGTGTTATGGTCCTCTAAATCTTACCTTTTTCTTATTCAAGAAATATTACCATTATTCTTCTGCTCTCAATTCAGTCTTTTTTTTTCTGTAATACATAAACCAATAGAAAATTATAATAATTTCTATGCAATAAACTTAATAACATTTTAAAAGAAACAAAATCCCAAACAAATCACTTTACCTCTACATTACTTCTAGGAGTAAATCACAGCACAGTAAAAAGCCATTGCATACAGGAATGTTTTTTTGAGCTGTCCCATCCATTTCACTGGCACCATTGTCTCAAATTTCAGCAGGGAGCAGTTACAGCAAAGCACATTGGTACTGCAATTTTCTCCATTTATAAACAATTATTTTTCTTATTTAATTATTTTCTTGAGAAGATTATACAGGTAGTATACAGTATGAACAGAAAGCAATAGCTCTCTAAAGATGCTTCTGCAGGTGCAAAGCAGAAATTCAGCAAGACTTATTTTGATTCCAACTGGTAAATTCAGTTAAGCCTGCTTCCTAATAAATCAAAATACAAACCAATGTGCTGTTAGGTTTTCAGTTTGGTAGTGTCTTTGAAAGCTAGTAGGTCTTCTGCAATTACACCTTGAAAATTTAAGCTCAGAATCTATACTGAATACTTTAAATGTTTAAAAAATACACAGGCATGAAATAACTAGAGAAGTGAAATCTAATTTTATTATTGTATTACATAATGTGTGGCCTTGGATCTCTATTTGAAAAATTATTGTGTCCAACTTTTACTAATGTATTTTTTTTGATGCTTTGTTTCCAATTTTTTAGGTGGGCAGTAATTGCTAAGATAATCAGACTGAAGGGTTTCTTTGACATTGTCACTAGCTACTATAGAATCTTTTTGCTCACCATTAATGTCATATAAAGTCATGGGCAACTAATGAAGACTTGTCTTTCTCTCCCTCTGCGCTCTTGGGCATGTATATCGCTTGGGCCAGGAGGTTAGGAATAAAAAAAAAAGGCACTCTCACAGTCAGTGACCCTCAACACAACTTGTCAGTCCCAATGGCCACACAAGCTCTCCTTTGACCACATCAGAGGAGCCAGCAATGCTCTGCCAACCTTCTGAGTGCCATAACTCTTAGGGGACCAGCACTAGGGATGGGTGAGTGCACCAGGGCCCTTCTCACAGGAGCTGGTTGAATGAACAGAAGTGTTAGAACTTCTTTTTTTTTTTTTTTTTTCCCACAGCAAAAGCTGTGATATAACAAAAGGCCAAGAACTCAAAAAAGACATGTTTTTTCACTTTATTAGGTAGACCAAGCTCCACGGTGTAAGGAAACATCAGCCATCAGCTACAGTACAAGAGGGTGTGAAGGAACGATAGGAATGCAAATACTACAAGATGATTAACCATTTTATTCCTTCAATTTTAATATTAATGGGGTCTTAATCTGTTTTGTTACTGTTGCTTGTTGTAACTACACGGAGGGGTGGCTGTGATGCATAAGGGCAGATTTTCAGCCTTAGTAATGTGAGTGCAAATACCACAGAAAGGATGACTGCATAGAAGTACCAAAGGATGAATTTTGGCCCTTAAATTGTTATTAAAAGGTGTATTTTTCCCTATTATTGTTGTTGTTATGGGAAAAAAGTTGGGCAAAGAATTTTTTGGAAGGAAAGGGCTTTCTAATGGCCAAGAATGTAATAGCAAAGAAAATAAAACAAATTATTAAGATGAAACCGAGCTAATGAAGAAAACAATGGTTAGAACAGCAAATTAAACAGAGGGAAGATGCTTAAAAAAACATCCTCGCATCATTCGTGTTCACAGTCAGTAAGCTGATAGCATGTGGACAAGAAAATCTAATTTCTTTGTTTGTAAAAATATCTCCCTCTTTTACTGAGAGAGATAGATTGTATACATATATATATATGTACTCACTGAAGATGTTAATTTCAAGGACATGATAAGACAAAATCAATAATCACATAATTGTGCCATCTGGGGTGAAACACTGACTTTAGGAATCTCTTTATCTATACATACAGAAGAGTAAGAATATCAGATGATGAGACAGAGTGATTATGAAATAAGCCCTTGAATGACATATAGAACAAGAGTCAAACAGCACTGGAATCAACAGGAATCTTTCCATTTAAGTGGGCACTGAACAAGTCCATACAGAGCAGAAAAATACATAGGGAGATGGTAACTACCATTGTCAAATTTCCAGACCTCTGTTTTCCACATTCATGAGCATATGAAAATACAATGCTTTCCTGTAGGTGTACATAAGAGTTCATTACGACATAACTTTTGAGAGGAAGTTATAGGATAATTTTATTCTATGGAAAAAGGATTCCTTTTTTGCTTTAAATACTGCCATGTATAAAGAAATTGCATTAGAATTTTAATTTTTCTTTTCTTATTTTTGTTCCTCAGGTTTCTGTGCATCATTTACTTCCAAAATTCTTAATACAAATTCTTAATACAGCCAGGAACCTTGTCACATCACATTTCCAAACTGTGGTACAGATTGCAATCCCATGACGAGAAAGGCTTACAGCATACTGTAATACACAAAACTATTATTTATTGCTTTGGCCTTGGAACAGCAGGAGTTTAGATACTGCCAGATGGCATATTGTTTGGGAATTTGGGGAAATGTAAATGCATGTGTGACACTGAGAGAAATCTTCCTGGTATAACATAGATAGCCTGTAAAACATAGGAGAGGTTACTGTATGCAGAACTTTTTCCATACCTGAGACATATTGGTGATAAAAAGTTTTCCAAATTAATCCACAAGTGGTAATAGGTGGTTGTAACCATCTCCTGGGGCTGCAATTATCTTTTTCAATTTCATGAAAGAAACACTGTCACAAAGTCTCCAAGGAAGACCTGACGGACTGCTGGGAGTGTTGTGTGTTTCACTTAATCTCAGGAAGACCTAAATTTATGCACTCAATTTTATGCCAGAAGGGAGGTCTTTCAGAAAACAGGAAAATACCAGACCTACATCTTCCTACAGACTCAGCCCAAGACATGCTCATTGCTTCCTCAGACCTATGATGTACAAAGAATGTCCTTATGCTACAGCTTCCCATTTCACTCAGTAACAACTTTAGTCCAGTGGACAACTTGGTGATTTCTGAGTACATTTCCATATGTATAAATATTCTATACATATGTTAGAAGAGCAAGATGACTGCAGATGTTACTCACTGAAAACAGAATATATTTTGGTGCTGGACTTCACAATTCCCAAGAAATGGACAGCAGAATCCAAATCCAGCTACCCAATATTTTTTTTTTTTTTTTTAATTTTGGACCATCTACAAGAATGGTTGCAGAGCAGCCTGAGGAACCACAATTTATGCAAACATTGAATTTTCTTCTGGCTTTGTCTTTGTCATTGACAGGCAGTAGGCAATAGGAGGTATTTCTGGATAAGAATATAAACTAATATTTCTCAGAACTGCACTCCATTATTGACATATAAGGGACCTTCAGTGTACACAGAGCTCTCCCACTGCCTGGCACTGTTATCAGGCCATCTAGCCTTGCTCATAATAGATTAAGATAGAGTAGTAAAAATGAACCAAACATCAGCAACTTATGAACCTCACTGACTTCAGCACTCATTCAGCAGCATTGCCATCACAATGGAAATATCTATTGTTTAAAGAAAGAAAAAGGATCAGCCTATGAAGATCAATATAATACAATACAATAGCTATTTTTATATGCTAAACAGTACAGTTATAAATGATCTCATATGCTTTTAGATATTCACAACTCAGTAGGATTATCTCAGTAGACTAATTTATAAGCATTTTTGATCACTTACTGCTGAAGATGACTTGTTACCAATATACTGAATATAGAAGGAGCAATTCAGCATCTGTCATTAAATGATCCCTGATACTCCTTTCTGGGTGAGAAGGTACAGCAGAAAACTACTTGCTGTCATCTTTTTGAAGAGTAAATATTGCTTTTAGCCATCATGAGCAAGCCGTTTAATTAAATAAAATTAAGCTACATAAATTTTTTCCCCTGAAACAACTGACTTCAATAATTTAAATTTTCAGTGTTTTAGTGAATACAACTAAAAATTGTGGTAGCAGTTGAATGCTTGAAAAACATTCCTGTCTGATGCAGGAATCTATTTCATTGCACTGTGGAAAAATGCTGGCTACAGGATTCAAGTCTGCTTCCCAGTGCTTTGGTAGCTAGCTAGTGACAAAACCAGACACAACTCTTTACTTCAAAACAACAAAGGGGAGAATTCTGCTTTCTAACCATACATGTACAAAAAAAACCCAAGAGTTTGAACACTTAGAGTATTAAAGCAAAAATCCAATAAAGCCAACATAGTACACAATAGAAATATAATAAACACTCTAAAATAATAGAAAAATATTGAGTGTAACTTTATGACTTGATATATAACTTGCGATTTTTCTTCCTTGATATAGCCAGAAGGGTTATGGTATTGGTGGATAAAGGAAGAGCAACTGACGTCATCCACCTGAATTTGTGCAAAACATTTGACAATATCTTCTTGTCTACAGCCTGGAAATGTGTGGATTTGATAGACTGAAAACTTGTTGAATAAAGAATGTGGTCTGGGTGGCTACACTCGAAGGGTTGGGGTCATGGCTCAATGTCCAGGTGAAGAGCAGTGAAAAGGGGTGCCCCTCAGGGGTCCATATTGAGACTGGTACAGTTTAACATCTTTGTTGGTGACAAGGACAGTGGGATCAAGTGCACCCTCAACAAGTTTGCCTAAGACACCAAGCTGTGTGGTGCAGTTGACACCCTGGAGGCAGGGATGCCACCCAGTGGGACTGTGACAGGCTTGAGAGGTGGGTCCATGCAAAACTCTTGAAGTTTGACAAGGCCAAGTATGGAGGGCTGCATCTTGATTGAGGCAATCTGGGTATGAGCACAAGCTGGGCAGAGAATGAATCGAGTGCTGGCCTGGGTAGAAGGAATTGGGGGTGTTGGCTGACAAGCTCAACATGATCCAGCAATGTGTGCCTGAAGCCCAGAAAGCCATTCATGTCCTGGGCTGCATCAACAGAAATGTGTCCAGCAGGTCAGGGGAGGTGATTCTTCCCCTCTACTCTGCTCTCATGAGACCCCACCTAGAGTGTTCCACTGAGATCTTGGACCCACAGTACAAGAATGTTGAACTGTTGGAACACAGAGAAGGGCCATCAAGATTAGAGGTCTGGAGCACCTCTCCTCCGAAGACAGGCTGTGAGGGCTGGGATTACTCAGCCTGGAGAAGAGAAGGTTCTGAAAGGACCTTAGAGAAGCCATTCAGTATCTAAAAGGGGCCTACAAAAATCTGGGAAGAGACATTTTACAAGGGTGTGTAGGGGCAGGACAAGGAGTAATGGCTGAAAGAGGGTAGGTTTAGATTAGATACTAGAAAGAAATTCTACAGTAAGGGTGGTGAAACCCTGGCGCAGGTTGCCCAGAGAAGCTGTGGATGTCCCATCCCTGGAAGTGTTCAATGCCAGGTTGGATGGGCCTTGGGTCTTGTAGAAGGTGTACCTGCCCATAGCGGAGAGTTTGGAGCTACATAATCTATAATGACCCTTCTAATACAAACCATTCTATGATTCTATGTGTCTGTGGTTTTATTTGGCAAGCCTACTAATATTTAATAGAACTAAAGACTTTGGCGATATTTCTGTTATCATCATTCCAATAGCATCAATAATTGAGGAAAAGGGCAAAAAATATGTATCATCTTAGAAACACCAGAAAGGCAACAGAATCTCCTTGACTTCTATACAAGCATCATAATTTTTCAGGGTGTAAAGCATTCACATATTTCTAGTATGCAATTGTGAGGGCACAAACTATTAATTTGCATTTGAAAATATGTCTAGCTTAGTTTAGGTATTTGGAAGACCTGGCAGCCACAAAATAGACTTAAGCTGTTAACTGATACTCCAAATACATGAATGGGGAGGTGAAACAGGAAATTTCTTAGATGCGACTTGATGAGGGTTAATGAGCCCTCAATTATGTGTGCACTTCTTGGTTGATAAAATATGAGAATATTCCTCTGCCTTACTGTTCTGGATGATTTTTCAGCAGCAAAATACAGCTTTTTGTTTAGCAAGAAATACAACCTACTAATAAGGTTGTTTCAGACAGAAAAATAACTCAGGGGTCCTATAAAGCAGATTTTCCTACATTTCAGTACTTATAATAACAAAGTCAGTGTAACTTGAAACTTGACCACTCCTTATCACCTTCTCAACATAAAGAACAATGTCACTACAATCAATGAATCAAACAGCAAGATGACCTTAATCAAAATATTTAAGGAGCAATTGAAGAAAGGGAAACATGAGGGTGAGGAAGGAGGGAAAGAAGCCTACTTGCTGGAGATTTGACTCACTTATTTATAGAATGCACAAGTTTACTAGAAAAAAACAGAAAATAAATAAATGTAAGAAATAAATCTTTTGTGTTATGTTAATGTCTGTGCCTTTTAAAATTGTTATTAGTTTTTTGTTTTTTTTAATGTGGAACCATTCCATGGACACAACTGAGCTCTGCCTTCTGTTAAGGGTTGCAGTACCATTGAAGTTTGAAATAATTTAAGCGGTTCTGCTGTGCTTTCAATTCCCCTCATCTTCTTTCTTTTCTTTCAGTGGATTGAAATGTGACCAAATAGCAGCATGACTGTGAATGGAAAAGATAATTCTCACACTACATTCTTCTCAGTGCTTTGGGGAAAATGCACACATACAAACACATTTGCTGATGTCTGATTCAAGATGTGAAAAAGAAAAAAATAATCTATGAGGTTTTTTTTCTGAAATTGGAAACACACTTTAAAACTCTCCTATGATTTGTTTTGTTTAGTCTAATTATGACTTCTGCTTTATGTTGCCACAATAGACACTAAACATTTGCAATATATTTACTGAGATTAAAAGGATTATGGGATGAATTTGTATCTATTATGCCATTAGCCTTAAGCAGCACTGCTTTAGTAATCAGTGGGAATATATTTTTATAAGTCAAAAGGGTGACTTATCAGTGTAACCAGCCATTTTACATTCTCAATACATTACATAATAAAGAGCGCTAGAAAATTTTGCTCTTCAGGAAAAAAATACACTTTTGTTGAGAACTTATGTTGCAATATGGACAGAGCTGGGTTAAAGATGGAAGCAAAAACCTTATGGATTGGCTGGGAAGTATAGCTTGTACAGCTTTTCTCATGTCTGTGCAATTTTTTTACTTTTATGTCCTTATAATGAACTTAAAAATGGGAAATTCCTGAAGTAAAGTATGTCCAAAAGAGTGAAAGCAACATTAAATGTTCTAACACTATAGAATCAGGGAATTACTTCTGTTGTGATCCCCATGCATGTGCACACAAGAAGAAACATTCACTTTCCTTATTAAAACATGATGGTGGAACTAGTTCTTACTAAGACCATTTTTTCCACATTCTACTCACAAAATCTAAATTAGATTAAAGTCAAGTTTCAGCCACAATGTCTCCTCTCCAAAGGAGTAGGTTTTTAAAACATCTATGTATCTTTTGAATTTCTCTAGTGATATGAGGGACTGTGAAAACTCTTAGCTATAAAAGCTATTTAAATCTTTAAAATTCATGTTTACTTTTGTCATGCAGTTTTTCTACTGTATATTGCTAAGTTCCTGAAGTCTACAGCTAGAAAATTGATATCAGCATTTTTCCCTTAATATCATGGTATACAGGATAACACAATACAAATTCACCAGTGGAACTCAAGGCCCTGATGTATAATTGTGGAAATTTATATGCTATTAAATGAATAAATTAGTTCCTCCAACTCTTCCATTTTCTGTATTCCTATCTCTGGACAAATTTACTAACCCTCTAACAGAGCCAGCTTTTAGAAAAGGAGTTCTGTCCCAATGGGAGAGCTGCCCAGTGCTTCTTGTTCATAGCTTGGCATATAAATTACCATTTAAAAATACTTCAGTGTGCATCAAGATGCAGAGTAGCTGAGGAGATGCCATGGAGCAGATTTATCTTTTTTTGAGATGGGACTTCTAATTTCCAGGAGATTGATGGAGCAAGTGCTGGGAGGACAGATTTTGAAATCTACCTGAGGCATCAGAGATCAAAGATCAGTGCAGAATAAAGATCTGTGTTGAGGCTCCAAGCTACAAATGAGAAGTCTAAGAGAGTATTTCAGATCCATCATCTTGCTGGGCGAAGAGTAAACCTAACAAGTTGGTGGGAAGGACACTTTTGCCTTGTCAGAAATTGCATGTCTAAATTATCCTGCTCAGGAATAGACAGCTTACTCTCTTCAGGAAGTTATAGGAAGAGCTCAACCCTAGTATGGTCAAAGCCCTTGTGGTGCAAAGAACACTGCTAAAGAAATTAGAAACATCTTTCAGATGAGAGTGGTCACAGGCACCTCTTCTACAGCAGTACCTGTAGCACATGACTGCAGGGCTTCAGTGTCACATTTATTTGAGGAACGCTGAGCCAGTGTCAATACATCTGTACAAGCGAGTTTGCATTGGTGCAGGAAGTCAGTAAATGTCACTGTAGACAAGCTGTGAGTTTCAGAGATGTTTACAGATTTGTGGTGATGACTGCTATTACATTACAGTTACCTATGATCAGTTACAAAGGGATGGATAGTGGAAAAGCATGGATAAAAACTGAGTAAGACCATGCTTGCTAGCAACTCAATTCAGTAAAACGGTCAAAAAGAGCAGGAAAGTAACCAGGTTTTAAGAAGTAAATGTTGTTTAAGTTTAGGTTATTTTGAGTCTTTTTAATGCTAAACCTTATAAACAAGTCTCATAAATAATTATTTGCCCTTACCACAACCCTATACAGATCCACGGAATTTCCTTTCACTTTCTTCACACTGTGAAACTCTGACAAAGATGAATCAGATGCGGACTGAGCTTCAAAAAACATGTATTCTACTGTAGACATTCAAGAGCTGGATGAATGGTGCAGGTGGTCACATCACTTTCATAATGGATGAGTCAACAGTTGATCTTCTCTTACATGCCAAAAAAAGTTCTTAATAAAAAAATGGTTCAGATATTTTGTCTTATACCTATAACAGGAAAAATTGAAATTGTATTTCCTAGAATACTGCCAGAGGTTAATAGTGTTCCTAATTAAATGCCTGGCATTGAATGAATTGAGTCTTCAGTGCTATTCACAAAATAGCTAAGCTCAGAGCAGATGGCTTTTTAAGGGGGCAGGTATGAGCAAACTCAGGTAGAAATTTAAAGTCTAAAATTACACCAAATATTCTCTAAACCAGGGTGGCTTTGGACTGTGTATGTTTTAAGCAGATAAATTTCAGCTCTGTGGGTTAGCTCCTTATCTGGTTACAAACAGAATTTTAAAATAACTTCATAAGGACAGTACATGCATCAATAGGAAGTGCACATTGGACTAAATTAGATTGTTATAATTGTCAGTTCTAAAGTTACAGAGACATATGAGAAGCATCACTATGGAAAATTGACAATAAATTATGGGAACAAGTTCCAGCCACATGAAGATGAGAGAAGGCAACATTGCTGTAAAGCAGTGAGATATTCAGGGGAAATAATACCACTAATATATATGATAATAGGGGTTCTAGACTGTGGGGTGCCGTTGTTTGAAATGGATATATTTTAGGGCTTCAAAAGTTCATTTAAAGTCTTCCCAAACTTCTGTAGAAGGCAATAAAAAAATTCATACTGAAAATAGAGCCTAAGCTCAAAGTAAAAGTCTTGCATAGTTTTAGTTTATATGTTTTAGGTAGCAGTCCTTAACACCATTCAGTTGGACTGCACAGCAAACCACTGAATTTGAGATACTCTTTGAAGGAGATCTTAAAGATGTCTAATGTGGCCAGACATGGTGAAAGCAGGAAGAACACCTTCTCATGTGAATGCATTTTGGAGAAATACTTCACCTGCAGTTCACTGTGACTGGAAGATCTATTTAAATATGAGCTAAGAACAACTGCATATATCATAAACTATAGGCTGGAATGAATTGCTTTAGTATACTGCCTTTTATAAATATCCAGTTTACTCAGACACACAAATCAGGATGAAAATCAAGAATAAAATTTAATTTAAAGTAAGATAATGGAAACAACAAGTTACAGGCAAGTGTTCAAGCAAGATAAGCAGCAGTTATTAAATTAGAGAATGACACTGAGTTGGAGGTAGCAATGGATGTCCTCAAGATAGACTGATAGAAGGACCTAGGTGGACTGGAACAATGTGCATCAGGATCCTAATGGAACTCAGCAAGGACAGACATAAAGTCTGACTAAAGTAATGAGCTCAGAGCTCATTAAATGGCACCTATGCTCAATCTTTTGGCCTACAGTACAAAACCAGCTGTGATGAAGTGGAACAAGAACAGTGGAGGACTATCAAGATGTTTTAGGGGTGGATTATTTGCCCTGCAGTGAGAACCTGGTGTTTTTCCTCCTGGAGATTAGCTGGACATGGAGGGGCTTCAGAGCAGCTGCCCAGTGCCTGTGATTAGGGAATAAAGAGAGAGATCCAGGCTCTGTCAGGAATCAGCAGTGCATGGCAGGAATACAAGAGATAACGGGCATAAACTTAAACAAAAGAAAGTCAGACTGGATGTAAATCAAAACAAGATTCTTCCCTGAGACAAAGTCAAATAGTAGAACACGTTGCCCAAGACTCTGCACTCATTATCTTCTGGGGATTTTCAAGATCCAGGTGGATAAAGTCCTGAGCAAGTGGATCTGATCTCATATCCTAATTTTAGCACCACCTGAGACCTCCCAAGGTCTTTTCCAACCTGAATCTTCCAGTGTTCATTCTGTGAGTATATGAAATGTTTAATATATTTGTGAAGGGCCTGGTTGAGAATGCCTTCACAGGAAAGATTGACTTTCCTTATTCTTGACAGAGGGATAAAGAATTGACTTGACCATCCCCATTCAGAATATTTATGGATGAACACAGTGCTAATCATACAACTGTGTTTTGTGAGGGCAAAACTTACATGGAGAACTAAACCAAAATGGAATTTTAGTGTGAAGATTGGCTGGTTCTTTCCCTGCACTAGTCAGGTCTTGCACTATCATTGCACATTATTGTGTGTCTCATAACAAAGCTCCATGCAGCACAATTTGATGTGGCATAACAAAAGGAGACATCCCAAACTTCAAAATTCTACAATGGTTACTACTGAGACTGAGGGCAGGAGGGAGCTCCAGACCTTGCTCTTCTCCTCTCAAGACTGTGGTACCTGAAGAAGATGACTGCCTTTCCATTAAAAGCAGTGGTGTCCTGAGAACACAGTTTCTGCTGTCTCTGAAACTTTTTTACAGGATGCTTGAAAAAGTCTTTTGGAGTGAGCACACCAAGGACTGAGACCCCCTAACTAGCCAAGAGCATTCTGTCTCACTCTGTGTGTGGCAGTAGGCACAAAAGATGGACAGAGAGAAATGGAAAACATAGTAATATTTCTAGATTTTTGCAGAAGCAATGCACTCAAATTGCAAATGTAAAAATTCTGTTCATTTGTTCTTAATGACAATAAAGAAGATGCTTGGAATGGACCCATTAACCAAACAGATTTTTTCCCAAGATTTTTTTAGTCTCTAGCAAGAGAACTGACAAAATCATCACTAGCAAAATAGAGCTGGAGACATGAAAGAAGAAAGTTTGACACTTCATCATCAATGCCACAAGCTATTAATTTCTCTCTGAAAATCCAGTTTAACAATTTTGATTCAGGAAAGATGAATGGCCATAGCAGGGAAAGTAAACATGAACTGTGGAAAGTCTTTCTGGTTAAGCTGGAAAGGCTGCAGCAAAGATATTTCCTACTTAACCTTCATCAAGGAAAAGGTCAAAAAAGGCCAATGTGTTTAAGCAGGGCACAGGATGGAACAGAACAAAACTTCCTATGAAAAAGATTAAATTCACATTCTTTTGGTCTTCATTAAAACTATTTCATATCATCCCACACTTTCATTTATCCTGACAGCACTGAACATTAAGACCTTAAAGTATCTTTTTTGTCAAAAGATAAAAGTGTAAATGGAAAATAATTTGTGTACTGTACACAGAACAAGGAAAAGTATGAAGGATGCATAAGAAACAGAAAAGAGCAGTAACACCTTTAGCCTTAACAAATTATATAATCCACCCTGTACTTCCATGTACATGTACTCTAAGCTGAACAGTTACCAAGGCATAAGTGGCTTTACCATAGTGGAACATTTCTGGTTTATATGAAGCTTCTAAGGAAGAAAGAATTTTCTTCAAGCACTACAAAAGAGATGGAAATTAATGTCTACAAGTATATAATTTCCAAACTGCTTAGAAAACAAAAATAGCTCTGCTTTGACACTCTCATCTCCCCGTGTCCATTACAGCAACCATAGTTACTGGACAATAGAATATAATACATGGTAAATGTCACACTCAGGATTTCTCCTGGAAAAACAGATAAGTATACCTTTGAGCAGACTGATATGTGAGTGGATCACCAGATATGCAACAAGCACACAGAAATGCTACTGAGAGAGAAAAAGAATATATTTTCTTTCTATCTTCCACTGACCAAATTTGGTCTGCCTTCCTTTGGGATATCTATCAGTCATGATTCAGACTCCTACTCTGTCTCTATTAGAAGCTCCCTAGCCTCTCAGTCTAATAAGTGAAGTCTCTCTTGCACTGTAGTGTTAGCATGGCACTTTCTTACCCATCTTTTCATCCTTCATTGTTCACTATCGTTGTTCCTATTAACTGTATTTGTTGTCATTTCATGATGAAGTGGGGAAAAAGCTTCCTCAAACAATGAGAGTGCCCCACACAGAGCTTTGAAGATAAGGACTGAGACATGGACTCCTTTTTTCATACCAGATGTGACTCAGCAAGGTGTCTGGAAGAGACAGGTGAGGCATTCTAGGAGTCTCTCTGTGTTAGGCTCTCATCCAAAATAACTGCAACACTTACTTTAGCGTGAGTTGCTTGACAGCTGGGTATGACTTCAAAAACCCAGACTCATGAATACATGCATTACTGAGACCAATTCTGAGCTGAAAAGCCCAGCATATTCTTCTATTGTAGACAGGGAAACAGCAACTCTGGCAGCCACTGGTGGCTGGAGACTAAAACAAACCAGTGAATAATTCAAATAGCTACCAGATTCAACACCCTGGTACTCCACATGTCTGTGTCTCTCTTCCACTGTCATGGTAGAACTGGTGTCACGGTTCAGGCTTCAGTACTGAGCTGTGCTTCTGCAGCAAATGCAGAGTGGTTGGATTACTGTTGTTATCTGAATGGTCTGTGACTGAAGGGCAAATATTCTTGTGGGAAATGAAAATTTGCTCTGCACTGCATGTTGCCCTGGGGCTCCTGAGGTGTGTGCCTGAGTAATCTCCAGCAGAGGAGTGAAGCAGACAGGTCACAGCAGCAACATCACTCATCTGAACTCGAGCTGCTGATGCCCATATTGATGACCCCATTAAACTGTACACAGTATGTAGTAAACAGCTCCATTCAGAGCACCCTTGAAAGCAGTGTGATAGGTATGTGAATATGATTGCAGAACTCCCTCAATACAATTTCAAGTTCCTCAGCAAGTGATTCTCTCCAATAACCCTCTGGATTTCTTAACAACAACTAAGGATTCTTACACTGCATATGAAAGGAGGAATACACAAAGTACACATGATTTTCCCACACTACAAATGCTCTTCAGATACCAAGAAGAGCAATGAATTCTTCAGCCTTACATACAAAGCAGACAGGGGCCTCAAAACACACAATATCAAGATACAGTTGCACAATGCCATTTGTCCAAGACACACATACATCAGTTCTACTTGGCCATGTCCTTGTTTTATCTGGCTTTTGCAGACCACTTTGCAGGCTGGTGACTATTATTGTCTCTAAAGGTTTCACAGGATTTGATAGATGTCCTCTTTGTGCTATAGATACCCATGGTACCCAATACCAAAACAAATAGCTGTAACACAGACCTGTTTCTTGAGATGTGGTTGTATTGCATCTCAAACCCTTCACAAGTTGATGATGTGAAAAACTGTGCAAAATTTGTGGAGAGGAAATATTTGCAGAGCAATTTATTGAAAGACAAAACTGGGCGTGAGCTGCAAAGGATGGAAAAAGTCAGAAAAAATGGTGTATCTCTTTCAATACCTCTCTGTAGCTGCACATCTTCCTGTGTGGAACTGCTATTTTTTTGAGGACTCTGGTGATCCCTGATGATGCACACCTCAAAGTGTCTTCATTTTGACCTTCTCTACTTCAGAGGATCTCTGCTTCAGAGGAATTCTCCACACCAAGCAGAAAGAAAACAAAACCCAAATTCAGTGGTCTTTTTCACTTAGGAGTTGAGTTGCAGAGCAATAGAGCACAGGAAGCCTTCCTTTGTAAGCCTATATATTGGCAATGGAATGAAGTTTACTGTGGTATAAAAAATACTCCTACTGATACAAAGATAAAAGGAACTACTGGAATTCCTGACAGAGACTTGTGTTCACCTCAGAACATTTTTATTGGTCTAACTGTGGTAATTGTCTTCCTAAATCCTACCACCTCCTGGTGGTCAAGCAGATAGTGTTACAGCCTCAGTTCATAAATTGGCCGTAGATGTACAATAGTTAACAAGGTAAATTCACATGTGTTTTGCTAAAGACGCATTCAAGGTTTCAGATGTTATGCCTAAAATAAAATAGCAGGGAATGACAGGAAAGCAACCTTTGCCCTATATTCCTACAAAGGTTGGATTAATACAGGATTCTTTATTGTCACAAAGTTACCAAACCCCAAATATTAGTCTAAAATCTACAATTCTTAACATTTTTGCAGCCCTTGGGGGAAAAAAAAAAGTGATAATTAAAAGGCATCCTGAGCTGGCTATTTACAGGATGTTCTGTTTATTATTGCTCTACTGTCCTCTGATTTGTGACTGGCATGTCCCTAGGCATTCAAGAAAATCTTCAAAAGATTTTGCATAGATAGATCCAGAAACATGGTTCCTGGATCTTTTACTTTTCTTTCTTCCATTCTTTGTCCGACATCATATTCCTCTAATATCATCTATTATTCCTCATTGTGATTTTACTGCTTGTAGGCACCACCACCACTATCTCTGATTCCCCTAATCTTTATCTACTCCAAAGGCCTTTGAAATATTCTTTAAGTAACAACACTGCTTTTCTGTAATATATGTAATTTACATTCACTTTTTTTTTTTGTTTGTTTTTTTGCCACCATAACCCAGCAATAAAACAGGTGACGCTTCGGAGGAGTACAGTGTTCCATTTCTACAGTCAGTACCAAAATTACATTTAATCTAAGTGTCCTAGACTCTCCAAGTGAATCATATCTCCAGGATTCAAATGAAATGTTTCATGCATTCTTCTGTGGAAAGTGTAGGAGACACATTAAAGAGCCGTGTAGGAATTACATCACAGCTGTTCAAATGCAAAGTTTATCTGGTATTGCTCATCTATGGCCTAACCAGGAAACTCCAGATGATATCAAGTTCTTCCAGGTTAAGCTCTTCAGCAATCTATGCAAAGCAAGCAAGCAAGCTTCATCCCTACATATGGAAAGAGGCAGGTGCCTTTGAAGATTTACTAAAGGAAATCCTGCTTTCCTAACTGCAGTGCCTGGAGGTCTTCAGAGGGACTCTCTTCATTGATCAGAGAGAGAACATGCCTTTCAGTAGCTGCTGTATAAGTATTTAAGACCCAAGGGGCACCTTGGCTATGCAGGCTGGATCCCACCCTCAGAATCTCATTCACGTTTGTAAAGCAGCAGCTAAGCAGGCATTTCTCTTTCCTCTTTTCTCTCCACACTGCTTATTAGCTTCTCTCCAAAGCCTAGTTGCTGGGTTAGAGAGTCAGAAATGGTAAGGAAGGACTTTCCATACTCTGAGTGACACTGCAGCCACTCTCTGAATAAAAAGGGATAGGCTTTCATTAAAAGTGCACGTTTAGCCTTGTGCTCGTGGTGACACTGGCACAGTCACACACATCTGTTATTACATCTCTGCTGTAGACACACACAGTGCCCCGTGTGTGGGTTGAGAAGGTGTCACCAGGTAGTTGAGTATCTTACAGCTCGCAGTCCCCTAAAGGATTGGCCATGTTTCCCCTCCTCACCCCAAACCACCAGCTCCAACCACTTTTATTGTTCCATGTGGACCCTCTGTCCACTTGCTGAGATGAACCAGCTCAGTAGGCAGCCAGCAGAGCTTCCCACTGCTCTGATGAGTTCATTCAGCTCTCCAGGAGGTGAGCCAAGAGCCAAACCTGGCATAAGGAAGGAGATGGGAACACACTGCTGGAGGCAGAGGATGGGAGGATCAAGGATGTGTTTCTCCAGGGCAGCAAGCTATTCTGCTGTCTGAGAGGAGACAAGAAACCTCACCCTCTGTTGCAATAAAACCTCTTTAACAAAATGGGAGTTATCAGACGACCGATCAGAAATTTCAGGGAGAACTGATTACAGTAAACCTCAGGAAAAAAAGTTGGGTTGTTTTAATTGCCAGGCACAACATGCACTAATCCACCTTGTTCATACCGCCTGCATGCATTTACACAGGGAGATTTGGGATTTCTTTTAGTTTCCTTCATGTTTCTGGAGCTGCATGCAAGCCAGCTGTCTCAGCAACCAGGAGGATTAGGTTCAAAAAACCAGAAACCAGAGATCTGAACTTCTCACGTTATATCTTGACTCTTACACTTGAAGCTTTACAAAGAAGGCTAAATATCTTCAGACTACTGATAAAAGTCAGGAGAGTTGGCAGTTTTGCAGACATTTACAGGCTTGGCAACACATTTTTCTGTTTTTAAGTGAAAACAGACAAAACAGTGCACATGGTAGAATAACGAACATCTTGGCACAGCGCAATTACAATACTGGAACAGACCACTATTCAGTTTTAATAGATGCTTTTGAGAAAAACAATCCCCTGTGTTAAGCTCCCTGTTACATTTATTCTCCAGAACTCTAGTGCCAAAAGCTTCCCCATCTTCTCTGTGGGCTTTCCAAACAGAGTTCACCTCCTGTGAAGCACCACAAAAATACAGCTGCTGTCAAGCAGCTCCTCTCCTTGCTAAGATGGGTTAGAGTCACATCATAGAGAAATGGCAGCAGGCAGTGCCATAATTACATTCAAATCAGGAGAGGATTTTTTTTTTTTTTTTTTAGAATATAAAACCACTATCTTTCTAGTCTTTTGCTTCCATATAGAAAGTCCATGAAGTATTCTATGGATAATCTAGCACTGATCTACAGCCTGGGTTTCTATAGCACAGCACCACATCTAGAAATCTTCCAGTACATATTCCAGCAATGCTACCAAATTTGCAGATATAAATACTATAATGCAGGTTTATATTCAATTGTAAGTTAATTCTTTGCTGCTAAAGAATTTTTTAAAAAAGTAAGTAATGATGAAATCTTGGGTGCAAAGGTCAACTATTACAAAAAAATGTTTCAGTGTAACCAAACCACTAGCTATGGTTGTGACTGGGAAGGTTCAGAGCTCCAGGATTTATAGAGCACACACAGTAACAAAGGGTTACCAAACTTTTCAGCATGTTCTGAAAGTGGGAATTAAAGTTCTGGAGAAATCAGTGACTAAATCTGCTGCATGCATAAACCTATAAGATGGAATGAGTATTAGTTTTCTCAGAAAATAAAATTGTTAAGACACCTAAAATTAAAATGGAATTACTCTCACCAGTTAACAACTTTTGAGTATGAACAAGCAATGCTAAAAAAAGATGTTGCAGGGGCTCTCAAAAGCAGTCTACTGACATAACTGAAATATGCTAAAGTAATTCAGCTAAAAAGAGTCTGGTTTGGCTATTAATTTATTAATTACTGTGCTGCATTCTGAGGTGACACTGCTTAGAGCCTTGAGTCTTTCCACTTTACAGCATCCTCTCCAAGCACATGACAGTGTTGAACTTGCCCTTCTTGGTAAGAATAACAGTGGAGTTACTGCACTCTGATCATATGGAAATGATGAATTAGCATTGGAGCAAGAAAAGTGAAAGACAAAAAAGAAATCCGAGGGGTGCAGGAGAGAATATTACACTGCTGATGCAGCTGGAAAGGCAGATTTAAGGCTTGTTAAAGGGAGAAGCAGGATGACTTACTGCCACTACTACTTCCTGCCACAGCCTGTACCCCCTCCCATTCCCTTGGACTGCTGCTTTTTACACATCTAACTGCCCAGGGACAAGGTCTGCAGGTGACTGCAGTGCAGGGACAGCCACAGCTCAGTGGATTATTCACTGTCTACATACAGCCCCCCTACTTCATAATTAATGCAGCTCTACCTGTGATGGAGGTGTTGGGATATTGTAGTGTGAGGAAGGGGACTGTGTCTTGTGGGTGTCACAAAGCTCTCTTGTGAGCTGTGCTATTCAGTGCCTTCTGATTTAATATCCTCGAAATCGCCAAAGATGGCAGTTAAAATTTAAACAGGCGCTCTGAAAAGACACTCTTGATCCCATTATCAGTGTCGTGGATGGGATTACAATGGGAGGTGGCAATGGTGGAAATGTTTTAGGACAGATCTAGTATCAACAGCAGGAGTGGCCACTAATTGGATTCTTTCTGTGTCACCGCAGAGTTGTCACGGGACCCTGGTTCTCTGTTGAACACTGCAGCTCTTAAGGCGCTCAGAAAGGAGCTTTCTCAATTGTTATCACATCAGTCTGCCTTCCCACTCAAATACAAATCCCCCCGAGCTCTTTCTAAAGCTAAGGAAATCATGGAGCCCATGACTCCCATGACATCTGCAACAAGTGTCCTGCCTCATCAATGTGAGAATGGACCCTGACATTGCACAAGGCTCAAACTCCTGATCCTGCATGAACATTTGGTCATATATAAAAATACATATACATATATAAAATATCAAGTGTGGGATGTAAGTTAAACAAAGCAAGATAAAAAACCTGCAAACTGTCAAAAATAGTATGCAGTGAAGTGTTTCTAGCCAGAACAGAATTTGCAAATACTTCAAAATATTTTTTTCCATTGCTGTCTAGCATCCACTGAGTGTGGGTTTTATAATGGCTTGCAGATTTAGGAACACTGTCCCTAGCATCACAACATTTTAAATAAACTGTTTTTATCAGTTCCTGACTGGAATAAGAGTGGCTACAATAATTTTTACACTGTTACTTGCAATCTCTAAGATACTTAGGACTTCTACACGCAATTTTTTTCCTAATGACCTATAATTTAGCCTACTTCTTGAAGGTGCATTTACATGCCATTTGGAAATTCACCAAGGGTTTGCTTTTCCCTCCAATGTAAATTACACCAATCACAATTAATTTTTTCCTCTGAAACAGAGACAAAAATCAATGGAAGACCAAAAAGACATGCCAAGAAGCAGAAACTGAAGTTGCATATTGTGACGTAACAAGCTCACCCACCTCGATTATAAAGTGCTGAGAAGAGGAAGCCCCTGACAAGCAATAAACTGACACATAATTAAGACAATTCAGGGCAGAACACATTCTGGCTGGAAAATGTTTTCTTGTGCTCTACCTAACTGCTCAGAGCAGTGAGAGAGAAAAAAAGAGAGTGGGGTGACACTTTGAAAATTCTACGAAGACAATAAGTATCCCACCCACTCTTCAGTAGCTGGGGGAAAAAGAAACACACCAGCTTTTGTGCAGTGCAGGTTGCCTCACATCACAAACAGAGTTGATAGTACAGACATGCCTGGTATGTTCAGCATTCCATATCAAGCGAAGATGAATTAGCCGCAACAAAAATGTTTTACAACTTTCATGCAGCAGTTTATGGATTTTTTTACACCTCTGGAATTTTTTACCTTGAGCACATCATGGAACTTGTACTGTCTCAGATCTTTTCCTAAGATTATTTTTATCTCACTGTGAGGAACATCTTTGTGAGCTCTGAACACTTTTACAGCTGCTAAGATGCTAATGGGAACTTCATGTGTGTACCCAGCACAAGTGCTCTCAGGAAAAAAAAAAGCCAATGTCAAAGGAAGGTATGTAGAAGTCACCATAAATATGTCTTTGAATGTTTACCATCTGGAACAGTAGATTACATTTTGACATGAAGCTGGACTGCCCTGTGGGCATTGTCTTTTAAACAGCCTCATCATTATAAAGGAAGGAAAAACATGATTTGCTGTTCTCAGTTTCTCAGCAAGATTTTCTGGCAGTGCTAGAGAAACTAGTTTGGTTTTTTCCCTCCCCCTAGTAAAACAATAACAAGTTGGGCATGTGTAATTAGCTGTACACTTTCTTTAAAAAGTAGGGTTTCTTGTAGATCATCTGATCTGTGATCCAATGATACCCACAAGGAGTTTCAGATAGGTTTCAGTTGGGCAGTGACAGCTCGCAGTGCTGCACCTTTAGCTTTGCTGGAAGTCTGAACCTCTGTGTGCTGAAGCTGGCATATTGAGCTTCTCACAGGACACACTGGGAGAAAGAGGAGGAATCCAATATACAAGACTGTAACGTGGAGCTATAATGGGGTTTTTCTTTGGTATTGTTTTTCATTTTAAGCTTGTAAAAGTTTCCGTCACTTTTTACAATGAGAAAGTGTGGACTGAGAGAAAAAAACCAAAATGGTCAAATTTATTCACATAAATCTTGGTCTGGCTGTGCAGTGATTTTTGGGATTTAGCTAATTCTCTGTTTCAAATTCCTGTGGATGACTTCTGAGGACACATTAATTCTAAAGAGTGTGTTTGAAAATACAAGCTGAGAACAACCTGTAAAGGGGCCAAATAGTCTGTTCAAGTAAAAAAAGTTAACAAAAAAGTGGGTTTGAGGCAAAAAAATATGTGCAACATGAAACATGGGTTTATGGGCATCGTTACACAGTTGAATACCAAAATCACAAAGCACCAGCTATAAATGCCCTTGCTCAGACTACTAAACAGATCTTATTTCCAAACACATTATATACAGTATTATATATAGAATATCTCACCTGTAAGTGGTGAGGACAGTGTTAGATTTCTTTCACAAGTAGGAGGCCAATAATTCATAAGCAGGAGAGATATGTGACAGTTACTGTGAAGATCTGTTATGGTGCAAAAGAAGCAAATATTTTGTTACTCTGCGCAGGAAAACAGCGTATACATACAACAATTTTTTAATTAAACAACCCCAAACCAAATAAAAGGAAAAACAATCCATCCTCTAATTTCTCCATCTATATTTTAGTATAAAACAATGAAAATATCTTTTCTGATAAGCTAACATGCAGTAATTAGTGATAACATTTCTGAATTAGTTAATTTGCTGGGCTTCCCACGCTCCAGACATCAATGAACTTAATAGCGGAATTAAATGAAAATGATAGCGGAGTACTTCCATAACTAATTTCTAATTATATTTCTGCCCCTCTTCCTTCCTAAACATAATTTTTTGCCTACTTCTAATTAACAGTTTAGAATCTATAAATACAGCGAGTCTTTAATGATCCATTATAGTGATGCTACTTAGTTTTCAATGACTTGTAAAACTTTCACAAACAGATCTGCAAATGAATTGCATCCATCTGCTCCGCTGCAGCTGCAAGAGCATTACATTGTAGCCTGCCTTTCCCTACTTTCCTGATTTTCTCTTAACTTTATGTACGTGTGTAAGCCAAGCCATCTCGATGCCGGTTACCAGGAGCCCAAGCAGGTCTCTATAAAGGAGTCTTCAAACTTTACAGACATCTCGAACGCACTTTCAAAACAGCCTGCTTTGCCTCCCAGCTGAGCCCCAGGCAGCCTGCACGCTGCTGAAGCATCCTGCTCAAAACCTAGGAAACACTGTGCCGCGGTTCCTTCTCCCTGCCCGAGCACGCGTTTTCCGCGGCTCTGCCGGAGCACGGAGGCGTTCGCAGCCGCAGGCACAGCGCCCACCCACCCGTGCCCGCACAGCGCCCACCCACCCGTGCCCGGCTGCCGCTTCCCCCGCGCCGCTCCGGGCGCGCACGTGTGCGCCGAGCGGAGAGCCGCGCCTGCGGGGGGAGCAGAGGAGGCACCCGCAGCGCTGGGATACACTGCTCCAGGGGAGATTTCCCAATCTACACCTCCGAAAGCGTGACCTTAGCGGCGCTAGGAGTGTTAGCTCTGTGAAGACAGGCAAGCATCAGGCTGAGCTCGCTGTTATCTGTCAGCCGTACAATAGCAGCATTGATAAGGCAGCAGCAACTGGCTTTGACAAGTGTGCTGTGCTAGCATTCCTCTGAAAACCGTGAAGGAAAAAAAATGAAAGAGAGAGGGAGAGAAGCATGAGGTGCTTTTTACTTTACCTGAACAAAGTGTGCTGGTTTATTTTTCCCTCTGAGCTGCTGGAAACGATTCTTCCCGTTTCTTCCCCAGTGCTAGGTATTTCTTCTTTTGCTTGCAGCTCACACTTGGGGAAGACCACACAGCTCCAGCAAGGCTGCCTCTCTCCCCTAATCCCCACTCGAGTGTGATGACACACACTAACCCCAACCATCTGTTGAAACACGTCCTCAAGCACTCAGCACAGTGGTGTGTCAAGACGGGCTGCCCAATCCAATCGCTGGGGCTGGGTGGCTCTTAAGGAGCTGGAGGCAGAGACAAGGGCAGAAACTATAAGGCTGAGAACTCTTTAGCAAAGTAACCTGAGATTTTGAGAAAGGGCTGCTATTGAAAAAAAGAGCAGAAGGGGGAGGTACTCTCGGGAAGGTAGAAGGAGTGGATTAGTCTGGTGGCCAGTTGTGTAACTTCTCACAACTCCTTGTATTCCCAAGGGACCACTGGGACCCCTTCGCGGTGGGATGCACAGGAGCACAAGAGCAACATTAAAATGTTTTTTTTTATGGCGTGTCTATTGAGGGCAATCTCCTCCGAGAGACGCTTTTCTAAAAGAGATAAAAGATGCAGCTTGAAACCCTGATAAAGTGCTACTGCGGGAGCCGTTTGCACGGCGATGTGACATCGGCATCCCGAAATCCCAACTCCTTACCGTGCCGCGGTCAGCCCGTGGCCGCTTCCAGCCTCCCTGGGAGAACGGCGGAGAGAGGCTAGAGGAAAACCGGGGTGGAGGACGAGGCGGGGAGAAGAGGGGAATATTCGAAGAGCAAGTATTTCTGCTCCTTCACACAGACATTTGCGAGTCCTTCCCCCACTCCCTCCCTCCACCCCCCCCCCCCCCCCGAGCCCTCGCTTCCCGGGACGCGGGGTGGCCGGCTCTGCTCCCCGGCGCGCCCAGCGGATCGGTGTCCCGGCGGATCGGTGTCCCGGCGGATCGGTGGCCCGGCGGATCGGTGTCCCGGCGGATCGGTGTCCCGGCGGATCGGTGGCCCGGTGGATCGGTGGCCCGGCGGCACACGCTGCTCGCCCGCACTTGTCTGCTGCAGGGGCCGCTCCGCGCCCGCGGCGCTGCTGTGACAGCTCCGGCCCCGCTCGGTGCCCCTCGCCCCCGGCTGCCGGGAAGCTGCCACCAGCCTGTTGCTTCCCCCCTTCCCACCCGCTTCCGCCGCCGCCCCGCAGCGTCCTGCGGGATGCAGCCGCATTTTCGGGAGCCCTGCCCTGCCCTTGGGGACCCGTCACCGCCCCAGTCGGCGCTGGGGGCTCAGGGCAGTGCCGCGGCAAGTCTGGATTGTGTCGGGTCTGTGCCTCAGCTTCCCTCTGCCACAAAGCAAACATTATCACACCTTCCTCCCGCTCAGGGACACTGCCAGGAAAAATCCACTAATTTACAGAAGATGTCCGGGAAGGATAGATAAGGGACACAGAAAAGCTGCTAAGTGCCAAAGAAACAGTTCTTTCCTTTCCACTCCCTGTAATAGGATAGCATGGAAAAGAGACTTAAAATCTCAAGGGTTTTTACCTCATTACCAAGGGCCTGACTTGACACTTGCATTAAATCTACATTTCACATTATGACAGATGTTGTGTTTTCTTTGAACTGAAAGGGAAGGACGTTGTTTTGGCATTTATAGTTACTCTGAAAGTGTTAACATCCAACTTGAAGAAAGGTTTGCAATTGTGAAAAGACACACTCTGCCCAGCTATATGAAAGCCATATGAGAGTCTTGAAATGTTGATTTGGCTTCCTCGTTCTATAATACCTTACACGAGGCTGTTTCTGAAAGACTAGTGGCAAAGTGAATACTTAATAAAATGTGAGATTCAAGAGCTGGGGTCTGAGCCCAGATAGCTGTTAGCAAAGCTGACCTGGAAAAGAAAGGAAGAAGAAGAAACTGTAGTCACAACTGTATTTGCCTGAATTCCTCCCCAAAGTGATGATACAGTGTGTGTTTCAGCCTATTACTCTGAAACTGCTTATCACAGATGTTTGGTATCCAGGAAAACACTGCTCCCTAATCAGCTAATTCAAGACAAATAAATAGCTGAATAATATTTTCAACAGTAATATGTGGTGAAGTAGAGATGCAACTACTGTCCCTGGGGTATTGTAAGATTCTTAACGTTGCCAATTATATCTTCAGGGTTTGTTTTGATTTTGTTTCATTTTAGCAGACTGTGGCCTGTGAACAGGCTGGACACCCTTACATACTCAAAAAGCCCCAGGGACTTTATTGAGCTCATTTGCATTTTCTTTAGCTGTACTTCTTACCAGTATTGTATAGCATTAAAAATCTATAGTGATCAAAGATGTGGAATATCAAAGAGCCCCTCAAATTGTGCTGCATCATCCTGTGTACTGACTCATTTTCTAAAATGCAGCTCACCTCACAGATGCTCTATTTTCTTATTGGTCAGATGAGAAGCAAATTCAGCAGGGTTCAACCTCAAATCAATCATGAATGACAGTTATGTGCATACAAATATTTTAGGCTGTGATGTGTATATGCTTACCCAATGTTGTGTATTGTGCATTTGAGTATAAATATACATAAGCGAGTTACTGAGCATTTGCCTGATGCACAGGCCCAGATCTGTTGGGTTTTTATGCCTATGTAAGTCAGGGATACCTCTGCTGATGCCTTTCAAGTCACAATACTGTAAAATAGACATATTTAAAAGGTATCCTAATTCAGTGTTTTGTATACAGACACACACTCCCCACACACATTTCTCTTCAAATGCTCTCTGCAATTACTCAAAATGCAAATTTTTGTTTCTATAACCAATGTTGCTAATAGCCCTCAAACATCACGCATGATCATGTTCTCACTTAAAAGCTACTGCTGATGTTGCGGGATAATTTAACTGCTACTTGTGTGACTACAGCCAGATTTAGTTTGCTGTGACAGCTTATAACAGACTTTTCTACCACTTGTCCTCTATGCACACTGCCATCTGCAAAGATTTTAAGTTTTAAAGGCTGAAATGAAAACTGTACTGGAAGAGACATACCCGAAATGCTGTTAAAATTATGCATCATAAAACAGGTTCTCAAGTTGACTGTCAAACCCTTGAACTCTTGCTAAAGTCAGGCTGCCCCCACTCACATAAGACTTGGAACAAAGTGAATAACGCTTTATGCAAATAACTCAAGACAATCCTAATATGCAAGATTAATTGTGGGCAATTGTGATATTGAGAAATATTCACTCCTGTTTTGTTCCCACAGATAACATGTCCCTCACATAGTAGTTCCAGTTGGTTTCCATGGTAGCCAACAGCATCTTTAAGCCAGGGCACTGAGGTTCACTCTGTGTTGCCTATACTTTAACTCCCACCTTTCCTCCTGCACAGACAGTCTTGGCAGTTTTGTGTGTCAGTGTGAACATATGCACATAATTATACATGTGCCCCTCTGCTCAAGAGCCTCACGTAACTCTCAACTCTGGCATTTTCAACTCTCAAAAGTAATTAAAGGAGATTTTTCATGATTACTGCAGCAACCTCAGTCTATCTCTCCTGTCAATATGAATGGAAGACGACTTTTCATTTCCTTGAATCATTTCATGCCTACCCCAGATTACATTACCATTATTTTTGTAGAGTTTATAATATGAACAGAAGAGGTTCTACAACATTACTATAAATCCACAGACAAGTTTACTGTTGAATTCTAGCTTGAAATGTACTCTTGTTTCTGTTGAGTTTCAATGATACCTTGTTGATAATGAGATACAACAAAAAATCCCTTGAAATCCTGAATTGCAAATAAAAGCTAAATAATTAAAAAACAATGTTTCTTTCTAAAGATCCCAGCAAACAGCAGGTTCCACAAAGCACAGGGAGATATGCTTCTTCACGTGGAGCATGGTGAAGCCTTGGAGCTACTTGCTGCAGGACACAGTGAGGATAAAAATGACATCTATTCAAGTGTTTGGACAAATTCACGGAGGAACAAAGATTACTCACAGTAATTAAATACAAATATATGGGTTCTGGTACAGAGAATTGCCTGGAGTGTATCCTGGATAAATATTCTGTGCTTGTCCTATTCTTACACATTACCCCAAGCATCCATTATTTTCCACTACTGGAAGGTGCCAAGCCTAGTATACCCATGACTTAGTGTGGCACGGCTGCTCATTCTTTCTTAAAGAATTTGACCATTGGCAGTTTTGGGACCTCATGGTGGGTAGTGTAAGAGACATGAATTCCTTTGAAGAACTTCAGCCAAGATTTTTAGAGGTAATCCATGTTCAGGAACCTTAGTAAAAAAGGTCTCATCAAAAGTATTGAGTACACAGCAGCTGCTAGTGAAGCCAGCAGTTTGTTTTCCTGTTCTCCATACGTGGGCATTCTAAAGTCAGATATAGGCTCAAGTAAAATTTGTGAGTTAAATCTCCAACTACATTCTGTGAAAAACTCTGCTCAACTGTTTCTTAACTTGGAGTCACCTAAATTCCAGAAACACATGGTCCTTTAGAAGCATTTCCTCCACACTGAAAGCCCAGTGCTGTGCAAGACTCAGGAGTCAGGCACCCCTTCACCACAGTCATCTAAATTGCTTCAGTGGGCTCTCAGAAATCATCTTCCAAACCTGGAGACCTTTGAGTGGCAAAGCTAAAGATCAAAATCCTGACCAGAAGAAGAAGAAGAAGAAGAAGAAGAAGAAGAAGAAGAAGAAGAAGAAGAAGAAGAAATAAATATCTTTTAGGACATGCAACCATCTACCTGCTGGGTAGCTTTCTTCTCACTGTCCCTGCTCAAACCCATGCTCAAACCCATTCACCTGAAATAAATATTGTAACAACGACTATTCTGTATAAAAACACAATAGGGTTAATGTACAAAAAATATTGAGAATTTTGGTGAGTTACCTACAGCACACATGAAAATGCAGAATTCTGTATCCTAAAAGCATGGATGTTAATCCAAGTATTCCAGAACAATTTCCATATTTTCTGGGGAAATGTGCATGGGCCTGTACATGTACTCTCTAAGAATGAAACCATACATGTGCTAGCTACAAAAGGACTGCTTTAGAAATGCATTAAGGGCACAGTTCCAGAATCAGGTTTACCTGCCTGTGCACAGCTCTTGTGGAATGGCAGGGTCTAGACTTCTTCGAATTTTTAAAGAAGCTCTTCTGCCCTGCTCCATCTTCCCTGCAATGGAATCAGGTAGTATGGAAGTTATACCCTGCTACGATTTGTCTTAGGACTGCAATACTAAAAATTGTTCCCCTGAGGGGTAGCCAGAACAGAGGATAGAGTGCAGGTGAGACAGACAAAAGATCATAATTGACTCAATTCATCACAGGCCTTTACAATTTGTCAGATTGTTGTCATCACTATCACTTGACTCCAGAAGAAGATAAATGGTTGAAATAATTGTCAGTCTCAAATGTGTGTTTCTTCCCTTACACCCCCTCTCAAAACACTGGTCCTTTTTGGTTACCATTTCTTCTCAGGTAACTCCCTCATTAGTGGTTGCATAGTAATTCACTACCAAACAAGACCACTGCAATAAAAAGGCACATGTCTTACCCTAACAGAAGAGCTGATTAGATTTGTCATAGCTAAACATTTTTTTTTTAGTATTCCAGAATTAAATAAAGAAGACCAAAAAAACCCAACAAATGAAAACCCAGTATATTTGTCATGTCATTATTAGGGAAAAAGAAAACAAAGCCAGCAAAAGTTTTTCCAAGCTAGAGCCTAATATGACAATTTAATGCACCAAGAAGCTGTGGTTCTTCCCTTCTCAGCTGCCAGCTGGCCAAGAGTTTCAGCTCCAGCACAGTAAACAAGTGATCACTGAGTCTGGGAAGAGCTCAACACCAGACAGCTGGAAAATAGGGGCAAATACAGGCAGGAAAACCAACAGATTTAACCAGTCTGCACAAGGTAGGTGATCCCATTCTCAGCAGCAGGGAACACACCAAGAAGAGAGTATATATGAAGTCTATAAGGCTTTAAAAGTGTGAGAACTCAGAGAGCAACGTGCTCTCAGAACTTGTGCTGACTTCACATTTTTGGACAGAGTTCAATTTCATTACTGAAAAAATTTGAGGTAAACCATCCAATACTTAACAAAAATTGAAAAAATGCCAAAAATTTAGAAGTCAGAATGTCTCATAGCTTTTAATGTTAATTATTAGTAAAGTGATGACCAGTGGTCATCTTTAAGTCCCTCCCTCTTACATAATTATCATCTTTGCTCCTACTCAAACTTTCAGCCTGGAAAAATTGCAATAACAAAGAATGAAGAGTTTTGATGATTCTACATTAAACTTGCCAAAATCAGGAAAAGTTTAATTATTAAGGTTTAAAAGGATTCTTCCCCCTTTGAGGATGCTTCTAATATTGCACATAATCAAGGTACCACTTGCCTAAAAAACACAACTATATTCATGATGTTGTTCTGGACAGAGCGTGGGAATGCACATAGTTTAACATACAGATTCATTTTTTCCTAGAGAGTCAAGGAAGCAACAGCCCCTGTAGCCCTTTTATTTTTATAACAACAAAGTATCAGCAAATCCCATAACAATTTAGGAAAACATTTCATTTAACCCTTTTGTGATTGCATCTCAGACACAATGATGAGACTATTTGGGAGCAGGAGGAGCAGATACATTGCAGGACCATCTCACCACTGTGTACAGAAATTTTTGTATAGTAGCAGGGACCTCTTAGTCTCCCTTCTGTTCTCACTGAGTAAAGAGGCCAATATGCTTAGCTTGCCTCACATATAATTAACTTCAGAGTTACACCTGCTAAGACAATTAACCTCAAAGAAATTGGCATCCCATGTAAGAACATACAAATAAACAGGTAGAGTAATGCAGCCACAATAGCTGGCAGACTCATTCATTTATGACCTCTTGGTCATAAATCATGGCATGGTCATAACACCTAAGGTAAGCACGTACTAAAGTCATAATGGAGTTTTATGTCACTAAAAGAATGATAAAGCAGTATTCATGCATGGAGAATGCATTTGCTGGAGTCAAGTTTTCTTAGAGCTGTCTTGTGCGTAGCTGTTAACTTCTCCTCGCCATGGGAGTGACTTAAATGCCAATACCCATCCCTAAAAAACTATGTGTAGACATGTATAGGTAATATTGATTAGTAGAATTAAATATATATATGTATGTAAAACATATATATTTACATGTGCATATAATTTTGTATCTAAATTCTTGTTACTGGGCCTAAATTAGGGATATTATAGATTGAAAGCAAAATAAAACCATAATAAACCAGTATATTTAGAATCATAACCTATAGATAACAATTCAAACGCAGCTACTCTCAAAAAAAGGAAAAGGAAAAAAGAAGAAAAACAGAAGGAAAGTTACCATGCCTTGCCATTCTTTTTGTAGATGCCCAAATCCCGTAAATTCCTCACTACTGCCAAAACCTCTAATTTACCTCCTCTACAGAAAACATCCATGCCTCACATCCTGTGTCAATTAAAAAAAAAAATCATTGTAGAGAAAACTGAAAAAGTGAGGACAGCGTGAAAACTGAAATGTAATATTGAGAAAGGCCAAGAGAGAAGAGTTCATGTGGGGTGGTGAGCTGCTGGAAGACATTAAGATTACTTTGCAGGTCAGAACAATCATTGAAGATGTATAAAAATCCCAGTAGCAGGTGTAGGTACTGTATTGGTTTTGCTGAGGGTTTTCAGTGCTAATAGAAAGAGAGTTCTCATTTATTTTCAGGCATGACTAGTTTGAGCAGAGTGTGTGGTACCATCTATGGGTCCCAATGCACAACAGGTTGTTCAACTGTATGACTAGCTGTAACTGTGGTCTCCAAAGGATAGGCAAAGTTCACTACTGTAGCAGTGGCAGAAGGATTTGGTGATGAAGGATAAAGGTATGGTACTTTGCAGAAGAAGAAGGTATTAGTAAAATTTCAGAAAAGCAGAAGAGACTGAGGTCATTCAAGCTGACTGGCAGGGAGTCAAAAGGTCTTCAAAGAAAGAGGAAAGGTTTGGAGTGGCTAGGAAAAGTTCCTAGGGGAACATCCATCCTTGATCCACCTCAAGGAGGTTTTCACAAAAGGCAGAATTTGAAAAAACACGACACTGGGCTGCAGAGCCTGCTGGGAGTGGCATTTCTGAAAGGCTGTGGGTCAGAAGAGAGATTCCTGACCCTTTTTCTGGTCTGTTCCTCTCTGCACTTTCTCTTCAGCTGTGGCACAGGAGCATCTTGTTCTTCATCCTCATGGCTTCCCCTTTTCTCTCTCAGTACCCATCACTCTCCTCCACTGCCCTTTAGCACAGCAGCCACATTCCCTCTCTCTCCTTAGATGGTCCCATGGCACTTTCCAGACTGTGAGCTCTAAAGGGCAAGGGACACAGGGGAGAGGAAAGGGTCAGGACTGAAAGAGACAGAAAGGAATTCTGGCAGGCAAAGCATGTTCTGCTTCTGATGCCACCATGTGTCTGAGTGCCCCTTCAGGCTTCCTTTGTTTCTCCCTGTCCACGCAAAACCTTCTACAGCAACAATGGAAAACTTGCAGCAGATAGTCTCATCTGCTGTCCTTAGACTGACACTTACCCAAAATCTTCTATCATGGCAAATGCAATTATTATTTACTCTCAGTGGTAGTTTAGGGCACTGAATCTTTTCCAAGCTTATGTCAGTAAAATTGAATTTTAGAGGGACTAGAGCAGGAAGTTGTACTATTTCCCTGGCTGGTTTACTTTGTTTTTATTTGAATGCCATATTCGGTTGAAGGGAGGGATAAATATGTTTTCCTCTTCATTCTGGTATCAATGAGTAGGAAGGTAGAACCTGGTTGGTTAGACTAATGTAAAAGGCAGAGCTGTTCTTTCTTCTGTACTGTCCTAAGGGATTCAGAATATTTTTTATTGTTGGCTCATTCTCCTCCTAAAGCTGTACACATAGTTCTAAAAAAAGGACAGAAATGCCATTTTGCAACTAGTTTCGAAACTTGTTTTTAATCTGCACTTTAATAAATCCAAGGCCTTTTTAACATTTTCTTCAAACTGGATGCTATCAGGGAGTCACTGAAAAAAATCAGAATTTGCAAAAGAACTGTAGTGAGGGTTGTTGTTTGACGTACAGTCCAACAACTTGCTCCATAGAGGTGGCAAGAAGATATACTCCAGCTGCAGGTGATGCAGCTTCCAAGGACAGGTTCACATCCAGCAAAAACCTCTGAAGGAACAATCCATCCTTTTCCCCTGTTCTGCTCACATGGTTCTTCTTCTTCTTGCTGACTCCTTTGTGTAAACATTAGCCAACCACCACTTTGGTGATTTTTTGAGCAGCTAAATTTTACTCAGGTTTAATCAGACCACAAAGCTACAAAAATGCTAGTGCTGACATGAGAAAAGGAACAGAATCATTGAGTCAAAGGAGAGAAAAAATAAAATTCATCTTCCTTCGGAGACAATCTCATCTTAAATGGGCTCAAGCTGATCGTAAAATCAAATTTTTAACTCACACAAACTCAAGATGAGTCAAACTAGAGAAATTTTACAATGGCCAGCTACTCTGGGATGGCACTAGGGACAGAAAGTGCTCTACTAATGTGCAGTTGTCCTGCTACAGGCTATGAGACCTGTCCCTGAGATGCTGGATTATCTTGAGAGGCAATCTTCAGATAACAAGTATTATTTTTAGGTTTTAGCCCAGATGCTGTTTAAGCCAGTCTCATCAACAATAAAAAAACCCACCAACATTCAGTGGAATTGAGCTTGATTTCTTCATAATGATAGACTTTGGCTGAGGTTAGAGTCTCTGCAATGCTTGTTTGAGACACGAGGAGGCTGACCTTTCCTGACAGGAACTCCATAAATAACCTTTGCTTTTGCTGGAGGTGTATTCTGCCAAAGAGTGACCTTTTGGCCACTTCTTTGGGGACATCTTCTTTGGTTCTCAAGAAGGCCAAGGCGATGTTTTCCAGATAAATGAATATAGAGGTTTTTAAACCCACTTGTAAGGTATTTAAACCTGATTACACCCACTGTGTGATTTCATGACTTTGCTTCATAAGTGGTAGTCTACCTGAACTTTCTCAGAAGAAAAAGGAACTATATTTTATGTATATGTAAGCACATACATGTACATATACATATATACACCATGTTTTATTGCATTTAAGATTTTTTCCTATTAGTTGAGAGTCCCTGAGCAAAATAAAAAGGCTTTTAACCTGTAGTTTTTCCAGAAGCAGCTGACAGCCTGACTAAGCTCTGTGCTTTTACAGCCTCTCCCCGCAGTGGGCCAAGCAGACCGATCATTTCACTGAAATAAAACATGCTTACCCTTCTAGAAAAATTTCTTTCACACAAACCAATCCACAGCCAAGTTTTAAGACATCAGTGCCTGAATTATAAGTAGAAGTGAGATGGCTGATCAATAACTGTGTCACAGAGCTAATAAATAAGGATATGCCAACAAACGACTAATTGCATATCCCAATCCCTGCCTGTCTTGTGCTGACGTGAAATCCCCCCAAGTGAAAGTAGTGGAATTCACTGCCTAGATTAGAAGCAATTTTGAGCTAGAGATCTGATCTGCTGCCTTGTGATCTTAGGAAAACAGAAGTATTTTATCACTGAGTGACAGTAATCATTGGCATATCATCAGGCTTTTCTCTCCACTTGTGATGAGTTACTTATTAAAATAAGAATTGGTCATTTTTATTGGGACAGCATAGTTTCCTGCAATTTTTTCCCCATTCAACTGTTATTCCCAAAATTAGCACAACCTTAAGGCAGCCTGTGTTAACTCTTTCTTATGCTAAACAGCCCTTGTTAGTTTAACAGAACAAAAGCTTTGATTGTAAGTGCAAATATGTGTGAGAATCTAGAGTCAAAGCACATTGGTGGCTTTTTTTTTTTACTGAATGACTTGCTTTGGTGCAAGTTTCCAAATAAAGATTTAATTGCACCCACTTGCATCAATTACAATATCAAAGCCCATAAGTTATAAAAACAGAAGGTGCAGACACAATGGCTATTTCAGTGTCTGTTTTGAAAACAGATTAGACAGAGTTTTAATGATCATTTCTTCAAAAGAATTTAGAGATTATCAGAAACAGAACGGACTGTGGATTTGAATTGAAAACTCTCTCCAAATTCTTTGTATCCCTCTACCCCAGCCTGGTCTCTTTCACAGCTTTTAACAAAATAATAAGTGGGTTTAACAGGGGGGATTTGGAACCTGGAGATAAATACAGTTGCAGTACCCAGTTCGTAATATTGCAGTGCCTGTAGTACCTTTGGGTGATCTCATTTCCTGCACTTACACTTTGACGTAATCACACTTAGCACCTGTACTACAACTCACCAATTCATTCCAGAAACCCAGACACTCTTTGTGGGCCCCTTGGATCTGAGAATAGCTATCTGTACCTTTCCAAGGAGAAATTGCATTCACATATCCTTGAAAACCCTTTCTGATTCTGAAATTTCAGTTTCTCTTTCCAGAGAGTAAAAAAAAAAATAAGCAAAAAGAAGAGAGCACCTTTTTATATTTTGAATATTAATAATCTCAAAGACATTTGTTTAGATCATGGAAATTCTCTGGAAGGTGTTCTTGATAAATATTGTTTATGCACATACAGTGTATATTAAAAAGAAGTGGCATCACTGATGCATTTGAGAAACAGGATATTTCAGCCTCACCTAGAAAAACCAGATGTGTTTAACTAGAAAAGCTTAATAGTTGTTAGATCAAAATATGAACACATCTAAGTTCTTCTACTGATTTTTACAAAGTCAGGAATAGATTGAAAATATAGAAAAAATTGATATACTGATTGACAGAAAGTACTCCTTTATGAACATGATGCGTTAATTTGGTCACATCATTTTTTCTTATGCAAAGATTGTATTTTTTGAGCTTTGATTCCACAAGCAGAATGACACTGCAGAACTCCTCCATGGAAAGGAAAGGTCCTCCATGTACCATGTTTTCTGAAAACTTTTTCATTGGAGATGAATTTGGATCATTTTGGCAAAGCAAGAGTCAATGCAGAGAGTGCCTCCCATCCCAAATAAAGCCTCACCCTTTGTCCATACACCATAGAGTGAGATCTGGACCACTCTGATTCTTGCTAAACACACAGATTTGGTTTCTCAACTGTCCCCAGCTCCATGCCAGGGCATACCACTGCTTTCTGTCACAGTCTCTTCAGCTGCTTAGAAATTCTGTGTTGGCCTGGGGCCCCACTTCTGGGGCACCCCAGTTTTATAAATGCAGAAGACAACCTCTGTATCCATATAGTACTCTTACTGAGTCTGCCACTGCAAAAAATCTGTCCCAGGGTCTTAGGAGACTGAACAAACCTTTTGGAAAATTGTTGCCTCCTAAAGTTACTTGACGTCTTGCTCTTTCTAAACTTAGAGCTGATTTTTATCCATGGTTTCTGTCATTGCAAATTCCTCTGGGGGGATTAAGCATTTTAATCGCGCTGACATAAAAAATATTCAGTGATATGTCCATTGCATAACTGATAATAAAAATTGAAATATTCTAAAAATATCAGCTAATTTAGAGTATCAAGGACACCTTCAAGGATACTGAGGGATTAGCAGTCATAGCCAAAGACAGCCAGGTGGCCAACACAAACACATTACAAAACCCTTCTGAAAAGTAAAAAAGCACTGTGGTTTTACATCAGATTGTATTTCCATTCAGTTCTGTCACTGTCTTCTTTTATACAACAAGCAGTCTCGGAAACAACTTTAGCAATCACCTACATCTTACACAAGTACAAGTGCTGGTCTGACAGGAGCTGGGATGGACATGCTCCCCACAGTCCCTGTGGAGCTGCTTTGCATCCTCTGGCAGGCAGAGATGGCTGCCCTGGCATGCAGCAGCAGCTGGCATGGGATAAGTGTGGGGACACCTCTCACAGCAAAGCTGCTGCAGGAAAGACAGGCAGAGAAACCTCTCGAGTGCATAGGGTTGAAACAGCAACATATTTTGTTCATGATAGACTTATCCCTAGCGACTTGAATTTCAGGCAAAATAATGTATTTCCCTATACAAACCAAATTCACCTACTGTAAAAAAGAGGACACAAGCAGGGTACCCCAGATAACAAAAGCCATGATGACATCTAGAAATTTCTCCTAACTTTGGTGCATGACAAGGAAGCTAAATAGGTGTCAGAAGTAGGGTGGTGTGAAGAAGACTGGAGTGCCTGACATGCTGTTGTGTCCCTCTCTGGGTTCAGGAGCGTGGGCCAGGCAAGTACCTCATGTCTAATATTGCCACTGAGGTCACGACTTCTAATAATTTCCCTTCACTTCCATACTCTCCCCAAAGCATCTCACTACTGCTTCCTGGATTTCAGATGCAATGCTTTATCTTTGAAAAAATAAACAAACAGTACGGGAAGGATACACTGTTTTAGAGATAAGGCGATTGAGTGTCTTGGAAAGCTTTAAACAAAATAGCAGAAATTCTACCAAATTGCCTATTGGTTTTATTTACTTGGTATTCTGGGGCTGAGAGGTTTCAAAGTCAAATGACTGTAATGAGCCTTTAAAATCCATTTTTGGGTAGATAAACAGATAGTGCTGAGCACTGCTGTTGTCTCCATCTTGTAAGTGACAAGTAAATGGCTTCCAGGAGCTGAGCAGCCACTCACTCAGGTAAACAAGTCAGTGGCTCTGGTGAATGTAAATACAAAGTTGGAATGAAAATTATCTCTGGGAAAGACCCTGGCATAGAACAGTCACACACTTTCTGCCTTTACATTTTCAAAATGAGCAGTGGAAACAGTGGTGTGTCCCATTCTCCTGCCCTGTAATATTTGATTTTGCCTTTAAAAATAGAAATAATGAAGCTTAAAAGAAGAGTATCTAAATTAAATAAAGGCTATTGGCAGAATAGGAAGAACATTTTTGGGCTCCAAGTTGAATATAGATGAGCACAGAGATACTTTTTGCTAAACAAATTGTGCAGCTAACATCAAAGACTGTGAGGTGCTACTCTTAAAAAATGCATTGTAGAGCTTTTCTCATTTTATACATTTAGGGACAAGCCCAGCAGGACAACACTGGTGTGCGGCCAGGAGATTATTCTGAAATCACACCAGAACTATACAGCAGAATTAGCATCACAGTCTCTGGGGAACAGCTCCTTTTTGGTCAAAGTATTTTACAGATAGGTTGCCAGGAACTGAAATCCCGTGGAAACAGCAGTTCCCAAACTAGGACTCACCCTCTCTCTGGGAAAGAAGGGGGGGTATGAAAGATACTGGCAGGGCTGCAAACTGCGATGAGTGGCTGTAATCTTGAATGCTGGATGCTGAATGAGTTGGGAGGAAAGGGGAGAGAAGGGTCATGAATGGTAGAACTCACTTGGGAGAGGTGCACAGGAAAAATAGTTTGGGAAATGCTGCAGCAGAAGCCTTTTTCTTCCCCCAAATCCCTCCTTTTCCATTGTTTCTTCCTTGAACAAAAGCATCCCATGCAAAGACAAGGGCTTAAAACTAAAAGGCCTGACACATTTTTCATTGTTGCAGTATCAAATATCTCCTGCAATATTTACAATTCTTATACCATAAATAGAACTGCTTGACACAGAGCTCATTTCCTGGTTTCTCAGAAAATGACATCCTCTTCCTTCTTGCCAGTTTCCCACATCATTTCGTGCTTAATGCTGGTGGCCTGCCTTTCCCCACCATTGTATTGGTTCTCTTTTCCAGCAGCCACAGCCTCACATTCAGTAACCTTTGCCCTTCCATTTGATCAGAGCCAAAATGCCACCTTTAGAAAACTAACGTACCAGAGAAAATGGAAATATGAAGCTGGGCAATCCACCATGCTGTTATCTTGCCCTGTTTCCAATGAGGTTTATTTTCTGGAATACCCTTGTTGATTTTAAATTCATCAACGATTTTGTAAATAAGCTGGAGCATCTGAAGACTCAGGATCTCCTTAGAACCAGAGCCCCTTTTAAAATTGAATCTCTATCAATGTGTTAAATTTGAGGCAGAGCAACTGTTTACTGAAAAAGAATCGTACTTTACCTGCAGAACTCTTTGAAATCTTCTTGTCATTACTAGAAATTTCACTGAATTATCTCCCATCCCCCAAATCAGCTTTCTGCTGACACAAGAGAGCTTCACCTTCTTTTTGATCCTACAAGTGAAGCCATGTGGAAATGATTGAGAGTGATGTCACAAGTTCAGCATTATGATTTAAATTTAGGATCAAGCAGAAGGAGGGGAAAAAATTACATGCATCCTTGATTACTGTGTTTGGGTCATTCAGATGCAGGCTTAAAAAAATAAGGTATTATCTCAGTGAATATGGAATGTACCATGGAATTTTTTTTGCCTGTATCTATCTCTCTATCATCCATCTATCTATCTATCTATCTATCTATCTATCTATCTATCTATCTATCTATCTATCTATCTATCTATCCTATCTATCTACATATATCTCCAAGTCTTTGGCTTCTTCCACAGTCTTTCATTTTTTATGTGACTTTTTGATTGCTGTTGTCAGTACCAGAGGTAATAGTATTTTGGTGATGCTGCATGTAAATAAGTTTTAGACCTTTCAAAAGGAAAGTGTATGCTCCCATGAGTTCCATACCCCTTTTATCTTCACAAATTGAGTGCCCATAGATTGAAAAACTCAAAACCACTGAGTTTAAAATACTTACTCATAATTATTACTAATTAATGTAAAATTCAGGTAAGTGAAAGGTGACCTTTCTAGGATAAGTATTTGCACACAGAAAAAATGTTGATAAGTAGGTCAAGGGTCAGAAACAGCTTGAAGGGACAAAACTTAAGGAAGTCTATATGTTTAGCTCATTACAGCTAAGACGGTACTGGCCAACTTTGAATCAGGAGGCCATCAGCAGGAAAGATCCTCAGTTCCTCAGCAGAACTGGGAGCAGTACTAGAGACTGGTGCTGGGAGTGGAATGGCAAGGTGATACATTCATGTTTTCTGAGCTGAAGTAGTGCTCCACTGAAACTCACTACCACGAAAATACCACCTCCATGTGTCATGAAGAATACAAGTGGCCTCTTTTAGGAGACTTGTATTAATCAGCTGATTTTGCTTTATTCTCTGATTTTTATTGCATTCACAAAATCACAGAATCATTAAGGCTGGAAAAGACATCAAAGACCACCAAATTCAGATCAGAGGAAGCTGGGAAAAATGTGATACATGGGTTTGTACATTTTAAATTGTAGTAACTTGGAGAGGTTGTGGGAATATGTTATGTTATGTTATGTTATGTTATGTTATGTTATGTTATGTTATGTTATGTTATGTTATGTTACTTTTAAGCCAGAGGTCACTGGCATCTGAAGAAGAGCTTTCCTAGTAAAGGTTTTGTCAATATAAGCAGTGAGGGCTGAGGACACATCAGAGCATCCAGAAGCATCATAGCAAGCACAAAAGTGACATGAGACCTATACAGAGAAAGTTGAAAGTTCTTTGAACTTTCAAGCAAGATAATAGATACATATGTTTTCTTAAATAGAGGTTAATATCTTTTGCCACCAATGCATAATGTTAATTTCTAATCTCTGATTCAACAGTAAGCTCATAGAAAAAGTATACAAATATTTCTCTGTATGTGAATAACTAGATTTAGATACAGTCTCTGACGAGCAGCGTTCATCAAATCTCCCTTGTACCACACACACACACCATCAGCAGATAAATGAATGAGACGAAAATGTTCAGCCTCAAGCCTCATTTCATTGTTTAAGCTTTTACTTGCTCCTCCAGGGATATTCATGTCAATGTCTTAATAAAGCAAGGACAACCATTTCCATGCCTGAAAACACATGCTCAAACTCAGGAAACAGCACAAAAGTGGGGTAGGAGTTGTGTGTTTTCTCAGGAAAGAAGTGTGGTAGTCCCTTATTGTGCATCATGAACTTCAGTCCACAGTTAACTTTGGCAAGCAATCGAACAGACATTAGCCAAAAAAACAAACATGTAACAAACTAATAAAGTGGCTTTGGAAATACCTATTGTAATAATTCATAGCTGATATTGTTGCTAACATGCAAAAGTTTCCTCAGAGTTTGCTACTGTGGAGAACAATGTGATTTACAATTAGGATACTGATTAATCCATCTTGCTGCGAGTGTTTAGTGCCTTCCCAAGTAGTCCTTTAATTTGATAATTAAAGAACTTAAAGTAAGACGTGGTCTTTATGAAAACAATGTTTCCAAATGGAATAATTTGAGAAAAGTTATAAAATAAGCAGAAGTTTCAAAAAAATAAAGATATTTTATATTGTGTATTATATAATGTATATGAACAATAACATGGCTATTTGTATTAGTGTCACTATCTAGTCAATATAAAAGATGGCATGCAAACTTCTTTTGGCCCTTTCCAGGTACCTTTAGTTAGAGAGATGAGAACCTGTCAATCTTCAGGGCCAAAAGCTGGCCATAGGAGGAAGTCCCTTCTCAATCTGTGCTAAGCAAATGGAAACACTCTCCTTGCTGGAATTGTAGTCCCCTTTCAGTGGGAATTTCCATACGGCATCAGCCCAAAGCAGAGCATGTACTATGTGCAGTTGCTTCTGCACAATGAGAAGTTGCCTGGAAATCCAGGTTCAGGGTCATCTTTGCTCTGCTTTTAAATCACCATGATGGCACCCAGACTTCCTTCTTTGCCATCAGTTTTCTTCCATATCTACCCTGGTTTTCTTAAGTTTACCAGACCACATGTCTTTGATGGACCCACCTGTTGTACATCCCACCTGTCCCTGGGCTGTAGCCTTGAATCTAACTTCTGTAGAAATTTAATTTGAACCATGTATTTTCTAGGACAGAAATTCTATACTTCTTTAAAAGCATCCAGTGAAAATGAAGCCTTGGAACTTAGACATAGACTTCAATGAGAATTTTGCCTGGATATGCACAGCAGAACTGAGCTATTAACTGCTGATAAACGACTAGCTCTTTGAAATATGGTTTTTACTTTGATGGTTTTTTAAGGAGGAAGTTGAAAGAATTTAAAAGAACATTTAGATTCAACGATCAAGTATTCAAGGCACTTAGAAGTTCTCAAATTAAAGTGTCATTTAATAAGGCATGGGTCACACACAAGTTTAAGGATAGAGTTGGGGAGAATTCTGAAGAGAATTTTGAAGTTTCCCATAATTCTGGCTTATGTGGTTTGCCTGAGATTTTGTGTGGTTTCAACAGTTTTGGCACCAGCTATCTGGCTTTATACATATATTACAAAAACACCAACCAAACAAAAGAAATATTGAAATACTGACAAAACCTTCATGTTCCCCAGAAAAAGTCTATAGCAGACCTGGACTCCCTGCCTCTTAAATAAAATTCAGTAGGATATCATGCTCTTTGTAGAGCAGCTACTAATGGATGGAGAAGAGAAATCGACAACAGTAGCTATTTATTTGTTGGTCAGCAGTGGGATGTTCGCAGCTATTTCACTTTAAAAATTACTTTTCTATTTCTAAGCTATCCCAGTGTCCTTTGACTCTCATCAATCTCATTCATTTACCTTGTCTGTTTTGCATGTTTATTCCTGCCTCATTCAATATCTTTCCATATTAGTTATGCGGCTTTCTGTATTAGTTAGGTTGTTTCTTCCTCCTTCGTCTGGATTGTGGCAGACAACATGTTAAATTAATGCACAATCTTTTTTCAAGTCTAGTAAATATCAAGTAATGTCAGGGGAGATCTGCACCTCCCTTGCAGCTCTGGGAAGGTACACAATCGACCCAGCTGACATATCAGAAGCTCTATGTGGATGGAACATATTCAGTGCACTGGAATTTTTTGCAGTTCTGCAATTTTCAAATAATATCTCAGCCAGTTGTAGATAGATTTTCAAGAGGATATAGAGGATTAAAACATTTTTATTCCTTGTTGCCAAGTGTAGTCTCTTATTTGGAATATTGTTTTGTATAAATAATTAAACATTGAAGCCAAAGCAAAACTGTTTTTCTTAGACCCAGTTGGTCTAAAATGGGTCTAAATGGTCATTTACATTTCTCTGGTCTATTGCTCATATCCCTGTTTCAAGTTGCACAGCATGGCAATTTTTAAGCTGGTATAGTAGATTTCAGGTAAATGAAGTAACCAGCAGGCTTTTCTCACATTTCCATGAAAACAATTCCAGGAGATCATTTGTTTGTTCTAATGTCAACCAAGGAAATTTTAATTTCTTGGCCACATGTAGCCTTGAAAAGTTTACCTTCTATAAATACAACCAGTACAGGCTAATATTAGTAGGGGCAGATTGAAATAATTCTTGTCATCTTAACAGAAGAATCAAATGGTCTTTACGCTTAAATGTCTGAAGATCTAGATTAAAATCCTTGCCTCTCAAACACTCGTGTATGTAGGTCTTTAATCTGCTCCCATTAAGCACTTCTGCCCCTCCTCTTTTCTACTGCTGCACACTGCTTCAAGTTCTTTATAGAGGGTCAGTATGCCATTTCATAAGACAAGAAAATGGTATACTATGGCCATCTGTGTTTGTTCCATGATAAACAGGAGGGTTTTAACTCAGATTTTTGTAATTCAAAGGAAATTCTCAGCTGAAAACACAATTAATCTCCCGATGGTGGTGACATATAAAATAACACACGATGGCCAGTCTCTATTCTCTTTTGGACACATATAGGTGCCATCTGTGATACTCTGCTAGCTACTGCTGCAGGGAAATCAAGAGCAATGGTCACCTAAAAAGTGACTGCACGATGTGTGCTGTCACCATCCCTGTGCACTTTGGGGACAAGCTGACTGAGCTCTTACAATGTGTCAGACACGTGTCAGACATTGTCAAGCATGGAAAATGAATCCTATACCTCCCATATCAATTTTACTGTTTGTTTCCTAAAAAGATGTTAAAGCACAAGGCACTTGATTTTGCAACTTTTATACCACACTTTCTCTGAGAGAAACACTGCAAGACCTACAAGTTTTTGGGAATAATGTAGCCTTAGCTGGAGAAAAGTTAGTCTGTTTATGCTGTGTTTTGTAACCAACCACTAATTCCCTAAATTAGTTTCCAGTTAACTCTCTCTTTGTGTAAGTATGTAATGGGGCTGCTGAGTCAAATATTTTACTGACTTCAATTTGTGCTAAGTATGCTAGTCAAATGCTGTGGTGATGTGCATTAAATGAGTTGCAAAGGAGTGATTGAGTTAGGCAGTCTCCCCAATGGACTGCTAATAAAAAACTTTATACCTTATGAACCATCATAACTCTGTATATGCCACATGAAATAAGGTATTAAAATGTTTTAGAGAGCTTTAAAAATTTTATTGGTGATTTTTTGGTATTGGTCCATCTATAAAACTGGACTTCCTTAATTAGTGAGGACCAATGCTCAGGGGGGAAAAAAGTGTCTGGGAAATACTGCACCCTTTAAATTTTAAGTAATCCAGCTATAGTTAGTTTTGCTACCATACAGTTAATGAAGTATTATTAGACCAAGTGGCCATCCATCCTAGGCAGAGAATTCATACAGGTTAGTAAGTACATTCATTTGGGGTTTCTGATTTAATTTCCAAGTGAATTAGGTTCTTGGTTTAGAGGAATTATCTGATTCTTTCCAGGATCTTGCTGCTCAATAAAAGATCACTGCATACAGTGTCATTAACTATTCTATGTATCATGACAGGAACCACTCAAAATGCTGCTAGTTGCCAATGGATGGGACAGCAATATTCTTGTTAGAAAACATTGCTCACAGAAAGAAGCAGTTGGACATTCCAAATAATTTAAAACTTACAGAGGAGCATGTTAATCCCACGTCCCAGAAAGATCAGGCATAATTTTTGCAAATGTTGTTTCCCTGTTTCTGGTAGTTTGGCTGCTGGACATGTGCTTGACAGAGCACTGGATCCCTACTCACTCCTGAATGAGGCCTGGAGCCATAGATGTCTGTGAGGATCTGAAGTTTAACCCTTTCTTGCTGCTGAATTTTTGTACCTTGGCAATACCCACTAGAATGCATAGATTTCTTAAGGTGTATGAAGACTTAATTATGCAATTATGCTTACCTTAATGCACAAAATTTATGACCCTGGAACCCATAAGACTGTTTCTGCTTTACAGGTCCATGACTGGAGTGAAGAGTGGGCAAACAGCAGTGCCAGCCCCTGTTGAGAGGGAGCAGCTGACTGGGGTGAGGCTGTTGAACAACTGGGAAGTTTTGGCTAAGGACCATCTCCCATGGCAATAACCTCACCCCAGAGGAGCACTGTTGTGGAAGCTTCTCTTGCATCTAACCTCAAATCTCCATCTCAACTTAATGTTACAATCCTGTAAATGGTGTTCAACCACTATGCATTTAAATAAATGTATCTATTTCTTTTCTTTGCTGAATCAGCAAGCTACCATGATCTCAGTAACAGCTGCTCAGACTCCTCTTTCCTTCTGCCTCCAAGTTATTTTCTTTGGCTAAAGCAGAAAGGCAAAATCAAGGGAATGGGAAAAGGTATCGGGCACTCCTAATGCTTTCCTAAAGCTTTAAATTGTGTTTAATGTCTGTTGCAGAGAGCAAGAGACGACTTCTCACTGCTGCATCTGCACCAGCCCCTCACCCGCTTTTAGGGCTGAGATGTTCCAGAAACGCTGAAGTGTCACTTATGTTTCCCAACACTATGCCATCTGAAAGGCATCCAGAGAAACGTTGAGGATGTTCTCTGGCTTTGGGTACTACTGCAGTGCAAACTACCTCCAGGAAAAGCTACTAGGACAGTGGGAGCAGGACTCTTAAACAGGCCTGTCAGAGGCTACACCTGCACTACAGCTGGCGGCTGCTGCAGAATGCCAAATCAGTTTAATATTGCTGCTGAGAGGGGGGATGGTGCTTACTGCAGCAGTGAGACACCAGGACCTGGTCTATTTGATTGCTGCAAGAAGTATTCACCGTTATCAGTGCAGAAGACCAACTTCAGCTCCAATACAGGTACATACCTCTGATTGCAACATGGTCAGTAATTGAATGTCAGGACCTGAGAGTTGTTTAGCACAAGTCTATGGCTCTCTGAATATCTCTGTAGGAAAAGCAAACACAGCAAGTTTTCTGTGGAGATTATACTGATCGTATAAGAACAGAAGTAAAGCATTTTTAGTAGCAACTAAAAATACCAACATGTATCTTTAAGATCTGTTGACTAGGCAATAAGGATGTCAATCCCTCAATCCGTGACTTTGCACTTATCCAATATGTAATGGCAGAACGTAGATGTGATTTAAAACATCTGCATCACACTTGTGGAGGGTCAGCTGGACTCTGACATTTTTCTATGTGCAGTTCATAAGTTTCCCCTTGAAGCCTCTTCCAGAGAACATCTTTAAGAAAGAGGTGAAAAGGAGAATATAGTCTCTTCAAAAAGAGTTTAGGAATGGCTTCCTTAGTCCATACCATAGCAAGAAGCAACACATCATACAGTTCTTCAAAACAGAAATATCCCACACTCAAATAAACACCCATATCCTGTTTGCGGATAAACCAAAATTTCCTCTTTGTTTGTCCCAGATCCAAATTACTCATCTTTTTTCAGGGGGAAAAAGAAATGTTATAATTAAAGTGTATGTTCCCAATACAGTGGCAGATTTCCTAAGAGGCCCTTTTTTCAGGCCACTGAAGCTGGGCAGAGCATCATGTGGTGGACCTTCCCTGCCTCCAGCACACATTCCTGTTGTAGTTTCAAGTGCTAATCTGGCATCACTTCCTGAATGTTCTTTTCTGCTCTGCTCCTTTTGCTGCCTGGCCCTTTGCCTCTTTCCATCTTCCTCTCTCACCTTCCTCCCACACTTGCCTTGCATCAGAGTCTGTTATCTGATAGATTTAACTCATCAAAACCAGGAGAGAAATGGCCATGTTTTTGCTGTCTTTCTTGTCAGTCTGGGAAACTGAGCTGTCTCAGCCAAAATGCTGCCAAATTGAAGGGGTGGGAGAATATGACAGAGAGGAAGGAGATTTGTGAAAGGGAAGCAGGGCACCCAAGTCCACTTCCTTCAGGTCTGTCACCATCAGAAGCAGCAGTGAGGATGGAATCATGTCCCCACTATATTTTACACACTTTCTGCTCCAATTCTTTAACCATGACAAGGTCTCAGTTTCAAGAAGGACCTGCTAACTGAAGATACTGTCTGAGCGCCCAGGAAGCAACATCTCTTTTCAGTGTTCCCTCTGGAGTTATTCATATTTCAAGGTGGCTCTATGGACTAATAATAGTATCTAGATAAAAATCATGGATTTTTAAGTGCACACCTGAGAGCAATTACGTTACCCTTTGCTCCTAGGTTTTCTCAACATGCCAAATTTTCTAGCTGCTTTTCTTTCAGCTACCAGCACCACAGGCAGCTAACAGAGCCATAGGCAAGACAAGGCATGCGATGAATTTACCATCACCTCCCACTTTTAAATCTGCAAATGCAGAATGACCCCCATCATTGTTGAATATCATTTGGAAAGTCAGTGCACAATTAAGTGATTAATGACATCTATGTGAAGGTGGAAAGTCTAAGTCCGTGTCACCTAAAATCCTAATTTTATATTTAACTGCATGAATACAGACAGCAAAAATGTAGATATCAGATTACACAGCACGTATTAATACATTCTAAGCCTAAACCAGAGTTGCCCATACCCTTGCAAATTATAAAATAAGAATGATTGTCCTTTTTGTTATTTTCTTTGAGAACTACAAGGTACTTTAGGGAAAAGAAAAAGTAATGAGCTAATGAAATAATTTTATTCCAGCTAAAATGCACCACATATGGCCATAGATACTTATAGATACATGGGGAAAAAGCCTCAATGGGAGAAAAATTATTTTAGAAACCTTTTGTAATGGGATTTATTAGAGAAGTGTAAAATGACTTCCACTTAACAACTCCCTGTAAAAATATGAGGGGTTAAAGCTTGATAGTTGGCTGGAAAGTGACTTCAGTGTTTTTCAGGTCACTTGGAAGTCCATAAATAAGATTCATAAATGTTTAGGCACCCCAGTATCTCCAGGTATCCTCTGATTCTGTCTAAAGGACCCATTTCATGCAAGATTGCCTTTCTTACATTAGACAAACTTACTGCCTTTCTGTAGCTCAGAGTTCTGGTTTTCAAGGCCTTTGGATATTTGGAGATCCTGTTGACATCTCTGGCTCTTCAGCACTGCCTGTCACCACATCTTTCTCCCATTGTGGAGCTGTCAGAATGGCTCTGACCCTCTGTCAAATTACACAGAGAGTCCACAGGCTAAGTGGGTAGCACTGACAGATGTGCACTGATGTTGATTTCGCTGACAAAGTTAAGAACTATTTTTAACTTTTCATTTTTAATATCCACAAACCAGCAAGAAGCTCATTGGGAAGTGAATAGCCTTTTCCAGTAACGTTAAGGGGTTGTACTCCCTAAGATGTTTTATTTTTTTTGAAATGTGAATACATACATATCAGCTCATAATACCCCATATGTGAGCTCAAAGTTGAGAGCATCAGTAAAATCATTGTCCATTAAAAGTGTCTAAGTGGTTTTTTGCATTCTTTTGGCATCTGTCCTGCAATAAAGTACCTTACCTTGCAGTAATCTCCTTTTTACTCGTGGGGACCACCACTTTGACTGGGAGGATGGAGTCACTCAGGGGGAGTGAAAGCAGTACCAAAGCCTAAGGCCAGCTTAAGCATATTTGTATATTTGCATATTTAAACAGAGAAAGGAATGAAAAGCATTCCCCCACCCCCCCTTTTCAGTGGCTGTCATTTTGAGCATGGGTAGAGGTAGGATGAGGTTAAAAGTTCAGGAAAGAGAGTGAACACAGAACAACATACTATGCATTCACTGGAACTATGACAAGGGGCTTAAAACTCTTCCCACGTATTTCCGCATACAGTACTCACCGCAAGCGATCCCCTAAAATGTCTGGCTGTGGTTACAGTCCAATTCTGAGCCAGCAATGGGGTAGGACAATGCTGAGCCCAGGCAGGCTGCTGTGCTTCCAGCACGCTTTGCTGGATGGATGAGACCTGGCATTCCCAATTAGGGCACTTGCACAAAGCTCTGGCCAGGCTGTGGCATTGCCATGCAGCCCAGCTCTGCAGCACAGGCTCCTGCTGCCAGCTCCAAGGTAAGGACAGCGCACCCTACCCTGAATGTGGGTGCATAAACCACCAGGGGATTTACACTTATTTTCTGTACACCCTCTCCTCCTCTCAGGGAAGTGCACACAGGGGTTTCTATACAGCACCATATGGAAAGAATGTGGAAGGATGGCCGGTTTCTCCCAGGCTTGTGAGGAGCTGCCCTCAGAAAGCAACATTTCAAAATGGAAGGAGTGAGTAACAGCGTCTCAGCCATGGCCAGCAGTGTCCCAGCAAGGTAGGGAGATGCTTGCCTGCAGAGCCAGCTGGTATTTGAGATGGCTTGTAGTGCAAAAGGGATCCACTTTTACTTTGCTTGTGATGGTCTCTTCATTTATTCTGTTACAACCAGAGCAGATTTAATAATGCTCATCAAAAATAATAAGTGTTTTCATGCAGCAAACTTTGTTTGTGACTAAATGACACTGAAACACAGGATTAGACAGTTATCCCCAGATTTGCTAGCCTTGATGTCCTGAGTTAGAAATAAGAATTAGCATACCTTGGGAGCAATGGAGGACAGGGCATACATTCTGTATATTCCTGAATTACTACATTCCCACTTCCAGCAGCACAAACTATAACACCAGAACCCCTGCTTTTTATTTCTTCTTAGCCTGTTTGTGAGGAAATAATTTTTGATTTCAGCTACTGTCAAGGATTTGTACAGTATCATAACTCACTGGATTAATCTAATCCTTTTCTCAAAACTTTGCATGGCAGTATGTAGCTGCTGCCACTCAAAGCCTTCTTGCAGCTATCAAAAAAATTGCTCTGGGCTCATGAATATCACCAGCCTTGTAGATCATTCTCAGAAGCCTCATATTCTAGACAATTCTATTAAAAATAATTTGATCACTTTCATCTACAACTCCCCGCCTACAAACTCCTAGATTTTACTTGGCACTTTATCTGTTACACAGCTCCATGATGTCTTTACCAGGCAGAGAATCTGCCAGAATTTTTCAAAAAATCAATATTATTGAGGTTTTTGTTCATTGATAAGAGATCTGCTGTACTGAAATAACAACAGTAATTGTCATAATTGTTCCTGCATGCAAAGATCTAATTCATATGATAATCTGTCATCATCTGGCATTTCATCCTAACTGATTTTTTATGCTATATTGATACCACTTCCATAATTAGCCTCTTCTTCACAGAGAAAGGGGAGTGCAGGTTTTGTTTCTTTCAGCTTCTTTTACTATCTGGTGTATGCTGCCATGGAATCTAATTTTCTGTAAATTAGAATCCACAAAACAAAACCCAGTCCAGAATCTACATTTCTGGAATCTGAATAAAATATCGTCAACTTGCATTTGATCTGGAAAACATTATGTAAACCAAGATTTCTTACTTGAGAAAATAAATTATAAGTGAAGAAACTGAAAGGCTTTAATTTCCATATCCTTAAAAAGCAATGGTTTGATTACTTCATACAAAGGATGCCACTCCCCATAATATCTCAGCTGGAAAGAAAGATAAAGTATGAAAAAAAGAAAAGGAAAAGAAAAGAAAAGAAAAGAAAAGAAAAGAAAAGAAAAGAAAAGAAAAGAAAAGAAAAGAAAAGAAAAGAAAAGAAAAGAAAAGAAAAGAAAAGAAAAGAAGAGAAAAGAAAAGAAAAGAAGAGAAAAGAAAAGAAAAGAAGAGAAAAGAAAAGAAAAGAAAAAGGAAAAAGAAAAAGGAAAAAGATGCGTGCAAGCTTTTGTGATTGTTTTTCTGAACAGTTGTATTCTAACCTATATAAATCAACAGCCACAGATGCAGCAGCTAAGTTAACAAGGACGTATGGTGCTCTGTGACCCTCATCATCCCTGTGCATCTGAAAACAGAACTCAGAACTATAAGGTTACTGCGAATGGGGAAAATGGCAGGCAGTCAGCTCTTCCACCAGACTTAGCAAAATTGTAAGAATAAACAAAAAGAAAAGTAAAAACGTGTAACCAGTACTTAGCACATGGATGGAGGAGAGAGGAGGATTTTTAGGTCATCTAATAGCTAATGTAAACTACAGGGTGGATTCCTTCCAGAACTAAGCTTGTGATTACATTAATCAGACACACTAGAGCTAATGCTATACATTACACTTGCAGGATTTCAATAGCCGGTTAGAGCTACAAAAGAGGGAAACAGTCCCCAATATTGGACACACCACTAATAGAAATAAAGAACAGGAAAATAATTGCTGAAACAGCCAGTGGCTGAACACCAGGGAAATAGTGAGTGAGCAATTATCAGTTCGTAATCGATGTGACCATTACCCTCTTCTCTTTTACAGCACATCTTTTGCACCTGGCACTTCAGGCAAACAGCAGCTGAGAGAACTCTGTAACGTGCCCATAATAGACTGCTCCCCTGCCTTCAGGAGCAAGTGGCCATTTCAATGGCTGCAGATGTTTGTGCAAGAATGGACATTCTTGCACAATGCTCGGTACCATTCTCTGGTAATGCCGGAGTCCTTGTAGTCAACAGCTTGAGCTCTTTAATTCATGATGCAGTCTTTTTGCTAAAAGGTCTCAAGGAAACACTGATAGCTTCTGCTTCAGATATTCTTTGCAGACTGTGTAAGGGATGTGTTGGTTTAGGAGGTCACATTGATGTCCTATATTTACTTACAGTAAAGGCCTTCATTGTATTTTTCTGATTTTGTCTGCCTGAATGGATGGCATGTTAGCTGTGTAGCTTGCTGAATTCTAAGCACAGAAAAAAACCCCAAGTAGGTTATAACTGGTTCTCATTAAACTGCTAAATGGAATACCAAAAGGTAGCTTAGAATCAGGTGTGTTCAATAAAGTTATATTTTAACTGGCACATGCATGGGTCCCATGTGTTTTTCAGTTTGCTAATGTTGCAAGTTTATCAAGTGTATTACCTATGCTTAAATGTTACTTCTCTCCAATAAAAACAGGCATCATTTACAATTTCTCTCAAACATTGCTAAGTCCATGACCCAATTCATTAGCTAACTGTTTGAGGCAGCCTAACACAGCCATTGAATTTACTGAGTCTTGGAAAGTGATTTATGCCTTTAGATTAGATATGGGTTTGGAAGATTTAATAAAACCACACAGGGGCATGAAGGGGAGATTTTCTGTAGAAGATGCGTTTTTAGTTTGAACAGAAATGTACAGAGCATTCATTCACCACAGTTCACTTTCCATCTTAAACCTGCAGAGGTTCCAGAAAATAAATCACAGGGAGGAGTTTCATCAGTGTAATTATATAAAAATTCCACATTGAAGAAAGCTGTCTGATGGGATCTGTAGCGAGAAAGAGTGTTTTCATGTTTGTTCACCAAAATTCCTCTGGGGGAGAGAGAGCACAGACACCTCTGTGGTAAGCAGACCCTGGAGTCTCCCAAGGACTCCTGCCCAGTCCAGGAGGGGAACTGGAACCCATCCAGGTCTGGCCTCTTCCGATTCTCCGGATGTGCTTTATGAGTCAGGCACGGGCATGTCCTAACTCTGACACAGATCCCAAAACAGATCAGTATTCCTGCAAGACTGTGTAATACCCATTCATAACCAGACCGCCTTGGACATAATTAGTTGTCCCTGCAAGTCTGGAGACATTGCAGTCCTCAGATGTGATAGATTGCTTGAAGCAGGAATTTTACAGGTTTACCTCTTGCTACCCTTCACATTCACAGTCAGAGAAACCATTGCTTGGATCTGGGACTTCACCATGACTTCACAGGACTTTGTTTGGTTGCTCACATGGAAACACAACAGTAGGAAACTATTTTACGTAATTTAACAGTGAGAAAGAGAGGGAAAGAGCCAGCATTGTGGGATCACCCAGCACTCTGGACCACCATCAGGTTGTGCCTAGAATAAACTTCAGCCACCTCTGCTTTAAAGAAGCACTAGCACGCAACAAGTTTCTGCCTTTCATTATTCAGGAAGGAAATGAAGCTGAAATAATTTATTAGAAAAAAAAGTTATTAGAAACTTTTAAGTATTACATTTATTAGGAAAAAAAGAATGTGGATTTTAATAAATTATCATGTCCATGGTAAGATAAATTTATGCTTGCAAAGTCTTCAACAGATGTTTTTCATTGTAATGGCTGAGATCCAGAATCTTTCTACATTCTTATTTTCTTTCCTGAAACTGCAATAGGACCAGAGGTCACTCCAAATTCTTTTTGTGTGTCTGTGTGTTTGTTTTTTTTTTTTGTGTAAAGAAAGTGGACATATGTAAAAAAATAAATAAAAAAAATTCCCTCTAAATAGGAAAATAAGTCAGAAATACCACAAACCAGGACAAACTCAGATTTTCTGAGTGATGCAGACATTTGGAAATAAAAGCCAGCTGAAACAGTAATTTAGAAAACATCTCAACTTCTTTTGAAGTGAGATTTCTCAATGAGGAAAGCAACTTCTTTGGCTCAATGAAGGTGCAGTGGCACCACGAAGTTCATGCCTTTCCCAAATACTTTAGAAACCCATACAAACTCATCCAAACCAAAAAGGAAAAAATAAAACAAGATATTTGACTCACAAACTAGCCACTAAATGTCAGCCGGTTACAGAATGCTCCACCTGCCAAGGCTGAAATCTAGGACAAAGATCCCAGAGGGGTCACAATCCTGCAATTCCTACTCAAACCAAAGGCCTGTTAGCTCTAACACTTCTCTTAAAAAGAGAAAAAATACATATATTATGCAATCAGACTAGAGTAAAATATTTTTTATGAAAACAAGATGTTTGTAGAAGGTGCCAGGCTGCTAGTCCCAGAAAACAGAAGGCAACTATAGCTGAGGCAGAAGTAGGACTTGCTTGTTCATCAACCTGCCGTGACCTGAGGCCAGGACAAAGAGTTCAGTCTCCCTGCCTGCTTAAATCCTGGACTCAGGAGCTTTTGTAGCCAGCAAGGGTGCTAATTAGAGTCAACTGTGGTGTTGACACTCATGTACTGGGAACCAGGAGGAGACCAACCTAATTTTTACAACAGCATCATACAGAAAGAGGTTTTGGTTGGTTTGATTTAATGACTTGATTAGAATTTGAGCTGGTGATTTACAAGGGATGGGTGTTGTATCCACTGCCAGTCCTCTAAGCCAGCCAGCTTTGTATAGGATCAAATTTATATAACAAACCAGACTCAGCAGTGTCATAAATGAGAGTATGAATTTTGTGCCAAGTGTAAATGAGTAATAAAGTGGTTACCAAGTAGTATGTGTGTACACTGATTTGGCATTCCCTGTGTGTGCAGAAGCAATTTGGTATGCTATGAGGACAAAATTCAGTCCTGGCATAAATCAATGGGACTCACATCTATTGAACACCAGAACTGAAATAGGACTCAAAGGCATTTTAGACAGCATAGGAATTAGTGATGGGGGGGAAATGTGAAGGGCATATGGATGTGAAACAGCACAGAAGTGGAAAACAGCAGGAAAGAAGAAAGAAGACAGGAGTGTAGAAGGTGAATAGGACTTTCTCTGTTCTTTTTCTTGTTCCTTTCCTTCAATTGGAACTTGAATATATATATTTTTTCCTCTGAATCCAAACTGCATGATAAATTGGGGAACTGCTTGGCAACACTTAAAAGCCTTTTAATGATCAGTCACACATGATGAGTAACAATCATTCAGGTCCATTCTGAATGAGATCCAGAGACTTCCGTGGAATTTCCACCTTCTTGCCACAAAGACCTACACGGGAATTTGGCCACTGAGTATTCTTGAACCCAGTGTTATTCCAGAGGTGAACTGAGCCCAACACATAGAGGTTTCCAGACTTAGTTTTCCACAGCAAACAAACCCCCAACTGATGAAAGCACAGTGGCACACACACTAAGATGCATGGAATAAAGGATAACGCAAACCTGGGTGAAAACAGTGGACCACTGAGATATCAGACTGGTAGCTGAAAGCAGGCATGGTTTTACCAGGTGGCCAAGATGGCCCAATTGCAGCTCATTTTGCTAGGCACACTTGTATTGCAATCAGCGAGGGAGAGCTGCACGTCCCTGCTGCCCCCCAGTATAAACTGAAGCATTCCCAGCAGTGTTTACTATTGCACTGTGCAGGCCTAGAGCAGACCAGCAAACAATGGTGTATGGTATTGCCTAACAGGTTCCAGATTATCCAAATAGTTTGTAAGTGGGCATGAGGGAGCAATGCAGAAGTTCTGCAAATTGTCACCATACATTTCAGACATTTATAAGCTCTCAGGTGTTGATCACAGTGGTTTATTTATATACTACATGAACAGTGTTAAGGCCCTTGGCACTAGCAGGGAACAGAAAGCAGATTTTTTGCTATTTACTGGTTAGTTTTGTTTCAGACTTGCTACCGGTTTGAGAAAGCAGGTTTCCATATTTTAGTAAAATCTTATGTCACTTTTGAACAAACTTCTACTGTGAAAACCTCTACAGACATTACAGGCATGGCACTTGTCTCATCATTATGTATAAATGCATTTGGATTATCAAAACACTCTATGATACAATTTCTGAGGCTTCCCAGAGCAGGAAATAATACAATTCAGGATGAGGGATGAGTATGCAAAATCTCCACTGTCAGCAAGCTGTACAATTTCACTGCACATTTTTTGTACACATCATCTGCATTTTGTTACAAAACCCAGTAGGATCTAATTAACTGTATTCAAATCACATTTAAATTAAGTATCACAGTATCTGAAAATATTTTGTCCACAGCATACTGAAAGGATAATGCTTATAATTGATGTGGTAAGCCTAAATTTCTTGCAATTATTCACCTGTTTGATCAACATCCACCCACATATTGTCACTCCTTGTTGGAAGTTTTATCCACATACAGTTTGAGAAAAACATTTAAACTCACAAAATAATGACGGATTTTATCCAAGTGCAAATGCTCTTTTCTTCTGCATTGCTGCAGCAATTTGTAGAATAAATTAAAATTATTCTTGTTTTCATAAAATCACTCAGATATAGGCTTTCAGAGGCCATTAGAAACATAAACAAACATATCACAGCATATCACCATCACCCCTCAAAATGCTGGCTGCTGAGATTTATTAATACTTTTGTGGCAACAGGTAAAAGTTGATAACCAAAAGTGAAATGCTGATAAATACTTTCTATTGATATATGGACCCATAAGAATTCTTTCAGATCCTCTGAGAACAGAGAGTATGGAAACTCCAGGGGCAGTTCATCTTTCTTGTGGACTACACTTAGCAGAATAAGGCTGATGAGATTGCCTTTGATTAAACCCAGGATGTACATACAAGTCAGTTCCAAATAATATCCAGTGTATCTAGCTCCTGGTTCAATTCCATCAGAGGAAAAGCTCTGGGTTAAATGATATGTTATCCAAACACCTGCCTGCATTAGAGACATCTAGGTTAGAACATGCACTACAGTAATCACAAATTTTTAGCTCATTAGTCTAGGGTAAGGCTTATGCCTGAGCACACAGTAAAGCATGTGCATTGTTAGAACTGGGTTAAGAATTCTTACAGAGCTGCCTATACATTCCTGCAGGCTCTGTACATTCTTGGCCTTGCTTAGCAGTCATAATGATACGCAGAGCCAGAAGAAATTGGGATGAAAGATCCTGCAGGATCTTTCCTACCTGGCTCAGTTGTGCACAGCACAAGTTCTGTGCAAGAGTGGACGTGACCCACCTGCCGGTCTCACAGGTGGTATTAAAGTTCAGTCATAATGGATAGGAAAGGGCAGAAGAAGAAATGGATTGGCACAAAACTATGTTAATCCTGTGGCACTCATGCATTTCATTCAAGATTGAATCTTGGCAGCTGTGTAAATTAGCTGTTGAAAAATAAAAGAATTTGGTGACCAGTCTTGAATATACTGTCCTTAAGCAAACAGATGTATTTACCAGAGACACGCTATCATTTGTTAGGGAATGTCATAAAAAGGTGAGAATTCAATATTTTAAAGTCCATGCACAGCATTTTAATAAAATATTTTGCCAATCATGCAGCAAAGTTTCAAGCATCCCCTCTAGATCAGACTAGATTTGCTCAAGGCTAATGGTTTCTTTTCCTTCACCAAAAAAAGGAGTTACAGGTATCTTGGGAAGTGAGTTCCTGGGTCATCAGATAATTTGCACCCAAGTCACTAAATGCCTTAACATGCACACTGTCCCTAAAATCAGAAATATTTTTCCCCTCCCCACCTTATTCCAACTGTAGGTTTTTTCCAGAAGTTTACTGCTCAGGTTTACACCAAGCCTGTTCACACCTGGCAGAGAGCAGCGAAGGAGTGTTTGTTATAGTTAGATCACCTTTAGTACACACAAAGTTATGGCACTGGCAACTGGGACCCACCAGGTAAAACAGCCCAAGACTGAAAAATGATGGAAATCTTTCTCTTGCTACCATCTCACACAGGAGATGGCCACAGGACATCTGAGGAGATGCAGTGTCCCAGTTTTCCATTACCACAGTGGGGCATAGTTTGTCAAAGTCTCCCAGGGATCCTTGACTTTGTTTCCCAGGAGCAATCAGCAGCATGTTCTGAGAAAATCTTATCTGCTCCTGGCTATACAGCATCCAGCTGAGGAACAGATGGTATGATTCTTTAGGAAAATGGACATAGAAGGGCTGAGGCAAATTAGACCATTCATATCTATTTATCTGATGAGAAATTAAGCCCTGAGCTGGCATCAGCCTTTTCTGAGTGGCATGGGCAGGAGCAGATGTGAAGATGAGTTACTGGGATGATGAGATCAAAAGGCACCCAGTCCTGGATGGTACATCTCCATTGCAGCAAGCCTGTGTGACACTGGCCAGCTGTCTAGCTGAAATTAACACCTTCTTGAGGTTTAGCTATCAAAGCTGGAAGCTAGGTAAGAACTGGGTGATGCTGGCAGAAAAAAGAGAAATCTGCTGTTAGAGTACCTTTCCAGGGATTATCCACTAACAGGGTTTTGTTAATCTTTTCTGGATTCCTGCCTGTAGCCACAGCAACACCATTTTATCCTGTGACCAGGGGAAATGCTGTTCACTCTTTGTTAGTGAGGGTCTGGGCAACAGCTTTTATGATTTTAGTATTTCAGTTGCTACTGTTGAGCAATCCCTGAAAAAACTCCAGGGAATAAGGAGGTAACATCCTTGCTGAGGTGTTCCTAAAATTATCTTCACCCTCTGAAGTGCCTGTACAAGAGGTTTTCAACTACCCTTGCAGAACTGGTCCTTAGCATGGCTGTAGGTGTTTGTTATAGAGAGAGGCTCTTCAGGTGGTTCCCATCTCTTCATCCTGGTGGGGCAGAGTGGTACATGGGGGTACAGCATCAAACCTTGGAGGCTGCATGACAGCTCTTTCAGAGCTGAATATCTGTGTAGGGCATTGCCTTAGCAAAGCTCCTGCCTGTCCATGAACCACTTGCATGCATCTGGGCTTGGGACTACTATTTTTTCATAAGCACTTTGCTTTTCCATTCATATGGACTTAGCTGTGCCCATGAGAAGGGTGGCTGGGGTGGCACACTGAATCAGGCCCCATCCCCTTTGCTCAGAACCTTCACTTTTCTGCCTGCCCAGCAGAGTTAAAAAAAAAAAAAAAGGAGACAGAGAGAGAGAAGAAAAAAGGGGGGGAAAGAGAAAAAAAAGCAGTTGTCTTCTCCCCACAGCAGGAATCACAGTGTGAACAGGCATTGAGTGACAAAGTGAGAGTAGGAGGTTGGGCTTCACTGTCTTTACTCCTCAGTGCATGGGGCTCACAACAAAGGCCATATGCCCTGATCCTACGCATCTTTAGTCTTTTAAGCAGTCTTCAGCATGCAAGCAGCTCTATTAAGCAGTATTAATTATTACAGCATATGGCTGTAAAGATAAAAATGAGAAATATCTTATCAGGCCTTTAATTAAAATAGCTATACAGCTAACAACTTATTCAGTGTTTGCAGACAGTAAGAAAAAAGGTGAATTAATAGTCTTTTTGGTGGATGAGTAATTTGAAAGGCATTCCTGATTTCTGCACAAGCACTCATTCTTCATAGAAATTGAAACAAGAAAGAAGATTTAGAATAATACCTGTCAAACTATGAAATTATCTGTGAATTGTTAATTTTGACCATTCACTATCAATGACATGCAATTTGTCCCATTAAATATTTTCTGCTACCTCAATGGATGAGAGAGTTTTATACAAGAGAAACAGCTGAAGAAGGCTAGGACAGGTTTGTGAATGCCACCAAGTGAACTGCTATTCAACAAAAGAAATGAGACAGATTCTGCTCCTATTTCTCTTGTATTTCTAAGGGACTATTCAATGCAAGATTGATCAAGTTGTCAGTTACAAATGACATCAAACAAAAACCTGTGTGGCTTATTGATGAGTTTATTTGCAGTGCTGTGTTTTCTTTTTCAGCTCTTGCTGAAAACCAAAGCATATTGGATTGCTCGACGTAATGAAACTGATTCTTTATCTGCCATATTTTGGTACTGAGAAGTTTTATATATTCATTTACAAATGAAGCTCAAAGGCATAGCTCATTTCTCATTTTTTCCTCCTTTAAAATGTGAGTGGTTTATATACTTCTTAGAACTCAGTTATACCACTGAGCAACAGAAGTGTCAAATGAGATCTCTCAAATTTTTTGTTTAAAAATTTGCTCAAGAGACAAACCCTTGGTGTAGGAAAGCAATTTTACTCCATGCATACATTTTTGACACAGGCAGTTCACTTGAAAATGAGTTGTTTAAAATATTAATCTCATTAGTAAAAATAAAGCAAACTATTACTGCTTATCCTTACACTTTAAGAAAAAGGCTCACTCTAATACAAGATGTAAGAGACCTGAGCATTTCAGTAAAAACAAATGATAAAAGCCTCGATCCCTATTTTGAAATGTGCCTCAAATTTTGGAAAGAAAATACATCTGGGCCCTCTTCAGTCTAGTCTGTTAGCTAACCTTATCAGGTTGAAATCCAGCCCTTTCCTATAAGCACCAGGCTTTTGTAGTGTTTTCTCGACCACAGTCAGCCGCCCAGCTCACTAAGTGCTTGCATATGCATAAACAGAACAAGGCACCCTTCCCCCGGCTGCCCCCTGAAAGTCTCAATGCTGGAGTAAGGGGGAACCTTTTAAGCAGGGTTTTAATTAGCACCCATTGTTCCCTGGCTGGCAGGACAGGCAGAATGGCCCAGCGGTTTGAAAACGGCTATCACAGTGGGAATCTAACTTTGCAATTGAATCAATCTGCAAACTCCACGGGATTTGTACACTGAAAATAAAAAAAAAAAAAAATAAAAAAAAAAAAAGAAAAAAAAAGAAAAAGAGGGAGTAGACCAGGGCGTTAATTATAGTGGTGTATTCATACTGCTGCATTTAAGGGCCTGTGAGCATTCCTCTCATATATTTTTAAAAGGAAAATAGAATCATATAAATCCACTAGAGAATGAGACCTGGTCACACAAGTCTAAACATAAAAGAGAAATTCAGCATTAAGTCTATCACTTGCTCTTTAACTTCTAGCATCTGTACTACAGATGGTTATTTCTGTAGATGTCTGAAATGGCTAACTGGGAAAAAGGGATTTTAGGAGGAGGATACTCTTTGTCTTTAGTAGCCTTGGTATATAATAAGCAGGGGTTTAGCTTTAACAGAAATTCCTCCGTTTTCAGTAGAGAGGTGCATGTGTGATGGTGCATGACATGATGCAGCTGTTTCAAGAAAACCAGACTGCAATCATTGACTTGAATACCCCAGATAAGGACTTGTACAGGAGGCTATCTTTCCAAAATTGAGCAGGTAAAACCTGACTGACTTTTTTGTTGTTTTGCACCAACCTGGGCAGGGCTCAGTCCCCGTCATGCTGGACGTCTTGGTGGTAGCCAGATAATTCACCTCATCACACCAGCTAGTTATTCCTCCAGGGGGTTTCTCCCTACCATTTCATTGGACCAAACAAGAGTATACCTTTGACTCTTACTATAAAACAAAGATGGAAAACAAACAAGACCAGTGAAAGCAAACTATACCCAAGCTCACGTATCAGTACCATCTCTTTCACAGATATATGGAGACTGAAAAGATTTCTGTCTAAATAGAACACAGAAGGAAATGACATGAAATAAAATCTTACCTTGTTATAGTTATGCTTTTTAAAGATTCGTTCTTGTCTATTTGTTTCATTCCTTGACATCCTTGAGGAGCACTAGGTCCTTTATTCCATGTGAGAGTTTGCATCATGAACAGTACTGTTTTCAGGACAGTAAAAATAACTCAGAGACAAGAGGATACTCCAAGAAAAAAACCTGTCAGTTAAACTTTGGACTGAATAAAATAATTTTTTACACAAAAATAAAAAAAAAATGAGAATAAATCAAGGTTCTTCAAAAATCTGATTTATATTGATTTCTGCAGTCAGTTCTATGAGGAATTGTGCCTACTTTCAGTGCCAAAAAATATAATAAGGTTTTCATATTAGCACAAGTTTTCTTACTGAAGTCAGCTGAGGTTCCTTGACATCAGGATGAAGAAGCAGTGAAAGGGCCTGCTCTGAAGAATAGATATATTTATGGACCCTTTTCAGCTGCCTAGAATTTGATTTGAATCAAAATCTGGATGTAGCCAGGAGCAATTTGGGAGCTACATGCAAAGCTAACCTCCTGCTGATTTGAAGAGCAATCTTTTAATTGCATGTTAAATATATCTTAAAAGTTCACAAGAGCTGGCAAGGAAAGCTTCCAGAAGTTGAGAAGCATCAAAAGTAAAATTTCCTAAGTAAAGGCAAATAGAAAAGGTAAAATCGGTTATTTTCATCATTCCTCTCTTTTCACTCAATGCACAGGATTGGCAGACTTCAAATAATGAGCAGCTACACAATATTTGTGCCCAGAGGCCTTATTTACTATACACAATTCATATCCTGCTCTGAAGACAGAGTTATTAAATTCCCCATGAACATTTTCATGGCTCTATTCACAATATTGTATCTAAGGGTTTTGTGAACAAAATGAATTTATTTTTACAGCATGTTTCTGAGGACGGGGGCAGGTTTCTGCAGTATGAAAATGTTGTCCTCCTTTCCTTAGGGGGGAGTTTAGGTCAAAAGGCCGAAAGGATTTTGGCCTTATAATTTAAAGAAGCAGGACCCAATAATTTTGAGAGTCCTTCAAATTAAGAAGAGCTTTATCTAATTGAAGAATTAGTTACTTTGTTTACTGTATCTCCAAGATGGAGTAATTTTTTCTCTATAAATCTGCCCACATCCCTCCAGGAAGGCATGCCAAAGGTAAGTGACCATCTAAGATTTTTGTCTTCATGTAATTGTCACGAATCTTAGACCAACCCAAAATTTAACAACAAGGTTTATTTCCCCTTCTTGCCATTCCTTCTTGCCCTTAGCAAACAGAGAAGTCCCACAAACAGCAGTGTTTCTGTTAAATAATTTTGGTTATTTCTCAGAAAAGGTGTAGGTTCTCTGTATAGTGCAGATGGTGTCCTGTGAGATAACAGTAGAATCAAGACCATCTGGATGCCTTTACACTTAGGCAATTATCTTCCAATCTCCTGCATAGTCAAGGAAGAGAGGTAAGTTGCCTTCAAAGAGAAATTCTGGAACCTCAGTGGGGTAGAAGTCTAGTGTCAGTCAGTGTGACTTCCCCTGGATGCCCCTATGAGCCCACTGAACTGGAGGAGTTTGGGGTTGTGTACCCAAAGTGCCAGTTGGTGGTACTTGAGAAAAAGAAATTGTGCAGGCAAGTTGCCTTCTGGCATTGTTCTTTGCTTAGCTTTACAGCATTATAGGCCTCCAATCTGGTATTTAAAATAGAAAATACTTTGGGGATTTATTTCCCTTCTGTTCTCCTAACAAAACCTGTGCTGGACATGCCCAGAGCTGGAAGGCTTAGTGCTATCACAGTAAGCACTGATACCTGTGGTGAGGAAAACTGCTTTATGCTATGGGATCTGCTCCAGCCAGAGCATATCCAGCATGGGCAGCTCTGTTGTGGTGTTCAAGAGCTGTGTCCTGCCTGCAGACAAGCAGGACTCAGAAGCACTGTGATCTTTTCTCATCCCCCAGAGAAAGGTGTGATGAGGTGTGCACAGATCTCTGTCTACTCCCTCATCTTATTTACCCTACATCCCACACGGGCCCAGTTGCCTTAGGTCCAAATCTCCTGCCCACCCCAATTCCTCTTGCAGTATTATTTTCCACCCAATTTATTTCCCTTTTTAATTCTTCTTGCTATCTCTTTCTAGTATTTCCATTGCTGCTCAGCTGTACAAGCCTTTTTTCTTTTTTCTTTTTTTTTCTTTCATTCAAATGCAACACATTCTTTTTCCATGTTGCTGGGACCTGGCAGGAAATCCTTAAGGACATGGTTAAATGGATTTGATAGCCTAAACAGTCCCAGTCTATTTCATTTACATACCCAACTCAAGTGCAAGAATATTCTTTGTAAACAGAGCTACCAAAAGCTTAAAAATTTCAAATGAGAGTTTTCAAACTACATTTTTAAAAGGCATAAAAATTGGCCAGATTTATGCAATGGAATAGCAGAGTCCTCTTTGGACACAAGGTTGGCCTGAGTCACTTCACTTTTTGTCAGAAACCTGTGTTGTTTTGTATTATACAGGATGGGATCCTTTCATATGAGCAACTGAGAACTGTTTACCTCAGATTACCCTATATCATCGTTTTAGCAAGCTAGAGAACTTTTAGCTGAAGAAAATCCCATCTCTAATGTTTGATGGCTGAGACATTGTTTGAGAATATGGGACATACATGTTTAAATCCTCTGAAGGAGCAGAAAGCTGATTTCAGCTTTCCAGTTCTGGAAGAAGGACCTAACTGCTAGGTGCTCTGGAAAAAAAAAAAAAAAGAAAAAAAAAAGAGAACGTTACCAACCTTGCTTAACTTGCTTAAAATTCCCCTTCATTGTCTGTTCCCAATTAAATGTTAGTTTAAAATGCTAGTGGGAAAAAATGTATTTTTGGGTTACCTGCAGTCCAAATCCCAAAGGTGTTTTCCATCCTTTTTCCTCACTTAATGGTTAATTTGAATGTTAGGGGTACCTATGATTTCCCACAGAAGGTGACATCTAGAGGTAAACCTGGTTCATATGGGACAAAAATGTCTTTGACAGCAATTCCAGTGATCCTGATTTGGAAAATGGATTCTAACTCAGTCCTTGAGAACCTTAAGAAAGAAGTAGTGGAGAAAGTTTTATTAAAAGCAAATATTTCAGTCACGGAATAATTTGTTGAAAATCTATTTTCCATATGAAAACAGAATCAATGGAAGGTGTTTGACCAATCCTAATAACTACCCTAGTAAAATAGACCTTAACATTAAATTTAAGTTTTCCTGCCTTAAATAGATGTAACACTTTTCTTTACATCTTATACATAAAATTTTTCTATCACATTGTCTGAAAGTACAGAATAAAAAGAAAATAATACCCCTATCTTTCTTTTGGGAGAAAAAATGCTAAGGAATTTTTCACTTTTAGCTCTATTTTACTTGCAGTACATGGCTTTAAAAGTCAAGGTCACATTTAGCTAGTTGTCATGGTGAATGAAAACACATGGGAAATGGGGCATATAGCATGAAGTTTGACTTTCTGGGAGAAGTAACATACAAGAAACCCTGTCAGGAAGAGTCTGTGTTTAGCCAACTGCTGGTACATTTAACAATCATCTTTTTGGCACTTGTGTTTAAACACAGTAATGAACGTTTTCCTCTCCTCATCTGTAAATAAATACCACCAATGTGTCCCTTAAGAAAATCATTAACAAATTTTAGAAATACCTGACCAGTTAATAGAAAGATTTCCATTTTGATTGCCCATGGAAAGAAGTAAAACTCTTTTCCCAAAATATTCAGAACAAGTTCTGGTTGTCTATTGCAACTGTTTTCAAGATACACATTTAATAAGACATAACTGACTCAGTGCTAAATGGGATTTTTTAAAATAATAATAATAATATATGTATCTGAGAGTTCATAATCACTATTTTCTCCAAAGAAGAAGTTAAAATTACCTAAAACAAAATAGGGAAAATGCAATTTCCAGACAAATCTTTCTTCTTTTTAAGCACCTTGAAAGAATACCTGAGAAAAGCTTTCTTAGCAAAGCATCTGAACTACTGAAGATTAGGTTCCCCTAGAGGAACTCTTCTGGTAACTGCCTGCTCCAGGTATTAAATTAAAAAGCTGACCTGGGGAGCACAGGGGTGGCATTATGAGGAAGGGGCAGCGATAGGCATCAGCTGAGGAAAGACCAATATACAGTTGCTGTTTGAGTATTCTCTAGAGGCTAAAAACCATTTGAAGACATCGTAAATTGGAATGTGAGACAGTTAGAATTTTCACTGGTAAAGTTGAGAAACAGAGCATTTAATGAAAAAAAGACAGCAGAGTGACATTTTTACAGAGTGGTACAGCAGCTCACAATAAAATCCTTCTCCTTGAGGGACCATGGCAGGCTTGAGAGATGGTCCCATGAGAACCTCCTGAAGTTTAACAAGGTCAAGTGCAAGGTGCAGCTTATGAGTTGGGGCACTCCCCAGCACAAACACAGGGAGAATGGAGAACAGATTGAGTACAGTCCAAAGGAGAAAGGATATGGCACCCACAGCTTCCCTGGGCAACCTCTTCCAGTGCTTTACCACCCTCACAGGAAAGATTTTCTTCCTAATTTCCAATCTAAACCTGCCCTTTTCAGTTTAAAGCCATTCCCCCTTGTACTACTGCTACATGCCCTTGTGCAAAGTCCATCTCTAGCCTACTTGTAGGATCCCCTTAGGTACAGGAAGGTGCTCTAGGGTCTCTCTGGCTTTCTACGGTTTAATGTCTTTCAGTCTTTCTTCAGACTGAGCAACCCCATCTCTCTCAGGCTGTCAATTATCTCAGTTTGCCCCCTGCCCTCAGGAAGGAGAATGTTCCAGCTCTGTGACAACAGCTCCTTTCAACTTTGCGGTTTGGTTTGTCCTCTGATTCTTAAAAAACTATTCAAGAGACAATCTGGCACTATATTTATGCACAACCATGGTAGGGATAAAGGGACCCTGATTACTAGGAGTACTTATTAAAACAATAGAACTCAATATTCCTTGATGGAGTAAATCAGGGAATGAAGAGAAAAAGTGGAATGTAAAAACAAACACCAAACTGCAGTTTATGATGAGACTGATCGAGAAAATACTATTTTCTAATGCAGGCTCACAATTCTGTACCTAGCTCAGTATTTTAATGTAGAAGTGATGAACCCCACATTTTTCCTGATTGCAAGGAGTGCCACAGCTGACCCACGGTTGTGCAAGAGAAATAACAAAGCTGGTGTTCATGTGAATTCCCCAAGCATGCAGAGAGTCAGAGCAAAGAATAAGAAGGTATAAATGATAACATCTAGTGACCCCAGAGCACCCGAAATGGGCAAAGATAAATAAGAAAAGAATGAGAACAAGGATTTCTAACAGCTGTGGCAAATTCCTTATTAATGTGTGCAGACAGCTTCACCTGTAGTAGTGACTCTGGGGCAGTGCTTTCTGACAGCTCCTGCCAGAGCCATTTTGTAATGCTAAAAGGCTAATTAGTTAAGAGGAGGGAGAAGGGAGCCAAGCAGACTATTGTAATAATTCCAATTAGTCCTGTAATACTTTCTATCATGTACTGTTCATAAACAACAAAGAAAGAAATTTTGTCACGTTGTTCTTATGCTGTATGATCACTCAGAGAGAAGCTCTTATCAGATGTGCAAGCACAGAGCAGGGTCCTATGGCTGCTGCTGGAAACAACTAAAAATGCCATTTGGTTTGGGCATACTGGATATAGCAAGGGTCAGTTTCATGATATCTCTGATTAATACAGGCATATGTGCCACAGATAATTAGATTTTTCTGTAGTACTGGAAGTATCAAAAATCCTTTACACAAGGCAAAAATAACAGTTAATTTCTTCTAAACCGTAAAAGTCCTGTCTCTTTCTAAATTTTTAATGTCCTTAAACAATGACAGAGCAGAGACAGAGAAATCATTACAACTCTGCCCATGAAGTGTTCAGGCAAGGGCCCAGATTCTCCAAGGACAATGTGCTTCAGGTGTTTAAGTGTGACAAGAGGACATAACCCTGATATTAATTGCTCCTCCAAAGTGACTACTTCTTCCAGCAGCTGCAAAAGGAGATAGTTAAGCTTCATTAGCTAAATCCCAGCTCTGCTTTGGATGCTAATAAAGGATGTGGTATAGCTGTCAGACAGTAATTTTTCCTCCTTGGAATCAATACAGCATAAATTGCCCAAACACTGGGGCTCTGGTCTGAGGGGAAAGTCTTCATAGGTGAAGCGTGAGATCAGTGCACAGCTTTTCATCTTTCATCCCAGCAATATTATTTCTACATGATACTTTCAACCATGTAAATCATAGGCAAAGAAAAGCATCTCCATCAAGAGAAAAAAAGATAGTCATTAAGAGAAAAAAAAAAGTGAGAGAAATTTTGTTGAAAATGGAGATGTGATGAAGAGTTTGTACATCAGACAAGAACCCGAGGATAACATGAGCAATGAATCAGAGAGCATGGGCTAGGGAACACATCTCATGGAGGCACAAGGACTATTGGGAACCACGATGCAGATGCAGGAGCAGTTGTATTGGGATTAAATATACATGGGTAGAGAAATCAAAATATGTAACTTTCTTGTTCCCAAAACTTAGTAATAAAAAAAATATTCACTGAATTGGCATGTTTCTGGTCATGTTAGCATGAAACCTAAATCCAATTACTGTTTCAATTAGTTATTTGCAAATACAAACTATTTCAGACAAAATCTGCACATAACACCAACGTTAGTATATGTTAATGAAGACAGAGCACATGTACATCATAGTGGTGTCAACTGTTTGGTAAGACAATCTTTTGAAAAGACCAAACTGCTGTGAGTTTTGGCTACTGAAGACTTATAAAGCTAGGGTATATGTTAAAATGGCATTCTGAAATCAAGTTAGTGTCTTGAAAAGCAATCTTTCTGAAATAATTTAGTGTCAAAGTAGGTAAGCAATAAAACATAACTGTTCACTACGAGGCTGTGACAAAAGGGCTAATATAATCCACGGGTGTATAAATGTAGGAAAAATGAGTGATATCTTCATTTTTTTTTCTATAGCAAAGATGAATTCATTAGAAAGGAAGATCTATTGGAAAAAAATTGAACTTTTAAAAGTAGAGCCAAAGACTTATTCAAAAGCCATAGAAAATACCCTGCTGGGAGAGACTTAAATACTTCAACAGATTCAGTCCATTAAAAATAAAACCGAGAGACACTTGACTACAGCACAGTTATAAGAAGAAAATAGAGGGCCCTTCAGCAGTCAAGAAGGTATAATAATATAGGTTAAATGCTAAAGCTGGACATATTAGATAAGAAGTTCTGCACTTTGGCTTTTCACACAAAAGGACTGATCAGCCTTTGAAACAACAGAAATTTTGAAACATTTGCTGTTTGAAGTCCTCATGTTTTTCAGAGAAATATGATTTTCCTGAATGTGTGTGTGTGTGTGTGTGTGTGTGTGTGTGTGTATGTATGTGTGTGTGTATGTATGTGTGTGTGTGTGTTATGGACTAAGTCTAGAACAAGGAAAAGAGAAATGGTGTTTTCACAAGTAAACCAAGACACACTAGGTACACTTAGCCAAAGCTGAAAAAAACTGGAAAGCGGCACTTCAATTTTAGAGGTTTTCTCTGCTTTTAAAACTTAATGAAGGTAGATTTGACCCAAAGCTATAAGGCTTCTGTCAGGCTGAATTGCATCTTTTGTTTCATGTACTGCTTTACCAACATGTTTTGTCTAGCTCTATTCAGCTCAGAGGTAATACTGTGAGATTTAGTGTCACTGATTAACAGGTCTGATGAGACAATCAAATGATCTCGCCAAATTTAAAGTCTATAAATCTATCAATTTATTCTTATTAACAAAGGAACTTTGCAAGCTGATGTTTATCTACTGAGGTTTAATAACTTCTTCTTTTCCTAATAATCAATGAATACATTCCCTCATATATTTCAGTTAATTAAAAAACCATTCTCTTTATCTGCTTATCTGAACTGCTGGAAAAGCACATCCATTCATGCATAAACTATTCAATGAATTTGAAAATAAATCTTTATGTTTAAATTAGCATCCCACAGTCTGATTCTGATGATTCCCTGTCTTCCTCATAAGTGATATGAACTGTAATACTGGGTAGTGTGGACTAGTCTTTTAATGACACCAAATCCATTGAAGCAAAAATAGTTTGAAAAAAGTGTCATCAGTCTTGTGGGTACCCTGGCAGAAAATAATAACGCTTCTCATGAGAAATTTTCTTATGAACCTGAAAAGCAACAGGAAGAATTTGAAAGCTGGGAAATGCAACACTAAGTACTTGGCAAAGTTCTCTTTTTATACTTAAATTCTGGTCCTCAAGATACCCTCTGTGAGACAATGCAGGCATCAGACTCCACTGTCTGTATTGGAAAACTGGGTTGCCTAATCTGTATAGGCAGAAGGCATAGCAGAGTTGGAGTTTCTATGGAGATGGGAATTGGTGAGGAAGTGCATTTTGTCCTGATTCATCCTGTCTTCCTGATTTTATAAGGGGCCATTATAGCCATTTATCTCTCTCTGAAAAAAAGGATGAAGTGTTTGGAAGCAATAGTGAAAGCAGGGTTTAAGTTTCACCTCAGATGAGGATGTCTAGTTTATTTTCAGCAGGTCCAACATTTCAAAATATACTTCACAACAGAATTTGGTTCTTAGACCTGACAGTGTCTGCTAAATATATATAAGCTTGTAGGCTGGTTTTGATGCTCAGTAAGAGGTAATAGAAAATAAGATGCATTTTTCAAGTTACAGTAATGTCATTAACACTCACCATGCTTTCAAACAATTTTACCCTTCTCAAACTCCCTGCAGAGCAAGTCTGTTGAACACAACTTATTTTTGATGAGTATGTGTAGATGCCAAAAATGTCTGAGTTACTAACTAGGGCACACAAGCATGCAAATTAGAGGTTCTTTGCCTCTGTATACCTGAAGGATGGCTGGAAAGTTTGAGCCAGATTTCTCCAGTTTCAGAATACGTAGGATTACTTGAACTCTTATTTCCCTGTCTCCCCTGCCTCTCCCAGGGAAATTTTTTTTAGGAACTGAAATTTATAGCTGGAAAAGGAAATTGTTTGCAGAAAGAGAGATCTACAAAGCTGGATTTTTCTTTTGAAAGCCATTTGTTTGGCTGCTGTTACTGTGCATGGGTTTGAGGGTGTTTCCTTATCTACACATGTATCTTTTGAGAGACTGAAGAACTGGGGAGAGGAGTTATAACATACCTTCATGGAGTCATCAAAGAGAAATATATGTCTGGCTTCAATTTAACTCAGTTCAGGGACATAATATAAATGGTGGACATAATATATGTGGTGGGTGACACTCATTTTCAAGGGCTTGTAAAGAAATGTGTTTCCCAATTTGTATTCTTATGTAAAAGTTTTTCCTTTTGAATCTGTGATGACCAGATGTTTTTTCAGGCTTTGTAGCACAAGCTGAAGAGGCCGAAGGGAGCCCTTTTCCTTCCTTCCCCTACGCTGTCCCTCAGCAGCAGTGGTGCAGCACAGTGGGATGTGAAGCTGATCCTGTGCTCCTCTTGGAGAGCACCAGGGCTCCCCCACGGGCTCCTTTATCAGCCCTCCCAGCTCCGCCAGCACGTTCCATACGCTTCTGAATCTAAGCTTGATTTATTTAATAAAATAGGCTTTCCAGGAGAAAAATGTGAAAGTCCCAGGGGGAAGGAGGGAGGTAAAGGGAGGAAGCCCACAGAATTGCAAATTCTGGTCCACCTCTCTGAAAACTCACACCAGAGCTCAGGGAAGGTAAAGGGACACCACATAAAACAAGTTCCTCAAAAACTCGAAGGAGCAAGGGTTAAGAATTTCCATAAAGCCATGTAAATCTTGAGGACAGGAATATATGTGTGTATATAGAGATGCGTATCTCACAACGACAGATAACCTGACCACAGTAGTTTTTTCTGAGTTTATTCTTAACATGCTCATCCCCTTTGTTTTTAAACTTTTGAAGTATAGTTTCATTTCCAATAGAAGCAGGATTGTAAAATAAGTTTAGATAATACAAAATAATCCATATATATTTCAAGGAATAGAATTTCATAGTCTATTTCAGTGCGCAGAGATGATAAAATTGTGGAACATTCAGCTCACATTAATAGCAACTAATACTTCATTACTGTTTCCAGTAAAACATATCCTTTTTTAATATAAATAATTTTATACTGAGGCATTTTCAAAAGCACAAGAAACAAAGATTATGGCTAATGATGCTGTTACTAGTTCCCAGATTCAGAAGACACAGTTTGCAATGTAATATTCTGCGTGTTTTTTAACAAACATCATGAATAATTTATTATTTACTTATAAAAACACTTTTCTTTTGGCTCTCTTTACTTCAGCTTTTTACAATGACACAAAAATATTTTGAAGCACTTCTAAATTAGATTGCTACATTCCCCTTCTTTTTAGTTAATCAAAGATACTTCAACTATGGTAGACATGCAGTGGCTTTTTTGCCAGATCCCTTCTCTCTTTTTCCCCTGTCTTCACAAGCCAATTCCTCAGCTTGCTTGCCAGGACAATTCAAGAACTACATTCTCCTTTGTCAGTGTGTATCACCTCAGCATTTTGTGGTTATACACATTTTACAGAATAAAGGATGGCAGTTAAGCCCCCACTAGTTTTTTGTTTGTTTGCTTGTTTCTTTGTTTCTTGGAAACAGGGATAGCAGGCCTAAACTCATTAAAAGTTACACAAAAATCAGCAGGTCAGAGGGGGAAGAAAAAGTATGCAAGAAAATCTGGCCTCTAGCAGATACAGACAACAGCATTTTCATCTTTTCCAGCACAGATATTCCCAGTAATATCACAGGACATTTAAAGAAAACAAGGTGGCACTGTGGTGTTCAAACATTGCTTTTGCAATCTACACACCTCACACTAATGGAAACTGTAGTTTCCTACAGCTTTGGGGCAGCACAATCCCCAGTCAGGGACAGAAGATGGGGGCAGAAGGTAAGGGAGGGGAAATCTGCAACAGGGCAAAAGATGGGTATTGCAGATGACAGAACTGTATGATGGTGCCTAGTAATCTTGATATGAGATAATACCATACAATTTCAGAATGACTTTGCTTATGATAATAGGTTTCATGATACAGATGCATACACATTGCTGTCTTCTAGTTTTTACATGAAATAACAAAAAAAAAAAATCTAATATTGGATCTTGATGCAGCAGCCAAAACATATGTCACTAATCCAAACTTACAATCAAATTGAAGGAGCTAGAAAGCGTAAAATTAATTGTTACTTCCTCTAATTTCTTCAGGATGTGACACCAGGAAAGCCAAAGCAATAACAATTCTTCTAGTCTACATGCAGGAACCATCAATGGAAAAAAATTAAACCAGTCTGATTAAAGATATATGACAAGTGACAACATCCTGCAAATAAGGCAAATTCTGCTATGCATGACTGAGAGCACTAAAACTGACACATCTCAACTTTACATGCAAATAGTTGTAACAAGAGCTAAATGTCATCAGGCTCTGCTTTTCTGATAAGGTGTCAGTTTTAGAAGCCAGAGTAGCTCATCCTTTTGTGATGAGCAAACTCTTGAGGCAGCTGCTGTCCTTTTTGCCTTATTCTTCTCTGCCAGACTAAAGAAGTGTCTGTAAGAACAGCAAACACCAGCAAGAAGAGTAGGTAAAAGGAGGAACTCTAGATGTGGCAGAGGTTGGTTTCTGAGTCTCAGTGAGGTATTTCTGCTACCCTTGAGCAAGGGGTAAAACCCTCTGAGTTTTTCTCCCAGGAAGATATCGGGGGAAACCCAGCTGGGAAATGCACAGCACAGCAATGTTCCCAGAGTTATGCCCAGGCTTTCCAGTTCCTTTTGTATTGTCTCTTTCTTCTGCCTCTTCTTTCTCAGCTAGGCATTTTAACAGCTTCTCCATCCATCTGTCTTTTCTTATTTTTCCTTGCTTTTCTATGTCCTCACCCTCCCTCACCTTTCCATTGGTATATTCTCCTCACAATCTTTCATTCCTTCACAGCCTCTCCAAAAAAAGCATCTTTCTGTTCCCTTCACTTTGCCATTAAACCTCTACTCCGACACATCTCTTGTCTGTGTAGTTGGCAAGCTCCTAAGGAGAAAACTGCTGGGTCTTCTGAGACCATGTTGCTGTGAAAGGTAACAGTAGATCTGTGATCAGTGAGGTTTTGACCCAGAGGAGGTCACAGGACTGAGCTTTGGAAGCACCTGATCTGGGGTTTATGTTGACTCTGCCAGTGCTGAGAAAACAGGCTGCACTTGGTTTGGTACCACAGTGGATGGTTGGGGAAAGCATTATTTCATAAAGCATCAGCATTTTGGCTCCTGTGGCTCTGGTGCTTTTGATCCAGTAGTGGGAACCCTGAAGCAGGATTTTTTGTGTTCTTGAATGACATTCCAAAATTGTGGGGCACATAGCAAGATGTTCACCTCAGCTTGCTCCCTAGGCACTTTTGGAAGAAGCATTATTTTATTATTAATGGCAATAGTAGTAATAATATTAATAATTACTCTGTTCTTTAAGCCAACGGCCATTCAGCTGGTGCCTAAATTGTTGAAAATAACCTGGAAATATAATCAACTCAAACCACACTCTCTGCTTCCTGCAGGGGAAGCCTCCAGCATGGTGCTAAAGATGGTGAAGAAGTTTCTGTGCCTGAGATGCTTTTATATACCAAGCCCTTTTGAGGAGAGCAGGGCCACTCTCTCACATGGAAATCAGCCAGGCCACAGATTTGTCCCAACGTGCTTGGAAACTGCCAGGAAAATGAAGATGGAAGATTGCTCCCTGTGTCTGGAGCTGCTTGACTATCCTGAAATCTGTTTATCAAAATTTCACCATCATTTCCCTGCAATAAATACCAAAAACCTATAAAAGGCTGCAAACATTGTGTAACTGGAAAAAAAAATCAAACTAAGAGCCCTGCAAGATTAACCGGAGTGACACTGCTCTTGGAAAGGGAGCTCCTGACTAGGTAGCAGAGTATTCTGTGGTTTCAGCCTGCTGGGATTAAATACCTGTTTGAACACAAAGATAACCACATAGCTTATAGCTTTCAGCACACCTCCTTTCCTCTAGACTCCCATACCTCTGCCCAGGGTCACCCAACGGAGCTGTACCATCTGTGCCCTGTGAGGTCTGCTGTGTATCTGTGACTGCCAAGCACACGGTCCTAGCAATCTGCAGCTGGCCTGTGATAAGCAATGATGTTAGCTAAGAGACCTTGACAAGGGGGAAGAGTCTCCTTTTTCCATTCAGACATGTTCTGCATGGGGGGAGAGAAAAGAACAGGACCAAAAAAGAAAAGAAAAAAAAAAATTCCGGAAACAAAAAGGGGTAGCCCTAATTCTCCGAGGCTAATCTGCTGTAGTGTCAAAGATATCACATGGTGTTGAAGGCAAATGAACTTAACTGTGCTCAGCACACAAAAATCAGACCTTTCCTATGACTGAGATATGAGTTACTTAACCACAAACCCCAGAATCTGTGACAGTTCAAGCACAGTCAGTTTTTTATATTCTGAGTTCTTGGACAGCTGGATCTTGGCTGGGCTTCACTGTGGTTAAAATTAATTGCAGTTCTTTGTCTTATTACCTTTGCTGAGGGTTAACACCCTCCTCTGAGGATGAAACAGATGACCTGAGAGAAGGAGCTGCAGCATAGCTCAGAGGCATAACAAATTCTAACTAACCATGAGCTTTTTCTAGCATATACCTGCATCTGGATTGTAGTACGAAGTACAATGGGATTTAATAACTGCCATTAAATTGGCAGACAGCCCTGCTCCGAGAGAGGGTTCATATATTTAAGAACTATGCAAATTATGCGGTATGCATGTGACCAAATTCTTTGTAGAGGAAAATCCCTGGGACTGTGTTAAATTAAATAGGATTATGGCTTTCACTAATCTGTATCCAGTGTGACCATACAAGGGTATTAGTTTGATAATATTTAAGGACTTAGCTCTACAGCAGCAGCAATCAGCTGTCTAAGCTCAGCGACTGTGTTGTCAGTGAAAATCTCAATTATTAAAGAGATTGTTATTTACATTGCCCAAATGAAACATGTGACACTCACCAGCTGGCAAATTAAGCACAAGAAAGTTATCCATAGGTCAAGCCATTTTTTCCTTTTGGAATAAGTAGAAAGAGCAAATGGTGTGATCATTTGCTGTGAGCAGCACTGCTGAGCCCTGCTCTTCTGAAGCTGTGGGCAGCGCTCCCATCAGCTGGGTGAGAGTGGAGACAAATCTGTGTGATGCTACCAAAACCCTCATCCTTTCACCCCAAGTCCTTTCCCTGAGCGGCGAAGACGGATTTTTAGAGTATTTAGCAGTGTAACATGGTATCTAACCTGGAAACTGTCCTGTCAACTTGGTATTTGTTTACCAGGAGTTACAATCTCATCTGTCTCCAGTCACTGAAATCAGAAGTAATTGTGGTATATATACCCTGACAAACACTCTCATTGTAATGGCTCTCTCAAAAGAAAGCAAACAGATAACTCTCTTCAAGCCTATTTCTGCACAAACACACACACATGTATAAAAACATGCTTAACTGGAAAATATTAACAGCCCTCTCAAATGTAAATCCTAGCAATGAAATTTGAAAAACAAGCAGAGCAGAATAAAGAGCTAAGCCACAGCTCAGTTTAAAAGCCATTGAAATTTCCCCACCGATTTAAGTGACACAAAGATTTTCACCACCTGTATTTAAAGTAATATTATTTCAGTAAATGGATTACATAATCAAACTATTTTTCTACCTTTTACAATTTTTTTATTGTGCTAAAGCTATTAAAAAGTCTAAAAATGCACCTTCAATTATCTTGTATTCATGGAGTTTTAACCAAAAATAAAATAAAACTGATAAGAAAATACTCCAAGAATTGGTTACATGAAAACATCACCTTTTCCGTTAGGATTGTGTTCTTAAGGTTTTCAAATCTGCATGTTTCTGACCAGAGCAAAAAATATTTTTTAATATTTCCATTACTTCTACATCCAGCACAGCTAAAATGAAACAATATGTTTAGCATCTTCTCACATATCTTTTGTTGTTACTCTACCTGAAGGTCACATTTCTGAAGGAGACCTCTGTATAAATCCTATTGAGGATGACTCTGTGATTATAGTGCAGGCTGCAGAATGATCACTCATAAAAATACAGAGCACAAGATGTAGCGGGTTGATTCATTCCTCCCAGATAAGGCATGCAGGACTGCCAGGACAAAATATCCTTTGTGTTTAAATGGAACAGCCATGCAGCAAAGGTCAGTCAGGGACACAGGCATAGAGGAAGCCCAGAGCACCCTTCCAGTCCCTCTGATTGGGTCCATCCTTTGGATAGCTCTATCAAGACAGATCTAATCTGTCCCATCATACTAAAATCCTCATGCAGCTGGCAATGTTATATTAACAGAGAAGATACATGCCCAAAGCAGCAGTGCTCAGCTGGGCACCACAGGTGACTTCCTCAAATTGAAAGTTCCCTGCAATGTTAGTATGCTGTTTGATCACCTCACTGTCATTGTCACCTCACTTCTAACTGCACACACAGTTCATACAGCAAATACAGCCATCATCCATCCAGTCACTCTGCACATGCTTCATAGGTTTACAGGGAACTCTCTATGATTAAAATCCAGTTTGTTCATTTTGTTATTTGACTCACTTTTATTCTTATCTTATGATGAGTTGATTGGTTTGCTATGGGGTTGAGTGACCCAGATGAAATAGCTAGGAAATGTCTGAATATACCCCAGCTAATTTTTCTTCTGGCTTAGTTAACCTGGCAGGATTTTAAACAAAAGGGGTAAAAGAAATACAAACGTGAGTTGGAGTCTTACCAAATTTCCTTAGACAGTTTTTCCTAAAATCATCAGGAACACTGCTTATGCTTCCTTAAGCTTTCAGTATGCTTTCCAGATGGGTGTTTTGAGATCCCAGCTCTATAAGCAAAACCATCCAGCTGCAATAAATGTGTGTCTGGACAGGTTCTTCATTGTACCCTGGAGCCACCTGAACTTACAGCAACTCCCAAGGATTCGTACAGCTATGCCAATGCTAGGGCTCTTCTCCAGAAGTCACACAAGCTGTGTCTGCTCCTGCTTTATCCTTTGTTTTAAAACTCAGAGAAAAGTCTAACCTAGACAGCAAAGATTTATTATCACATTGACAACAATGTCAAATGGCTAAATGCTAAACTACATTTATTTAAAATAATACTTAACAAGCTGTTTGGACAACTCTTTCAAGTTCGCATCACTGTGTATTTTAAACATGATGAGGCATTTTATAAAGGCCTCATCCTGACTTGAACCACAAAAGTATTTGATTTATAAGTAAATTTCTACACCATCAAAATGGCACAACTGTGATATCAGTGAAGGCAGTTTCCAGAGCTGTGTACTGTAGGTGTGGAAAAGGACTTTGGACAGGACCATCTCTCCTGGTGAGGAGGAATTTCTAGATACTGGAAAGTCTTCATGTTGGAGTCATCTCAGTGGTGCCAAGCATGACAGCGGATCTCAATGCAACCAAATACCACAGAGACAGAATATTTTCTTGTGCCAATATTTATTAAATTGCCTGAATTAGAGAATTTGAATCACTCCAATTGGTGTTATGCACTGAGGCATATTCCCTGGTAATTACTTTATCTGGGAAAAGACAGCATTTGTTTTACTAAGACACGTAGAAAATATTCTGCCTCCATGCCCGAGAACCTAAACAGAAACAGAACAACTTATTTACATTGGAAAAATATTACCTATCAATTCATTTGCAGCACTGTCTCTTACTTGAACAGGAACAGGGCAGAGGTTATGACTCTATGCCTCTTCATAATTGTTTTTGTACATCAAGCATGTTGCCAAGAAACATCTGTGTGTTTTGGCCGAAAGTTTTTATCTTTAGGAGATTTTTCAAATACTAAGAGAACAAACAACAACAACAAGAACAAAAAAGCTTCAAACATACCTATGTTCTCACATCCAATGTGTCAAAGTGAGTCGTAAAGGTATGGCAGTAGCTCATAGCTAATTTCATGGAAAAATTGACATTCAGTAGTATGCACATGTACAGTTAAACTGTAAGAATAGTCTCTGCAGTGATTTCAGTCTGGGCCAGCTTGAATTCTCCTTGAAGATTTTGGGCAGAGTCTGGGAGCTGGCACAGTCCAGAGATGGGCAGTTTGCAGGTGGTCATTGTTCAGAAAATAATGTAATTTGGTAGATGTGGAATAGTCCATGCCAGGCTCTTAAATGCCAGAGAGCATTTGTTGGCACTTTTGAATTTACTAGAGTGAATATAAGCCATGTGTTCCCTTTTCTCATTGTCAAAAGAATAGAATGAGGAAAATTAAAAACAACTGCCAATATATCAATCTACCCTGAGTTTTAAGGTGCAAGGGAAAAATAGGCTGCTAATCGTATTGTTATAGATGCAGCTTAAAGGCCAAATTCATCCTTGTCCTAAATTCACTGACCTTTATTTCTATTTCAGATCAATATTAATAAAATATTGGCAAGTAACATGAAATAAGTTCCTCACAACCTTTGAGCAATGCTTTGTCATCCAAAAAGTTAGGCTAGAATTGAAGTACTTTGATAAGAATGAATCCTCTTAAGATGAATAGGTATGTCAGGGTCCACCTCTCACAACATAATATAGTTGTTTACTTCATTTGTAAAAAGGCTACCATAATTTTTCCTGGTGAAAATTAATTCTTGAGACATTAAAAAAATCAATTACCTAGCACAAAGCTTTCTTCTTAATGATGTTATGTACAGAAAATTCAATCTGGATCTTGAAATTATGGTCAGGACTTCTTCTAGATTTATGTGTGTACCACTTAAAGGTTTTGCAGGCAACCATTTGCTCAGTCCCACTGAAAATGATGGCACAAAAGAGAATCTGCCTCTGTAAGCACCACTTGGGTGTGAAAGAGAAAATGGAGCCCACTTTTCAACCATCATATTCCTTCCCCACTGCCACATCTATCTTTCACATTACCAGCTGTAACTCCACAGAACAGTAATAACCTCTCTGTTAAAAAGCCATTTTTAAATCACCATTTTTCTGATTTAAACAACATTTTTTTTTTTTTTTTGCTTAAGATTCTTATTCTAGCTATGAATTCCCAGCTGTTTACAGACAGTTTTATACCCAAGCTGAATGCCATGTATTACTTATAGGATTTTGCTAAATATGCAAAAGACCAAAACTGACTAGCACTGATTTATGGGTACAATATTTCTCATACAAAATTACACAAAGAAACCACAGAATGTCACGTTATTTAAGCTTAATTCTATTTGCAATGTGATTTTGGCTTTTTAGGTGTGTGCATACAAAGCTATTCTTCACAAGAATTCCATCAGAATGTAAACTAAAAGGACTTCAAACATTGTAAGATGTAAGTCATTGTAACTCATTTTACCTTAAGCATGAGTCTTGATTTCACTGAGCTGTCTCCACTGGTAGGGCCTCTCTAAACCACAGTGCTGCCCTCTCCCCTGGTGAAACCAAACAAAATACCCCATATTCCAGTGTGAACATGATTCAAGTAGTCATCTGGACCTGAGGACACTCTCAAACTGACACAACAGGAAATGTGGAAAATTATCAGAGATCGTAGCAAACAGTGATATTTGTGAAACAATAAATTCTTCTTAGACAGTGTTTATAAACATGCATTGTTGATCTGAATACCTCAACAGTGACTTAACATTTACAGACCAGAGATATAAATATTAACTCATCTTTATGCCCCAAAGCACATCTTTTACCTGTTTTGATTTACTAGATGAACCTCTTCTCACTCCCGTGCTCTCAAAAGACTAAATATTTAGAAGGATATGGGATAATAATGATGAGTGATTAAACATAGAAGTAAAAGATGGGATTTTTAGATAAACTGCTCAGGAATTTTGAAATTTGGAGGAGGAAGGATAGATTTAACTAAAAACAAAACCACTGCCTGAAACCCAAAGCAATTATTAGAAACACATCACACTAAATCTCTGTGCTGGAAGATTGCAATAGCGCTACTAAAAAGTCAGCTTAAATCCACTATTAAAGGAGTCTTGGTTGAGACTAAGAGGAATAAAAATGCAGCACCATTACATTATCAGATTCTATTAGAATAGCTAATTGCTCACATTTACCGTGATTTCATAATCTCCCATTATGGCAGCTGCAGGGAGGAGACAGAGCAGAGGGACATGTGAAGTCTTGGCACTGAAATAACAGAATCTGTGTTAAAGGCTTATTAAGACTATTTAATCCCTTTCCCTGCTGATTATGGATTGTCCTCCATTGTACACTTCCTAGTGTTTTGTCTAACCTAGTTTTAAATATCTCAAGCAATGGGAATGTCTTCAGTTCCCTTAGGAGATTACTTCAAGGCTAATGGATTTCACTGGCAGAGATGCCTTTTGATCTCCTGCCTACATTTGCCCTTACTTTATTCCTTTTGATTAAGAAAGTTTCTTTCCTCCTTCTTTTTTTTTTTCTTCTGTGTGATAGACATGAAATACCCCATGAATATTAGAAATTCCACTCCGTTCCCCATTTTTACAGCGATAGGCATTTTTTGAGTGAGGGATCTAGATGATTTCTTATCCAGATAAAGCCAGTAGCAAGCTGCCAGCAGTGCTAACAGTCAATATAGTCATACTTCTTTGGCTGCTGCTGTGCCACTAGAAGTGGTTTCCATATGTAGCCCTCAGCCAGCTACTTGTCACCACCCTCTTCCTAGAGGTTATGCACACCCTCTCACTCCTGATTTTCTGGCTGAACTATTGCTAGAATTGCTGCTTAAAATGAGCCAACTTACTTAAAGCCTATTTAAACTGCGAAGTACTGCTTACCCATCTCTTTCTGGCTGACACAGGCTAGACAATACTCCCATCTCCATCTCATCTAGCCCAGGGGAGAGATGGTAACCCCCAGCAAGGCAGTGGTGACCTTTGATGCAGAAGAAAGGGAAATGCTAGTGCAAGCATTCACATTTGTCTCCCTGCTCGTAGTGTTCTGTAGAAACTGGGAACGACTAGTGATGAGACAATTAGAGATTGCAAGGAGGCAGCTGCATTTTTTCCAGACTGAAGGTGCCTATCTGAGCTTTGCACAAAAGTCACTCTGATTTGTGTTGTATAAACAACTTGCTTCTTCACCTTCTTTGATATAATTACTTACAGTAAAATTACCTTCTTTTGAAAAAAAAAAATTACATTTTTTGTTCACTGCAGGTGCTGACCATAACTCTGAAAGGGAGGACACACACAGAGTTGGGTGGTGCAGTGCCAGGTACCATGGTTGTGCGTGCTGTTCTTCCAGCCTAGTCTGAGTGAGGATGGGAGACCCAGACTAAAGCCAAACAGAAGATTCAGTCTGTCACTGGAAGTATTATGTTTCTGCAGAACACTCAAACTGTATTGAGTTATTTTTATATTTTATAAATACTCTAGATGTCATCATGAGACACCTCAGTGATAGAAATCACTAAGAATTAGGAAGCAGCGCATTTTTAACAAATGTAAAAACACACTGTCCTTCTCACTGAAATAAGAATTTCTGTCTGTAAAGTATAACCAAGTATAACCATTAAGAGAAATTTGAGTATTTAGGACTCTTTAATGCTTTGCAAATGGCTGAGGATGGGGTGATAAATGCATTTTTTCCCCTGGCCTGTTCCAAATTATAATGTTTTGCCAACATAGCTATGTCAGTTGCCGGTGTGAAAAATTCACGTCCCCAGCAGATATTGCTATGTTTGCAGAACTCCTGGTGTGGACGTAACTTTGCCAGAAGGAGAGAGCTTATATTGGCTCAACTTACATCACTTAGGGAGGTGGTGTAGCTATGCCAGAAAAACTCCTTCTGTCAGTTTGAACAGTATGTGCTGCAGGGTGCTCTGCCAGAGACAGCAATGGCAGAGCTGTGGGGTAGACAAGACCGTGATCCTTGTCACTCCATACATTCACTTTTAATTAGCAGATTAATCAACATGCCACATTTGAGAAAAGCATCTCATCAAAGACTGCTGCATTTATTGACATCCTCAGTCTGCCTGTCTGCTAATATATCAGAACTGCTACTTTGATGCCTGTCTTGAAACAAGAAACCATGTGCTACTCAAATGTGTACTCTTGGAAGCCAGACAGCTTAAATTATGACCTCCCTAGGTGTGTTGGCACCTTTTTTGCAGTCATATAATTTTATGTTTTCTTGTTTTCCTTCTTGGCATCTACTGGCCTCCAGATCTGTATTTTGGAAGTCTAGTTCGTCCATCCAATCTCTCCTCTGTCAAAGACTTTTTAATTTATTCTAGCTAAGATTAATTGAAAAAAATCTTTTTTAAATAAAAGAGAAATTAATTGTTACATTAAATTCTCTGAAGCGTCTTTAATATGTCCTTGGTGTACTTTTCTCCCAAATATCACATCATCTTCTTTCACATGACTCTGAATGCTACACATGCCTGAAATGTATATAGATAGATACTGATTGCAGCAGTTGGTTTCAGTATCAGCTAGTTCTTTCCTCCAGCCAGAGCGTGCCTGGCAGTTCTTTCCGGTGCTGTGTGACCTCCGTGTTTATGTCTAATATCCTGTCTCCATTTACCAGAGAGCTGTAATATCATGCACACTTGGTAACATTTATGAAATGCATACAAGCAATAAAAGTATTGCTTAGGGAAGCAATAGTAAGGAAAATATTTCCATGGGAGTGTTCATTTGAACTAGGTCTGCCTTCTATAGTTAGTTGCTTCGGCTTTCTTTTCATAACTGCGGTAGAATGACTTGCAATAATTCAATCTGAGGAGAAATACACATCTGTCTAGAAAATGGAGCGGTACCTGGTCTTTAGGAAAACAGATGTCTACCATTGTTACTATTATTACTGCCCAGCATGTTTCTGGATGCCACCTTAAAAGCAGGAGAACTGATATCTGCAATGGCACCTAGAACCAGCACTGGGAAAATTCCTCTTTAGGTAATATCCTACAAGTGGTTTTGAGCCAGCAGCTCTTCCACTCCCCTTGCTTATCTCTTTTGTGCTGCAGTGTTGTCCATGCTGCACCACTGACTGTGTTTACTGAAGAAAATATAAAGGACAACATCACAGCCTCAAAGCATCACTGAATTTCGTTGTGTCTTATCAATGTGCATACCAACATGTTAGGAATTAGAACAAGTGGAACAGAATTTATTTGGAGGAAAGAAAACAGGATGATAAATGGCCCTCACAGTTATAGCATGTTTGCCTGGAAACCAAACAAGAAAACCAGTACCATATTAAATGCATATGGCATGTGTAAATATGTTAAACTATCAGAGGATGCATTCAGAACAAACAAAAATATTGTATTTGAGATCAGGTATCTGGAAAAGTTTTAGATTAGCACTTTTTTTCCATTTTTCTAAAACACTCTGAATAGTACCCTTAAACCAGTATGATCATATGCATTTAAATAATAATTAATTCAAAATAAATTTCACAAAGTCTATGATAAAATTAATGAAAAAAGCAATTCTAGGCTATAATTAATGCCAAAACAGACCCACACTGAAAGCAAACTGGAACAAAATTTTCAGTTGCACTGTGTGTGGACATCAATGAAAGGAAACTATAGTTTCTTTAAATCATGTAAAGAAGCAAGATGACTATCATGCTATTTTTTTAACAGTGGTTTCATTTCCTGAGAGTACAGCTTACTTGAAAAGTTTGCTAATAACTTAATTAACTAACAAGCTTAGGCTCTGAGGCTCTTACTCCTGCCAGTCTCTGCCTTACACAGATATGGCTGTATTAAATTGGCTTTGTCACAGAACTGTTCTCTCTTCCTCCATCCCCCTGGTGTGACACAATCTTAATTTACAGGCAAACTTGAATAGACCCTTTAAAACTTGATGATGGGATGCCTCTCTCTATGCCTTAGTTATGAAAAAAGCTATGAAAGGAGTTTAAGGAAGAATAAATATTTTAACCTAAATGAAGGCTTCTAATACAGAAAATGAAGGAAAAATTAAAACTCTTTTACACCCAGAAGATGTGGCAGTGCAGGCAGGCCACCATTTTACTGATTTACTCTCACTGAGCAGGACTGTTACATTTCAGAGCACAAGGATATTTGGCAAGAATAGCTGGGTTCAGCCAATTTGTTAACCTCTCTGCTAATACTGCAGGCTGTGGTGCTGTTTGTAATGTGGGCACCTGTTCAAAAAAGAGCGGAACAGAGGCAACTCCCTTTACACAAACTTTTCCATTTTGTGAACCACATCTGAAATGAGACCACATCCCTCCCATACAGACTGAGGGCCACCTCCCATCCCACCAGTAACCAGCTAATATTCCTGTAACAGCTACAATAACTGAGTTTACCAACTCAGCGGGAAAGTAAAAAGAAAAAAAAAATAAATAAATAAACCAGAATGGAAGGTTTTAATTTAATTTCGTTCTCTTTGCTGTCTAAAAATGAGACAGCTACAGCTCTCTCCAGCTGACAGGTGTCCTCTCTTTGACATCCGTCAGACTGGGAGGTACTTTGTGCACCATCAATAACCACTGTCTGTGGAAGACAAGGACATGGTGTGATGACAGCTGAGCTACATGTCACCTGAGTGAGGACACTGAACTGCAGTATCTGTGCTAGGTGCTGGTTCCCTGTATTACCATCACAGAGGGCAAACCACCTCCAGAACTAGATCTGAACAGAACTTGGATTTATCTGTTGTTTCCATCCACAGCCGAGGAATCAGCTGTGCACCTTAGTTTTTCTCACCTCCTGCTTTTGGCACAAGTCAAAATGTGGCCAGCTTTACCTATCAGTCACTACTATGTGCCATAGGGAAAATACAATGAAATATAAAAAATGCCTTGCAAAAGTCAAAGATGCTCTGGGAACTGTCCCAAGGTGAACTTGCTGTGGGGACTGAACTTGCTGCAGCTCCAGGAATTCTCGCTCCAACACACAAACAACATGTGATTTACTGTATCTGTTGCAGTTCTAAGTTTAAAATGTTTACTGCACTCCTGATGCTTCATCCACTCTGAAACAAAAATATTTTCCAAGAGGGTGTTGAGCTGTGGCTAACTTCATAAAATGTCTGTTAGTGACTTACTGGGAAATGAACAAATAAACAAACCAAAAAAAAAAAATAGCAAAAAAAAAAAAAAGCAACCCCAAACCATTACAACACGAAAAGACAAAAACAACAAACCACCAGAAACGTTTAATTTCCTCCACAATGAACACGAATTCCTCCGACTCTTTAAAAGTCCCTCAGTGCTCACTGTCCTTCCAAAACCCTCTCTCGTCTCCATAACATGTTATTTGAAGCTCATTTTCAATTGGGCAATTAATAAAGCCAAACTAATGTAATTGGCGGGTTTTATAATCTGCTGGTTTGTGGGGTTTTCTGGTGTGTTTTACCCGGGAAAATCCTTAGGAGCCGTTTAGCAGCTTCCCTCTGCTCGGGGTCCCGTGGGGTTTCACAAAAACACGCCGTGCCCGGGCGGCTGCGGCAGAGGGGGACAGCGGGGAGGATGAGGAAGGGCCGGGAGGACTCACCTGAGGGGACAGCGGGGAGGATGAGGAAGGACCGGGAGGACTCACCTGGGGGGACAGCGGGGAGGATGAGGAAGGGCCGGGAGGACTCACCTGAGGGGACAGCGGGGAGGATGAGGAAGGAACGGGAGGACTCACATGAGGGGACAGCGGGGAGGATGAGGAAGGAACGGGAGGACTCACCTGAGGAGACAGCGGGGAGGATGAGGAAGGAACGGGAGGACTCACCTGGGGGGACAGCGGGGAGGATGAGGAAGGAACGGGAGGACTCACCTGAGGAGACAGCGGGGAGGATGAGGAAGGAACGGGAGGACTCACCTGGGGGGACAGCGGGGAGGATGAGGAAGGGCCGGGAGGACTCACCTGGGGGGGCAGCGGGGAGGATGAGGAAGGGCCGGGAGGACTCACCTGGGGGGGCAGCGGGGAGGATGAAGAAGGGCCGGGCAGGCGGCGGGAGCGGAGGCTGGAGCCGGGAGCGGAGGCTGGAGCCGGGAGCGGAGGCTGGAGCCGGGAGCGGAGGCTGGAGCCGGGCGGGCTGAGCGCTCTCCCCCCGCGGGCGCCCGGAGCGCCGAGCCCGGCTCGTCCTGCCCCGCTCCTGCGGCGCCGGGAAGGGAACGCTGCAGACTGGTTCGCTGTTTTTTTTGCTGAGGCACCTTGCTGCTCACCTTGCTGCTGTTTTGCAGAAATATATATGTCAGCTTGCCTAAAATGAGTTTCATGTGAGTTGAGTTAGAGTCAGGGAAATTTTGGATTATTGAAACGCATTTGGATTATAGAGCTATTTTGTCCTGATGCCTTCCTATCACCCTGGGGAAAATCCCTTTGTATAATGAATATCTTAGTAAACATCAGCATGGTTGATATTGTTGGGGATAGTTCTGTAGAAAAGACAAAGTTGTTCTTCAACTTCGGGAGAGAGAACTCTAAACCAAATCTAACTCTAATCCAAGTTACTTCTGCGAGGTTATACCAGTGATGAGGATAGACATTTTATTAAGGACCTCTGTGTACAGCAGCACTATAGAAGCCAGAAATGTTTAACAAGTTTTTTTTTTTTTCAGTCGATTTTCTTTTAAAAATAGTTTATATAGCTTTTCCAATTGCAAATCTCCACCAGTCTTGACATTTTATTTCAGCCATTGGAAGACTATTCACTAAAAGAACCACAGCTGCTCTGCAGGCACTCACAACTCATTATTTATAATTAATATCTTTCTATACGCGGACATAAAAAAGAAAATCTTTTCTCTTTGTCCTAGTGTTTATGGCAGTGATGTGTCAGACTTCCAGTAAATTTGAAACCTGAGGAGTTTGTTTTTGGAGTCTCCAGTGGAGATCAAAGTTTCAATAGTCACTCTCTCACTGAAAACTTTTGCTCGTATCAGGCTTATTAGTAGAGTTGTTACTATAAATACTGAGCAATATCTCTTTTATGAAGGCTGGACTGTTATAACAGCAAAATAAATTATTGCTGTGCAGAAGTAAGACAGAAAATTTTCCCTGAGCTGGGGACCAATATATTTCAGCAAACACTGGCTGTAAAACAAAGAAATAGTCTCCTTCTCTAGCTCCCACAGACATGGTTTTCCTCTGATACCTTGGGAGGGAAGCTCAGCTACAGCTACTTCCTGACTTGCAGGACTTTGGAGGGATCACTGTTCTTCAGCAAGCTAAACCTTTCTGAAATACACTTATTCACATACATAACCCACACATAACTCAGCACAATATTTATGCATGATGTTGTCTTGACTCTGTCACCCTTGCATGGACAGAGTCTGATTTTCTATCTATGTCAGTCTAATGCTGCTATACTTCAGTGAGCCTCTTTATTTATGGGCAGAGCACACAGAAAAAGGCTAGAGATATTTACAGTATGAACAATAGAGATATTTACAGCACAAATAATCATCCCCATTGTGAATGTGTGATCACAAAAATGCTTTGTAAAAACTTCAGTGTGGATAGAAAGGGACCCATTTGAAAGGTTCCAAGCCACTCTTAGGCTTTGTAATCTTTCCGTCTTCAAAGTAATTTGAAACCTTCTTCACTTTCTAAAGCTAAAGGACAAACATATTTTGAAAGCCCTTCCGACACATTTATATGATTTTTCTAGTAAACAAAAGATAATGTTGATTAAAGCATAATAAATTATCATCCATATGTGCAAAGCATCTGTCCTTGGTCTGTGAAAGTCTTTCATTTTGAAGATGTAAATACTTTCATCTTTATGTTTTTCTGTGGATGTTTTTGGCTAGAAGTTAATCAGATAATTGTGACAGCATTATATGAAGTTTGACCTGTTCCAAAAACACTCCGGAAGACATCCCACACTGTTGGGTGAAAATAGCTTATATGACGTCTTTTTTTCTACCTTAACATTGACAGGCTGATGATAAATAACAGTAACTCTCCAATTCCACTTTGGCTCACATGTGCATAGACTCTTGTCTGACACGCCTGTCTCCCAACCAACGCACCTGCTCTAGTATAGTCCTGCGAGCTTCATCAAATACTTCCCTGTATCACAACAGGTCATCCAGTGACTCTGAAACACATCTTTGCTGTTGGCAGAGGGCCACGTTGCTTTTGAAACCCTCTCGTTTCCCCCAGCCCTGGAAAAACGTGCTTGAAAGAAATGCTAAGAGATGAAGAGTTTTCCATTTTCATTGCAAAATATTCTGAGTCTGTGCACTCAATATCTATTTAAGGAAGTGTAAAATACCCTCAAATCAATGTCCCCAGCAGTTGAGTCCTCTTGGATTTCAGTAATGTCTCTGGAACCAATAGGGTGAGCAGAAGGAGGAGTTGAGGAATAACTGAATGAAACCAACCCCCCTGCTTGGAAAGAAGCAAAATATCTTGACACACTTTGTCCTCTGCTCCTAGTCAAGGACACATACAGTTCTCTACTGACGACAGCTCTCCTTCCCATAAATCTTGTGGTTTTATTTTCCAGTACCAGCCTGGCCATCTTCTCACACTCATGCTGCCACATAATGCTATGGGACTGCTGGATTGATGTGGTGCTAAAAGTGCCTGTAAGCAAGATTATCAAATAAAAAGTGCTGCTTGGTTATTTTTCAGCAGGCTTTTGATTTTTTTTTTCCCCAGACTAACTAGTCAAAAATGTATTTTTTTCTAAATTTACTTCAGTGCTGCTGCCAATCTTCTGAATATGACAGACGGCATTGTGTATGGACACAAGCTTAAGACAGGATTTTGCAATCCCTGCTTATTCCATTTGTAGGAGACATTGGAAATAAATGACAGTCTCTGCTGCCTCATGATTGAGTCTGCTCTTCATTTGCTTTTCCCTACCTAGCTGCCATAAAAAAGGTTATGAGATTAAAATGAGTTTTAATTAATTCTAACTTTTAACTGTAATTATGGAACATTTGACAGGGGAAAAGACTAGTGGAAATACCAAATCTGTTTTATCTAAGTGGGTTTAGGTTACATAGCCATAGCACAACGAATGACAAAATTCTTTATAAAAATGAAGCAGAGCTTGAAATATGCTTGGTGTTGGGTGAGGTTACACTAATTTATGATGAGAAAATAGTATGTTACTTCATTGTAATGCACTTCTGGGTCGATTTTGCACATTACAGGTATGTCACAGCAGAATTTATAAACAAGATTAACTGTTTTTATAGCTTCACCTTGTCATTCTTTCACAGAAATAGCATCTAGTAGAAATCAAGTACAGATGGCTGAATCTCCAGACTTTTTAACAGGACACTTTTCATTATTATGCTGGCAAAGTTATCAGAATGACAAGAAGAGGGAATAAGGAAGAAAAAAGCATTGCACACACACACGGATGTTTGTGTGTGTATATGTTTGCATTATGCTTGCGTGTATATGTAGGAATCTGTACATTGCTACTGCAAATTCTCTGGCCTTGGAGCTTCCCTTCAGCTGTCCTAAGTTTGCCAGCAGTTAGCAGCAACTCTTACTTTGTCTGTTTCTTGCTGCTTCAAAACCTGTTCCTTTGATTTCTTTTACTAGCTCTCTCCACTTGTCAAGCAAATGTAAGTTTTAGCTTCATTTAAATGTTTTTTTTTTTTTTAATGTGGCCCCTATGAAGGCCTGAGGATTTTTGTGCTCTTCTATCTGACCCTGTTTCTTCTGTCAGAAACTCTCCTGTGCCCTATCCTATGCCATTACTGAAAATGGAATGCTATTTCCTTTAAGATCCTTGCTTTAAATCATTACTTGTCCTGAGATGCTGCTGCAAAAAATAGGCCATGATGACAAATTACCACAAGCATTTTGAGTTCACCTCTTTTGGGGTTTTGGTTTATTATGTTTTTTTAAGGCTTAATGATTTTCCTCCTTTTTCCTGGCTATAGCATATGGTTATGCACCACCAGATCCAGCTGATATTTTACCACCATACACCAGGGAACATATTTAGTCCACTGGTGACTCATCTTTGCTCAAAATACTCAGAGACACCTTTTTGGTTCAATTTAGAATACAATCAAATATCAAAAATTTGTACTGAGGATAAGCTGCCCAGTTCTGCTGTCCATTATATAAAGATTTGCTTTTTAATGCTAAAACTTTCCATACTTTAGAATAACTGCAGTTTGAAGAAAATGCAAATTGATAACTAGCAGTTATACCAAGGAAATAGCCATGTAGAGTTATAGTCTGCTTTACCTCTGATATTTTTCATCTCTAAAGCTTGATTTAAGTTTTAAAGAAATTAATATCCAAAATTAAAGGGTAATGTATTGTTTTGTGATCTTAGAATAACCTGTTACTTTACAATGACCAGGCAACTTTCCATCTGTGGTTTTGCAAAGAGATCTCTGGCTGACCCAAAAGTTATGTGTTTTATCTTTGCTGGTCTCCATGAGCTTAGCCAGGTAAAGTAGTGCAGCTTGAGTTACTTCATCCACAAGCCTCCTTTTGAAGTTTTTCCAACTGCCTCCTTTTGGTTTGAATGATTTGGCAGATATTGGGGAAAAACTAAAATCTTGCCTATGCCTTGAAATACGTCCGCTTTTACTTAGCGGCCCTGTCCCTGTCCCTTGTGTTGAAGGAAATTTCTAGCTGAACTTATAAACTTGCTGTGCCGAGATCTTCTGGGTGGTATTGAGTTAGCATTGCTGACTGGATCCATGAGGCAACTATGTAGAAAAAAACCTGTTTAGGATTTTAGAAAAACTCAGCCTCAGTCATGGATTACAAACTGAGGTTATATCTAATTTCTGTGACTTAATTTCTTTTGTTGGTCATGTACAATCTTAATATACAGTGACATAGTAAAGCCTGATGGTAGCTGCATTTGTTTTAAAGTGGTCATGAGCAGGATGAAAGAAGACTGAAATAGGAGATATGGATATGGAAATTTTATAGGAATTGCAGACTATATTCATCCCATTTGGAAATGCCATTCTCCAGCAGCTACCTCCTGACCACATCCCTGCTGAGCAGAGTGTAAGTAGGGATAGGAAAGGAGAAGTAGAAATTACTGTACAGACCTCCCAGGTGATATTTGTGACGGAGAAAAACAAAACACCAGTGCCACCTATCAAACACTGATGATGCTGTGGCAGAAATAAATTGCAAAAGGGAAGATAAATTTCATACCCTGAGATTAGTTTTTTATCATGGTATCTTCTGCCCAAAGGTGGATTGTGCATGGAAATGGGGACAGCAGATGCTGTTGGATTCAAACTAAAAATGGCAAAATAGTCAATAAATTGTAAGCAAGCAACAAAATCAGCACTAAGATTTGTAAATAAGTATGTGAGCAAGTTCGAATTATTTTACCTTATTTTACAAGCAAGAACCCAGGCACAAAATTTAGACCTAGTTTAAATTTCCAATTCCCTAATTCTCTATTAATAGAAGTGCCTGATAAGAGATGTCAGGGGTGAAGAAAACATTCCAAATGAAGAGTGATTGAAGCTGTCTGTGACTTCTTTATTTAGAAAGGAGAGAAATACGAGAGGATCAGTTGGAGAGAATCAGAATAAATGGCTCAATGAAGGTAGATAGAACCAAGAGAGTTCCCATTTCCATGGAAGAAGAGGCCATTCTTTGAAAGTAAAATACAACCCCAAAGCAGTAAAAAAATTACACTTCTACAAGCGTAATTGACAAGTCAAATTGACAATTACTAAAGCTTGTCACTAGAAGGTACCATTAAGCTAGAAACCTTGAGAGAATTCAAAAGACAAACAGAGATGAAAGACTTCCTAAATAAAAAGCAGAAGAATGGGAAGAAAATAAGAATACCCACTAGGAAAAAAACCCCTCTGGTTGCAAACAGACACTTGATTTAATCCTAATATCAATAGGAAGAAATTTTTCCTAAAATTATGTTATTTGGTACTGCCTATCTACCACAAGGTCCTCTGCTTCAAACAACATTTGACATTAGCTATAGCTAGAAACAAGAGTTTTTCTCAATGGACCACTGCATAACCTTGCTTGTGTTGCACCTCACAGCAGGATGAATTAGATTTTATAATTCAGAAAATACTTCTGATTTTTAACCCCCTGGAAATTACTCAGCACATCTCTCCTTTGTGCTGGGAAAGGGATGGACAAATAAGTGATATGGGAACAAGTTTTTTGATAGCTACTTTGGCCAGCTGTTATTCCATCTCAATGAGTCTCCTAGCTTTTATATGTGCCTGTGTTCTTTACAGTCTGTATTGCTCATAGGCAACTTCTTTGCTCCTACCTGTCTCCTTCTCTATTTCTCCTCATTCCTAATCCTAGCTTGAAACTATCATTTCTGGCATGCCTCAGTCTAAAGGATTAATATTGTACTAAACATTTCTTGACCCGTGATTCAGGCATTATTTTAAAAACAGTAAGTCTTTTTCTCCTTTTCTTGGTCACCCAAATCAGCTGCAGTGGGAAGCTTTTCATACAAGATCAGAACGTCAACACCTTGCCAAATAAAACAAATTAAATGTCTCACTAATGAGTGGGGCAGTGAGATGGTTTTAGGTATTGTTTTTGCTAAAGTCCAGAGAATTACAACTATATTGGATATCCATAAACCACCAGGAAGAAAAGAAAGTGCTATTCCTATCCCTTCTTGTTCAGGTGGGAAATAACAGATGGAATGAAATTAAACAAAAGGGAGGAGCTGCTCCCTACTGTGTAGAGGGAATTTTGTGTGTGTGTGCAACTCTATGAGCTGCACAGAGCCAAGGAAGCACAAGCTGATTACAAATAAATAAAATTCCTTCCAAAAATTACCCACAGGAAGCTGCTCACAACTTCAAATGAAATGTGGACTTTGAGTCCCTGTTTATTATTTGTGCTCTGCAACTGATTGCACAATAATAAGGACCTCTGTTTAGCTTAATGAATACTAAGATTCATGTTTATCTACTGAAAATCAGTGTCAGAAATTTTTTGGTAAAGTTAAATATTTTCAAACAGAATGGAAAATATGAGATAATGGTGTTTTGCAGTCATATTGCTCTAATAAACCTAAAGTAGGGTTTCTTTCAGCTGATCACTAGGTGCCAGAGTGAAGAGCCAAGAAAGTGAAGTTCAGAAAGTGTTCCAGTCAGGGAACAAAATCTCAGATATTTATGAAGACATATAATTTCCTGTTTCTCATACATCGTTACCTAATAAATCCTTGTCTCTCACTGCATAACAACACTTTGAATGACTTTGTATAACTGCATTCTACTTGGTATCTGTGTGATGGCAGTAAAAAGAGTATGAGCAATACATTCTCTGCAAGAGAAAACCTTTTTGATTGACTTATAAAAAGTACAGAAAGCTCAACAATTTACCATTCAGACAATAATCTACTCTCATGGAATTCATTTCTCTTTCAGTTTGCTTTCTATGTGCTAGCAAACACACATAATCAGCAAAATATAAAAGAGTAAAGGATTTATAAAAAGCACAACTTCATCTTTTCTGAAATGCCTTCTGCATTATCCCATGAAATCTGGATCTGTTAAACTCTGGAATTGTGAGTTTGCCACAGGATGATGTTTGTGATGGTTGTGAAAACACACCTTCCCCTCAGGGGTAATTAACATATCTACTGTTTAGAAAGAAAATTATTACCATGTCATTTCTACTTTTGCCCCTGGCTTAAACTATTAGTTATGACTAGGAAGAAAAGCACAAAACCTTGTTAGGTCTTGTAAAGCAAAAAAAAACCCACCCCCACTCCCTCCCCCCAAAAGAACTCCTAAAGAAAAGCATACAGGAAAAAGAAGTGATGATTTCCAAGATACACCTCTCCAAAGAAACCTCCAAAACGTATCCGATAAATCATCCCATCTTTTCTTATGCCACTTTTAAGTTCATGAAAGTGATTGTAATCTAGCAGGACAGTGTTCTCAAATATCTTTTTATCTGCATTGAAAAATGTGAAATGTTCAAATGTCCAAGATAGGATTCTTGGAAGTTAAAGGCCCAATATCTAAGTGTTATCTTGGGTAGCATACACTGTATATTTTGGAGAAGAATTGGAGAAGTAAAAGAAAAACTCCAAGAGAGTTAGGAAGAGAACTATATATGTGATTGGATTTGGGTACCTAACAGGTCATGGTGGAATTCTGCAGTGCTGTAACACCAGATCCACTTCTCTCATCTTTGAGATATAAAATACAAATTTATTTCTTTAAGAATTGTGGGTTTTGTCCCCAAATTTTCTGGAAGAGGTGAAGGCTGAAGAAGAACCAGATATTGTTTGCTAACCAAAATGCAGTAAAATAAATTGAGATTATAAAACAAAACAAAAACAACAAAACAAAACAAAAACAACAAAACAAAAACAAAAACAAACAAACAACAACAAAAAAAAGCAACAACAACAACAAAAAAAAAAACACCCCAAACCCCCACAAAAAAAACCAACCAACCAACCAACCAAAACAAAACAAAAAAAGAAAACAACAAAAGAATACTAAGGTACCAAAGAGAGGACTGAGAAGGATTTTGTTTTAAGCTGCAGATGAACGCTTCCTTTGAAGATGGATGGGTGTTAGAATTTGACACTACATGAATTTAAGTAGAAATTAATTTTAACTTGTTTTTTAGCTTGTATCACTACGTAACTTCACAATGATAAAAACAAGTATTTGGTTAGGCTGTGCTGCTGTAGTATCACTCAGTGAAGTTGGATTATAAAAGTAATACAAGGAATTTAATTCATTTTTAACAACTGCTTTGTAAATGCATAGAAAAATATCAGTTCTCAAGGAACTTATTTTATACGATATGTGTCAAGCACATTACTTGAAGAGAAATACTATGAGGAAGGAAACTCTTGGATTTTAACAAAGAAGGGACACTTGAGGACAATCTACCGGTGGTTTTCTACAAATTGTGTTTTTTATCATTTGCAATCTAGTAGCATCTGGAAATCTCAGATCACTCATGCTTCCTGTATTTCTCCTGTCACACCTGAAATGGTCACATCTTTTAAAGTGGGGCTTTAGGACTCATACAGTGCTAATCTACCTAGAAAATGTTTAAGTGTTTAAGGTTAGTGATGGATGACTTTGGAGAAAGAGCTCACTTCTCCAGGGTGACTGGTGAACACAGTAATATAATCTAAATGTCTGAAACATCCTCATCATAAATGGAGAGTGAAACATGAAAAATTACTGCAGTGGCAGTATAAGCCTTTTACATATAATCTTGATCATTATTTCAAATAATGTTTTTCTTTAGATTTAATAGAGGAAATAAGTTCATTTGAAATTTCTCCAGTGCATAAAAACTAGCAATTTGCAAAGTACTTAACACTGTTTAAAGTAAAAAATTAAATTATCAGAGACATGTTTTCAAGAAACAACTGAATCTTAGGTTTTTATTGCCTAAAAGCTTATATTTCTCATACTTTTTAAAAATGTAATGTAAAACTCATGAAATGTACAAACTTAAGAGGCTTAGGGACTGAAATTTTGCATTATCCAAGGAATAGGGACAGTACAGTACAAGAGTCCACACATTGTTTCATGAAAGTGTTTGAAAGCTGACCCAAAGACTGTTAATGCAGACTGCCTCCATGTGCTTTTAGAAGGGAACATCCCTTTTTGAAAGATCCTTCCACTGAACCCCAGACATTTTAGGAGTTTAGCAAAGGACCTTCTCTAAAGATATTTATTTGCTGTGATGAAAAAGCACCACAATGTCACTGTCTTCTGGGATTCAGTCCCCCTTGATTTATGTTTCTTATTGTCACAAATTGCAGTCTGGCATCTCACACCTATTATCTTTCCAATTGTGAATAGGCACAACTGGAGCATCTTTTCATAAATGTAAGTTATCTAGGACCCACTTGTAAAGATTAACATATTCTTTCCAACTGTGATCATTTGGGATAATGAATTTTTGGTCTCAATGATTTATTTAGTGCTGATTCAGAAAAGATTCCTGCCAGAACAGGGCCAAAATCTTTGCCAAAATTATTTGCTGTTATTTGCTGTTATTTGCTGTTATTTGCTGCTTATTTTCAAGAAATAAGAATTAGCTCAACCTGAAATGTTTTATTATATTGTCCCAGTATATTTCTGCAGTGAGAAAATACCAGTTTAATCATTGAATCCAATCTCACTGGTTTCTGTTGTAATTTCTCTTCTTTTTTAGTTGTTCAAGAATGAACTAACTTTCTTTCAGACATTTCCTTCAGTTGCAATTTTTAATCCCAATACTTGACTCAGAAACAAAACATTCTGGTTTTGTCAGGAAGAAGGTACACTTAACTGGAACAGAAACATAAAAATTACACTTTATAAATAGCGGCTAAACAACAACAACCAGCACTAGCAATATCAAAACAAGAACAATAATATTTTCCAGTTAAGCTAGATGTAATTATTTCCTTTAACTGTCAGTGATTTTGGTGTGAGCAGTCATAAATCAGTGATTAAGAAATTTTTAATTCTCATTATTGGACTGTATACACTGGGATTTCCTCATAGTGGCTGTGTACCAAAGACAGTCTTGCTGCTCTTAAGAGACGCCTTGATTGTCCAGGGTGTTTCCTTGAAAAATGCAGGACACCCTCCAGAAACTGGTTCTTACCCTAGAGCCAGAGAAAACATCTGAGAAAAATTAGTGCATCAGGAACATGCCCATTGGATAAATCATATTTGTAACTTGATGAAAAGGAAATTTTTAGTGTTATCTTCAGTAGTAGGATTTTGATGTCATGAAGTAATCTGAGATGCAGTGAATTAATTAGAGTTAATTACCTTCCCTTCTACAGTAAATAGTATTGCACCTCCTTTCAGATTTTGTGGTAAGTGGTCTACAGTAATTTTAAGGAGCAATAAGCTCACAAAAAGAATACAATAGATGTTTTACTGGTATCTGTGGCACCTCAAAAGTTATTGGACTAGCATAACACATTGTCTTATAAGAAATCAAACTTTTAAGAATGTTGACCATGCTGTAATTGTGAACATGAAGATGTTACTAACACAAGACATTTAGACTTTTTTAGATCTCTTAAATTTTAGTGTCTCTGAATGTCTCATGTTGATTTGGTTTTTGCACTGTTTCAATTTGATAAGTTAGTAGACTGCAAAATAAGATTATATTTTGGAGTCTGATCCTAAACCAGTGAATTTAATGATTAAACCTTTTGTTTAACATAAGTTTAGGTTGAACCCTCAAATTTAGTAATAAACAATACAAACAAAGCCCTCATCTTGTCTAGAAGGCTTGCTGCCTTCTTTTCTCCATGCTCCTTATGAAAAATTAAATCCCTATATCTCTTCTCACTTTAATCTATGAGTAGAGGTAATTGAAATTCATGTGAAAAAAGGACATTTTGACATTATACAATTTCTAATGCTGCCATCACAATTAAACTAACCAGGAGATACAAAAATATGGGTTTACTAGATCTTGTTAGAATCACTGGGACACTGGGAAGACATGAGTACATAGCAGCAAGTACACATGGGCCAATAAGGGAAAGCCAGGACTGCTGTGAGAAGAGGGTGGTGATGTGAGAGGCATAGGCAGCTGAACAATTATTGAAGTAAAGAGAGTGGAGAAGACTTGTGTCTGAAACATCCTGATTCCTTCAGCCCCCTTCTCTGTTATCTGGGTCTCAGAGCTGCCACTGGGGCTGTCAGAATGAAGCAAAACTTCTGAATTTCCCTCCTGGACATCCTGAACCTCCAGTCCTGAAAATGGATTTAATTAAGACAGTAGCACAGTTTTTCACCTTATGTCCTGTGCAAATGAACTTCTGCCATCCAGAATTTTCCTTTCATTATGTAAAGGTATTTTTCAAGTGTCTTGCTCACCTGGGTGGACGCCTCTCATTGTATTGCTTTGTTGACTGTAGATAAATTTATGTATGCTTTGCAAATGTGCCTTTTCCTGGCAAACATAATTGTGGTGCTAATTTGCACTGCCTCTATATAGGTGTGAGCCTGATTATGTAACTCTGTACAACATGACTTCTGAAATGCCATCATAAAACATAAATGAATGCAGTGAATGTAACTCATTAGCTCATCTTAAAAGAAAACACATTAGAAAAGATTACTGGGTATATGATCCTGAAAATACTGGACACCAATCAAATACCTTTAGTTTTTTTCTAACTTCAAAGGAATTTATTTGGAAAAAGAAGTAAACAGAGTTTCTCTTGGATACACTGAATTCTCATGTCAAGATGAATTAAAAAAATGTGTGTTTATTTTCCCTGCTAGATCTTTGTGTTCTGCTTGTATAACAAAAACATTTAGATCCAATAAAAAGCACTTCACCCATAGATTAATCCCCACCTTGTATTCTCATGTTTGAAAACTGGCCAGTGTGAAGGGCAGTTTGTGTAGTCCAGTAGGAATAAAAGAAGAAAGACACCCATAATACCAGAAGGTCTATTTAATTTCTATTCATTGTGGCAAGAATCGATCAGATGCAGCTGGAATAGCCCCTTTAAGTTGTTGCCAAGTTGTTGAACAAGGCAGTAGGCTTGTCAAAGTGGCTGGCAATCTCTATGGAAAATAGTTTGTGAAATAAAATAAAATAAAATAAAATAAAATAAAATAAAATAAAATAAAATAAAACCTTTTATGTTCTCTGATCCTCTAGAGTGGTGCCCATTATAAGCATTAAAAATCATGCATTTCTTTAGCATCTGATGAGTCATACCAACAAAGATGTCATCTCATGTGAAGACTTTCACATATTTGAATTAAATATTTTCATTTAAGAGCTCCTGCTGGAGTAGAACCGTCAACACATAATAAAAATAAAAATAAAAATAAAAATAAAAATAAAAATAAAAATAAAAATAAAAATAAAAATAAAAATAAAAATAAATAAAAATAAATAATATAAACAAATTAAGAAATACAGGGATGATTAAATAACTACCAGTTAGACATGAGGTCTCCTTGAAAGAAAGAATCAATACTATGCCCAAAGGACACTGTATTGTGTTTTTCTGCTACACACGTGTGTACTCTTTAAAGCTCTCCCATGCCTGCATGGAATTTGGTCACAGTTCCTTCAGTGTTAAACTTGATCACAAAATGCTTTGTGAGAAGGCCAGAAAGAATGAACTGCAGTTCCTGTAACAACTGAGAGTAACAGGGCAAATGTTATATGACCTCATTAGCAGGTTGTGTACAACCTTAGCCATTACAACATGTTTCAGTTAGAGAGGGGATGTTGGGAGAGCCACTGGACTTTGTCCATAAACTTTTAGCAAATGTGCAATACAAAATCCCAGTTTATTCCCTGTTGACAGCCCACAAGGTTAAGCATAAGTGATATAACTTCAATCCTTATGCCGATGACTGTTCCCCTAATTCAGACCACTACTCTGTGTGAGTATGTACAGGAAAAATCTTCACTTACAAAAGCTACAGGAAGTTTTAATTAAATTTTCTAAAATTTGTTTTAAACTGTCTGCAAACAGTGGCAAGCAGCTACTTTGCTTTTTTTTAAATTTGTATCACATTATCTGACAAAAATGTTGATGAGATCAAGTTTTGGGACAGTCTACTGTGAGTTATTCTGTCTGGATTTAAGGACAATTTATATTTGTATCCCCCTTTTATATACTTGTGAATAATAGGATTCCATGATGAGTTACAAAAGTCCCAAATGTCATTTAGCAGTGTCATTAATGAATTACCACATTATTAAAGAAACTCCCACACATTTTCCTGATGCTAGCTGCATCTGTGTCCAGCTGGTTGGATGAACCATTAGCCAAGCCACTTACCAGGGAGGCAGATTCGTCACCCAGCCCTAAATTTCAGACAGCACTTTGTCAGATGAGAGACAATAAGCTACAATTTGGAAAGCACTACAGTGGCAATTAAAAGTGAACACAGACCAGGCGCAACACGATTAAAAATGATGACAGGTAACACATTGATACCGCATTCCAGGACTTAGAAACTAAATTATTAAAACTGACAAGAAGCTGGTAGTGTTGTAGGTTCTGTTCTTGTTGACAGAGCCCACTTCCCCCAGACAGTTGCCAGCTGCCCACTTTGAGCATGCAAAGAGTTTCTTTAAGATCAACCGCTCTAAAACCTGACGGAGGAAGAGAAGATGTGACATTCCAGCCAAATAAGAGGAAAATGACAATGACTGACTGAGCAGAAGCAACTTTTGGGATAAGATTATTGTCCATCTCATTGCTCTTATCTAAAGTCAAGTAGCAGTTTCTTTCGTGAGTTGGGGAAGGATCAGTGTGTATGAACATGAGTTACTTGTTCATTGGGAGCCATTTATTGTAATTACAGAAATCAAGTGCAGCCAGTGATGTATGAGAAAGACGTCAGTGTGAGAGGATTAACAAGCTTTGCACAATGAGATGTTGCATCTCCTTTCTTCCAGATGTAGACAACAATCATTAGCAGCCTGTTGCAGCCTCTGTGGGGGCACAGATTGGGGGCTGCCTTTTAAGCTGTCCCTTCCCACATTAGCTTTATCAGTCTGTACTTCCTCAACTTTTTTCCAGCTCCAGGTTTCCAGCTCTATGCCATAAAAAACAGTTTCAGACTTCAGGTTTGAAGAAGATGTAGGAGCATGATGTATATTCTGCTGGTGTAAAGAATTTCTCTGGATTTATTATACTCCTGGGACAATGCTATTGATGGGTATTTGCTGAGGACTACAACTTTATGATTATAGCTGTTTAAAAAATTGTCAAGGACGACCAAAGTTTGGAAAGAAAGACAGTATGAAAATAGTTTAATAAGTAAACAAGTATTTTTTTTTTCTTGGAAGTATTTCACTTCTCCCTTTGAATAGAACTGGCCATGGATTTATGTTGGCTCTGTGAGTTCTCTATAAATATGGCCCTCCAGACTCCATATTGATCAGAAATTAGGCAACTCATTGAATTAATGTTGAATTCTGCTTTTCAATTTCATTTATAGACTTAATTCTTAAACTCAGGAAATATATACACTTATCTTAAAATAGTTTTATTTTATTAGTGAGCTGGAATACATCTCCAAAATTATTATTTTTAAAATAACCTAAGAAAAAACCCCTAAAAAGTGGTAAAACATAACCAAATTATCCAGAATGTCAAAAACTCTCCTCTATTATTACAGGAAATAACTCTGCCTGTTTAGCTCTTCTCTGAGGAGAAATCTGAGTAAATAAATGGCCTTTGTAACATGACCAAAAGTCAACAACACTCAAGCTCTCTCTCCCAAACCCACCAGTGTTTGTGCCTAGGAGGGCCTCATTAGGGCAATTACTTGATTAAACAGACAGTCCATTTTGTTTATTTGTTACACTCCTCAAAGAAGAGCAGTTCACTGTCCCAGGAGCATTTGTGTATCCAGTAAATAGAAGCAGGTTAATTACATGCCTTAAAATCACAGGGCAGAAAATGCTACCCCTTTGTCTTCTGCTAACCCACAAGCAGGAGCACAGCTGGAGAAAGACAAGACAAGACAGGCATCTTGCCTGTCTGGTTGTAGGCCTTGCATGTCTCTGAAAGTGCACAGCTGTGCTGAGGATGCAGCTCTACTTTCACAGAGTTGTAGACAGATTTGCACTACATGAATATTATAAGATAGGTACAGCATTTATTTACGTCAGTTAAACATTATTACTGCTTATTGGTTTTGAGAGAAGGCATTAAGAAGTGTTCACTGTATCTCAAAACATCTGCCACTCTTACTGGTATTCACACACCTTTTCTTTCTCCTGTTCTCAGATCAATTTGTCTTTAAGGAGGATTTTCTTTCATTTCAGGTTATTTTGTCCATATATTTTCACTTTTAAAAAACCCTCATAATTTAAACCACATCTCTGGCAATCAACATCCAACACAAACACTTTCACTAGGGGATTTGGAGGTTTTCATGATTGTGTTACCAGTCTTCGGCTTTGCCAATATCAGTCTTAAAGTGGATACTTGAAGAAGCCAGAAACATGGCATATTTCCAACTCTGCTTGCCCCCAGTATATGCAGGCAGTTCCCAGGCAGCAGTTACAGTGATTGCAGAAATCCTTGCAGGCAGCCTGCAGATGTAGAATGGAGGTGTGCCTGACAGCATCCAAAGTGCCTAACACTGAGCACAGAGTACGTCAACAGTACATGAACCTCTAACTGTGCCTGAGAGGTGGTGTCCCATCTTGTCAGGGAAGCAATACCTGGAGCCATGTTTCCATGTTCAATATCTGGACATCTCTCAAAGCATAACAGAAAGATATCTACTGTGGCTTGTGAATTTTTTCTGTATTTTTGCTTTCATCTTTCTTATTCTCATCTTACTCCTTTCTAACATATCTAGAACATCAGCCAGAAAAGGTCTCTGCCCAATTACTTTTCTCTCCTGAGCGTACTGAAAATATGCCTGTATGACTTCAGATTTTAACAGGAGTATCACTTCTTACATATTGCTGAAATGAGGGTAGGTGCCTCCTCTTGGTCTGATTTCAATCATAGCAATAGTACAGCTACCAGTTTATATATATGTGTATATATATGTGTGTGTGTATATATATATACACACACACACACACACACATATACATATATATACATACACATACATGTACATATACCGTCTAAAGTCGTAGGAAAAAAAATGAAGTTTTTGTTACTTCATGTTCTCTAGGCCTTACATTACAGTAATCAGTATCAAAACTGTTAACAGACAGTAGGATTAAAATATTGGTAGTTACCCAAAATTACATATCACAAAGTTTAAAGGGAAATGATTAGTATAAATCCATAAATCACTGAAATATTTGGAAGAAAAGCAGACTTTTAAAACAATTTGCAGGTGGCTGTGATATATTTCACTGTTCAAAGTTTTCAGAGATATAGAAATGTATAATTCCTTTCTCTAGCACAGACACAGGAATCTCTTCTCCAAGTAAAACTAGAGCCTGTCCAGGAGATTCACTGCTAACCTGTTAATTAGAGATGTGTACAATGCTGGAGTGATTCATAGAATCATAGAATGGTTTGGATCAGAAGGGACTTTAATGATTGTTTATTTCCAGTCTCCCTGCCCTGGTCATTGACACCTTCCACTAGAGCAGGTTTCTCAGAGCTCCAATTAATCTGGCCTTGACCATTTCCAGGGATGGAGCATCCACAGCTTCTCTGGGCAACTGGTTCAGGTACCTCAGTACCCTCACAGAGTAAAATTTCTTCCCCATATTGACCCCAAACCTACCCTTTTTCAGTTTAAAGCCATCAGCTTTTGTCCTATCACTTACATGCCCCTGAAGAAAGTCCCTCTCCAGCTTTGTTGCAGCCCCTTTAGGTACTAGAAGGTGCTATAAAATCTCCTCAGACCCTTGTCTCCTCCAGGCTGGACAATCTCAGCTCCCTCAGCCTGCCTTCATAGGAGAGGTGATCCAGCCCTCTGAGCATCTTCATGGCCCTTCTCTGGTCCATGTTTTCCTGTGCTGAGGACCCTGGACCTGGATACAGTACTCCAGGTAGGATTTCACAACAGTGGAGTAGATGGCAGGGAGGATCATCTCTTTGGACCTGCTGGTCTTGGTTCTATACAAAGTACATTTTAAAGTATATCACACAGTCTCACCATGTTCTCTGCCTATGCTAAGTAAATCTGATTCTTCTGTCTTATTTTTCATGTATAGAATGAGGGGTTTGTGTGCAATATATTTAGACCTCATCCTAGTGTTTTGACTGTGGAAGTTCTTCTGAAACAGGGCTCACACTGGAGACAACAGAGTGTTTAACTTTCTTAGCCAACCTGAGTACAAGATAAAGAAGGAAGCAGAGCTGATACAGGAGAATGGCTTCATTTAGATAAATGTTCCTTAACCCTACTGCCTACATTCAGGGGGCTGGAATTTTGCTTTTGGTAAACTTAGAACTTTGAGGAGAGAATTAGCAATGCACATTCTGCTTGCATTTTGCTACTTTGCTGTGAACTCAAGATCATTTAGTTTAATTTATATTTTTTCCGGTCACACTTTTTCTTTCCTCTCTTTTTTTTTGTTAGGGATTTGTTCATATTTCATTAGCTGAAAGGTGACTCTAATGTCCCTCTATCCTAACATTTCTTCACACTTGCAGTACTTTGTCTCAAATAAAAATATTTGCTTTGTCATTACACTTGGGATTTCAGTGGTTTGATTCATTAATTGTTCGACATAACTATAAAAGTGACAATATCTTATGATATAAAATCTTTAATGATTGCAATAAATTGTGATGAAAGTGAGTCTACTTTATTCAAGTGGAACCATAAGCAAACTGGTAGAAGAAAGTCAATGCTCAGGATAAAATCAGCATAAAAAGTATGACAAATATGTATAAAAAATACAAGTATTTACTCAGTTATCTTTACCATCTTGTAATCAGCTGTATCTTTTCAGAACCTTGAAAATCTTTCCTTCCCTAATCATTTCAGCCTTTTTAATTTAGGATATATTTTTCTTCTGTAAAAGAGTAGAGAGGAAACCAAAATGAAATGGCAAGTTTTAAAACAACGAAAAGTACTTTGAACTGGTAGACGAATAGCTCTGCAGAACAGCACTGAATACCTGTAAAATTTAATCACATCACACTCAGTCATTCTGATGCTTTGACCAAAATGGAGAAAAACCTCATGGAGTATCTTCTGTTAAACAAAGAGGGGGGGGGGGGGGGGGGGGGGAAGGAAAGAAGTGGTTGATCTTTAATTGAAGAACAAGGATGAATTAAGTCATTAAATTGAAAGCTATTGGGTCTCATGAAATAGGAATATTCCCATTCAAGTTTTTGATCCTCAATTGCAATATAACTATTTTTGCCAGGGATAAGAGTCTTTGAACCAGACAAGAGATCTTCAAATCCAGTGCAAGCCAGTGAAATGAGCTCCTACAGGAGCTAGAAGCCATCATTTCCTTGACCTAGCTCTATTTGACACAAGCACTTTGCTGCATGTACATATGAAAAAATAAAACCTACCAGAGAAAGATACTTTATTTTGTGAGCAATTTCTGCTTTGGGGAGAGGATAAGAAGATAGAAACCTTATGTGGCAGGCACCACTGATGTCTCCCAGAGTATTACAGGCAGGCAGTGAGAAACCATGCTAATGAAAGGGCAATTGTAACCCATATAAAGGTATCAGCAAGAAATATCTCTGGTATTTCTTAATATACATCCAAGTGACAGATTATCCATCCCTTCAAGATGGAATTCTAGCATGAGAGCTTGAAATAATCAAGTTTTGCTGTTTTATGGTCTTTAAGAGAAGGTGAAAACCAACACAATGTGGATCAAATTTTTTTTTAGTGTCATGGCATGACATATACATGGGAGTGTTGGCTCTCTGGAGGGCAGGAAGGCTCTGTAGATGAGTCTGGACATACTGTATTGATGGTCCGAGGCCAGTTTTATGAGGTTCAGTAAGATGAAGTGCTGCATCCTGGACTTAGGTCACAACCACACCATATCCTTTACAGATTTGGGGCAGAGTGGCTGGAAAGTAGAAAGTGGTTGCCCATTGGAAAAAGACCTGGGGTCCTGGTTGACAGCAGCTGAACATGAGCCAGTGTGTGTGCGCAGGTGGCCAGGAAGACCACTGGCATCCTGGCTTGTATTAGCCATAATGTGGCCAACAATCACCAGGGCAGTGATTGTCCCCCTGTACTTGGCTGAGGTGAGGCTGCACCTTGAATGCTGTGTTCAGCTCTGGGCCCCTCACTGCAAGGACACTGAGGTGCTGGAGCATGTCCAGAGAAGGGCAACAGAGCTGGGAAAAGGTCTGGAGCACAAGTCTCATGAGGAGTATCTGAGGGAGCTGGAGTTGTTCAGCCTGGGGTAAAGGACTCAGGAGAGACCTTACCGCTCTCTGAAAGCAGGCTGTAGCAAGGTCAGGGTTGGCCTCCTTTCCCCAAGGTAATAAGCAGTAGGTCAAGAGGAAAGGGCCTCAAATTACACCAGAGGAAATTTAGAGCAGATATTAGGAAAAATTTCATCACAGAAAGGGTTTTCAATCATTGGAACTGGCTCCTCAGGGAAGTGGGTGAGTCACCATCCCTGGAGGAACTTAGATGTGGAACTTAGGGATATGGTTTAGTGGTGGATTTGCCAGTGCTACAGCACCTGTTATACTTGATGATATTTAAGGTCTTTTCAATCTAAATGATCTTGTGATTCTAAAACCTGTTCATCTGCCCCTCCCTTTCTGTCTTTTTGATAGAACATTATTACTCTTTGGATAATGCTGTTCTGAATTTTATCTATCAGACAGATCTCTTGGATGAAGTAACTGCTTTTATTTAGTCTAAAGACTTGATTTTGTGATCTTCTGTTTCCCATACAGAAGCAGTTGGCCTTGAAGACGTTTTGGAGTGGAGTCTTGGGCTGTCCAGCTTCCTGGAGGTCATGCTTTTGAAACATTCCCTGTATTTAGCAGTAAAAACTAAACTCTACTTGAGTGCGCCTGCCTTTAGTGCTACAACACTGTGTAAAAAAGTTTAGGTAAATCTCACTGCTCCTTTAAAATTGCTGGTGTTTAGGAGAGCTCTATAAAAAAGGTGGGAGCAGGCGTGGCCTCACTCAGCTGGCTAGCAAACCATACATTCAGCATTTCTTTTTCTACAGCTGTGACATCTGAGATTGTGTGTTTACTGTGCAAATTCTGTTTTTTCTCAGCTAGACAGTGCTAAAAGGCACTTTAAAGGGATGAGACCAAGGTAACAGAAAAGGAGTTAACTCGTGGGACCAGTTTCTTCAGTATTCCCTGTTGCCGTTGAGCTCTGTGCTGCAGGTCATGTTTGCATTGCAGCATTACGAGTACTCCTGACTGCCTCTTTTTCTTCCCATTCAGTACACACCAGTATTAATGACCATCCTGTTATCCCTTGACATCTTCATGGAAATATTTCTTGTCTTTCTTGTGGACAATAAAGTCTTTAAACACAGAAAAATCCCTCCATCTGTGAATGGACGTTGACATTTGCAAACAAGGCAGTAAGTAATGTTAAGTACTTTTCAATCTCCATGTTTTCCTTATTACTCCAGAGCACATCTCTTTCTGGTTTTACTTCACTTTAAACTGAAGAAAGCTTCTTTTAATGTAGTGTAAGCCATGGGGTCCTCTAGGAGACGTATACTGCAGTTATGATATACACACATAAAATAAACAGGCTCCAGAAGGGGAGAGAAATCATGCAAAGATAACATTTCTATAACTGTGAGAATGGTCCTCTAACAGTGAGAAAGTTGTGCATTTAAGATTTTCAAAATAAAAAAATAAGAGTCATATGATCCAAAATCTTTAGTAAAATCACATTTGTTTCAGGTTAAACAATTAGATATACTAAGTGTGACAATCCTTGGTGCTAACAGATAAAAAGAGTGAAAAGAACCACACACAGAAGTTAGGTATATCATCTTTCTCATGCCTCCTGTAGTGCTTTTTTATATAGTTGGAAACAGTCAAATGGGAAAATAGTCTCTTACTCATACACCCCTACAAATATGACTATATAGAATTGTGAAATTGTGTGAAACTGTGCTGTGTGAGAGCTGTCTGGATTGTACTTTCTTCCTGTAACTCTTGCAGAAAGCATTTTTCAGGCAAAACTATTTGCTCTTATAGAATTAGATACACAGGTAGACAACAAATATACGTACACTCAGTACTCATTAGTAATATATTTAAGCAGGGATGTTAATTGTATTTCCAAAGTGAGAAAAAAAAATCTCAAATAATACTAAAAATTATTTTTAAAGATTCCTACTACTTTAAAATCCTGACTGCTGACCGTCTTCTAAATCTCTTCTTTGAAGAAAGAAGTCTTAGGAGTAAGGCAAGGGCTGTAAGACTGACTGAAATTAAAGTTTTGGCAACAGTTGCTACAAAGCCTCCAGTAGTCTGTGGAAAACTTCAAAAATATGAAATTAATTTTATCCAAATATTTTTTAGGAAAACTTTATACATGTTCTGGATTTTCTTTGCCCTCATCACTATTTCTAAGGAATATGTGTGCAAAATTAAACAAATCTGTTTCTTCTCTTGCTGTAGCTATTTCCTGGTGCTGCATTGGCTCTGTTTCATGATGAGCTGTTGATATTGCAAAATCTGGCTTGTGGTGCACAAAATAATTCAGTTAAAGAAGTTAAATGATTCAAATATCCCAATACTCAGCAAAGTGGAGGAAACTAAGAGACCTGTTTAAAATAACTTGCTGAAGTTTCAGAAAGCTGGTACTTACTAGAGTTCCCTGAACTTATTTTTCTGAGTTATTGAGAAGAATTGGTAATACTTCAGCTTTAAGAAAACAATATCTTTTTTTCTTCAGTCTATAGGACTCTTTCAGCTTTTGATGTAGTTATAAAAGGCAAGTATTTTAAAAGTAAGTGTTTGCTTTTCTTAATTATCTTTTGCTAGGAATGCATTCTCAATTGGAATGGCAGAGTACTTTCACATCATTGGGAGTTGTAATACACCAACAAAGATGGCCCCAGAAAAACAAGGTGTTCTGCTTGGAAGTTCTATCTTGTAGTATTATAAAATCCCAACTCTTAGAATTCATTTTAATGTAGGGAAAATTAAAACCAAATCCATATGAGTATCTCTGTTTAGATGTTTGGATGAAAATGGTGTTATGACAATGTATAGAATTGCCATCTTGAAAGTTTGCTGTGCAAAGAAAAGGAGAATATAGAGTCCTGTGTTTCAAAGATTCCATAAGGATAGACAGATTGCCAATGAAAGGAAGGAAAATTACTAGCTTCATTGAAACAAGTGGAAGAAAACTCTCCTATTTGAAAAAGATAAATGAATTTTGATTTAGAGATGGCACAAGGTCACAGTGTAAAACAAAAGACATCAACAGTGATGTTCCCTCTGGCTACCAAGCATCAACTAACCTGAGTTACCTATTTTCCCTTTGAAGGGAAATTGCTTCATTGGCTATTTAGGAATACAATTATTTTTATACTATGATATACACCTTATTTAGTTATAGTATGTGTACAATTAATGATTCCTTTCTAGGAATTGAAACATGCAATTCCTTATTTTTACTCTCCATAGTGGTTTTGGATTTCCGTATGAGTAAAATATTGCAGTATTTTGGATTCATATGAGTTAGAGTATCCAAGTGACACTGTGTAAATCTATTTTTTTGGCCTAGTGAGAGAAAATGTAAGAGTTAAAGCTTGGTAAAATTAGTTGACAGTTGGACTCTATGGTCCTTGTGAGTCCCTTCATAATCAGCAAATATGCTATGATTCTATTACTCCAATGATCCCCCATTTTATTACAAAACAAGCCTTTCAAGATAAAATACACTCAAAAACTGGCATGTGTAGAACTTGATGAGGTAAAATTAGTCAATTCCTTCTTATTGGACTATACTTGGACTATAACTTTCATCTGATTGGAACACAGATGTGTGCACAGCTGCCCAAAGGGAGCAGGGACACAGCTACCTTGGATACCATTACTGTAATTCTGAGAGACTCCACAGCACCATAATCTAGCAGAAGCCTTTTACGCCATCATTGATCAATAATCTGCATGGTCATTTACTTAACATAAACACTGTACTCACCATCTTGTGGAGGAAATGTCTATGTACAATCTAATACTGAATAAAAGTGGAACTGTGGAGAAGGATAGAAGACACCATTACTTCAGGACTGCAACATATGTCTATTGGGACTGTCCTTACTGTGGCTATGTTCATGATTCTTAGGTCTAAAGTTATTTTTGCATCTCAGGCTCAAATTAATAAATTATTTTGTATACTTAAAATATGACTACTTAAAAAATAGCAACAGTATAGATTTTTCATATATTGCTTTCCTCAGATTATTTATATCATAATCACATTTATTCTTAAGCATTAAATGTATGCCAACTCTAATAGGGAATTTCTGTTTGATACTTTTCATCTCTAGGATAAATAATTTGCTTTTGTTGTGTCTGTCCATGATTTATGCTGCACCTTAATTATAAATACGGTGATATTTAGAATGACAGGGCACAATGTATGCCCACAAACACTTGTGTTAAAAATGATCAAGAAGTTTGAAATTGTTAGCATCAGCTCCAAAATTGTGAAAAATACTCTGAGGAAAATTCAATACAGAAAAAGAATTAATTTTATTCTTAATTTTGTGCTCTTTCATTTATAATCAAATAATCTGTTGGTTTGGAACCTAGTGAGAAAAAAACCCAAACCTTCAGTGGCCTCTTTTTGTAATTTACCAGTAGAGATGTTGTATCACTGAACTTCTGATTAGATAGGTAAGTCGATTGGAAATGCTGTCAGTTTGTGTGAGAGAACTGGTGTCTTGTTACAAAGCAAAAAATGACATCTGTTTAGCATTGAGATAGCTAAAATTGGCAGTAGATAGATCCATACTAAAGAATAACCCAAGAGGATTGTCACAAGATGTAACAGAGGAGACATCAAAGGCTAATTAATTCTAACCCCAACTGGAGAACAACAAGATTATGCAGGGAACATGCTACAGGAAGGACGTTGTTTGTGTGACAGAAACAGGCCCACAAAGAATATAATTATTTGGATTATATAGGGCAAATATACATAGTTAAATATATATACACACATATACATGCAGTCTGCTTTCCTCCATGCACTTCTGGACGATTATCTAACTGAATTTAAGAGATTCTTTTTTTAATTCATGGTAAGAGAAGAAAGCAATGCAATCACACAGGCAGGTCACTCTCGTGGCTGTCCCTATGTGAGTAGGCAGACACCAACTGAACCTCACAGCTTTGAGAGCTGATGGACCAGCACCGTTTTTCTCTCTACACCAGAAGGCACAACTCAGTTTAATGTGACTGCAAGTGAAAACAAGAAACAAAGTTTTGAATAGATCTTGATGCATCAGTATGTGGAACTGAGGAAAAAGTGATGCTTTTTGAGGCAAACACTAAGTCAGCCTCCCAAAAGGAAGCTGTGAGAAAACAGAAGACAGTGTCAGGTGACAAATATGCACATTTGACTTGCTGTTTGCTCTGCTTTGAGGAATAGAAGTACAAAGCCTTTTGGTTTAAAACCAAGCTCTGTCTTGAAAAGGCAGCTCTGTGTGACTGTGAACAATTATTGATCTTCAAGTTTCCCAGATAGTAACCTCAAAAGGATACAGACTCATGGCAGAAGACTTCATGAGAACCACACATCAGAGACACAGACTTCATCCCACTCTGCCACCAAGATGCTGAAATTCTCTCAGATAAATTTAGTTGGCAATTGAAAGACAATTTTTGACAATTAACTTGGGGATGACTTTGGAATGGAACTAAAAGTCAAGTCCTTCCCTCTTGTGTTTACAGCAGTATGTGTTGGAATAACAATTCTCTGCACTTCAGGGAGACTGAAGGTCTTGTCCAAAATGCAAACAAGGTAGCTGGATAGAAAAATCTGCATCATTCCCACCTTCTCTACTCCCCTGGTTTCCAATAACAAAGGAGAAGTTCTAAGACCAGATATTTTCATATCTCTAAGTGGTCAGAAAAATCCACAGGAGCTATCAAAAGCCTGAAGTTCAGTCATCTCCTCAAAGAAGCTCCTTTGTGAAACAAGAACCTTGCTTAGAGCTGCTGTGGAATTAGGTCCTAGTCATGAGGAAGGATAAGATTGTGCACTGAAGCACCTTCTTATGAAGACAGAGAAATCCCAGAAGACTGTAAACCAGCCTGTAAGATGGAAAGTTGAAATTATGCATGTACGACTAGATAAAGAGGATGTCAGAGAAGTAAAGAATGGCCTCAGTTTGATCTGTCTTGTGGGGCTACTCTGCCTTTGGTAAAAGCAGTGATATCCTCAGAGCTGCTTGGTTCATGCTCTGCTCCTCATGGGACCTTTATAATCAAAGTCTGGTCACACACCATTCTGGCTGTGCCATGGGGCCAGTCTGCTGCAGCCTCTTGCAGTCGCCCTGGATAGAAAGTCATGAGGAAAATTGTGGGGGTATACTTTGTATTTCATTTGCCTTTATATTTCATTTACTTGCCAGAGAGATTTTAGAAGATTTAAGAGTAAAAGAGGGGGGAAACTGCACCCTTTAATTTATGCTTCTTCATATGTTCTTAATCCCTCTTTTTGGGGTTAAGATTTAATCAGTATAAGACATTGAATGTGCATTTAATGAAGTATGGTTTTCACCAGCTGACACTGCCTCTGAATTTCACTCTAGATATGACACCTGTTTTACACTTGATCTCCCCAGTATTTACCTCATTCTGAAAAATAATTTGCCACACAAACAGCTCAATTTCTTGGTGTCAGGTAACAGGATAACCTGCTTGGTTAATTCAGTAAAGAACTAAAGATTTCAGATTGGAAAAGTTCCATTTTGCTCTTAACAAAGTAATGTCAAAATATCAAATAAACTTGTGAAGATAGATAATTCTAGGATTCTTGCAGTAAAATTTTTGTTTGAAAAACACCAGTATGCTCAGAAAGCTCAGAAACAGGGAAATGGGAAAACACTGTTTAGTTTCACACAGAATGTAAAATTGCTTCTCAGCTATGTGTATTTTCACTTATCCCCTTCTATCAGTATAAACCTCTGTACTATTTAAAGATGTTTTGATGGAGTTTTTTTTAAAGCCAGGACAATTTAAGCAATAGAACAATTTAGGTTTGAGAAATGGCATACTATGATGTATTTCTGTGAATGAAGAACAATTTTACTACTCAGAGGTAACATACTGGCTATATTACATGAATGAATGTATTTTAGAAATATGACTGTCAACAGAAGCAGATTTTAAAATCGTTCTCAGTTTTAAGTACTTTATCTCCAAATGTATTCAGAGATATGTGTCATCCTCCTGTGTTGCCTGAATTGTACTATCAGAGTTTTTTTCACTTATAAGTCTGAATAAAAGCCAATAATACTTGTTTGCTTAAAGGAAAACAGCCATAGAGAGTAAAGATGAATATACAATACCTGTATTTTGTATTTTCATTCAACCTGTCAAGGAGGAAATGCATGAAAGCCACAATGTGCAAAGTTTACTGAAGTGTGAAGAGATTTTAATAAATTTTTAAACAGCCAGTACATGAAATTAAGTTCTCAAAATCCTTCTCCATTCAGTCATATCATAAAAGGTCAAACTTTTGTATTATATAGTAAGACACTTTTATTTCTTTATTCAGTCTCCTAGGACATATTACATAATGAAGACATTCTGAATGAACTATGTTCATTTTGATTTTGCTAAAATGCAGTTTTAAGAAAAACCCTCATCTAAATACAGTTATTTTCTCTAAAACCCATTAAATAATGGCATTCCTCAACCAATTAAGGTCATTAAAAATACTTTTCCTGCACTACTATCTGCCAAAATAGAGTTGAATGTGATTTCCTCTGAAAAGGCAGAAGTTTTAACTTAAAAAAACCCAATAAAAATAGTTTAAAAAATTACTTGTCATATTTGACCTTCCAAAATAAGTACTTAATCAGGTTTTCAAAATATATCTTTGCTCTTAGTGGTCCCAAATTGCATTTCAAAATCCAATACTAGAAGCCAGCCACACTTTTCCACATAAATCCCAATGATCTTGTCTATTTTCATGCTGCATACTAAGGAAAAAGAGGAAGCATATTTATCTTTCCATTAGAGTGTGCAGGCAAACCAAGCAAGCTTTTGACTTGTTGAAAGAACAATTTTTTAGAGGCATAGAAAATGGCAGAATCAGTAAAAAGCAGGCTGCTGCGGTGGGGGGGGGGGGGGTCTAAAGAATAATTTTGCTGTGGTTTTGTACTGAACAACATACAGTTTTTTGTTTGAGAGCTTTCTTTTCCCCTTTTCCTAGAGAATGTAGTGCAGACCACAGGAAATGAAAAAAATATTCATTAAGCCATCTCCAACATCAACTAGATCTTTCCAAGGAAGATATATAAATCCCCATATTCACTGAGGGAGGAGGAGAAAGGTAATATTTTTTTTTATTCCTAGGGCAAAGTACAAAAACTATGAGAGAAGAGTCCCTCTTAAGCTATTCTTGATACGGTGAAATCATGCAGTGATCCCAAAATGGAGTTTTGGAACTCTCATACCAGGATTTCCAGGACATTTAGTTCTAGGTAAATTTTACACAAAACTGAGTATATTGGCAGAGTCACAAGTTCAGGAACAAATGTCAGGGATGCACCACGAATTCAGACACAACCCAGTGCCCAATTTCCTCTCTGATAAGCTAGGATATTTCTGGCTCCAAGTAGGAATTCCACTTCTTTCTGCAGTATGCTGGCATCCTATCCATTTGAAGACAAAGCGATGTGCTGTGATGTACTTCAGACAGTTGTTTTGACCATAAATAATGATTTAGAGCTAAAGTGAATGGCAAAACCACACAGAGGTATTGGGAACTTGTATTCAATTGCTGAATCAAGTAATATAACTTGCATGTTTTAACTACATGTCCTTAGTCTGGATGTATGGAAAAAGGAGACACAGCAGTGAGACCACATTAGAAGGTGCTGCTTTAGGTGGGCTGCTGCTTAATAAGAATTTGCCTGGACAGACAAGGGAAGAGGAACTTCACCTAGCCTGAAGTGTTCACTGCAGAAAGATGAATAGGTTAAGCCAAGCTTTGCCTTAGGACATACATTTTCTTCCAGAGCCCTCTCACTCATCTGTGCCTTTTTAATAGCAAAGTGACCAGGGTAAAGAATTTGTATAAGGCTAGCATTACTTGCTTGTATAGCAAGCATTGCTTGCTTGCCAAATTATGTTTGAAGATGCTTAAGCCAGAGGCCAGAATTCCTACAGTGGGATAGAAGTAAAAGGAAAATATCTGAGCCACTGCAAGATCTGAGAAACCTGAGGCATAAGTCTGGGCATTCTGAGTCACAAGGAAAAATTTGAAAAGTACTGCTATATTTAGTACTCTACAGACCTTATTAATGAAAAAAGGTGCCAGAATCCTTACTTAAAAAAAAAAAAAAAATCATAGAATCATAGAATGGTCTGGGTTGGAAGAGATCTTAAAGATCATCTAGTTCCAATCCCCCTGCCATGGACAGGGGCACCTTCCACTAGACCAGGTGGCTCAAAGCCCCACCCAACCTGGCCATATACACTTACTTAAAAACACATCCACATCTTCTCTAGACAACATATTCCAGTACCTCACCAACCAGACAGGAAAGAATTTTTTTTCCTAATATCAAATCTAACATTACTCTCAGTTTGAATCCATTCCCCCTTGTCCTGGTACTACAAGCTCTTGTAAAAAGTCTCTCTTAATTTTTCTTGTAGGCCCCTTCAAGTACTAGAAGGCCACAATTAGGTCACCCTGAAGCCTTCTATTTTGCAGGTGAACAATCCCAACTCTCTCTGCCTTTCCTCATAGGAGAGGAGCTCCACTCCTCTGATCAACAGAAGAAAACATTGTGTTTGGAAACAGGACCTGTGCAGCTGCATGCGGGGGTGATTTGGGAGTACTCAGTCTCTTTCAAAGAGGTCTATTGCACAGATATAATTTAGCTTTTAATTTTCTTCTACAGCAGGTCTGCATTGCAGGGCCATGTGCTTCAGACAAGAGCAGGATTGTGGGCTCTCTGCTCAGAGACTTTTAGTCTCAGCTGGAATGAGCAGAGCAGTACTATTCAAAGGCAGCATACAGCCTGCCAGGGACATCTTTATCTTTTCACCACACTGAGTGACTCTTATTTGGGTCCAAGTCAAGGACTCATATGCAGGTCCCAAAACTTAGTGTGCACTGATTCATCCCAACACTTCTAATTGAAACCATTCCACACCAATGATCCCACAGAATGTTCTTCCAGCTATTGGCATGTATGGTTTTGTCATTTGTAACTGCTAAATTATTTGCATAAATATTAAAACACAGTAGTGTTACAAGACATCAAAGTTATACGTGATTCGCTAAATCATTTTCCTATGAAGTACTTTATAAATGATGCATTAATTCTGTCAGGATGCAGCCCTGCAGCATGGCTCATTAAGTCTGGCAGTTGCCTACTTTTCTTTTGATCTTCTGCATGGGAAAAGGAAATAAAAGTCATTTTTATCTCCTCAAGAGCATTGCCTACCACCTGCCCTGAAAAAGAACAAATAACATTTTTCATTTGAAGAGGAAATGTTTTTCCTTTTTTCCTTTTTTCCTTATCAGCTGAGAACTTCTCTCACCTGAGTTTATACAAAGTATATTTTTAAATTTACAGGCTTTTGGCGTTACTCTTTCTCTAAATCATACTGTGCTCTGAGCCATAATGGTGACCTGTAGACCTAAAGGACACTTAAAATTATCCCAAACAGGTAGCAGAGGTATTTTGCCAGAAGAGAGCAGTCTGGTTAATGTAAAACTCAGTCTCTACTTGACAGGTCTTTCACAGCAGGTGAGGACCTGAACCATCTGATTAGAGATGCATGCTGCACTCTTGACAAGAAGGGCAAGCACTGGTAAGAGGATATGAATTAAATGCAGTTAGCTACTTTTTACATAATAGGTCAGTTGTAAATGCTGCTGTACAGAAACTATTAAAAGGTCATACACATTTTAATTTCAAAGTGCTTTCACTTCAGACTTGGTCAAGTGAATTTTCTGTGTAAAACATGCTAAGTCTCTAGCAACAGTTATATTTTTCGGCACTGCCCCTTGATAAGGGCTTAACAAGCAGGAGTTCAAATGACAGCAGGAATCAGCTCTGGTTACTGAGCCCAGCCAAGTGAAGCATTCCTCTGTGGATGGCCAGTGGATGCAGGTGTCAGAAATGCACCAGCATCTCAGAGTGCCTCCCCAGTGGGCTGGTTTGGTTCCATACAACTGTCTCCACATTGCCTCATCAAATCCATTTTCCAAGGGATAGACCAAATATCAAGACTAGGAAGATGACAGCCAGTTTTCTAAGCTTCTCTCTGTCATGTGTGTAGGTGTACTGCTGCCTGGCAGTTTGTGGCTCGCTTGAGGGGGGTTCCTCTCTCAGTCACAGAGAACAATGTGATGGCATGTTTGACTCGAGTGAAGTGAGGCTCGTTATGCTGCATGCTACACTGCTTTAATGAGTACATCTAGGATGTTGGCATCAGGACATAGGTCAAATGTCAGATTTTAGACTTCCAAAAGTGTAAAAGGAAGCTTGTTGATACAATGAGACAAAAAAAAAAACAAAAACAAAAAAAAGAAAAATAAAAAAACCCATAATGGAAACAAATTGCTGGCTAATAAACAGCTATGCCCAGAATAGTCTAAACAGAGCCAACACTAGATGTGAATTCTCAAAATGTTATGCATAATCATCATACTATACTTTACTATACTATGCTGTACTGTATTATACTATACTATACACTATACTATATTGTATTTATAGTTTGACAGGACAAAGGGTAACTTTTAAACCAAAGTAGGTTTAGTCTAGATATTAGGAAGAAATCATTTATTGTAAGCGTGAAGAGGTACTGGAATGTATTGTCCAGAAAAGTTGTGAATGCCCCATCCCTGGAAATGTCCAAAACCAGGTTGGATGGGGGTTGGAGCAACCTGGTGTAGTGGAAAGTGTCCCTGCCTATGGCAGAAATGTTGGAACTAGATGACCTTTAATGTCTCTTACAAAGAGTCTATTTTATGATTATAAATTCTCATACAGGGGTACAAAAATAGTGATATTATTGATAAACATCACTCTAAACTATGTAATTTTCATGCTTAAATTCATGTTTTCAGTATTACTAATGCTGTTCTCCAATTTCCACAAGATTTACGTTCTCATATTTGCCTTTTCCTTTCCACATTATTTCTCAGGTGTAAGTACAACCATTTTTATAGAAGCAGAAAAAATTGTATATTAATCTATATGAAGGGCTACCCTCAGTGAAGCAGACCAAAGAAATCCATCCCAGTGTTCTCAAAAACCTTCAGCATGTGCAAGAAATTTTAGAATGATAAATATGAGGTATTAGTCGTGTTGCAAATTACACTTGTGTTAGTTTGGACTCCAGATTCATTATAGAATACTCAGTTAGTCACAATTGCTGAATTTCAGCTACAGACAACTGTAGATTATAGAGAACAAATATTTAACATATAATTATCTAATTAAGATGTTGACAAATAGTAGGCGTAACTAATTAAATTAGTTATTTAAAAATGTGATTCTGAACAGGAGTGTTTTAACAAAAATTTGAAGGACTTATTTTTAATATTGTTTCAATCTACTGGCTACTTTTTGTGCCAGCAACAGTGAGTAATGAAGATTTGATTTTTTTTTTTAATTGTACCATTATATATTGGTTCCATTAACTAACCAATAAAGAAAAATATGTTACTTACATTTGCCTGAAAAATGGTAGCTCTTTTCTTTCTGCTTTATTTTTAGAAGCTCTTTATATCTCACACCAGCTCCTTTTAAGGGTCTTTTTATCAGATGTTGTCTACATTGTCTATCCTACACTGCAATGAAAAGAGAATATTTTCTGACAGCTGTAACACAGTCATTAAGTGAAGAATAATCTTGCTCAAGTAATAAAGCCTCTGAGGCATATATGCAACTGCAGCACCCAAATATGGCTCCAGAGCAGTCATCCCTGGTGTCCAATACGTTCACACCGGAATCCACTGCCTTACTTCATCCACTGCTCACACCACAAGTATTTTACACCACGGACAGCTACAGATGTTCCTTTGTAGAAGATGTGAGGTATTGTGAAGCTCCCAGTGAATGACTTTCTCTTTGTAGAACACTAATGGAGGCAATAAACATAAAATGTTTTAATTTTCCTGTAGATTAATAGACAAATACATTCATTACTGTAAGTCATCATGTAGGCTCCATGATCACATAATTTTTATGGAATTTATACAGCGATATTAATATGGTAAAGGCAAACATGAATTATAAAACACTATCTTGGGAGAAATTTGTATTTGCCTGTTAAAAAGAACCGAACCTTCTGCAAAAATAAGAGCTTTTGTTATTTCTGTTATTTTCCGAACCGCAAAATAACAACTAAGTGGGATCAGAATCATCTCTCGGTGTAGCTGAATGTTTTGGGCTTTTTTTCCCCCAGGGTTAGGAAAACACTTTTTCCTGTCATGAAAAAGACAAATCACAATCAGTCTGTCACATATAATTTGACAATTTGCAATGCTCGAACAGCAGGGGACCAAGGCAAATATTTCAGACATTGCTACTGATAGAAGAGTTTTACAGTAGCTCGCAGTTTCCATGCTGGATAAAAGTCCTGGTTGAAGCCAGCTGTATAACAGATAGCCATGAAGGATTGGTAGACTGGAACCAAAGGAGTTGCCTGATTAGTTTTGGTCTTCAAGTCGATAATTTTTAAACATATATGAGAAATCAAATACTATGCTTCAAGGATCAAGCAAACTAACAGGTGTACATCTTGGCACCTACAAATGCTATGACTAAAAAAGGAAACCTTTCTGCATTAATTACAAGTTATGGCTTTAAGTTAATGAGTAGCAATTTGTGTCTGGTATTTGGACACAAAAATAAGTAAGTAAAGTTTTCCCCTTCCTCTGAAATGTCTCAAAGGAACTTAAAAAATCTCCACTTCTTGGAGATAATCGCCATCTTCACAGTCAAAACTGTCAAATAATATTGATACTACAATTACTGGACCTATCAGGTGAGATGCAATAAATAAACACACTGAGTCACAATTTCATATTTCTCGATATACAGAAAAGATTAAAAGAAAAAGGAGATGAAGATCAAAACTTTTCCTGCTTATGTAATGTCAAAAAACCCTAAAACAAAACCAAACTAAACTGAACCTGAGTGCATCATAAATCCTACAGCTTGAAAATACTGACAAAACAGTTAAACTATTGCCATTAAAGGGGGTAAGGCAAAGGTACAGCCAACTTTCTCCTTGCTAATTTATTTTGTGGCTTTATTCTGAAAACCATGGCATGAGATTTCACACCGATTATCTCTCCACAATTTCCACATAAAGTATGTTCAGCTTGCAAGTAAACAGATCATTTTTTTCTCTTCCTACAAAGCACTGGAAGCACAGCCTGCCCTCTGAAATGCAAGCCAAGCCTGCTGTTTCTTGTGAATAATCACCAGTTAAAGACTCAGTCTGCTCTGTCACACGTATTCACCAGCACTGCATGGGAGATGCTGACTGGAACAATTCTATTTACAGTGAAATAGGAGGACGAATCAAATCTCCTTCATTTCCTTCCAATTAGCTGCAGTGCAGCTCCCTCCTAATTTGGTTTTGTGGGACCTGAGAGATAGGAAAAGCAAGAGTTAGAACTGTTTCTGATGGGGGAGCTAGCAATTGAGACTAGTGAGCATGTTTGTAAAGGATATTTTTAAAAATTGTAGCATATTGTAGATAGGAAAAATTCTTAGTTGGTCTTTGCTCCAAATCCTGTTGAAATGCCCAGTAATATTCTCTTGACCAATTCCTAAATTTATCAAAATTATTTTGAAAAGAGCCTGTGTCAGGTCAAAACAAAACTCCACTCTGCACAGCTGATGCTGGCAGTAGCAAAGGCTGGAAAAGTGTAAGATCAGGTCAAGCTTTAACAATGCTTCTCCAGGATACTGGCTTACCTCCAGCAGCAGACAGCTCAGAGATTTTCTGAGCCAGGTCTGGCAGCATCCTGAGGCAAAGAGTAACACATCTTGATTGCAAGCTACTGGCAAACAAGCTTCCCTCATTTCTGGATAGAATCTGTCCCATTCTAGCTTCATCTAATATCCTTTTTTTTTTTTTTTTTTTTTTTTTAACTGGTAGAAGCAGTAGGCAATTCATACGTACCAACTTTCCTTATATTTCACACTCATCTATGATATTATTCCTTATTAATCTCTTGCCAGGCTGAAAGGTCCTATCCTAATTTATTGTGTCTTGCATGGATGGATGCCTTTCCAAATCTCTGGGCATCATTCCCCAAACATTTACTTACAGCTACATTACCCTTCTTGACATGGGGAAGGGGAAACAGGATGGCATGCCAGTGTCCAAAATGTGTGCACATCAGAGACTTTTTGGAGAGGCATAAAAAACCTCTCTATACTGTCTGTTCCTTATCATCATAAAGTGTCAGCCTGACTGAAGCCTCTTGGCTCTTCTGACCATATAGTATTGATTGGGTTTGGGGCATTATTATAAGCCAGAATTCTAATTCTTAGACCCTGGCATACTGTTATGACTTCAGAAATGAGAATTTTATCAGAAAAGTGGAATTGCAGCCCTCAACCTTTGGAAGGCTTGGCTGACAGCAGAATAGACCTGGTGGGAAAAAGGAAAAGTTATTACAATTTTTTGTTAACTCAGAGAGTTTATGATTTAGCCAGTTTTTGAGTAAATATAGGACTGATGGGTGAATAGTGGATTCCATTTCCCAGGCAGTACATAAATTATAATACACACATAATCACATACTATTTTCTTTAATACATTTTCCAAGTTCTACCTTGAAACCACAGGGATGCCTTTAACATTCATTGATAATACAAGAAGACCAAGCTAGAAATCTTCTGATGATTAAGAGCTTTCCATCCCACATAAATTACCAGCCATTTTACTCTTCCCTCAACTTAATACCAGCTCTATCCTTCAGTTCACTCAGCTTTTCCCTCTTTACTGATAGAGAAAAATATGCTTTCTCATCAGTCATTTCCCTGCACTAAAAAGAAGCCAGCATTTTTGCTTGACTCTTCAATATTTTGGTCTGCTAATAGTTTTCTGCTGCTCCCATTCCAGCTTGAATTAGTCTTTAGAGAGAAAAGCTGAACAGTGCAAAGGTATGTCAGACTGGGAATCTTCTGAAATTTTCCTTATTTAAAAAGGCCTCTAATAATGGCATAACTATGACAAACCTCTTAGAAATATTTTTCAAGTTCCCATATTAGATTACAATTATTTTATTAAATTTTCTATTTTCAGAATGCTTCATGATACAGGTACATTTTCATCTCATGATCAACTAGTTCTCCAAGATTAATCAGCTTCTCATTTATTTCAGTCATTTCATCTTACATCAGAAATCCCATTTAATTCAACAGTACTCAGTTTTTCACTATTGTACTATTACATGCATTACATGTCTGGAATTTTTGTGTACTCAGAATTAGTCAGCCCCTCATAAGATATTCCCGCCCTTCTCTTTATTAACAACACTGTTTTTCTTTGTTAATAAAAATCATTACATACTCCTACTTTTTTGCATCAAGATCACTAGTGGAACCACTCAATTTTTGTATGAGGATATTTTGATTCAGAAAAGTCTGGCAATTCCTAAATTAATTTAATTGTCTTTATCATAACTAAACTTATACTTTACATGAAGTCACACAAAATTATTTACTGGATTTTTAAGAAATTAGACTGATTTTTATCTCTCTGTCTTTGAAAACCAGTCATTATATTGCTTTGGTAAAATGAAAGTTGGGTAAATCTACACTGCGTTTCATTGTCATTTATCTCTACATTTTTGGAGTATTCTAATATCTTGCACATGTATCTACTCACATATGCCATAATTTATCTTCTATTTTGTAAATGCATATCCTGTGCTGACTGTTTTCCAGTTATACCTTTCCTGATTCAAGAGATTTATTTAAAAGCTCTGCTGCTGGATCTGCAACTTCACATGTGAGTTCTTGCTGTACCATGGGGAGATTATCTATTTTCCCCAACATGAGTACATTAGGTTGCTTCACTTTGTTTTCCACTTCCATTTCATTTTCCACATTCCCACTGCTATCATGCTTCTGTTTCATATTCAGCATCAGTATTCTTATTGAAAACTGATCAAAAGCTCTTAGAAACATAGCTAGTGACCCACAGTTGTCCCACTGGAATAAAAAAATTCAGAATTTTATAACCACAAGCAAAAACATGATAAAAAAAAAAAAAGTTGGAAGGATTTCTGTGCCAAATACTGCTTCCTAGTGCCTGATAGCTGAAGACTTACAATCTAGAAAAGAAAAAAAAAATCCAGAGCTGTTTTATGCCACAGGGAAACAGCAGGAGAAAACAAAACCTCTGACAACTCCAAAGGACCCCTCAATGGAAACGAATGTAGTTTTCCAGAGTGCTGCTGGACTCCATGAGATTTTTAATATTATTAAGGAATGACCTTGCCCCATGCAACATGTTCAAAGTATGTCAAGTTTCTGAATCTATAAAAGCAGGTCGTTTCCTACTGCTTCTTCCATTTATTCTCTCTCCCTTATAAAACAAGAGAATAACATCTTGATTCATGCTGCAAATCAAGGAAACCTCTGAAGTCTTGAATTAATTAAAAAAATAAACAATAGGCAATAAACATATTCAATAGAGAAATATTTTCTTATTTTATCTTTTTAGAAGACTTATTTAAATCTCTGTCCTAAGCGCAATGTAAAACAAAGCCCACAAGTTCTGTATTTTTCTTTATGTATGTGCTAAAGACTCAGACCTAGTTACAGGAGGCCTGAAAACTATCCTTATTGCATACTAATGTGCCTTTCTGTCAACACAATACCTTCATCAAATATTTGCACTGTCCAAATTTGTCTCAGATAGGCCCTTAGCCTGTGAAAACTTTTAGGACCTTGACTATGTGAGAGGTGTTGTCTTCAGTACAGAACAATAACACCTGCGTTAGACAACTGTTCATGTCTCTTTTAGTTCTTAATAATGAAAACTGGATTTAGGCAGAGGAAGGAACTAGTCCTAAGATACTGCTGAAAGGTCTGTCCAATATTTGTAATTTTTGCCAGCCCCTTTTTTTTTTGTTAGCACACACTTCTTAGTTGAGGGATTATTTAAGATACTTTGAATTTAAACTTTCAATAATATTTTTTATATATATTTTTTATTTACCCATACTATTTTTCCAAATTCCTCTGACTCTGTATTAGATAACTTTACAATACTTTACTCATCCTGTAGTGACTTTCAATTGTATTTAAAAGAAGCTGTCACTCTCTAAGAATTAATTCTGACACCAGCTGAATACATTGTTAAAGTCTGAGGGGACTGTGAGTGGAAAACATGTCAGAAAAATAACTCCTTGTGAACAAAGTGGAAAGTAAAAAAACCACAATTTTTTAAAAATGCTGTTATCCATGTATTATACTTCGAGTTTTTCTTACAGCACCTTTGTTATTTGGTCTCACGTATTTTCTCTTGGTGTTTACAACATCAACTTCATCACTGAATTAAGCTGATCCAATTGGGATTTTATCTCACTTATTTTCTCACTTCTGTCAGGAACACTTGATGCTGGCATGTATGGCAACACATGGGAGGAAAGGTTTGTTTTAACAACCACAGTGACTTTTCAGCCACAGCCATCAAATTCCAATTTATTCTTCTAGGGGCCCTCATCATTGCACAGTCCAGTGAGGACAAAAAGAAAAATAATTTGGTCACTTAAGAGTGAGAAAGTCTATACTCCCAAAACAAAACCAGTCAGACAGCTATCTCAAAATTTACAGGCTCTGTTGACTGACTCCTTGCCTCTTCCCTGACTCCTGTCTTCCCAATGCCTCTCCTCACCACCACCCTGCACTCTTTCTGGGGGCTTTTCAGCAGTTCAGTGACAGAATCATGTGAATACAAATAAATGAGAGGTCAAACAACACTATTTTTCTTTTTTAAAAATCAAGATTATTTTGTCCACAGATCAAAAACTGATGGGAAGTAATATCTGAGACCAGCCCATAAGAAAACAAGAGGAAGATAAGAGCAATAAAAGCTCATTCTCACAGTCCCTCCCTTCTAAAAGGTTACCACTCTGCTTAACCTACATATTTTGTCTACTGAAAAAATGTACAAAAACAAAGAAATTATCAGACAACCAAAGCTATTAATTCAAATACTAAAAAAATGTTAAGTCATAAAGTTGATGTGCCTTGCCTTACAGGTGTCTTAGCTCAAAGGTGCATAGTTAATTTCTGTAAAGATTTTTAAAGAACACAGAAGTGTAAATGAAGCAACAGTTTTTGCTAAGGGTGGCAATTACTGTTGTTATGGGAGAAAAAAATTCAGTCTTTTAAAGATTTGCTTCTGACATGGTATTTTTCTACCAAGCCCAGACACTCACAGGTAAATTCATTCCCTTATTTTTTTTCTTCATAAACAAGCTTTCCCTTCCATTTATTTTTTTCTCTTTTGCTTTTTTTATAAGTGGGAGAAGAATGCACTAAATTTAAATTTCTTTCTGACACTGAATATTATTAACTAGCAGTACATAGATTTTATTTTATTTTGCTAGGTATAACAAATGCGTGGTAGAAAAGTGCATTTAGAAGTGAATACTGTTAATGTTTCAACAGAATAAAAAATAATGGAATTCAGATTTAATTTGGAGTGTTCTTAATCTACAGTCTTGTCACTATCTTAGAGGCCTCTGCCAATTTAGGACATTTAAAAATCATATGTGTTACAAGACCTAAGTGCAAAATATTCCTAAGAATGAAATTTTAACTCTTACTTAATAAATTCCAAATTTTGTCTATGTACCCCATTCCTTAACTTTACTTTCACTTAAAAAACTATTAACTTCCACCACCCACTGATCAAGAAAAAAAAGTCTGGCTTTTGAAGCTGGAAGCAGTTGACATCTTACAACTTAGTGGCTTCTATGATGTATGATTTCTTTCTATGATGAAAATGCACCTTTTAAAAACATTTAAAACATATGCATTATAAACTGGTGAACTACAATTTCCCAAACACATATTTTTCTTTCATATCATCCTCTCCCACATTAAGCAATTATGGAAAAGAACACTGACTACACCACAGATGTTTCCTAATTAAGTGGATCAAGGGAAACACAGCTGCTAATGACTTTTTTTTAATGTGTGTGCTATTTATAGTCTGCTGTGCTATATATAAAGTCTTAGTGTGAATCTAAATTCAACTACCTTAAGAAAGAGTTTATCAAAAATTCCTTGAAACTTTATCGTTTCAGATCTGTAATTTAGCATAGACTAGATGTGTGCCTTTTAGTATCAGCTCCTGAGGTTCACTTCTATGTTCCTTCTCCACTGTTTTGCATTTTTTACTAATCAATGTCTGATGTTTTTGGGGGTGTTTTTAGACACTTTCTTTCTCATTCTTTTGATTCCAGTATCCTTCCTGCTACTACCTAGAGGTGTTTCAATATGACAGAAGTTGTTTACTTGAGCCATTCCAGTAAATATTACAACGTTTTGGTTAATTTTAGTATTGTCAACATTCATTTTTTTGACAGTATTTGCTAAACCTTCCTATAAAATTTCTTCCAACTTTGGACCTCTTTCTGAGCCAAATAATAAAATTAGGGGTGCATTTGAGTTTGAACAAGGCTGTACTTGGATACTGATGTTCCAATTGTCCCCATATATCATCACTGAGTCATCTTAGAGTGTGCATTTTGGATACTTTAGCATTAAATTGAGCTGGAAAACCAGGAGTAATTTGTTCCAACCACAAATGACCACTCAATATACATGACCAGACTAACACTAGCAGAAAATGAATACCCAAATCTTACACAGTGGTATGTTTAGCTTCTCAGCCTCACTGCATTCTGTTAACCCACTCTTCTGGGTAACCCTCCCTGCCTGCCAGTGTAAAGGTCAACTATGTCACTCAACAAATGCTGTGGATGGAGTTGTCTGTCATTCTAGTACCACCTTCTGGTTCTGAATAAACATAAACATTTGTGGTAAACGTCACATAAAGAAAGTGCTATTCTTTGAATGATATTATAGGAAAACTTTGAAGTGGCTGCAGGTGATCCATTTAATAAGTTCAGTAAGGAGAGAAAACCACAGTTGGGATTTTGAAAACTTTATCTGATGAGGCATACTGATGAAAGGCAGCTCAATGGGAGATGCAAAGATAGAATCCAAGGAAAGCAGTATGGTTCCACAGGAAGAATGAAGACTCCTACCGAATGAACAGACTATCCAAAGTGTGACCTGGGATGGCTTTAAGGACATGTCACAGAAGAACAGTAATGTATTTAAATTCTGAGGGTTTGCTTTCTTCAGATACATATAAAATGATTTTAAAAGTTCCCTGCTAATTAATTAGGCTTGAACCAAACATTGTTTTTTATTATTGCATGTAAAGGACTCACTCACAACTTGTGGTAAATATTTAATCACAGTTAGGAGTTATCATTCCAGCCCTGCTAAATTCACTTGAGTTTATGCAGTTGGTTCCAATGTACCTGTAAACTTCAGCCATGATGGCTGTATCTAAATAGGAAAATTAAACACTCCCAGGGTGCTGATGATTATATTTCTGGAGTGATCACTACTAATCTTTTTTTAACCTGCATCATCTTCTACCAACCAAAATATTTCCCAAATAGAGTTTGGGAATATGCACAGTCCTAGAAGCATTGTCAGCTGGCAATGGTTCACTCCTTACCAGAGCGGCATTTTACAGCATGATCCTGACCAGAATATACCAAGGATCCATGTTGGGAAAAGGGACCCTGCAAGCATTTAATTTCCTAATATAGATTAGCTGCTGAATTGAAGAATGAGCTTTAAACTTTTTCTGGCTCAGTCTAATGGAGTGTCCCCAGAGGGATAGGGCATAGGAATTAACCCTTCCAGTCTTTAAATACTACCATTTCAACTGGGAGAATTTAAACTGGGAGAACAAATAAAAGATAATATCTTGGTGAATACATGTTAGACAAACTAAAAACTCGACATGATTTCACTGACAATTTATACAAAAGTGAAGCAATTTTTTTCTGGAAAGAAATTCCTATGTTTAGAGGTTTTAAAACCCAAGACAGTAGTAGCTTTATTCAGAATAATGCTATTTGTTACCAGGGTAATGAACTTAAAATCTGCAACAAAAGCAATGATCCACTCACAATGCATAAGTTTCACTCAGTTTTGACTCACTCAAAAATGTTTCCATATTTGAGAGGACTTTAAATACATTTATAATCAGAAGTATGGTAAATGCTGCTTCTCTGTAAGTATTCTTTTATCTTTCATCATCTAGGATATTGTGTTTTCAGACTTGCTGTGATAAATAATATAACAGAAAATAATTTGAAATTTATCAAGAGCTGTGAATTATTAATGCTCATAAAATAGCAAAGATAAAAAAAAACAAACCCAAACCACATTCTTATCAAGATATCCACATGAATGAGCAGATAATTATGAAAACAAAGTGTCTGGACTGCCATGGAACAAACTCCATTCCTTTAAAATTTTAATTAAAAATTAAATGCTATCTTTAAGAATGCAGGCAGTTTAGAAAATTTATATCCTCGCAAATCTGTTACAGAAAAAAATCAAAAATATTTGTGGATGCATAAAAATGATGCACTGAAAGATAAGTTCCAAAAACTCCATAAACTGTATTGTTCAGCTGAGACTGGACTCAGCAAACAAACAAGACGAAAAAAAAATGAGGTATATAATATGCTAACAACAGAGGAAAGCAAGTCTAACAGAAAAAGGTGAGCCTTACAGAAGAGACACTAGCTGAAAAGCTCTGGAGGTTGTAGAGAAACACTAAATTCTTGAAGATGTAGGAGAGCAGTGCAAAGAAACAGGACCATGCATACAGGAATGTCAGAAGGGAGTTCATGGAGACCCCAGAGTTCTGGATTATCTCTTATTTTACTTCTTGGAAACAAAAAAAAGGACTCAGGTTACTGCTGAAAGAATCATCTGTTCACAGTCTGCTGAGTGTCCTTCAGTGTTCAGTGATGAGTTGAACCAGGAATTCTTAGGAACTCACAGCTCAGTGCTGGAGTGTAATTTGATTTGTCCTTCCTGGAATCATGGGTTCTCCATACCCAGTGGAATTGGATATCTAGCACATCAGATCCATTAATTGTGTAAATATATAATTTTAAGGTAAAATGATGTATTTCTTGAAGATGTTGATGGATGTTATAACAGCTTCATGACAGGAAAACAGATTCTCAAGGTTATGCTTACCAGCAAGGATCTTCAGGAGCAGGTATAATTTCTCCAGCAGTCTCTGAGTCTGGCTAACAAAGCTCTGCCATATTTTTTTTAGGTGTTGGGTGTACCTACTCTGATCAAAGGAAGCAACAGAATTGTGCTGGGTTTAAGCCATTGGAAATAGAGGCCAATGAGGCACACAGAGTGAATCTGTGGATGGACTGAATGCAACAAAATAACACTACACATAATCTTCCTTTGCTGAAATTGAAGCAGTACCAATTGTGTTAAAAACTCCACAACAGATAATAGTAAAAACAGACCCTTATTCTAGTGCATTCCTAAGTTTGATGACCACTACACATTTTTTAAGAGGAATAATCTCATACTGCTGTCTTGTAGGAATCTCTCATGCCTTTATCTTCTGCTTAGAATATTCTTTCTGATGCTCAAGGATCAAACATTTAATGAGTCTTTCAATATTATCTATTCACTCTAAGTGGTAGAGTAAAAGTTTTGTGGAAAAGAGTCTATTTGATCTAATACATATATTTTTATATACATTATGAATTCCATATTTTGCCTTTTGATGTAAATTCCCATATGTGATCCTTATGGAGCCCTTTCTAACTATTTCATTATGGTGCTAAATCATTCCTAATCAACAGATAGGGATTATGATTTCAAAAACATGATTTAGGCATTTCAGAATGCATCGAAGAAAAACATTGAAACCAAACAACTGTTTCTTTTCATGCACAATTAATTCAAAAAAATGTCTCTAAAAAAAGACATTATTAACATTTCATAAATGAGAGGGAGGAAAATGTAGATTCTGAAGCAATTTGGAATTTCAGCTCTCCTTTTCACTTGGATGATCAGATGCCTTGTTAGTACAGAACTGAAAGTAACTATCTTTGTACTGTATGCCTTAAAGAAGCCTGGTAGAAGTGATCTGTTCAAACATGGTTTGAAAATTAAAGTTATAGTAACTCTGGATATTGTATTTTTTTCCTTAATCAGGAATATTATTTAAACACAAACACATTAAAATATTATTATTGATTCCAAGGGTTCATTTCTACTCCTACATATAGTTAATTTTATAATAGTGGTTTGAAATACACTTTCAAGTACTTGCCTATAAAGTGTTCTTTTCCTTTACCTAAGAATTGGACTGATTCCTCAACCAATTAATTATAATTTAATCCTTCAGCCTATTCCAGTTTTTATATTAGATTAATTATTGTGTCTCTGAATGATACAAGACAACACAAGATATATTTTTTCTTCTTCCTTGTAATCTTTAGAAATTAAACTTTGCATTTTTGCTATGGATATCAACTTTATTAGGGGTCTAATGTGTTTTGTGAAAATGCTGGACGGAAGAACAGATGGTATTTTGCATTTTTGTTGTCTGACAGTCCTGTAAGGACACTAGTATAAACCTCTGTCATGGTTTAGGAATGGTTCTCCCCAGTTTAGTGCCCCACTCTGAGATTCACCCAAACCAGAGACTGATCACTTGCTTCTGCCCCACACCTTCCCTTCCCACTCCAGGGCTGGAGTTGAGAATTGGAGGCACAAAAAGGTAAAAATCATGGGTTGAGATAAGAAACAGTTTACTGGAAACAGCAATAAGATAAGAAAATTAACAAGACCAATAACAAAAGTATACAGACAGAATGATTCACCTTCAGAAGTGCTCACCGTAGAGCCCAACACAGACCATATTTTCCCAGATGGAAAAGGGATGACCTTTCTTCTGGAAAGTGAGAGAGAGTGTCCCTTTCCTCTGCCCCTGGTAATGATGTAAGATTGTATTGAATGACATTAGAGTCTTATCTACTTGGTCCACTAGGACAACCTGCCTGCCAGCAATTTGTCAGGGCCTCTTCAGCACACTGTATGTCCTTAAAGCTTTTGTGTTTAATGGAATTTAAGAAGACTGGCATTGATTACTTCAACCATTTAATTATAAAGCAAAATTTAGAGTGAGAATACTTTTTTCCTTTTTTTTTTTTTGAGAAGTTCATCTGGTGTAACATGCAGCATTCCTTGTTAGAAAATGCATGGATTGCATTCAGATGTTTGTGGGGGATTGCTTCGCCCACGAAGAGGGACTTCAGTCACATTTTGGAAACACTGATAATATCAGACAGCAACTTGGCTGTTGTGCTTTTCACCAACCATGGACTCTGTAAAGGAATGTTCAGTTAAGGTATTTTTAGAGATTACATAGCTAATAAAAGATAATTGCTATGATTTCATCCTGGGATGATGGTTAGTCAGCAAGTCTAAGGCTGAGCAAAGGGATTCTTACACACAGTGTGTGGAAAGCGACACTTCTGGTGATTCAAACATCCAAGAAGCAGAAGTGTGTCCAAATTCATCTTCCCAAGGAGGATGTGCTCTTACAGAGTTGTTCTGCAGGGAACAACTTTGTAATAATTTCATTCTTTCTATGAGCACCACCTAAATCATCTCAAAGTTACCTTCACCCATATGTTTTTTATGCAAGTGTTGATCTTAAACAAGCATTAGATCATGTGAGAGTCTGCTCTGTATGCATTGAACCTGTATGTGCTGAACAGGCAAATAATTTTGGATATTGCTGATGTTTTATTCCACAGTGACTTTTCTATAATTATAAGTTCTACAAATATAATTTCAAATAAATGTTGAACAAAGAAGAAGAGAGGATTATTTAGCTGATCAGCCTTTGAAGATATGAATAGAATCCTGTGGAACTGAGTTCTGTTTGATCTGAATGACCAAGGCCATGTCCTGTGCGTGTGCTAATCTTCCCCATACACTCACAGACTGTCTAACTGAAGACTGCAAAGATTATGTGACACAAGTCATGTTAATCTAACAATATGAGTATGAAATCTAGAAATATGAGTATGAACATGAGAAATCTTACGGTTTTGACAGTATTCATAGTTTTCTTCACTTGAATAAATACTGAATGAGTGCTTCATGCCTCTGTGCCAGTAAGGTCTGGAAAGTGTCCAATCTGTTTCAGGCTCTAGACTTTGAACAGATTGTTTCTGGTCCCTTGCCTTAGTCTTTCAGACTCTGTATTTAACTTGCCTTGACTCCTGAAACTATCATTCTTGACTGGATGCCTTTTTGTTTCCTGTGAGGCCAGAGTTTTATCCCTAGGAAGAACTTGAATTCTTGTCTAGACCCTTAAGGTCATGAGATATGCTTCATATTGGACAATTTTGATATGAATTTTTAGAATTTTTGAGGAAAATTATTCTAGAATTACAGTGATTTTTAGTGGTCAAGTATAGAAGTGTCACGGATCCTCCAATGAACACTCTTTCAAGATATGCTCATCTTGTCTCTTGTGAGTAATTAGGTCCAATCTACCTGTCAAGGTCAAAAGGCATTGCTGAGTCTTTATTTTCTGTTATCTTTCTGATTGCTTGTCATGTCTGAGGCATGAGAAAGTGCAGCAAACTGAGAGCAGATAAGGGTTTGGTAAATTTTTGTGTGAACCACTGATCAGCTTCACATCTTAGTCAGATAAACTTCACTTAGAGTAGCTGCTCTCTCTGGAAACTTGGCTTTTATACAGAAGTTTTAATGTCCCTGCATCACAATTCCCAGTTCCTGTGGTAGTGGAGTTAGATCTAGATGAGGAGCTACTATGCCAAAACTTTGGGGTTTACTCTTGTGCATCAGCTATTCCAGTATTCACAGCCCTTGAAAATCACACTAAAAAAACAAAGCCATTTGATAAACACATGTAGTGTACTCCACTTATCACCAGTTCAGTTTCTTAATAGTGGCTCTTCAGTTATCTGGGGGAAACTCCTTTTTATTCCTGCCACTAATAGACTTGTCGGTGAGTGTTGAATGTTAATCAGGATGCAGGATCGTTGGAGGACCTGGACTGGGGTGCTCTCATCAGGCCTCTGATGATGCCTTGAGAGGCTACCTAGAACAGAGGCCAGACAGTATTAAAGGAATAAAGTAGGTATTTATTGAAAAGGCTTTCAAAGGATCCACCTTGGGCAGTACAAGACCCTGGCCATGGCTCCACCCAAGATGGAACCCAGGTCACGAGTTTTCACACTTTTAAGTTTTGGTGAATTTACATTCTGGGGTTAATTGCCCAGTTACAGTTTCAGGTTATGCAGTCACATCTCCCCAGATTGCTCTCCTCAATTCACTGTTGTTTACACCTTTAGGGCCTGAAGCTGCAATGGTGTCCTTGGTTCTTAGGCTGGAAAAGGATTGTTTTGTCTAACTAAACTGTGAAGAGAACTTTCTAACACTTTATATGAAGTTCAGAGCTACATACTAATGCAGTACAGAGTCTGGAAAATATGAAAGCTAAAACTTAAGGCATCCCTGAAGCTTCAAACATAAGGCCACAAACTGCTGGCTTTGAGAAGTGTGTTAGCATATTCTCCCTTAACTTGAAATTCTTCTCTATGTTTATGCCCAGTATTATTACTCATTCCTAAAGACAGAAGAGTTACATTTGTTATTAGAAGGAAATTATTTCTGAGGGAAGAAAACTAATTTTCAAGTATAAGGAATGCTATCTGTAACAATAATGATGGCAAAGGGAAGTATATCTACAAGTGTCTGAGGTTGCAGCATGACCTAAATCCCCCAATGTCCAAGGTAATTAATTTTTTTGTCTGAAGTACCAATCCTTTATTTCATTCCAAACTACATAACTGAGCAGAACAATATTGAAATAATTCTAAAAATCCTGCAAATCAGTTACCAATTGCACTGCCAAAATAAACAGGCACCTTTTAACTACACAGCAGACAACTCCATAACAAATGAGACTGTCCAGAAACTGCCTGCAACGCTGTTCAAGTTGTATTCAGCACAGGGGTCCAGCATGAAAAAACAAATGTCCATGTTAATGATTTCTTTCAGCTCCAGTAACTGGACCGATTGGAGTTCTGGATGATTGATGATTCTTCTATTAGCCATAAAGGCCTTCTAGAAATTATCTATTTAGTTTAAATCATGTACTTAGTTTTCACCTGATCCGAAGGCACAAAGTATTTGATACACATTTACTTTCATGGTGCAGCAATTTTGCAACACTAACAATTTGATCTGGAAATTTTATTAAATTCTAATTATCCATGACAGTAAATAAATTTTGGTTTCTTGATCCATACCAATAACTAAAGTTTTCATTTATTGAAGTTTTCACTTTAAAAATTCCCATGAAGTTTTATAGCAAAACTAAGGTAAATAATATAATTGGTATTCCAATGGTATTTCAAATTATTCTAGAATCCTTGAATTAATTAGATATGATTTAGTAATTTATTTGAGAACTTTATAAAACCTTAAAAAGAAGTAATTTTTTAAAGTGTATTTCATTTTATAGAGAACATAACCTTTTTTTAGTTTCCTAAATCTTAATTTAGGGATATTTTGGCCATTTTATAAGAGGCAATGAAGCAGGAAGCAAGATGACATGAAAAGAACAATTACAGGCTATATAGTAGCTTTTAAAGATCAAATTAATCAATAAATATCAGAATTTTTACTTTGTAGTTTGATTTTTTTTACTTTGTTTTTTATTTACAAGAGCTGCACTTAAGCTTGAAATCAAATTAGATAATTTGTCTAGTTGCCATAATAAATCTTCACAGAGACTTATGCATTTTTCTTAGATTTATTCATTTTTCTTAGATGCATTCTTCAAAACCTCACTGACAACTAATGAAGAAGATCAAAATAGAACAAAACAACTCTGAATTACACTCTATTCTAACCAGCATTCATTCAACTTTCACATTAATAAGCTGGATACGGAATCATGTATATTGATGTGCGTATGCATTCTCACACATCATTCTATACACATTTACACAGACTTCTGAAATGATTTCTTTTTGCTGGTTAGTTTTTTTTTCTTTTTTAATTTTTACAGTACATTTGGGTGCTGCTGAAAGAGCTCTGACATCTCATTCAGCTGATTGAGCTGAATCACAAGCATGATGTTCTCCTGTTATTGTGCAGCTTTCCCCATCCTACTCTCACAAATGTGAGCATCAGAAGTTAATTCATCAATTCTACATCAATGTCTATAAAGGACTGAACAAATAAGACTCTTCATTAGTTAGCAGGAAGTTTTCTGGCAATGTGTGATGTTTTATAGTTATAGTTGTCACCTAAATGAAAATATAGCATATATAAAAAATTTATGTGGATTTGAGACATTCCTTGTAGAATTCTGGATGCATACACCAATAAATGGACTATGTTCATGAGTGTACATCCAGTTCTTAGGTGACAGTTTAAATATGAATAAGTTTAAGCAAAAAACTGAAACATTCTTTATTTTACCTTTTTCTCAATGTTTAGTGTATGAACACAGCAGAATGCAGGTTGTGCTTGCCAAATGGAAGAGAGGCTTCCAGCATTTTGCCTCACACCCCAGAGTATTTATGGCTCTGTTTAGCCACAACGTGTCTTTCTTATCACTTACCCACAGGCTGTGTAAAACCTTACCAGGTTCTTTTTGGTATTTAACCCATTTATGAAACACAGAAATTATGGAACATTTGAGGTTTTGCTACACAATGCCTGGCATTCTTCAAACAAGTTTATATCTAAACAAAAGGGGCCATTCTAACTTAAGAGGGGTAGGAGAAGAGGATGCAGCAATTCTGGGCTAGAGCAAAGGCAGAATGATGACAAAGAATGAGATTTCATACTAATCCCTTCTGGTCTGCATTACAACGAGGACATATAGCTGTGTGCTAAAATTTATATGTCCTGAAACCCACCTGCAAGGGAAAATAATCTGGGGATATTTTGGTCATTTTATAAGAGGCAATGAGGTAGGAAGTAAGATGACAGGAGAAGCAAGGAAGAAAGCCAGCTAACCAACATAGTGGTATCAGTTGCCAATGACCACTCCAGAAGACAAAGCAGAAGAAACTGTAAGAATGATGTGATATGTTTTCCAGGAAAGACCTTTGTTATCTCTTTGAAAAACTGAGGGTTTTATCATGGTTAAAGGAGGATTGCCACAGGACCTGTCAGATTGATACAGTTTCCATGGTAAACAAATAGAGGAATGAGTCCTTCCAAATCCATCTATAAGAATGCTGTCTTCCTAGCAATTTTTAAATAGCACAAAGTTAAGTCTTATTTTGTTTCTGAAGCAGAATTGAGGCTCATCATTAGTTTTTGTGCCACATGACTCTTACACCAACCATCTTGAAAATATAATAAAAATGTGAAGAACTGCTCTTGAAGTGATTACTCCATTTAGTGTATGGACACAGTTCATTAACTGTCTATTATAATATAAATGAGCTCTTATCACTTCTAGTACTTTGGCTGTTTGCTGACATGGGAAAAAAACATAATTTCATTTTTTATCCTTTCATATACAATCTGAAAGAGCACATACTTTGTTCTGTCAGCCATGAGCAAAGGGTCTGGTCCTATCCCTCCCCTGGCTGAACTTTTCTCCTCCTCCTTGCTGGGCTATAAAACACACACTGGAAAATCCTACCTATTGCTGTAACAGTTCAGTAAGAGACAATGTAGAGAAAAGTAGAAAAGTTACAACAGATACCTTGAAGCTTAACTGAAAAAAAACCCAAAACCCTCAGTGTATCATGAGACTCAAAACAATATCCAGAGGGGATGAAGTCTGCCATGTGTTTCACCTATGTGGAGTTTATTACAGAGTTGGAGATTACATTTGTTGTCTTGGAACAGAACAAATATTGATTTATCCAGGACGAATTGCATTTTAGCTCTCTCCAATTTATTCTAAAAAGTAACCTGGGCCCCTCAGTTATTCTGAAGTGATGTAGGTTATTCCAGAGGGCAATTCATTTTGTCCTAAAGGCTCTAAAATAAGAAGGATATTATTCTGTGTAGAGGGAGTCTAAATGCTAAATACCCCTTAAAGTTTAAAAATCTTGCGGAACTATCCCCAATATTTAACAGCTTAATCCTTTTGTTTGTTTGTTTGTTTTACAACAATAGAAGTAAAAGAAGAAAATAAAAACAAGAAAATAAACAATAATTACCAGCACAAATACCTATAGAGTTGTTATGAAATGCTTATAGATTTGGTCCTAGATTAACTGCGGTTAAACCACACAGTAATGTTTTGTTCTATGATGCACATTTCACTTTACCTGAAACAGATATTTGAAGACTAGAATGGTTGTTTTTATCCAGATATTTAATTTACTACCGTGATGTTTTTAATTTTGGTAAATTATGCTCTATCCCAATTAACAACCAGACCCCATGTCCTTCCAGGTATTTTGCTGCAAAGCTCAACCCAGTATACTTGCTCCTCTATTCTACTCCAATAATTAGGTTGCAAGCCAGACAAGAAGCTGTTATCCAACTCTTCCTCCAGTCCTGCAATAACAAAAACATTTCTCTTGGCCAGAGTCTCCATTAATATGCTTTCCTTGTCACTTTTGCTTCTGGTTTTCATATTATCCCAAATGGAAAGATTTGGTAGTGTGGTAGGTAACTAACCCAAAATGCTTATTCAAAACACATTGTTGTGTGAATCCCCGGGGTCTTGATTCAGAAGTCCCTGAAGGTACCTCTTCTCTCTAACACTCCTAGATGGCATGCACTCAGAGCTCTCTGATTCAGTCTTCAGACAAAACAAAATCTCAAGGTGAAGTAGTCTCAAATGCTTGTTTTCATATACTCTTATACGGGAAAGGAAATTTTCTCCTAAGAAGAGCAAATTTGTCACAAACCACCCAAATGCAGGACCCACATGCACTTGGAAACCTGGGCAGAGAGCTGTGGTGTGTTTCAGGTGAATTGCCTTCTCTAATACAATTGCCTTTTCCTTTATCCTGGCCATCTTTCTTTCCTTTTCCTAAATTCTTATCTTAAACCTGTTGTACTCTCCCACCCAAAACTGGGCTCACGTGTGAGAGATCTAATCAATTAACTCTGAGCCCTCTTTGTGCTGAAGGCAAGAGTTACACACAGTAATAGATGTTATTATATCTATACATGTTCTCTCTGGAACTTTCAGGCCCCACCAGAAGCTGTACTAAGCTTATTAGGAGCACATACCACAGTCATGTGTAAACCTGTGTATCCTATGGGCAACCTGTCTGGAATGAGGAAGATATCCTCATGGCCTGTGGGACTACCTCATGTGCTCTTTCATTTTGCAAATTACAATTGAACATATCCACTTAGAACACAATTTAAGTATTCAATATGGAATATTATAAAAAAATATTTTCAAGCCATCTGAAACGACTTACTTTTCAAGTAATCTTCAAAAAATTAAAAATACAATCTTTAATATTATTTGTCCTCAGATATTTTTTACCACAAATGTAGTATAAAATTTGCTCAAGAGTATACCTGTTACTGGAAGAAAAAATAATTTGTAGGACAGTGAAAGAAGACAACATATTCTTAACATTCCTCTTTACAAGAACATAAACTGAAACATATCTATTCTTTTTTATCTGATGTTACGTGCAGTGGAAGAGTGGACTGAGGAAGATTCTCCTGTGTGCAGGACCCAATTCCACAAACTCATATTTCCCAGTGTCCTAGTGGGGGATGACACCAACACTGACCTCTGGGCAAACGTGTTCTCAAGGGCAGTTACAGCAGGGCTGCAGCTTCCAGGGAAGACACCAGGCACAGGGATTGTCCCAGAGCAGAGAGAGGCACCACTGACTGCACACAGAAGAAACTGGAGCTCCTCCTCCACAGACAAGATTGCTGTGGGCCCAGTGCCAGACATGTTTCAGGCAGTAAATAATATGTATAATTGGTGAATACACATGACTTTCTCAATTCCACCAGTTAGGCAGCCGATAAAAGAAATATTGTTATTGTTCTATTTAATTAGCAGTGGAATTCTGGTTCCAGAAATTCTGCTGGGGAAGGAAACTCTACTGAACAGCCTTGTTAAGAAACAGACTATCTAGCTGTCACAAAAGAGGACTTATTAGAGACATATTTCAAATCCTTCCTATAGTGTATTTTACTGTATGACAATTTTTCTTTCTTTACTTCATTCCTTTTCACACTTTTTTCTGTCATATATTTAATACATTTTTTTTCCATTATTTTGGCAACTAGACTTCACTATTCAGTAAGCAAGTTTCTAAAAGTTTTTCAGAACCATCCAAGTTCAGTTTAAATTGACCATCTCAAGAAAACAAAGCTTTATAAATAATTTTGTTCACTTGAATCAACAATGCATGACTGAAAACAAGAGCATTTATATTTAAAACTTGGAACTTTAATTCTAAAACTTAAAGCTGGATCTTCTGTACATTCTGTGTTAGAACTTTTCTAACTATAACCATAACACTTTACTGGAGCATGACATTTTCCCTTTTTATTAATAGTGCCATACGACCTTGTTATATGAGCCAGTGTTCTCTACATGCATGTGAAGTGGTCCATGCCCATGATAGGCTTGGAAACTTCTTCATAAGAAGGAATAGCTGGTTATCCAAACTTTCTCATTTCTCTGTATCTCATCTGATTATTTCCCATAAATATATTCTGTCTCCTGTTGAAGACCACACGTGAAAAATGTCATACTCAATACTTTTGTTTCACGAAACTGATATACAGAAGGGTTTGGGCTTTCAAAATCGAGTCTGAATGTGGATTATATCTATAACCATGGAATTGCTACCACAGCATCATAAAACAGTATAAAAGACTGTCAAACTTTCAGCACTTGAAAAGAAAGCCTTATTTAAAAAATCTTTCCATATGTTAATCAGATGTTTGCACTACTCTGCTTTATTTTGATGTTAAGTCTACCCAGAGACAGATATTGTTATATTCAACCACCATCAAGTGGCATCAACTTTCTGGAGAAAACTGAAAGGATACAAATGTGTCTCTGTCATGTATGTGTTAAATGGAGCTTTGCTTTGTTAAACTGGCTTGGAACAATTATGCTGCTAAGTGAGATCCACATAAAGAGAAATGCATATGTGCAGAAATAACGAGAACAAAACTAAAACTAGTTCAAGGACCTTCAGAGTTTTTTCCAAATCTTAAAGTATGTCATCTAGTGGAAATTTTCTCAGGCAAATAGCTAAGTAAGAGTAAATCACTGATTTAGAACTTATTTATGGGAGAGGAGGGCAAAAGGAAAGTAACAGACATAAAAATAAAGAATAATAAAACAATTCCATTTGTCCAAAGACACTTCACATTTCTTGTAATTCCATATATATCTTTCTGGAAGTTCACCTCTCAGTATTTAAGAACATTCAATGAAAGCAAAAAATCAGCAACCATATGCACAATTAAACAATAAAATTATACAATAATTGTGATTCCTGCATAGCACAGATTATTTAAGATCCTTTGGTTAGTCATTTAATTATCAGAAACCAGATTATAGCATATTTCTTCTGATAATCCTGATGCTGCTTCAGACATTAAGTATTTTAATGAGAAGTATTTCACACTAGAATTCTCTGTTGAAACTGCCCACCAGTTTAAGATTGTCTTTTTAATGACTCCCGTCTCTTGGATCTTTAATTTAAAATGAACTTTTCAAGGGGCATTTAGTTACGGCCCACAGACAGAGATTTTGTACACTTTCCAAAACCATACAGCAGCAAAATTTAATTCAGGCCAATAGCATAGCCTTCAAGCAGAGTAAGATACTCATAGGCATGGCCAAAACAAGAAACTCTTGTATCATTACCTCATCATCCTCTCCTGAACACTTTTGAGCAATAGATGGGATAGAATCATCTCAGTGTCCTTTTGCTGGGTTCAATTTCTCCACAACATGGAGCTTCTCTCATCTTGACTTTCTCTCTAACTTCTCTGAAGTTGGTGGAGTCCCTTTGATTTATAATTAGAAGTGCTTTTCTTTCTGACTCCAAAGTCCTTTTATGTGTGACTAACTTGGTCAATATGTTTTTAAAGTGCTTTACTTTCCCATTGAGAAAAATGTAGTTGGGACAAAACCTACCCCTCTGGAGACAAACTACAGAAAATAATAGCTTTTTGAGGTACTCCTTTACTTGATATGGGCCCAGTGTACATGCACATACTAACATAAATCCATTATAATTATACAGACATGGAGAACACTCCTCATCTCTTTTTATAATACAAGGAGTCTGGGGAGACAGCACAGCAGCCTCTGTAGTAATCACTAAAGATACCTTAGTCTCAACTACTGCTCAAAAGCTGTGGGTTTTGCAGGCTGAAGCATCATGTGCTACAAATTTGAAGCCACTGTTGCAGTCTTTGTCCATTGATTCAGTCAGGAACAGATAAAATTATTCCATGCTCTCCCTGATCCAATATTACATGATTAAAATAGAAGATAATTTAGTGGTTTCTTTGAATTTTCCTCACAGTTGTCAGACAGGACTCATGCCATAGAGGAGGACTTGGTAAAGGAGTGGAAGATAACACTGAGCAGAGCACTGCTTCCTAAGGAAATGGGCATCGTGAACTTAAGGATTAGAGTTGGTTTAGCTGAGAACAAAACCAATTTATTTCAAAATTATGGTGCAGGGTTTTTTTCAAGTATCTCTAGGAATGAAATACCTGATTTGGGGAAAGAGTTGTGTGCTGTCTTGGACCTGAAAAGTTTTCGAAGTTTTGTAGGCAAGTTCATGGGGCAGACTTGGCTTAAGTGACTTGCTGGGAATTTCCCTTTCTGAAGTCTGGCTGGACTACCACCATGCTCCAGCTATATCCAGCTGTCAGAAAAGCTCTTTGGACTATTGGGGGATATCCGTGTGAAATTAACTGTGAAAGGCCTATAACTGAACATTTCTGGCAGTTTGTCTAGTCCAAATCAAGAAGCAGTGATTAAAGAGATTGCTGTAAACAGTAAGAATACCACACCCCAAACTATTTGCTTGCACTTTGAACCAGAGCACTACAGAGCAAATGCATGACTTACGTTGTAGCTTCATGTTGTCTCTAGGAAACCTTTCATAAGGTTAATGGATACAGCTGTCGCCCTTTGAGATGAAGTGATCATCTGAGTTTAGCAGGAAAGCTGCAGCTATTGCATTCAGCTGGTTCAATACTTTTAGAATAGTTCAGGCATCTAATTCCCATATCAGTTTTGCTGGACAGTAATACAAGCAGAAAGTGAGAAACAGCTTCTGGGGCTAATGCACAGATTTGCACTGTAATACAGCTAAAACCACAAAGAAACATGGGTTCCAAACCCCAGTAAATCAGGGACAAACTAGGAGAGAAGCCCTGTGCTGTGCTTAAGTTAGCATTTTTCTCTTATGAAGTATGAACTACAAACTCATGTTCTGAATGCAAGTATATTTATTATAAGTAATAACACCAACACCAAAAGTTAATCTTGGCCATTATAAGTTAATTTTTCTCTAATAAGTTATCAGGTCTAACTCTCTCTGGCAAGGAAAATCCACTTGCAGAAAAAGTAATTAATTATAAAGCAAAATTTATGTAGCATGAGAATACTTTATTATTACTTTTTAATAATTTAAAAGCTGGTTTAACATGTGGTATTCCTTCTTAGAAAAGCTTGCTTCACAAATAGAAATGTGGACCAAGCAGGCTTATATCTCAGATTTTTACAGTTGTAGTGATTTTTACTAAAAGCATGATTTCTAATTGTGATGGTGTTCTTAACAAAGAGGACAATTTTCAATTCCCTGAAATTAGGAATTCTACTGGGAATGGAAAACCCAGAAAAATTTGCCTCATAACTATCCCCATCCTCAAGACACATAATGGTATCAGTTTCTAAACTTAAATATTTTTAAATCTCATTTCTGGCTTTAGGACTTGTTGCTTAGGGATTCTTTATTTGTTGCAGAATTTCTGATCTTTATCAGCATTCAACACTTCTGAGTAAAAGGCATTTCTATTGAATGGCCCATGTACCTTCACAGCTGTTTGCAACCTGACAAGTAGAAATATGGAATGTTCTTTCTTTTCTCTCCATTGCACATTACATGGTGAAAGGAGGAAGACAGCTCATTGCCAGTAAAGATGCAATTGAATATACAAATCACCTGCAGTAGGAGAAATGGCATCTAAATGATGCTGAGATGTGCAATTTAACTTGCAAACCCTCTCTCTAACACCTTTTGATTATTATGTTCAGTTTTCCAAATAAAATAGCATTGTGTAGTTAGAAACTTTGTATCTGATCAGATAAATCTACTGACAAAGTAACCATAAACTGAGCAAATTGACAGCTGCTATTGTGGTTACTGGAACTTGTGAGCCATTTCCTCTTGTGAGGCAATGTATTTTCATGGCATATAAACTAAAATTACACGAACAAAAAAGAAACCTAGTTGAAGGTAACTATTAAAATAGATGTTCATAATTCTGAGGAAGGGTGACAGCCTGATTTTGCTTTAAATACTTATTTGTATTTGGTTCATCAATAATATCATTATGAATTTATCTGTAAGAATTAGGGATAACTACTGGGATTTCATGATCATTTAAATCCATCCTCAAAAGTAGCAGATTTTGTCACAATTACAGAACTGGAGGAGCTCATCCTGCTAAAGTAATCCTACCATGTACTTAAAAGGAACCACTGACATAACCTCTTCTAAAACTTCCTTGCATCTTCACAGTCTTAGACTGTTCTTGGTATTCTTTTCTTTTTTGATTTCTGTATTCTTACTTGTTTTTTTTCCTCCTAGAGCATACAAAATCTAAGGATATTCTTCCCTAAATCTAGCAACAGATGAAGACAGCTGCAGATAAACTAACTTGCTGAAACATCAGCTGCAGCCAGCGGTTCCAGCTTGTTGGAACGCCACCATCTATATGCTTGAGAGACTTTCTGGAACCATACAGCACTATGGATGACTGCTAGGGGAGTCATAACATAAGACTTGCAGATGTTCCTACTTACTCCACCCAGTCCCAGTTTATTTAATACACTGAACTATCTTAGCTTCTGAAGGAAGCAAGAAATGATAAGCGTTAGAATGCCATGGGCCATTAGTTCATGGCAAGTACTTCTCCCTTGGAACAAAAATCCTGATACCAAAGGGCAAAGGAACAGCTGAGGTCTTAGTTCAGTGCAACACCTCAAAGAAAGAATACACCTGGAACTTTCTGTCCCTCAGATAACTGTTTACATCAGAGCACAGTTTAAAAAAAACAAAACACTAGTAAAGTCTTTGCTAAAGTTACAAGAGGCCTGAGAGGGTGATGGAAAATTTTACTTCTTATAGAAGAAGTCCACTTTTTTTTTTTTAACGTCTCCTTGCACATTTGAACTGTAATGCACAGATAAGGTGAAACATGTAAAGTAGATGCATAAGGATGGTAGATTTTAAGTATTAAAATAGGAATGCTGAAGCCCTCTCTCCCTCTCTCTGTTACTGTGAATGCTTATGTTCTCAGAGCCACAGCCTGGAAAAGAATAGATAGGAGACAAACAAGGAAAATATGGAAAAAATTATCTCCTGTGTGCTTTTATTCAGGACATAGGGTTTGAAGGCACAACAGAGAAAATTCCATGTTATGAGGGAGGTCTGGAAAGCCTGGGTCTGTGTGAAGATTTCCTTTTTGTGGTGCCCCAAATTAGATGATGAACAAAGCTCTTGAGCCAGCTGTTCCCAGACTCAGCAAAAGTGGGTGGAACGTAGAGCTGTTCAGTTCCACCAGTTTCCTCAACCTGCAAATGCATATTGGTTTACAGGAGGAAAGAAAATTATTTCAATATGAAATCAGTAAGAAGCCCAAAATCTTTCTCTCTTATCTTTGCTAAATATCTTGGGAAGACTTATGCTATAAGAAACTCAGTAGTACACAAGTAAAACAAAAAGGAGATATCCAAAAGAGATCTCATTTTAGCACAAGACTGTTCCACTTACCTCCACTTATTAAAATGCATCTATTTATCTCTCAGCCATTCCCTACATCAGATGAATGCTAGTACTAGGAGCTAGGGGGAAAAGAAATCACAAGCATCTGAAATGCCAGAAATAAAATGGCAAGAGTCAAAGCTTGAACCTATCTAATCAAGTTGGTACATCATCTACCTTAACTTCATGAGCACTACACTGAGACCTTGAGGTAAAGCACTGTGACAGACACCACCATGGCATCCTAAAAGTACTCAGTGGCTGAAATGTGTTCTCTCCAGTGTTTCTGCCATGGCCACCTGAAAGCTGCTCAGGCACTGCTCTCAAGAGCTCTCTAGTTTTTCCTGCCTTTCTAAAAGAGACCAGGGAGATTTATTCTCCCCCTCCCTTTTTCACACAGTAGAAGAGTGGTAATTAGAAAGCTGAAGTGCAATATCCTCCTGTCATGCAGGCAGGCAAACCCCTAATTCCCAGGAAGCTCTTTAACCACAAGACTATAAACAATGCACCAGGGTGGGGTGGGAGGGAAGAAGTTCCCACTTTGAAGATAACTTGTGAGGGCATCAGTTCTACATTCATCATGCCAGAGGAGAGGGTGACAGTGAGCAGACCTGGAGGATGGCAGGGTCTCACACTTTGAGAAGAAACTGTGTATACCAGGTTAGAGCTTCATGTTACAAAAAAAAAGGAAAGAAATTCCAGCTATCTTTCAGCAGAGTTTGATCCTTTTGTAAAGCAGTTATTAATACTTACACTTTGTGTAAGGATCCTCCAGAAGGATATCTGTCCATCAGATATCAAGTGCCTACAAGTACTTCTTTACATCCTGGAAGCACACAAAAGGGCAAGGTCCCAGACAAATATAGCCAGCCTTAGATGGCTATGTTATATACTTCTGGTACCCTGGATTCCTCATCTTTGTGCCAGGCCTTCCTCCTACAGTAAATGTGGCCTGATGTTTACTATGAACATGAGGTCAGGCATCCATAAACAGACCTGTTATGAGCTGCTGAATAGATTCAAGGCTGGCAAATTAGCTGTCTCGCTGTCCTCCATATTGCAACATTACTGAAATCCACCCAGACACTTTTTAACTGTCCTGTATTTGGAAGATTTTTGGAAGAATCCAGGAATGTTAGCAATCAAGATGTCTGCCACTGCAAAACTAAAACTATAAGATTGTCTGTGTTTTCTGTAAAAAATAATTTTGCTTAAGTCTGCTCCCACCAAACAATGGATGTCATGCCATTCACTTCAAAGTGGGATCTGGGCTTAGATGTTTGGTAGGAGCTGGATCAATTGTTTTACTTCCCAACAGACCATGGAAGACTTGGTTAAAACAGACTGGATTTAATCAAAATGTTTACATTGACAAGCTTGTTTACAGGCCCACAGGATCACCTGTGCAACCTCACTAAATTTGGAGAAGGAAAAGACATGAAAACGTAAACAGAAATTCATGCTATCCTGTTTTAAATTACTTCTCTTGATAAATCAAAAGTTAAAAATAAAATAACAAACCAAGAAACCAAAACTAGGAAGCCTGAACTAAGAGTTTAGTTGCACACAATAGCCAAATGAGATCAACAGAGAACTTCCAGGACGATTTGCAATTATTAGAATGAATGCTAAACCTATCTAAATTGATATATCATGGGCAGGAAGTGAATAGTTCAGAAGAGCGTGTTGTGGAGATTGACCCTAGCACAAGTGCATGGATGTGAATGGATAGAGTGCTGCTGACAGTCTTTGCAGCACGAGTGCCAGCACACTTGGTAGGCCAGTGTTCCCTCATGACCTATGGTTACCAGATGTGCAATAGTTGTCTCATGATAACCTTCTATCTCTGCTTTTCAGACTATAAGGGTAAGTTTATTTTGAAGACGTAGTTGACAGTATAGGAAACAGACAGGTTTCTCTTTCAGGATCAGCTAACCACATGCAGATGTGTCTGCCAAGTTCCTTATCCCTTTCACAAAAATGATATCTTACTCATCCCTAGCACTGGAATCTCTTCATGTTTTTCTTCCACTGCCATCTACAGTGGTATTTTATCCCTCTCTATGCCTTTCAGTCAGCACCCTAAACCACTTCCATTGCAGACCGGGGATGGAGCAAAAATAATTCCTAGACAAAGGCCCTTGTTTCATGGAGGGACAAATGTCCATCAACCTTCTTTCTAACCAGTGTGCAAATGCCTCACATGTACTGCCTTAGCATTACATGAATCTGACTATTGGGACAGGCCGGCATCTAAGGGCATGTTTAACTAACTTCTTTCCTTTAGTAACCAGGTACCAAAATCTGAAAGTCTTGATTTTCTTTTCTTGCCTTAACACCTTTGGACTTCAACACAGAGGTGGCCTCAGTCACTAATAGCAACCAGATGACTTTCCCCTTTCTCAGGTCTCTTACTGGGTTACACATTTTCAGTAAGGTCTCCATAAAAGTGGCTGAAAAGACTATTCATAGCAGCTATCTGATATATAATACCTACTCCATGGATGCAAGTACTGTAGCACTGCCACACTTAGAAGGATCTGATCTAACAAAATTCACGTGATTTGCTCATGGCGTCAAACTTTCCTTCGTAGGTGGATACTTCTTTTCTTGTGTTTGAATCAAAGACATCTGGCTATGGTCATTCTTTTCAGCTTCTCATGGGGATAGTTTTTACAGTTCAGGACAAAGTGATAGTTAATATTCTACATTTCTGTTCTGTGAATACACAAGTGCCTGAGGATCTCTCTTCTACATTTTTTTTCCCTATCCCATGAACATCATTTGTACCTGCATATCCAGTAAATGACTCTGTTTTTCCATAGCCAGAATACAAAGACATTACAAACACATAACTGAAAACATCGGAAAAAGCTTTCTGGGCAAAGATGTAATTTATGTAAATGAAACTTAAGAAGTGTTTTTCCCTTCCCCTACTGATTAGTGTTTTTCTCTTGAGGCCTTCTGGCTTTGGGGGTTCCATTTGGTGTCAGCATTCTGGCCTCTGAAAGAGCTGAATGGTTTCAGAGCCTCAGTCAGGAAAAAAACAAACCCAAATGTCAGCCTTACACTTATTAAAACAATAAAAGCAATGATAATGCAGAAATAAAGTGTTTACAGATTGCTTGCCATATTACATTACCAGACTTAAACATAAGCCTTTAATGAAGGGATGCCACATGAATAGGGCACCAGGAACTACTGAAGGATAAAAATGATGTGTGAACTCCTGACATGGTAAATCCTTCCTTTAGAAAAGCAGATAGTTTTCCCCAGTAGCTTAAATCTTGCCACCGTTCCCTTCACAAGCCATCAGAGATCCCATAATAAGTGTGTACAACTTGCCACACAGCCACAGAAGTTGAGAGACTGTGAAAACTAAAGGGGGGATTCAGTCTGTTGGGTGGGTTGAGTAGATGTCATGAAAACCACACACAAAGGCTGTGGTTTTCCATGCTATAATTGATTTCTTCTATGGAAAGCAAATTAGGGAATACTCAAAAGGAGAAGCAATTCTCGAGATCCTCCTGAGACATGTGTGGATTGGTCTAATACATAAGTATTAATTATGCCCTAGAAGCTTTATTAATGGAATTTCTAAGGAATAGCCAAAAGTTATAGAGACATCACAGCAAAGACTTGGAATAAACATCTATCAAGCCAAATAACATTAAAAGGAACAAAACAACAATATCAAGGCTAAACATCAGAGTAAAGAAGGCTAATACACCAATAAATTAGAAATGAAAGCTATGTCCAACTAGAAGAACAAGAAAATTAGTTCTAACACAATATCAATGGAAAAAATGATAAAGGAAGAAAAATGGACAATAATAACAGAATTTTACATCTTTATTCTCCTATGACAGTGAGTTTTAATTTTCTAAGAGATTTTAAGGTGCCTTGAAAATAGGCAAAAAACATAATATGGAAGAAATATATAACTTGCATTACTGTTTATTCTATAATGAAATTTTCATATGATGCAAAAAAAACCCAGATTAGTTCAAAGCTATCCTGATTGAAAGTACTGCAAGAGGAGTTAACAATATTAGACATTAAATAACAGATGAAAATCTGGGTCAATGAGTAGAACCAGACTTAATTGTATATACAAAATGATGAGCTGTAAATTTGCTATGACCATTTGACAGGCATTCATCTACCCACAGCTGTTGGATTATTGTATAATAAATATCTACTGCATAGTGAGGTTCAGTCAAAAAGGCAAATAAATCAGGACAAAGATACTGAGGGATTAAGGAACAAAACATTGAACACCTTCAGTGCACACTCTTCTGAAAAGCCTGTGCAGTTCTGGTTGCCCTGTATCTAAAAAGACACAATAAAAGGTAGAAGAGCAACAGTAATGTTCAATGGTAGTAAATGGTTTCTGTTTGAGGGAGAACTTTTATCTTTGGAAAAGAGAAATCTAGTAGGGGATACAACTTAAGATCATAGCAAAACTCAGTTTGGAAAAGGCCTCAGGAGAACTCTAGTCCAACCATCTATTTTTTAACTGGGTGACCTCTGGGATTTATCCAATTGGATCTGAAAAACCTCCAAAGATGTTAAATGCCCCTCTCTGGGCAATCTCTCACACTGCTGCGCTGCCCTCATGGTGTAAAAGCTTTTCTTTATAACTCATCTAACAATTTGTTGTTTCAACATATGTCCATCGTCTTCTTGTCCTCACATTGTGAAGAGCCTGACAGTTTTCTCAGTGACCTCATCTTAGGTATTGGAAGGTTTTTAGGGCTACATGAAATCTTCCCTTCAATCTTGGGTCAGTATAATTGTGACATTTATGAGAAATGCAGATAATGATCACTCCTTTTTTCATAATATGAAAGGCAGCAAACAAAACTTTTTAACAAAGAGTTTATGATAAAAATAATATTTTTTTTCTTGCAAAAATATATAGTTCTAGATGATGCATAAGTGTGGGCAATTTGTAACTTTGCAGAATTAATTGCCATATGATTTTGTCTCCTAGAAATAGGCTTCTGAACACACAATTCATGAAGAAAGTCTACAGGCGCTTTAAACATGTCTATGTAATGTCCATGCCACATTTAATTTGGGAAACAACTTGTTCAGACTATTAGAATCTGGGAATGTTCACAAGAAGCACCACCCTAAACTTTCCCGATCCCTGTATACTTTTTTGTATTATCTGCTATTTGTTATTGTTAAAAACAGATTGGTGATCTAATGCTTGACGCAGGTCTCACGATACTCTATGACTTTAGTCAGAGACACAGAAATATTAGCATAGCCTCATGGGCCAGGCTCTGCTCCACACTGTGTCCCTGTCAATGCCTGTTAGCTGTTTAGTTTTCTTTCTACTGCAACAGCTTCTGGCTACTGCTGGATTTTCTCTCGAATATACACCCTTGACCAGCTTAATGGGAATACAGTAAACAACAACAGCTTGACTGTGTAAATAGAGAAATGAATGTTTAAAAAACACATCACTGCATCGGATCAACTACAATGAAAATGCAGGAACAAGCAGGAAATAAACTGATTTTATGGGCTTTTGTTACCATTATGTATGCAGAGAAATACTCAAGTATGCAAAGAGACAGAATGCTTCTCTGAAAGGCGTTATATTTCCATATATAATTTCATTTATCCTTTTGTCCTGTGACTACCCACAGGAGCTTTGTTAAACAGAGATCTGTTTCCATTCATACTTCAGAGTTGTCTGCAGACAGCAGTGGAGTTATACTTCATGACAGGCAATCTTCAAAATGTTTGGAGGTTCAAAGTTTATATGAGCTTATCTGAATTTCTCAGGTCTGCAAATCTCATGGTATCAGCCTACAGCTTGGTACTTGAAGCATTTCCTGGTGAAATCCCAGATGGAAACAGAGGTATAATTTGACTTCAGGGGGCCCAGGCCAAGATATGCATTCAAGCTCTGGATAGATTTAAGAGGGGGCTGAAGACACAGTGCATGCTGTCAAAACATGCACAGATCCTTTTGTGCATGCCAGATATGCATAGATTTTTTGATTCTTCATGAGAACCCCCACAGGAAAAAAAAATAAAGAAAGTCAATTTCTACACATCAAAACAGAGGAATTTTGTAGGTTTTTAAATGTTTCTAATCCACTTCACAGTTCAACAGTTTCCATAGGTAATATTTGCAGAACTTCTGTTGTTTTTTTTTCCCCCTCAAAGAGAAGTCAACAGTCAAAACTCATAAAAATCAATGTACTTTATCTCCCTCATGAGTGACCAGTCTTCTGGTCTTTCCTTATCTTGCGAGTTGCATTTTGCCAATGACATCTATGCTTTCTCTCTATCTGTTTATGTCATACTCATCCATTCTGCAGTTGTTCTCTCACACCTGCCTACCTGCAACATCCTAAACAACACAGCAATACAGTAGTGACATGCTGACCTGCCACTGCTTTAGCTTCTGGGTAATTCTCAAGAGCACTGGAAATTTGCTGGAAAGTAAAACCAATAGGGGTGACTATTCTTCAAACACAATCATTCCAATACTGACAGCTTTGTTATTGAATATGCCTGTCTTAATAAAGTATTTTAAAGCCTTGTTTTTGCTGAATAGCAACATAGAAAATGCAACCTTACTAGTTCATGTAATTCCTGAATTTCAAGTTTTATAATTTTAGCTTGGATTAATAACTTCCCGTAGCAGCAAAGAAGACCATTTATATATGAACTATTGCTAACTGAAAAATAATTGCAGTGTATCATCTAACATACCATCTCCTCTAACTGGATCTGGTATTATAAATGATACATAAAATATGTATGAAGCAAGTTTTAAACTTCATGATCCTTCCTTTTCCTTCAGATTTTGAAAGTGGGGGAACTACACTAGAAGAATGTCTTGACTATAAAGTCTTAGCTAGTTTAACAACAGAATATGTCAGTGTCCATAGTTCCCACAATATAGTTCTGTATCTCCCTAATATCACTTTAACTAAATAGAAACTATTAGAAACTATGTTACAGATATTACTGGGATTAAATAATGCTGCTCCAATGTAGATAAAACAGATATCTTTCTACTTATTATCAATTTCTCCTAGTATTTTTCTGTAGATGCAGTTCTGTTGTCACCAATTATCATTCCAGTTGAAAACAACTTCTCTGCCATTCAGTAGGTGCAACAGGAATTGCTCCCTTGTGTCATTTTTCTGCTCACTTAGTGGCATATAGTGACAAAATATTAATTACTCATGCCATAAGAACATTTCTGTAGTGGTTAGGTGAAGAGGTAATTTCTCTGAAATAAGAAAGCAGTATTTGGATGTATGAAGAAACACAAAATCTTGGAATACTTAGGTACAAGCTAAGAAAAACCAGAATTTTGCAAGTAGACATTTCTGAGCCAGCCTATTTCAACAAACTCAGTATGCTCAGGTGATACAGTGTGCTCTTCATACTTCCAAAAGTATGGCTTTTAGTTCCAAATTTTTTGGAGTCATCTTAAGCTGTGACTTCTTACCAGCAAATAGCTACAGAAAGCACAACAGATTCAGTACACATTTAGTCTTAAACTCAGGAACCACAGCACAGAATGCATTCATTTAGTTAATTTTCCAAAGATATACATAAGATGCAATTCATCTGAATCTCAGTGAAACATAATTTTGAGAGTTTGCCAGCTTCAGAATGTTCCTGGGAATATTTATCATTGGTGTTCTCCATTTCCTTTCTTGATCCTCTCCTTGAAAGTCAGCCAAGCAAATGTGGATAAATATATCTGATAGTTTCTAAAATGTCTCAGCAACTAATCAGAAATAACTGGACCAGCCCTTGCAGAAATAAAACTGAATATCTGCCTCTTAATGTGTGGTTCTTAAATGTAGGATCTTATCTTTAACAAAGAGACCAAGGTTTTGTAGTTAATTTAGAGTACATTTACTGGATTTTACACATATACATGAAATTAAGAAGATCTGTATTAGTTGCATTTTTTCCCTCCCATGCTAAACATTAATATCCTAATTCCATACTGGAAAGTCAGTCTTCAATATATAAATTTCAATTTTGTGTACTGAATCTTAGGATGCCTTTTATTCTGAAGAGTAATAGAAATAGTAGAAAAAATGCTGAACAAAATCCACCAGTTCATATTTAATGCCTTAATAAAGTCCAGATTTTGACTATGCAGATGATGAAGCAGAAAAAATCCTTTCTTTTCATTAAAAAATATATTAAAAATACAAATCCAGGCTGCATTCTATTTTTCACTTTGACTATCATAATTCATATAAATGTGCTTGTCTGGCGAGGACTTTGAAATATAGATATACTCTTGTGAGATCACTGACTTTCCTGGAAAGTAAAGTGTTTTATTTCTCCATTAAGCAGCTACAACAGTGCTGGAGACACCAGCAGCCAGTGTGCTTCTACCCTCATGACCACCAAGACCAGGAAAGAATTAAAAGGTGTTTTCTGAAGCTGTTACCTGAATATTAAGCTGTTACAGGACATTTCTTTTGGACTCTTTTCAAAGTGAATGGCCTCCACTAATGATTTCTTTAGTTAAAATCACTGACATAATATTAAAATGCTGCTACCCTTCTGTTGATCAAAACTTCAGTGCTTTATGTCACCAGTTAAAGACACATTCTCCAGAAGTGTTTCTTCAGGATCTTCCCCTAGTAGCATTTGTTCTCCAAAGAAGAGAGAGATAAAGGAATGGTTCTTATTGTGTCACCCCTGAAAAAAGGATCTCTGAATGAACTCTACATTTTCTCCCTTATTTGTTTCTGAATAATATAAATGTAGTAGATACGTTATCCCTTTGTAGTAGATATGTTATCCCTTTGTCCTTCATCTCTCTAGAAGGCAACTCACGGAAGTACTTACAATTGTAATGCCAATTAAATTGTCTTTTCCTCACTGTAATAACAGCCCACGATTAGGTACCAGCAACCTCAAGTTCTGCTTGTGAGATCTTACACTGAAGGGATCCCGGAGAAACTGTGCACCTTTACATGCCCATGTAAGACCTTTAGTGGGTGAGATAGGTTCTGCCTGGCAGTAGGTCCCTACTGAGGGGAGGGGGAGGTGATGAAGTCTGCATCCTCTGGTCCTTCAGGTTCCTGTGGCTGGTGATGCTGGGTATTATATCTGGTGGTAAAAACATGCAATATTCTTGGGCTTTCCTTGTTCTGCTCCATTGCCAAAAGCTGTTATCCATACCCACTCTGCACTGTCCCCCCTCCACACCCCAGTTACATTACTTAACAACAACCCCATCAGGTATCTCCAGATTTTTCTGCGTGGACTAAAGCATGATTAACAAAGCTTATAATGAACTCAATGTGCTTTCCAAACATTCACATGACGAAAAAGCTCAATACAAAAGAAAACCCCACCATCAAAAGCTCATTGCATGCCTTTGTGGATTTCTTTGTGGTTACATTACACCCTAGTAGAATTGTAGGCGCTATGATAAAATGGAAATTTACTGAAAATGACAACTAAATGTTGAGTACATCCTACCCTCTCGGCAATTTCTGTAATGTGATTTCTAAATATTTCATAAGCCAGAATCATTTACAGTGATTTCTATGGGATCTAGTAAGGCTAGAAGAAGAGTTTGTAAAGCAGTAGAGTTAATACTGACCATGTAGGATTTTTTCACTGTGTGCTCTTAGCATATGTGTCAATTAGATTAAATCTTTTCTGTTTGGGCTTGACTAGAACAAGTGACATGAAAAAGTGAAGTTGCAGAGGTTTAATTTGAAGAGATAGTAAAAGAAAAGGAAAATAGAGCTAACCCCAGGCATAACAATATATCATATTACTTGTTGCCTTGACTGTCCAATCAAGCCATCAAGCATGAATAAGATTCCTCTGACTTCCATTGCCCAGACTAATTTTATCCTCAGCTGTATTCAGAGGTTACGTGGATTTTTTGATAGCGCATGTCCCTGTTTGCAGGGCTTTTACTACCAGACTTGAAGTTGGTATTAGCATACTTTAAAAAGTGGAACGTATATGTGGAAAACAATGTCTTTCACAAATGGTACTGCAGGCTTTAGGATTTTATGGAAAATTTCATCATTTCACTATTTACCTGAAGTCCTTGCTCTGAAATTCTTGGGTTTCTAGAGGAATCTTGTCTTTTTTTAAATGAAGTTTTAAGGCAGTAATTGTTGAGCAGAAAAAAAAAAAAATTAAAGTATGTCCTGTTCTTATTAATCTAAAAATTTTAAAAAACCCAAACCACTGACTCATAAAAGTAGAACTATACTAAGAGATACAGTGTGCATTTCAAGTCATATTCAAAACAGTAATTCTGAGTATTTGAGTTTGGCAATGTTGTAAATATTGCTTTAGTAAAGTCAGTATTTTTATCTAAACTTGATCCTTTAATACATCTTTCTATTGGCATCATGCTATATAATATGCTGATCTCTTGCAGTGTCAATTTAGATGAGCTAACTAGGTGTTTATGATACACTCACTACCATGATATCATTCTGGATACCACTGCACCTAGTGGATGTTGCTGTACTTCTGGCATCCTTGCTTAGTATTTCTGGGTTTTGTGCATTTCACTTCATATAAACATTTATATCAATGGACCAAAATAAGACCTGGGCTAAGCAAATATAACCTCATTTCTGGATCAGCACAACAGTAGATTAGGACCTGTCTGCACCAAGGCTAAATATTTTCTAAAATATTTATTTTACAGTGGAGGTGATGTTATTATACTAACTAGGAATACCACAACCTTTGTCTTTTAAATCTCTTTAGCAGCATTAATTACAGGAATTAAAAATTATGTCAACGTAATTTGTAATATACAACTGAAAATAGCATCTCAATAATTAGAAATACATCCCATCATGTAATATTTCTTGGAATGGAGAATTTAAAATCTTAACCCCATTTCTTTTTCTGCAGCAAATGCTTCCCATTTCTGCACCAAATTCCAAAGCTGTTACGCATCTTGTTTTCAAAACCCATTCCCTCATTATCAGTTTAATGCTTTCTCACTTTTCTCCCTCATGCTTTCAAAAATTTCCAGGTCTTCCTGTTCCAAATGCTTACCACTGTGCACTTATCTATTCCCTAATGCATCCTTGTAAAATGGCTGCCAAATCTTATTTATCTGCTTTCCTTTTTCTTCTTCTTGTCTGTCTCCTGTGAACTTTGTAGCTTTTGAGGAATGTCTCTTGGTCTGTCTTAGTCCTCTTTCCTCGTTAGGCATTCCTAAATGGAAAGGGCTCTTTGCAAATTTTATCTTCCAGAGTTCACCCTTCCTTTAGTACTGAGCCATATAATTCACTGCTCCCACAGTAGTACCTAATCTTCTCCAAAATTACTTTTATCAGGAATTTTTCTTCTTCTCTTACAATCACCTTAGCACTGTCTATTTTAGTTATTCAGTTAGTACATTTGAATGCTTTGTTCACAGAATCATAGAACGGCTGGGTTGGAAGGGACTGTAAAAGTCATCTAGGTTCCAGCCCCCATGCCACAGGCAGTGACACCTTTCACTAGACCAGGTTGCTCAGAGTTCCATCCCATCTGGCCTTGAACATTTCCAGGTATGGGGCATTCAAAATTTCTCTGGGTAGCCTGTTCCAGTGTCTCACCACCCCCACAGCAAAGAATTTCCTCCTAATGTTTAATCTAATCCTGCCCTCTTTCAGTTTGAACCTATGCCCCCTCCTGTCACTACATGCTCTTGTAAAAAGTCCCTCTCCATTTTTCTTGTAGGCCCCTTCAGGTACTGAAAGGGAGCAATTAGGCAACCCTGAAGCCTTCTTTCCTCCAGGCTGAACAATCCCAACTCCCTCAGCTTCTCCTCATATGAGAGGTTCATCCCTTCATCCCTTTAAGCATCTTGGCATTCCTCCTGTGGACTTGCTACAGCAGGTCCATGTCCCTCCTGTGCTGGGGACCCAGAGCTGGACACAGCACTCCAGGTGGGTCTCATGAGGACAGAGTAGAGGGGCAGAATCCCCTGCCTTGACCTGCTGGCCATGCTGCTTCTGATGTAAGCCAGAACCTTGTTTGCTTTCTGAGCTATAAGTGCACACTGCCAGCTCATGTCCAGCCTCTCACCCTCCAGCACCCCCCAGTCCCACTCAGAAGGACTGCTGCTCTCACTCTGTTCATTGCCCAGCCTGTGTTGACACCAAATGTTTCCCCAATCTGAGTGCAGCACCTTGCACCTGGTCTTGTTAAACCTCAAGGGCCCATTTCTCAAGCTTGTCCAGGTCCCTCTGAATGGCATCCTGTGTTTAAGGTGTCATCTGCACCACTCAGCTTGCTGCCATCTGTAAATTTTCTGAGGGTGCACTCAATCCCTTTGTCTATGTCATTAGGGAAGATTATTCTCTGAACTGACTAGGCATACCTTCAAACACTGGACATGTTGTGATCAATTATAAAATTGTAAGGCTATTTCTTTGGCTTGTCATGGTCATGTAAGTGAAGAACTATCTGCAGTTCCAAAAGTGGTGACCACTGTCTAAAACAATATATATCTGTTAATTCCTTGGCCATTAAATTATGTAATTAGCAGTTAAAAAAATGTTTGTAAGATTGTTTGAAGTGAATGACGGATTTTAAATTTGGTTTTAATTGTGTATGTCTAACAACACAGATGACAACACAGTTCATGTTGAAACACATAGTTCATATGTTGCAAAATTAGCAGAACTTTTAAGTGAAAATTATGCCATACTGTATTTAGAGGACAAAACGCCATATTAATATAGAGAATATTGTACAGATGAAAACAATTTCTCAGTGCAACTTTTAATTCCTCACATAGGAATTGACTGTTGCTAATGCTTGGAAATATTATCCTGCCTCACAGGGTTCTGTCAGAATGTAACATAAACCACAATTTGGCACTATATTCCCATGGTTTGCAGTTCTACATTTATTGTGAAAGTTGTGTTTTGCTGTTTCTTCAGGTTTGCCTGTCACATTCCATGCAGCTCCATGTCCATGAGGAGTATTCTGGAGTGAATAGGTTTGCCGCAGCAGTGAAATGGAAACTCACTTTTTAATGACATTCCATCATGCTGCATCATGGCTTCATTTGAGGATATTTGAGACTTACAGAGGCATATTAAAATGGCACATGGGATATCACTTTAGCTGCAAACAAACAGCCAAATACAAGAGAGATTATCTTTAGAATAATAGCTTGTTAATGGGGAATATCAGTCACAGAGCTAGTTCAACATAAGCAACAAGATCATACTTTGTAGAGATGCACAAACTACATGTGTCCAGCAATCCCCCAGCTCTGTGAAATCAGCACCAGTATTTTAGGGGCATAATAAAGCAAAGTATAGAAAAGAATCAGCCATGACTGATACATTTTTGCAGGGTCTTTCTGTCTTCAGTCAAGAAAAACAGCAATACAAAACAGACTCAAAGAACTACAGTGCTGAAGCTACCAGAAAATGCACGAGTGCATAACTCATTGTCACACTACACAATTCAAGTATATTGTTAAAACTTCTTCAATTTGGATAAATCTGCATAACTATGTCAGTTAATTCATTGGATCAATTTCTCACTGAAGAACCAGTCCAAGTAAACAGTTCTCCTGTTTGTAAAATAAATACAAACAGTAAATCTTTGGGATGCTCATCAGTTAGAGGACTAAAAAAATTCCCAATCACTTTAGCTATAGAGCTAGAAAAAAAAAAACTGAACAAAACAGACAAGAATCTAATAAGGCATACCTGCCCCATAGCTTTTGAGAGCTCCTCCTGCTTCTCAGAAGTAATGGGGTAGAAAAAGGATCATCTAAATTATAATTGACACTTAGCAAGGCTTCCTTCAAAACCCACCCCCTTATCCACCTGGCAGAGAAGTATCCACCTACACAGCCTTCAAAGAGATTTCAACTTTCCTTTACTGTTGAAGAAGAAATACCAGAAGATACTTTTTCAACTTCATTACCTTAGATTTCTCACAGTCAAGCCCCAGAAAAGATACAGTCCTTTTGGAATATATAGGAAACTTTTACTCTTGGCTTTGAACAAAAGAGTTTGTAGGATGATACTATAACCAATCCTTTCAGGCTTTTCTTCTTTTTTCCCCCCCAGAGAGTTTGCCATACTGTTGTCACACATGCTAAATCCTATGAGCAAAATATTTTCACTCATCTGGATCACTCAAAGACTCTCTCCAGTCAACTTACCCAGAATTTCTTTAATCCCAAACTGTCTAGAATCTGAGCAACCTCCCTAGGATCACAAGTTCAAATATACCTATTTTTCATAACGCATTTTGGCTTTTGGAAGGCACTTCCACAGCCTGCTCTGCTTACTGCTTTCTCTGTACCATCAAATGCTGCATTCTGCTGACATGTTTTTAATGACAGCACAGTATCCCATGCTCTGGGACAGAAATACCACAACAATAAAATACAACTCAAAATCAAATGGTTTGTCAAGAAGGAAGTTTGAGTTAAGAGGAAAGGCTTACTGGTGTTTTCCTCACAGCCTACTTGGGTGGCATCTTCCACCAAGGAAGCAGCTTTCTTTTCATTCAGGTAAATAAATTCTCCTGCCTACTTGAAAATGAAGAGATTCTTTGCAGCCTGAGCACCCAAGTGCATGACAGGATTATGACATACCCAGCCACCCACATTGTCACAGAGTGGTTTTGTTTTTAAAAAACACAAACACTAGGATGAATTTTAAGATGGAGAATGCTCTTAAAGCACTCTGCTTAAGTGAAATTGCACATGAGGATCTTCACACACGGACACATAGACCAACAACAACAAAAAAGCAAAAAATAACAGCACATGTATTCTTTTCTGCATAATGCAAATATTTCTAAACCAAATAAGCAATAATAAGTCCTTTCAACATGCTCTCCAGCAGGGTTAAGTATATATATAGTTATGATGTCACAGTCTGTAAGAATTCCCTTGGGATGGGGAGGGGATTAAGCCAGCAAGGTTACCCATTTTCTTCTCACGGTCTTTCTGCAAACTGACCTCTCAGAGCTCTCCATTCCCTTAAATACTGATGAGAAATTGGAATGAAGTTACATTCACATTTAAATCTACAGATTTCTTGCTATTGCTTAAAAAGTTTAGGTTTATTCTTGTCAAGACCTGGGCCAGGAAAGCCAAAACTCGTGTAGAAAACTAGGTAATTTTGCTCCAAGATATCAGCTTCTTCCTGCTCTCAATGCCTGATGTGGTCCCCTGGGTTTGATGAGGCAATTTCCCATCTGCATTTTAAAATGAAAATATAGTTGAGTCATACTCTGTGAAACGGCTGACGCATGTGCCAAGGTGTCGTACAGTCAGGGCAGAAGGGTGTGTGTGAAAGCAGGACTGCCTCCCTCTTTTCTCTCTGTTCCCACTATACACAGCCTCTTTACAGAGAACAGTGAGGGTTGCTGAAGGCAGGGAAGTAGAAAAACCACCTTCATCCTGGTAAAGAAACATCTGCTGTGTTCCTGTCACTCAAAACCAACTTCGGGGCAGGTACTATGCAGGCACCATTATAAGCTGCCTTCAAAGTCAGCAGAACAAATGTCTTATTGAAATGATTAAATGGTAACCAAGTATATCAGCTTTCTGTAAAGTTCTGTAAAGCTGGCCATTTCTTTGCACAAGTTATATAGTTTGACAACTTTAAAATCAAGCTAAAAATAAAGAGATCAGAAAGGTTCAAATCACGATTCCACATAATTATTTTATTGTTTTATATTAATACAATGCATGAACATAATTTCTTGGAAAATCAAAGACAGATTTTAAGGAGCTGTTAATGTCAAAGCTCATTACTTAAAGAACAATTAATAATTCCCTTGCATCAAATGAAATATTTAAAGAAATGGTTATGGGAAATATTCTCTTGCCTAAATTGAAGAGTTGCTATCTGTCTTTCATTCCCTCTATATTTCCCTGTCTGTAAAATAAAATAAAATAGAAAAAAAATTCTTATAATTACAATAATGCTGTGATAAGCTGCTGGTGTTTATGTTAGTTTGCTCTCACTACGAAATGCACATGTTTATAATGCAGCATTTTCTCATAAACATTCAGGCATATATTGTGAGCTTCTTGGCACCTAAGGAACAATTTTCCATAAAGAGCTGAAAGAAAGCTGAGGGGTTTTGTCATTTCAAAAGTAAAAAAACAAATTAGATCTTGTGTTGTTACAGGCTCTAGAACAAAGAGAAATATTTATGTCATTGAACAGCATCAGCATCTTGAAATATGTGTACACAAAGGACGAAGTTCTAAACAGGAGGATGTCTCTGATAATTTTTCTGAGACCCCATGATTTTTATAAAGAGGACACAATTTTTCCATTCTGGGGATCACATGCACAGTATAAACATGGACTCTCTCTTAATGAAGCACACTGGTAAATATATCCAGAATTACCACATCATCTGTATTTAAACCATCTGTTTATCTAATGTCATAAAGGCAGAGAGCAAGGCACATAACTATATTTTACATCAACTATTCCCTTATTTCACATGATTCCATTTAAAGCTAGGGAAGCCTAGCTTGGGCAGCTGTCCTGCTCTGTGAGCTGTGGTCACCAAGTGAGATCACCAGCCCATTTCAGTGGGAGGTCACCATGACTGAATGTTCCTAGAGGATGGTAGCCATGTCTTGAAACTTTGACTAAAACATGCTGAGAAAGAAGCATTGCCCAGGAAATTAACACTGGTACATGCATCAGTTTGTCAGGCAAGACCTTGCAAGGTGTTGCTGGGTCCGTAGCTTTGCTGAGGAAACTGCCTGTTTGCTGAGTTGTAACATACTGTAAGCTTTTCTTGGAGAGCCACCTTTTCTCCAGGGAAGCAGGTCTTTTTCTCCTCCTCATTTTACAATGTACTTCCAGACCTCTTTCTCAGCTGTGAACAACACCCACTTGTTTCCTGGGATGGGTTTCAGCCTCATTTCATCTCCCAGGCACAGACCCACTGAGTCTACACAGCTGACATGGACAGGTCCCAGAGCAGAACTGGGACTGCAGCATTGCTCAGCATCCACAGGGCAGAGAGGGCTTCCTACCAGCTCTCATGTCCTGACTGCTCCTCAGCACACAGCTCCATCCTTTCAGCCACCTCAGCTGACACACAGAAGCATTTCAGTCATCCGTAAACAGTATCACCTTTATGACATAAACCAGTGCAGGGAACTTCATATATTCAGCAAAAAGAAAAAGAAACCAAGGTGCCTTTTAAGCCATCAAGTGAGCCTCTGAACTGAACTGAAGTGGAAGGTGTAATATAACCTTTTTTTCCTACAGATCCAGGGAGATACTAAATTATTTGGGAAGAGAAAATCTTGACTTTCAGAAGTGGGGTCAAACTTGCTGTCAAAGCTGTAGCCATTTATGGGCACCAGAAAGCAGAAACTTCTAGAGAAAAGGAATATTAGCTGGCACAGGTTGAGAAAAAGAGTGAAGAATCTTCAGCTAGGATCTGCAATACCTAAAATCCTCTGAGAGCCAAAAAAAAGAAAAAATACTAAACCTTACCATACACACACATGCACATACCTTCAGGAATGAAATCTGGTAGCTAACTGGTAAGTTCCAGAAAGAAGGAATCATAGAATCATTTAGGTTGGAAAAGACCTCTAAGGATAAATGAGCTTCTCAGGGCTAATTAGTGTTAGCTCTGGGCTCAGGTGGCAAAGCCTGTTATCTGTGAGATAGGCCCGAAGGAGAGCTGTAATAAACTATCTCAGACTTCAGCTTCAGATTCACTTTTCTGTCTGGTGTCTTCTCAGTTTTTCTCATTTTTCTCTGCATGAGATGGCCATTTACATTTGTGGTGTGTGTTTGTAGACTAAATGTGCTTCATTAAATTTATAGGTATGGTGTGCTTTGCAGATTTTTTTTTCTTTATACAGAGTCTGGTCATTAGAGGTAATAATAGTAAACCATTGCGTCTCAAATTATGTTACAGGACATTATTACAAAGCCTGTAACTGTTCTGTTATTTATAGTCTCTAATTTATTGCTTTTTGTCTAAGCAACCATCAACTAACTGTACTCTTAAATCTTGCTCTTTTGCTGAGATGTTTAGACTACCATTTTTATTGTTACATGCTTTTATTCTTCAACTCATTCCAAACAGACTGTTTAGGTGATTTGTTTCCTGCCTATGTGCACTGACAGCCCAGACACTGAGAACTGGACTAATAGGAAATAACTCATGAGTTGGTTTTATGACTGAGAGTCCTATAAATGAGATTTTGATAGCACATATAATTAATGCTCTTGCACAAAGTAGTAGATTTACCTGTGATCTGAAACCCAGGACTAATAGTTACTACTTTCTGCGAAATTTGTCACAACAATTTTTACTTCCATTTTTTATTACATTGTATTTGAACAAGTGCACCAAATCCAGGCACCCTCTAGAACAGATCACTTCCCAAAAGAAAATGAGCAAATACAGCTGGAAGGCACAAAACTGAGCCACAAATTCTCCTTTCATCTTCTATAGGCACACACTAGCATGGTGAAATTCTGACGCTATGAAAAAAGAGTAGATAACTGCTAAGATATCATTTTCTGAATGCTTGTCTTAAAATGATAAATTATGATGGTTCTTTTTCAAAAGGAAACAAACAGTTTCTACTTCCAGTCAAGTGGCACCCTTAGTAATTTTCCATGTCGATACCAGCTGATTAAAAGCAGACACAAATTATTCCTCCCATAGTCTGCAATAAAAGAAAAACAAACTTAGTAATAAAATATGAGGAAATCCTCCTATTTCACCTTAAATGTCAGCCAATCCTTTGTTCCCCTGTCATGATTTTAAAGGTCAATTATGGAAAAAATGTTCCAGAGAAATTGTAAGTACTGAGGTTTTTCTAACAAGAATATGATACCGGGAACTTGTAACATTCGTGTTTACGAATTTCTGCTGAATTGCTCATTCACTAGTTAAATTCCAGAGTCAGCAATGGAAGCCTCATTTAAGTGTAACCTAAAACCTATTTGTGGATTGAAAATGTCAATACAAAGGTTAATTCCTTGCAAAAGTGTCTTTCAGAAGTGGAAATAAAAGTATTATAGCCTATAAGCTGAAATGAAGTATTTCTCTCATTTATAATTTCTATTCATCATTTTCTCACTAATTAATCCTTCAGATCACTCAGGAATGCCAATAAATAGTTTTTTGTCCAAATCCAATTCAACAAGATTCTCAATATAATTTCTTCCTTCTTGTGTAGACTGACTCAAACTACAGCTTTGTTCTCACTTATTGGTGCAGGATTGAGCTCAGCAAGCAGCTGTACCATAAAAGGCAAATTGGTGGAGCTGGTAAACTACAGACTTCAGAGGCAGTTTTCAAAAACTCCACAGAATAACATAGTCACAAGATGGATTTGCACTGCAAGAGCTGGTAGATTGGGTGGAGTGATATCAAAAGCTAAAAAAATAATGCTTGTAAGTAGAGTTTTCTTTTTCCATTCCTCCTAGATTCTTCCTTGTAATTCCTTCCTTGTCTTTTTATGAGCCTGAAAAATATGTCCAGTCTACAGGGGTTATTTTTGGTTAAGGTGGTCATCATCCAAGTGTGCTCAGCCAAAAGATAAGGTAGCTCTAAGTGGTACTTACATAAGTAAATTTCCCAGGATATGGTTAATTGAAAAAAAATGACAAATCATGACAGCGGAGAAACACAGACAGGACTCCAAGGAACAGAACAATTCAGATTATTGACAGTTGTACACATGAAATTCACCTCAACTTTAGAAAGATTTTTCAGAAACAAATCAGAAAGCAACAAGGAATTGGGTAGGGGAAAGATATATGGCAGCTCTGGATTATTCTACAATATACATCCTTATATACTGCTTGTATTTCCTATCTATTCTTCATATATCTGAAGTACAAAACAGAAGGGCAAAATATTTTTCTCAGGAAACATCCACATTGATGTAATTGAAGATAAAATCAACTGAAGACAGCTACATGAGAAAAAGCCTGAAAAATTATATATCTTTCTACCACCTGGAAGAATTATAAATGTCCATTTTCAAATACTTAAGAAATATAATATGATGATAATCCTCTCATATTAACTTTTCCTGCAGAAAAAGTGAGGAAAGAACTGTCCACTAATGATGGTTAGACCACATGAATAGGCCTGAGATGGTAAGTGTAGGTCTACATGTATATCTACTTAACTTCTTCAAGTTAAGAAGTAGCTTGCCAGAAAGATTTTTTTCTTAAAGCTTCTAACTGAAAGCTGAGTTATACCCCAATATATAAGGTTATAGGTCCCTTTCAAAAACCCTAGCATTAAAAACTCAAGCTGTAACTATTTAACTACATAAAAAGCCGTTGTCTATATTTCTTTTATCCTACTATATTCAAAGTATTTTTTTTAATTTTCAGAATGCCCCTTTTAAGACTTTATTATTTTATATTACTTTGTTGCGTATCCTTATCTAGGATTTCAGCTAGATAACCTCAGTCAGGGTTCAAAGGTAAGATGAACATTCAATTGTTTACTTATTGCCTTAGAATATAAAAATCTCCCAACTTTATTTTAAAATTTAAAAAAAGGAAGATTTATGGTACCAATGGAAATGGGTGTTAAACATACTGGTTTTCTTTTGAATAAATAATGAACATTAAAACTCCACCACTGAGGATGCTTTTATTTAAGAGTTAACCAAAAATCTGGAGGCTTGGGTATCATGGTCAAATCTACTCATCACCTAAACTAACTTAGCTCTGTTGTCCTGTTCGTGTCTTTTAGATAGGAAGGCAGAATGAGTTGACTTTTTAAGGATACATAATTTACTACTGCTTAGAATGCATATATTCCACATATTTAGTGTCTTGTAGTATTCTCTTTTTCTACAAGTCTTTCTTTGGTTTTTTTTCAATTGTCAATAAAACAAATATTGTTTTCTCTGCTTATTCTCAAAGGTTTTGTATATTTATGTCTAATATTCTGACATCTGTCCCAAAAATAAGGATTCTTTTCTTTCCTTCAGTAGCAGCTCTTGGTCAACCATAGACCTATGGTGAGGACAGAGGCTCACCAAAGTTAAAATCAGGGACTTCTTTGCAAGAGCATGCTGGTGGTTTTACAGCCTCCTTTGAGGACCATGGACAGATCTCATTTCATGGACTGCCATGAGTTCTGAGTGTAAAAACTGTTCTTAGCTAACATAAGATGTAAAGTTCTCCTATATTAAAAAGGACACGTCTGAGAAAAAGAATAAGAGAATGATGCAGTCTGCCAGGGCTCTGCATGCAGAGAAAAAAAGAAAAACATATCTGAATTCTTACTACTCTATAGTTGCCTAGTCTCAGGCAAACAAAGGACATTGGTGATAAAACAAAACAAATATTCTTTGAGTTAACACTACATTTAGTCAGATTTTATCTGCACAAGTGATAATTTGGCCATGATTAATTTTGCCAGTGGCTTTTCTCACCCTACCTTCCCAAATCTTCAGCAGTGTTTTTCAGCAGTTTCGGCAAAGACCATGTAAAAGTGGAAGAATTAATAGCATCTCCAAGTAGGCATTCACTTTGGACAACAAGAATATTAATTTTTTTTTCCAGGAAGGAAAACTGTACAAGTTCTTGATGATTTGAAACAAAGTATATTCCCATACATACCATAATAGTTCTCATAATCTCCAAAAAATGTCTAAATTACCTCAGACAAAATCTCTCAAAGTCACTGTTGTAGGAGGCTGAAGTATATACTGTGGAGAGATATCTAAAAGGCAGATGTCCCAATATGGAAAAGTGCAAAGGAGATAAAACAGCACCACAGCTACTCTGAACAAAGTGCATTTGTTCCTGGTGCTTTTACTGAAGCAAATCCTGTGTCTCAGTAAAAGCAGACCTTTATTCTAGAAGAGACATAACTATAATGTAAACAAATTACTTCAATTCCTTTATTCAGCTGGCCTCCTATGTCCTAAGATTGTTGTTGTTCCCTCTTTAAGCAGACTAAAATACAGCTTGGCATGTCTACATTCCTAACGTACCACATTCCCAATGTACCACATTCCCTTATGGTCCCAGTTATCCAGCCTGTACTCTATTAATTATGGAGCAGAGCACTAATTTTACACACAAATTCTGGACTAGAATGGTTGAAAAGAGAGCTGGCAGAACTATCTCACTACACTCTACTACAAAATGACATCATGCAACGTGACTGTTCTGGCTCCCACAGAATTAAAATTTTCACAGCTCAAGCCAGGAGAGCAAGGCGATGGCATTTTTAATGCTCATAGTTTGAGGTTTATGAGTTAAGGTAGGTGGCCAGTTGCTATTTCTTAGGCTCATCTGTCAGTCTAGTGCTGTATTTGCAATACCATGAGACTAAATGAAAATGTTGCAAGGAATCCTTGATGCTGAAAATATTTTTTTTTTTCTGGAAAGGCTGTTGCCTAGAGTAACAGGAAGTGATCTAATATTTCATATAATAGATGCATTATTGTTAAAAGGCCTCAATTTGACTTAGGTAGTCAGCATCTCATGACATTCACTCCTTCATTGGTAGTACTTGACAGTGTGGTAGAAAAGAAGAGGAAGGGAATAATAACTCCCTTCAATCACATCTCATTATGTTAAAAGAAAAGTTGGCAATGGAGCAGGAAAGCTCTCTGGATGACGGAGTTAGGGCTGAGGAGAGATTTGGCATGAAGGTCTTCTATTTTGATGATCTAGGATCAAATGCCATTTTATTGCCTCATAATCCCTGATTAGTTGATGACAGACACCAAGATGGAGAGCTAAAGCACAAGCATCATGCAGTGGAGAATTTATATTCATATTCTTAACATCTGAAGATATAAAAAATATACAAAACAGTAACGAAAACCAGTAATCTTTCCATTATATGTCATACCTTCCAGATGGACACAAGGGCAAAGTACTAGCCTCAGAATAGGTGGTCATTTAGGTAGAATGTAGGCTTGACTTTTACAAAACTAATCTGGAAAAAATAACCCCAATGAGAAAAAATGTCAACAAACACAATGCTTTTGTCCCCAAAGCTCTCATGCTTAAACTCTTTGGATTTAGGCTCCCACAAAAGTGACAGGGGAATGTTGGTGGGGTTTTTTTTCCATCTTGAACAAGACCATGCCTCTTTCCAGAAGAGAGTCAAACAACCCAGTTCTACAGAGCATCACAATGAAGAATCAAAGTCTTTTCAGTACTGTGAGTTGTTTCTGAAGGTAATTCATTTTGCCTTGAGGAGATGCTGCCTAGGCACCTTAACACAAGCTCTTCAAATCACCTCACTGGGACCTGTTGCTTTTCTTCTGGGATTGCTATTCATATGTTTGAGACACCAGCACAAGTTGTTCAGAATTTGCCCAAAAAATGCCAAGCCACATCCAACAGAGGGCAATGAATTGCGCACAGATGAACTAGCAAATGAGACATGTCACAGAACATCCTAAGCGTGCTCATGTCTGTTTAGTCATGATTCCCTAGACCAACCCCAAAGAAAGTAGAAAACATAGGTTTGAGGTCTATTAGGAAATCAGAAAATATACCTGTCCACAATAACAATTCTTGTACACTATTTAATTGGCTGTGGTATGAAGGGGATCATGGAATTTAGTAGAATTGTGGGATAAATAATCAGGTTTTGGAAAAATAACTTTGTGTAGGTTTAAACAATAAATATAGTATGTACACGCCTAAAGATAGAACAATGTTTCTCTTTAAAACACTTAAACCACAGACATTTTGAATCAGATGCATGCAATTAACCAATATATATATATGGACATCTCATCAAAACTCATAATCTAGATCCTGCTTAAAATAGCAGTGATGATACTTAGACACAAAGGTGTCTTAAAAGGCTGGTTAACACAAGTGAAAAGCTTTTAAGAACATTGGTATGAGACAAATGGGACTTGATAGTGTGGACAGTGAGAAAATACTGAAATATAGCAGAAACCTCATAAATTGTGACAGTGGCATTCCACAGAAAAGGACATGAAATTAGCATCCAGCTATCCATGACTTTAAAAGCAAAACACTTTTACTTTCAAAGGAAACAAAAAAATTCTACCTCCCAAAATTACATTCTCTAATCTTCAGTGGTTTTGAACAAAGAGGCACTAGATTTTTATGAAAGCCAGTAGGCAAAAAAAATAGGTAGAAAGCTAGTAAGTTGAGGCAGTAGTTAGAAATATACAGTGTCATTCCCTATGACTCATAGCCCCTAGTTTTTTCAGTTTTCATGAGTGTGAGCAAAATAACTAACAGTCATCCCTAGATCACAGTTACGTCTACATAAAGCAAGCAAATCTATTTTATTTTAAACAGTACTGAAAAAATGGAGATATGAGTGTGAATCCAGATTTTTCACCTCAAAAGTACCTCAAATTACACTTTTCTGCACAAGAGAATCTCCACCATCTTATATTCTATATAATATAGGCATTAGGCAAAAGCTGAAACCTTTCAAAACACAGCACTTTGGATATTGTGAAGAAATAGTCAGCTCAGAAGAAAATGTTACCTATTGATTTTGTTACCAAGAAATTTTACTTTCAGCTTTGATTGGCAAAGCTTTGCATTGTAAGCAGCTCATGGAATATCTAGGCTCTTCAAATAATTTCTTAAGTTTTTTCTAATTCAATGACAGCAAAAGTAATCACATAAAATTCAATCACCTTCCAAAATTAGCCTGAAATAAAGGTGTGGTCATCACTGCTGCAAATTTGATGATTTGCATAATCCTTAATGGATCTCCCTCCTCCATCCGCCTCCTTGTTTAAGGGAACCTTTTGAATTTATTGCTTTACTGAATATATACATTCCTCTCTATCCTAAAAGGAGATCACCCCAGGAAAGAGTTTTAAGGAGGCAAGGCAGTGCCGGGTTCTAAATCTCAGTGTTATTGCAGTTCCTACATACAAGAAAGCTGGAACTGCAGTATTTCTTGCACACATGTATGAACAAAATTGGTAAGTTCTAGTTGCTGCAATGACTAGGGCTTGGCAAATCGAGCTAGATAATCTTTAAATGGGAAATGCACAAAAATGCCTAAGAGGCCAGACTCAGTCAAAGATTACTGAGCTGCTCTTCAAGGTAGCAAGCAAGTTATTTGGAGATATAATTGCACATTGTATCAGTAAACACATCAGCGTCTGCTAAGTTGCTTTAGACATTATAGGTCTTCATTGCCATATTATTGCCTAATTTTTACTGGTAGAGACCTGGTAACCTGGCAATCAGCAGCAAAAAGCTAGACAGAAAGCAGGTATCATTTTCTGGCAGAGTCTAACCATGTAACCAGCAATAAATGGATCCCATATGATCTTCATCAGCAGAAAATATGCCATTTGCTTTACTTGGCTGCATTTTGATGCCTTATTTTAGATGGAGAGATATGAGGAATCTTGACAGCCTGGCAGGAACCTCATGAGTTTCAAGAACAGCAAAAGCACTGCCAACAGATTATTTTTCTCTGTTCAGCACTTGAGATACTGCTTTTGGAATATAGTGTCCAATTACAAGCTCCTGGTATAGTGGAAGGCCATCAGCTGGTTAGGCACCTGCAGAGTACAACATATAGGGAGACACTTAACAAGAGATCAAGTCTAAGGTCTTGCAGGTCTTCAGCGATGTAAGGGGAAGGTGCAGAAAAAAAACAGATCCAGATTCTCCTTCTACATACACAGCGATAGGACAAAAGGCCTTAGGTAGAAGATGCAGCAATTAAAATCACGATTCAGTATCGGAGAAAGGAAATTTGAACCATGAGAAACCTCATGATGAGAGCAGGGCTCCCAAGAAGCTGGAGAAGATTGAGAAATCTCCAGCTTTAGAGATATTCAGGACTAAACTGGACAATACTGTCAACAAACTGGAATAAACTGGCCCTGTTTGAGCTGAGGGTTTGATCAGAATACCAAAGATGTTTCTTCCAGCGTGATATATGCTAGGACTCTGTAAAACTCAACTAGCTTAAGCCTACCTGCTGGAATTTCATAATGACTAAACAACATGCTTACAAGATTGAGTGGAGTGTCAATAGTTTAACTGAATAGAAGCAGAACAAAGATTCAGAAGACCAGAAATATTTCAGTGAGCTGTGCTGGTGATGCTGGTGCTGGGAAAGACTAACACTAGATAGCTGCTAGTTGCAGGAGACACCAATTATTTTCTAAGCTTATTCTGAAGCTTCATTTGAAATATATATACAAATAAAGGTAGTGCTGAATAATAAGTAAACCCAAACTTAAAACACAGTGTTTCCTATCACCTGACAGATGCTTACAGAATTTAGGCATCAACCACCAGGCAGTTCACTGCTGTACTTTTGTTGTGTCAAAGTAAGCTTATTAATGCACAGAAACTGTTTTCAGAGTGTACAAATTGCCCATTTGAGCTGCTTACAATTTTGAGGACATTTTCTTCATGATTCAAAATTATTCATTCCAAAATTTCAGCAAACAAGCAGTGGTCTGTAGTTTGTGAATGAGCTGTTTGTTGCCAGTATACAGTATGGACTTCATCCAAATCCCATTGAAGTTGATGGAAAATCTCCCACTGACTTAAAATAGGCTTTGGATTGGCCCTGTTGAGTGGCAGTACTCATTTTGATTGGAATTATAGGTCACATGGAATTTTTTCTCCAATATTCAGTGTTTCTGCCAACTTTCTGGACAATAAGAGCATTTGTCTGAGTTTTGACACAAAGAAAATACAGAACAGCCATTAATGCAGCCAGAATGAATTTGTTGAAAAAACTCAACTATTCATGGAAAAGAAAATGGTAGTATCTGCCCAGACATAGTTCTTTTGGATTCACATGAAGGAGAATTTCATGATTAGGGGATTAGTGTTTACAGTAAAGTGTACCCACAGTGTTTTTGTGCTGAATACTTGTGTGTGTGTGTGTTCCTTTCCTTACTGCTTTAAAAAAAGTGTTTATGGAATAACATTGTGAATTAACATAGATACAGCTTATTTTGATAAGGATCAAAAAATGGGGCATTTTTCATTCCATTTTGGTCAATAAACAGAAGTCTCTCAGACTTTGAAGGCAAAAAGATTTAGTATATGTCTTCAGATTACTAGACCTGAACATTCTACATAGACAAACAAGGGGGTGTCTAAGCCTAAGACACCCCAAATATAGGCTAAAATTTCTTAAATTTCAAAATATTATATGCTTCATTTCTCTTGTAGCTTCTCACATTGGAAAAAATTCTGCTTACATACTCAGCTAAGTAAAGCACATAAAAGACCATGTCTTTTTTTCCTAGTGACTGAACACAGAGCTTAAATCCAACTGCACAATATAAGGCACTTCTGGGAAGAAAAAATAAAAAAAAAGAAAAGAAAAAGAAATCTGGACCTCATGTCAACTAAAATATTGAATGTTTTATTTATACTGAAAAGTAATTCTTAAATAAATTGCTATAAAACATCCTACTCAATTTGCAAAAGCTTGTCTTGGAAGATGTTGCTTTTTGAAGGGAGCTGCAGAAAAGTTCAGGTATTCAGAAGTATTCAGAATGTTGGGAACTGGGTTTTCTTATGAATTTAGGCCCAAATTCACAAAAGGCAGACACCTGGGGCAGTAGGCAACAGTTATATGTCTGTTTCCTGAAGCATCATACTGAAATCCATTAAGAACCTCCAGTGTGTTTAAGGGCTGCAGACAGAAGAGGTTTTAATATAAAATCGTGGAGTGCTACAGCTTTTGCTTCAGTGCTTGCCTCAGCAATCTCAGCCCTGGAGGACAGAAACACTGAGTTCCTTTCTCCCATGAAGTCCCACTTTGGTGTTGTTCTTCCTGCCTACCTTCTGCAAAAGTCCAATTTGAGCTTATGTCTGTATAATTAAGAGCTGCCTGCAAGCATTTATTCCTACTTCTTCAGATCACATGAACACTAGCATCAAGCCAGTTCTGTGAAATTATCTGACTGAAAACCTAAACCTTAAAACAGAACTTTAAGTTTTGTCTGAATCAATTCCCAGAATGAATAGTCATTTGTATGAAGACCAGGTCGGGCACAAAATAAAGGACAGCATGCACCTCCCAGTGAGACTCAGAGATGCAGAGGAAGGTGAGACCACAGCATCACCAGATAAAACCAGACTGGGCTGAGGAAGTTAGAGAGTTAGAGAGTGGGTTCTAATTGTATTATTATCAAGACAAGATTGATTTGTATAAAAAACTAAAGATGTAAAAGTAAATTCAGCCAGAAGAAGAGATGGTGGCTCTAGCAGAAGAGCAGCTTCCTCATCTCAGCAGGTTTTGAATCCACAGGTCTCATTCAAGACAGTACATTTGGCTGGAGACTATCATGTTGTGAAGGGGAAGCCATTTTCTTTTTGTGTAATGAAAATAAAGAAAAAAGCCCCAGATTATAGCATTCTTGCCCCAGTGAAACCCATATGGGAGGGAGAAGGGTTTACTTCTGCCCGTGCCAGTAAACTAACCTGTACCACGGACAGGACCTGTCCTGGGCACCAGGGCTGGAGCATCCACACTGTTGAACTGTCAGAGAACACTCTGGGCTGGTTTTGGCCCTGGCCAAGTTACCCTCCTCCAAACAGATCCTGGACATTGTCTTGGAATTAATGCATGCCAGGAACAACCCCCAGAAGACTGTTTTGGAGGATAAAAATGTTTAGTGGCCAGAATATGGGTCATTTTTGTGCCGTTTGGCGTTTGTGCCTGCAAGTAGTTCCAGGCGCATCTTCTTAGAATAGACACTGCCTGTGGCTTTTACTTCTGTTCCATAAAATGTTTGTGCATTTTATTAAAGAGTTGTTTATCACAAAATAAATATTAAGGAATCCCTGAAGAGGGTATGAGAACTCAAGTCTTTTTGCATCAATCAAATGCCAAACTTGTCTCTTTCCAGACCATGTGAAACCTTTCTTTGTATACAGTGACAGATACAGAAAATAACACCCAACTAAGTAAATAAGATATTTTATAGGGAAATCTGCGTTTGTTTTTGAGTTATCTCTTTGCAACTGGTTTCCAGTGAGCAGTCTTGCAAACTGTAATCTGGTCAAAATCTGCTAGTTCATTAGTTGATATTTCTTCAAATAGGCAGTCTTGAAAAGGACCGTGGGAGTTGAGTGAGAGCCCTCCTTCAGCACCTGCTTCCACATCCCAGCTGGAAACTGCAGGTGGCAGAACCAAAGAATTGCCAGAAACCAGGTGGAGGCAGGTGAGAAGGGAAGGAGTCCACCACACTTCCAGAAAGATGTCCACCATCCTTTTTGGAACAGCTCTTTGCCTTCAACTGCTTGTATGCCCATCTTGAAACTATCACCTGAGAGAAGATTCCCAGAGAGGGATTCAAGTCATCAGTGTGCCTGCCATGTGCCTAATGTTTTGAAGAGCGCCATAAGATGCTCTGCACCAGTATCTCTCCACAGGGCTGACCTGGAGTTTCTGAACTTACTTCATTCCAGTTGGCTGTTGTGGAAATTCCATGAATCTCCTAGTGTGATCAGACAAATGCACAGTATATTCTATCCTTCCTAAATGAAACTAATAATGTACATTTCTCAGGGTTTTAGAGTACATTTTCACGTTTTACTAATATTTGTTAAAACCAAGGTCCTTTCAGGTATTTATTTATAAGGCATCTCACCTACCAGATGTTCCCTCTTGTATCACTAGGGACACATTCATCTTCTTGTGCTTCTAAACTTCTCTTATGATTCATGCTGCATGTCAATCCAGTCCATTTTTTTCCCTAAATATAAACATTACCTTGGGTCCCCCAATTCATGTAATTTCAATATAACCGTATAAACAGCAATAAAGTTCCTGCTGCACAATTATAGAAAAAAATAACTCATTTTAAATGTGAACTGCAAAAAAAATTCAAATTTTTAAAAAGTTTTTTTACAAAGGCAAAAATTTATCAGGTTTGATAATCAGTCAATTTTCATGAACATTTTTCAAGCTGTAAGCTTTTCAGTCTGCAGATGTCTTTTTCAATAGAGAGGAAAACAAAAGAACAAAGAGAGAAGAAAAAGCAAGAGAGAAAGAGAAAGAAAGAGAAAGAGAGGGAGGGGAAGAGACAAAAGAAGGAAGGCTGAATTAATAACGGCTGGGTCCCTAACAACTAAAATCTTTCAAAGACACTTTTTTTTCATGAGTACAGAGCAGTTTATCTTTGAACTATCTGCACTGTATTTTATTTTTACATAATAGATGTTGTACACCTTAAAAAAAACTCGAAGCTTTATGTGATTCTAACTATATAAACCCAATTTTGATATATTTCCTTTCAGCTCAACATGACCTCTAAATACACACAAAAATTATCAACACAGTTTCATAGCAAAAGATGCAGAAAGACGGGTATTTTTTCAACGGACAAAGCTTCAGTATTGCAGAAGGATCTCCATCTTAAACAATTTATAGTTTCTTAGAATAATAGAGTATGTATCTATATTGCTTGACCTTTGCATCTGAGATTGTTTGGCCAAACACACTGGTTTTCTGGCTCATGAAAGACGAAGCATAATTTCAAAAGACAGGGGAGTAGTTATACCCAATATTTTTGTCTTCCCATCTCTCCACTTTCTCCATAGCTCTTACATTTGAGTGGCCTTCCTAAGACGATGATGTAATTAGGCAACTTCTCCCATTTCCAGGTAGGAGGCAGGTGCACTCTTGAGGAGGGTCCTGACAAAATTAAGTTCTAAACACTCAGTAGCCCCAGGTTTTCAGATGAAGGGAGGCTGATCCTGTTGCAACCTGCCAAGGTGCTTGTCCCTGGTCATGTTCTGAGCAGGAGATGGCAGCAGAGGCAGCTTGAAGGAACCGGGGTAAAAGGAGAAGATAGGAATTGAAGAGGAATAGCTGGCTACCCAAATATTTCACAAGGACTTGATGAAGTGCTGTTACTTAGCTGTGTAACATTTTGAATTCTCAGGACTATCAAAAAGATATGGCATAGTCGTTTGCCATTTTGTGAATAAGCAACCTAAGAAAAACCATCCCAAACAAATCCTAGAAAACGAGAAAAGTCAAGTGTCTCCATAGTAAAAGCAGTAAATCATACCAGTTGACCCTAAAGGGACAAAAATGTTAGGGACTGCATTGCTCAGGGACTTCTCACATCTTTATGCAGACATTCTTGTGTACTTGAAGGATAATCTGCACATAAAAAGTTTATTTTGCAATTCAAAAAGTGGGATTTATGTAGCTGAAATAAAACAAAAGCAAGGTGCAACAAACTGTAACATGATAAGGGACTCCAAAGCTGTGGAGGATTGATGGGCACATGGAATAACATCTAACAGTACCTCTTCAATATTTTTACTGAGCCTTGTCTGAAGGAGAGATGCATGCTGTATTCTAACTACACTTTTGAGAGATATTGCAACATAGATTGAGAAAACTTAGTGCACCAATTCACCTTCCATTCAGACCTCCTCATTAAATACTTTCTAAATTAATGCTAGGGCAAGACATTTGACTGCTGGACAAGCCTTGATAAATGAACTTGCACTGAAGCACTTCATCCAGGTGTCTGAAGCCATGCTCTTCATTCCCTTGAAGTTTCATTAAGGTCATGTAGAACCCGTGGAAAATAACAAATTGAATGCCCTAAGTCATAAGACCCATTTAATTTAGAATAATTCTCAGATGGGCATAACAAGAGAATTATAGTTTCTGAGCAAGGACTCAGGCAGAATAAAAGTGAGAACCAAAGTCACACAGCATTCATAAAGCTGTTGACAGAAGAAATGGGCTGGTCAGTACATCTGACAAGATGACCTGACCACTCACATAAGCAATTTTTGGTGCAGATTTGTTTGTCAGCCACACTTATTTTTAATAATCTCTTATCACCCACATGGTCTAAAGGAAAAATCTAATTGGTGTGAGCTATTAATTCACCAGCATGCCAGCCTGCAGCTTACTGGAACCATTACTACCTGTCATCAGGAAAAACTGCATCTGAAAACACCTTGCAAGTCAATGGATTTTTAATAACCCACACCTACTCAAGTTATTTTTTGCTTGTATGTCATCACATTAACTTGGTGCTTAACCCCTCGCCCTCCTCAAGCAGATATACAGTGGGAGGAACTGTCAGTTAGACAATTCTCTAATGGGGGAGCTTTGCACCTTTGAAAAATGAAGAATGGCAGCTGAGAAGAATTAAACCTTCTCAGGTCGTAGAAAGCAGATGAAGACAGAGGGATTGAGCTATAAAAAGTCACATGGAAAGGTTAGTGCCACAATCCAGACCATTACACAAAGGGTGCCTTAGCACAAAGAGCAGGGCTGTTTGAGGCAAGTTTAAGGAATTGTTGCATTAAAAAAAAAAATACTTCTCCCCTCCCCAAAAATTACTGAAGTTTGCAATAACTTTCTGAATTCATTATTTTTTTGGTAAAATAAAAAAAGAATGTCTTTAACCAAGAGACTTTTTTTGCATTATTTTACTCAGTGTCCATCTGGACTATGTGAAACTTAGCAAAATTTAGGGATAGTTATTGTTTTACTTACTTTTAATGGTATTAATGGTTATCATAAACATATACATTTTTAATACAGCAAAGAATCCTGAATTGAAAGTTCACAAGTAAAAGGCCAGAAATACTGACATTTTTATACCTATCTGTTAGTGTCTAAGTACCTCAGACATCAGTAATATCTAGTAACAGCAGCCTCAGGGGTTAACACAATAAACAGGCAAAAAAATTGGACTGTGGCATTCTTTGAAACTCTTACACCTCATTGGATCCACACCAAAGGCATTTTAAGGGTTTGCCATCATTATTACAGAGTCCTGTAAAATGGTTGGGAAAGACCTTTGAGTCCAACCTGTGACCAAACACCACCTTGTCAACTAGACCATGGCACTGTTTAATATCTTTGTTATTAATCTGTGAAACGAAACAGTGAGGTCCCTGCCAATGCAGTTAACTATACAGACAACATAAGGAGTGGCAACTTTTGAGCACACAGTTAGAAAAAGGCATGAAGAAGAAATGGCTCCAATTAACTGCTCAAGTCACAAAACAGGATAAGAAATTTGCCAATAACTACAGCATAAATAGAGACATCCATCTCTGCTTTTGTAAGGTGAAATTAAGATGCAAGCTACAAGTTTGTAAATTAAGGTAACTTGACTGTTTAAAACCAATACAAAACAAGTGACTTGAGCCAGCTCAAGTGTTAGGCTTCATGTTTCTCTTCCCTAGCATTTATTGCCCTGTCTCAATGTTGCTGAGAAACACCAGCCATGATTAATGTTTTCCAGTAGAAGAAATTTATAAGCCTCCAGCTGTAAAAGGGGGTGAATTCAATACCTAAATTTGATAGCTTTTGGTATAATTGTTCTATGGTTGAAATATAACCAGCATTTTCAGTTAACTGACACTTTGCTCGTCAGTAATTCTTAGTTTCCTTTCCTTCCAGAGAATGAAACACTGGAAAATATATACTCTGTTTTATAAGGGAGATCAGATTCCCCATTCTGTATCTGTCTATACAGGACAGAGTTACGAATGGGTAGAAAGCAAAATTCATCCTGTAAACTAACAGCAATCCAAAATATCACCAAATGAGATATTTTGGTCAGGTCAGTTGCTAATTTACGTAAGTTCTTAGGACAAACTGTGTGACAGATTGCTGGACACACTCAAGCTGCCTTTGAGTGTCAGCTTTCTATTCCTGAGTAGAGCTGCAGCACTTCCCCATATGAGCACCAGTTCTGCCTACGCTCCACAGACAGCAATTCCCCACTTATCCCCAGTTCAAATACTGCTTTAAATAGGCCATGGGCAGTTACTTGGTCCTCTTTTTAAATGGGTTGAAACAGGTCTGTTGAACGTTTATTATTACTGCAGGGATAGCAGGAGATGTTTGCATTCTCAGCAGCTAGCCTTATGAGTTCAATAAGGAAATGCAGACTTCTCTTCATTTTCAGGTGAGAGGAATAATCAAAACTAATCAGCAGAAAGACCAGCAGCAAGAGTACTCAAGCTTGTTAGCTGGTAGGAATGGTACCAGGTGTAACCCTGAAACAGATTGCAGAAGGGAAGGAAGGAAGGAAAGGTTATTTTTTAGATCTGTTGGCAATTTCACTACGTCTTCGTTAGGTATTGCATCTAACAGTGATTTGTGCATTTGTGCCTGATATTGCACATAAATGGCAAAGAAAGCAATGAAGTTGACTCATTAAATAGAAGTGCAGTGAATGGGAACATTCTCACACAGTCTGTTGGACTTTTCAATAAATCTGGACCTGGTCTAGGGGACTTAAAAATTTAAAAATCTGGGGCCATATGAGACAAATACTACATTAGCAACAAATTTGGATTCATATAATAAGAAAGCACTCTCACACAGCCTCTTTCCAATCTAAAGGTATCAGGGTGTTTTTCAGCACTGCAGAGAAAGACAATGTGTATTACTGCCTTGTGCAGTCAGGGTACTGTCTAAAGAGTTCAAGACAGGCCACACAGCAAGAAGGGGACTCAGGCTGCACAGAGGCTCAGATCTCAACTTTTCTATTTTGTCTCTTAAGTGAACTGGTCTAAATAATTGTTTGTTAGCTCCAAAATAAATCCTCTGAACTCCAAGCATCCTCATTCCCCTTTAGACAGTCTGTGTATTCAGTCTGGGTAAATGCCTGCACTAAATTTGAAGGTGTTCCACATCACACTCGGCTACAAATTCTTCCACTGACTGAAACTGGAATTGAAAAAAATGACATATATCTCTTCACATGACCAGTCAGAATTAAGATGTTTATAGCAGAAGAGAAGCTGTTTAAGCTGCTACCACTCCATCATTCTAGCAGATACATCAGTCATTTCCTGTTCCTTTTTCAAGTAAAAGCAGAGAAAAAAAAAAATAGCCAGTCCTTCCCACTTTTGCCTGTGATCTGGGTAACAGTGATGAACAGGATTTGGCTGTGCCAAAATAGATGAAGTTACATCATGGAGTAATTCTTCAAGGGGCTTTTTAGCTTGAGTTAATTTTCAAGTTGTTTCAAAAAGGGCTCCTAGAAACATTGGGTTAAATCTAAGGAAAGGAAGACATATATCCCTGTCACCAACAATTTTATAGTACCTTTTATATGTGCCAGCTCTTGCAGTTAACATGTCTCATTGTCTGTTGGGTAAGTTGTTTGTGAACAGCTTTTTGATTTGTGGTACTATTCTGCAGAAGATCAAGCCTTTGGAAGCTTTGCTGATCTCCTGCTCTTCTTTATCTTAATTATTTAGGGTTTTGTGCGTGTTAATTTGTAATTTTTTGAGGGCCACTTCTAAGCAAGCAATACTTGTGAGTGTCAATCCTTGGTGTCTTCACTGGCATTGAACCTGATATAAACAGGCACAAAGGGACTTTTTCCTTATTCTCTCCTTCTCCCCAAGAGCTTTCAAAGTTTGAGTTACATATATTTCAGAGTTGAAATACAGATTATTGTCTTTCAACATAAATCAAAGTAAAAGTGATATAGGTAGGCTACAGAAAAAACTTTCATTAGTACTCTATAACAGTAAAATAGATGGCTTTATACCATCCATGAGGTAATATTTTTAAGGAAAATAAATATCCTTTATTTATTACAATATTTCAAAAATATTTTACCATGTTTTTGTTATATTTTAAATTCAAATAATGTCAGTTTAATTAGCATTTTCATTTTGTTACAATCAAGAGCATTTCCATCTGATATCTGAACACAATCCCCACTAAAGAACATAAATCCTTCACTGGCACAGAATGTGCTTTGGTGACATAATGGCTCACTGATTTTGGTCCTGAGACCACCTACAAGCATGATAGGAGCAAATTAAAAAAGGTTAAAAAGGCCGTGTCCTCCCATACTTAATTCACTAACAGTGACCATGATAAAATACTGCACTGTGACTGAGTAAACAATAAAGATACATATTTTACTCAATATACAGTGGACCCACGTGTGAGTAATGGAGGCACTTATTCTGTCCAGAGTGTGAATAATGAGAGCACTTATCCCATCCACGGAGTAGCGCTTCACCGCTGCGCTCCCATCTGGGAATCCTGTGTCCTGAACTGGTGCATGCATCACGGACCTGCCACGGCCCTGGGCCAGCCCCTAAGCAAGCAGGCACTTTGCACTGTTTTCTACCAGCATCACGCCCTGTCAGCCTGGCCAGGTTCAATGTACCTTGAACAGCAGTGTGATGGCTCAGAGCTGAGCAAGTCAACTCAGTCAAGGGGAAGGATGGGGGGAAGGTGTTTCAAATATGCAAACATATCTCTTGCTGTTGATTTCCCACAGTTCCGTTATCTCATGGGTTTTTTGCTCCCAGAAACATAAAATATATAAAATAATTACTTCAAATCACTGTCTGCTATGCCCAGAGTGAATGAAGTAGGCAGGTTTACCTGATTGCTTTGCTCACTTGTTTCAAACTTTCAATATTTTGAAAGCTTCATGATTCTAGCAGTCCATGTCTGTGATAAATGGCTCCATATTTTGCTCTGCATTACACAGATCACCATGGCTGTTGTATAGCTATTTTGAAGCTTATCAGAGCCTTCCAGATACAGTAAGTCTCTAGAGTTCTCCAGTGCTTAAAGAGTTTTGTATTTGTTGTTTGAGATAGAGAACCACATTCCATGCTTCTGATTTTTGATGCCTCTTTTTCTGATCCTCTAACACTCACTGCAGTGACATCACAAGATCAAGTTGTGATCAAAAGATCACAAATAGCCCTTGAAAAAAAGTACAAACCTATAACCTGCTGTGTTCCCAGGACTTTTAGGGTTTTGTTTCTCTATAAAATTTCAGCTGATGACCGAGAGATAGGGCTAGTGTGGGAGTTCTGCAGCCTATATTTCTGAGATCACATTACAGTTTTTTTAAAAATTATTTTTAGAAGTCCTAACAGAATTAATTTCTAAAAGGTCTGAAAATTCTTGGAAGAAAGTTCTGGGACTGATTTCTGTTGTATTTCCCTTAGATCTCCACTATCAAAGGACTTACTAGGAGCTTACACAAGAAAAAGAGTCAAACAAGGACTTTCCAACTCCATAGTAAAGCTTTTGTACAATCAAACAACTGGGTGAACAGTGACAAATACAGAAGGAGGTCAGAAAATATTAGCCTTTTTATCAGTTCCATTTGTGCATCCCAAACTGATATTTCAATTCTTTACAGACAAATTTTTGCCATTGCTAACAGTTTTGTGTACCCAGTATTAATCTTTTCCACTACACAATAAAACAATCTCATCAGATTCAGAACAAGATCAGGTCCAGGGAAATTCCAATACACAAATTCCCATCCCCTATCTTAACAGCTGATCAGTTGAACAGCTGTTCTTCGTGGTAGACCGAAACTGAGCAATGGGATGAAGCAGTGAAACAGGCTAGATATAGACCTTCACTTGCCTCAGTATTGAACAACTGTGTTTTCATTGTGGTTTAAAAAAACACACTTCATATCTGTTTAGAAAGCCACCAATAAAAAAAAAAGGAGCATCTTACTTGCAAATATATACTTTAAGATTAAAGTGCACAATATTGTGTTAAGTGTTATTCAAGCGCTTTTGTAAGTCTATATGTAGTTGTAGAATTTGTCTCCAGAATGGAAAAATGAAACAGAGTAGGTCTCCAAGACAGAGATGTAACTTGCTGGAATACCCTGAACATTAGCTACCTGTGTCTTCAACACTGAGAATAAAAGAGAGCAGATGGCTATCTTGAAAAACAAGTCAGTTTTAAACTGCTTGTGTCAAAGTGTTAATTCCATCCTTGGAGTGAAAATACATAGTGAAAATGCCTACTGATCTGAATCCTGCTGCGACTTCATCACACCTACAGTCTTAAATGCAAGAAAAGGTTGGCACTAACCAAGAATAATAAAAGCAAATTATTTGTAAAAGGATTTATGCACTGCAGCCTTTTGGCCCCTTATGGGGTGCTGGAAAGGTGGCAGGAAAGGTGGAAAAGAAAATCATCACAGCCATTTTTATTTTTCCTTCATCTGGCAGTGTCACCAATCAGGTTTGTAGGGACATTCTCAAAGGCTGGTTTGGTGGATTCATCTGCCAAGTCTCACCCAGCCTTATTTAGACTGTGTTTTTATACAAACTGAGTCACACAATTCCCCACATCTGCATACTAATAACAAAATGCTTTTATTTTCCCTTATCTGGCAAAGAGTCTTCATCCTGTTTCTTTGAATGCTGAGTCCACAGAGGAAACTAAGCCCAGAAGCTGCTGACCATGTCTTGGAAGCCTTCATAGGATTCAGTGCCTGAATGTGTGGCAGGAATTTTAGTGGTGCTTACTTAGGCAAATTAGGTAATTTATACTCATTCAGGCATAGATAAATAAATAGCTGTCTAAATACTTGCACAGTAACATTTGCAATGAATGTCGATGTGTATTTAATATATATAGCTTTTGGGTGTTAAAATGAAAACCCCACTGAAAAAAAAAATTATGCAAAGGGATACAGTTTAGTTCCTACAGGGACAACATTCACTTCAGGAAGCTAAATTGTTTTTTGTTGTTTTTCCCTGCCATATTTTGTGTCTGAAAAAAGACACAGCTATAAGTACTTAAGGACTACAGTAGTGTTTGGATTGCATTACTCAAGTAATGTGTCATTGACTACAACCTGGGGTTTAAAGCTTGAGGAAGAATACACTTCTGCAGGCACCATTTCCCAAGTCAAGGACACATATATAATCCTGCATCTGGGATGAAAAGAGAGCATGTAACAGTAAAGATTTGGCACTGGTGGCAGAAAAACAAGACAAAGAACTAGGGGTGTTGGTGAACAAAACCCAGCAGTTTACCTCTGCAGGGAGGAAGGACAGCTGCTTACTTGGCTGCATTAGCAGGAGTATACACTTGCCAGCAGTCCAAGGGGAGCATTTTTTTCCCTATATTTAGCCTTTGTGAGACCACATTTGGAGTTATGCCCCCAGCTCGAGGCTCTGCAATATGAGAAAGACAAAAAGACATTGAGGAACTGGAGCAAGGCAAGTGGAGGCCACCAAGATGACGAGGGGATTGGAGTACCCGGTGTATGAAGAGCACTGGACAGAATGGATGTTGGTCAATCTGAAAAGGAAGAGGTTAGAGGCAGGAGTATTGTTGTTGCCTTCAACTACCTGCCAAGTGGTTACAGGGCAAATAGTGCTGGAGACACACAGTCAGAGGCAACAGACACAAACTGCAGCAAGGGAAAAACAGCAGGTTGCTTAAGAAAGGGTGTTGAGTGTGGATTCTTGGAGATATTAAAAACTTTCCTGAATAAGCTCTAAGCAACCTTGTTTGACTGTGAACCCATGACCTCCCAAGGTCCCAAAATTTTTCTGCTTTTATCCCTCTTCTCACATTCTTCCCCCTAAAAAATACCCGAAAGACACCAAAAAATCGCAAACAAACAACAAAACAACCAGAATCTTTCATTCATCAGCTCCATACCCTCATCTTGCAGAGGACAATACATCAATTCAGGCACATGAAAAACACTCTTGATCACAACCCTTTCATTAATTACAGACATGTTAACGTTTCCATGGCAAAAAAACATAAGACAGAATCTACTTGACATGGTGATACTGCCACTCTCTGAAATAATTGAAAACTTACAGTGAAAGGGTCTTATTCTGAAAAATGTTGTTATCAAAATACTTTGTGATATTAGCCCTGGCAGACCAACTTTTGATGAAAAATGAGTTCTTTTAGAAACTTTGTCTAAATTCTTGTCAGCTCACCTCCTGTGCTCCCAGCATCTCCCTGTCTGTAACAGGTGTCCTTAGGCCACAGGTGTCCCAGTGGGTGGGCAGCTCTGGGACTCCTGCTCCAAGCCCTGTACCTGATCATTGCTGAAGGTCCTCCTAGGCCACCTTGCATCCAAGAGTGCTGTGGGAAACACAGCTAAGTCACCAGCCCACGCTCAGGGGCTTCAACATTACAGAGCAAAACGTTCCCACTGGACATAGGAAAAACTTCCCTATGCATTCTGCCTAAATAGTCATTCCTACATTGAAAGAAATTTCAACTGTGCCAGCTGTCTTTTACTTCAGAAATGAGTTTACATGGATTAACTCTCTCTGTGCTTCCAGGCTTTGAGCATCTCGACAGCCAACTGTGGGGGAGAGGGTTGTGGATTACATTGCACTTTAATACAGATTATTATCTCTCAGACTCCTTATTTGTGAATTTTTTTTTTTTGTGAAAAACCTTTTCAATCTTTTGGGAAGCTTTTTAAATTACATGATAAGCATCATGATTGGTTCTCTAACTAGCATTTGACAGGAAAGGCAAGGGAAATACAAAAAAATTAACACTAGCCCTAACTTTTTCAGGATTCAAAGCTTCAAACACATTGGGCCCAAAGAGAAGTGTTTTTATCCAGGATCTGAAGTGAAACTCAACATTGCTTCAGTCTGTTTAACCTTGCTTGTCAATATAACTGCTTCCACATTAAATTTCTCTGTTATTGAAAGATTACCTTTCAGACCAAGGATGTTCACGAGTAAATGAAAAATGTCTTCCTTTGCTTTGTGAAACCATTCCTTTGTCTTCATGGACTACAGCCAAGGACTGTTTGTGATAGAGATGATTAATGCAGAAATCAAGTCGAATGTGAAAAGCCCTGGGAACAGTTACTTTATTTTTCAGCTTTTACTTTCAGTTACATCAGGATAGGCATACATATATTTCCTTCCATGGGAACCAAAGTCCATAAATTGTTATAGTAAATTCCTTACTGCTGGGAAGCTTAGATGGACAACCTCACAAAGTATCATCTGCTTCATTACTCAGAGCTTTCCACTGACTGTGATTATAATGCACCAAAAAAAGCCCAGCTATGGTCTTTTTCTTTTCTTGTGTATCATTCAGTTTAAAATGGATGACCACATTTTTGTAAGAATTTCTATTTCACTATACTAGAATAGTGCTTTTACTTCCCATTGTATCCTTTTGAGAATGCTCTATTACCTTGATCTTGAAGCTTCTTACACTGAAAGCAATAAGTGTTGCAGTCATTTTTTATCAGTAATGATAAAAGCTTTATTCTCCTCATGACAAGTAAAAAAAAAAAAGTTGCCTCTGTTCGTGACTTTGTCTGGGTTTCTTTAGCTTCCTGGTTCCAAGGAGAATAAGTCTCTGGAATCTCAATCTTTAGGTCAAAGCACTGTTTATAGATCAGCTAAAACAAATAAAAATTAGAAAATAATTTCTTGTCTGTCTATCACTCTGGGCTACAAAAAGCTTCTGAAAGCAGACTGGAAGAACCATGTGTCAGGAATTAAAAGTGTCTGATTTCTTTTTCCTGATCCCAAATTAAAATCCAAATCTTTAAGCCAAGCACTATATTTTTAAAATATTTTTTTTTCAAAGGGAATTAATTAATTCCGCTAGTAAATCAGCATTTTCTTTCTAACTGCCCATTCCACTGCATTTTATGCTATTTATGTGAAATTACCTGCTATTTAAGTAAATTTAGACTTTTGAGAGTGGACTGGTGAATCTGAACTTTTGGAAGTTAATTGCTGCTGGGGTAATTTAAGGTAACCCTTCAAAATGTTCCTGGTTCTTACCACAAAGATCCCACTTGAGACTCTGTTAATCTTTGACTTTCCCATTGTGAAGAAAGTAATACTTGCTTAGGTCATAACAACAGCAATATTAAAAGGAATGGTTAAATGTGCTTTATTAGGAGACACAGAACAAGACTTAATACATTATTTACTCAGACCTGGCTAACTGAGCTGGTTTGTACAGAGACATTAATGTGGTACTTAGCAGCTGCATTAAATACTAAAACACACAAAATCACACACACACACACACACAGAGCTTAGTTTCCATTGCACATTTCCTTACAAGAAATATGCAATTAAATAGAAAGGCTGGTGCTCATCCGCAGCTTTAAACATACAGTACTGTCGTGTTCCTGACTGCAGGTTTGTCAGCACCATAGAAGGCATCTAAGAAAGGGGATTTATGCCTGTCTGGCTCTTGAGTCTGTTACATCAGTCACTTGTAAAGCACTTCAGTGCTCATGTCTCTTCAGGAATTAATGGGTAAGAAAACGATTGCAGTAAAGCTCTAAGAAAAAATGTAAACAGTCTTTCCTAAGGATACTATTAAATGTGAATAACTGCAGTTCTAACACTTATTTAGTCATAAAGAAGCTCATCCGCCATTGACAAGATATTGATGCACTGTCTTTCATACATTCAGTGTTAAAGAAGGTAAAGAACTTCATAATAAAAATTTTCTCAGAAGCAATTTTAGACATACCTTCAGATTCCCTCTCATTGCTACCTTTTGGCAAATACTTTATTATGCTTAAACTCCAGCATGTATTTGAGGTACAGGACTTTACATTAGTAACTGAGATCTTTCACTCTGTTTCCTAAACATTCAGTAATGCTAGTGGACAAGCCACTATTAGCTATCAGAAGATAGTTTGCATGAAACAACTAGCTTTGAATTCTTCCTGGTCACTATCCTTCCAGAAATTATGATGTTAGTGGAACATTCTAAGCAAAAAGGGAAAGATAACTTGCAAATAAAGCTTTGTTTAAAATATGCCTTAAGCCCTCAGTTTCCGCTTGATTCATGTTCACAACATCCTTCTTCAGATATTTGGTTCGCACAAATATTTTAAGAAACCAGTTCACTGTGAGGAATGCTTCATTAAGACAGCATCCAAGAAAGTTAAAAAAAAATTATAGAGGAAACCAACTGCAACAGGAAACACTATCTGTTTCATTACAGTCTCAATTGAAAGCATTAAGTACTTTTTCAGATGACTAGGAAATACTCTATGCCAGAAGATCAGTACACTTTGAATCCCTAGCTTTCCACGAGGTGTCTTGGTAAGTAGGCTCCCCAGCAGATGAGTATCTATTCTGGAGCTATAAATGAAATATAAAGAGGTATTCCAGAATAAAATATGAATGGATGGGAACAAATGGATGGGAACAAATTTTGAGTTTCAAGTGACTTTTTTCCCCAGTGATGAACACAGTGATCATCACTGTTCTAAGCCCTGCAGCTGATCATTGCTGAATACCCTCCTAAGCCACCTTACACAATTTTAAAAGTTATGATCAAAGAATGCCAATCTTTTGGACAACTTCTATTTACTCTGTGTAATCACAGTTCCCATTTCTGATACAAGGTCAGGGCTGTTCCATTAGAAATCTGTGCAAAACTAATATGCTGATTTTGTATACTAGGCAGCAATAAAAAAACCTGATGTTTCTATGAAGAAGTTATCTCTCTACACTAAATTAGGGCTAAATTATTTTCAGTTAACAGATGTCGACTATTCATTGCCTTCATTAACTTCTACTGTGCCTGGGTACCATGTAGCGTTAATAAAGTTATTGCAATTGAATTAAATTCATCTTTTCATGGTACATTATGCCTGTGATGGCTCGAGATCATGGTTTGTTTTAATGCTCCTGGTGATCAGAGAGACTAAAAATTAAAGAATGCCATATGTTGCTAGTATTGAGGAAGACTTCAGGACTTTTGTTGACAAAATAAAGCTTTGTAATTTTCATCCATCCTAGAAAATAACAATAACAAAAGAAGAAATCCAGGAGAGAGACATCTTTTCCACTGTAACTTTGGAAGGCATACAAGTACTAATATATTCTTTTGTATTATTAATTTTTCAGAAAAAAAATCCCTCACTTGTATTTCCATGTGTTTTCATATTTCCAATGGAATCACTTACAAGAAAAAAAATGCAGCTTGTTGAGGTAAAATAAAAGTGAAACATTTCCCATAGTTCTCCATCTCACCTATGAAAATCTGTCACTATTAAGGAAAGGTAGAGTAGAGCTAAGGCTCTAATTTCAAGTCCTTTAGTCCAAGGCAAACTGTGACTTTACTTGTATTTTATTTGATTTTCTTATTATTTTCATGAAGTGAATACTTCTGGTCCCATCCTTCCTTTCCATTTTTTTTTTGTTTGTGTGTTTTTTTGTTGTTGTTTTTTTATTTTGGATTTTTTTATGGCATTGCAACCTAAAAGAGGGAATGAAAAGGCATAAATTCTCTCTGTGTGGTTTAAGATTCTTCCTTCTGGCAATAATTTAATTTTTAAAAGGCTACAAAAATTAATTGTAATAATTTTAAAATTTGATTTAGTATGCCATACAGCTCCTTCTGCCTTCAAAATCTTATACACTTTTGTACTGTGAAAGAACATAATTACAATACAGGACAAAGCCTTATTTTCAACTCTGTGGAGTCATAATTGAGGGAAAAACATACACAACAGATGATCAAGAGGAAAAACACAAATTCCATTTAAATGTTTAGTTGTGCATTCAGATGAAACATTTTTAGACTCCTCAGCCTGAAAGAGCAGAATTTATATTTATACACAAAAATTGAACTGAATGTTTGCTTTAAGGCAAATAGATGGTGGATAGGAAGATGCATTAAGTTTGCACTACAGAATAATTTGATTTGTAAAAATTTTGTCAAATTGGATGGAGCATATGACCTAAGCTTCAGTGATCTAAGGGGAAGGAGATTCCTATTCATTATATATATTTTTTTTACCCTCTAAAGCTTTATAGATTTGCAGATTTTTACCTCTTCCTTTCTTGCATGACATGAGACTATAAATTCATGCAGGACACTTCTTTATTTAAGGAGTTTTAGATTAAATATTTAACTAAATACTAGTTATGGAATAGTAAGGAACACATAAAAACCCAACAGATTTTAATGTGTGCCAAATGTGGCATATGGTACATAATTAAATAAAATAGTTATTTAACATTTACAGTTTTAAGGACACTTAAAATTTTATTACTCTACAGATTTTTTTTTGCCTTGAGGGGGGAGAATTCAGTCAAATCCAGCTTTCAACTAACCACTGACTTCACTGGAAAGGTTCTTGATCCCTTTGGACTGAACTGGCAAAAAATCAGGTGATGCCTATATTTATGATCTAATCTTTCAGATATTGAAATTGCGGGAGGAACAGAGAAACAAGGGACAAGTATACTTTAGTTAAAAGAGATTGGGAGGAGAAGGTGAATTTTTAGCCCCAGTGTTCATGGCTATGATACTTTGTGCTGCTGGTTTCCAGAAGAGTTCTTGGTGTGACTTTGTCCTGGGCCAGTTACTCCTCTGCCCCAGCACTCCTGTGCAGGGCTCAGGAAGGGGCATGGAGAAAGTCCCGGTAGGCAACTACGATGCAGTGGTACAGAGGAGGGGCCCAAGAAATATTTATTTACTAGCATAGTCCAAGCTGTTGAAGTCAGCGATTAAATTCCCACTAAATTCAAGGTAGTCAGGATTTACGCAGATTTTTTTTTGCTGTTAAGGAGCAAATCTAGACAATAGAGCTCACTGGTCTTCATAAATCAGCATCTCTTCAGCTCATCTGTGTAAACTACAGTTTCATTTTTTTCTACCTTCTTACAGGCCACATAAAGACATTAGAAATCATGCTTTATTTACTGTCCCAGAACTTGTGAAACCTCAGTGAAAAAAAAATAAAAAATCATTCTTTTAAGCCCTTAAAAGCCTGGTGAATTGTTGTTTGAAGTTTTGTGTTGTTTTGCTTGTAAAGGAAGTGCTGTATCTTAGAATAGCATTATTTTTAATGACATATCAGGAATAATATTTTGAAATATTTGTCAGCTTTTTAAAATGTGCTATTGAAACCTATTAAGCTGTCAAAAGTATGACGAATATATTAAGAAGTAACATGATCTTGTTGTAAATCCCTACTTCAGAGTAACAGATCTCAAAGACAGGAGAAGAGGAAGAAAAACAATTGTTTGCAAATGCTTTGCTCTGACATTTTGTCCTGTCTGCCTTCACAGTCCACTGAATCTCACTGCTCTTAGAGGCATTTAAATGCTTTACAGGCAGTGTAATCTGACCAAGGAAGCTGGACACAGAAGCACGTGGGAATGGAAGAATGGAGAAAGTACATCCAACGTAGCACTTTTGGTTTTCCGGCAATTACAACCAAGAGTCAACATTTTCTGTAAGAAACAGTGTGGTTCACAAAAGAGTTATTCCATCAAAATACAGTGTGTTCTTAATAGTTTTGACTGACGACTTTCAGTAAACTCTGACGTTAAGTTAAATGATACCAGGAAGGATGAACTTGTATCAGATTAAAGCTTTCGTCTTCAATACGCAGAGGTACTTGTGGCTGGAAGAGACACAGGAGTGTATTCTGTGATTAAATATAGGATTAAAACTGAATATTTGTTTAAAACAGGAGAAAGGACACTCAGATTTAGTTTTGCTAGGAGTGAAATTGCTTGTCACATATATTAAGATAGATACGGTGTCATATTTATGTGTGATGCTGGTACCAATCAAATGACCTTCCATTTGCTCATGCATTCCCAATGAAAAACAACAACTGACATCTGGAACAGTTTTCAAATCATTTGATGTAACCTTTTTATAAAGAAAACTGGCTGAATAAAATAATTATTCAATCAATTGAAATTGGAGTTTATTTGTAACATCTGACTCTTGTATTTCTGGCTTAGCGGAAAGTAATTCTGTGATCTGTGCTACCTAATGATTTTCAACGGGTGACATAAACACAAAACATATTTGTAAGTGGCATGACCTTTCCTGTTTTGAATATATAAATGGTATTTCTGCTAACAGATCTACTAAAGATTAGATGACCTTCTAAATGTCTCCCTCCAGACAGTTTTGTATGGAGTAAGCACTCCTGGCAACTATGGCAGCACCTCAACTGAGTGGATTATAGCATGGACCATGGCTTGGCTGGGACAAAGGTGGTGGTCACTGGAGAGTACTTCTAGCCAGAACACCTGGGTTTTATTTCTCCAGAAACCCTGGAGTGTGCTGGTGCATGGCAGGGTCTCACCGAGCACTCAGAAACCTGGAAGAACCGCCCCCTACCCACCCCAGTCATTTAGATGTAGAACCCACTGTTCTTTTAATTTACACAGCAAATGTTAAACAAAGGCATGAAATGTTAAGTGGTTTGGATGCTAGAGTGACAGGAAGCAGGGAAGAATCAAAAGGGAAGAAGTATGTGTTAAGCAGGAAACAAAGCTCCATTTAGAGTGAATTTTTTTCATTTACTACTCCTACTGTCTAAATTACCTCATGCAATTTATTACAAAAGATAGAAAAATAACAATCCTGAACTACTTTGCATGAAGAGTCTTCAAATTATTGCTTGAGACTTCCTCACAGGGACCTCCCAGAGATACATGGAAATTACAAACGCTACCAGTTCCTTCCTCCAGCCAACCCATTCATCACGTACTCAGCCAAGTACATCAGGGTAATTTGGGGTCTTGGCTACATGGAGGATAATGGACTTGGATGCATTATAAAAATGAGTCATTTTTTCCCCCAACTGACTATGTGATTGCCTCAGAAAGCCCTGATCATGGTTACTCAATTCTGCAAAGTATCTGGACTGTTTGAATGCCTATTTACCTTTAAAACACTGGGCAAATATCATGAAACCAAAGAGAAACACTTTGAAAACTGAGTACAGAATGGAGTTGTTCCAAGACCAGTGCCCAATGAGATAAAGTTCAGGAAAAAGAGAATCAAATTAATTACATTTTGCCTAACTTAGCACGCCTCATAAAATTAATTCAATATTTAATCTAACCACCATAAATATATTCTTTTTATTTTCTAACTTTTAAAAATTAGAAACAAGAAACTAAATTGTCAAACCACCAGTAAAATATACATTTTGCACTGTCTGCTGCTCCTTACATGAAGTTCATTCTTCATACCTACTCCATTATCAAAACAAAACAAGCATACAGAGTTCTTGGAAAAAATAACTATCAATACATGACAATGATAGTATATCCTTTCCTTACTTTATAATGTTTTAAATGTTTTTGAACAACCTGTATTTCTCATAACTTTTTAATAAGGGCAAAATTAACCGGCATAGTTTACTAAATAATTACTTCACTAAAATTATGTATTATGTGCACAGATATACTTTTTCTTTTGATACTTCTTACAGCATTTTTATGGTATTTCCATTGCAGAAAAGTATCAGGTGTGATACTAGGTGAACCACTCCTGCTTTTCATTTTGGCTGTTGTATTCTTTTCTGTGTTTCTAATATAAACCAAAGATAGCTGGAATATGAGATATGTGTGGGTTTTTTATGTCTGTATATAAAATCTAGTGCTATATGAAATCACTAGATTAACAGCTATTCTAGTATATGCATTATCAGAGAAAAAAACCCAGAATTGCCTGAAGACATGTCTGTTTCCATGGGCTATCAGAACACATGAACAGGTGTTTGTTAAGCCTAAAATACAGCTTATGCCAGTGCTAGGATCTATCTGCCTGAAGTTTGAAACATGAACTTTAGGTATGTGCAGTAGGCATTGTGGACCATACATGGGGATTATCTTCATATATTTTGGTATGATTTTCACAATACTCTGTATGTAAGAAAGATAAGAGGCACAATGACCAGCTGTGCTAAGAAAAGTGAATGAACAGAGAAAACACATCACTTAGCAATGTGTCAAATAAGCGCTGGCAGTCTGTACGCCAATTTAGTGTTGAACTCTAACTATAGGTTTTCCAAACTGACTTTTAAAGGAGCTAATACAGGCCTTTAGCCTACCTGATCTGCAGCTGGTCTTTGTGAATACATTCCTCCTCATTCATTAAAGTTATACATTTCCCAGGTCATCTTGCTTCTTTATCGAATCATTGGTTCTAGCCACTGGAGTGCATTTGTGGCCATCTCCAGTGGACTTTGCTTCTGTAGTAGATATATTACATGTACTGATGATGTGTGCCTGAAGACTGCAACTTCCTAGTGACTTTTGGCAAAAGTGCTAGTGTTCAAACATTATAAATCTGTGTGCTAGACTTAACAGTACAGAACATTCAAAAATGATCACAGTAATGTGGGCCAATTTCAGCTATGGTTTTGATTAAAAGTTTGATAGAAACCTCAGAGAAATGACAACATGCTTCCATAGATAAGCTCTGCAACATTTATATTCCACTTCACTGCACTGGGTTGATTCAGAGTGTATTTGCTTTTCCTGGCCACAGTTTAAGTGCTCAATAAAGTAACATTCTGTTATTAAGTGCTGACACTTTTTCCCTAGATTAATGGGTTAGGTTGTCCAGAGAGATGAAGCCTTTTGAAGAGGATGAAATATACCAAACTGAATAACATCACAGATACTGGGCTTTTGCCCTCTAATGGTGTAAAAAATGCCAAAAAAAAAAAAAAACAACAACATTTTTTAGATCAGTGGCATAAGATTATTTCATTTTTTTGTGCAATATCTTAAGACCCTTCAGGAAAAATTACAGCATTTTTCCTAACAAAGATTACAAAAATATGCCTTTTATAAATGCCCATGAATTAGACCTGGCACTGTAACTCGACCCAGTAATGAAAATAAAAGGCTAGCTTGGACTGTTCTTCAATGACAAAAAAGTGTACAAATTCAATTTTCCTTACCCTATTATTAAGCAAAATTTGTGATTTCTAAATGATTAAATAATTTTATGTATTCATTCTGCACTGTTTAACTGATCACATATTATTAACAAACTGAATCAAATGTGCAAGGCCTAGTTATATATCTGTATCCCCACCATTGCAGGATTCTGAGCAGTACATAGCATATTAAATACCTTGAGAGCAGACTTCTTAACCACTCTATTTCTATTCACTGCCATTACATGACTATCCTAGTATGATCTGAACATAACAGAAATGGTAGAATAGCAGCACTATACCCAAGAATTCATTGCTGCATGCTCCTTGCATATTTATTTATCATTTACCCATCTGAAATCACAATAGAGTCAATACTCCCAATTGCACATTTTAGCCAGACATTGGCCATTATGGTTTTCTTTCTTTCTTTAACAAGATGAATGACACAGAAATATAAAACAGACACTAGCTGCAAGAATACTGGCAGAGCAGCAAATATGACTCCATATTTGGAAAAAACTCTCAAGGAAAAATACATGTTGGCAATACTGTTTGATCTACATTTTAAGTGTGGGCTTGAGGATACAGTCAGTGTAAACACAACTATCATGAAGAATGTTCCCAGAAATAGAACCCAGTAGGTCATGTCTTCTTCCCTCCCTCAATATTCTGGTAAAATACTGGACACTTCTGGAAGACACAACAAATATATCACAAGAAAGCTACAAAAACCAAGGACAGATACACACCGTACCTGCAAAACAAAGGTATTATGAAGGAAATAACCACAGCTTTTGCATGAGATACCCCACGAAGAAGACTTCAGCACCCACCCACTAGTTAGGGGACCAAATAGACACAGGTTGATACTAAAGAGCTGCATGAGAACATCCTACACAAAGAAACCAGCATACATTACATCCTGTATCATTGCCATAGCAGCTTGGTTTCAGCAGAAAGAGCTTTTGCAACCAGCTATATATATATATATAGATATATAGATATACACCATTCATTATGGCAGGTGCTTGGTAAAGCATATATCTCACTGTCCAAACTATTGAAAAAATGACCTCTCCTCATTCCACCTCCCCTCCTACCTGATTCTGACATCCATCCTAGCCCTACATGCAGGAAAAAAATAACACCTCTTCCAATGTCATGTTGCAGTCCTCTTCTGTCCCAAGCATTTGGGGCTGACAGCCTGTCTCACTGAATTAAATAACAAAATATCCTATTATTTCAATAAAAGCAGAAATTTTCTCCTTGGAGTATATGCTCAATCGAATGTAAGTCTCTACTCACTTCCAGGTAACCACTCTACCAGCCAGGGAACTTTCCTGATGTCTTTCCAGCAGAGAAAATCTGTCATTGTCCCATTTTACTTGTGCCTGCTGGGTCTTGAATTGCAGAAGTGTGGCTATGGAAAGGTTAACTGCAACCACCCACTCACTTTTATTGTATTTATAGAATTCAGCATTAAGTTCACTTATTTGCAGAACATGATCCTGTCCACACTCTTTTAACTTTTCAGCTGGAGTCACAGTTCTACAGAAATGGATAATTTGAGCATGCTGATAGAGTTTACAGCTCAGAGCTGGCAAAGGGGTAAATATCTAACTCATTTGCACCTAGTTCATGTGCTGCCAAAGTAAGATGAAAGAGGTGCTACCACCAGCAAATAGCAGTTATAAGAAGAAACCATCATGTAAATAAATTAACTTAGTGTACATTGTGAGTTGAATTTCCAAGTCAGAAGAACCCTCCAGGCTGTGCATTGCCATGACTATGAGAGGGTCCACAGCCTGGAGAGCACTGAGATTCCAAAGCAAACATCTCCACTTGTATCCATACACCGGCACGGCTTCAGCACTGGGACATCCTATATGGCAATGAGTTTTCTTCCAGGTGGGAAGAAGAAATTTCTCACTGATAGAAATCTGTTACCAAAGCCAGCCACATCTCTTTGTCTCCTTGCTTTGCTGATGTGTCCTGGGAACCAGGCTGTAAGCATGAAAAACAGAAAGCTGCTATATCTAGGGGGAAAAAGAGACTGCACAAGAAGAGGCAGTGTTTCTCCACTCTTTTGTTAACACAGTTGCTTATTTTAACTGCTCTTCCCTCTTCATCCTTTGCTTTATCACTGCAGACTAAGGAAGGAGATGTATACAGCCCAGCCCTCAGACCCTTGGCAGACTTTTCCCTGGATAATTTATTCTATTTTAGATCCACTCACTACATGTATTTAAGCTGTTTGAAGGCCAACAAATTTTATCCTCAGCAGACATCACTTCTGCCAGGCTACCTTTCACCTGGAAGTTTGAATCCATCAAATACAGGCCTGTTGTGGTACATTCTATCCATCCAAAAGGGATCTGTGTTTCCACTGCAAATCAAAGCTAGAGCCACTCACATCAGCTCCAAGTCCTGCTGGCACAGTGTCCCTCCCAGAAGATGCAGGCAGTAAGTATATTGTCCATCTTAGCACAACACTTCCAGGCAGACCAGATCGCACAATTATATTTATATGCTCCCTGCTTTGTCACTCTACAGAGAAAAATACACGAGAAAAAAGACATTTACATGGACCCTAGTGCAAAAATTATGCATACCTGGGGGGGGGGGTGGGGTGGGGAGAGGCTGTGCGGGGGGAATGGGCATCCAATAGAGAAGTTTGATATGCTGCCAAAGTTTGATATACTGCCATTTCTGAAAGCTTTCCTCTAAGTAGCATGCAGGGATCTTAGAGAAAACTTTTTCAGACCCCAGGCACAATGTGAGTCTCATAGATGGCAAATTTGGCTCAAATTCCTCATGTCCCATTATGCCATATTTCCATCCAGATGACAGGGGACTTGTGCATTCATGTTTCTAATCCCCTAATCAAATCTCATTATTTTTGTCTGAGCCATATAATAACATCTTGGTCTACAAAAAACACTCTTCCCCGTAACAGTAAATTTACTTCAGACACATTTTTGGGGCCCCAAACTGGCCAAAGAATAGCTCTACAGTTACAGCAAGTGGGGTTGCTTCTGTGGAAAGGTTTAACAAGGTGGATTGAAAATATTATTGGAGAATGTGGTTTGTAATGATTTTTACCTGGTGGGGAGTTATTCATATGAATGTTGTTTTATCATTTCAAATGTTACTTGTGGGAAGGGAATGTCGCAGCTCTCCAAGAGCTACATTATGTCAGCTGCCATGCTCTATAAACAGATTACACACATCTTGTATAAACAAACTGTGGTTAGCTAATTATCCTGAATAAAAAATACACAGAGAAGAAAATTCATTTTAAAATTATTAATAATATAAATTTTAGTTTCAGCGATATATTTCCTATATTCCCATGTGTAGCTGCAACTTAATTAAACTCCCTATAAGATTACCACTATTTAGTTGGTTTCACAAGTTCAGATTGTTATATAGAATCATGCCATGTTGTGAATTCAGTGCTAACCACATTGCAAACTATGACCTAACTTGGCAGAGAGTATGTATATACTGTAAATAGATACCATGACAGGTGTATCAACTGGTGCCAACAATCAGCTTTTAAAAAATATAGTATCAAACGGCTAGGGCCATAAATAAGCTGGAAAAAACTGTTTACAGTTTATTAAAATATTCATGAAAAAATTTTATTCAGACAGTAATTTCTCATTACTCATCTCATCAGGTAACAAATTAGAAGTAAAACACTAAGGTCAAAAAATTTTACTGCTTTTTTCCCAGAATTAATGTATAATGCATAGTAATAGAACTTTGTAGAACAAAAAGTAAACACTTAAAAGCACTATTACTTTTTGTCAAATAAGAAAGTTCAGTAAAAAACAACACACCTATTTCTTGTTTGTGTCTTCCTTTCATGAAAACCTTAAGTTTTCAAAATATGGACTGACAGCATGAAGGTTGAAGAAAATATCACACAAAAGACACCCAAGAAAGATGGCAAAAGTTTCTCTGAAAAGGTTCAAAGCACGCAAAACACTCCCAAATTTGCAAAGAGCACAAATCTCACAGATTCCAGATCTCTGGAAGAGATGAAGAGATTAACTAGAAAAGCTAATTATTTTAAATCATACTTTCCAGTGCTAACACGCAGCGTTAAATACAGCAAACAACTTAACTGAAGCTGATATAGCCCAGGAATGGTTCCCATATGTGGTTCCTGACTATGTGTATGCTGGGTAGTATATTTATTTCAGTGGTAAATAAAACCTTAATTCAGCAACCCAGTGGTTTACCAATAGGGCATGTGTGGATATCCAGCTTTAAAGAAAAACATTTTTAGCGGTATTCATAGCCACATTACAAAACCCTGCAGACAGAAAGTCCCTCGTGAATTTCCACTGGAATTCCAGCCTAATATGGAACTCATGGGATATAATAAGGATTTGATTTTGTGACGTCTAAGGCAAAGCACTAGTTATGAACTGCTGGAAGTGTCATGAGTAAGTACAGAATTGACATCTTCAGTGTATTCTTCAACATGTGAAGAGTACATGCTGTCAAACAATCCACAAAGTCATTGTAATGTCTGGTGTTAAAGTTAATTGTAACAAGAATATTGTCAAAAAAGTGCACTAAGATCTCATTTTATACAAGTTATAGTTACTAAACCATGGTCCATTCCTCCTTCTACCTCAACTCTCATGAAAGCATTATGCAGGAGAACTGAAGCATTAAATATAATCAAGAGGTAGTGGAGAGGTTCAAAGTTCTAAGAGCTTTTTCCATATTGTTATACAAGAAAGTATTTACAAATGTGTAAAAAAACATAGAGAAATTAGAACATTTCTTTTGATTTCCACACTCAAACATAATTTAGCAAACCTCTTGGAAAATAAGAGCAGCTCATAAAAGAAAATACAATACAAAAGAATTTAAGATTGCAATAATTAAGAGAAATCAATGATTAGAATGCCCACATAGCCGTAAGTTATTATGCTTCTGCAAGTACATTAAAGACTGTAACACATGATTTTCAATTAAATTGTCCAATTGACTGAGCAGAGTAGACCATTGCACAGGGCTCACTTGAAAATAGGTACCTAGTGATTGCATGACCTCTACTTGCTGCAGAAGTTGAAAGAAACTCAAGGAATTATGTTCTTTTGATCAACTGCATTCAACCTGTCACAAAGACCCTACTTGTTGTCAACAAGGTGTGTTACACTTATATTGGCTGTTCTTATGGTGCAAGATGCTTATCACTTTGTGTTCAAGTATGGAACCGGGTATCCAAAATGGATGGGCTACTTTTTTAAAGAAATCCACCTTAGTATTTTAAAGTTTGGATTCGTATTTTCTAGAAAATCTTGATAGAATGAGTTCTTTATCTCACATATATAGAAAAAAAAATAAAATAAGTGCTTTAAAAAGAAAATCCAAAGTAATGAGTGTTACAGAGAACTCCGTGAGATGAGTAGTGTGGGTTTTATAGCATGGTAGTACATAGCAATGCTATGGGGAGCACAAAAGGAAGTAAGGATTAAGCAATTGCTTATTGAGTAAATACACCCTTCACTGAATGGGGAAGTGATCTTGCAGGAAAGAAGCACATGATCACAGAAGTTACAGATCATCTAAAAGCTAATCACTGGAAAATTAAATTAATTTCAGAAAACAAGCAAGCAACACTCTTAATTCTGGTATTTTCTGGCTTACAGATGTAAGAGTTTGCACCCAAAGGCAATTTTATGTATGCAATTTACCTTTTTTTGGGTGGGAGGGGGGCTGCTAAATCAAAAAAGAAGAAAAAAAATCTTTCCTGTGAATTCTTAAAAAGTGTGTTTTCAAGGTATGAACTCCTCAGCCAACATCATAAACTGTCTGAGCTGCAGCTGGTAAGTGTAGTGGGTTGTCACTTGTTATGTATAGCAGAAAAAGGGGACAAAACCTGATGGCTGGTTAGGAAACAGCTGAGGTGTCTTGCTTTCAGCAGTGAAACAGGAAGAGTGAGGTACTTCCCAGGACCTCAACAAGTTTTCTGGAGGAAAAAACACTTTCTTTTCCTGCTATATGGAACACGAAATGGATTTATCCATGGAAATATCAATATGGATTTTTCTTTTATTCCTACCAGATATTCATTCTCCCAACTCACCAAAGACTTACAGTGGCAGCTCAAACGGTTTCCCAACAGAGAACACACAAACGCACAATAAAAATAATGTGAGTTTTGGGTCCAACCCTGGCTATAATGGAGATCCTAGTTTCTCTTTTTCCTTCCCCCTGGTTGTGGACCCTGCAATAATTCCAGGCAGCAGTCACAAGGCTCCCATATTAGTCATTCCCATCAGCTGTTCCCCAGCCTCTTGCAGCCTGGCAGCAAGGTTAATGTGAAGAACTGAAAGCTCCTGAAGCAATCTTCTGTCTTGCTGGAGAGATTCAAAAGACTGTCAACATTTACTCCAGCAAGACAGAGAATATTGTGACCTGCTCAGCTGGGGAGAGAGAAAGGCAGGGAGGGGAAATTCTGCTATGGGAGAATTTGGACTCAGACATGCCTGACTCCCAAACACACTCCACTCATCCCACTGTGTTTCTGCTTTTCATTTAGAATACTTTATGTTCTGGGAGGGCGTTCCAACTAAACTGCTTTGTGAAGCTCTGATCATGCATTATCAGGCCAAGACAAGCTGCCAGCTGCACCATGTAACATGTCATTCCTTTCTGGAATACAGGGAAAAAAAGGCTTGAAATGGCTTTCTGTGAAAGATTGATACTACCTTGTGTTGTGTCAGCATACTGCGTGCTGGTCTTGTCCTGCAACCTTTTCTCACCTAACTACAACATATACACACAGTAGTAATATTGAAGTTTATTTAAATTTTTCCATTGATGTTTTTCAAGTTTAGAGTACACCAACTTCTTCAATGAATGAGACCAGCTGCATAACAGGTCATATTAATCCTGCATCTAATCAGCATATGTGCTGATACATACTAATCAGCATACATGAGCATAGGTGCTCACCCTTCTAAATGCATTGCCTTACTAAAGAATGCTTTCCTTCTCCTGCTATTACATTTCTACTGTACACATTTAGTGTGACTTGCAATGTTATCCAGAAGTTCTTTAAGGGTTAAAATACAACCTTTTCTTCTTCATAAAAACAAGGAAATATCTTAGCAACTGACAAAAATCTTCTTAGGAATTGTTATGTTCAGCAGCAACAGCTGAAAGCATTTAGTTTATGAGCCAGTATTCATCTTCAAAGACTCCATTCTGCCCAGAAAATAAAGAACAAGAGATCAATTAAGATCTCGTCCAGCATGCTAGTAACAGTGGGAAACATACCTCACACAAGTCATAGAATCTTGGAATACATCCTAAGAAAACCAAACTCTGATTTTCACTTTCTTACTTTTCATAGACTACACAGATGCTGCTTCAGACTGAGATGTCCAATTTGGGGGAATGTGAACAAAGAGAACCTTAGGGAGCTCGAGTCCAAAAAGGGAAATCATGTGCAAGGTACCAGGTTCAATATTATTTAGACACATTATCCAGATAATAGATCACCTGTCATTTTACTTAGTGTGATGTCATCCCCATGTAAAACCTGTAGAGTATGGAGCAGGAAAACTGCATGTGGTACACTGCCTTATTTAATCCTCAAAGGAACTCCATCGAACTGTCATTTTGATATTAAACATGGACTTAATTATAAGATTATGAGATTTCATAGCAAGGGTTATGAAACTACTGTTTATTCATCTGAAAATGCTTAATTAGGTTTATTTATAACAGGTTTTCAAATTTTGTTTAGAATATTCGACCATGCTCCATGAAGAAATACAGTGCCCTTAGACACAGACCTAAGAAAAACTCTGGGAGCTGTACTTGAATTTTCCTGAAGATGAAAGTTTCTCAGATCTCAAGCCAGCTTGGCTCTCTGCAAAGGTACAGATGAAGACTGTGAAAATGGTAAGAATTTCCTCTAGCTTCTAAAAAGAGAGATGGTGTAAGCTCCTCACTAATTTTAATGGTAACCAGGACCTGGTTTTCTTCATGGAGAATACTAGGAACAACCTTTCATCTCACTGGTTTTCTATATCAAATTCAGAACATTTGCAGAGTTGAATCGTATTTTTGGGGGGTCCTTTTTATGGCTACTGTAAATTCTCTGTTCCAAGGTCTTGAGACAAAAAGGACTGATGTAAGAAAACATATAGCTTGTAACAGCAGTCCTTATAAATCTCAACCCCACACAAAAGAGCAAAGAAAATAAAGAGACAGAGAACAGACTTTAAGACCAGGGATATAAAAGAAAGTTTATTTAGAGGAGACTCACTACCAGACTGACTTGACTTGAATGACGTTTGTAATCTGTAAAGAGTCTGTGTTATGTGAGGTGAATACAGAGTAATATTCCTCAAGGGGAAGAGAACACTTAGCAAGACTTTCTTGTGATTCTAGAACTAACACTTACTGTGGAGTTAGGCTTACAGCATCGAATTGCAAGTGCAAAAATGCCTACAATAAGTGGAGGTAAACAGCCCAGTAGAGCATAATTAACTAACATGCATGTCAAGTAAATGGTGGTTGTTTGCAGATAATTTTAAAGTAGTGAATAAGTGAACATTTGCCCTGTCTGATTCTCTATGAAAGCACTCGCATACTGTTGTTTAACAAGTCTAGGGCAAAAGAGGGAAAAGTGGCTGGACAAGACTTTTTCAGTCTTAGTATACTCAGATGGTTCCACCAGCTCAAAATATAGTTCCAGCTACCACAATAATCTTGAATCCAGTCTCTGATTTTTCTTTTATGGCAATGATTCAGACACAATATAGTTAATAAGAAGCATAAATGTCTCCATACCATTTTCAGGTATGTTCTTCAATAGACTTTAAGAGAGAGATAGCCACAGATGTATACTTGAAAACATTTTTAATATATTCTTTGCAGTTCTTACACCGCAAGTCAGATCTTTTGCAGTAAATCAGACAAACTGAAAAGCAGCATCTCACCATATCCTCTCATAGGAAAAAGTTATAAACTCATTTTGAAAGAAAAATATTATATAATTGAGCAAATGTTTGAACTACATTACTAAGCAGAAAGTTAACTCCAGACCCACTGATTTTGCAAGCACACTTGGAGCTCAGTTTGGTCTTAGAAATCGGGAAAACAGTTAACTGCTTCCATCTGGACTTAGAAAACAAGGCCACTTTCAAAAGGACATTTTGCAATGAAACTTTAGGAAGAAGTGACATCCATAATTCTCACATCAGAAATTCTTTTGTAAGAAATCACAACTGTGTCTCATTTCTCTGTGCAAGTGGATACAAAATCATATTTCTGCTTTGTTATGAACATGTTTTCACAAAGTCATGGAGGTTTTGGGGAATTGCAATCCCATCCAGTGCAGGTGTGTTACAGTCACGCCTTTTCTTTCTAGTAGCATGAGTCATCCCATTTAAGATACAGAAATGTAGGCACGCACAGGCATTGGTGTGCTACATTTCAGTATCCTGTCTACAGTAACTACAGGAAAAATGCCTGTGCCATTTACAAAGCATTCAACCTTTTACCCATTATAAATTTCCTGATCATAATTTTATTAAATACTAACAAGTTCCAAATCTTTCCCTGATCCTATGCAAACATTTTTCTTCTCCAAAAAAGCAATATGGTAAGAAACCCTACTTAAACACTCAGTTTCAAAAGCCAGCAGTCTTTTTTCAGCCTGAAGGGTGCGTTGATGCTGTTGGGAGGATAGAAATCGTTCTTACTACAAATTGCAGGCAAAGGCACATACCTTGAAATGGACCTGCTGTTCATATTTGCAGCAGTTCTTTGTATGGTATTTCAGTAGTAGATGGTGGGGACAGACTGAAATTGCCGACTTGAACCATTTAGTATATAGATAATGAGAAACGTTGGTTGGATATTGGACTATGGTAGTGCCAAGAATAAGCATTAGAACATCCTTGGAACACCTTTTTATAGAATTAAAACATGAGTTTCCAGGTACCAAGTACAGTGAGGATTCAGTGCCTCTACTTTACATATTCCCTAAAACCTTTTTATCTCGAAAGTTCTAAGATACTTAAATGTAAGTTGGATACAGAATAGTCTTACCTCTGGGGTGAAAACTGAGCAGCTGTTACACATCACATACAACAGCAGTTTAGGACAGCAGTTGCTAATGTGGGAAAACATACCCAGATGTTGACTCCTTGTCATTTTAGGTTCACATCTTGCTTAGATATTCATGCTCAGAAGACTGAACTCTTTCATGCCTTTGAAAATTCTCTTTTCCCCTCAAATACAAATGTGAGAGGAAAGCATTTTTTTTTTCCATATATAAAGTCACAACATATATATGGCTTTACTCACAATTTTCAAAACCCCTGATATCGTGGTTTTGCTTTCTTGGACTTGAGAACTGACCCATGCATGAATATTTGTATCTCAAAAAGCATTGGAAAAGGGGAGGAGAAAAGACTAATTGCCTTTGCTTCCAGACAAAGTTCATGGAAAATCAGAAAGGGTCCCCACAAAGGTCACATAGATGTCCATAAAGACAGACAGCTAATTTTGACAGCCACATTAAATATTGTTTCAAGACCAGAAACTGATTTTCCAGGTGGAAGCAATGTGAAATCCTGAACTGCTATCTGTCATAAGTATTTTAAAATTCTAATTTTATGTTCTTTTATGCACAAAACTATTTTAAGTCACATAGCTACATTTTTACATAGAAATCCAACACCCCTGCCCGGGACTAATGTGTTTCAATAGGTGCCACAACTGCATTTCTCACAATTCAGAGCAAAAAAATGCTCTGAAAGTCAAGCAAGCATTAAGTATTATGTAATTTCATTAGGGTGGTGGCAGCAGAGAATTTATTTCAATGTCTAATTTCAACATCCATTTTCTCCCTTGTCCATTAGCAAGGTTGCATTAGCAAAGCAATGCCACATCCATTGATAATGACTTAAAGGCATGGTCCCAGAACAGATGTTGCAAGGGGATCTCCCATCAGGTGTAACTTTGGAATTTCCAGGCAGAGTACAAAAAAAAAAAAAAAAAATGGGACTGATCCCATGAGCTTAAGAAACAGATATTTATTGATGGTATTTACATGACAGAGTTTTTGGCTCAGTCCTGAAGAGTTCAGGGACTGAAACAAAACTGGAAGAAGTTCCCCACAAGGACTGCCAGAAGGACAGCTGCACAGGGAAAAAGAAAAAAGCAGTGACCTACACTTCATAGTGGAAATGGGTGGGGCTCAGGCAATAGACAAAGCACAGACACAAAATGAACTGAAAACCCTGCTGCTAAGGAACATAAAGTTTCAATGCAAAAGTGATTCTGAAGCTCTAAAGAAGGCAAAATGTCTTACAAAAAATCTTTCTGCAGGAGCCAAAGGGATGTGATGTGCCCTATGATGTCCCTTGAAAATAAAGTGTTTGTTTATGGTAACAGTTTAAACCAGATCCTTGGTGATGATATTTTAACTAAAGTTAATGAATACAGTTACCTACAGATGCAGATCATACAGAAACCAAGGTAATCAAAGATTTCAAGGCAAACAAGCATGTCTAGCCTTTCCTGCTCAGACAGAATGAAATATGTTCAGCAATACAAGAAGTGACAAAACTCCTCAGAGGAATAATTTTTTTGGAGTCACATCAATAATTTTATGTTCAACACAGATTACATTTGTTTATATTAAAATAAATATATTTATTTAAATTTAAAATAACCAAAACAAAACAGTGACAAAAACAAAGAGGTGACTAAACAAAAGTAAAAAATAGCTAACAATACCAGAGAAAATTTTTAAGGTAGCCTGGGAAAGAACAGGATGATCTAAAGAGTCTTATCTCTATTCTCCTTGCTAAACTAGCAGGAAGATTGAAAGGAAGGTAACAGGGTTAGAAGAAGGATATCAAATCTTCTTGCTTCATCACCTCTCCAGAACAGAGCAAAGAAAATGGTTAAAGACTAGAAAACACAAAGATAGAAAAATAGTTTGCTGGGAAAGAGGGGAAAGATCATAGCATCCTTCAATTACATGAAAAGCTCTTGTCAAGAAGAAGAAAATCATCTGTTCTACTTGCTCATGGTGGAAAGAACAAGCAGTGACAGCATCAAAGGTTAAACATTAAGAAAGAGCTTTGGAACAGATTTTTCTGGGAAGGTCATGGAATTTCCATCACTGAAAAAGGTTAGACAAACATCTTTCAGGATAAAAAAAAGATAGGTATAGTTGATCTTAGTTTAGAGACTTCATGACCTCTTGAAGTCTGTTCCAGGACTACTTTCTATGATTTGACAACTTAAGGAGTGATGACAAACTTTACAGACTCCTCTGAACTCTTTGGATGTCATTAAGATTGTCCAGACCCTTTATTCTAGCAATTACTCACTACATAGATAACAAAGGCAAAATTCGCAGGAAGAGATGACACATTTTATTTTTTCAACTACATCAGGTTGAAAAGATACTATTTGGAGCACATATGCCTTTCTGAATAGAGCAGACAGGAAAGCAGCACATTTGCATTATTTAAAAGAACTGTTGGAGAGGAGCAGATGCACTTTGCATTAGCACTTAATATGAGGTCATGATATGACATCATTCTCATGAAAAACAATAAAACCTAATATGCTGAAGCACTATATCTAATACTAGAAACAAATTCTAATCTAGTTAACATCTTTACTATTTGTAAAAATGCACATTTACCTCTAGAGTTGCCATATTTCATACAGAGAGAGATGTAAGGCTTCAAGGGATGAAGTTAGCTCATGTAAACTTAGCTCACATAAATTAAAAAATTGTAATCTTTTTCCTGTAACATTAAAAGGGAATTAAAATGATGGCTAAATGGGGAATATGGAAAAAGCAAATATCATCCCTAGCACATGGCCAATGGTTCCAGTGATATTAAGAGATAACCACCAGCCTAATCTAGAATGGTTCTTCTCCAGGACAACCTCTTATATCTGCATTTGGTTGTGATAAATGCTCAAGAAGAGAACAATAAAGTCTGGCTTGCAAGAACAATTCTTCCTTCCTGTCTAAGCTGTCACGTAAGACTGTCATGGATGGGAGGAGACAAAGACTGGGAAGGTTTGTTCATTAAACCCTCTTTGACTTTCCTGGGTAAAAAAAAGTACGCTACAGGACTGTGCTATGTAGAAGGATTACTGGTAGGCAATTTTCACAGGGGATTATAAATAACCCTTCTGCTTATGAGAAGTATACCTTCAGTCACAAGACAGATGACAGCGTTATTGCATGGTACTGTGCCTCCCACTTCACTTAAAATAAAACTAGATACCATCAACCTAAGCTGCAGCACGGAGCCTTCTTCACAATTCCTGCACTTCCTTCACATTTTTCCCCTATTAAATAGTCAGAACACCTCTTCAGCCTATTTCTGTACCTTCTATTTTACTCTAAAATGACCAGTGAAAAAATTCAGGACACCTTGCTAGAAACTGCATTCTACAAACTTTACACATATACTGTAGGTGAATTCCCTTCATTCCTCCTAGAATAATCCTTCCAGATGTTTTCTTTCTTTCAGAAAAACTTCTATTTTATCCCACTCTAGTCTATTCTATTTAATTCCATTCCATACATTGTATTTTATTTCCATGCTTTAGTCCAATATTGAAAAAGTTTCTTTATCCCAGTTTTGCACAGAATTTATCAGATTTGGTATGTTCATACTAGATAATTTTAGAAATAGAAGTATGATATCAGGCAATACTTATACTACCACTCACTAATTACATCACATCATTGCAAGCCAGTCTATTAGATCAAACTTTGACTATCCTTTTTCCTCCTTTGCAAATCCCATGAAAGAGCTGATATTGCCATTGAAATCCCTTTTATATGCAAATCAAAAAGTCTGTGTAAGACACAAATATAATTTGAGTTGTTAGCTATAGCCTAGAGACTCTGCTTGCAACATTTGGACAAACAGAAGCAGAGACTTCTCCCTGGTGATCTTCTCTTTTACATAGATCAAAGACTTCCCAGTCTTTTATGGGAGCCAGTTTAGGAATTAAAAGATGACTTGGCCTTATTCAAACATCAGACTTCCATAATACTTGGAATGGAATTAGAAAGCTTTAACAAAGCCTGTGGTCTAGAATTTGCACTTCTCCTTTAAACTTAGAATCAAATAATATTTTCAGTGTGAACTATGTTAAATAAAACAGCCTCTCTGCTAGCTTATAAAAATTGCAGACATCTTAGCTGTACAAAGTCTGTAGTGTGTTTATCTGTTTGAAAAAGCTAAGCCTTCACTTGCAGATGGATTGAGCTCAGCTCTTATTAAAATAAAACCGAATCAGTTTATAGAACATAAATTATGTTCTTAATTATTTGGCAAGAATTTTTATCTATGGCTTGTAAGCATGTGAGGTCAGCTGTACCTTTGTTAGAAAATAAACAAGGAAAAAGATTCAAAATGGCTGAGCATGTAAAGAAAACTGGCTGAGCAGGCAGTCATTTTTGGAAGGAAAGCTGCAAAACCTCTCAGAAAGTGTTCCTGTGTAAAATAGCTGTGTTTTAGTGAGCTACAGCAGCAACTTGCTTCTTACAAATGTCTCAAAGACAGCAGTGGACTTTGTCACCCCTCTAAGCCACAGGAAAGCAACAGCTTCAGCTCATCATCCTGAGCATTTGTACTGCACAGACAGAAGTGGGATGTGCAGAACCAGCCCTACAACACCAGCATGAGGCAGAGGATGTCAGGAAGAGAATAATACCACAGGACACAACTTGTCTCCAGCTCTTAACTTGGATTGACTATACATGCTCCCGAATCAGAAAGGGGATTTCCACTTTCTGAAAGTAGAACAGTCTTCTGAGCCTCTAGCACCCAATTAATTTTTGGTTATACTACTTAAACCAACATCTGCTTACCAGCCATGACTGACTGACTGACTGATGGAAAACCCCACACACATTTCTTAATCATAACAGAAATAAATATTGAAGTAAGGTGCCACTACATAGCAGTGTGTCACTACAGGAAAAAAATGCTCAATCTATTCTGTCCCAAAATTATATAATACTCTTGGTGGCTTTTTTTTTCCACTTTTCTTTCTTCCCTTTAATATCAGATCAAAAGTAAATTAAATTCCACAATTTATTCAGAGAAAAGGAATGACTGAAAGTTACCTTTGGATAATTTGTTTATTGATCACTTACAGTAAGATTTACATTTCTGTAGTTTCTATATAATAGAGAGAAAGCATTAATAAAATTTTAACAGAATATTTTAATATTGCAGAAACATCAATCCTAATGATTTCTGCTCATTTCCAATAACTTCCTATTTTTGAGAAGGAATTTCAACAAATAATGTCTGTTAATATCCACATCTAGCCAAATACTACTGTACATTTGTAACCTTATTTCTTTCACATTTCATCAAGCCTTAGTAAGTGAAATATGTTTTTTGGTCAGAAGTTTCTTATATAATATCCTTATATAATATACACAACATATCTCATCCTATTAAACAAGCTTACAAGAGCTCAGAGGGAAGAGAGTAAGATAAAGGAAGTAAAAAGAACAATATTCTTTTAATTTTCCGTGGACTCTTTGTAATGTCAGTTACCAACAGATCTCCTTTCTCAAGCAACTGGCATGTGACTTGTTCCAAAGATAGATCAGCAGAACACCAAGCACAGTAGAGTGAAAAAGAAAAATATAAACAAGGAAAAACTGGCATCAATTTCCTAAGGAAGCATTCCCAAACAAGCCAAAAGCCTGGTTTATAAAGCCTACAGGGACAAATATCCTTCTAAGCCATCTGCAAATGAAACCACCCTATGGCCTTCCTTCCTTCCTAAAAAGCAAAATTCATGTAATGTCAAATGTGCAGGGAGAAAAAAAATCTTCCATTCCCAAAAGTTTGTGCAAACAAAAAGAATTTGCAGTCTTCACAACCATGAACTTTTTTACTGCATTTTTACCTGCTGCAAAAACTGAACATAGTACTGTGTTTCTAACCAGTAGTTCACAAAAGCAAGGTACCATTCTGCTGTTTGCCCTGTCAAAAATCAGCATTTCAGGGGGAAAACAAATAGTGTAAATGACAGATAAACAAGTTTGCCTTCACCCACTCAAAAACCTATGGTTGATGTAAACACACAGTATAAAACTTCATCAATCCCAGACTGTGTGAGACACATCGGGTGGGTGAACCACCACAGACAAACAGGGCGAGAGCCACGGGGTTGGCTCCTGCTCTTGTACTCTAAAAAGGTCTTCTGGAAATGAGCTCTATGAATCCTGGAGTCCTGGAGAGCAACTCCCTTAAGAGACTTTCTCACTTAGGAACTGGAAAATAGCAAGCTCATACCTAAGTTCAGCTGGGACTACCAAGTGGAAAGCCTCTCCTTAGGAAAACAAAGCTAGAACAGATCTCAGAAAGTTATGTAGGATGTTGTCAGTTGTGTGCAGGACCCATCCTGCCATGCCAATTGAGGCAAAAATCAGATAATGCCTTTTCCTGTGGGGAGCTGCACTCCAGGAAGCACAGGGGACATTGCAATTTGCACCATGGGCAGTGTTTGTGATCAGTGATCTGCTGCTTCCTGGGTTGAAATGTGCTGCCATGGCAGCAAGGGCTGAACACAACAACAGGCAGGAATTAACCTGAATTAAAGGGAAATGCCCAGTTGTTAAGTCTGTTTTTATAATGTAGAATAATATCATTTAGTCTCCTGGAAGCAAAGGAGGCTAAATCACTCTCCAGCACGCCCTCTCTCACAAAAACCTCTCACTTCTTTTGCTGCTAATGACTATCTGTCCATTCCCTCTTCTCTAAATGCTTTTTTTCGATGGTCCTTCCTGTGATTTATATACATTAGAATTGCAGGCATGAATAAGAAGTACCTCACTTTTTTATCATGCCATGTAAGTACAACACATTCAACCTAATAAATGTTCATTCTTCAATTTTTTAAATAGTTTTATTACTGATAACGGAAGTTTCTGTACTTGCTCATTAAATTTGTCAAGTCCCTTCTTTAGGAATTGATTTTATAATTGATGAATTTATAATACATTTTTTCTCTGGATTAATATTAATGTGTAATTCTAAGCCACTTTTGTCCTGCCTTACGGGATTAATTTAATATCTTTTTAAAGATACAGCTCTATGTGACATCATTCCCCTGCCAGATTTATAACAGCCAATGAAGTCACCCTTATAGTTTCTCATAATTTTCTTCTTTCAACAGTGGTCTAGTATGCCATTATTCCTCCTTCTCAATTATGAATCTAGCTTCTAGACAGGTAACCTTTACATAGAATGCAATATTTAACTCACAATAATGGTAAGAAATACTTTACAGTTTCACTTGGATTAATAAACCATATATCAGTATCAGCAAATTTCCGTATATTTTAGATGCAATGGAGATGAGAAACAGTATAAAATATAAGGGTTAATATTGAAAATGTTGCATGTGTTTCTGAAAGAATCATATTTCTTTCCAGCTTTTAAATCCTAGTTCAAAATCTTGTTATTTGTTCTATTTGTAACTACTTATAACACAGGTATTTCCTTGTACAAGGACATGCATATGAAATTACACTCAGTATTATATTAAAAACATATATTCCATATTGTGTTTTCTTTTCCTTTTACCCTTGTTAATGAGGGATTTAGTATGTTTGTGCTCCTTGTCCCAAGTTTAACATCACTAGTATAGAAAGTAGGTGTGAAATTAATACCTTTCTGTAAAAACATTAATTTTGGCAGTTCAAGCACTTTCAGCTATAAGCTCTACCTTGGGCAGGCTGCACCTTCATGTCTGCGCACTGGCTACTGGCTCAGTCACATTTTCTCCTTTGGTTTCTCTCAGTTCCAGGGTCCCTTAGATGACAAGGAGAGACATGTATCTCTTCTTTCTGCCTCAGTGAAGCCCCAAGTATTTATTCCCATTTCCTAATATTTAGAGTTTGTGTGTTTGTGCATGTGTGTTGAATGGTGTAATGTCTTTGATTATTGACAAAAGGTTCACACCACAAAAAAATATTAGACCAATAGCTGGCCACAGCCATCATGTAGGACCAGGTTCACACTAATATTCTGTATTGTAGCAGAAACAACCAACCCATATATCTGTCTACAGAGTTAATTTACATAGATACATCTCAGTTGGTTCTGAAATTAGCTTGAGTTTGGCAGTCATAACTTTGGTGCCCTGGGCTAATATGGCTGCAGGAGATAGATTTATGTTATAATTGTATAACATTTTTGGAAATGAAGGAAAATAATATATTGACAATCTAATCATATGAACAGTATCCCTGTTCCAAACTTCAGATGTGTTTAAGAAATAAATACCTGTGTGTGGTCTTCCCTTTCCCTCCTCAGCAATTATTCTATTTCTTCAGGGTCAAAAAAAAGAAAATGCTGGAAACATGATGGTGAGGAGAAATAGCAAGTTGAAGATATGGCAGAAAGAAGAAGGAAAAATATGACAGATGGAGCAAACTGAGTTCTAATCTTGAGAAAGGTTTCCCTGGATTTTAGAACATGTATTATTATACTGTTGTGCACATTTCTGATTTATCAAACCTCTACTCTAAAAATTCACCCATCATCTCTATACATTTAACTTCTCTAAGTTCATTGCAGAGCTCAGTTGAGAAATATTGATGGAGAGGTTACTCTTTTCACATCATTCAAAGTATTTATGGGAGTAATTGTGCTCCAGGATCATCACTTAACTCTTTTGTATGACACATGGTAAACAGTTCCTCTGATACATGTTTTAACTCTAAATGTGAGGAAGAATGATGTTTACATTTAAACTCTTCTATCCAGGATTAAATTCTCAAGGTTCCACCATATATGTTTTCCTTCTTGCTTACCTTTCAAAGAGAAAAAGTAGAAATGGGCATGAAAAATAATTTGAAGGAACACAACCACTCATAAAACAAAAGTTGTGTGTCAGCCCTGATTAAACCATATTTTTCATTAAAGGATCAAATGTCCTTATTCCTGACAACTAGAGATAATGAAAAAATACAAACATGTGCTTTGTCTTTGTTGCAGGGTCAGGAGATACAATCACTCACTTAAATTATTAAATGTAATGCATACAAGCATAGGGAGATGAAAAGTGCCAGTTTAAATTAGCTTGACCTGTAGTGTTGACTCCTGGATAGATGGCATAATATACCCTGACTTCATTGCTGAGGCATTAGAAGCACACAGCAAGAGCCCATTGTGATATTAAGAAAAAGCTCAGAAGCAAACTCAGACTGAGATCCAAAAACCTGCTGGCCCCCTGTGAGGCTCTTGGCTTCCTTTTGCCAGACCTATTACAATATAGAATGAAGTCTTCTCAGTTTTAGCTAAAGCAGTGCAGTGCTCAGGCAATGAACACACATTTTCTACTTTGCAGTCTGGAGTGTGTTTTAGGATGAGGTTCAGAGTCCTAAAGACCAGGCTCACAAAGGGCAGACCAAAGTCAATGTATTCTCCCAGGACAAGGAAAAGCTAACTGTACCCAAACCTCACTGTTTGACAAAGCTGGCAATCCTTTTAAGGAGGAGTGTACAGGCATAAAAATTAGATAGATCTGTAAATCCACATATAGTATTTCTCAGGACACAGCAAGAGTCTTCTTAAGAAGTTTTTCCCCCCATAAATCTTTGTACTGTTAGTAGAAACTGAAGGGTCCTCCACACATACAAAACAACCACCATATGACTTTTTGCAGATTTCAAATTTAGAAAGAAACATGGTGCTTATCCAACTTCTATTTTGCATTCATTCTCAAAATTGGGAGGGTTGTCTCTGCAGTGAGACATATCAGTCTCACTTATATGCAGTGACATATAAGTCACTGTCTCACCTCCTGAGAAACAGAATCAGGGGTGTAGAGTGCAGAGCACTAGCAAAAGAGCCAGGTATATAAAAACAAAGACATAAAGGCCAGTGGAATCCCACCAAGCCAAAGGCAGTTAGAAAAGCAAAGTAATTAGCCATTTTTACAATGCTTGGAAGTTGGCATCTTGAAAATGGTTGGCTCCAAATATCAGTGACACATCCATCTGTTTCTTCACTAGCATAAAGTTGCAGCTACAGATTTTGGGAACTTAGAATTTATAGGCTCTAAGAGGAAAGGACACATCACAATACTGTGATGTGCCCAGCATTCATCAAACAGGGTCACCTGAAGCTCTAAAGGTCATATGGGTTTTGTTTTAGCTGGTCCTTTATAAAACTAGAGAAAATAGTGTCCCTGAAATCTCCTCATGCTTGTCTCTCCTGCAAAGGCAGAAAGCATAACAAAGGGCAAAGAAAGTTCAGAAATGAGATGATGAGACTGGATGAACCTAGCATGGAAGGATTGTGTGATGCTCTGTATACCATGTTATTACTCTGAATAGACTTGCCCAAATTTCACCTACTCTTTAGTAATTTTTATGTACTGAGATAACCATACAAGAAGCCAGATAGTGATTTATTCCATAAAATGTACCAGATTCAAATTGTTCTTGCCAGTGACCACACTTTCCATTTTGTTTTGGGGCCATAGTGTAATCTAGTTCTTTTCCCACACCCTCCAAAATCTTTATTATTTTACAGCCATAAAGTTTTGGAAGATCTCATTTAAAAGGAAGAAATTATTTTTTAAAAGTACTGTCATTTACAAGTCAGCTTAACATAAAACGAAAATCATTCAGCCTCAAAATCTGCCAGTAATCTGTGGCTCTCAGTTCAGGCATCACTACATTTTGCAGTTTATCCAGGCATATGCTTTTAAAACTGTGTTCCACCTTTGTTACATGGCTTGCAGAAAGCCTGCAAGAAATAAAGTATCAAATGTGGTTTATTTTCAGCACAGACCATCTATTACAGTGTGAGTGATTTCTGTAGTTTTAAGTGCCTAACAAGAGAATGATTTGTGTTCCCAAGTCTGAGGTTTATTCTAAATAGTCCAATAAAAGACATTTAATCCTACAAATACTGCCTTTCCTAAAATTAGGCACCTGAGTAAGAATGTTGAATTTAGGCATTCTGGCACCTGCTTTATTAATTTAAAGCACCCTCTTAAATTTAAACATATTTAAACACCAACACCAAAAGTGTCGGGCAGTTTCCATTAATCTCTTTCAGAAAAAAAGAAAAAGAAAAAAGAAAAAACAACACACATTTATCTCCCCGACTAAATGTAACCATGCATATTAAAAATGTTGACTTTTATGACTAATGGAAAGTTGAAATACTTTCTCAATGTATTATTTTAAAGGATTTGCAACACAGTGGAGTTTTCTGAGCAATCACAACACTGTGCATACACACCCTGCTTCTTATTTATACCCCAATAGCACTGAGGCAGTGGATAATGGCTCCACTGTTGCAGTTACTGTACAGACAAAACTGTTGCAGCAACCTTTGCCAAATGTACAGTTTGGGTTAAGACCGAGCTGGAGGTGAAGGTCTAATCAGAGAGCACTCAGAGCAAGTGAGGGAATATTAAAAGCTCCCTTGCAGTTCAGAGCAAAGAGAGGCCTCTAAGTAGGGCAGATCTCCATTCCGGGCTGTCAGAAGGCTGAGTTGTAACATGAGCTGGGCTCCATTTGCTTTTCCATTTATATAAAAACCTTTTTGTTTCTTTTGTTATAAACTTAGACCTCCAGAATAAAGCCTCGAGGAAGGGGGGAGGGAGAGGAGCACTTGCTGCCTGGAAGATGCAGTTTGTTGTTAGACCACTGTATGCAGCATACAGTTCCTAGCTATCTGCCCAGTTTGCAGCAGCTCCCCTGTAACAGATAAAATTCCTTTAAAAATAGAGCTGTTGTCCACATCCAGAGAATCTGACCCAGTCCCTGCCCTCAAGGACCCTACATTACAGAGGAAAGACTAAAGCATACCTGGAAAGAAGAGCAAGAAGAATGGTTTCCTTTTGCAATACTCATAGAAGAGGTCAGTCTTTAGGAGACATTTTAAGATAGGAAGACCTTGGCAAATCAAGACTTCAAAAGCAGGTCATAGCAGACAGGAAGAAATCAATAGGATGGGAATAGGGCTTGCATATTAAGAAAGCTCTGTATTTGACATTCCTGATGGCAAAGGGAGCAGACTTTGGGCAAAAGTAGATAAACCTGGGAGAGGCTATAGGAAGCTGTCTCCAGGGGCAGCTGTATCTATCGAGTATGCTAAGGGGAGGAAGACCAGTAATAAACAAGAATATTGTATTGATCATGCAAGAACAGCATATGCTGACATATGCTTCTAAGATATTAAAACAAGGAGAATAATAAGTAGTAGGACCTTACAAGAATTAACATGGAAGATGATGAGTGAAAGCAAAAATACAAATGTTTTACTTTTCTGCAAGAGAAGACATATTTACCTCTTAATCATTCACAGAGGAAGCAACACAAGCTGTGTTGATGCATTGGTGAAGGAATCTATAAAGAAATTGAAAGGCTTTACTCAGCTGAGACTTATGAGTAGTAATAAACAACAGCAACTTTGTTTTTCATAAAATCAGTTTTCATCACTGCTTTTATGCAGAGTCCTTATCACTGATCCCATTTTACAGAAGAGGGAAAAATGACAAATACAAATCACCTAAGGCTACTGAGTGTGCCAGTACAGCCACGGACAGTGCTTGGAAAATCCCAGAGCATTTCATGCAGCTCATGCAGCTGCATTCCTGCTGAAGTCAAATGCAGTCGTGGCTGAAGGGAATGCAGGGGGAAAGCTCTTTTTGCAACAAGCAATGTGGGATACTTGAGAAGAAAAACGAACTTCAAGGTGAGATACCATTCTATGAAATTCCATTGAGCAGGTTGAGTACCTGTACAGTCCCTGTATATAACATGGGGACTAAAATAATTCACTCTCCCTCCAAATGTAAACTCAAGTTGTGTTTTTCTATTCAGTTACCCACATTGGTTTATCTTAGGTCTTGTTGTCAAGACAACAAAACCTGAAAAGACAGAGAGTTGCAGTAAATAACCAACTATTAAACAATGAATTAGAGTTGTACGTGGTTTACTATGGTAAATTTAAACTGAAAGAAAGCTGGATCTCCAAAAACAGATATTCCAATTTGGAAAGCAGTGATATGATTAACTTTTGGTGTTTCACATGAGCTCTGTTACTTAAACTACTGAAAGAATTAGGCAAACACTTGAAAAGACAACAAATTTCAGAAATCTGCAAAGTGATAGGTAATTTAGTTTTGAGACTGTCCTCAGATGTATTCTCTCATTGAAAAATTACAGAGGAGAGCTCCTCATGATTAGTATTTCAGTCACTATCTATATCATAGAATTCAAGGCTACATATTTAAGGAGAAGGATGCAACAACTAATCAAGACATTTGAATGTGGTAGCTATTTCAGGATTAACTATATACACACATCTACAAAATGGCAAGTAGCTTATTACTGCATATGCCAACTAAAAACCTGCTCAGAAAGACATTGGAAGTACCGTAAATGCATATATGTACATAGAGGAAGTTAGTGAAAATATGAAGGTGAACACAAAGGATGATCCCAGTTGTTCAAAACCAGAAAACTGCACATCACCATGCTCTATGAGCCCCCAGTGATTATGGAAAATATAAGGGCTGAATGCTCATAAGGAGAAGAAGAATTTAATATGGGCTATCACTTGGATGATAGCTCTGTGATGCCTTGATCCTTTTGAGCCTTCCTGCTTCCCCTACCAGTGAGGCAAAAAGATCTAGGGCTAGGGCCTGAAATGCTCAGAGGCGAAAGGATTACAATGGGAGAAATGGTCTTCTTTTCCTTTCCTCCTATGAATCCCACAGGGGCCCAGAAACCACATTTTATATCAGATTTTGAGGGCTGAGTTCTCAGCCAGTGTTCTGTAAAACATGCTTTTTCATGTTATAAAACTAGAAAAAGTCAACAGCATTAGCATTTTAAATTTGATTCTGTTAAAACAGGCTTTTTTCTATTTCCTTCAGTTCCCTCTTTTTTTTTTTTTAATTTTTAATTATTCCAAAGCCTATTTGTCAAACATGCAAATTTGACATTTGGCCAAGTTTCAGCATGAAATTTTGTAGCTGAGATAGTACAAGCTTCCATAAAATTAAGTAGCAAAATGCTTCCAGTTAGCTTTAACAATAAATGGAAAGGGGAAAGTTGCTTCTGAAATAAGGCTTTTTCCTCTACTTGTTACTAACAAGTGCTGGAAGAGATTACTTTTTTTATAGGTGCTATTTATCTTCTGCTTCTCTTTGTTATTGATTTATAAACATATAAAGAACATGTAAAACATATCTAAGTAAAATTTTTACAGTATACATGCACAAAGTCTCAGAATCCAGTCATCCTGCTTTTCAGTGGCATAATGTCATTCATTTCATTGACATATTACTGAATTGTTTTCCTAATATATAAGCCACAGAAGTAGATCAGAATCTGATCCACAGAGCAATAAGATCTTTCTCTGTAAAATTTGGTTTTAAATGTTAAATAGTCAGTACCGCAATGATCAAAAGATGCCACAACAGTAGCAGCATCTCTGTTATTCTGAAATTTTCTTGCTTGTAAACTTCAGACAAAACCTCTTTTTGTTTGTTGATGTGAGCATTTTAACAGGAAACAGGAGTTCAGCCACTAAAAAGCACTTTTTTTCCAACACAAATTTCACCATTGTACTGTGATTGACAGCCATCCCAATGTCTATAAACAACCTACAAGCCTCCCAAATTGACCATTCAGTTCCTGCGTCCAACATTTAAACACTGAGCAGTTTTTGCGCTCAATAAAATTCCTTTTCATTTCACCCTGGGTTGCCATGTCTCTTCAAACAGAGACAGAAAAGCAGTGCTCTGTGTCAGACAGATTTTAATTTTCAGTCCTCATCCATTCGTACAATGTAGACACAAGCAAACAAACCCTACCCAAAGCCTAGCAACCCACAGTTTAAACAGTCAATGCATATGAGCTACGGGATGAAGGCCTGGACCTGTTCACACATGAATAAAGAAGATTAAGATTTTCTTTCAAAGACATGAAGCCTTTTTGACAGGCTGTGTCAACAGCGCTGTCTGCCTCTCAATGTGAAACAGTCTTCTATCACAGGTTCCCACAGGGAGGTCTTGCTTATTAGCATGCTTTACACTTCCATTCCTTGTCAGTATTTAATTTAAGAATAAGGGTGCAAAGTTTTGCAAACTCTTACTTACCCACAATGAAAGGATAACTTACTGGAGACACTGAAAGGAAATACCAGCTAACATGAACACCTACAGGGTACACTTTTTAAAGAGGATAACCTAGGGAAAAAAAAAAAAAAAAAGGAAAGAGAAAAGCAGTGGATACAGTTGTGTTCTCTGTCATTGCAAGAATATACTAGTAAATTTTTTAATCATAGAAAGTCTCGTCTAGCAAATTACTTTTGTAGAATTCTTTCAGCCTACACTTTAACACACGTGCTGCTGTGCAGGCCAACACACCAACTAAAATTTTGGACATAACAAAAAATATCCATCAAAACAGCAGCAATAATATTGACCAGGTTCATAAGTAAGCACAAAATTGAAGGGGGTCTTCAAAGTCATCAAATTGAGTCCACTGCTATCATAGGCAATATGACATATAATCCCTCTCAGAAAGTGACCAAGCGCTCTTCTAAAGCAACACTGAGCACAACAAAAAGCCAAACCCATTGTTTTCATTCAAGAGAAAGATTAGTCCTGGCTGAAACAATTTATATTCCATTTCTCTGAATGAATGACAGCACCAAGTCACCATTACAGATTGATGTTATCATATTGTTTAAAATCAAAATATTCTAAGACTCCAATCTTGCAAACACACTTAGGTAGCTGTTTAGATAAAGAAGTGAGTTGTCCCAGTTAAGGCAGTTGCATCATGCAGATGTAGAGCACATGCACATTTCAGGATTGCAGTTTAAATTTCTGGAGCTAAAAACAATAGGAAAAAACCTGTACTTCCTGCAATATTGGCAAAACATTTTTTTCAGGAACAAACAAAAACTGTTACTACTGTATTTGCTCATTTTTGGGTAAGACCACAGATTTGTTATCAGTTTTATCATCTAAATAAATATTTAAAAATTACTTTGAAATTATTACAGAATAAAGTTAGATTCCAGGGCAACAAAATATTGCAACAAGGAACAGATTATGCCTCAGCAAAATAAGTAGGAAAAGCTCCAAATTTATCTCAATATTTGACTTAAAATGACATGATTACACTAGGATGGTCCTTAAAGCCAAGTCATAATCCACATCACTGGAAGCAAGATTTCAGGCAGAAAAATTAAAAAGATTTTTTTTCACTAAGATTTTTCTAAAAGATCAAAACAATTTGCATCTACATGTTTTGGGGATTTTTTAAAATAAATTGTGCCGCTAATAGAAAGGAAAACTAATGTTTCATGATTCTAATGTAAAATTCAACATGAGATATAGAACGAGCTGAATGACCTTGTAACTAGAAATAAACAGCTGAGGCAAGGGAGGATAACTAGGATTATAAGGATCAACATTTAATGCATCAAAAATCTTCCTTTAAAGCTATGTACTGTACACAAAAATGATTCACAGTCTTTTACAAGTATCTGTTTAGCAGATGCCTTTAACAGTTTTCCTGATTTTTCTCCCCTCTGTGAAAATTGCAAATGAGTGTGTGAAAGCTAATACAATTACATGAAAGATGCACTTCCTTTTATCCTGGTTCAATACATCTCAAAGAAATTATCTAGGCTTTTAATTAGTTATTTTTAAGACAGTACACTTTGAGTTCTACAATTTGATTCTAGCCAATATTTATTTCTGTCAAGCAAGTATGTGACTCAGTGCACTGCAGTTATAATTCATAACATATTTAGTTATGTTCTCAAAGCTACGTATTTGTTTAACAGAAATAAATGTCATCTCAAGTTTTAATTTGCTAAAGTTAAATTTGTCTAGCCATCTAGAGGAAAATTACATAGGTCAAAACACAAAGAAAATAAGTAAAGAAGTTGTGCAAATATAATGTGTACAGGACCCTGGATTTTATTCTCCCCAATGTCAGTTATTTATAGGTATTAATTTTGAGAAGGAACACTAGGTTCTAGCAGCAGTTAGTGGCACGCCTATAAATAAATTATCATTTCCAACATAAAATAAAAAGAAATAACCAGCCCTTCAACAAATAAAATTGTTGATTTTTATTTTCTGATCAGTTCTTTATAATATAAACAATATGTTCATGTCTTTGCATCTTTTTCTTTCTTTTTTTCCTCCCACAAATTAATTTATTCACTGTGTCTCACTGTCTCATGCAGTCTTGTTTTGGTTTGTTTTTTTTGTTTTATTTGAGATAGATGCATTACTTGGAATAAAACACACTTATATTTTGAGGGGCAATGCATACCATTTGCAAGAAACACTTTTAAAGTAATTTGAAGACTCCTTGTGTAACGTCACTCACACACAGGGACTTATCAGAGTGCCACATTTGTTTAAAAAAAAGGTTCTAACCCCCTTATAGAATTGCTAGGTTTTTTTACAGTTCAGGGGCTTTTATATTTTTGCATTAATTTTCATCAACAAACAAGCTCCATGACAAACTTGGTCAGTAGAGAAGTTCAACAAAGCCTTGTTGAAGACACCTTTCAACATGGCTGCCATGTCCCCTTATTCTTTCCCAGCTGACCTCAGCAGGCTGTGATTTTGCAAGTGGAATTTCTGCCTCTTTGTTCCTAATGGGATTCTCTTGTCTCCATCTCCTCACCAGTTACGAGGTCATCCTTCTCCCTGGGGGCATTTGGCTTTACTGCCATGGAGCACAATGGGAAATAGCCACCCTTCAAGCAATTGTCAGCATGTTTCTCTGAAGCACAAGAATTGAGGGAAGAGTGGTGGCGGTAGTATTTCCTAACTTTCAGTACAGATTGCAGGAGTAAATATGACCACATCTATTAAATATTTCTCAGGAGTCCTCACGCACTCTAGATCCGCTTGATAGCGTAGGCAGGAAAAAGGAAGAAACTTGTTTTAAGTGTGCCTGACAGAAGGGAAAATTTAGGAATGAGTGCTAGGGGATGGGGATTTAAGAGAGACTGGGCAAAAACTGGCAGATGGGAGGAGAGAAAGTATGGATGTTGCTTCGCCATTCCCACTCATTTATCTGGGGCATCTTTGAAGGCACCAGTGTAATATATAGACAGAGACTAGTGGCTGTCAAAAGCAAGAATTACCAAGATTTGTCTTTGACTGAAGCACTCTGGTTCCTTCAGCTATTTCAGCCATCAAAGAGACATCCAACACTGGGTCATGCAGCAGGAGTGCTCCAGCTTGTAAACTTAGAAGCAGCACCCTAGGCTGCCACAAAGGACATTTGTGCCCTTACCATCAGTTTACACAGACTGACAGGCTGTCCCACAGACACTGGATTTCCACAGTCATAATTCATCTGTTACTGTATGGCATGCATGGGACAAAATTACAGGGAAACGGATGTTCAAATTTAGTCTTCCTTTAACTTAGAGTTTGTAAAGTGACTAACTCACATGGCTCATGGGGTTTCTTTTTACTTAATTCACATGTGATACACCCATTCCTGGTCAGGGGGGACTTGTTCTGATTTGGGTTTTGTGTTTTCTTAATGATTTATCAAAATACTGAAGTGTTTCAACTGAAAACCAAAATCCCTATTTATTTTGATATGTTATCACAGTACCTTGATTTTTTTAATTTTTTTTTTCATTTACCTGGCCCCTGACCAGACAACCACTTTGACTGAAGCTCCTTTCTCCCTTGGTACATAATCTATGACACTGTATTTCCCATTGGAAGTTTGTAAAGAAATTTTGTGTTGGGCACAGAAATGCCCCAAAAAGCATCTTACAGGCAGCCCCTGAGCTTGTTCTCCTTGATGTGCGTGGTTCATAAAAAATTTTTCACTGTTCACTCCGTTAATATTTTCAGAGGGAGTTTTACAAATGATCATGTTCCAAACATAATTGAAACTACACTACAGTTCAAGGATGTGTTCAGCATTCATCCAATGATGAACTGTGTGCCCCTCCACTGTGCCCAGCTGCAGGAACACAAAACAAAATGTGAGGCTGCTCTATTCAATTCATTACCTCATCACAATCCTCAAACCTCACTTGGTGGCATTAAGAGCATGGCCCTTCATCCTGTCTTATTCAGGTTTGCTCAGAGTGTGAATGTGGCCCAAAGTGTTCGACCTGGTATCTCAGGTAAGCAAGAATCAGTCAGGTCAAAATTAAGAAAGAGTTATTTCCACCCTCACAGGTGTAAGGCTGGTTGACCATACTTGTAAAGCGTAAATCCCTTCTGAATATTTTGGGGCAGTAATGAAAAACTTTCCCTTTGCCACACAGCAAAACTGTGAGAAGGAGAGGGAACTGAGAGGGTAGTACCGGGTGAGAAAAATCAGTTGTAGAAGCTTCCAGTCCTTCTGGGTCCTGAATTCGACTCAAAGGGAAGAAGTAGATGCAGGGACTGGAGGTATCTCTGGGCATGTAAACACTGAAGAAACTCAATCACACAAGAAACACTGATGATACCTAACAAATGGTAGTACCTATAAGACAAGAATTTTGTAGAATGACTTTATATGCATCAGTGTTGGACTTTAATCCATAATATTTCAACATTCTGTATCAGGTGATGTGTGATCAAGGAGATTCCCAGTTGTCCCAGCCCTTGTTGCCCTCACCACAAAGGCAAATAAGGTAAAAAGCAGTTGCTTACTGTTTTCATAATTTATAGTGTGTTTGACATTCATTCAGTTTACTCATCTTGTTCCTAATCCTAAAATAACCAACTTTAAAACAGGGTATTCTGCAGATTTTTACAACTTTATAACATCTGCAGCAAATATTGTGGGAATGTTTTAACCCAAGTTCCAAAATTATACATGATTTAATAAGGGAGTTGTTTATGTTGGTTAAACAAGTCAGCTATTGAAAACAGATTCATGGAGGATAAACAGCTCTAGTATGTGAATTGTTTAGGTTTATTGCATTGTCCATAAATATATTTAAATATCAGTTATTAAATTGGGTTACTAAACTAGCTTAGCCTTACATATTTATGTCTGGGGACCTTGTATAGCATTTTGTGGCACAATGTTAATCCCCCTATTAGCATTTTCAAATTAACCTGTTTGAAGAGTAACTGGAAAACAGGAACAGCATCAACCAGAAATGTTAAACAGATATCAATGTGTTTATCTGAGAAGATTTCCTGTCTGTAAATGCAGCCACTTTTGCACTGCCGTTGATGACAATTCACTGTGTGGAGTTTAAAGCTTTCATAACTATGGTTCCACCTTCATGCATAACTTTTCTTGAAAAGTACATAATGAATTGCTAATTTTGCATTACAGTCTAGATTTGACTGGTTTAATAACAGAAAAATTACTCAAGGTTCCAAACAAAGTACAGGGACATCCCTCTTTGTAAAATAATTTTCATGTCTCCTGATTGATGTAAACTCTTTTCTTTGCAATTTCAGTGTAGCTTTAAAAAGCCATAATAAAATACAGTTCCTGCTCTATCATGCCAACAATCTAAAATAAGTGGATAAAATATAGTGGGTAAAACATATAAAGAGAAGATGGAACTAGTTAGTATGGCAGTACTAACAATTAATAACTTTTTTTCTTAAACATTGTTCTTTTGCATCCACTTTTCTGCAAGTTTCTCCTCTATAGACTAGTGAGCATGTAGACCACCTTTATGAAGCATCACCAGAGGATGAAAATTAAGGAGTAGAATAAGCTATGGAGGTCAGAAGGAATATGGGTGGAGGTGGGTAAGGAAAGAAAATTACGTAATATGTCATTAGCAAAGCACTTAGACAACACATAAGAAGGCAGATGTCATGCATTTGCTAAAGTATATTTCCACCTGTTCTCTATTTCCCATCCTCACACACAGCTCTGCATTCCTTTACCAGGACAAAGGAAAGCTTAACTGTGTTAAACATCAGGGTTAAGAGTTTCCTTCCAGTGATCGTTTTTCTGTGAGAGAACATACTCCTTTCTTTTTAAGCAACACTTTGCTCACTAGCAGGAGAAAGTGACAAAATTTGGGTAAGAAGGCATCCAAGGTTTATAACCCATGGAGCCAACTCTTCCCAGTGCTTTCTGCCAGGCTCCTAGCAGATGTTATTCTGCAGGTAGTGCCAGGAGCCAACTGCTGCTTCTGTTAGAAAAAGCTATCCAGCTCACCTGCTGGAGGCAGGAGTTTTGCTATGACTACTGCAGCCAGTTCATGTTCTCTAACTTGAACAATCCAGTCTCTCTCCTCGGGTTAAAGGACCTAGGACCACAGGAAACACAGATGCCTTACTGGATAATTGAGACCTAAGCATGGCTAGACAGGAATTGCAGCCACCTGGTTTTCAGACAGGCACAGCTTTTGCCCTGCTAGGGAGGCAAGCCTCAGGGAGGCAGGCTTATGAGAAAACATCATTTCATCAAATGCCAAACACCCAACAGTGGCACACACTTTGTTCTCTGCAACAGAGAGCCAGGGGTCTGATTTCTGCCTTCCCAAAGGCAAGGTTAATTGTCTCTCAGTGATCCACACAGCAGCAACAAAACAATGTGTTGAGAATAGATATCAGACAAGGTTAGAGCAAAGAGAGGCATACTGATCATTCTTCCTCTTCAGCCATCAGCAGGCATGGAGATTTGAGCTGTTCTGATACAGAGCAACATTGAAGCTTCTGTAGCATGGCCACAACGAGCCATGTAAGTGGTGAACCAAGTCTGACACATGCCCATTAGAGTAATAAAAATGGAACAATTGTAAGCAATCAGGTCTCTGATTAGTATCAGTAAAGTCTTTGGCACTGCCGTTTATCACAATTGCCTCAACACTATGTACAAGTTCTTGTTTAATACTGACTCACACAAAAGCGTATCATAAATTCAAGTAATAAACAAACCCCTCCTCATAGTTCAGGTTTTTTCTCTCCCAGTTCCAACAATAAATTGTCCAGAAATTCTCAGACGGGATGGGATTGCAGTGTGATTGAGGAAAGTCATAAGAAATCTGAAGCGTTTGGTAAGTTTAGCAGAATAGCAACAGAACACAGCTGACGAATACAGTAACACAAATCATAAAGCCTTATTGCCAGTACTGGAAAAAACTTTTATTTGACTAGCCCCAGTTTAACAAAACACTTACTTTTACCACAAGTGAAATATTGGGTGATTTGGTTGTTGGGAGTGAGTTGAGGTCTGATATGCCTGGTTAGTCTTTGGTGGGTAATTCATTTGGATCCTGAACACCTAGACCAGATGTTTGTATTTAATAGGTCAGTGAGTCTCATAAGCAAGTCATTATTTAATAGCAGAATTAGGTATTTCAGCATCTCTCTCTCCTTTTCCGCTACCAAGCAGACATAGTGTCACACATACAGACTTTTATCACTTGTGTGCAGCATAGTGTAGGCATTCAATAGCTTTAAGAGTTGTGTGTAGAAGACTGATGTAATTCTTTGCCATTTATGAGAGCTCTAACTGTAGGTTTAGAGGATACAAAGGTTTAAGTATTCTATATCTGGGACAGAATCAGAGGTGAAGCAGAAAAAGAAAGTTATGTTTGGAATATAATACAAATGTGACACATGTACCACAACAGTCATCTGTTAAGTCCTCCTATGCCTAATTTGAACTATGGTTTTATTCATTAAATGGCATTCACAGCTAGATACTTCACTGAGCTGTCAGCCTTTCCTTAATGTGAATCTGGAAGTGAGTTCATTGGAGTAAGTCTGAATTTTCTTCAAGTGCTCATTTTATTCACAGAACTATTTTGGACTTAGTCCAGTGGGACAGGGTAGGGTTTGGCCCATGATTATTTCAAAGATTGCAAAATTTTCAAATATTGAATTGTAAATGAACCTGTGATTCCCACAATGTATGAAGAAATTTAATTGCCAACTGAATTCAGATCTGTATACAAATAAGTAGAACACAGTCAAGAAGTGTAAATTTGAAGCTTATCAAATATACTTGCCCCATTTTCTCCATTCTTGAAGCTGTCAACTCCCACTAAGTAGCGGAGATTTTCCAAAGTGACAAGGCATAATTTGGAGCCACAATTGCCCAAAAGCAAAAGTAATTGCTCTTCTTAATACCATGAATCTTTATTTCCAATTATTATATATTAAAATGAGATTTTGAGTAGTGCTGTTAATCAGAAGGATATCCTTGTATAATTCAGAATTTTAGAATGGGATAACATCCTGAAATTCTATTTAAAGATGGGGTTTAAAATAAAAGTAAAATCCATTAATATGAAGGAACCAATCCTTTTAGATACATAATTAAAATTAGGTATTTAAATCCAGTAATATAACTGGAGTATATAAACATAGTCTCATAGTATCAATACATAGCTAAGTGCTGAAACAAACTTTAAAGTGAATATGGAATAAATTCATTAGAATCTCCAAGTTCACCTCATGTTAAACATTAATGGTAACAATACCTTATTGCATAATTTTTTCCCCAGTGAATTTTATTTTCAGTTGCTCAGAAGTTTTCTATATTTCAGTTGTTCTCCCTGAAGTATGTCATGCTGTTTGCTCACTTCAGCTAAGTTCTTCTAGAGAGTGTCATCTTAAATGCTTCATCCATTTCCAGGAATAGTATTAAAGTTAAAATCTGTTGTCCATGTAAAAATCCTTCCAGCTGCCTCCTGAAAGAAGTCTGTTATCCTTGCTGCTTGGAGCAGAAGCATGAACCTTCTCAGGAGGTTTCTTGCTACAAAAATCTATGTCAATTAAAATGTCGATGGAAGACAGCTCCAGAAAGCACATTGCTACATGTTCATAAAGTCAGCTGAACCCTGGCAGCTAAATTTTTCAAGGATCCTCTGGGCCCTGAGCACACCTTAACCCCATACATGGACAAGGGGCAAAGCTAACAATGCTCCTGGTTCTAGACTACCTCCTGCACCATTTTACGTTCTTAAAATGACAACTTCCTGAAGTCCTGCTGAGCTCTAAGAAAATTTTAGTTCTGAATATTTTTAAGAGAAGGTTTCCAGAGGTCACTCATATAATGAAAAGCCTGAAAACACAGTGTAGCTACATGGTAAAATCTTAAAAAAAAAAAAAAAAGAGAGAGAATAAATAAACCCCAAGAAGTCTAATAAAAAGAACAACAGAAGTTTGGGGGTTGGGGTTTTTTAACACAGTCCTGTGACTGTGAAGGCAGTTGCATGATCTGTCGTGGTCTACATCCTGATATTTTAAATGCTTGTGGCTGAGAATACTGGAAATATTCATATGTTTCCCTGGGAGAAATGCTGCAAGGGATGGCACAGCTTTGTCATGCCATTAGTCCAGAACTAAGACAGTAAACCAGTTTCTATCCATCAGGCATGCCATTCACATTGGTGTCCCGGCAGTAAAGGAAAGAATCTGATCCAAGGGGACAGAGACACAAGGAAACAAAAGGCATGTGTTGAGAGAGGTCAGAAGCTGGGGATCTGGATGAAAGCAGAAGTGAGCAGGAGAGGGTGGAGAAGCAGAAATAAGCAGGTTTATAGACAAGTGGTGAAATTGCTCCCTTTAAAAATCTGGGAAGAAAAGCAGCAGTCCTGGGTCCCTCTGTAGTGCAATGAAAACCACTGCTAAAATGTGTGGCTTAACACTAGGTAATAGCCAACCACTGCAAGCATGGACAACCCAGATGGCTGAGGTCTGAACTGAGCTCTGAGGTTCCCAATCTTGTTGGCCCTGCAGTTGTGGAAAGGCATTCCTTCCCCTGCTCCTTCCCTTAGCTTCCCATGTTAAGGACAACCACGCATCATGGAGCACATTAAAACAAAGAATCTGTCGCAAAAGTGAAAATAGTCAGAATTAAGGTTGCTACAGATCAAGTGATCATTATGGATACAGATACGTGGTCATTATGGAAGTCTCTACTCTTGTCCATTTCTTGCACAGCCTTCTTTGTAGGATTATCAAACACAAAATAGCTACTACATGGCTCACAGTTATATAGTTTTTCTTAGACTGACGTATTAAATACAGTACAAGTATTTGTTCCCCACCTTTGAATTCAGTCCTATTGTTAGTACTATCACAATGCTTAACAAATAAGGATGATTTTCCTGAAGTTCTCCTTCCATTTCTTACAGCTAGTGCTGGGATTGGCACTAGGCAGCTGTGAGAAAGTCAATTAAAAGCATTTTATAATCTTTGCATGAAGAATTCTGGGACAGAAACAGAGGTAAAGGCCAATTCAATGTGACTTTGTTTTTTAGTTTCTTCTAGTACAGTTATTGTCCTTTCTCTTCTTGAAAGCCTCTGTTTTATTCACTTACACCTTTCAGCTTCTGTAAAAACATATCAAGTGTTCCCACGAGCAGACTCATGCAATAAATCAGGTGAGCAAATCTCCGTAGATGTAGGACTAGCTCCTGCCCTTGGGATTTCTTTTTGCAGGTTATGTTGGCACCATGACTTCTGGCTCTGAGCCCAGCTTCAAGGAGAGACGTGTGGCTCCCACCACCTCCTCCCAGAAGGATGTCATCGAGGCAACCCCGCAAGGTCCTAGCATCTGGCCAAATGGAAGAACAGCAAATGACTGGATGGAAAGATTCCAGACAGAGCTAGACTGGCAGCTGGATCTTGCCCTCACTATGTTCTGTGCACTTAATTGCTATTGCAATTATCATGTAATTAAAGAACATCATAACATGTACAAGTAGGTTGAATTAATATTACTTAGGCAGTTTAACCCCAGCAATTATTAACTTTTCAGTGCTTGACTTGGAATCTTAGCATTCAGGTAGAGTAGTTTTCTGGATGTAACAGTCCTTACTTATCTGACAATATACTTCATGCTTCATTTGCCAGAAATGTTATGAGGTTTGAGTCAACACATTAGGAGCATGTCTCTGTTTTCAGTGGCAGAAGGCCAACTTTTAATTTCACTTATTTGCCACTGGCTAAACTGTGTCATTTCCTAAACATTTCTTAATTTTTAAAATAAACACCTAACCACTATTTCAATATACTAAAACAGAGTGTTCAAGTGAGTGGAAGGGGGAGCAGAAATATGCGGTAAGGTGTTATATATGGGGGAATTCTACTCCACTCCATTTTTATTTTGACAGCATAGGGTGAAAGTTTTTTGTATCTATTCCCCCATTTCAGTTTATTGGAAGCTTTATTTTGGGTTTAGATATATTTTGCTTTGAGCAGGATTCTGTTAATTTGCTTTACAGTTTCATATTCATGATATACGATGTTAGAGAATAAAAGAGCAGTGCAAAGTACAAGGTTGCTTGCATGTCCCTAGAAATACAGGTAGCATGGATTAACCAGTTTTGGATGTGCCTACTGAAACATTTAGCTAATAAGAGATTATCATGTTAAGAAGTCAGATGATTTTACTTTTTCTGCAGAACAGTGGATTAAAAAGACACCAGCACTGTCCTTCAGCAGTGGCTATCATCTGCGTCCCCTGTGTATGCTGCCAGTAGTGCATCTCTATTTTTAGAGAAAAAAAGCTCCTCTAAACTGTTACTTTTTTTTTTTTGTGAACTCTCTGCAATATTGAGACTTTATTGTCACCAGTGTGCACACAACAGTACTGTCTCTGACAGATGCAGTTACAGTAAAGTTAACCTTTTGAGAGGAACTGGGGAGAGTTGTAATGAGAATGAGAATAATAATTAAATGTAATTTGTCACCAGATTGCAAATGTATATCAGATTGTAAATGTAATCTGTAAACAGATTTTTTTTAAAATATCTGGGGTATTGCTAAATGTATCCCACATTTACACTGAGAATTTTACTATTCACCTGAATACTACATCTTCAAGAAACTGAACTTTTCATTCTTCACGACTGAAGGGCTTATTGCTGACTTTGATTACTCAAGTATTGCGATCATCATCTGAGCAAACTTCACACCCAGAATTCATTCCCAATTACAAAAACAAAACAAAACAGGCCTGTTCCACCTTCCGCAAGCTGAACTTTTAATTATTTTTAAGAATTTTAGATCAATTATTTTTAAGAATTTTAGATTAATTATTAAGGATTCAATTATTTTTAATATTTTTATTCATCACAAATATTGAATAGTTTTAAGTAAAATCCTTTTCTGCTGTAAAAAAATAGAAGAAATCACCACTATTATACAGCTAAGGAACAGACAGCCATTAAAAATATCTGGATCAATTGTCTTTTATTTTGCAAAATGATAGGTTGCTTAAGGCTACTGAGCATTAAGACATTAATAAAAGTGTCCAGGACAGCAAATAATCATAATAAGTGGTGTCAGCATGACCTTCTAATTTTATAGCTTTTTATTTGAAATACATTAATGAACGAAGTCATCAATCAATACTTCTATATTGAAAAGTCCATTTTGAATTTCCATTGAAATTTCCATTTCACCTATTTATATATCTATTGCATTAATTCAGACATAGACCTAATATTTCTATACATGAGAGCGAGACAATTCACTTTAAATATCCATTACATGTATTTTTAGTTTCTATTAAAAGCCCCAAGGAAGTGTATATGATATGCATGAGAACACTAAATTAACTCATTAAGATAAGCACAATTTTGTTAGTGTTAAATCAATTTCTAGTAAAAGACTGCTTTCTTGTGCTGGTAATTTATGGAAAGACTTGACTGTTATAGCTCGCAGCAAATCCTTACGAGCATGTCTGTAATCTTACTATGCTGGAAGTATTACAGATAGTAAAAAATATGCTTAGGCATCAATTTTAGAGAATGTACTGTACCTTAAGGCATTGTGGAATCTTCATCCTCAAGAATGTAATTTTTCACTTTAGGGAACTTCCAAACAGTACATGAAGTGGCCTCTCTCTGCCTTTTTGAGTGCTCTCTTCTAATGGTGTCATGTGAACTTTCCACTCAGAGGAAAAGGGGCAACACAGAGATGAATTAGGGAACAGATTGCATTAAAAGGATGGTGGGTTTTAGGACCTGTATCACAATTCATTCTGTTTATTGGACAATTCCAATTCTTTAATGGTTCACACTGAATATGGAATGAATGTTTTCTGAAATAGTTGCTAGGTAAGATTTTTTTACTTAAATTTCACAAGCCATGTTCAATAGCTACAAATCAGTATAATTCCATTTGCATAAGCCTACAAATCCACTGCACTATAAAACTATTTAAGTCTGAATTATCATGGTCCAGGCTTCAGCCCCAACCCTGCCCCTGTCCTGGTCATCCTTGCCACAGCTGTGTGGCTGAGGAATGCCAGAGCAACCCACCCTAGGTAGGACTGGCTGAAAAATGAACCTTTGATGGGGGAGCTTTCTGAATGACTCTTGTTCAAGCATTTGGGCAACTCAGTGTGGCCTAAGGCAGAGGGAATACCAGTTTAGCAGGGCAGCATGGATTTCAATCAGCTCAATCCGCTCTGGGATCTTTGACACATGTTACTTAAACCTATTGCCTGATAACGCCAAATTGCGTTGGTTTTAGTGGAATTAATCTTGCCACAGTAAGAACGGAACAGTTTCCAGGTAAGAGACTTTCAAATGACATATGATTCATCTATAAAACACTGAGATTGTGGTAGTTTGAGACACTAACTGAGCAGAGCAGATAGATGCAACAGACCTCTTCATTGAAATTACATTCAATAACAGAAAACCACAACTCCAGATTTAAGACTCCCTGATAGTTAAAAAAAAAGGAAAGAAAACAACCCCCCGCCCCAGAAAAGCCCTATCACAGACTTTTTCACTGTACAGATGTGCAGCAGACTTGTGGGTTAGTTGCTGAGGCTGCAGTTACAGTCTGCTTTGTACTAGGATCATGAGGAACATGACATGTGACTGTATCTACCCCAACAAGTTGTGCACCCCAAAAGGAGCCAATCTGGAAAGTGAGACAGCTGGAGCCAAGGATCTGACTTCCAAACTCTCTGTGTTTGGGAGAACAGGGTGCTGGTTCTGATGAGCTCTAGTCTGCCCATGTGGAACAAATGCCCACGAGCTGTGGGGCTGCATTAGTTCAGCTCCTGAAGCACTTTTTCTGCTATGGCTTAGCTTAAAAAGCAGCCTGTGTGTGTGGAGAAATCTCGGCCACATGGATTGATAGAGAACTGGATGAGTCTCTTCAGGAATGCTCACTCCTCTGGTCCAAGCTGAAAGGCTCATAAAGATACACCCATGAATGTGCAGCAGTGCCTGGGGTGGACTGGGTGGACATTACCGAAAATATGATAGAGTCCATCAAGCAAACTGCTGAAAGTTGCATGTGTGGAATAAAGTGTGGTGTATCTTAATACTCCTTCATTTTTAAATACAAGGCAAAGTTCACCTTTGATACCTGCAAATGCTTTTCTTAGTGGTGTTTTTTAATTCATGGCCAAACGCTATATGAAGCCTTATATATCCTCTGGTTTATTCCAGGCATTTTGCCTGAGTAAAGATATTAGGATCAGGCTTATAGATTCTAAATTCTTAAGATCCTTTGGGAGACATAAATCATGACTTCATATAAGTTGGCTGATCTAAGTGAAAGAAAATACATGTAAGAATGTGTACTTGTTAGAAATATATTTTTAAAGATATATTGAAAAATCAGGTCCTGTTGCACTGATGTCATCTGTGAAGGTGGGGCACTGCCTGTGAGGTACTTCAATGTTTTGTGGGTTCCTATAAAACCTGGCCAAGGAGCAAAGGCATTTCAGTTTAACAAGCTAATAAATAGTTTTGAATAGCTTACCTTGCATCTCATAACATTTGGAATCAAAACATAAGGCAAAGCCAAGGAGGATAGAAAAAGAAAGGAAATGCAAGGCTGCCCTCTGTCTCTTGCACTGGAAGAGATGTTGGGATAGTTATGGAAGCAGTTATTTTTGACAGTCATGATCCATTGGCTTTTCTGTTTTCTACCCTCTGTTTCAGTAAATGGATCATTATGCTGTATTAGATAAAACTAAAAAGGTATTCTGACACCAATTCAAGGTTCATTAAACAAAAAAGTGCTGTGCAGAAAATTTTTCAGAGCATTACATGACCTCCACCAGTATGCCAGAATGTTCAAATATTGAAGGAAGAAATAGTCCTGTATCTTGACATTTAGCCTAGAATTCACAGAGTTGTTTTGCATTTAAAATTTTTCCTGCATTTGGACTTTTTCTAGGGTTTTTAAGTTTTCTTTCAGGATTGCAAGAAAATTCACCTTGGAGCTAGCACTGCAGCTTCCCTGACTCCCAGATAATCTGGCAACACCACTGTGATCCAACCAGGCGTTTCTAAATTAAGAGAAATGAAAGAAGAGGAGAAAGGCCACATTCATGGAGGATGAAAAATTGTAATGGACTAAGTCTGCATTTTACTACTGGGAGTATTAAATCCATTTAAGTGATGTAGCCATAGAACAAACACAAGTGAAAGGAGCTATAACTCCAAATTTTTTATTTTTGGCTGACTAACTAGTGTCTAAGATGACAAGTTTTAACTCCTAACCTGCATTTGAGACACAATGCTGTTGTGTCTCAAAAGCAAAACCTGCTTTTCTGTGGCTGATGTCTAGAGGAGAAGGAATAAGAGAAGTAAATTATGAGAATAACATAATTCAGTAGTAGCCCTAATTATACTGCAACTGCTTTGACCTTTAATTACTTTGTTTAGCTACTTTTGATGGGAATTCTTAGGCTTTTACATGTCAAATAGCAAAAATAAATTTAAAAGAATTAATTTTAAATATTAATTTTATACCTGAAGTATCATGCCATGGATTACATCTGCTTTTTAGCTTCAAAAGGCACAAGACTGAAGCCACAGAATTTCAACCATTTCTAGTTGTATTTCATATAAGAGCACATGAGCACTATGTGACCACTGTGGGGCCATTATAAAGGTTGAACCTACAAATCTTTACATGTCTGCCATCTTTAGTCGTACCTGAGTGCCCTCATTTAAGGGAGGGAATTAAACATGCAGCAAATGAGAATCACATGGGCAACATTTGGAAAATAATTACAATAACTATGTTGATGGAAATCATCCAAGAAAAGCTTTGGCAAAATGAGTTCTGAAGTACATTTCATCCGTGTTTACATTTTTCACACTAAAATACAAAGTTTATATTGTCCCCCTTTACTCCACCTGGGAAATTAGGCATATTTCTCCTCTATGTTTCCAAGAAAACAAATATAAGATTGGAAATAAATGCTAAACTGTTAGCTTAAGGGTGTATTTTCATCTTGTTTGGAATAATAATTTTTAATAGCATTACTAAGAGCCATACATACTAGGAGAATAAGCCCACCTGGGCTTGTGTGTCAGAGGTAAGTGAGCTGAGCTGTGCACGTCCTTGTCTTCATGGAATAAGCCAAGCAATTTTGTACCTTCATATGCACAACTACCTCAGCCATAATTTTACCCTTCATTTTGCCATAGTCCCTGCATAAATAATTAAGAATTTCTGTTACTTAACTAGATAGTACTTCAGAAATACATAATATCAATTTATTAACCTTTCCAGATTAATTTTCACAGCAAAAAAAAAAAAAAAAGTGGAAAAAAATTACTCATCAATGCCTGCCTATGTTAGTTAATATATTATAAACACAAAGCTCAGAGGAGTATGAGAGCTAAGCTGAAGGTGTTATTATTTGTACTATTTCTCTGCTAGAGAAGCATGTAAGTATTTCAAACAAGGCTTGCTTATTGTAGCAAGCTATGCACATAGTCCCAGGCTTTTTCCCTGGAGAGATCTATAGGCTTCCTTGTATCCCAGCCACTCACTACTACGTTCCAGTGGGTCAGGCTATGCAAGCACCACTCAGTCATCTTTCCCTGTGCTGTCCAAATAAATATCAATAAGTAATGGGTACAGTGGGCTACTTCAGCTAGTGAAATAAGGTAAGGCAGTTCCTCAGCAAGAATAAACTGAGATGGACCATAAATATGAATTGGAAGCTTGTTTAGGTGATGACTTTAGATAAATAATCAGTTTTTGACTGATGTCTTGCTTAGTAAAGGGCACTACAGCAGGGCAGCAGGAATTTAAACAGAATAGATGGAAGCCAGGCTGGAGTTTTCCCATGAATTCATAAAAGCATGTAAAAGGTATCAGATGATGGCCACTGAGGCTGGCAGCAAGGCTGGCTTAGCCAAGACCAAGGTCAGACACAGGACAACTCACCAAAGGATAAGTGCTGCAAGGAGGAAGTTTTGTCCACCACGGGAATCAACAGACTTTATCAACAAAAAGTGAGAGGAGAGGAGATTGAAAAACTGAAAAGAGGAACCTAGAGATGGTGTTTCAAGATTAACCGCCTGAAAAAGATTAAACAGACTTTCTTCTCTGACCTAAGCAGGCATAATTTACAGCTAGAACAGGTAAAACAACTAAGATACATCCAAACATGGTTTTGAATTGCATGTACTATTAAAGCCACTGTGATTTAAAGCAGCAGAACAGGACTGAGATTAGTAAACACAGGCCAAAAGGCAATAGCACAGATTACATCATTCAAATCAATTAAAAGGAAAATAAACAGAAATAATTTCATGTTGTGAACTAGTAGTGGCATTAGCCTTTACAGCAAGTGCACCCCCATTCTGTTAAAACCCTATTAACATTCAGATAAAATAAGTAGAGCTCGGTAACAAGTAGTTCAGTCTTGAGTATTTTGCTACAATCATAAAGTCAAACTAACAAAACAATTACAGTAGTGTTTTCACAAAAGGGACACAACTTTGTTCCACAAGAGTGTTCATCTAATGATCTCCTAACTTGGATACAGGATTCTGATTCTGAATAAATAATGAATATTAATATTAATATTAATATTAATATTTTAAATAATATTGTATTATGTGTAATTACATATAAATTACATATATAAATTATATATAATTATCATATATTAATATTAATTATTTAAATTACAAAAAATGTAACAGAATACAATTCTGATTCTGAATACAATTTAAAATCCTCTCAAAAGCATTCTACCATTTAATTCTGTGGATCTTGCAATGACACATCGCACATACACTAAAGTGCAAAACATTCAGAAAAGGGTCTGAAAACTCACTCATAAATCCTACAGTCAAATGCAGTATCAATAGATAAGGGTGTCAGCGTTTTCAAACTTCCTCCAGTGTCAGCAGTGGGAAAACTGTGTAACACGCAAACTAAACAGAAAATTTGCAAACTGGTAGGAGCTGATTAGGCTTTTAGATCTCAAGCTTAGGTTGGTTTCAGCTTTGCATGTATTGAAAGAACCAAATAGTCAGTTAAAGACTCTGCTCCTAACCTTCATGGTCCAATGCTGTGGAGACAAATTTTAAGTATATGTACTCCTCTAATTCCAAAGTCTACCACCAGTAAAAATCTGGGGCTTTACCCTTTCATTTTACAGAGTCTCTGGGACATGAAGTTGCAGGACTGTCACTTCTGCACAAGGAAAGAGATTCTCAGGACTCCTCCAAAAAACAGGGCTTCTACTAAGATTAAGAAAACAGGCAAAAGAATTCACTGGCAAAGGCTTGTTCATAGCCGAAGTTTTTGTAAAGGTGGACACACACTGTTAGTAGAAACCATCTATTTGGTTTGTGAACATATCCTAAAAATATTTGGAATTTCCGGGACTTCACTGTACTAACAGCCTCACTAAACAGTAAATCCAGACACACCCAGAGCTGTGCTGGACCCATCTTACTGATTTTACTTCCCAAAAACATTTCTGAAGACACATCGGAAGAGATATTTTTTTAAAATAAAAAAAGGTCTACTTTGTGCTTAAGTGTGTCCGATATTTTTCTCTGTCCTGTCATGTCCTTACCCTGGGAAGTACCTAACCTGTTCCCTCACAGCTGTCACACATATTTTTTCTCAAATTTTTAAAAGATTTCACTTTTGTTGGAACCAATCTGGAATGTTTGGCCACGAGTAGAAACTCATCTTGGAGGTGTTTAAAGAAAATTTAAGATTATATCAGTGCTGATGATAAATATCTGCATGAGGGACATACATGAAATTAACTCTCCCTCCTTTCGTCATCCTCTGAGACAATAAGAGGGCAGCAAGGTCATATCCCTCAAATAATTCATAGCTTTTTTGGCACTTTCTGAAGAGATCTATTACTCAGTAAATTGATTTACTTCCTGTACCAATTGTGAACAACAGACATTTTGTGAAAACTTTCCCATATTTCAGGAAAGGAACCTAATTTCATCTCTACAACATGAAAATGTCATAAGAGTCCTTGTGACAGCAAAACCAGATAGACTCATGGTATGTGAGATAAACCCTATGCTTAAAAGTCTTCTGAACAGATGTCTGCCTAAACAGCTTCCAGTTGTCTAAATTTTACCTGTACTTATGTATGTTACAGAAAGAAAAAGAAAACTCCCACAAGCTTTCTTCCCGATTGTATACTTTTTATTTACTCCATGTACGGTTCATAGGAAAATGTGCTTTTTAGTTGCCAAATGCTAACATGATTTCGTGCTTAGGAGAAAATCATAATCTCCCTTATAAATTAGAAGCATCACAGATAATTGATCTAACACACAAAGCTTTTTCTTGGTGTCAATTCAGATATAGTAATCAAAATCAACTTGAAATTATAGAATGGTTTATGAAATTCAGCTACTGTCTGTTCTACATTTTTTAAGTAAACTTGTGCCAAAAGGAAAGCTCACACAGAGCCAGAAAGTCTGTATGAAATCATTTACTACCCCCCAAAAATGCACTAAAGACAAATTAAGTTCTGAACTTTCACTGATCTCTAATAGGGCCCCCTACAAGAAATTGTTTATTGTTCATGGGCCAACACTAAAAATGTGATTAATTTCAATTTGTGAAATATGCTTTGATCATAATTATTACTTATTTGAATGAATCATTAGAAAACCCCACCTTTGTCTGAGATGGGATTGCAAGTACACTGTTCTACAGTAAGGTGTGAGTCAGGTGGAGTGGTTAGAAGGAAGAGGCAGAGGTAACTTTTAAAACAGGATGGCGTGACTTTGTGCACACTAACATTGATTGCAATAAATCTTTTCTGCTTCAAATCAGGCATTCCAGTGCTCTATCACTGATGAAACTCAGATTTCAAAGGCTGCAGCCAGAAAGCCTGGTTTCAATCCACCATTGGAATGGGGGCATGGGTGAAGGAAGAGAAAAATGAGCTAAACTGAAGATGATGAGATCAGCTTTTAAAGTGCAACATAGGGTGCTTTAATTGTGGTTTAACATATATAAATATATAATTTCAGGATGTCAACTGTCACGTTCAGAGAGACAATGTGAGGTCATTCCAATCCTTCGTAGTGAAAGCAAAAAGCTAGCTTAGCAATATAATGGAAAAAAAATAGGGGCTTGAAATCAAATTACATTGAAAAAACAAAGAGGTGATTGATCCAAATTATATCCCGAGAAAACTAAGAAAATAACAAAAATATCCACTTTTCTGTCTGTTCATCTCAGAGTCCAAAAAAGCACAAAAAATGCAGCAAAGCTGCAGCAAATTTTGATTCCTTCAATGCTGGCATGTTGACAGGGTGTAGATGGAGAATGCATATGGGCATGTTTTTTTCATAGGGCATTCAGAAGAACTGATGAATTACAGTCTTTTCTTGGTCATACAGTACTGATTGTCCAAGTACATAATCAATTGTAATAAGACATAAACTGTGCAAAAATTATTACACTTTCCATTATATGGCTGAGTTTAATGGTCATGTGCTTCAACGAAATCAGATAACAGAACTAATTTAAATTAAATTGGTCCAAAATAACACAGATTTGATGATTTCATTGTTAATAGAGTTGGGGCTACCGTTCAGATTCTAAATTAGCTGGGAACTGAAAGAACTGACAAAGGTTTTACCGATACCTCTGCCTCCATTAAACCAATATCTCCAGTGTTTGCCTCCATTAAACAATTCAAAGGGCAGGGACTTGACAAAAGAAAAAGATCTCCAAAAGCCTCTCTACTAGCCCAAGAAAACTTTGCCCTGAGACCAGTACCATCAAGACCAATAGACTCCAACAAACATCCAGTAACTATGGCTATCTTAAAACTAAAATTGAAAACCCATTAAAAAGTGATGAGGTGTTGTTTAACTAATTTTGTTTGGAGATGTTTAAGCTCCCATGAATGCAAATAATGACAGATTCATATAGTGACATATCAAAGCCAACACCCAGTTAGTAGCTGCAAACGCTCCATAGTAACATAGCCTAAATAACTGCTACCAGGGCACCAGGTTTGCTTTTATTTACTCCTTTCCTTTGAGTGGACACTTCCTGGTCCAGGCTTTGTTGTGAGGAGCAAGCACACTTTTTTGGTCTCCTTCCTGTCCTGGCTCACAAGTCTGGGGGATGGATGTTCTTCCTGTCAGCATGTTTCAGAATACTGGAAAACAGGGCTAAAGAGAGCAGGACTGGAGTCTTCAGGGCTTTAGAAAAACAAAGGCTGTTTCCCTAATAAAAGGTACTAGGAGGGAAGAGGAAATGTTGCAACGGATGGAAATGGGGAGGGGAAAAAGAATTTTTGAGGTTTGGGCTTTGCAGTCAAAAGAATGCTTGCCTTAATGGTCAGGACAGGTATTTTGCAAGACTCTGACATTTTGTTCAAGCTTTCATTTGGTTTCAGTTTATGAATGTCTTTATCATGCACCAAAGTCTTCACAATGCTAAACTACTGACTAAATCGGGAGAGATGTAAGAAATGTGTGGCAAAGGCAGAGTATAGGAAAAAAAAAGGAGAAACAAAACTCAGAATAAACCAATTAGTACTGTTCACCACTTACAAAATTATAGAAAAAGATTATAAACACCAAAGTCACTGCCATACGTGCAATGTTTGAGGGGGTTGTACTGCTATGATGGATACAGCTTTGAGTCTCAAGCAGAAATGAACTTGGTTCCAGCATTATATAGGAAAAATAACGAGTTCAGCAGATGTTAAAACTTTCAAACACATCATAACTTGCAGATGCTTTGGAGGACATTGAGTTGAAAGAAATTTAAAATATAAGAGCTGAATGCCTTTTCTACCTGAATGTTGCTCAGTTTTTTAGTAAAGCTGCTTTTAAATGTAAATATCTTCAATATCAAATTAAACATATCTTTTAGAAGTTTACACTCATAGTGTCACCAGCAGATATAAGTATTTTCATAGATCTGTAATGAGTACAGGCCATACCAGCACATTACTAAACCAAAGGATATTACTCTAAAAGTAGAAAATTAGATTTGAGGTGTTTAATTGTTATAAAAGGATAATTTTATTAGCTCAATTATATCCAATATGTAATACAGTTACATCAAAGCAATTAGCCCCACTAACATTCCCTTTCTGTCAGATCTGATTTGTGACAGGCTTCCCATACACACAATGCTAAATACAACAAGTAGTCCATAAAAGTCATCTGAATAGTTGCATAGTGAGGAATCCCCCTGAAACTGAATGTATGTCTTAGAGGTATGTAAGAGATACAGGAATCAGCCATCATACAGCTGGAAATTACTTCTCCCCCAGAAATATTAAAATAGTTCCAAGGAACAAATCTGGGATTGTAACAGGTCCTGCAGCCTGTAATGAAGCAAAGGACCCAAGACCACTTTCCTCCCAGCTACGTAGGCTGACTATCAAATAACAAGGAGCAGAGAATAAATATTTCCAGAAAAATGCACTTAGGCCAAATGTGCTTCCTAATGATGCTTAGTTCTTCCTGTTTATGAAAGCACTGTCTATTTATGTAGGAGGACAAATTAAGATAACTCCACTGATTTCTCCTTTTTGGAGTATCTAGTCTTGGCAATGAATTTTAAACAGAAGACATGGTGGGATATTTCCCTGGTAATTCTTTGTCAGGAAGTGGGTAGAAAGAAGGAAAATCTGTTCTGCAGCTACTGAGACTACAATACCAGGTTTGTAACAACCATATGTTCAGAAGAAACTGCCCTCGCTATATAAAAAATATTAATCATTACTGAATAACCCGATGAAATATCTTTTATTCCTGTGTGATAGCAATCACATTTTATAGCAAAATAAAGGTCTGCCCTTGAAACTGATTCAGCAGGGAGATTAAGGCATTGAACCTAGATAAATAGTCATGCTGATAACAATACCTACCCATGTGTGATAACCAGAAGGACGTTTTCAGCATGACTCAACCTTCACAGCACTGCAACTACTGAACCTGCTCACCAAACCAAATTCTGCATGTCTACAAATCCAGTAGCCTGTGATTACATTATATTAACCTACACATTTAACCTCTGCTGTGTCTAAAGTTTTTCCATAGGCTTTGTGGCAGACTTAAGAGACAATCACTGACTGTTAGCAGTAACTCAATGGTTATTTAATACATATGATGATATGGGATGGAGTAAATACAAGCAGGATCAACTAGTACCAAATGGCTGATTTAATTAGTCAAACTAAAGAAAAGAAAACAAAGAAAGAAGGACACTTATTCAACCCTTCAGGATGGCATTAGTAAGTCCCTCCAAAAGCTGCTTTCAAGCTGAATATCTTGATGGCTTGAAACAACTCTTTACAAGACAACCATAGATTGGCTCAGATTGGAAGAGTCCCTAAAGATCATCTCTTTCCAATTCCCCTAACACTTTCTACAGGACTAGGCTGCCCAAAGGCACAGGCAACCTTGCCTTGAGCATATCCAGGGAAGGGGAATCTAAAACTTCTTGGGGCAACCTGTACCAGTCCCTCACCACTCTCAGAGTGAAGAATTTCTTCCTAGCATAGAATCTAAATTTAATGTCTTTTAGTTTAAAACCTTTTCACCTTACCCTGTTATTACATGCTCTCATAAAATGTCACTCTCCTTATTTTAATAAACACCCTTTAGCTGCTGGAAGGCCACAGTGAGGTGTCCTTGGACCCTTCTCTTCTCCAGACTGAACAATACCAATTCTCTTAGTCTGTCTTCATAGGAGAGGTGTTCAAGCCCTTTGATCATCCTTGTGGCCCATTTATGGAACTGTGCTAAAAGGTCCACATCTTTCTTGTGCTGAGGATTTAAGGCCTGGACACAGAACTCCAGGTGGGTCTCAAGAGGGCAGAGTAGAGGGGCAGAATCACCTTCCTCAATCTGCTGATCACTCCTTGTCTGATGTAGCCCAGGATGCAGTTCACTTTCTGGGCTAAGGAGCCCACATTTTTAGCTCATGTCCAGCTTTTCATCCACCAGAACCCCCAGGTTGCTCTCAATGATTTCCTCTCCCAATCCATCCCAATCTTTCCCAGTTCAAACAGTGAGTGCAGAGCCAAGCTTACTGCATTTTTCCTAACTCTCTTTTGGTAGCTTTCTGCATCATTTTCTAGATGTGCTGGATCTTATCAAGTGTCATCTGTCTTATTGCCCTCTCTGAAGACTGCAAAACTCATTCCATGGTTTGGATACAGAAGCAGGATTTCAGAAGCTGGCATTCCATCCACTTATTACAAGGGTCTTCAAATCAGTATTGGATTTGTTCCCAGGTAAGCCTGTGCATGCATATTTATCTGTGCAATGCTATGTGATACAAAGCACAGGATATACAATACTGCACTTGGCTAAATAATAACTATGTAGTCCTTACCAGAAGAGATAAATTGCCTTTCCAAAGAACACCTCACACATATTATATAAATCCTTATTGTAGTGATTGGCTTTACAGTGGATCAAATGGGTCACCATGGCACTTCTGAGAATTAATGCATGATGGAGAAATCTAAATGATCGATTACATCACCAAATGATTATCAGTAGCCTTGACCGATAAGGAAAAATAGCACAACATAGAAATGTCATTTAGAAATGTCTGTGCTAATAATTTCACAAGTTTGTGTTGTCTAGGCACAATCAAAGAGATTTTTCTTGCTCAGTGAAAACACATAGCAGGAAGTTAGTGGTACAGAATAAAGCAGAAAGATGACCATCCAAGAATCTATTTTTTTTCTACCAGGGATAGTTCCTGATTTTTAAATAGAAAACAAAATGTTCTAAACAAATATTAGAAACGTTATCATTTCCTTCATGAAGGCACAGAGAAAGAAAGAAGGACAAAGAGCTTCCAGAGAGAAATTTGATTGTTCGAAATATTTCCAGAATCTTCCTGCACATGCACAGTCTTTCCCAAGAGGTCAGATGCAAAAGTGAGATGCCATTAATTCATTCAAGCATGTGTCATCACAACTAGAGTACTAACTATGGCTCTTTTGTCTGGGCGAGCTGTTCCACATTTCAGTATTCAAAAGCCTGGAGCAAAACGAGAAAAAAAAAAAATCAAGCAAACAAAAAAACCTCCAAAAAACAAGAGAGGATCTGGGTTCTACATCTTGCTGCCTAGAGCACTCAAGATGTTGGAAAGTCATACCCAAACCCTTGTTCTGATTCCAGAAGAGCAAACTTATGCAGCCAGCGTTTTGTGGGCAGGACCCTTAACACCAGACTGCACTACAGAGTGAAGGTTTCTCTACCTTTTCTAAGATCAAGATTTGTGCTCATTGAAGACTAGCAAAATTTCTGAATTTGCAGCCTTTTAAAAGACAGGATAGATGCTTTCTGCTGAGGATCTTGCTGTATTTAAAACCTATCTATGCTAAAATCTATTCACTGGTTTTCTGCCTGAAAATATTCAGAACATTTAGTTATAATAACATTTAGTTATAATGATAACTAGAACATTTAGTTGTAATGATAACATTTAGTTATAATGATAACTAGAGCTGTTAAAATTTGAGATTTATTTTTGAGATTTATTTGCAGAGTCAATAAAGTGGGGTCTGTTTGATCAATTCAGTATGTTTTGCATATGAAAATGAGACTTTGCTAGTTCTGAGATAATCTATACATGCATATTGTGACATCTCCATTAAAGGAATCATGTGAATCACTGTGATTTTCAGTGCTTCAGTGTCCATATGCAGTCAGAAACTCATCTACCAGTCTTTATTCTATTTTGCCTGAAAAGATAGGAATGAAAAAAAGAGCAAGCAAAACAGAAGACTGAGTGGGTTTCACTAAACTGTGGGGTTGTGAGAAACAGTATATAAAAATCTACTTGTAAAAAGTTTGATCCCACATCCAGATCTCTTATTTCTCTCAGCGGATGTAGGAATATTACTGTAGAGATTTAAAAGACAAAAGATGAAACTTGATATTAGCATAGCTTAAATAAGGGTAATAATTTTGCTGTGATCACTACAATTTCACTTGGCAAATGCTAGTATTTATGTCAAAATTGAGAAATAGCAGTTTCAATGCTGGTTTGTGTTTCTAACGTTCTAGTTTTGATAAAATGCCTATGTTTCATACAGGAAAAGAGTCTGAACTATTAAACTTTGCTATTTCTTGATATAGTATGAGTATGAATGAGGGTGCTTGAAGAGGCTATTTAACCAATGTCCACATCAAACTTGAGACAAACCTTTTTTAATTAGCTGTCAAGTTAGTATAGATACAGTTTTGATGTTTTTATAAACAAAGATCATTAAAAGTATACCGTAATCTCAGTGGGATTTTACTGATAATGGATAGGAAAAGAAGTAGTGTTGTAATCCAGCCAGGTTTCATGGGGAATTCAATAATATGGTATTCTAAAGTATTCCATAGAGTATTCTAAAGTATTCCATATATTCACAATATAGCTATTTTCAGTATCTTCTAGATGAACAATAACAGAGAGGCCACAAACTCTAAACTATGTTGGCTTAGCTAAAGCATAACAGTTTTTCCACCTCTATTGTCCATTATTCAAACACTGTTATTTAAGAAAAGGCCAAATCACTAAATAGTTTAGCATTAACAAGGTGAGACATGGCATACTCAATGTAGTCTATATAGCCCTTTAAAAACAAGCAGGAATGCACAAATGCCTTGCTGTGAATCTGGTTCCCACTATCTTCATATTCTACATTTACACTGTGAATACAGACGTGTTTGAATACTGATCTCATTTAGGTCACAAATATTTTAAAATTTTGACATTCGAATGGACTGATTTTTCATTATTACAATGCTGATTTCATGCAACCACAAGTGTATAGCAAACTAATTGCAAGTGTCATCTCTTGGATAGGTTACAAAAATACAGCCTAGTTTTGTTTGGGGTTATCCTACATACCCCAAGGACACTGTAATCAAATGGAGGGAGCTATGAAATGAGGCAGGCTAAAACTAGGAACTATTCAGCATTCTTTAATTCTCATGGTATTCACCTAGAGCTTATCATCTTGGAATAAGATAGCAGCTAGTGGTTAGCCTCTTGGAATAAGATCATGTCTCCTGAGACAACGACACTTATCATATTGGCTGATTTGAACAGTCAAAACTTTTGTAATTTATGCAAAAATATATTAAAATCTAGTCATAATCTCTAAGAGAATTTAATTCAGCATTTTCACATTCATACTTAACTGGAGTAAGATGAAGCTTTTTGAAATATTATTTCCCTTCGTATGGAAGTATTTTTAAAAGTTAATTTAAATTTTCAAAATGTGTATAAAAATTCACATGCCAGCATGCATTTGTGTGTGCTTCTATAGCAATGCACAAATGCAAAATGGATTTTTACCAACTGATAGAGAAAGAAGTCAAAGGATGAAGCTACTATATATTGCAATAGTACATCCAGCTGTGATCCCACCTTAATCATTACAGGAGCCACGCCACATTCCATATTTGATTTGATTCTACTTTGCTGGGTTCAGCCATCCAAAGGCAAAGAGTTTCTAATATAAATATGAGGGAGACACTACAAGGGGTACCTATCAGAGCTGCTAAAACCAGATTTCAATAGGACATGACTTTCCAGTGCTGTATCCTAAAATCACAGATTAGCTGAATGCTGTACTCACATGGAACAAAAAGGTCATGTCATGAAATACTGCTACAATCTCACTTGTCAAGGAAAATGGTAAGTAAAATTTGAGACATTCTTCAAACATGCGTAAGACAAGAAACTACTATTGACATTGTATATCTTAGATAATCTCTATTCAACATTGAGTTCTGCTCATTTGCAGCGTCAATAAATCAACACATACACATCAAAACCAAGGAACACATCCATCAGGGTAAATAATGTTAATACTGGGTCCCTGATAAAAAGTAATCTTATCAGATCATGGCTTATTGAATTCAGTTCACAAGACCTGAGGGATTACTTCAAAACATGGGACACAGTGCACTTAGCAACTTAATGCTTTCACATACAAGAAAAATATGTTCCAAGTGTATCTGGAGGACAGGCCCCATTTACCATGCCAAATTCTGAATTCTCTTTGATTTCAATCTGGCTATAGGCATGAGCAAGGAAAGTATCTCCTTGAATAGGGACATTAAATGGTACTTGGCAAACTAATAAAGAAGAGTATCTGAAAAAACCCAAAAGCATGCATATAGAATTACAGGTCACAGAAATGGATGTGGACCCAATGGTATGATAGCAAATGTAATCACAATGCATGCTTTATGGAGAGAGGAAATAACTCAAGTGATTTCTTCCTTGCCTTATTTTTTACATTCTTTCCACCATAGACAGCATATTAGGAATTAATTTTGGCAACAGTGAATTCCTATTCTACCATCACAACTCATACAGTATGGGGAAGCCCTTTTCATGTCACACATGACATCCCTCTATCAAGTCGCTCAGAAAAGTTCTTATCTACAACCTCCTCTAGTAATAGTAAACTGGCAGCTGAAGGGGATCGGGGACTGCATCACATGAGGAAAGGACAAATGACCTGCTTGTTAATCGCATAGAAGATAGTGTCTTGTCAACATTTATTAAAAATAATTGGCATTAGCTTTAAAAAAAACCTGGCAATTTTCCAGAGACCCTTTTATTTAATCTTCCAATGCACTGAGCATCTTTACAACTGAAAGGGCTAGGTTACTCAGCTCATTGGCAGTAGGTAAAGTAACTCCTCTCTTCCTTTCTGCATTAAGGGTCAAACAATTTTGGGAAGTCTGTAAATGTTCAGGGAAACATGCAATCTATCTGAATTCAGATTTAAAGCTGTTTTTAAGCAAAAAAAAGAACCAGAATTCTTAATCTGCTAAAAAGAGACACCAGAATGCTGTTGGTATCATTTTAATTTCCCCAGAACAAGTTTGAGGAATGATCAACTCTCCTGGCATCTAAGAGAAACTTCTCCGTTTTAATTTAGTCCCACTAATTTCACTAATGAAATCTGAAAGCCAAAGGTGTGAAATCCCACTGCTGGAAAATCAGTATCAAAGCTCTTAAAAGTTTCACTGATGTTGGTCTACAGCCCATAGTTTGAAGTTTCTCATCATTTCAGTCTAAGAATCATGCTTCACTAATCAGTCAAGTTCTCTTTGTACTGTTTTCATCAAAGGCAGTAAAAACTGGCCCTACCTAATTGGATGGCAAAAAAGTAGAAATAAAAAACAAGTTCCTCTATTTGTTCACTTTTATTGCAGTATTGTTTGTTTAGTGATAAATCTGTTGTAGCTACACTGACTTCTACCAAATCTGTCTCTTATTTTTTAATGTAAAGACTCAAGAAATGCACACATAATCCAACTTTCCCAAAATGTGGGCAGAACTCTTTAGAAGTCTGTTATCACATATATTAATATGAAACAAAACATAAGTAACACTTTGAACACTACACATTTCAAGCCATATATTTAGGGCCTAAAGATATTGACAAGTCCATGACAGGACTGAGGTACTTTTAATGAAAATGGTCCATTCTTATAAATTTACTACACATTTACAACTGCAGATAATACTACAGAAAATCATTGTGATTTCATGTGGCTAAAATGAGTATGCAAACCATGTGGTGTGTCTAAAGAAGGTACCGCATTTTGTAAAAATAAAACAAAAAAACAAAAAGAAACTCCAGAAACAAAAAACAAAACAAAACAAACAAACAAACAAAAACAAACCAAAAGAAAACACCAGGAAGATTAATTGTTGACGATCAAGAATATTAATTTGTTGAAGTTAGACACCTAAGTGCTCTGGAGACATATGGAGCAGTCCAGGGAGATGCTCCTCACGTGAGGGATTGATAAGCAGTCACAAGCAGGTTTTGGTAAGACCCATCATGAAGGATAGTTAACCAAACTCAAATGCTGGCTCCTTTAACATATATTGATAGAAAACTTGGTGTGCCAGACCTTCAAACAACTGAATGTCTGAAAGGATAGAGTGAGTGTCAAGTGGTTTCCAGCCAATATTTATTAGCATTATTGAGGCAGAAAGAGTTAAACATTTCTTTTTTTTTTTTTAATCAGGTTATTTTTCTTCTCGTTGATTGCACAAATTACCACTCTTGTCTTTTCCAGAATTTACTTTTACTCTATCATCACAGCAATTCATTCTCACCACAGATACAGTAAGTGTTTTGAGCTCTCTCTCTCTTATCACTTAATTCCCTTTTCCATTATAAAAGCAATTATGATATCAGAAAGCACCTGAGAGAACTCCTAGTAAAGTCAGTAGTTCGTAATTGATTGCAAAAGGATCTGGGACCAGGTGAGATGTTGTAGTGGTAGATAATGCATACTGACTGTGTTTTTCCACATGTGGTTTTACTCTTTGTTTTTATGCATTGTCTGTTTATAGTGGATCAGCATTTCTCCTTCCCAGCCTTCACCTCCCACTTTCCAACCCCACCTCCATATGCCTATAGTACAATCATATTGTGTCCTGGATCTACTGCTATTTGCATTTCAACTAGCTATAGATTTCTGTAAACCTTAGCTCTGTATTTGACCCAAGATATAGTTTTAGTCTTTAGGCTTAGTACATTAGTGCTTTAGGAAAAAATCTGGCTGAAAGTGATTGACAAAAGAAAGTGGTTCATTTTCAGGTCATCACACAGCCAGCGACACACAAGCCCTGGCACAAGGGAAGGGGAAGATTCTCAGCAGTAACTGCTGTAGACCCAGTATGAACAGAAGAGGCCCTGATGGCTTGAGGAGGCACATCCTGACCATTAAGCAGTCCAACTTCAGAGCCAGATGATATCCAGCCTCAGTGAAATTGTCATGTCTAGCTCACAAAGCTTCAGGTATTCAATAAATCATCCAGCATCAGTCAACTGAAGGGCAGAGCTCTACACACACTTTTGGCAAAACAAGTTGCCAAATGGGAACCAATATCTTGAGTAGCATGTCCTGTATAATGATGTTTGGCATGTCTGCTGGCACTGTCTCTAGACGGACCAAAGAAATTCCCTTTCCAACTAGCCACACATAACCAGTGTATAAATAATGTGGGTACAGTGAAGTGCAAAGTCGAGTTCACTTCACTTGTACATACACTCTCCTACAGTCCTATGGCATATCAGCCAAGTAAAATCAGTCACCATCATCAGAGAATTCCAGTAATGGATATTTCTATAAGCAGTAAAAAAAAAATAGTTTTCTCTCCAAATATAGGATAAGTGTTCCTGCTTCCAGTTTTGTTCCAATATGCAGTGCAACAATTAGAAGTGTAAAAATTAACTACTGGGAGGAAAAAAATCATTGTGAGAGATCAGGGATGTTCTCATCCTTCTAGTACCTGAAGGGAGCCTACAAGAAAGATGGAGAAGGACTATTTACAAGAGCATGTAGTAACAAGAGAAGGAGAAATGGAATCAAACTGAAAGACTGTAGGTTTAGATTAGATACAGGAAGAAATTTTTCACTGTGAGGGTGTTGAGGCACAGGAACAGGTTGACCACAGAAGTTGTGGATGCCCAATACCTGGAAATGTTCAAGTCTAGGTTGGATGGGGCTCTGAGCAACCTGATCTAGTGAAAGGTGTCTCTGCCCATGGCAGAGAGCTGGAATTAGATGATTTTTAAGGTCCCTTCCAACCCAAACCATTGTATGATTCTATGAAGATGCGAGCTACAGAGTCAAGTACTCCCAATAATATCCCTCCCTCCCCACTTCTTGCATTAAAACTATCTATTGATATAAACTATGTGTAAAATAGGACTGTGAGTTATATTTAAAACACTAGTTCTATGACACCTTTTTGTCACAATCTGTTTCAAATCTACAATTTGAAAACAAGCTGGCACACTTGATAATTCAATAGTGTCAAAATAATGCAATGAGGTTCAAAAGCCTCACGTTTACAAAGGATTAAGAGATAACTAATTATGACTGGTTTGTGCTGTCAATCAATATGCCACAGTGCAGCATCCTCTGTCTTAGTCACATTTCCTGGCAATAGGGTTCACCGCTTTGTGTGCTACTGACACAGGTCCTGCACAGTGTAGGTGGTGAAAATTGTCATATGGTCAATATTAAGTGAAAGTTGTTCTGCTATAAATCGAATGCCTGCCATCACTGGAAATACACAATCACTTTCCAAAAGATTAAAACCCTGCTATTTGTTTTGGGTTTGCACTGGGCTACAGCTCAAGAACTAATTTTCTAACCCTCACACAAAAAAGATATTTAAGCATATACTGGTAGATTAAACTTTGTATCTGTATGCTGACTCTACCTGTCTCCTATAAGTTAGCACTAGCTAAATCTTGTTCCTCTGAAACACGTCAGTAGAATAGTCACCCAAAATTATTCTGTAGACAAGAAAGCTTCATAATGGTATGTAAAGAACAAGTATATTTTTTTACATGATCAATTTCAACTTAGAGGCAGAACAAACAATAAAAAAGTCTCAATTTTCAAATATTTCACCATAGAAACTTTAAATCTTATCAAAAAGTAATCTTTTTGAATAGAAAAAATGAATGTCTAGAATAAGTTTAGAATCCTGTATAATATATTGGAGAGTATACCTCCTCTCTGTGACATAGATATTGCTTTCCATTGCCAGCAATAAAATGATTTTCTCAATTCTGTAAAGTTACAGGATCTATCACCATATGAATAACTTTTCTCTCCCTCATGAAAGAGGAAATTGATACCTCTGTGTACAGAATGTACAAAGCAAAGGGCAGATTTGAAAGCTCTGTAGGTCAAAACTGAATTGCAGTAAATATTGTCTGTAAGTCAATTTCTGAGAGAAGCACTTTCTGGAGTGTTTCAGCACATCAGCATCAAATAGAGGATTTGCAGAAAGCATTTTTAAATGCTCTCTTACAGCCCTGTCGAGAGCCAGATACTTGTTTAGCAGCAAAACAATGAACACTAAATGGTATCATTTTAAGGATAAGAACTGCACCATTTACTTGTGGATCTGAGCTTATTCTCGAACCTGAGACAGGACCATTCTTCTCAGGACAGCAGCAGGATGCCTTCCTGGAACATCAGTGTCAGATGACCACAGAAGTGTCAAAGTGACACAACAGGGCCTGGGAACCATGAGAGCACAAAGGATTTGGAGTGCATCAGAATGTCAGCAAGGATCTCTATTTCCCAAACTGATCTTGCAATCACTTTGAGGGCTTCAGGTCAAAGTGATGAGGTAGCCCAGCAGCAGTGCCCTGAGTCCATTGGAAATGCACGACCAAGCACCTGAGAAAGAGCAGCTTGGAGCAGAGATGCCCACCCAGTCAGTTCTACTCCTTCAAACAGAAAGCAGTAGAGATGTGCAGAAACATCCACCTACTCACACAGCACAAACAGCAGCACAGAAACACCCGTGCACAAACTCCCTTCATGTCCCAACACATATAAAATTTTCTCCACCTGTGAAGACACATCTGAGGTCATTCCAACACTCCACCAAGGAGAGCTACAATGAAAACAGAGCACTCCAGCCTACAAGCAAATGGAAGCGTTTCATGTGGAAAGCCACATACTGAGGACAGACCATGAAGAGGACAAGAAAAGGGCAGCGAAATGCCCTTAGAGCTCTTGAAGGAGAGGAACTCAAAGAGCTTTATTTACTGGAAGAAAATGGAACCTTGTGGAACTCAGGGCACATTTCACTGCATTTCAGTGCACTTGGCAAATGCCCCTTTGCCTCTACCTGGAGGCAATCAGACTGTCATAATTTTAGCTGACATTCAGCTACATATTCTGGGTGGCTAAATGCCATCCTGCTTGCATTAAAAAAAAGCAAAGAAATTATACAGAAATATGCCAGAAAATTCCTCTTGTCTGGTGGTATGTATTTTTCTACTACTAACACAAGCTAAAACATAAGCCAAAACTACTAATTTTTTATTGAAGAATGGAGAACATTCTCTAGAAACTCTGCTATGAGGTTGGTTAGTTTGCTAAATTGAGCTATGACCAAACTTCTTCAATACTGAAGAAGCAAGGAGGCCGTAAAACAGAACACTGCAGAACTCCTATCACATCATAGGGTATGAAATCAAAATGTAGACCAATTACTGGCATGCTAAACAGAGAAATGAGAGATTTTTTTTACTGGCAGATCTTATGAATGTGTTTCAAAAAGAAAAATGCAGTTTTTGCAAGCAATACAACATAAAGAATTCAAAATTCAGAAATTCAACATTCTAAAAGATGAAGTTTTTTATTCAAGTCTCTCCCCATTATCACCCTCTCTCCCCAAAATCCCATGGTAGTGGTAAATTACAATTAATAGGAGGAAAAACTATCATAGCTTCTCAGAATCACTCAAAAATACTGTATTTGGATTAGAGTAGCCAGCTCAGTTAAGAACTTCAAAAAACATTTAATATGGAGGCAATTGGAAGGAGGAGAAAAGATATTACTAATGGAAAAATTGTAGTCCTATAATTCATCTATGTCAAAGTTCACCTATACTCCAAAGAAATAGTTTAGAAAGAATGATTAAAACCTTCAGATTATATTTTTAAAATGTCCAGTAATAAAGTTGGATGACTTCCAAGCTCATAAAACATGAGGACTACAAGATCTGAACTTGACTGTATAGTACAGAATCTGCTCAAAACACCATCAAGGATGCAAATGATCCTTCAGGGTTCCAAGAAGATGCAGCTGCTGGGAGGCTGCTCTCTGCTAGGACAACTTTGCTTTGCAAAGAAGAGAACACACAAGATTAAAAAGACAACAGGGCAATTTGGATATGATGCTTGTCACTGTTCAGAAGTGGGTGTAGCTTTTTGAGCACAGAATTTATTAATGCTGTGAATAAGAGAAGATCACTCTAAAGGACGTAGCATGTCACAGACGGGATAACCTTATACACAAATGTTAATAGCAGTATTTCCTCTGTGTTAGTAAGTACAGGATAAAACTTTATCTTACTTTCTCTGTTATTACATATCAGTGTAATCTCTGTTATTACCTATCAGTATAAACCAACATTTCATAACTACATTGGGCATAGAAGTGAAAAGTATCATGGGTGAGGTAAGCAGCTGAGACTAAAGCATGACACCACATGACCATCACAGGTCAGAGTCAAGAAAAAACACGTCAACATTCTCTGGAGATATTATTTCTCAGAATTGGTAAAGTCTCATTGCACCACTTTGAAGAGGTAAGGGGACCCCTCTGCATGACACTTGTCAATGTTTTCAGGTTTCTGAATCACTAATGAGGACAGAAGTAATACAGAAAGTATTATGAATGGTTGTTGAGGTTTATCTCATGTACTTGAATGTGATACCAGCAGAATGGAGCAGAGAAGGACTTACTGGACGTACCTTAAGCTAGACAAATAAAGCATTCTGAATACAGGTACTTAATCTTGATACTGGAATAAACATCCCTACACTCTCAAATTCATTTTCCTACACTTCTAAAATCTACAGGGTACAACATTTTTTTTCCCTAAATAAATTAACATTCCTCTGACATGCCCAAATGCTGAAAAATCAGTGTTCCACCATTTGAACACAGTATTACTCTTTACAAACATTTTGTGTGCAGAAAAAGGGATAGAAGATAACACTAATTCACACTTTGAATTAATTGCTTTAAAGAGAGATAGTGAGTGTACATCTGTCTCTGGAGTTTTGGCTATTCTTACATCAGGAACTTTAGCTCTGTCTTTTAAATAGTTTCCTGTCTTTCATTAGAGCAGACACAGAATTACAGATGAGGTTGATGCTACAGTGTTTCCCAGAAGGCCTATGTATCACAATACCCCAGGCAAGCCCATCAGATGTTTTCAACACATCCTCGTAGGGAAAATATTTTAAATTCTACAAGGTCTGTGTCCAGATGAAAAGTCAATAACAGATAATGTATTCTGGACACAGAAATATAGCTTAACCTGGGGGGATAGGAAGTATAAGTTGCTTTGGAATCTCAGCTAAAGGGCCCCAGACTTTATTAAACCTGGAGTTGCGAGTGTGTAGGTGTTGGATTACACACATCAATAGGAAAAGAATGATTTCTGGGGGCACTTAGGAGAGAATTTGAATTATGGTACTTATCAGGCCCCAGGGAGCATTTTGGCAAGATTCTGAAATGCATTCATGAAATACTCATGACTTTTGGACACAGCTACAATGGCTGAAGCATGGATGCCCAAAGGACTCTGCTGTTTCATCTCGTGTCACTTCTAGTGCAAAAGAAAAGCTTCTCAGAGCAGCAGCATGTCCACCCCGTAGAGCACAAGTCCTTGCTGTGTGCTGCTGACAAATCTGTGGGGCTGTAACAATGCTTCTTCAGCACTGTATAACTTGGAATAAAATCTTGCCCACATTTGCATTACTGCAAAAATTCAAACGGGTTTACAGGATCAATAATTCATTTTCTTGCTTTGGGTGGCATCTCAATTCATTGTTATCTGAGCTGAAGCCAATTAACATATAAAGAATGTATTCAAGGACAAGGAATCTTGTTCTGAGAAAGTGCTGTCATGCAAAATACAAGCACTTGGGTACATGATTTTCTGAAGGTAATGAGAGGGGTTCTCCATCCCCAGCCACTCTCAGAACATCTGTCAGAAATGGTTAGGCTGCAGTTATACTACGTCAGGGAGAGAGTAACTAACTGATATCTGGAGGCCCTTCCCAGCCCCACTTCCTATTGCATTCCCTCTCTAGACACACACATGTACATTTCTGGGACAGAAGGTTCCTGGTGAGCATCAGCAGCTCAGCATTCAAGTAACTCACAAGAGGAACTATTAATGTTCCCTCTCCTGTGGGGTCTCTTCAGAGTTGTGCTGTAGCTGGTTTAGAGGGCAAAAAGCTCCGTTCTGTCTCCCAGTTTAGAGGAACATTCTATCATTAAGCTCTCAAAAGAAGGTCCAAGAATCTAGAGAAGACATTGGTTCAGTCATGTTATCTAAACATTTTAGAACTAGAAACCTTCCCCAGGACTGGCTAATAAAAACTAAAGAAAAACAATGCGAGGTTCAAACACAGATACTCTTCATGCAATAAAGATGCTTGAGCTGGAAAGGACATCAAATTCCACAGTAGAACTTCTGGAATAGCAGCTGGCGTAGCATTAATCACTAATGCACTGCCATCTTCCAACAACAAAGATCTACTTGGAGCTTCATAGATTAAATTTCAGTTCTTAATAAAGTGGAATTTCTGCCTTTGTACTGTGTTTGTGTAAGTGAAAACACCACTAGACTGCTTTGCTGATTGAACTGAACTTACGGTCCAGAGCAGTGTTTTCACTTGAAGATGCACCTTGATAGGTTTAAAGCTTCTTAGAGGAAACTTCTACAGACAGTACACATTAGATTTGCTGCATATCTAGGGCAGACAAGCCACAGACCTGCCACAGCAGCTGACTGTACTATCCAAAGGAAAAGTGTGTCATCAAACTAGATTCTATTTGATTACACTTTAGTTTCACGTAACATGCCAAGAAAGAAAACAGCAACCAAAGTCCTAATAAACAGTTGTGTGAGAAATTTAACTTAAAAACATGTATCTTCTTTTAACCAGCAACTTGATAATTTAAGGGAATTAAATTCAGCAATATAGCAAGAAGTAGGCTAATGCTGTCAAACCAGTGGTCTGTTTAAATTTTTTTTATTAATCCCAAACTTTTGCAATTTCAGCTAAAATTGTAAAGCACAAAAATATCTATAAAACTAGTTGCATTGCCTAACTCTCTGCTCTCTAATCCAAAAATAGTAGAAACCACAGTGAAGACTGAATGGGCACAAAATTCTCTGAACACATATTTTTGCACACCTTTTTTTCTCGTGAAGCTGCCTGGAGCTAGTAATACAAAGTTAGTATAAGCATAGTAACTTTATGGGTAGCATGCTTACTGCAGAGCAGTCCAGGCTGCTGTAATCCAGCCCAGGGGAGCTTTTCTGTATTTTACATTAATAGTTTATTGGATTAAATGTGAAGCGTGTCCATGTACAGCCAAAGCAATGAAATGATAACATCACATTCATGCATGTGAGTTGGCTTTCATCGAGTTCATGTATTTCGCTTAATTTAGTTGTTGGATTATAGGACTTCCTCTTCACTTATCTAGCTACCTCTGTAAATAAAATGTAGATATATCTGAATAAATACTTCAGGAAGCAGAAAACTATTTTTCTCCCTCTTATGTAAGTATTGAAAGAAGAAAGAAGAAGAAAAACACCTGAACTGTGAATAAGGTAATATTTTTAGGAAACATATTCCCACAGGGCCAGAAGGTTTTGTTAATACAGAGTACAATTGATTGTTAAATGCTTTTAAATTAATGCTGAAGTTTTCAATATAAGGATTTGCTCATAGAAAACGTCCACTGGATATTTCAAAAGAAAGCATTTAATAATAGTTTTATGCAAGTAAAAGTTCATCCCCATTTTTCCCTCAGTCGTACCTACAAATCCCAGACCTAGGCACTGGGGTAGCAAGAAGGCAGTCTTTAAAATGTGACTAATGATCAAGTTACTTGATATGAGCAGTACAAAAGAAAATCCATTAGTATTATGATATTGAAATGAATATAGATACATTAAGGTTGTTTTTAAGATTAGCCAGATAAAGTATTAAGGGTATGAAGGTCTTAAAAGGAAGCAGCAGTAACTCACATGGCAATTAAACCTATTTTATGATAAATTGGCCTTTGAAAGCAAAACAGCTGCTTTTTAGACAAGCTACATGCATTTTTATACACTGAGATGTATTTGGATTTTTCTTTAACAAGTACTGTTTAGAATCCTGCATCCCTAAATCACCGTATTCAAAAAGGCATGAAAAATTAAGATGCAAACATATGGCTAGGAAAAATGTATCTGCTTCTCATGACTCTTTTCCATCAAAATGCAGTAACTGAATAGCACCAGCAATGATCCATAAAGCATCTTTCTGAAAAGCACTAAATCTATTCTGTTCCGTGCAACTAGACAGCCAGACGTTTCTGTGCAGCTTTACAACAGCTTTTTGGGTGACTTTGAAGTGCCTGGTGCAGAGTCAAAAACAAATTTTAAAAATCCCCTCCACCTTGACATTCTTGCCAAACTAACTAGAGCAGCATCAAGAGCGTCCACAGCTGACTCTAAATTCAATTAGACACCATGTAGGCAGAGTTTATTCCATAAGCAATTGAGAAACTGCTTCCTGAAGCCAAAAAGGTCAAACAGAAAATGAGTAAGGCTTCCTGCAGCTTGGAGGTGAAAACAAGTTTATCACACAAGCCTTCTGCATGGTCTGCCCAGGTGCTGCTTGTGCTCCCTGGCCCCCTAAGCCCAGCTGCTTGTTTCCTATTAAGTGTATCTCATCTCCTCCTTGGAGTTCTCCAGACTTGCTTTGCTTCATTGCCAGCTTGTTTGCAGTCAGGGCACCAGGTGGCTGCTTCTCTGCAGCACTCAGATGCTGGGCTGAGCACTAATACCAGCCAAAATTGTTTGCCTTATGCTTTAGAGGGACTAGTGCTAACCATGAGAATTAAAAAAACATGGAATTGTGTCTCATGTGTTCTCAAAATTATGAGAATTAAAGCAAAAAAAAAAAAACAAAAAAACCAAAAAAAAAAAAAAAAACCAAAATCCCCCACAAAACTCCACATGGGATTTTCTGTATGTTTTAATGTGAAAATAAAGTCATATTTTCTATGGTTTTATCCTTTGCTTTCAGCTTAGAAAGTGTCCCAGAAAAATACCATTGTTTTGGCCAGTCCCAAGAAGAGCCATATCTCAGGAGCTCAAGGCCTCACAGCTGAGACCACCCAAGCCATCCTACCACAACATCTTGAGATACTTGTGTACAATTAGTATGCACTAAATTCTTAATCACTCTAACAATTCTTGATGCACTCACTTTATCTGTAACTGAAAAGCCTTTTTCCCCCTCAGAATACCAGTGACATGATTGATTTTCTGCCTTTCTGAATAAAGCCCGTCTTGTACTTCTTCACCTGTAACCAAAATTTCAAACCAGACACGTCCCTGGACAAATATGTCTGCCCTATCAGGCCAAAACTGTCTTCATGTTCTCATACATGCCAGAACTTCTAGAATTAAGATGCTGACAAATTTCAATTTCTTTCTCAACTTGTTGTGAGTGATCTTGGTTTTCCTGAAATCAATGAGATTTTTCCCGAGGATTAAATGTAGTTATAATTTCACCCAGTAATGGCACGAAGCAGAAAGCATACAGCTTAGCAGATGTTTAATGAAGAAACTAAAAGAAGAAAAGGCAATCCTATTTTATATTTTTCAGTAATGTCAAGGTAGAATGTGAAATGAGGGCCACTAAAGAAGAATAAAACTCATGAAAAGGACATATTCACAAGAATGCTTTTCTGAGCACAACTGACTAAATACGGCATATCAATGACAATATACCCTCCTATATGCAAACAAGTCCTCAAGTATATTGCAAATGCACACAGCATTAAAGATTTTCTTTACTGATGACAAATTAACGAAGTATCTTCCCGAAATGAACTTTAAGGGACTACCCCAGGGGGCTTTGGTATGCCAAACATTTTACATACAGGAGCTGTACACTATGATGACACATAGCAAGTACTTGTTCACCAAAATGTTAACTTCCATTTAACTTGCTCATGACTAACACAGACCATACAGTTTCTGTGGATTTAGCACTTTGTATTTGTAAGACAGCAGAAAGAAGTTCACACTATGAAACACCTATGACAGACAACTCATTTTTATTTCTTAAACAAATAAGGTGCTTTGTAATACTGTATTTTTTAATAGTTGCAAGCAAATTCATTATATCATTCTGTCTAGGATACAGGACCCGAGCATACATAATAGAAGACAAAGGAAACTGAGAACACACTTGACAGAATTAACAGTTAAATGAAATCAGTAAATGCAACTGCCACATCCCTTCATTTGATGTCTGTGCTAATGCATCTTCTAAAGTTCCAAGCACACAGCACACACCAGATAGAATATTTTAAACAGCAAGTTTGGTTCAGTAATCCATATGGGTAACTAACACTTTATCATAATATATGAAATTCCTTTAGGTGCTTTATTTTCACATGCATGCATCACCCCTTATTATGTTCTCATTTTTAACAGAGTCTTTATTTGTTTTGAAGATCAAAGTAGATAAATTCAATACAAAACTATGCAGCACGAGCAGCACCTGTTTCTGCTACCCACACTCACTCTTTCACTCATTCCCCTGTCTGACCTCTCTCTGCAGGTGACTATGAGTGAACAGCTAGCTCTCTGTGAGACCTGAATGGGACATACACATGGGCAGACACAGAAAATACTTTAATGTTTATTAATCTAAAAAAGAGCAAAGATTACAAAAATATAAGGAGTAGAAAACCTTAGACAAGTTAAAATACACACAATCTCTAGGCAAAGTTTGTTTTGGTCAGGCAGAATTTAGTTTATCAAATGTCAATCCAAAACAACAGGGGTATAAACTAAACAAAATATTATAGTAAATTTATACTAAAATGTGACAGTTACCCTTCTTTCCTAAGGCCACTGTACCACAGTAACTACCCTCACTCAGTGCATTACAGAATCCACTTATCAGAGCAGTTCCACTCACGTGCTGCCGATACTAGAAAAATAACTTTATTTCAATTTTTATGCATAAACTAATGCAAATTTTCAGGTGTAGTTTTGATCATCTTTTTTTTTAAATTAAACTGTTCTTCAATAATCCCATTGATTTCACAAACCTGTGAAATCAAACAGAAAAACACAGAAATTAGGGCTCAAATGTAATGTACACAAAAATAGGAGAAAAGGGCAAATTAATCCTTCACTATGTTTTCATTCTGTCAGTTTTCCATTTTGCTGAATTCACAGTTGAATAAGTATAGTGGATCAGTATGTTAGGGAACTCAATCCTTTTTTTTTTTGTTTGTTTCTAAAATATTCAGAAGCAAATAACAGTGTCCTTATTTATACTATTTGTTCCAATTATTCAGTGTTTTGGCAGGGTTTTTTCTGCTACTTCTTTTTCAATAGTGGTAATAGATTGCAAAAACAGACTGTGTTTCAAAAAGCATTGAACATAATATGCACTTGTGATGAATCAGATAAGCTGAGATAGAAATGTTTTAATTTCTGGTAGTGTTCAGGTTGAAAACCTTCCCCAAAGCAAATGGAAATCTAGCTTTTACAAATATTTACAGATGCATATTGCAATGGACTGTTTTGCAAATATTGCTGACTGCAACACAACCTGCCCTCTCCAGTGTTTGTATAAGATGTAATGCTGTAACTGGACCTATTACATAGATCAGGTTAGGGAATCAAGGTTATTAATTGGAAGTAAACACCACAAACACATTTAATTTACAGCTCAATGCATAGAAGTCTGTGTGCTACCTGAGAAGCCTTCACCTTGCCATTTTTAAACACTGAAGGAAATCAGGCACAGCAGCTTCACTCCTTTTGAACATTTCAATATGCAAGCCCTTTCAGGGAGATTTAAGAAACTTGGCAGCAACAAACTCTTCCCGTAACTCCAGCTAATTAATTAAATACAATTGGAATAATTTTCACTTTGTCAGGTGATAAGCCTGGACTTTGCATGTGATTCTGTATTGATAATCAACAAAGCAAGGTACATACCAGGAAAACTTCTGCAACAACAAATGAACCAACAAAGCAAACAAACAAAAAACAAGACATAAAGCCTAGGAAACCTTAGCAGAAGCTTTTATCTTTTATTACCTTTAAATGGTTGGAAGCTTTTTGTCACTTATACATAATGTTTAGCTGTTTTCCTTGGAGGTGCTTCATTTTAGCAGATATTCAAGCTCTGTCAGAGTTTGATATTTGAGTAAAGAACTTGTCTTATGGTGGAATAAAGAAGAGCAAGTATGTGTACGCCTGTTTCACTTGCAAATTCTTGTGACTGCTACCCACAGAAAACCCAGGGACAGGCCTTCTTAACTGTAGAAGTTAAGAAGTTAAGCACATGTTAATGGCTTTGAATTCATTGCCTCCCTTAATTTTTGCTTATAGCACTTGAAGCTCCTGATTGCTAGGACAGAGCATTTAATTTCCTTTGTTGCAGTTTGATGAGTTGAATCTTTTTTTACTTAAACATCTATCTACAGGTATCAAGTTATCTCTGAAGTTCCTGGTTGAATGCCTTTATGTGAGTGAGGCAAATTCCTAACAGGTTTTCCCAAACCCTGGGTCATTTTTAATCATCCTCTGAAATCCCTTGAGTAATCCCAATCTGTTTTAATGGCAAAACACCTAACCCACAGGGTTTTTCACTGATAGGATGTGGAATAATTACTTTGCTACTTAACCTCTAAGGCATTCAAGAAATAGTCTGCTCTTCTTTGTGACAGCATTATGCCGAGAGCTCACACTGAGATGATCTTCTATGACCATCCTAAATCCATTAGGTCGCTGCTTTCCAGGACAAAGCCTCATTATTCTGCAGCAGAGACAGATATGTTTCTCTGGTGCCAGATATATCTCATTTGGTTTAAATATACATCATCTGGTTATAATAAAGTGCATTTTACTGGAATGTGGCCATTATACCAGGGGATTCATATCATTTAATAACTTCAACTTGTCCTTCCCACCCATTATCCAAACCTATCAGACCCTAATGAGCCCCATTCATCTACATCTTCCCATTAGAAAATCTAGTTCTTGATTCCTCATTGAGCCAGCTTTCAATTTACCTAATGTGTGTCCTGATAATTCTCCAGGCCATTTTTTAAATTACAGCATCATTTTTTATTACATTAAATGTCTTTGGGAATCTAAGTTTAGTATAATAAGGCAAGCTGAAGAAAAATATATCTGTAGGTTTGGAAGCTGTACTGAAAAAGAGCTTTCTGCACTAAAAGAAGTTTTGAATTTTTTTTTTACTCACTCCAATGGATAATTCCCTCTTCATACTAAATATTTAGTCCAATGTGAACTTTCCCATAGTGAAACCAAATATTAGTCAGTATAAATAAAGCAATGTGCCTTAAAGCCTTAATAATATAAGAAGATAACAGCAGCTTTGGATTTAAGCACATCTATTTAAAAATAGGAAACTTGAGTCTAACGCCAACTTTCTCTAGCTGTGTTTGAACTCACCACTCACTGTCCAACAGTCTGACTTCTGGTAGAAATAATCTCAATCTTTCTTATTTCATTATCAATAAACAATTAAATCCAAGTGGGCAAGTTTCCATGCTAGAAAACTGTTTTCATCTACTTTCAGACTCAAAAAACAGTTATATGAAGTGATGCAGCTTCAGCTATGAGTGTCGCAAGACATCCAGCCAAGACCATCCAATAAGCCTGGAGAAATTCTGTTTACAGGAGCACAGTACTTTCCAGTATCCTATTTCTGAAGTGGACACAGAACTGCCTCAAGCTAAATATGTATCCAAGCCAATGACAGGCAGAATGAGAGACAATGTATTTTCTTTAATATACATAAGTGTATAATGGATACATTTATAAAATAACTCATAACCCAAGCAGATAAAAGCTTCACGATGCCCTTTGCAGAGGTTACATGGAACATGGAGATATGATTTTTTACTTTGTAAAGTTTGCATTACCACTCTTGAAATATTAAATGAAAATAAGTCACCAGTGAGTTTATCCAGAAGATTCATTAACTGGGATGAAAGTCTCCCACAAGTTTACTTTTGAGACAGATTCACTTGTGAGACAAAAAACCTCGTGTGTATTTACAGTGAATTTATTATAATTTATTATTATTATAACTGCCAACAATTATATTCTTACTAACCAGACATATAATTGACTAACATTTGAGTGATGCCTTATAAGCACCTTACTCGCGAGAGAAATCACATCTAGCCTTGCCCTAAACTAATATCCACTGACAGAGACGTTTCCAATACAGCTATGCTCCATCAGAGCAGAGCACAAATAGAAACAGCTGAATTTGAACGACAGAAGTGGAATGTATTTGTGTAAATGTCATAAAATTTGCAATCAACAGTTGCTGCTTTAACCTCAATTCAGTCATTCTTACTCATATTGAGTAGCACCTGGCTCTAGCAAAAGCAAACTTTCACAGCAGAAACATTCAAGCAGTAGATGCATCCTTATTGTTAACTCTGGCCAAGCCATTTTCCAAGTCTTATCAATGCTTATTTACATAATTAGGATAAATTGACTATTTTGGTATGTGAATTTACTCAGTGTAAGGAACTTTACCCATGGACAAATACTGTATGGATTGGAATTTTACTAGAACACAGTCTGAATTTCTCAAGTCTACAGATAAACCCCATCTTTCATTCTTTTGGGTTTTTTCCCTAGGCAGACTTGTGTGCAAATGGGAACATGAATGTTTTCTTCAACACCTGTTGAAGTCATCAGCAGAGTGTCTTTGACTGTAGAGTTTCAAGACCAGCAAGAATGAATGGAGTAGAAATCCCACTTCTTCCCAACAACCATTTGATTTATCAACAGTAGACTTTTCACTGTCAACCTTAGCAAAGAGCTTGCAGATGAAGAGTGGCAAAACATTTAAATTTCCTCCCACAGGTCAGAGGGCAAGAGTTCAAGACTTGTCCAAGATCAACTGAGCTAGAAATGAGCATCTAGTACTCCTTTTGCAAAGTTGGAATGAAGTGATGATACACACACAGAGCTTTGTGTGCCATTGACTACAGAAACTGGCATGCCTTAAGCAGATTAGCACAAAGGAATGTTTTTACACTGATGATCCTTAAGGTGCCTTCCAGTCCTTAATGTTCTGTGGGTATATTTAATATGGATTAACCAAGTAGCAAGCTTTTCAAGAGCCTACTTCATTCATCTATCATGTACATCTGCTAGGTAGACTGACTGGAGGTAGGGAACCTTTACATCCAAGGCTGTGTGACCTGGGGAAATCTGCTCTGTGGGCTTCTTGAGTTTGGCACCCAAGAAAGGAGACTCAGGCTCTTGGGCAGTAAATCTTTGCCAAGACTATAGATGGTAGGTCAAATTAGAACAAAAGCCTGTCTGTCTTTTCAAGGCTCTTGGAAGCTAGTGATACTTAAGATATTTCCAATCTTTGTAGGACTTGTTCTCAAGGGAAAATTCATGCAGACTCTTGTCAGTCCCTTGAAGGATGAATTTCTTCTCATAAAAGCTGGCTAAAAAATATTCTGGTGGCAGTAGACACAGTTCCTCTGTTTCTGTGCATTAGTACCCCATAAAGAAGAAAATCTATTCTTGCCAGCTCAAATAACTTTTATCAAACAGAAGGATTATGCAAGTTCTAAATATTTTCTCCAAATCCCTCCTTTTTCCAAGAATAATCTCTATGCATTCTCTGAAAATTCTTTGCAGAGAATCAGTACACAAGCCAACTACTGCAGACAATGACAGGGAACTCTCTCCAGAATGACAGAGGAAGAACACACATGAGACTCTGTCTACAGACATTTTTAAATGTCTAAACGTTCTAAAAGAACACCACAGGTCCTTGATTTTGGATCATACTGCCTTGAAAATTTTCATCCCTCATTGTGTAGAGAGTTTCAAAGGAGAACACATTTTGCAAGCAGAAGAGATTTAATTTCTAAATTATAATAGCTCTTAAAATGCATGTGTTAATTCCTATTTTTAGTAAGAAAATGTACATTACAAGAGAAAATAATTATACACTATCTCTTTCTCTAACTTATTACCACAAACTTAATTAAGTGCACAAAAGTAAAAGGAAAGTGTATGCTAAAAAAATCAACACAGCTTCTTAAAAATATTTTTCTTTCCTTCTTTAACATAACTAATCTATTAAGCTAGAATAATTTAAACTCTATTATATGAGTAGCTATTTGATTTAAAATGCTGTCATAATTAGTATGAAGGTTTAAAAATTATTGACTGCCAGTTACAGCAAATTTAAATTTGCTGCTAAGGATAAATTTTTAAATGCCGTCAGAAAACCTGGAGAACTCGAAATGTAAAGTCTGTTTTACAAGAACTGAGAACCAAGATCTCATTTCCATAAGACAAGATATGCACTGTTGCATCTGTTTTGCAAATGATGTTTTTTAAGTGATGTTGAGAATCCAAAGTAACCCAGTTCTGTTCAGCTATCACTTGTTTTGAAAATAACCTCTCTAAACCCTTACATCTGAATACACTTGAAATGGTTTTTGCCCCTTATTTTTTTTCATTTTTCTTGCAAAACTCTAACCAGAAGGTATTACTTTTAAAGAACTCAAGGTGACTCACACAGTTTCTCTTTTTGCACTTTTTGTTTTCCCCACTACCAAAAACTAGCTTTACACCTGGCTGCTATTATCTCAAAATACTAAAAAACTGTGGTAAATATTATCCATGTGTAATTCATTATAAGCTGAGTCAAAGAACAGGTGTTACTATTGTAAAGATTAATTTTGCAGCTCTTCTACTCAAACTTACAAATTATGAACTCCTCCTGGGCCTTCTCAACACTGAATCACATGAAAAATATCCACACAGATTTATTACATTGGGGTGAAAAATTATGTGTAATCTTGCCAGCTGCTCTACCTACAAGCAGTGGCATCAGCAAGTGTACCAAAACCCTTGCTGACTCCACTTTACAGCCAGAAATTGGCAGCTTCTCTTTGTCAGCAGTGGCAGTTCTGCACTTTCTTGACAACATCACTAGCACAAAAACTCAAGACAGGGATGTTACCACCATTAGTTACTGCTAATAAAAATTTGTACTATTACATTTCAGTTACAGGAAATGTTACTTTGATAAAACATTTTTGTTCCATCCCTTTATAGTAGTAGAAACAGTGATCTATTATAGAGGGTGCCCCAGCTAACTGCACTGTAGTCAACATGGGCTCAAAAAGGGAAATTCCTGTTTAATTGATTTCATAGCCTTCTATGACAAGGTCACCCACCCAGTGGATGGAGGGAAGTCAGTGGATGTGCTTTTTCAAAAAAATTTGAAAATTTTTTCAAATTACTCATTTGAGTAATGCCTTTGATACTGTCCCTCACAGCATTCTTCAGGACAATTTGTTCAGCTGTGGGATGAGTGGCTACAGGCTGTTCTGGGTGAAGAACTGGCTGAATGGCAGAGCTCAAAGGGGGCAACTGGTCACCAGTGGTTCACCCCAAGGGTCAATTCTAGGGCCAGTTGTGTTCAATACATTTACCAACAACCTGCAGGCAGGAGAGCTGAATCCATCATTAGCACATTTGCTGATGATCCCAAACTGGGAGGCACTGCTGATTCTCTGGAGGGACAAGAGGCTTTGCAGAGCGATCTACACAGACTGGAGCACTGGACAGTGATTAATGGCATGAAGTTTAACAAGTCAAAATGCCAGATTCTGCAGCTGGGATGGGTTAATCAGGCACAAGTATAAACTGGGAGAGGAGTGGCTGGAGACCCTCTCTGCAGAAAGGGATCTGGGGGTGCTGGTTGGTTGCAGGCACAGCAAGAATCAGCAGCGTGTCCTGGAAGCCAACAGGTGCTCGTACCCCATCCTGGGGTGCATCAAATACAGAATCACCAGTTGTTCAAGAAAGGTGATTATTCCACTGTGTTCAGCACTGGTGCAGCCTCACCTGGAGCGCTGTGTGCAGTTCTGGGCACCACAACTCAAGGATGTGAAGGCCCTTGAATGGGTCCAGATAAGGGCAACAAAGCTGGTGAGAGGGCTGGAAGAAATGACCTATGAGGAGCAGCTAAGGACTTCGGGCTTGTCTAGTTCAGAGAAAATGAAGTTGAGGACAGACTTCACCCTCCACAGCTTCCTGAGTGGAGCATGTGGAGGGAGAGGCACTGATCTCTTCTCTCAGGTATTCAGTGACAGAACACACTGCTCAAAGCTGTGCCAGGGGCGATTCAGACCAGACATCAGGAAGCATTCCTTTACTCAGAGGGTGAAAGACAGAACAGGTTTCTGAGAGAGATGGTCAATACCTCAAGTGTGTCATTGTTCAAGAGGCATTTGGACATTGACCTTAACAACATAATTTTATTTTTTAACTTAACAATTTGTTTTTTGGGCAGTGACAATGACCTACTAGGATTCTTGTAATATTATAGCCCAGGATTTTGGGTGCTCAAAAGTCCTCACACCCACACAATTCAAGTAACAGTAGCTATGAAAAACCATGCTGTATATCTGATATGTCTTGGAGCATCAGTCTCCCTGGTCACATAATTAGCATCAGTCTGTGTGTACACAGCCAGTCCTAATAATGTCTGTGGGACTGTAAATTCATTACAGAAAATATTGAGGAAAAATTGCATGCACATAAAAGGCAGGTCCCAGAGTCTCTCTTGAGCCACCTAAGGTGAGTTTTAGCTGAAAGATAACTGAAATGCTCTGGTGCAAGTCAAATTGGACTTATTGGCCTTGGACTAAAATCAGCTGGATGCTGGATTGTAACATTTTACTAGTGTTCAAGAAGACCTGGCACATGTTCTTCAGAACATCAACTATGCAAATTTAAATTTCAGTCAAACTCTAGGCTATGGATGAATTTGTGAAACTGATGTATGAGTAAAAAACTTTTTTCAAGTGGCATAATTTAAAAAAAAATCTGTTTATCTGGCACATTTCCTATGAATACTTTATCCCATACAGAACTGTTACCTTCTGTAAAAAATGGTTTTTTCGTTTGTTAGCTCTTGATGTTTAAACTAGTATTGAGTTTTCTAAACATGCTAATTAAATCATCTGCTCTTTTCAAGTACATCACCTAAAATATGTTAAGAAGCACTTTGCATATTCACCCTTGCAGAACACAAAACTACCATGAATTAAAAGAGAAAATGTGAGACAGTAAGATTATTTACAGGTACCTTGTAGGCAGGGAGAATTTGCTACAATTTGAAAATAGTCCAATTTTTAGCCTGTTACTTGTTCTGCCATTTGGACTCTTATCCTGCTGATCTTCACTTCCATGATTAGAAAAATACTTCAAAAAGTTTATGATATTAAGGATTACTTGTATGATTAAGAACTTTTTTATTAATACAGGAACTTTTTCATTAATACAGATGAATTAAAAAGAATGTAAGCAAAATAGAGATAATGGGGTGACAGACCTAAGGAGGGAGACTATACTTTTCAGACCTGGAGTTTTTTTAGTTTGTTTTTTTTTCTTTGTTTTTGCTGGTGAATACAGATTTATTAAACAGATTATCTATTTCAAGACAGAAATAGAAAATTCTATCCATTATTTTCTGGAACAGCTGGTTTAACATATCAGGAGAAATTGTTTCACTTCGCTTAAGTAAACAGTGTTCTGTGATAATTTTGTTATTGTTCAGTGACTTCAGGAAAGCTTCTGCAAATCAATCCTATAAGGTTCAGCCCTCAGACAAATAAGTAATTGGTACTTGTGAGAAAAGCTCCTGTGAGAAGGCATGACATCTCAACAGTATCTGAAGATATAGAAAATAGAAGTAAAGTTGAGGGTTTTTGACATATTATCTGGTCCTTACACATATACTTACATTTGTCTTGGTCAGCTTCCAGTCCTTCACTTTCTGTGTCACTTGGCAATATCCAAGGTTGATGAACAAGTTGAAGCTGTTGTAAGAATTCATCCTGCCACAAACAGATCTATTTTAGATAAAATGACAGACAATCATTCTGTATAAATGAAGACTGCAGCAAACACTAGCCTCAATTAACTAGAGAGGAGAAAGTCTTTAAAAGTAAAAAAACCAACTTGCTGTGAAATAAAACCAGAATGCAGAAGATGTGCAGGCTCCTTAGAAATTTTTTTAATCTATTCAGTAAAACAAAAAACCAAAAACTACAAACACACAAACAAAAAACAAAACCAAAAAAACAAATCCAAACCCACCAAAATGAAGGGGTCTATTTAGCTATCTCTCTACTATAAATACAGATATGTAAGACACATACATACTCATCTAAGGAATGCAGTGACAGGACAAAACTGCAGATATTAAATCTGTCCCTGCAGTTTTTAGACTGCATAGACATTTCAAATTCAATTTTCTCAAGTGAGGCTTTGATTTGTCAAAATTTTCACTGTTTGTAGTCTAATAAGAACAAGAACTTGATACCTGACTTAGAACCTATGGCATTGTTGCATAAGGAGAAGGCTTAGGAAGGAAAAACATTATGGAAACTTTTGTCTCCAAGATACCATTAAAACATTCAAATATAAGTGTTTTACATGGTTAAAAATCCATATGCAGCTGAATATATACTTTTGAAAATGTTTTTAAATTGCCTACTTTTTAATATAATGTATATATGTATGTGTATAAAAATATTTTTCCATGCAGACACACATATACTATGTGAACAGGTATAAACACAGGCATATAAAATACTTTGACACATTCTTTTGCAGTATTCATGGGGAGAGATGAGACTGGAATGCACAGTTTTATTTTCAAAAGCAGTTCAAACATGCAAGTTTAGTCTCTAAAAGAAATCTTTAACATTGGCCAGATATCATAAAATTACTGGCCAGATTTTTATAAGTTCTTGAAAAAATAAAGGGGGGGAGGTGAAATACCCTGGTTTGTGTTACGTCAGCTGAAATGAGAATCTATATTTCTCTATAGAAAGAAGAACAATCTAAAGTTAAATTGTATTACCACATAAATTCTTAGGCTATCTGATTTAAAAACAAAATCCAGGCTTGTTTAAATCAGTTTTGGGAAGGCTGCTCAATCAAGATCTATCTCACTGGGAGTAAATGATTAATTCTGTCGGTATTGTGTTAAAAAAATTCCACAAAGACAGCTGCCATGACCCAGTAGTAAATTCAGGCAGGAGCTCCAGGCCTCACTCATGAATTGCCATTTCCAGTGTGCTGTGCTTGAGAAGGTTGATGACTACAACACTGAACATGCTTTGGTTCTCAGAACAGGATTCTTGAAGTAGGGATGAGGTACTCTCATACTGATCCTCACATTTTTTAATCTTCCAAAAACACAGACCAAAGATCTGAGCCAGTCAGTGGAACAGAATGAGAGTATCTGACCAAAAAGAGAGTCCCCATCACTCTATACTCCAGTAAATAGGATTAAAAACTTTGTTAATCAAGGCTATATTCAAATAAGGCAAAGTTTCCTGCTCTTAACAGTGACAGACTAATTAAGATTGCTGAATACCACTTTAAACTACCTGAATTATTGCAAAATTTCATGTGTTCAGAAAATGATATGGTAAACAAAGGAGTCAACAGTATTTTCATCTCAACAGCTATTGACAAGTATCACAGAATTCTGTCACTTTAATGGAATCCATCCTAAAGAGATAAGCAGGATTCAACATTCCTTTGCCAATTTATACAAAGCACCAAAGGATTAGGAACACATATACAAGTATCTCTGCCAAAAGATTTGGAACCTTGATTTATTACCTTTATACAGATAATAAAACTATTTCTCTAGGTAGCATTTCTTTGCTATAATTCAATTCAGCCTTGAACAGAGCTGATAATAAAACACACCTGTTAGAAATTAGTAATATTATGTGTGCCAGGAGGCAGAAACTTGTCCACAAAATCTCAGATAATTGTAAGTCTTGAGCATTAAAAAACCCCAAAACATTCTTAACAGCTGATTTGTTAAATACTTGCCAAATTATTTAAGATTTGTGCTATAACAAGATTAAACCACCCATGCTGCAGTATGAACTTTACTAAAGCTTAAGAACTTTGAATTGTATTTATTAGTAATATTTTTCTATTTAGACTTATGTTACTCTGAAACATTACAATTTAGGAAGCATACATAAGGCATTGAGAGATATGTTAAAATTCCCAATAAATAAACAAGTAAGTAAATAAATAAATAAATAAAGCTCCTTAGGGTAAAACATGCTCCTGGCATTCAGTAGTCACATTCTTTTCAACTAACTTATTCTTATCAAATATATATCTATGCTGTACTGATTAGTTACATTAACATCACCTAAGAGTAAGGAAACAGAGTTATTTGCAAAATCTTATCATAGTATCTTCTATAGCATTGGCAATATAACCACACTGTATTTACATCTAGTAGGAATTCCCAGTTGAGACCATAAGGCTAATAAGAATAAAGGCAACTTCCCTTCTTTTATTTTACTGGTTTTATACAGGAAGAGGATACAAAACCTACAATGAAAGTCACAAAATAAATTACAGTATCAGCCTTGAGTTTTATGTTTGTGATCTGTAAAAGTACAAAGACAGGACCCTTGTTCTCCTAACCCAAACCACCTCTGCTTTTTTAAAATATATCTCCATGGTCAGAGACAAGCTGTGACACAAGAAAATGAAATCATATGGCCACAAATAGGAGGAAATGTCTAAAATGGCAAAAAATGTCACAGAATAGATGTATTTCCTGGGTATGTTCTGTCTAAATCCACTTCTCTAAGTGACTAGGAACTTAAGTACACAAAAGACAGCTTGAAAGGGCTCACAAAGCTTCCCATATAACACTCCAAAAATGAGGCTTGGAGTGGCAGATTGGCCAGCTCTCCATCAGCTACTTTCTGATATCCATGGGCCTTCACAACCTGGCAGAGGAAGGTCTTCAGTATGAACATGTCACACCAGCAGCTTTCCCACTGGAAGCAGAGCCAGTCCCAAGCTGAGTTTCCATTATGTCAAAGGTCACTTGTGCACGTCAGAAAGGATAAACAGGGTCTGAGCTGGGTCACTAGCAGCCAAGGTACTATTGTACCCAGCAAGCAAAGAGAAAGAAAAGAATTTGTCACTTTTAGAAGGGATTTTAACAGAGGAAAAGATCCTGCATAGAAATGCTGAGGTTCAACATCAGCTTTACAGTGGATTGCTGGCTGAATCTGGACATGCTACTCTAACTAGAAAATAGCATAATAATATTGCTCACTTCCTAAAATTCTTGAGATAAATATATACATATATTAAAAGTATAACAGGACACTTACTGTGAGAGCTGTCAGCAAACAGAAGTAACAAGACACAGCAAATTAAATGCGACTCTTGCTTATTATTAATATAACTACAGAAAGGCTGTGGAAGAGAATTTTTAATTGTCTGCCTTTTCACAGGAAAGATCAAAACTATGGGCAGACTGGGTATCTCTCACTCATTACATACACATAATTTCAGGAGTATATACAATAATTTTACTTGGCATCACACGACTATATATCAGTTAAGAAAAAGACTGCCTAAAAAGAAGAAAAAGGGGGTGAAGAATTTAGTTGGAGACAACAGAACCCTTCATTTATTCTGAACATTTTTTAGTTAAAAATTAATTTCAATTCTCATTTTCTGGTATGTGAGAAAATTCTAACACACAAACAAATCCCGTACTTCAAAAGAGGATACAAGGTGACTTTTCGTAAAAAAAAAAAAAAAAGAAAAGAAAAGAAAAGAAAAGAAAAGAAAAGAAAAGAAAAGAAAAGAAAAGAAAAGAAAAGAAAAGAAAAGAAAAGAAGTTTTAAAATTATTTTTTTCCATGGAAAATATGGTTTGAAAATGTACCAACTGGGAGTGAAGACATTTTCAGGAGAGCTGTAGCCACCTTCAGTCTTCATGTCTTTAATCTGGATATTCAATTCTAAGTGAGGAAACAGCTCCAGTGATGAGAGTACTGCACTGCCAGTCAAACACCAAAATCATGACTATTTATTTCACCACCAAATTTAAGTAAAATTTCTTCCCCAAATTCTAGAGTAATCTGTGCCTCATTTCCTTTCCTTCACAACCAACAATGGACATTTTATAATTAATTGCAAGGTTATACTAAGTATTTACTCTCTAATTTTCCTACAAGCAACCCTAAGCAACACTATCATAAACAGCATTTTAGATTTTCTTTAGAAGTCATGAGACTGATAACACATTGTGTCAAGTGTCACACCCAACAGATTATTAAAAGAGAGGACACTCCTCAGAAACAATCTAGAGGTATGATATTATTTTCAGTCTTGGAAAAAAGATCTCCAGGCTTTGACACATGGATTACAAAGAGATTGGTATTAATGGTGGGAGCCAACATATTCCACCACTAAAAAATTAGCAGTCTAGACATATAGTTCCTTCTCAAGTCAGTATAGAAGGACTGGCATATCCTGAGAAAACACTCACCTTTTTAAGGCATGTATAGAGATAGACAGCAGGGGTTTTCTTTCACAGGTGCTTTTATTTCCACTGCCCACACACTGAAGTTATCTTTAAGGCAGCTAAGGTTAGCAGAGGAGAATCCCACTCAGAATTTACAAGGTACTTTAATTTTTTGCTCTGTTTTGTTTTAAACAAAGACTAGTCCTGTAAAAGCCAATAATACGTGACAGGAAATTTTTATGCTGTGAATCAGCTTAGTTACCATGCATATAGTATTAGACAGTGATTCAACTATGTTGGACATTTTCTCTTGCAATTCAATTTGGTGCTTTTTAAAAACCTGTCCTTTTAGTGATGCCTATCTAATCATTCCAATTGCCCAAAAATATGAAATAAAAAGTAGATCAAGAAAATATCATCCACTGCCAGTTTGGCAGGAAAAAAAATACCATGGAACATAAAGATTAGATAAAGTTTTGTTTACTATTCCAGAGGTATGCACCTGTTAGAAACTATAATGCTAATAAAACTGCTATGCATCATACAGGCAAAGCCCTACTGAGCTTATGGCAAATTTGGGGGACACAAGTGTTTCAGTATGATTTCTGTAATAATACTGACATTCTCTAATGAGTACCTCTCAAAGCTGAGCAGTATTTCCTTGCTATTTTTCTCATCATTATACTTCAAGTTCTTTTTAGCACAGTAGGTTACATTAGGTATACTGATGTTACTCGAACATAAAATGCAATCAAGTCTTCGCATTATTAAACATAGCAAAAACATTAAATTGAAAATCTTACTTCTGATAAACTGTTTCTCTGAGTAGTGACAGTTCCAACAACATCTCCACTCACTTGCACAGAAAGCCCTGAAGCAGCACTGAGGGTCCTCCCCATTTGGCTCTTAGATGACAAAGATCTGCTTCTTTGCATGCTAATAATGCTTTCCCTATTTCCTTGGTTGCTAGGGGTAAGAGGCCGTGACAGCAAGCTATTTGGGGTCACAGGTCTGCTCCCCGGAGCTGATGGCCTGTTGGTTTGTGCACTGCTGCTTGTGACACTGGAGACCTGTGCTCTGCTGTTAGTGGGCAGCGGTGGTGATTTGTTTCCTTGGAGCTGAATGTTCTTCCCAGTCGGAGTTGGCACCTGAGGCCTCGGGGTTTGGCCCTGTGCAGCTTGAAGAGTGCCTTGATGGTCAGATGTAACTACACTGGGATGCTGGACACCAGGACTTCTTGAGAGCCTTGCTTCTTCCCACAGTGCGAGGTCCTTCTCAATGTCTGTGCACACACACATGAACAAATGGAAAAGAAAGAAACTCACTGTCGGTTTCTCTCTGGTTTAAAACTCTCAATGATTTTCTCCAATGTAAGTGAAAACCTGAAGCTGTGCAGAGAAAATCTATTCATGCTTAAAATAAAAGGCATGAGAATTAACAACGCAAATGTGTGACAAGCATTTCCTTGAAGTTTATTTACATTTAATTCACTGCAAACACAGCTATCCTGCCTCAATGAAATATAACCTCTTCAGTGAATGTCAACACAACCTATAAAACTTCCTTTTGTTCCACCAAAATTATGTCTCTGTGGCTTTTGAAAAGTTATTGCAAAATCAAAATTAGCACCAAAACAAGATGAAGCAGTGATGTAAACTTGCCATTCTCAGCTGCACTGAAAAGCAATCCAAAACTGGCTCAAGGCAAAACTTTTGCTTATGGCCCTGCTGCCTGCGTCCCAACCAAAACTCTGAGGGAAGTAACTATTCAACTCTGGCACATCTGGATTTGTGATCCTGTTTGAACCTGAATTTTGTGCTCTGGTCTGCCATCAGTGCTGGAGCAGGTGATGGGGTCACCAATATCCAGAGTCCAAGGAGAAAAGGTGACAGCCCTACCTCACATAAAGCCATAAGAAATAACACCTGTTTTAAAAACACAACAGATTAAGGACAGTGAATAAAAAGTGTTTCCTGAAATAATTTAAATCATATTAATGTTTCTAATGAATTACATCAGAATACAGCCATCAAAGTCAGGCGAGGGTAGCTGGAATTTGGGTTAGCATTGATAACACATTGAAAGTTCTTGCACGTACAAATCTTAAGAAACAGTTTAATCAAGTTTATTTTATCTTACACTTCTGTTAACAAATTTTCACTTTCACTGGCATGTACTCTACTGTACTTGATTTTCATAGATACAGCTGATTGTCTTTAAAATAGTAATGCCATTTCTCTTGTACATGCACAAGTCACAGACCCAGAAGCTGTAAATTAGCAAGGCTCTAATGATTTAAACACCCGTTAAGTCAACTTGTCTAAAATAAGCATTTAATTTTTTTTTATTTTGATAGCAATTATTTCAGGTTTTAGAAGTCCTAAAAGAAAGAGATTCTAAACTGCATACTGGAAAACGAGATTTTCTTTCACTTGCATTTACCAGTAGGGATAAAAGGAATGTTGTATGTTAAATGATTAAAGATGAGCTGCCTTTAACATCAACATGTTTTGTAAGATTTTGAAAACAGGAAAATAAGCTACGCCAATTTCATATTACCACTCTAATACAACATATTGCAAACAATTCAAATGCTATTACTAGAAAAGATAGTAAAACTGAAATAGTTGTGAAAGCCTCAGATAAAAGTATCTCTCAACTTTTAAATATTAAATATTTTGCTCTTAGCAAATTTCAAAACATAGTCAATATTTCTAGCACACATTTGAGAATATTTCTAATAGACCCCTTAAAATTAATTATTTCCATTTTGAAATTATTACATCTTGAACTATTCTTCCACTGTGCTTTCACTTTGGAACTTCATAGAATCAGAGAATGGTTTTGGTTGCAAGAAATCATAAAGGTCACCTGGTTCCAAACCCCCTGGTCATGGGCAGGAATGTCTTCCACTAAATCATGTTGCTCAGAGCCCCATCCCACCTGGCCTTGAGCACTGTTAGGGACAGGACATCCACAGCTTCTCTGGGCAACTTGCTCCAGTGCCTCACCACCCATCTGGTCAAGAATTTCTTCACAATACCTAAATCTCTCCTCTTTTAGTTTAAAGCCTTTATTCCTTGCCCTATCACTACTTACCCATGTAAAAATGCCTCTCCAGCTCTCTTGCAGGCTCCTCTTGGTACTGGAAGACCAGAATTAGCTCTCCCTGTAGCCTTCACTTCTCCAGGCCAAACAACCCCAAATCTCAGGCTGTGAGAGATGCTCCAGCTCTCTGAGCATTTCTCTGGCCTCCTCTGGACCAGTTCAAACAGGTCCATATCCTTCTTATGTTGGGGGTTCCAGAGCTGAATCCAGCACTCAGGGGTGGTCTCATGAATAGTGTATCACAGAAACACAGAATCTTCTGAACTGGAGGGGAGCCACAAGGACCATCAAGTCAAACTCTTCAGTTTGGGATCAAACTCGTGACCTTGGAGTTATTAGCACCAGACTGACCAACTGAGCTGATCTTAGAGGGAGAAGAAGCAGCTCCCTTAGACTGCTGCCTGCTCCTCTGGTGCAGAATGTGTAAGGTGCCTGGTAAAAAATCAGGGGCCAATAAATGATACTGTGGGCTACTTGATTTAAACCAAATCAAGGATATGGTCTTGTAAAGATCCAGCTTAGTCTATTTCTTTTCAAAATTACAGATGTACAACTTGCCTGTAGTGAATTTAGTATGCTAAGAAGTAGCATGAATATTGAATGATTCAATAAGAGTTAAATAAACATTATATGCTGGCTCATGTTTCCTTATTTCATACAGCAATCAAGCCTGCAGAAAAACCAATTATCATAATCATTTCTGTATACATAATTAACACGTTCCCATAGCATAATTATTCAGTTTTATTTACACATCTTCTGTTTGATTTCGCTTTAATATAAGCTTTTCAATGAGAAAGAAAAATAAATCACACATTCCCAGCTTTGCAGTATTATCTGATAACACCATATTAAATAATACAGTTGAATTATGACTTAGGATTTTTTTAAAATCCTTGTTGGTATAATTTAAAGGAAAATAAAATGCAACGGAGCAACACAAAGACATTTTGCTTAAAAAAATAAATCCAGAATAAGGGTATGATTCAATATATGCACTTACAAACTGTTTTATTTTTTAACAGTTCTTCTTGTGATAAAATATTTTCTGGAAGCATACAGAGACCACAAAATCAGTGCAACAAACCCAACTGGCAAAATACTTGAATAAACTACCAAAAAAATTGTGAGAATATCTCTTATGTGATATTAAGCAGCCATAGTAACATAAAAGCCTGGATTTTAGACAAACAAAAAAAAGCCAGATGTACAGATGGAAAAGAAAACTGCTTCAGCATCTGATTTTGTAAAACTGCTGCTTTCAAATATCAAGGTACTGAGGCCGTTGCTGGCTATTGGTTCTAACTCCCAATTTAGGCACAGACACCAAATTATGCCTTATGTTAGGAGTGATTTTTATCCAACACATAGTCCATAAGGGAGGGCCAGGCCCCTTAAGAAGGTGTATCTGAGACAGGGGACCATATTTCATCATTACACAGGTAATCCAAGTCATATCTCAGGCATCTAAATTACTGCCTGGATATGCAGCCATTTCATAGAATTAATAGGTTCCATTGCGCTTGCTAAGAGAACTGAAACAAGAGACTTGCTGATATCACAGACACTTGAACTTTTGCAATTGTGTAAGACAAATGAGGCTAAGCAAAACCACAGCATTATTATCTGAGGTACTCTGAACTGATTATTCACGGAAATTACGTTATTCTTGTCTTTGAGGGGAGTAATTGTCTCAAGCACCACTGGTGTTACAACAGGACATGAATTATTAGGAATACAATAGTCCAGTGTCTAATAATTGGGCTGTTTTCATGTGAAGCTCTCAGTCAGACAAAAATTACTGAGTTGTAGAATGACTGAACCTCATGTTACATCTTTACTGAAATGACAGGCCACAAGTCAAATGACAGGAACAGCACTGATGTAAGAGAGAAAATCTTGTGGGTCACACAACTGCAGAAGGAATCTCAGAGATTGGGCAAATGTAGCTGGTTAGTTTACAGTCATTTAAGTATTTTAAATTCCATATTCTATTGAATATTATAGTTATTACTGTCAGCTTTTCCAAGGGACTGCATTTTTCATTGCATAATGCACGCAAGAACAGCTTGTATGACTATGGAAGTGAGACCAGTTAGGACATAAATCAAAGTAGGGAGATCTTCACCAGACTCCTCCTGAGTGACATCATATGGGAAAACAAATTATAGGGGCCCTTCAGTAGCACAGATCCCTGCTATGCTACAGAAACCACATATTGGTTTGCTGCTCTCCTGATTCTCACTAGATGTTCCTGGGAGTTTTGGTTTAGGGAGAGGGCTCATGGATTTTTCAGTCTAGTTTGGCAATGGCTGCAGCTCTAAATAGCTGTAAGCTTTATGAACCTATCAAAAAATTTGAATTACAGCACCTTTAGTGTCAGATACACAACCTACCTAAAAGGCTTCATTAGCATATATAATAATTTTTAGTTCTTGCTCATTATGAGCAAAACTTATTCCTAAAATGCTTCCCTCACTGTGCTCATACCTTTGTCGTCTGCCTTGACCTCAGATGCAACACTCCCTTTCTAAAGAGGATATAGCTCTCCCACCATTGTTATTGGCAAGAAAAATATCCAAAGTATTTTAAAACACCAAAACACCAAAAGTGTTTTCTGCCTCACTCTCTAAGCAACTTAGAAGAATAATCAAAAAAATTTAATTTCTACTTTCATTTTACATATACAGTCTTTACATTCCAGTGAAGCATTACTTTTCATAGAATTAGCCTACGAAGCTTTCACCATATGACAAATAGCATGCATAATACAGGACTATCACACTATAGGTCTGTCATACCTTTTAATGAATGCTGAAGATAGAAAACATTGGTTACAAAGAAGAAAAAACTGCAAGCTAAATTTCAGAATATTGCTCATTAATTTTTATAAAGCTCTGAAACATATTTTCACCAAAACCCCACGCTTTTTGTTTTGTTTTACTTTTCAGAAAGTTACCCCATCAAAGATGTTGCAGATGTTCCAAGGCACACAAATTAAGAGATTTAATTCAACCAGAATTCTCATTAATAAGGTTTTTCCTGCAAAGCAATCTATTATCCAGTTAAAGAACCACTGCAGTCTGCTTTGAAAGACTATTTAACAGTAAGTAAAACATCAGTACCTCCTTATTGCATAAGTCTAGGGGAAATATGAAAACAAAAAAAAGGTGCATTATTATGCTTTCAGACCATAGTACATTTAACATGGTTTAATTACTATTTAAGTAGTGTACTTTCTGTGATTACAGTCAAGTTCATTACAGCTACAAATAAAACACTAATTGGTGTTTTCTTCAAGGCAAAAAACTAGAAAGTTTTCATGTGTTTTCATCAGCATGTGAGTTAGATAATTTTTTCCTTCATCTGAAATATTGGCAGAGCAAGCTGGGTGAGTACTTCTAAGCATTTTATGGTTCTTTGATCCCATACATACCAGCTAGGTGTTTTTCCATGGTCTGAAGTTCTTTTGCTGCTAAGGAGTCCTTTAGGAGTTTCTGCCTTGGGGAACTTCCAGGTCTGACAGTCACAGCATCCAAGGTCCAAACTGTCTGAGACTTACACAGATAAAAAGAAAATGGAATACTTTTAATTCAGTTTCATATTTATATAGGAAACAATAAAAAGAGTGGTGTCCCCATCTAGGATCAGGAATCTGGTGCTTATTATGTAGAATATATAAAATTTTATGCAAAATCCTACAAATATCATTTCTTAACATACATAAAATAAATCATAGGAATTAGTTAGAAGAAGCAGTTCTAAAATAACTCAAATATACACCTTCACATAAGCTTTTGCTCTATGCTGAGACATCGTAACAGGAAAAATTCCTCAATGATTTACATTCTCTGCAGCTCCAATTACTTAGTAGGGGTTGCACTTACTTTAAATTACCATAACATTTGGCTCAGCATCTCTGCAAAGCTGTACTTCTGGGAATATAATAGAATTTCCTAATCAACATTTCCAGTACTGTTTTATCACTGCAAGAACTATTTTTTTCAGATATGGCAACTAAATCATCAGGGCAACATAGCTGTTTGAAGGGGCTGTCAGAGAATAGACCATTGCCCTAGTCTCTTCTTTATTGAACACTGTGGTATTAAAAATTATTTGCTTTTTCTGGAACTCACTCAATATATTTTCATTTCAGGAAAGTTTTGTAAAATATACTATGTGGTAAACTTGATAGATTTGTATGTAAAATGCACAATAAAACATATGACCAATTGTGCAAGACTTGCTTATAAAAAAAACCAAATGAAAACAACAAACAAAAACATCAATTAAATAATTCTTGACAGCCTATCTGAAATAAAGTTTACATTGTTACCTCACCAAAATATTTCATCTGTAGTCTAGGAAGTTTTGTTGGTTTCCTAAAGAAACAAGGCTTATGCAACGGTCACATTGTCATTCACCTCTTACTAATTTTTAAATCTTTAATTAAATGTCAAGCAAATTCAGACAGGCTGCTGTTTCAAAGACATTAGGCTGAATTAATTTCAGGGAGAAGAATGATTGATCAGGGGAGGGAGACCCAAACTGGTGTCCCCATTCACAGAGGGCACAGGGGACTCCGCAGTCCTCCAGGCTGGAGCTGCATCACGGCCGGCACCGGGCTCTGCGCATCACTGCCTGGAGTGATGGCACTTCCCTGGCCAGACTCTCATCCCACAGGGAAAGGTGCAGCACAGTTCAAAGGATGAACGTGAAAATACAGGTCTGGTATAATGTCTATTAAAAAAATAAAATTGGTTTAAATGGTGTAGCTGCCTTCTTTTTTAGAAAAATAGGCATAATTCTACAGGAGTAAAATGTTATATGGGATATATTTTATATCATTCTTAATCTGTTCCAAATAAACACTGCCTTGAATGCAAGTGATCATTATGAACCACGCATCTTTAAAATATGATAACACAGATTTTTTTTTTAAAGCAACAGCTCTATTGTAATGTTGTTCATACGTATGCAAAAAAGCCCAGTCACAGCTACCAGCATACAAAACAGTTTAGAGCTGCAGATAACTCTGTTCTTATTAATTCATAAAATCTTTAAAACAGTAATAACATTTTTTTTAATTTGCCAAATGTTTTTTAATGCTAATTCTTCCCTGGTTAAAATTGTATTGCTATTTAATCACATGCAAATACAGAGGAATGGCAGAATAAAATAATAAACTACACAGAAGTGAACTCACCTTCAAACAATTTTACTTCAGACATATCACTAGATACACTTGTTCCCCTATGAAGTTTTGAGCATATTTCACTTGGGTCCTCACTGTGAATTCTCTATCCAAATAATGACTGGGATTGCTGAGCTCACTACAGAATATTAATCTCTATTAAATTACATTCCTAAATGCTTATTTCATATGGATATTAATTACCCAATATCTATCTCTAAATGGAAGAATATATTATTCTGTGATCAGTTCCTCTGAAATAAATGAAAGTAAATAAGAGATGGGAAGAAGGAAAAGGTATGTAAGAGAATTCAAATTTTTCATTTTTCAACCTATTTTTAGATATTCTCTGTCCCCAGATTTTTATGAAAAGGGACATTTTTATTTGCATTTTATATGTATAGTATGTTTTCATATCTGGGAAAAAGCATAAGGGAAAAAAAAAAACCCAGGGTTACAAGGATTAATCCTTTTTTGAATATACAATTTCATTCATGAATACAACTCAGATGAAATTTGGAATAAAAACTAGTCAGTGGTCTGTGGCAATACTTGATAACCAAACTGCTCTTCTTATTTTTACATTGGACTATTCAAACTTATTATAGCAAAATATTATCAGGTTTCAAGCTTTTTAAACTTCACCTCTTCAAAACATACTTCCAAAGGTTAGTCTGATGAGAAGATTTCACTTTCCATGTCCTAGAAATGCTTCTGGAAATGAAACAGAGTCATCTTTCTCTTCTATAAACCTATGCTGGTTTTTTGTACATTTTGCCTTTACTGTACTTCTTTCCTTTACGCACAGTAGTCATGTAAGACTCATACAAAACAAAGGTGACTGAGTAAAGGAAGCTCTCCACTGTTACATATTCAAACTCCCTGTCAGATACACAGTTCCAAAACCCTGTGAAACGAAGATAACTGGATGAATTTTACCCCAAATTTTGTAACATTTCCTGTGCATTTTCAATTTTATGCAATATTTTAAGCTTTTTTTTAATATATATTTTTTAACTAACAGCTTCACGAAAGATCAGAAAAGTATTGCTATAGTATCTATGGAAGATGAGATATTTAATATTAGCAATTTCATTTCATAACAAATTATGTGCTTATAATAATAGTACCTTCCAATTAAATGCTTACTTGATAGAGAATCAAAATTATCTGGGAAAAAAGGGCATAAGAATTCATTAAAACTGCACTGTAACCATTTTTTGTTCTTTCTCTGAAGCTAAATATTCCATGGCTATAACCAATGACATTTTTGGAGGCAGGCCCAGGTAACTTTTTATATATTTCTAAGTAACACTGAGCATTAAAAAACATTTTTTAACATTTTGAGACTATGAGTTCATCTAGGTGCATAACACATAAACACAGAGATCCTCAGTGTCTCCAGCAAACAATTTATGCAACAGTCTTATTCCTAAAAGCTAAACCCAAGGTGAAAGTAGGGGATGTTATCAAGAAGACTTTGGAAGCATGTCAATTCAAATGCAAGAATAAATGAATTTGTACTGCCCTAGCAGAATTCCCTGATGCCCCTTCTCTCCACTGGATACACAGCAGCAGTTCAGATATGTCATTTTAAAAAGAGATTCAGGCTTGCAAACCATTTATTTAAAAATTCTTACTGAACTTCACCAAAACTTATCCTTTGTCTCCCAGCCAGGAACTGCAGAGATGAAACACTAATGTCAGTTAACTTAGACTTAGATGCTAATCACAGCAGACTGAATATAGTTGAAAAACACAGCATGTATATATGAAGTATGTGTATAAAATCCTTCCAATTATTTCAGCATCTTCCAAACTACCATTGCCATTGCCCATTCATTATGCTTTACAAATATTAGCACAAAATTTATAAATGGCCTATTTGCATTAACAAGATTAATGAGATCTAAGTATGAGGATGTTATTGAAATACATTCTTGTCTTTCTAAATTGTAGAAACATCATTGTGTCCTGTTCATCACCTTCAAACTTTGAAGGTGAGGCAGTGAGCTCTGCACCAGAAATATGTTCAAAGCAAGTATTTGGGATACATTTATCAACTTTGAAGGTCAACTGCATGTCCATTTCTTAAGTGACTTTCTTTGTATTTCATCATCAATTCTTCACATACAATACATTCATTATTGCTTTTTTCTTCCTTATATCCCTTAGCCAAATTACTGCTAAAATAAAAAATTACACACAATAACGCCACAGATAATTCCTCTCATCACTGATTCGCCAAAATTCTGGAAAATACTGTAACTTACTGGGAATGCCAGAGTGTAACAGAAATAAAATTAAGGAGGTCATGAGTAAGAGTAAGAAAGTTTTTTCAAGTTCACTCTCTGTGCTTCAATCTGCAGAACAACGCCACACAGCATGAATCAGTACAGCTTTTGTCCCTAAAAAACACCAGTGCAGATGAGAATATCTTGATCTCACCGTCAAGCTGAATTGACCTGGGCTATGTAATACCCAGTGATACCTGGTGAGCTCTACAGAGGTACAGCTTTTCAGAATAGCTAAGACCAAGAATTAGTGCTCCAACTTACTTACAACATCACCTGAAAATCAAGCACTTGTTAGAAAATAAATTACCCTTCCTTACTGGCCATAAAAAGTGCTAATAAACTATTCAGCATGTATTTCTATGCCATTTTGACCTGTCCCACAGTAAAACCCAGGTATTCCCATGTGTGCCCACAAGGATGTGGAAGACTACCTAAAATGAATGATAACAATGAAATGAGGAAAAGGTGAAACCAAATTAGTTAGCTTCTGACAAGCTGTAAGTATATGAAAAGTGGTTTTATTGCACTTTTGATTCTACATGTTTTTACTAATCAAGCATAAATTTTATTGGTAGTTTCAGGAGATAAAAGTGTAAGGAATACATTCAGGTTTAGTTTTCTACAATAAGAGAGCTTTACTTTGCTGAATGACTTAAATATTTAAATTGACACATTTTACAGAGATCTCTCTAACTTAAAAGGAAAGTGAACAAAAAAACCACCAACAACAAAATAAAAAAAAAATCCCAATAAACAAAAAAACACAGAAAACCAACCAACCAACCAACCAAACAAACAAAAAACCACCCCACATCAAACAAACCAAAGCCTCTTTATTGAACAATTTGTTTACAAGCGTCCCTTCCATTCTGGCAAAGCAGGTGGCAAGTACAGATGTTCTGCATGCAGAGGATATTTTTGGTGTAATATTTTGTTTAAGGATTCTTCACTCAACATGTATTTTGTGTAAGGAGGTCACCTCATGTTTAATCTTTCAGCTTCCGTAATCTGTCCAAGGACATAAGGTGACAAACCCTCTGATACTGTAAAAACACAAGGCTTCTCGGAACTCTCCTACAATATTGACTGCCCCCTCTAATCCCCCCTTCCACACTAGGGCCTGTTCTACTTGAAATGCCATGTAATTGAAATTACAAGCTTTTGGCTTCCTGTGGCAGCCAGCCAGCAGCACATTTTATACTAAACCTTACACTAAAAAAAATGATAGTTTGAGTTAACTTTACACATAGGTTTTTTTCTGTTTACAGGAAAGTGGGAAGCAGGAAGTATGTGGACACCTGGCAATCACATTTGTTTGACTTTTTGAAATGCAACCAGAATAATTTGTTTTCTAAACTTCAGCTCTATTTACTGCTATTTGGTCTAATATTTCTGAGTTTGTCATGCCCAAGAACACAAAATTTTAGACAGGAAAAACTAGGCATTCATTGATTTCCTTTTCTTACATATACTTTTCTAAAGTTCAGAATATCAGAATATTCTTTCAATTTAGAATTATAGTTTAAAGGATTAAATATTTTTTAATAAGAATATTTTCACCCAAGTGGTTTTTGGGTTTTTTTTTTGTTGTTGTTTGTTTGTCTTTTTGTTTTTTGTTTTTTTTAAGCTGTATATACAAAATCTGTGTCTGGTTTATGGATTTTGTTTGACGTAAGGGAGGTCTCAACCAAACAGGTTCAGGGTATGCAATTCAAACTACTTTATTCAATACTTGCAGGAATTATCACTTATTTCCCAAGAACCTCGATACTATGTTTTTCTAATCAACTTGTATTTTTAACTCACCTAACAGTGGCTAAGTTTACACATTTGTGTAGGGCTTTTTTACTACCTGTGGAAGAGATGAAGTAATCTAATACTAACTGTTATTATTTTTATAGAAGATTTAAATTTTGAGGTTAAAATTTGAAAATACATCTTTCAGTACCTGGATTTCTAAACCAAAAAGAAACCAGCTTTGATTTGAAAACTTTTGTATCAGAACATACCAACTTGAACATAAATATGTTCAGAAATCTCTAATTTGAACATAAATATGTATATAAATAAATATAAATATGACCCTCATAATTCCTACTACCGCAGAGGTGCACTGCTGTTGTTCCTGATATGGCAGTATGATCTTAAAATAACTATTTGAATGACTAACCTGCTAAATGTTAAACAGTGACCCCAACTCAGTAAATAATTTATAGATTTGGTTAAATGCAGAATTTTGGATGATTTCTGTTGATTATCCTCGAACAAGTAATTAAGTTACTTCATAGTAATGTTCTAGGGGGAAAATGGGAAAAACTATGAAAATTTCTAACAAATAGAAATGAAATAGTGTAACACTGTAATATTATTGTATTCAACATGTATTGACAGCAAGAATATAAAAGCTTAGTTTTTCCTTGTGCATGAAGCTTCAAGTCACTTTATGAACTGAATTAAAGAATTTATGCATTTATCACAGAAAATCCATGTCTGTATTTCTTCTATGAAAGCAAATTACATGTTCCAAAGCAGTAAGGAATACAGGGGAAAAATTATTTAAAACAAAATACTTCTATAAAACACTTTATTACAGTATTTTTCTCCACAGTAGTAAAGAGCAAAAACCCAAGGCACATTCATGCAGAAATGCTTTTTGCAGTCAGACAACTTTTTCTTCCTGTTTCTGCTGCATTTGGATTGGTTTGCCTTACATGGATAATTTGCAAAGAAAAATATACCTTTTTATGTGCATGTGCAAGGCAAGATTCATATAAAAAAACCCCCAAAACTAAGCATAAGGTCCTGTTAGATCCAGGTGGTAAAAGAAACAAGTCAGAGAGAAGGCAAAGACTACTCAATGTGATCTGCTGAGTGCATGTGCCCTGTCTCTATCTGTTAGTCACTGTAAAGTTAGCAGCTTCCTCTGAAACCCTGGTTTTCCATTTCTGCTAGAACTCCAAGCCACTTAATTTTTTCCTAGAATCAAATCTGTATTTTCTTAGAGTCTTATTTTACTTTATATTTCCAGAAATGTTCTAAACATTTGGCTAGCAAAGCTTTTGTACACCACAGTGAAAAAATCTCAAGAAAATGATTTTGCATTTTGCCTGGCACTTTTCTCTACACAAAATATTTGCCAGGCAGTAAACTAGGATATCTAAGGATGTTTTGAATGATTGCTTCCACTTTGAATTCTTACAAAACACTTGGGGAAAGTGCTGATTCCTGTAAATACTTCAACCAGCTTTTTGCCAGCTTTACTCACTTATTCATCCAGAATGCTTTGTTTCGGGTTGTACAGCACTGAAAATCTAAGTTCTCAATTTTCCAAACATTAAGTCTCTTTACGAAAAATACAGCACTTCAAAAGATTCTATTTTAAAACATATAAAGAAAAAGGTATAACTGTAAACCCCAAGTTTTTCAGAAATAGGTATACAAAGCTGCAAGAAAATAATAATACATAGTGTAAATCACACATGAACTATGTTATAGACATAGATGTTGCCTGTCTCTTTTGAGTGCTAGTATTCAGATTGTTTTAGTATCTACAATAAAGATACTACATGTGGATTCATACATGGAGACATGAAAAAAAGAACCCAAAGTTTTTTTCTGAAAATCCTTATGCATAATTCTTGCTATTTTGTCCTACAGTTTCTCTCAAAACACTTATGCTCTGAAGGTCAAAATACCTTTAAGGAAAAATATATATTGTCAAATATACTGTAGCAGAATAAAATTTATATAATCACCCATTTAACCACCAACAAACAAAAACAAAATTACCCTATTGGAATGCAGTATCAATATTAAATCTTGCACACCTTGAACCATGTCAGGAATTTTTACATATAATATGCACATTTGAGGGAATACCATGAATCAATTTGTCAAATTTATGAGAAATGTCTGATCAACATCTTATTCTATTTTTCCCTCATCTTGTATCTCATAAAATATCTAAAAATCATTCAAGTCATGAGAATATATTTTGGTATCAATTCTGAAGCAATTTTACAGGCATATTTATTACTGCTCTGAAGGATTGTGGAAATTCATTGCAAGATTGTATTTATCTACACAGCCTTCCTATGAGGCATCTCAGTTTTATCTCTATATTTTGTATGTCAAGATTGTCAAAGAAAAGTCTCACTGAAAATTATTAGGGTAGCATGGAACAGATCTCTCCTTCAGAACCCTGAAAGGCAATGAGAACAGTTGGATCATTTGTTTCTTTTTGAGGAAATACATTTACAGACAAAGTGTTGGGTAGCTGGATTTTATTTTGAATATCAAGCCATTATATAGAGGCAAAATTACACAATCATCTAGCTACACACTATTTAAGCAAGGATACTAAGACACAATACACCAAAAAACAAACAAACAAAAAACCAACCAAACAAAAAAAAACCAAACAAAAAAACCCTCAAAGCATATGAACTAATAGTAAATGGCTCCTTAGAAACTTAGGCAAAGTAGTTTCTCAAGAGCTCAGGATGTGACATGATGTGCCTTTTCCCTAGGAAAGTATGGATGGGCAGAGCAAGAGCTGCAACTGCTCGTCTTCTCTCTGCAGCACTGGTATTTACAGCATCAGCCAGTGTGGCTTTCAGGGATTCAGCCCCGGTAACCTTACTGCCTCTGGCAGTTCCATCCTCCAGGCAGCCTTAAATAAGCCTGGAACTACCAGAGCATGAAATGAACACAGGTACATATTGTTGTTTGCTTCTAAGCCCGTTTGCTTCACAGAGAATACGTGTAAAACTGTTCAGCTGAAGGCTGTACCTTTCTGTAACAAGATTTTACTAATAAGCATAATGAACTTTTGTTTCCTCTTTGTATTTTTTTCTATGTAATTCAATTCATTTGTTTCTCTCTCCCTATGTTACATGTCTGCAGAATTAATAAATCAACCTTTGTAGCTACGAGTCCAAATCAATAAGAAAATGTGAGGTCAGAAAATACTACAAAATTTATTTTACCCCTCTGTTTGCTGGTGGGAAGCAGAAAGGAGGTTTGAAAAAGAAGCTCCAAGCCCAGCCAGCTGAAGTTCTGTTCTTTACTCTTTTTGCCCAATATCAGCAAAAGCTCTGTGAGGTTCTTGCACTCCAAGCTCTCAAAGAGCTTTAGGAATTGATCTGAAACTCCATATTCCTCAACTGCTTTGATAAATAATCTGGTTGTAAATACTTCATGTTCAATACTATCTAGCTTTATTCACACTGCTTAATCAGCTGCCTGAAAGACTGGAAGACCAATTTGCATTGCCATTTTTCTTCTTCCTTTATATTGCCCTTTTTTTCCTTAGCTAACAAATACTGAGGCCTTCTTTCACTTCCTGCAGCAGCACTAAAGTGTGCTATAAACCAGTATTGCTGAACAGACCGAAGAGGAATTAATGTGTCCTCTTATACTTGTCTAAAATTTTGCAAAAATGAACAACTATTGTCAATTTATTTGCCTTAGGGAAAAATAAAATAGCAATCCCTTCTTCAACCTATATTCAAACTCCTGGTGCAATATTAGCAGTGCCAAAATTATGATTATGTAATTCTTTAAAAACTATTTTACTGCTGGTTGTCTTTTCCACAATCTGCGTATGTGCAAAGATTTTCTTAAGTTTCACAATTAAAGAACTGATGGAGATATTACCAAGCATAATATTGCATTCTTTCAAAATATACATAAAAACTAGCCATACGTTTTAACTAAACTGTTCTTACTAGTTTTCAATCAAATGGTAACAGAAATCTAAATTATAGTTGAGATATTACAATTTCATATTTCAGAAGGAAATCTAGAGTTTCAATTATTTTGTTATCTTCAATTTTTAAAATTTAATATTATCTGTTAAAATTAATACTTTACTAGCATTTACAAACATACATAATATGCATAAAATTTCTCCACTTTCAATGGGCAAGCCCAACAACATGTGGTTTTGTAGATTATAATAATGTATTTCAAAATACCACCTCTCCTAGAATGAAAAAAATAAAACAGAGAACTGAAAATTCAGAAGGGTTACGTAAATTTAGTTTTCTTCTCTCTCAGATGACAGTGCTGGCAAACACAACTTTTATCTCTATGCACAATTATTTTTTATGAAACTAATTTTAAAAATTACAGGATTACCCATAAGGGAAGGTACTTACAGATGCTGCCACTTGAGAAGCACTCTGAAACTCATTAATATCTTCTGTAAGTGTTTCAACCCCAGACACTTGAGCTGTTCCAAAGAGGTACAAGAGAAATGTAAATCACTCTAATCAAGTAAGCATTAGTCACTTTGAAAATTTAATGCCTAAAAATTTACTGCTGGGAAGGTAAATGTGGCTACTGTAAATGTACTACTTTTCAGTTATAATTCAATGTACTATAATGTGTGTCCAATTTTAATTTATAACCCTAATGCAACGTGGAACAGTGTTTCTAACATGACTAGAGTGATAAGCAAGCTTCCTTCAGCTGCCAAGGTATCTTCTAGGCTCTTTATTACCTTTACTATTTAAACTAAACACTGTTTACCCTTTGCACAAGTGAGTAGTGGATCTCCAGCTTTAATAAAATGAAAAAAACAATATTCAATTAATTCAGTTAAAATTTGTGAAGTAAAAGAATTTGGTCAATTTAGACAACATTTAAAAGCCTTGCAAGTACAATTTTATCCATATTACCACATTTGTAAAATGACTTTTTGAGGAGCATAAAATGTCTCTTTGATGGCTTAAAACAGATTTTATGTGCCCATGTCAGAGAAAGAAATTTCTAAGCAACATTCTATGCAGTTTCACTCTTTGCATAACACTCTGCTAAGGTACTTAGATGCTGCATCAGCAGCCTAACAAACAAGATGCCCTGATCCTCCCTATGTTCTGCTGTTATTCAGACACTTATCAGAGAGGTCCTTATGTTTCCAGAACCCAATTTTTTAAACATCTCAGGTTATACTTACCACGAAAGTAGAGTTTACTGTGAAGCATGGTGGCTGTGGTTACCAATTCATGGCAAACACAAATTGAGGTGGAGGGCAAAGAGGTGATGATAATGCAAAGCTGTGGTCAGGGAATTGCGTGGAAATTGAGAGATGATGCCACACTTTTGCATTGCCTGATCTAATTCTCAATCCTAATTCCCACATACTTGCATCCTTAATTTTTTACCCTGGTCATGCATCCAGAACATGCATCCAGGTCATGCATCCAGTTCCATCCAGAACAACACTATATATGTTTCATATGTTTATGATTTTATCAAATGTCCCCAATTCAAAACTTTCCCTCTACATCTACATCCTAATATCTCTTTTGAACCTTCTACTATAATGACACTTAAAAAGGGAAAAAAAAAACCAAACTAAACAAAAGTAAACAAATAAACCAGAACCAAGACACCCAACTAAGTAGAAACTATATATTTTAGTCTTTTCCTGTTTCTACTAGCTAACTGCAAATAATAAAGACCAGTGACTCCTGTTTGATAGGGAGTAAACTACTAATGAGAACTTTTCTCTAGCAAAATTTATTTAGAAAATGAAATATTACAGATCACAATATAATCTGTAGAGCTGTAGATGTAATAGCACAGGAAAACAGGAAAGACCACATTTACACAGTGGCATAGTACCACAGAACCTATCATTTTTGGTCCTTTATTATTCCAGGTAGAGTCATTAAAGAAACAAGTCTTTGCCCACACCTCAGGAATATGTGGAGTTGCATAATACACTGAAAAGAAACTCATATAATAAACAGCTTTTCTCAGATAATTTGAGGAGTGGTTTAGAAGTCTTATACTTTTTATTTACTCTATATTAAGAGATTACTCCCTAATATGTTTCTGCATTTTAAACTTACCTCTGCAAGAATGCACAGACTGCAAATGCTTTTTTTGCAATAATGTTTTCTTTTCCTGCCTTATATCATGGCTTCAAAGGGGAAGGTACATTTCAGCAGAAGAGAATGAAATGAGTGAAACAAGGTTGCACAGTACTTATAGGAAATTGAGAGTGAATGAACCATCATCCTTTAGTGACACTATTCCTATGTATCTAAAACCTCCTGAAAAGATACAGAAGTAGATTGCTTCTGCAATTTCACCAACCTGAAAAACATATTGGGGGCTGTTGGATGTGGATTTTTCTGCCTCAATTCTGTTGTAGTGTGTATCTTTTGAAGCCTCAGCCGTTTTCCCCATCCACCTCTATAGAACAAGAGCAAGGCTCAGTGGAGGACTGACCGAAGAGAGAAACCAGACAAGCTTGGCATCTACAGGGGAAGTTTGCCATGCAGGCATCTATGCTGCTGCTTCTAATCAAAATTAAAAACTTACTAAATTCTTCCCTTAGTTCTTTCCTGTGAAGTGGTCTAATGGAAAAGGGAAACATTTTTGAATAGTGTAGTTTAGGACAGTGAAAAGAAACTACAGCTTTAAAGTGTCTTGTGTTCTTCGATCTTGAAACCTGAATCCTACCTCTCATTTTCACTACTTAGATCAAACACAAGTCTGTCCAATTCAGCACGATTATACTAGAGGGAAATCAGTGTAGCAGTTAATTAGAACCAGATCCAGATTGCCAGTGGAGTCAGTGTAGTGTCTGATGCTGCACGTGATCTTTTCACATAAGCTACTGCATTGAATTTAGTAGGTGGAATTGCTTAAAATGAGACTTATTTATAAGGGCTGTTAGATCAGATATTCTGCCAATTACTTCTGAGCTTAGTTTATCTGAAATTCACAGGAGAGATGTTCCAGATCTAACAACAGAAACAGATCGTTATTTAAAGAAAGCTACTCTCAACTTTGTTGTGCATCAGCACCTTACTTGCTTATTCTTGAATGAATGGTTTGCATCAGCACTTCCCATTGCACAGTTTTCCCTCATTAAGGGCACTGGTACTGATAAAAAACAGCAGAACATAAATTCAAATAAACCCGGTAAGCGAAGCCTGCTAGTCACTATTTCATGATGTAACACATCTGTAAGAGGACATAACGAAAAATTCAGTGCAATAATGCCTTAGTTACTTAGGGTTTTTAAACTATATCTTTATGAGGTCTTTTTATCATTCTCTCATACATAATATTGGAAAGAAGGATCCAATAAGTATTTACTGGAATAAGATGCAAAGAGGGCAAATATTCTGCTGCATTTATAGGAAAGATTAATGGAATGGGCAGTTGCCCGAGTTCTGTGTCTGTTTATAGTCTGTACCTACATGTGAAATGCAGCTGTGTATTTTTTCAAATCAAAGTGTAGCACTAACCAACATTTTAGGAAAAAAACACCCAACCATATATTCTGAAACTCTGAAAATTTCTGAGGGCACCTCTTGATAGAAATTTAGCATTACTTTACAATTGACCTCAAGTCTTTTTGCCCAAGAGGTCCTGTTATTTTCTAGCTACATGACTAACAGGTCCATGTATGCTCATAGACGTGAGATAGATGTTTATAAACAACATGAATATCATTGCCCCACCTACCTATCTAAATTTTACTCCATGTATCTTATTGAATGTGGTGTTTTTTAAAGAAAGCATCTTCTGTCTCCTCTGTAGCCATATGGACTGCAGAGTATTCAGAAGCACATAAAGTGGCCAAAGGTAGAGCAGCTCTTACACTTTTGTGCTCCATATCCTGTGACCATGAAAGATCCAGCTCCAACACTGCATCCAGTACTTTCTGATAGTTTCACTTTCTTTAATCTTGGTGTCTCTGCCACTTAGTATAACCTATTTAATTGAAGCCTGCAGTTTCAGAAGACTGCATGGCAAAGTGGGCATATTTTCACTTCAAGAGAAAAGGTAGGTAGGAAGGAAAATGGAATTATTTTTTTTTGTGAACTGTAGAACTTTTTCCCACGTCTGCCTTAGCAATCTATTTGCTTTTTCTGCAATAATCTCATGCATGCATATTCCCTTACCTATCCCAAGCAAGCCATCACCACCTCCCTTTCTGGGAATCACTTTCACAATAGAATTTTGCTTTCCTTTCACACAGCTTGATTGAAGTCACCAGTCTGAGCATCTCTTGCTGACAATCTTCATGAATATTGTAAAGGACATCATGGTTTGAGATTCTGAGTGTTCTATTATCTTGTTCAATTAAGTGATCAATGGTACATAAAAGGAAAAGCCAATATCTTGACTACATGAAGCCATACGTTCTCACAAAACCAGTTTGAGAAATTTATCTTTAAAGACATATTAGTTAGTAATTGTTTGTTTTTCAAATGATGCAAGAGAAATGTGTGAAAGCTCAGGTTTCTGTGATACCTTAATAGCTCATACAATAGCATTAGATAGCAGACAGAGAGTAGGATATTTTTTTAAAAAATACACTCTGGGGTTTTATTTGTGTTAAGTGATCACCATAGCTAACTTGTCCATGGCTGCTGAAGACTACACTGCAAATCAAAACATACAATTTGTAGACTTGGTTGGTTCTGCCCAACAGTAAGGGGATGAACTGAAAGATTTATCTTTGCAAATTCTCTGTCAAAAGCTCTCTCTGCATTACAGTGGCAGCTAAGATAAAGTTAACCTTCATCAACTTTATATTTCATAGGAAAGCTGGGTATTCTCTGGAAAGATATCCCTTACAAAGGGCCTTTTTTAATGTTTCAGGTGTTACTTGGCTCAAAAACCTGAGAAGAAACTGAAATGTCTGAGTGTCCTGACTGCAGATCAACCCAACATATGAACATGTCTGTATGAGGAAAAAACGTGGTTTTCAGTTATTTTATAAACTCTTTATTTCTATTGTAAATCATTTGAATCATCTGATGCATGTGTGGTAATAAATTAAAAATTTCAAAGACCGTTCTTTGGCATAAAAGCAGTAATGAACACCCCATGCCTACACCATTAAGCTGTTTTAAATTTTGCTGTGCTAACATAAAATCTGTATACTAAAAACAAATTTTGGTCCAATGCATCTCTCAAAATATGCCTAGGAATTATTCTGGAGTGTTAATTAGACATGACAAAAAATATGTTAGTGGCTCTTTGAACAGATTTGAAATATAAATTATTGAGTTCAAATGCCCAGGAACACTCTCTTGGAAGTGTTTTATCTTTTACAGATATAACCCCTACTCTCAAATTCAAGATGTTGATGTTTGGGGTTTATCATGAGCAGCAAATATTTACATAACTTACCATCAGAGTCTGACACTGCTGGCTCAGATGTCTGAGATACCATGGAGACATCTTCTGGCCTTTCTGCCAAATTATCCCCTTGCAATCTAAATTGTGGAAAAATACAGTGAAAACTTTTGCAATCATATTCAATGGATAAGACATGTAAGAATGTTATCCCTGGCTACATACCCTGCTCACAACATCGCCCTTATCAAAAGAGCAGCTTTGCTGAAAAACCCACACCCATGGTTCAGTCATAACCTGGACTGTCTAGTAACCAAAACTAACCTCCAAGGAACAGGCAACTGAATCCTAGCTAGTGCCTTTTTGTAAGTCTTATTTTACAGAAGTAGGGGTTTGGTGTGTGAAACTGCAAGCTTCCTTCCCTACCTTCAAAAATATTCTAATTGAAGAGGACTGTACTGGGCGTCCATGCCAATGTGTTGGCAGTGCAGCGGCTTTGGTGAGGACAGGCTGGGGCTGCCCTGAGCCAGTCACAGGTGGTTACATCTGGCTCCAAAAAGAACATGGCAGGGCAAGGCTTTTCAGCTTTTCAGCCAAAATAGTGGCACCTCCGAGGAAACATAGTTAAGGAAGAGCCAGCCACAATGCCACACAGGCACAAGAGCAGGGAACAGGAAGACTGGGAAACAGCAGAGGACATGCCAAGGTCAAAGGAGATGGTGCTCCATACTCTGGGCAGATACTCCCCTACAGCCCATGGTGAAATGCCAGAGGCAATATCCCATGCAGCCCCTGGAGGACCAACACCAGGGAAGGTGAGTATGTCCGGGATGGACTGTAGCCAGTGGAGATCCCACACTGGAGCAGGTGAAAAGTGTGGTGAGGAAGGAAGGGCAGAGAGGACCTGTAATGGACTAACCATAAACCCCTGTTTCCTGACTCCCATGCATTGCTCAGTGGGTGGGGAGAGGATTCTGAAGTGAATTTGGGCCCAGGAAAGGGAGGAGGAAAAGTGTGGTTTAATGTCTGTCATTCAGTATCTCATCACCTAAATCTATTTTAATTGGCAATAAATTAAACTGATTTTCCCCAAGTCAAGTTAGCTTTTCCCATTACAGTAACTGGTAAACAATTTCCCTGTCTTCATCTTAACCCACAAGCTTTTAATTCCAAGGATTACTTCTCCTGTAATCCTACTGGCTGGGTAGGGAACTAGCCCTTAGCCAAAGTTAACCCATCACAGGGAGCTATATGTGAGAATATTTCCTCCTCCTTTGTTACTTTTTAAAAGAAAAATACAGTAATTATGGCAGACTTTGTATTTAGGCTTTCCTGCTGCAGCAGCTGAGTGCAATGCCCTGTCAGCAATTTATACAAATAATGCCTGTATCTGTTTTTTCAAATGAGAATCCCAAGAGTCACACCATCCTTCTCCAGGCTCTTATGAATCCTGAGTACAAATTCTGCTCTGAAGAAGTGTTTTGTAGCTCTAAATGCAATATAACTGCCATTTACATAAAGGTTATCTTACCTTGGATTTATTCAGACATGAAAAGAATAAGAAGAATGCAATTCAATTTTGCAAAGCCCAGGAATCATAAAAATGCATTGAGGTAAAACCTTGGGGAAAGAAATAACTTATCTCTTGAAAGAAAAAAAAGTTCTTTTCACTCTGTATTCTTACTCTGCAGGTGTTTTACACCAAGCTTGAAATTAACCTTTGAAACCAAGTAGAACCTCCTTATCTGCCCTATCTAAATTTCACGTTTTATGACTCTCACAGTTATCTAGTGTATATGGATCCTAAGCCATCCTTTTGTTTGCACTCCTCAAAACCATTTCCCCCACAACCCCCTCCCCCAATTATTTTATCTCCTTTTGTTGCCTCTAGGGTGATTTATTCATGATGGAAAGCTCAGTGTAAATTCATAATATTTCTTATCTAAGGTGACAGGTCCATAGAACATGAAACTCAAGACGACAAAATGTAAAACTTAGAAGCTGCAAACCTAATTTTGAAAATTACTTCTATGAATCCTTTATAGCTTTGTACCTGGCTTCTAATGCTGTATTTTCCAGTTCTTTAGAAGCCTAGATTTTCAAACAGAAGCAAATTACTTTCTATCCTAAAGATATTCAAACAGAGAGAAAACAAATTGCAAATTAAATAACTGTGCAAAAAAAGAAGATCTCAGAAATCACATAATTTTCCACTGTAATACAATTCACCCATTCTTCTTCATTACATACATTTGCACATTTACTGCAAGCACATATTCAGTCTTAGAAAGAACTGCATGTAATTGCAGGAACCAGAAGTGAGATACTCTTCTCTCCAGCCATGTTGGTAGTTCATTTATATTTAACTAAAAGGATAATTACTCCAACCTTTTCTGTTTACATTACAATAATACAAAAACTATCTCTAGAAGTAGGAGTTGCTTCTTTCATCCCATCAGAATTTTCAAGATCTTATAGTATGCTCCTATTCTGAGCTTCAATAAATCCAAACCAGACATGAACAATTTAAATTATTCTCATCTTATTCTAGAATTTAGATATATTTAAGTGGTCCATTGCCTCATGAAGAACACACACACAAAAAAAATCATTTCAATGTATCTAACCAGAAAATCCATTTCATATAGTTTTACTTTGTAGGAAGAAATGGCTGGGGTACTGGATGGATAAGTGCACAGGATGTTTGACATATCCATACTTTATTTTCACATCCAATTTTCAATTTATTTATGTATTTCATACATATAGATTCATATCAGAATATATTCTCCTGAAACCCAAGCAACAAAAAAGTCACAAACACTATTTCTTGCCAAAAGAATTCTGGTACTTGGACTATTACAATTTATTCTTCAAAAGTATTAGTATTCATAAGACATCTCCACACTTAAAAACTCTTAACAGAAAAAGCATAGATTAAAAAGACACATAGGTTTAGAAGAGTTACCTAAAAACTACTATCTTACCAACACTTCATGGACTTCTTCAGCTATTAACCAAAACATTATTCAGCTATTAATGATTTTAATGTGAGTCTAAATTTGATACCTGATAGCCAACATTTTTCCCATATCTGTTTCTAGTGTGATTTCTTGCTTAGAGGACATTGTTTCAGTTATATTAAGCTGCATGTTGGAGCTTCAAGAGCTACAAAAGCAAACAGCCTACAGATAAATACCTCAATTTTCTTTGACCCCGAAATGCGTTATGCAGGGCTTCTTCCAAGAAAATTGTTAAGGACTTCAGTACCAAAGATATTCTGAATAAACTCTATAGATTCGGTGCAGAAGCATTATACAGGGTCTATCACTACAAATAAGCTTGTGGATGTGTGAATCACAGTCCTCCTGCCAGTATGATTTTAAAAACATGATTCACAAATTCACAGAATGGGTCAGATTGGAAGGAACCACAGTGGGCCATCTGGACCAACCTCCCTGCTTGAGCAGGGTCATCCTAGAGCACATAGCACAGGGTTGTGCCTAGATAGTTCTTGAGTATTTCCAGTGAGGGAGACTCCACAACCTCTCTGGGCAACCTGTTGCAGCGCATGGTCACCTGCACAGTAAAGTTCTTCCTCATGTCCAGGTGGAACTTCCCGTGCATCAGTTTCTGCCTATTGCCCCTTTTTCTCTCTCTTGGCAACACCAAGAAGAGCCGGAACCAGCCTCTTGCAACCCTCCATTCAGAGAATTGTAAACATTGATAAGGCCTCTCAGTCATCTCTTCTCTAGGCTGAACAGGCCCAGCCCCCTCAGCTGTTCCTCATAAGAGAGATGCTCCAGTCCCTGCATCACCTTTGCAGCCCTTCACTGGACCAGCTCCATGAGCTCCACGTCTCTCTTGTCCTGAGGAGCCCAGAACTGGACACAGCACTTCAGATGTGGCCTCATCAGGGCTGAGTAGGGTTAGAACCGCCTCCCTCAACCCACTGGCAATGCCCTTCCTAACATACCCTCAGGACACCATTGGCCTTCTTGGCCTCAAGGACACACTGCTGGCTCATGGACAGCTTTTTGCCCACCAGGACCCCCAGGTCCTTCTCTGCAGAGCTGCTTCCCAGCAGGTCAGCCCCCAGCCTGTGCTGGTGCAGGGGGTTCTTCCCCAGGTTATTCTTCACCAGTTGCAGGACCCTGAATTTGTCTTTGGTGAATTTCAGATGGTTCTTCTCTACCCATCTCTCCAACTGGTCAAGGCTGGATGCAGGACAAATTCCTGCCTGGGAACTCCTCCAGTGCACTAAATGAATCATCATACATGATGATTCTCCTCTACGTCAACACTGCTGTTCTATTACATTCTTAAAATCAGTAGTTAAGAGAAACTAAAGTAAATTTGATGTTACAACAGGAAACTAGAATTAAAATAACCCAACATAGTTCACATAATACTTCCAAGGACTACATGGGATTAATAAAATCCCATAAATAATAATTTAATAAAATTAGTAAAATTACATACACTTAATTACAAGCACAGGTACTTTCTAACATCAGAGCCTAAAGAGAAGGCATAAAGTATTCTGAAAACCAAGAAATGGAAATTCTTTGCTTAGACTACTGATTCAAAGTATGTGTATTTATAATTATCTTGTGCTAGTGCATAATGAAGGTTGCACTTTAGGAAATTTCTGAGCCAAATAGAATTCAGAGGGTGATTGTCACTTACAGACAGAGAAATTTAGATTATATTTAGGTTAATGCTGTTCTGACCTATTCTTCTAGAAATATGTCACTTAAATAATCAAAATTCTATTCTATTCCTTCCTAAAATGAACCAGCAGAAGGGTTTTCATTTTTAGACAAAATCTCCTTTAATCCCAAATAAACTACTACAGGCAAGAGTTATATAATTACTGTGCATGTGGCTGGCCTTCAAATTCTGATACACAACTAAGGTCTTATTTTTATTTTTAAACATAGCAAACTAGAGGTGGATAATGATGTTCCCTAGAAGTGAACAACAACAGAAACTAAAACTCCACTTGGGAGGAAATACTGAAAACCTGCTATTTCAAGAAAATAGAAATGCTTCTGCTGACTTTTTAGTAGTGAAGAAAAATTCTTCCAGGGGCTCCAGGACAGTAAAGGGCACTCTCCCAGGAGGAAGGGGGAAATCACATGTCTAAGCACTGCAGCTCCACCCATTCTGCTTTGCCCTGTGTCAGCTAAATTTTGTTGAATCTCAATAAACACTGTAAAACATTTTGGTTTCCATGAAACATTTTTCCTGAAAACACGCATTTAATTGGAAAATTCCCGATCTCCATTGCTAAAGATTCAGTTGACTTTTAGCTGAATACGATGAGATGTAGTGGAAAGTTTGGTAAAGAATCCTTAAATTATTCAGCAAAAAGAGCAGTAAAGCTGTTTTCATGATCAGCCAAAACAGGTGCATACTTTTAAGGGCACAACAACAAAGTTCTCTGAAAAACAGAAGTAATGTCATGTTTGTATTAGTATCTCAATTAAGGAGGTTTTGACTTGTTAAATCACTTATTTTCCTTAAATTATTTCAAAGTAGGTTACCATTCTCTTGAAAAAATCCTACCAAATACTTCCGTGATTTATAGCTAGTTTTTTTATGAAGGAGTTATTATTTTGGATCAAAAACTCTTACATACATTTCTTAAGATTAATGAATCGTGAACTTATTATCAAGAGAAACTAATTATACACATAACATTATGATGTTCCTTTGGCAGCCAAAGGGAATTTTAGTCAGAGATGAGAAGGATAAATTTGTCCTTTTTTTTCTCCTTTCAAATCAGCTTATTCCTTTCTGCAATTTAAAACTTCACATCCACATCTAGCATCTTCTCTGATAGCACTGTTATATTGAATTATAATTTCCCTTGGACAAAAACATCACCCCAGGGAAGTTGTAGCAACAGAGATCAGACAACAAAAGTCCTGAAAGGCCCCACACACTTTTAGGTTACACAGAATGTTTTCTTGCACCTTTCCCTAGCAACCTCAACACCAGTAAGAGTATTTGAAGCTTCATAATCATCTGTCCTGACCTGTCTATAATATGGTGAATTTACTTCATTCTTTGTTCTGATCCAAATTTGGCTGATCCAAATTCTGACCTCATGTACCTTGACTTACTGACTCCACAAGTTCTGCACTCCCTTAAACTGCTGTAAGATCCAAAGCTTTTTCAGCACCTAAATATAAAGCCAGGAATTTCTGACTCATTCCATTTGTTTTACTAATGTCTTTTACAAATATAAAAATATTAAAACTGTGACCAAAAAAAGTCCTATTGTATTCACATGTACAGAGACACAAAAATGTCTGCTTTCCAGTTCAGACTGTACTGGTCAATACAATGGTAAAATTATATTAAATAAATATTATTTTAAAAGTTTACAGGCAAAAATACTCTTTGTCTGGTAAAAATCCTCATCAGATTTAGCGACACATACTACCCTCCTAATGAAGATTAGATTTTAAAAGCAGTTTATATGACTTTTAGATCACTGAACTGTAGAAGAAAAATGCCTTAGATCCATGGGAGGAGGATCCTCTAACAGAGGATTATGAATTTGGTGAGCAATGAGCATGGCTGCCACCTCTGAAGCAACAATAGAAAAGCTCTGCAGTATGTCACCTTGTCATATTAAGAAATCAGTGCCACAGTTTTTGTTTTCACCCTACACTAAAATACAGGAAGCATCTGCATTGAAGAGAAACAAAGCATGAGGACTATTGGATTATCCTGCAGAGCATTACCTAGGAAGGCATTTCCAATATTAAACTATAAGACTACATGAATAAATACAGATATTTAATACAATTTCTGAATAAAATGTAGGAATATATGCTTTCCAATAGAGATTTATAATTCCTTTAAATCCACTTTAAAGAAGTGATGCAAGGCCATCAGGCAGGACCATGTTGTTATTACTAGTAATTCTATTCATGTGAGATATATAGCATTTATATTATTTGAGTTTCACCCTGATCTAAGATACAGTTGATCTAAAATAACTTCATTTTCACCAATACCATTCAAACCACAGTCTGCTTCTTGCTTTTGCACTCACTTTCTTAAGGGCACTATTTCTCAGTGCTTAAACACTGGAACACAGAAAATTATTTGAAAATTCATAAACACAGTAGTTAAAAATGGATTTTGGTTGACATTCATTCTCCTTTTGCAAATTAAACACACTATTTTCCAGTCACTCTTGGAGATTTTTGTGAAAAGTTTCCACATCACCAATAGTTAATGCACAGCATAATGTGTTCAACTGGTAATACTAGAATATACACTTGCTGAGCAAAACTTACACATTGACACAGCCTGCAAAACAATTTTTTTTGTGAGCTGTTTGCCTTTCCAAAATGTCTGAATGCAGGTCTTTGTGCCTCTAAATAAGTACACTCTGCTATTTCTGAGGAGAACCAAAAGTGGAAATATATTTCCCAGAGTAAGGAATCCATAAAGAGACTGAATTATCTAATCCTTATACAAGATGGGGAATTAGGCCATTCTTATGGCAATCTTTTATCTGCTGCTGGCTTCAAACCATTATCTCACAGGAGAAAAATTACAGTCTTTGTCAGTCTTTTCAGACTTAACACTCTTTCTTCTCCTGTGAACCATTTTTTCTAGGACTTGTGAAAGAGTTTTGTGTGTGAGTGTGCAATTGTGTCTTTAAGAGCTATATTAAACTGCTATCCAGAGCCTCAAATTATGACCAACAAGCTTCCTCAAGCTCATGATCTCCTGGCTTCCTCCTTATATCTTTTTTATCCAGAAGAAACTTCTGTGGCTAATATACATCACAGTGTTGTATAAAAAAAGAGGAAGAATCTATAAACATTGCCGTAGAGAATTAGCTTGCAAAGCACACATCAAAGAAAGCAAAGGAAAAGAAGGGAGAAAAGCTTGGTAAAGCACTTGTCTTTTTAAATTATTGAGGGGGTTAAATGGGCTTTGTAGGGGAAAAGAGAAAGAGGTGTCTTGACAAGGATCTGCAAAAGAAGGACAGAACGAAGCAGATGTTGCCCTCCATTAAACTGAGAGAGAGCAGAATAATTTTCAGGACCAGCAAAATAGTATTAATTTCATATTCAAATATGCTCTTACTTCCTTCATTTTTACAAATCAGGACTAGGACATTCAAAAGACCTAAAAAATCCTTTACATCTACTGTTCTTAGAATTTCTCCACAGAAGTTTTTAAATGTTTGCAAGTGCACTCATTTGCTCAAACCATTTTTCCTTTTTAAACAACCAGCCTGAAATTAAAAAAAAAAAAATTAGGTACTGTTGAACAATAGTTCTTACAAAAGATAGTCCAGTGACATGTCATGAATTCACAGCATCTTATGCTGCATTCTTCCTGCATAACCAAAACCACATATTAATACCCTGTCAATTAAGTTACAGTAGGGCTATCCCCAGATAAATTTGATGCACTGTGATGTTTCCAAAACCAGATTTATCAGGATAAGGTGTATGGGTAAGATGTAACTCACAGCAAATTTTATGTACCTAGTGCTTGTGTTTCCAGTCTAAGTCTATTTTCACTAACATGTAAACACTTTATTCAAACAAATGGAAGTCTTCCATTACTTTTATGCTTATTGACAGCTATTTAGGCAAAAAAAAAAGTCTATCTCACCTGTGTATACTATAACAAAATAAAACAGCTGTTAAATCTAACACAGAGGGAAATAAGTAATCTAAAAACACTGGTCTCCTCACAGATTATCATAATTTTTGATAACCAGATGATGATTTTTTTTATTATCACAGTACTTTGCGGAACTTCTGATAGGACTGAAATTATTGCTTGGTGAATTTACCAAGTGGCAAGTTCATGTTAAAAAAAAAAAAAAGGAGGAAGGAAGTCTGATCTTTCTGGGATTTCTGTCTGAGCACTTCACATAAATCTCCTATCTTATATTGTTGCCTTCCCAAAACACTGTTAAAACTTTGAAAATAGACTTTGGCCATTCTTCCAAAACACACATTCATTGGGAGTTTGCCATGGAACTAATTAAGGTTTAGGACTAAAAATTATACTATCTTGTGCATCTCAGACATCAAACTTAGATCCATGAACTCAAAAAATATTCTGAAATCACATAAATATTCTCTATTTTGCATACAGTAAGACGTTCTAAAGAAACACAAGACAGTGAAAGAAAAGGCAAGTTAGTGTGTTACTTTGACAACTTAGCAAGTCAGCCTGCCAAATCTTAAAAAATTATTTATGGTCTCTGTCTCTGATAACCACTAGGGCCAGTAAGAACATTTTCTGAATTATTTTCTTCTTTAGCGCTTTTGTCTTGCTTTGAAAGAACAAGATACCAAAGTGGTACACCACTCCAGGAAAGGAAAGATAAAGTGATTCATTTTAGCTGTACTTAGCACATACAAAATCAAAAGACAATGAATACATTACTTTTGTTATTTATGCACCAAAAGTGGGCAAGTTAATCACTGCCCAAATGGAACACATTGAAAAGGCAAAGGGAATACATACTATTTTTTTCTTTGCACAACTTTTTCTTTTCCCATAATTATTTTTGTTTTTATACTTTATAAGAAGTTTCAACTTAGCCAAAGGAAAAATATGGGGTTTGTTCTCAATTTTCCAAAGTGAAAGGAGATTTTTAAAAGTTATAAAGCACTACCATATGGAGTTTAATTTACTTGTTTGCCACTATTAAAAAGAAAAATATGCAAATAAAACATTTTGTTTAGAACAAAGTCTGCAAAGCTGGCAGAAACAAACATGAGGAAAATTCAGCTCTTTAAAACAAGAGGTCCAATAAAACTAAGGTTACAAAAACACAGATAAAGGAAAAAAGAATGTAAAATAGTGACATGAGTCATCTGGAATGTTTAGTACTTTCTCTCTTATAACAATAGCCACTTGGAAATAGTAAACAGTCAGAGAGATCATATGAAATACATGACATGAAAGAAAAAGGTACGTGTAGGTAATCAAAAGTTTTGATAAGATTTGAAGACATAAACTTTCTCCAAGACTACATGAGTCCTAATCACAGAATTTTTCCACCAACATTCATTCTGTACCAATCACCTCAGTTTGGAAGCACTTTTTTCCCCTTGGTACTTTGAAGTAATTTGTTCCCAGGTTTCAGTAAAATTAACAAAACAGAAATTTCTGCCAGAAACTGAGTCACTAAGCTGGCCTAACCACTACTGGGCAAACATACAGACTATTCTTGATGCAAATACATTTACAAAACCACATATATACCTGTGCCCATTCCCCAGTATTACATCATAGTGTACAGAGTCAAATAAGGGATTATATGGAGCACTTGAGAAGTTATTCTTTCTGACACATCTGTGTATTACTGATTAATAATATTAGAGTCTATAAAGAAAAACGGAGTTATTTTATATTCACTGGGATCAGGTTTTGTTCTAATGCCATCACCTCTTAACACTGCAGTTAAAGGGATGATTATAGCTCATGTAAACATATCAGAACCACCTTTAAATTAGCATCTGCAGATTTCCATCACAGAGCAGTTTTGACAATTCATGTAGCAGCTAAGGAACATTTGCACATGCAGAACTTCTGCTAGAATTCAATGCAGACACAGCCTTTTATTACATCACCCAGGCAGCAAACACTGTTACATATGGTCAGGACAAAGGGAAGACAGTCCATGAAATTTCAATTTAGTTCTGCATGCATTTTCAAGGTATTACTCCCTTTGAGGTGACTGATGTCAGAATGCTCAGTTCAGGAAAGAAATCTTACAGTTTGACTTGTATAGCAGCAATCTGCTGAAAACAGAGCAAAAGCATCTGGATGGCTTAGTCTAATTTGGCAGAACATAAACCTAGATGTAGTGCCAAAAAAAAGCTCCAGTAGCAAAATATACATCCTTTCTTCTTCCAGGACCTATGGCATCTATAGAGGATGCCAGATGTTGCCCCTTTTTCACCCTACCTGGTCAGCCTCTATCCCAATGTTGCATGGGGCAGTATCCATTCCCTGACACCTTTCCATCCCTCGTTCTAGAGTTATTTTGGGATTACATGCCTGAACAAGGTAGCAGAGCCTATCTCATTCCAAAACACAAGTCAACCTTACCAACGGTTTCTGTTCAGGGAACACAATGACAATGAGAGGAGACTGGTCATAAACAATAAGGAAGGGCACTTGTGCAGAGTGAAAGTTGAGGAAGCTCAGTAGTCTTCCTTTCATTTCTTGAGGAAATCTTCCAGGAGCCCATCACCATTGTCTGTTTTTTAAATGTACCCTTTAATCACTATTTATGGTCTTCCTCATAGGGGTAACTAATTTCATTAATTTTTCTCTTTGTTGTCTGAAGCCTCAGGAGTGTTGTCTGGGGACAGTGCATACAGTAATATAACTTTTTAACAGCAGTTTTTTCCCTCTTTACAGTCATCAGCTTTTCTGCTTTTGATGTTTAACTAGATTCAATAGTCAAGCTTCAGACTATTTTCTTCACAGGTCATTATCAAGTTTTCCACCAAATGCTTCTTTATGACCTCAAGTCTCAGACCTCTGTGTTACTGAGATAAAGGTATTGTCAGACCTTTGAGTTACTGAGATAAAGCACTTTCATACTAATTCTAAGATTATAAAATGGTTGAAGATAGATTAATACCACAGAATTCCCCAGCCAAACAAATAACTCCTGTTCTTTACTAGAGATATATAATGGCCAATTCAAACCACAGTTTCACAGTTTCCACCACTATTCTGAAGTTTATGTCAAATTATAGCTGGCTCCTTCATTTCTTTTGTCTCCTCCCCTGCAGGTTTCCTGGTTGTCAAGGCTCTATGTAATGAAGATCTGCTCAAATTCCAGTGACATATTGCAGAGAACTAAGACGTGACTCTAAATTTCACATAGCACCACATAGTTTATGGGATTATATCTCAGGTATGTATGGATGTAGTGGCGACTACACTGTAGAAAACCAAACTTCAAAAAAAAATCCAAATTGTTAAAGAAAAGGTAACTGGTAAATAAAGAAACTAACTTGCAGACTGAAGGACAAGACATCTTAAAGGAGTAAAGTCACTGATGATGAGCAGGGCAAGGTTTCACAGGCAAGGCAAACTGACATGAGAATTTCTGAGTACTTTCTTCAAACCAGAAATATCCAAAAATATCTATAATGGCAGCATGCACAGAGCATCTTGTTTATTCTACATTAACAACTCAAGGATACAAGTTGCTACACTTGAACTGTACTCCACATCTGAAGGGTGAGAGCAAGAAAAGCTCTATTTAATTTTTTTTAATTATAGATGTACTTTGTTTGTTTATACCTATGTTTTTGATTCCTCTGATATGTTAAAAGGCCTTACTACACTGTCCTTTTGCTTTAGCTAATCTTAAAATATTAATTAAAACATTGCATCTCAAACCTACATTTGTATGCGACTAGTGCTCCTTCCCAACATTCTTGTTCAGAAGCCTTCAAGCTTGTGGCACAGTATGTTTTCTATAATCCCATTTCTTTTTTAATCACATGCAACCCCTTTTTTGTATTCTATTGATGTTAAAAAGAATGAATGCAGCCCTTGCACTATTAAAAACAAAAAGCTTCTTACTTTCAGGAATGCATTGGCAAGACTCCACAAGAACAAGATTTAACTTTTGAGCATGGCAGTGGGCATACATGGCTAATGGGTGGTCCTTAAAAAAAAAAGAAAAAAAGAAAAAGAAAACCCCCTGTAATTCGTTCAATAGTACATTAATATTATCTTTTACCTTATGGTTGATTAAATTCTTGCAAAGTGCTCAATGTGCAAGTCACAATACACATGAGAAATATGGAAGTGTTGTTTGGCTTTTACAAATTGTCATTTAAATCACTATTTAACCCATACAAGTTTTGTTCATGTGTGAGGATGTCTTATGATTCATTTGCCAAACCTGAAATTAATTTTTTTTTGCCTGTAAGTGAGAAAGGATTCACAAAAAAACAGTTACAGAATGAGTCAGTCTATTTTATAAGTCAGTCAGACCAGCTGTGCCCTTAGAAAAAGAAGGAATTATTATAACAATTTTGCTCAAATAATCTAAATCCAGATCTATTTTACTAGAAGTGTCCTTGCTAATTTTCAGGCTAAATAGAAAAAAGCAAACCTTCCAAATACAGGGGTTTTCTGTAGCCTTTCTTCTGTATCTATAAACCTTGTTTTGTTCCACCTTGTGAATGATGTCACCCCTTTATTTAGATGACTTAATATGCTACTTAACTTGCCCTGTAGTCCAAGAGCAGCTATGGGAATAACATTGTTCTGTTAGCTACTTCCTCATTTGAAAAACCTCTTAAAGCTGTTATCCATCTGCATTTTGCCCATCGTGTGTGAAACATCTATACAGAAAACAGTAAGCTCTCTGTTTCTTACAGTTATATGCCAGACTACAAACCAATTTATAGTCCAGTAGAATTAACCCTTCCTTTAATTTCTCATCTCCCTCTTGGGACATTTTGCAAAGGTTTTTTTGGGTCTTGGTTGTTTTGGGGGGATTTTTTAGATTTTTAAATCATAAGCAGTAAAAAACAATTTGGTGAGACAGTTTGAAAGTATTTGAAAGAATTTTTATTTCCTGGATGTCTGGGTAGAGAAGTTCACCTTTTTTAAAAATTACTGACCTTGTCTGTGATATCTATCTACCTATTTATTATTTGAAGATGATTGATTAAATTATCATGATTGAAGGTTTTAAATACCAGTTTCTAAAAAGTTACAAGTTTCAAAGTTTTATTCTATTTCAGTTTATGTCAATTCTGAGTCTCATTTCTTATGATACACAAATTTGTACTTTTGTATAAGAGACTTAGGGCAAGTGATAATATTTTCCCAAATCCAGTGCCTCAACACCATTGCAAGTTTCCTCGACATTATAAACTGGATTTAGTTTGCCTTGTAACAAAATTGGTTTTTTATCCCTAACTACATTCACTTGTATTTGGCATTCCTTTTTTGTGGTACAAAGGGAAGGAGCTAAACTGGCACTAAATGAAGTCTGATCACAAGCATCTCAGCATGGAGGAAAACCATTGGTTTAGTCCATTCTTCCCACGAGTCACTGTGCTCTCATTGTAGGAAGCTCCAGAAACCACAGAAATATAAGATGTAGAGATGCATTCTATTGCAGATGGTTTTACAGGGCATACAAAATGAAACCAGTACTCTTCTCAGGCTAAGGTAACCTACAAAGAGCCATAGACCTGTTCACTCTAATTCTCAAATAATGAGAGAGCGCTAATGATCTATGGCAAAAAATGTAATCCTAGAAGCAGGATCATCCAAAATTTACACGCTATTTTAATTAATAAATAGGGTGGAACTTCAATAAGAATATTTGTCCTTTCGAGGTGAGATACAAAATATTAAGACAAATTAATTAAAGCTAATTAATTTGTCCTTCAATTGTTTAAATTATCCTCTCTCAGAAAAGCTCCAATATACCCAAGAAAATGGGAAAACTTCTGAAGGAGGTGTCATAGAAGGTAAATTGAGTGCAGAGTAATGAGAGCAAAGCATTTTTTAAAATTACAGCAAGGTTGAAAGAAACAAATTATGCAAATGCATGAATAAAGTTCAACTTTTTGTCTGAGCCAAGACACACATTTCCTAATATTTGGAACTTTGCCAATTAAATTTCAAGTAAAAAGTCGTATTTCTCCTAATGACAGCCAAAATACCTTCAGCAAACCTAATCTGGTAATCTGATTTGACAAACCCTATTATCTATTCAACACCACAGTAATTAATAGTTTAATTCATTTCAAATCACCTTGTACGACTGAAAAATGAGTAACATGAAGAGGAAAGATACCTGCTTAATTGTAACCAAAAGCATGCATAACAACTTATATTGACTTCTTTTTAAATTGTATTCAAGCATGTCTACAATCAAATCACATAGTACTTATACATACACTGTAGAGCACAGGAGACCACTTAGAAAATAGAATATTAAAACATAAAAATATAATTTCTAAAACAAATTAATACACTAATAGGTTCTGTATTATGACCTTATATTAAATATTAGCCTTTGTCATGACAATGGAAACAAAAGCCAACACTGAGAAACTGAGACAGTGAGATGATCCAAATACTCAGACCCTAATTTTATAGCACATTATTTTCGATGGCTGTATCATTGACTAAGATAAAATCTAATTGCTCTTGAAGCCAAACAGGAAAAAACTGTCTTCATGACTTTGAAACCACTTGTTTCATGCAACTGTCTGCACCTACTACTTCAGCTGCTCCAAGAAGGCTCCAGACTAAACCCCTGTGATGGTACTGAAGAGAAAGCTAACTGTACTAATAACTGTCTTGAAGAGAGGAAAGGTGCCCTGAGTAAGAAGGAAGGAATGCTCCAAAAGAATGGATAGACTATATCACCTTGAAGAAAAAATGCTAGTTTCCTCACTACTGAATACGACAGAAATACCCGTTTGTCTCTTTTGACTTCCCTTGCTCCTGATGAGATGGTGTATTTTTTAATTCTTCCAAAGTTTAAGGAAACTGCTAAACTGCAACAAGAGTGAAAAAAATCATAGTCATTAAGGTATCACCCAGTTCCTCACCTATTTCCTTAAACACAGCAGGGTAATTATTGAAGGTGCACAGGCAAAATAAAGTATTGTTCTGCCTTCCCTGATAGGTGAAGTGACATAAGGGATTTTGTGAGATCTTTCTCTCCCAGTTCATATTTTAAAGGGAAGAATAGTTTATTACATGCAGTTAAGGAACAATACCAATAGCCAAGGTTGCTAGGTTTAGCTCAAGATTTGAGCCCTTTGTTCCCTGGTGTGCAGGATTGAGAGAATATATAGTATCTTGGCACCTGCTGTTACCAGCTACTTAAGGGAATTCAAAATTTAATTAACGTTCATAGTAATCCATAATAGATGTTATGGAAGCTCTGAATTTAGAGAACTTAAGGTTTCTATATTCCTTACCTCTCTACCTGTTAATCCATGGTCAACAGATGCCAGGTGAAAATACGCACCACACTTTCACGTAGGAAGTTGTTTGGAAACATTTTACAACATAAGCAATTTGTTTGTATGAATTGGGAAGAATCCAATGACTGGCATGTTTGCTCTTTTCTTAAAGCATAAGGCCACATTGCTGACAAGCAAAACTCTCCAGAATTACAAGGTCATCCAGTCTCTGCTGCTCTGACAGTACAGCAAGCTGAAGTTCCCTGAGGCTCCACAACCCTGCTAGAGATGCGATTGCACAAGTGATTCAGTCTGCCTGTGGTTGTGCTTCCAAAGCATAAGGAAATGTCTGGAAGCCCCTCTGTCTACATAAGTGCTTTAGAAAAGTAGTAATTTACGAACAAAATGGGGAAAAAAGTAGAAAAAAGTAGGGTGGCATATGGCCAAACTTTTGACTTAATTTCACCACAGGTTGCTTTTTATTTACAAGCAGCTAATCCGCTCTCAAACAACACAATAGAACAGCCATTGGCAAAGGCAGGCAGATAAAATTGGCATGCCTCTACATTGTTCTTGTTAATCTGAACCATTAACAGAAGGGTGAGAAGGCTAGTTTTGTCATTTAAACAGGCTTAAATCCTTTCTCCAAATGAGTTTTTGTCTACACAGAAGAATTCATCCAGGAAATTTAAGGGGTTTCTGTTAGTGTTGCATTCTCGAGTTGACTAACCTACAGGAATACTAACCCGTTTATTTGGTCTTCATACTGTAAATGCAAAAATTATTGCCAGCTGTCAAAATCAAAAGGGGTTCAACCTGAATAAATTATTTCTCAGAGGTGAAACAGGATGAGATTATAAAGTGCTAAGAAGCAACTATTTGAAATCCTGAACTGCACCTGTGCAACTAAATCTCCATTTATACAGGTGCTTTTCAAATTGGATTTGAACCCTTAAATTCCCTGATTCATCCCCTGAAAAACCACAGAAGCTCAAATAACTAATGAAATTCAGAGACAGAAGGGCTTAAAATAGTTTCAAGCTGTGAAGTATGGTCTAAGACTAACTATGTTCTTTGATTCACTGTTACGTGACATATCAAGCATAAACATAAGTTGCACAATTCCAATGCCAGAGATCATAGGGTAGCCAGTAGCTAAGTAATTATTTTTTTTTAGCACAGGAGAGGTCATCACCTGGCCCATAAGCACAATACACAGCCAAATACCTGGGGAAAAAATGTATTGGTTAGCATGATCCGGTTTTGTTTTGATTTTACCTGGCACATCTTGCACATATATTCAATGTGACCTTTGCTTGAGGCTCAGCCGTATGAGCACTTCGAGTTTGATTGAATTTACTCCCAGAAGACACCACACTCGTTACTCCTTCCATTCTGAGATCATCAAGATCCTCTGCAACAAGACAGAACAATGAGATGAACACATGATTAAATTTTGTAGCAATAAAGGAGCCTCACCTGCAGAATCACTAAAAAATGGGACTGCTCAAAAATTGGGAAGGAAACAATTACTTGCGTACTAATAGGAAAGGATATTTCAGACTATTTCTATTTTTATATATTATCACCCTCTTATAAGGGGTTCCTCAAAAATATTCAGTATCATTTCCACATCAAAACATGCTGCATATTTTTTAAATATTTATTTATCTGGTTCATTTCTAAAAAACTTGTCATCAAGAGATGCTGTCCAACAGCTCTATTTGACACACTGGACATACTGGAGACAAAAATATTTTTTTGAGTGTATGGTACTGTGTTTTTTTACCATCTATTCACTTAGCAATGAAAAAATATTGCTAAAATAAAAGTGTTCTGCTAAACTGAGAAAATGTGAAATGGACATATATATCACATTGAAAGGGACCTTAAAGTGCTTACTCAAATCTACCCTATTTCTATAATATGGGCAACTCATAATAAAAACTGAATTTTCAACTACTGTAAAATCATTCACATTTTGAAGGGAGACAGCAGAGGGTCTCAGAGAATTTTTTTCCCAAGATGACACTGGAACAGTGTAGCTCAGTTGGACTGTAAATCAATTTTCTTGGTTTACAGTCTGGCCATTCTTTAGAGATTAATCTCTGCATCTTTTGCTAACGCAAAACGCAAAGTATTTTTTTCTAACACAAGTTCTCTATGCCTCATCTATCCATGAAGCCCAATTTTCAGTTGTTTATAACTTGATTAGACTCTAGTTGAAATGAAAACAAGCAAAACACTATCTAGCTTCTCTTAAATGACCACATACTGACCACGTAACCATTCCATGTACTGACTGATGCCTGTGGTTTATGGTACACTATGTATGTCACAATTTGATTAAAATGTCTTTCAGATATTGTATACACATGTATTTTCATATATTTACATTTACAAAAGAAACCTAATGTTAAAAGATCTGAATTAAGCAGAAAGTACAAAAATATTTTAAATCCCAATACAAGATGGAGAAAAGTCACAGAGAACTTTAAAATCTGAGGAGGCATAGAGTATTTTAAATTATAATAAATTCAATCAGAATTTAAAACACACAAGTAGTCATTATCAACACAGTGGAGAACCAAACTGCTTTTCATACACAAATGAATGAGATACAACCCCCCAAATCTTTACCCAAAAATACTTCTGGTTGTCCTTCATAGCTCATCAACCCTACTCTTACCACTGCGCTTCAAACTCAGGGCAGGGTGGTCAGATTGTCGGGATCATGTCCTGTTAACAACACTCTTTTGTGGAGACATGGATTTTAATAAGCAACAGTCAATAACAGCTAGGCTAAACTCACATGAAAATTTTGTGACCGAAGTCCTTGAACTACATTCTCTTCTCTGTAATGTTTTGTTTTACTGCTTAAGAAAACTCTCCTCCTCCCCACCCCCCAGCCAATTTGTTGCCTTGATATAAACTGACACGTGTACTGAAGTTTCTGGCATAATTTTACACCATTTCAACACCTTTTACTTTAAATTTCATGTACAGTTAATACACAAACTAATTCAAAGGACCTGGAAGGTTATATGATAGAGAGCCATGAAATCAATCATCTATGACTCATTTCAGAAAAGGCATTACATATTTGGAACACATTATGTATTAAAATAAATACAGTTTAATTGTGCTTTAAAGAGGTGTGAAAAGTTCCATATTTTTTAACAGATGTAAACCACTGGATGAATTACAGGTTAAAAGAAATTGAAGCATATGTCTCAGGTTTTTCTCCCACTAAGCAGATGTGATTTCTTTAAATAAAGTTTTCAGCTGTGCTCTACTTGATTAACTTTTGGCTCTAAGTGTTTTGACAAAGCAATGATATACACTGCCCTTCCTGATACCCTTTATTTGAATCTGGATATCAAACCCATACTGTTTTGTCATTTTTAGTCAAATACCAGAGGATTGTGAGATCCACTCTCAAAAGTGCAAGAAATGTGGATTCAAGAGCTGCCTGTAGTTGTAGCCGACAGCCAAGTAGGCAGAATAGTATGCAGTACTGATTTATTGTGACATGCTGTTAGACCAACAGCAGTAATGTGCATACAAAACACAGATTTAAGGTACCAAAAACCTACATAATATACAACTGCTACTTTTCTCATGGAATTTTAGTTGATCGAATTCAACATTGTATGGAATTTGTCCATGGCAATCTAGAAGAAGCTGTTAATAACACAACTAAACTGGGAAGTGTAACTCCATCTACCAAATCCAAAGAATAACTGCAGTATTTGATTTGATTTGATTACTGCACCTCTGCATCAGCATGGAATGATTTCAGTTTCTTCTGGATACCTCAGATTTACAGTGCAGATATTGAACATTTTCTCATTAAAGCAACTGGGCTTTGAGAAGCTGCCTTTTTTGCAATACCCGTAACTTTGGATGGGAATTTTTGAGTTTGTAAGCAGGTTTATAAGCCATCTTCCAGATCAACCCCATTCATTATTGAAGGCTTTTAATTAAAAAACAAAACAAAACAACAGAACTTAGCATCAATAAAACAATAAATCATACAGAAATGTTGGCACTAAACTCTGACTGTATGTGTATATATTGTTCAACAGTTCATGCATGCTTTGCAGAAAAATATTTGATCACAAATAAGAAAGTTATTAAAATAAATACAATCAGTGAACCCAACAGCGCTTTTTAAGAGTTAAAAAAGAGCTACAAGGGTTCAGATGTTTCTATTGGAAAGAACCAGTCTTAGGAAAATAGGATTTCATTGGAGAGTCAATTCAGTTACAGGGTCTGGACACTGAATCTTTTCTCTTTCTTTGTATTCTTTGCTAGACCAACTAGTGATGATACAGCTGAGTGGCTCCATGATTTTATTGAGCAGCAATGAGGTAATTCATAGAGAAAAGAGAGAAAGAAAAGCCAAGCTGGTGACTTCTTGTGTCATGAAAGACAAGAATACAGCAAAACTTCTCAAATCCTTAGAGAATTGTTATCTATCTCTGCATAGTAATAGGCTGGAAGTTCACATAAATGCAACACTCTCATTTATGCTAATAAAAGTTTGTTATTTTAATACATGATTGCTCACTGTATTTCTCTGATTTAATGTTCAGTCTGCTATTCTCTAAAAAGGGTATGTGAAGACCCAGCTTCAGTCCTAAAGAAATTTCCATTAAATATGTTCTGTGTGTTAAAAAAACATGTGAACCAAGCAAAAAGAACCTTACATTTTCCTCAAATCAGCAATTTACCAAATGAATTCACACAGCTGCAATCTTTATGCTTTGCCACAACAATACACAAAAATAATTGAAACTGAGATAAAGATCACAAGTGTAATATAGTATAGCATAGAACCATATGTTTTCTATATTAATAATAATGCTGTGATTTTTTTATAGATCTTTGTGATTTTTTTTAATAGAAAACTTTCACAAAAAAGGAGGAGGGGAAAACAGTTACCTACTTTAACTAAACAAGAATATAGCCCAATAGCAAGGTCACATTTTTAAATAGGAGATTGTTCACAATGATTTACTTTCTTTTTTGTGAGGAAGGGGTGGGGAGAGGGAAAGGGGCACTCACTAGTGCCAAGTATTCTAGAAAATGCAAGATTGCTTATTGTCTTGGGATGACAGGGTGTGGAATCAGCCTTCAAACACAAGACTTGCACACCATTCACTTGAGGGACAGAGTCCTTCTTATGCAAAACTTCTATAAAATACAGTGAAAGCTTAGTTGCACAGAAGGGTCACCTAATCAGATCATATGTTGTATTGTTTTATATGATACAGTCACTTTTGTCTCCTTCCTCCATTAAAAAATGTAGTAATTTTGTAGAAGTACTTCAAGAAGTGTAAGGTTCAAAACTGGAACAAGTCTATGACAGCTCAGTTTGCTCATTGAGTATAACACTAAGAAAAGAATCAAATGTTTTCACGTGAGAGTAAAAATTCAGATAATGAATTCTGATTTATGTACTTGCATGCCAGGAGGGAATTCTGGCACACCAGTAAAATTATGCCTCTTTCTTTGAAGCAATTAATTTCTCAAGGTAGTATTCTGACATTGTGGCAGACATTGATGTATTCCTTGTATATAGCATTGATTTGTCAAGGCCTGTTGGCTGAAGCACAGATTCTTAATATACTCTACTAATCTCATTTGAAAACAAACAAATCCCTCCAATCAACCAAAAAAACCCCAAAAAACAAAAACACAGCAAACAAAGAAACAACCTAAAAAGCCCAAATCAACAAAATCTGACTGCTGATAGAAGTTCTGCTTGTGGCATTTAAACTGCTTTATATGTCATATTTTTATGTGTCGTATTATGTTAATCAATTTGGTTTAGACAAATTATCTTGCCAAATATCAAGAGATTCCAATAAAAAGTCCTAAAGTATTTCCTAAAGAAATATTGGGGCAAGCAGAAATTAGACTTCTAGACAAGGAGGAATCATTAACTTCAAATATCTGATGTTCCCCTCCTAAAAATGTTATTTTAAACACTTGTTTCAATAGATGCAAAACTGGAGTTATGTTCTGCAGTACACTAACTACAGGACATCTCATTTTGTTTCTTCAGTGTCATGGAGCAGACAATGCTGCTAGTCTGGTACATATGTTCTAATATGTTTTACCATAAATATCTTCAAATAGCAGAATTTTGCTTGGTTCTGACCCATGCCATAGACTTCTGATAAAAATATCATCCTAAATAAATATATCAATAGACTTTCACTCCTTAGGTGTACCTAAGATTTTTGAACACAATGTTCTGAAGACATCTTATGTAAGAAGCATCTCAAGTTGACAATAAATTCCCTAAACGTTTGTGCTTTCACTGATGGATGCACAGAAATCCAATTGAAACATGATGCTGCTGAGTCTTTGAGTTTGTACATCTATCTCTACATGTATCAGCTGTCAGAGCCAATCTAGCAGAATAGTCTAAAGACCACAAAACCAATGTGGGAGTAGGGTTTCAGCATTGTTTCAGGTACTGAAACATACAATGAATAATCAATTCAAGTTCTCACTTCTAATCACAAGAGAGAGAGAAGAATCTTTCTCCAGTTTCTTCCTCTTTCCATTTTTCCCCAGCTGTGGCAGGAATTAACATAGGAGGTAGCCTTTTCTGATGAAGATATCCTAGTTTCATTAAAGAACACCTCAGTATCTTAGAAAACTACATGAAGCACTGGCCCACAGGGCTCCTGCTTATTCTCTCTTTTTCTAAAAGGTGTGATATTTTTTTGTGACTGAAAACAAGTAACTTGCAGGCAAGACTGATGGAACACTGACTTAGGAGATGAGAGCATCTCTAAGATGCAGTGCAGGGGCTTCAGAGCACATTATGGTCTCATTTTACTTACATGAGAAAGTCCATAATCACAGCTGAAAAGACTTGGCATCGTGTCCTCTTATCATTCCCCTCCTGGTAATCCAAGGATCTAACATCACCAAATAACCACTGCTCACCCATCTGACTAAATAACTGACTAAATAACTATTGTTTCTCCTTACCAGTAGGGATTTAAAACTCACTGGTCTAAGCTATCAACTAGGCAGTTTCATTCGGTGCTAATGAATTATTTCAAAACCTTTATTTATATATTAATGGGAATCTAGTATTGTTTGGAGCATTTTAATTAATTCTACATTTCCAATAAAATAAAATTTAGAATATTTCACTTGCTAAATCACATTCTACAATGTGTTACTGCAATTGCTGCAACGGTACACCAGTGCTTGCGTCGAACTAACACAGAATTTCAAAAAGGTCATAATGAGGTAATACAGAAAAACACCCAAAATTCTGGAGTTTAGAAAGCATCTAAAGGAATGCATTTTAACATTTTGCCTTGGTAATTTTTTTGTTCACTTTAGCATTAAGTAAAGCTACTTTTAAAATGAAAAGCTAATTTTGATCAGTATTTCTAATTAGCTCCAATTCTGATGTCACTCATTCCTGCAACCACTATAGTAATGTGTAATTTGGGCAACAGTTGAACTCTGCATTCTTAAAGAAAACCACCAAATAACCCCCTTTTTCATAATAATAGAAATAAATCTCTAAGGTTTTCTTAAATCATAACAAAAATACCAAAGCATTAGAAATAATGCATATTTAAAAGGTTTCAGTTTGTGTTTTTTATTTTTTAACAAAGGAGAGAGAGCCATAATATTTTGAAGTGCACTTGGTTAACGTAGTACAGATGTGCCTTACAATATATATCTGCAATACATAATTTCACATTATATTATTGCTTACATTTTCCTTTAAGTCTATTTTGAATTAAACTGAAAATCTGCATGCTGTTTATATGAAATTTTACAAAAATGAGCTAAAATGAGTAATTCATTTGTTCAGTATTCCTCACAAAACATAGAGCAAATACAGTGCATTTGCAGCCAATCAGAGAAAATATTATCCTGTTTAGCATTTTATGAATCAATTTTTGCACTGAATGCCACCTTCATATTTCTTTGCAGCCACATAAATTACTCTACCAGTAATCCACCTTGGCTGGATTAATCCTGGCCAGGTTGTCAAGAGGCCAGTGGAAATTCATACACCTTTTATTAAAATGAAAGTTGAGGCAAAGTGTAAAAATTACAAATAATCTTATGCCAAACATTTTCAGTAACACTGAATCTTCCAAGAATTGGGTTTTTTTCTTTTTTTTTGTTTTTTTAAATGTTAATCCAAAGATTTCCAGAGTGCCAGTATGTATGCTCTCTTTCATAAACTTACACACATAAAGAATTCCTACAGAGGAAATATCTCTTATTTCCCCAACTATTTGTAATTAAAATAATTAAATTCCAAATATAGTCAAATATTTTACTTGTCCTTCAGAGAATTTTCTTCATGAAAGAGAATCACAATAAATAAGAAGGAAGATGCTTATACAGCTTAAATTTTCTACTGATAAACTAGCACATCTCCCATTTTAGAAAAAGTGCCTTTCAGTCAGGCACTATTGCACCTATTGTGCTAGAAAAGTTCCTGTTAATTCAGGGACTCATGTATGAGTGATCTCAGACTGGACAGTTTGGACAGGCATGAAGAAAGCAAAGAAATCTCTAAACTCTCTGTGCGCACAGGCACATTTAGCAACAGATATTTCGTATGTTGTATGTGAAAGTTCCTAGCAAGCCCTTAGGTGGATTAAAGTCCTGACTGTGACGGTAACACGCAAGTAATTCTGCGATAATCACCAAAAGTCTTAGCTAAAAAAACTAGAAGCAGCACACTGTGGATCTTTTTTATTGCTCTTCAGCCTCTGCCCAGATGCAAAGGAACAACTGTGCTCCTTGTTACTTCTGCTAACTGTGAATCCAGGATGAGAATGAATATAGCATGGCACCCATTGACCAAGGTTCTGCCATTTCTTCCAGCCCCATCCCTCCATCAGCTTGCATCAACTCTGCTTTGTCCTGAGACAAGACCATCTGTTTTGTATCACTCTCCTTATTTTGGCCAGACACTGGGACATCTGGAAGACTGCACTGTCTACACTCTGAGAAGCAGACACTGAGCTGGATACCATCAGCATACCAATGGCATCACAGCTGACAGTACATGCTCTTCCTCACTCATTGATTAAATTCATACCACTGACATCTTTCCAAAGAGGGTAGAAAAAAAATTTATAATTTCATTTCCCCAGCTGGGTCAGGCAGATAAACTAGCAGGTATGTCAAAACCATTCCACATATCCAATAAAATTATCATTTAATAAAGTTTCAAATATACCACACAGTTTTCCAGTATTTTTTCTTCTTTTTTTTTAATAAAGAGAAGTAAATGCTTTTTAAAGAAAGTTTAGGTTACTGAAAAACATGTGGAGTTGGAGATGTTGTATAGGTGCTGTTTATTCTGTCAGATTGTTTTGTGTAACCTACGAGTCCAGTGCATTATTGGGCTATGTTAGCTCATGCTTTTGGTTTGGAAAGGACAAAATTAGGTTTTTGGTTTTGCTGCAATGCTTGTGTAAGCATTCTACAATACAAGACAGAGACCTGGCTTAAATGGAAAACGGTCTACTGGTACATATAATACATTTGGTTGCTACACTTTCATTGAATATTGCAGAACAACTTATTGCCTGAAAATAAATCAGGCATTACAGCATGTTAGGTCATGAAATATTAGTTCAAGCCTAGTATCTAGTATCATAGAGATACATTTGCTTTTACTCAACACTATTTTATTTTCTGGATATGAACGACGTATTTCTCCAGAATATCTCATTTCAGAAGATTAAAACCATTTTGAAAATGGATCAGAAAATTTTACCTGACAGTTCTGCCTCTAAAGGCACACTAACATTTAATCATGACTCCACTGAACTCAAGGGGAATTTTCCATAACTCCACTGAATGAAAATTTATCTAAAGCGTTTCACGTTTCTCCCTTTTAGGTTTTAGCTCCTTAATATGAGAGCTGTGAAACTCAGGTAGATCTTGAGACATCTTTAACTTTGGAGTCCACAGCAGTGGAACAGAATGTGAACCATATCCCTTGGCAGTGACTTTATGTCCTTTTCTTGTGGAGGATAAAAACTGCAGGCTAACCATTCTTTCTACACTATCACTGACTAAGAGGGAGTCAGAGACTCTAGACTGGAAAGCCAATTCAGCATTAGATATCAAATGTTCCTCTAAGAGCAGGGAAAAAACAAGGGTGAAGGAAACACAAAACATTAGGAAGCACAATCATCATCATATGCTGGATGGAGGCAGCAGAAAAAAGTACATTGTATCACAGAAGATAAATTACTAATTTATTATATTTTCCTTCTCAAAAAGAACCATCTGTACTAATTTCCAAGATGGCAGGCAGTTTCACTAATAGAAAACCTAAAAATGAAATAAAGTCACAGTACAGACCATATCAACAGGAAGAACAGAGAAAATAAAGAAAAACCTCAACAGCAGAAAAGGTCTATTTCAAGTTAAAAGGAAAGAGGTAGGACTGCACCAAGAAGAAAGCTAGGTCAACACAAATAGGCCAAATAATTCAAGGTTTTTGATCTTCAGGCACACTACCAAACCTCACTAGCCTTGAAATACTGTTAGCTCAAATGGTTGATGAATGAGGTCCAACTCCAAAGTGCTAACCTGCAGTCACTAAGGATGCAGTTCTGTATTCCAATAGCTTGTTTCCAGTGGTGAAGTCCCATTTATTGCTGTGCTCTTACCCCTTTCTACCTTTTCCTCATCTGTTTTAAAATTCCTGAAATATGGTAATGTGCATAAATTAAATTATATCTGATATTATGATACAGCTTTTTAAACGAATGCAGACTTCATGGATAAGTCTTGCTACTTCGAAATTTAACACAAATTAGCAAGGTGATCCATAAGCTCAAGGAAATTTTCAAAACTTAGTAACTGATCAATTTCCATATTACAGACACAAATATTATACTGAAATTAGTGCACATGTACATTTGATTCTTCATAAAATTATGTCATATCATTTAAACTGCATTCCTCCAAATTCAACACCCCTTAAATTTCTCCGAACACGAGAAGCAGTGTGTAACATCTAACAGTGCTTCAGCATATCCACAGAAAGACTTTGCTCAGCTCCCAAATGACCTTAGCAATTATCTATGTACAATTAAAGTTCCTTCTGGGATGAGCACTTCAAAACAGTCTGGTTAAGTTTAGGAAGCTAAGAACCATTTCAAAAGGCTGACACAACTTCCCAACACACCAGTGAAAGTCCCACTTTGATTAATGTTCTATTTCTTATGGAGCATTTCTCTATGTAAGACTCAATATGATGTGAATTCTTGATAACTGTTGCCCATTTACAGACTATAAATTATAGCTAATGTAAAGAAATCAAACCCATATAATTAAAATAAATTCTAAACAACAGGCTATCAGAAAGACAATTCCCAAGTCACAGGTGGTATAACTACAATATTTATATAATTTGGAAGTTTTAACACAGGATCTTAGGTTCCTTAAGCAAATATATTATTCAAGCCATTTCACCAATGCTTTTGAACATATAAATAGAAAATTAATAGTCAAAGACAAAAAAATAGCTACTGCTCTGTGAGACCTTAACAATATTTTGCCCTGGTAACCAGCCATATATTTAGAAAAAATTTTACCCAAAAAATATATTTTTTTAACAAATAATTTTGTGAATATTCATTAAAAAGCCCACAACGATAAATTCAGCCTAATTATTTGTGACTGACATAACCCAGTTGCTACCCATTTCCGGAAAATCATCAGGAAAACAAGTTCCTCTCAGAACAAATATGTCCAAAGATTTTTCTATCCATCTAAGGACATCCAAGCACGAAAACCATTTCATAAAATCCCCCACATGGATACATTTCCCCATACAGCCAAACAGAGAAACAGGTCTGGAAACTATTTTCAGACACCATGACAAGTCTTCTCTATCTCCAACATTACTTAGAGTACTTGTGCAGTTAGGTGATAGTGATTGAATAATTAAATCTGTGATGTTCTGAGGAATTGACTCTCCAGAGACATTAACTCACATTTCCTTTTAGTCATTTATACTCTAAGCAACTGACTGAGTCTGCAACAGGAATTAAATTATACATGAGCTTCCTTTGTATACACAAACATGACAATGATTCACTCAGTTTCTGAATATTCTAAGCAAAAATAGAGTAATCTCTATGACAAGAAAAAGCATTTTCCTGTGGTGTACCAAAGTAATCTTTTAGAGATGGGGCAGGTGAGCAAGAGGAAACAATTCCATTAAAGCAAGCATTAATTAGAAGTGACTGTATTCTCTACATGTAGAAGAGAAATGAGGACTTTGGTTTGCAGTTCAATGTTTGAAGAAGGAAATAAATGTTTAGTCACTTCTTTGTACTGTAACAGGGAACTATCACAATGAATGGCAAGCTCTCTGTAGAACATGCAGAACATGCACCCATGAGTCCATGAAACCCATGTGTCCAGCTGATTTGCCTTCACGTGCTCTGAAAACTGCATGCAACAAGAGGAATATTTCTACATGAAAACTGTAAAACATGCACATGGCAAGCATGTCATATCTTCTCAATCTCAAATCTTCATATTTTCAGTTTAGTTGGCAAAGATTACGTATGAGGATAAAATTAGTTAGCCTTCATTTGCATTTCACATAAACTGTACAAAATGATTTGTAATAATTATTTAAAACAATACATGCATGTTTAATATAACACAAATATTACTTTTTCTAGCCTACTGGACAATACTTTAATTGTCTGAACAAACTTGAAGCTGAAATTACTCATCAGAAGAAACTTGAAGCAAGACAAAAAAAGGATTACATGCAACATTAATACTTCAATGTCAGCATTTATAGATTCAAAAATAAGAAAATACTAAAGTCAATAATCTTTTAAAGTTCTGCAATAATGTAGGAATGTTTTGGACAAACAGAAAATATGCTCTTTACTTACATTAAAAAGGACAAATATGTGACTTCACTTGTTTTATTATGAATTATGTCTTTAAGAATAATGTTGTTCTTTTATAGTTTCATTTATACCACCTTTTCAAGTTTTTATTCCCATCATATTGAAAATAAAACAATCTCCTTGTAACTTCTGGTTTTAATAAAATAAAGGGAGAAATCTTTTTGAAGACACAATTGGATTTGTCTCTCTTTGCATCTGGTTAAAAATCAAAACTGACAAATCCTATTATTTGCATATTTATTTATATTTAATTATTCCCAGGACTGTAAAGTGTCTCTGAAGAGAATTAAAAACAATGGAACAACTATAATTCTTTTCATTTCTATTTTATTCCCTCATTATTGGATACTTCAAAGATATACCATTTTTTTACAGAGAAGAAATTTGGGCTACATCAATATAACAATATAACTTAGAAAACATTATGCCAATAAATGAAACCTTTGTGTTCAAAACTCCTTCTGTCACAAAGGCACACTGTAACCTCTACTGGTTAGTCCAGGAATGAATAAACTTCATGCATTTAACATCACAGACATACACACAAAACCTATTAAATCTTAATTTATTGTTCAGATGCTCAATATCTCAATGTTTTGCTTACCATTTCCATCCTCACTTTTTTTCTTCCAAAGGTGAATCACCATCTTTCTTGCCATGATCACAGTTCCTCACAGCAAAACCTTGGCTTTATATGCATAGGTGGCTAATATTTTGTATCTATTAGAAATTAATTTTAGGATTTAATTTTGGATTTTATTTTAATTTTTAAATTGTACTTCAATAGCTCTTGTTTTGCATGTAGTTTATGCACAAATATTGTATGTATTGTCTTGATATCACTGCAGTAGTAAATACAGAGAAACATACAGAAATTGTCAAAACTTTCACAACTCCAAAGCAAAAGGTCAGAAGATAAACGTGCTTCAAAAATTAATATTTAGATTAAACCAACGCTCCTGACTGCAGGGAGAGGAGAAAAGAAAAAAAAAAAAGAAAAAAAAATTAAATAAGGAAAGGCCCCAAATAAAAAATTATGTACAACAGCCTCCACTGTCTACTTTTACAACTCCATTGACTTCAAATTATCTAATATCAAAGATAACTTGGATCCTTATATTTAAATCTAGCATATTTCCCCTCTCTTGCCTCATCTTTGCCCATGGCCATGCTTTTTTTTAAATAGACTTATTACTTAGTGTATTCTTACTGTACTTGTCTTTCCCTCATCCTTCTAGCCTTCACTAATCATGCACAGGGTCTGCTAGCTATTTATGATAACTGATGACAGCCTTCAGTTGAAATCTTCCTTTAGGTTATTTTTTATTTATTTTCCCGCATTCACATTTTGTGATGTTCTAAAGTGATGATTACCCTAACTTATCTTTTCAATAATTGTTGTTTGTGAACTTCTCATATTCTGAATATTCCAGACTTCCAGTCTGCCACCTGTCTTGAAGTATAGCCTTCACTACATTTTGCTCTTCTTCATAATTGATACATTAATAGTCAAAATGTCTTAGATATAATAACACCTACTGCCAGTATAGTCACATACAAGGAATGATGCTTTCATGGGTCATTAAAGAAAATGCAAGAACAGGCACTGGGAGCTGCACTACTTTTGATGTTAGCAGGTGCAGTGCAGTTACTACAATGAACTTGCAAACCCAAAGTATTGTGTACCATGGTGACACTGTGAACCACAGCAAAAACTAATGAGACTCTTGCTCTGTTCAAAATGGCTCACATTTACAAAAGATGGCACTGGTATCTGACTTGGAGTGTTTGAAACTATCCTTTTGCTTTTGCATGGCAGTCATGACTTCTACTGCAGTACTCCTAATTTGACGTGATGGAAGTTGTATCCTGTAATTTCTTAAAACAATCAAAGCAGACAAATGGAACACTTGCAATTTTATGTGGGCTGAAGACTTGCACTGAAGTGTAGTTATTTATTTCTTTGTTTTCAATCTCACTCTCTTCTGATTTTTATCATGGCTTTTCAAATTGTATTTTGAGTTCTGAAAATAACAGAGGAGTTCCTCTTCTGAACACTCATATTAGTTCCTTTTCTACTTAGCTATAAGTTACCTTCTACTTCGCTCTGTTTTTTCTTCTCCATGTTTATTCTTCCTCTTTGCTCTTGTTTTTCATTTTAGCAATTACAACCAGTACTCCATTTAATTTTCTAAAATAGAAGACTCTCAGAAGTTGTTCACATGCAGTACCTTATAACAAGTATGTCAGGCCAAGAAACAGCTTTTTAGTCTAAGTTTAATATCCTGTTTTCAAGTAAGAACAGGTAGCTTAACAAATAAGTTTGCATTCTGCCATGTTATTCACTGCTTTGCATATTATTTGCTGCTTGCAGTATTTACAATTGCATTTATCTTCTAAATTTTAAATTCAGGCTTGCACTTGGTATCATGTTGCATGGTAAAAGCACACACCTTGCACACAATAAAATTAAAATTCAGGCTGGCAGGGAAATGAAAATACACAAGAAACATAGAGTTAGTTACTCTGCAAGCTGCAAACCTAATGAATCTTGAATTCTCAGGGATCTGTGTTACATCTCAATAATTCCTTCATGCTAATATCAGATGTTTATATTTCCTAGAGTATCTTCTCCCTAAGTAATCCTGTCCAGCTTTCTTCTTTGCCTCTCTTTCATTAACTCAAACAGCTTGTCCCAAAATGTTTCAGCAGGGCAGCAGATGCTTTGCTTGTCTCAGAGCCATAACAGTGATCAATCTGCAGTGGTAACTCTTTACCTTGTACTGAACCTTCAGGATGGTACTAATGAGATTGTCTTCTAGCCAGACACCAATTTCAAGGGAATTGGAGGAAATTTCCTGGATTAGAAATTTATCAGTTTCAGTTGAAATTTGACAGTAGATTTAAAAGGGCTAGAACTCAAAGACAGAGTTGCACACCTTACAAAATCATCTAAGTCCACATAAAAACTGCCTCACTAGAAAACAGGGGCTGAAAATTTATTGGGTAAAAAACAATGTACAGGGGTTATCACTATCAGGTTACATCATGACAAGATCACTTGTGTTACTCTGAATATTTTCCCCACTGAAATAAACCTAAGGTAAAAAAAAACCTTTCTTTTTTTTATCCATTTTCAGTAGTTAGCAGTAAGCTTAAGTCCTTGAAACTTCGAATACATGAAGTCTCTGGCAGACTCACCCTGACTGAAGTTGCTACCAGGAGAAACCATCTTTCCCTCCTCTGCCAGACAGTGCTACTGTCCTAGGCAGAAACATCTTTCCTTAAGGCACTGGGCTGAAAACAACAGTGATTCACAAGCTGATTTACAAGCAGATCAGATGTCGCTGCCTTGAGGGCTTCCATACATATGCTGGGCAAGGCAGATGGCTGAGGGTGGCAACAACTCCAGCCAACAGTCTCCTGCAAGTCTGTCAGAAGCCAGGCAAGAATCAATTTATACTCGCTAATGATTTTCTATGCCCTTCTTCATTCCTTCTCTAAACTGCTATCTATAAAACTTTTCAACTTCTGTCTGTCTTCAGTCGTTTCCCTCTCATTTTCCATTGCCCTTCTCTTCTGCTATACCTGCTTTGAGATGAGGGTACCTAGAACAGAAAGGCTTTATACCAAACTGGGATGGGGATAGCTCATTGGATACAAACAGGAAAAACTGAAACACAATTGAAAGCAGGATGTCCAGTGCAGACAATGTTATTGCTTTGACCTAATAGTGTGGGTCAAAGGGATCTAGCTCCTTTTATGTTCACAGCTGTTGTGGGCCTGCAGACATATCATCACAACCATTCCTTTTACTTTAGTTGTCTAAAGAATATAACGGTAGGACAAATAGTTCTTTCTGATCTGTTCATGGACATTTCTCCACCACAAAAGACATCTAATAGAACATTGCTAATTTTTAGAAAATTCTTCACTTGTTTTTGGCCCTGAGCATCTTGGCTATTTTAGAGTAGTGTTATAAATATCACTTCTCTTATCACCTACTTCCCATTAAACGATAACATTCTAATAGAGGTATTCACTGATACTGGATTGCTAAAATAATAAATATTATAATGCATAATGTATTTATTAATTATCACTTTTTTGCCACATGGGCACTTATTAATCCATGACAGCACTTTATTTTTCACTTTATCACTACTTTATCTCCTTACTATGCTTTTGTTAGAGGTTTTGGCTAAAGATTTTTACAAAAGGCCATCTCTAGGTCATCCCTAGTAGTACCTACCAGCTAATATTTTGCCAACACCTCCATGAATCACAATTACACACACTCAAAAAGGAAAAGATACTTGTATTCAAGCCTAGTCACTAGGCACATCCTCTTTTTGTAGCTTTCTAAGGAGAAAAATAAATTTGACGTTACTATGAACACACACCACTCAAAAGCAGAGAAAATCCCTCATACTCAAATGGTCGGTTTATTAAATACTTAAAGAGAAGCAATAAGTAAATATTTAGTGCTTTAGACCAATATTAGCCTCAGAAGCAACGTTATAGCTTACCTCCTAAGAAAGTATTTCTTATGAGAAGTTCTAAAATATTTATATAGAAACTCCTCTGATGTCTTCTTTCTCAGAACTGAACCTAGTAACCAGCTAACTAAAAATTAATCAGACTGCAAAGGTAAATTCATACCTTAAATATCTTTTTTTAAAGTTGGTCTTACTCTGAAACAAGCTTTCTAATAAATTCAATCAGTTTTAGTTTTAATGCAAAAGGAGCATTACTTTAAAAAAATGGTATTTTCTATTTTTACTACACAAGATGCTGGTTAATAAACAAGTACTGGGCTCCATAATTTTTCAAATAAAGATATTTCTTCAAAGATATTCAGTGTGAATTAATGACACTGGGACATTGTATAGCAGCTGACACAAAACTGTTATTTTACCTATCACCAAAGGGATGCTAATAACACTAAAGAAAACACCTTCTTGACTATTCTTTGAATTGCAGGGTGCAAAAAAAAGGGGTTCTGATATACACTGATAATTTTTTTTTAATCAATGGAGCTTAATAAACCAACAAAACAGAATTAATTCTTCACAATTTAACACTGAACATGATTATATGTTCTTGAATTGTGCTCATCATAATTATAGCTAATCTTCATAGTGAAGTTACTTAAAATGCTGAATAATGCAACATTACATCAACAAGCATCAAAGTGGAACTTCTAAACTCTCAGAAATTTTATGCTGTGGCAAAAACTATAGTAAAGAAATATGGTTTTGCCTTGCCTTCACAACTGTGTCAGAACCATTCCTTATATTAAATGGTTTTGTAAGTGCTGGCAGCTTTCCCTTTCATGCAGGCTGACTACTCCAAGAAAATATTATCTATTTCACAGCCAAGAGCCATTCATTCAGTATTGGGCAGACTGCCTTTAAGAAATTATACAATGCCTACAGGGTACAAGCACTATTTGTTCTCTAAATTTCAGCTCATTTTGTTAACCAAGCATGCAAAAGGACAATAGCTCAGAGCCCATCCTGTTAAAATATGTAAAATCACAGGCAGAAGTATGTGCCATACTGTTAGTTAAGCAATGCCTTTCTAGAGGTAAAATGAAGCTTTGTCAGAATTGCACAACTGTCCTGGGCCACCGAAAACAGAAATCTACCTTGATGATCACCAACAATATTCCAGATGCTCATTCCTTCTTTCACGAAAAACAATTCTGAGCTGATGAGGATGACTTTGGTCTTACCTGCTCTGTATTTTAATCACAGCTCATGATAGTTCTGATTGAACATTATCAAATATATTTCAGCAACAACTGCCTTCACACTAGAAGCGGAAGACTGATGTTCAGATATCCTTATTACAGCTATATGCAAGATATACATCATTAAGTTTAAGCATATTTAATTAAAAAACATTCCAGGTTTGCTATATTTCTACCCCATACAGCACAGATTTACAGCAGCTTTTTTTACCCAGCAGCAATGATTTGGGTAAGAATTGCTCACAAATGTTGTTGCTGGAACCTACTTGTTGCCACCACACCAGCCTGAGAAAGCCTACTGGGCAGCAGTCAGCATCAGCTCTCAGAGTACAAGGGTCAGGAATTTCCATGGAGCTGGAAGCCTGCAGTTTAAAGAAGCCAGAGCTCTAACCAAAGATCAGGTTTACACGCTGCACACTGAAGTAAACACGGCATCATAACCCTGTCCCTTAAGTGCAGATTTGGACATACACCATGCTTGTAAATTCTGAGCCATTCTGAGCCAGGTGGCCCAGGCCTGTAATTGCACAACCCACAGAGGGGCTGCCCCTAAACCACAGACCTTGCAGGTCCCAGTGGCTCCTCTGTGAAATTAACGTTCTTGTTTTTCCTCCACTACCAGTAGCTGGGAAATTGTCAAAAACGCCATTTCCAGCAGCCTGTGGCAGCAGAATCGTGTATCTTCACACAAAGAGATTTACAAATTCCTTATTTGGAACAAAACATTTAAGAAAATAATAAAAAAAGTCTGCTATTCATTCCACCTTATAATTCACTCTTTTTCTTTGAAGCATGTCTAAATAGGCATGTGATTAATAAATGTCAAAATTTCAAACCTAAATTGCAATTTAAAAATACTCTGCCAGTTTCAGTAATCCCCGGGATACAGGAAAACACAGAAAAAAGATGTAAGTATTTCTCACAGGAAATGCCCTACCCTTTTATTGGCAACAAATTATGAGAATGCTGCAACATTCATTTTTACACTGTAATTCTTTACTTCAAACTTATAATATTACAACAATATTCTCTGTCATGGCAATGAATTAATAATACCCTATTATTTGTAACAAAAAGAAGTAAAATCCTGTAGCCACAGAAAAAAACCCAAATATCAGGCTACAAAAATTGGGATTGTTCAGTTGGAAAAAGAGAAGGCTTTGGGGTGACCTAATTGCATTGTTCTAAGTACACGAAGGGAGAGGGACTATTTACAAGAACATGTAGTGACAGGACAAGAGGGAATAGATTTAAAATGAAAGAGGGTAGATTTAGATTAGATATTGAGAAGAAATTATTTAATGTGAGGGTGGTGAGGTACTGGCACAGACAGCCCAGAGAAGCTGTGGATGCCCCATCCCTGCAAGTGTTCAAAGCCAGCTTGGATGGAGCTCTGAGGAATCTGGTCCAGTGGAAGGTGTCCCTGCCCACAGCATGGAGGTTGGGAACTAAACAATCTTTAAGGTTCCTTCCAAGCCAAATAATTTTATGATTCTGTGATTACATATACGTGTGTGTGTGTGTGTGTGTGTGTGTGTGTATGTGGGTATGTGTATCACAGACTTGTCTTTTGCTGGAGGTTACTTGAGGTCATTCATATAAATATATATACTAAACCTCAGGTGGAAAAACTGACATTTATTTTCTGAAAAATAAAGAACATGATTCTACAGATTATTTAATCTGATTCTGCAGATTTACTCCACCCATTATACTGAAAAAATTACTTAGGATGATTGTGAGAAGTAATCCTTCAACTCCTGAACAATAGTATAACTGTTTTTCATTTTCTTATAATAATAATAATAATTAATATATGCAATTTCATCTTATTTTTTTCCTTATTTCTTGTACCTCCCAAAAGATTTCCAAGAAAATATTACTGAGTTAAATGGTTTTATCATTTTTAAGTGCAAGGAACACAAAAGTACGTCTGCTCGTGTTAAGATAATTAAGTATCTATTTTACCAAGGAGTTCTTAGACTTCAGACACTGGAGCAGGAACCCAAAATTCTGGGCAAGGCATGAGAACTTCATTACTATCAGACATCTTCTTGACACTTCTGTCATATAACATACTCAATGTGGCATCCTTATGAGAGCCTTAAAACTTCAAATTTACCCAACGTTAGTAAAAGCTTTTAGGGCTAGCAGCTTACTCTGCTTACTCAGTATCATACAGGGATACTGACAGGTGTATCCTACCTGGTGCATATCCTACCTCTACATTATATATCCTTTTCAAAGGCTCCAGTTGGACAGCTCATCATTGTTTGTTCTGCTGGACACTTGCCAGCATTGTTTCACCAAGCATCAGAACTGATTGCATGCAGTGCAAATGGAGAGAAAATTGAATGACAGACTTGGTTGGAAAGAGGCGCAGAGAACTAGAGCAAATGTAATCATATATTAAAAAATTACATACCAAGCATATATTCTAGCAAGGAGTTCAAAGGACATATGCAACAGAAGCCTAAGTGTAGTATTTCTCAAGTTGGGATTAAATGTCCTGCCATTTTACATTTATTCATACTTAAAAGAAAAAAATTAGTCCTGGGTTTGATAACCCACTTCCTGAATACAGATGTTACAAAGGGACTGCTCCTTGAAAGTCTTCTGGAGTTGCAGTTTTATCACAAAGTAAAGCCCTATAAAATCACTTTATTTTTTTGCCAGCTAAGTTACAATTATGCCATCCTTTTATCTTGCATTCTTTTTCTGCTTGTTGTAACTCACTTCAGTTAATCTATGACATGCCCCAACAAAACAATCCACACTATTCTCCATTCTGCACTCATATCTCCCAGAAATTACAGCTGAATTGCATCATAGATACAGGTAAATACTCTCTAGTGTAAAGTTTAAGTTGAGCTAGTGATGGTTTTCAGTAGCAGTATCTATGCAAGCCTACATCTGCTTATAATGATCATCATAGCTTATTAGACATGATCTCTCTGAAGGGAGTATGAGCAATGCCTATGCTCTAGAAATAGATACTATTTTAAAGCATCTTTTCAATAGCATTAGCTTGTTTTTTTCCCCTAATCTTCTGTGTGGAAGTGATAACTCATACACAAACATACACAAAAAGATTAATCTATCAGCACTGTCTTTTACCCTACAGACTTTTCAGTCTGTCATTTTCATAAAGCAAAGACTTCTATTCATATTTTACAGCAAGAACCCCTTAAAAAGTAGGCGATTCTATCCTAATGCTCTGTTTCCTTTTACAAACCAATCTGCAAAACAAACTATTTTTTCCCTTATAAGATAAAGAGAAGCATTAGGGTTTTGTTGTTTTTTTTTTTTATTTAAACCTCAAGCTCTCCCTTCTTTCAGCAGACTTAACTGAGTCAATTATTTGAGATAAGCTTTTGTATAAACAAATCAAATGATAAAAAAATCAAGTCGCTAAAATAGCCACACATTAAATAACTTGCCAGAAAAATAGTGTATTAGAACCATTTAAAATTCAGTTTTGCCACATAATCCTACAAAGTAAAAGATGTGCTACAAACTAAAAGTATGAATTAAAGTCTGAAAAGAGAAAGCAATACATACACAATGAAAAATGTTCTTTGCTGGGGAGAAGGAAGCCCTTTAAACCCATTTGACTACAACCTCTTAGAAGAAAAACATTTTGGTTAAAGTTCAGTAGGAGGGGTTTGACAGCAGCTGTAGCACTAACTTCTTATTTTCTATAGATCAACTTTCACTTTATAAATTAATTGCAAAAACTGCATGTACTTTTAATCAAAACTTAAAATTATCATATGGTCACTATTATTCCAATGCAATGTATTTTGAACACACCAACTGAGAAGAAGTTACGTGATCAGTAAAACTCATCTTAAAGATTAAGTATCAAATTGGTTAAAAATTTTAAACAACTGAAGCTGGAGATACTGAGCCCATTTTGCATACATTCTATACATTCACATTTTCTTTCCAAGAGTTTATTTTTTCTGGACTGCATACACAAGGTATTTTTAAACCTTATTTTGTGATAAAAATTTTTGTGATAGAAATAGTATCAATGTTATACTGAGGAAAATGATATAATAATCACTGCAACAAAACAAGAAATAATTCTATTAATTTTGTGGCAGAAGGATGAATGAAAGATGACCATTTTGACGATGGATTTCACATATCTTTTGTTCCACACTAACTAGTTCTTTTAGCCTGATACAAAACTGTAGTTTTGTAGATGTGTTCAATTAAGCACGTTATATCATATACTATGTCACGCTCTTGATCTATAAATCATTTTCCAGCACTATTTAAATGTCACCATTGGTAAGTCTACCATTAACTACATGCTAAGTTAATTACAAATGTAATAAAATTAAATGAAGTTCAAATTTATCACAGCAACAGTTTATTCTTGCAAAAATATAACTCAGCAACCTTAACTGAACATCAGCAGTTCTCCTTCCTACACATTTATTTCCTCCCCATGCCAAAATAACTGCTTTGCCAGCAGATTTACAAAAATTGGGATAAATTACATATACAAGAGAACAGCGGTGGCAGTCTTTATGAGCAGCAACTGTTGATATGATTCTGTCATATTTTGACAAGTATTGCTCTCTGAGTTCATTTGCTTCTACATTAATCAAGATCACACAAACCAGATATTCAAAATTTGTACAATTACATGAATCATGCAACAGGCTTACAAGACCACTGACCTAGACTGGAAAATTGGGGAAAATTGGGCAAACCTCCCCCCCCACCCCTCCCATTTTGTTAAAAAGAACAAATTTGGCAGTTTCAAACAGTCACTATAATGCAGGCTAAATGGAGGTCTGTAGCATCTAAGATTTTTACTGCACATTTCATAATTTCTTGATTATACAGAGGAATAAGTTGTTTGCTTTCTCCTACAAAAAAAATTTCTGTTTATTTCAAGGAGTAAAAACTACATCTCTCATTTCTTCCGTGTGTTACTTTTATTTGATGCATATTTCTATAATGGTAGTTTTAAAATCCATGTTCATTGCAAAATAAAAAAAAAAAAAATGCTGTGGACCACAGAACACTAATTAAGAATTGGTTATCGGCTCTTGCAGTCACATGCAGTCTTCAGTGTGAATTTCCACACAACTCTTAGTAAAATAAAGCACCGGTTTCATTTTGGTATTTTTTGAATGGAAAAAGAACACCAAAGGTTTACCGTGGGCCTTTTCTCGCCCCGTTTCCTTGCCCATACGGTATCTCTCTCCTGCAACACGCAGCAGTTAGCTCTCCTTTTAAACAGATTCAATCTCACCTCGCTCTGGATTAATCGAGCCCTAAGGAAAAGCGCCAGCGCCCCCTGGTGGGCGCGGCTGCCCTCTGACAACGCCGCCGCCGCTCCAAAACCTCAGCTCGGCGACAGCGACATTGCATCGATGGCCTTGATACGCGCTCCAACTTCCCAATCATCCACTAGGCTTCGGAAATAGGCCTGTAAACTGCAGAAACACTCTCTTCTTTAACCGTTCACTTGTGTGTCCGTATTTTTACTGTAAAATACATGGAAACCGGTTTATGAGGAACAGTGTAACGGAGGTTATACTTTGTGCTCTTTATTTTAGTGGCTTCTTTCATAAAGTAATTAGAACTAGTAAATCACATTTATTATGTTGCCTTGTAATTTAAATATAAGATGAATGCTGGTGTAGAACACAAGAATGATAGGTTGAACCTAATTGGTCTAATCCTAGTGCAGCCGTAATAGTCCATACAATGTACAGGAGTAAAAATGCACTAGGGACAGTCTCTTTGTTTTAGTGAGGCTGCTTGCAGAGTGAAGTCTATGTTCCCAGTGCCATTCACAGTTTTGCACAGTGTTTAACACTGCAGATTCCTATAAAATCTAAAGTTATCAGCCAGAAGTCCCACCTGAACATAATTCCAATCATATAATTGGAATTTCAAAGTAAACAGCAATCACTGTATCCCAGTTATAAAGTCTTCGGAGTATAAATCTTTGGCACAGAATAAAGGCATAATTGCAGCACCAATGAGAAACAGAATCCCAAATGCAGACCAGTATCAGGAAGCAGTGTGCCAAAATGAGTAACTCACGAGACTCAGTCCACTTCTGGAATCATGTTCATCTCTGTAGGCAGAAAGTGTCTGAGGTTCTATCTCAGGGTTTTCATTGAGGCGTATGCCAGGTCATTGTTCCTACTATTTCCAGCGTACTACAGGAAACATTTCCTTTCTGGAAATGGAAAGAAACTCTTCCAGGTTGTCACATGTGACAGAGGCATTAGACTGAGTCAGTGCTGAGGAGTACTGCAGAAGATGAAGCCTATCCCACTCATTCTCAGAGAAAACCTGACTTTTTGAGCAACTCGTTTTGTCTATGTCCAAATACTTGTGCTAGTGTGATACTCAGGATATGAGGCAACTTTGCATCCAGACAAAAACCTTTAAACAAGGTTCCACTGAATTCATTGTACTGTATTAAATTAATGAGGACCTGTTTTTGTAAGAAATCATATAAAGCAAGCAAAAATATTAAGATTTGGCCAATACTGAAACAGAAGATTCCTTTATTGTCCTGTTCTCTCATTATTGATTTAAAGGAAAATATTGCTTATCCATCACAAGTTTCTTTTGCCTTTGGATTATTTATTTTCTTTAACATTATCTCATCAAATCTCACCAAATTTGAAGAAAAAATGTTTGCAAATGCTGTTTCCATTTTAAAAAAATCTAAATAAATTTATTACCCTAGCAATATTAGAACAACATTAATGAGTTTTGAAGACAACATAAACTGAGGCAGAGGCTCTGAAGTATCCTGACCAGGCTGGTGCAGCAGTGGAAAGGGACGAGATGTTTATGACTAAGGCTCCCACATGCTTTTCCTAGCACTAGTATTACCTGGTTCTGTAGCTTCCTCTCACTTCCCAAGGTGTGAATGCTGTAGTTTCTCTGCAGACTGCAGCAGTGAGCAGTGTGACTCTGCATCTCTCTGCAAGATACTACTAAGACCTCATCTCTCACCTGTTCAATCAGGACTGCTTTGTGCAGGTCACAATAACACCTCATTTTAAATAATTGTTATATTCATTGCATTTTAACTAACACTGCCCCGTCACCTGTGTCATGGTTAAATTACTAGCCCTAGTCTCTATCAGGGATTTTAGAGATATGAGGGTGTTGCTGATTGTACGTAGAGATTCAATCTGCCTTCATGAGTAATTTTGCAATGCTTCCTTGCACCAGATAGATCCATATTTTATCACCTCATATTCTACCAGATAAAGTTCCCACTTGTACATAAATAAATTCATACACTCTCTATTGACTAATCACTGATTTTTTTTTTTAATTTTCCATTAGGGTTTTTCTATCTGGAGCCCATTGGTTAATACTAAATTTTCATCTAACCTGTAGGAACTGTTTCTTTATTCTATCTAAATATGAGTGTCTATCACACAGCTGCCTCCAGCTTTGTGCCCAGGGAACTCATTTTTCCATGTACCTTGTCATTCTCCTATTCCACCCAAAAACTAACACTTAGGTGTTTATTCAGAGCTAAATGAGCAAAATTTATTACTTCGACTAACTTTTACTTGCAGCATCCCACCTCCTCATTTTAACTTCCTGTTACTGCACTCACAGCTACTAAGCTACTTACCAAACTTTAAAACCTGCTACCATTTTAAAAATTACTTGTTTTGAAGAGAAAGCAAGAACTGGAAGCCATTCACTACCACCTATTTAGGTAATTTCAGGCAGGCATTTCAGTCCACTTCAAAGGCTCAGGAAAGGTAAACAACTGTAATGGGCTGTAATTATTTGTCTAGGTCATTTTACATTATCTTTTTATCTGTTTAATTTTAATAATAACTACTTTGGTGTATCAACTTCTAAAATGTGGCACAAAAATATATTAACTTCTGAGTATTTAACCAGACAATACCCTACAACCCTCTCATCTGGTTTTCTTCCTAAGCAAAATGAACATTTTAGTTTTGAATCAGCCTGCAGCATCTTTTTTACACCCATGGTTCTGGAGATAACCATGAGGTTTGACAGAATTTCAGCAATACTAGACTCATAAATTCCCTTCTAGATGACTGAACTGGTAATCAGCTTCTGGTTAGTTTGAAGTGCAGCTTGTACCTCTAGTAGCTGTTGCCATATTTGGAACTGTCTTTTTATGTTAAGTATTACAAATGTGAGAGGAATAAGGAAACACAGCAATCATTCATGCATGTTTGCATGACAGATGTATTTCTTATACAGTTTATCTAAACCATCTAATATTTTAAACCCCTCTGCATGACTTCTAATCACACAGAAGGTATCCTATTTTACTACCTATCTTACTTTCCCTCTGAAGTCTAGATCTAATCCCTCTGAAGTCTAGATCTAATCCCTTTGTCTCAGCCTATGTGTTTAGTTTGGTAAAACATTTATTTGCACAGCAGTTTACTCAGATATAGTTCATCATCAAGTTTCTAATGATTTTGAGTATATTACAAGCCAAGTACAGCAAAATTACATGTCTTGGCCCTCTATACACTGGGGATTCACTGAATCATTCAGGCGCAGAGGGACCTCATGATTTCTAGGGCACACTGTCCTGCTCAAAGTAGCATCATCCAAGATGCTTAAGGTTTTACCCAGATGAGTCTTGAAAACATCCAAAGTCAGTGCCACCACAATCTCCCTGGGCAATCTGTTTCAGCAGTTAAGTACCCATACACTGATTTTTCCCCCTTTATATTTAATCAGAATTTTGTCTGTATCAATTTCTGCGCAGCATCACTCACTCTCCTGCTGTGCACCTCAGTAAAGGGTGTGGCTCCTCTCAGGAGTCTCCACTTCAGCTCTGGGAGGCTGAGTTCCTTCAGCTTCAACCCATAGATAGGACTCCTTTATACTGGACAGTCTTAAAAGGGATATCTGCTGCTTCTAGCTGCTAGACTTGCTGCAGTAGAACTTACTCAATCCCCTTGCTATCACAACTTATATCCTGTATATTACTCCATGCATTTAATTTTTTTCTTTTTTTCTTAAAAGATTGTAAGAAAACACAAGCTGTAAGAACAAGTGAATGTGAAGACATGGAAAAGGCAGCACCTCTGCCATCTGCTTATCTCAAAACTGTTATATCCTGTCACATGAAAGTACATAGACCTGCTGCAGCAGTTGAGGCTTCAGGAATCCTGAACTTCGCAGTTGACAAGATTTCTGTTCACAAGGTTTTTTGCCATTTTTAAGAAAAAAACATTTAATAGCCTCAAGGAAAAAGGAAGATAAGGCTCTATTTTTCTATTCATCTTCCTAACTGTACTATCACTTCTCTGAATCACCTCCTCTTGTTTCATTATTTTACTCTTAGTAGACAATATCACACATACATGAGATATCAGATGTACTGGTTCATTGCTGTTTCTGCTGAGAATACTAGTTATTTTGAAATATCCCACTTGTGGAGAAGAATGTGTTACTAAAGCTACAATATTATTCCCCCACCCTGTTACAGTACTTGTCAACTCCAATTTCATTTTGTTAGGTTTCACACTAAAAAATGGCAGTTTTACAGTCTGAGAAAAGATCTTACAATTCAATTACTTCTTCTTAATAAAATCATACACCTAATTCTCAGTTTCTTTCTCATACTTACAAATCCACATGGCCAATCTGTGAATCTAAACCCAAATAATAAACTACACATTAAAAACTAAGTGATCAGTCTTCCGGAGTTACTAACACTGGTATTGTCCAATGTAACATAGACATTTCAGTCTGAACTCCAAAGTAACAAAGTCACAGTCAGCACTCCCTACTTATCTTCTGCAATTCATAAACTTGTCAGAGTTTATCAAGATCTTTTGAATAGTCCTTCTATTAATTCTGCATCAATAAACCATAGTGGCAATTGTGAATTATACAAGTTGCTAAACTGGATGTCAAGTCTCAGCACATGCTAATCTTACAAACCAAAATTAAAAGACTTCCAGTAACTGGTAGCATAGATACTGTTTGAGTTTGGTTTTATCTCCCTGACAATCCACTAATATTTATCAGGCACTGATTTTTGCTACAGGTTTTGATGGTAGTAGTAGTAACTACTATCATATGATTTATCATATGATTTGCCACCTATACATCTTGGAAGATGTAACATCAGCTGCTGTGTTATCAGGACACATGGCAAACAACTACCCTGCGGGTGCAAGTTAATTTTAACAACACAAAGCATTGCCTCACAATGATGGAAAACCCCACCAACAGGCAAACATAGTAGCATGCAATTTTTACATCACCTTACCTTTAACTGGAAGTATTTGGGGTAGAAGAGGTAGGAAATCCCAAAATCCAAATACAGTCTGTTGGAATGAGTAAGAAACAATAGCTTTCCTGCCCAGAGAAAAGCCAAAAATATTTGGTGTATTCGTTTAATGAAAGGAGACAAGGAATCGGCCCTCAGGAAATAAATTTTAATTTAGCTCTGTGAGATTTTCCCAGACTATTGGCAGAACAGGAATAATTAATACAAGAATGAACTGATAAGTGATTTCGGGGTAAAGAGGTATGTTAAGAGTATCACTTAAACAGAAAATATAGAAAACACTTTACCTAACTTCAAACAATAGAAGAAATATGTAGTATTTCAAGACGAACTACCTAAAACTACTTTGTATGAAGATCCTAAAATGTACCAAGTACACAGCAATCACATGCTACATTCCACATCAAAAGACATTTTTCTGAGAGAAGGAGAGAGATGACAGCAATGTATTAGATACCTGATTTCTCACTACTATGATGGCACACACAAAATCCTACCCACGGCCTCATTCTAGCACTATCAGACTTGTGATCAGCCCCATTACATACTCCACCTGAAACTGAAACAAATTCAACTGACCTACCAATACACAGAAAGATGAAGAGAACATTTAAAACAAAGTTTGAAGAAGTTATTCTTTCTATTGCCACTAAGTGTTCTGAGCTGCTTGGGCCTTGAACTCTTTTGAGTACAGCTATGTATTTGAACCACACATTTAGCTTTCATAATTTAGCTTTCACTTTTAAGTAAGAGGTTCAAGCAGACGGAGCCTTTTCAGGGCTTGTCACCTAAATGCTGACTCTTTCTTTGACACTAGGACATATTTCTGTGATTCTCAATTTCTGTAATAACATGAAGATAAGATTTCTCAAAATACTCTTTTGTTCCCTTCTAGGATCTATTCATATGTGGTAGCTGAAGTTTCATGTAAGTGATATCTGTCTACATTGAGATGTAACAGTAACACACTTTCTCCTCTCTTTCTGCTTTTCTTTAGTGGCAGAGAAAGCATCATGAGGTCTCAGTTTAACCTGTAATTTTTTAGTTTCTCCTAAAATTCTACTTAAAAAGTCACTGTGCTCCACATAAGAAGTATATAAGCTCATGTCTTGACAAGTGCCAACAAATTCCACTAAATCATGTGAAATTAGGCTTCTAATGTTAGCAAGCAGCAAAAATTATATATTTTTATTATTAATGCTTTCTGGTGATCATTTTACATGGCATACATTATCAGTTCTGGAAATAGACTAGTTTCAAATCTAACTCTTAATAGAAGCCACTAATATAAATTAACAGCAGTAGAAAAGCAGTAATTTAAATATACTTTAATATACTAGCTAGGAATAAACCACAAATAACCTATGTCTCAAACACATTTGGAGTGCCAAACTCAACTACCAAAGCCAAATAAAATAGAAAAATTAAAGCAAATACAGTATAAAATACTGGGAAACAATACATAACACGTTTTGAATCATAATACATAAGTAGACAAGACATTCATAATATTTCAACAAAACTATCTTAGTTTTGGGTGCATCAGATTTAACAAATTGTCTTTTACAGAAATTTCATATACTTTCCCCTAACTGAACCTGAATGTAAAACAGCTATATTCATTAGGAAATGCACATAAACCCCTATTTTCTGCAAATGGCATTAAATTACTGTTTCAACAACTGGAAAAGCTTCACCAAGTAACTAATACATCAGAGGAGCCTAATATGAATTTTTGAAAAAGGTGCTGTAGTCTTCTGCAGCATATGGCAATGGAATCAGTTTTTCTATGTAGATTTTCAACACTTTCCTCTAAACAAACTCTGGTTTAGAAAGACGGACCAAAAAGCACATTTTAAAGTATTTCATTCATAGTTTTGGCTTGCTTAATTTTGTTTCAGTTCTTACTTTGTGTTGTTATATATGCCAAATTCTATCCATTATTATAAACAGCACTATGGTTCAGGGTGCAAAACCTAAGAAATACTCTTGAAAAAATATATTTTATTTGGGTTGTTTTTTTTTAGAATTTATATGTGTGATTTTATATAAATACATAAGTAGATGTCTATGGCCAACCATCAAAAGCATGCTAAATTTGTATTTGACTGAATGTGCTTTCTGGCAGTAATTATCTTATTGTGAGCAAATTATCTGTATATAAAATAAAGGAAAATTAATTCATAGAAGTTGATACTTTCACAATTCAGAAAAACATTACACTAATCATCCACATATTAAAAAGGAAAATATATTTAACTCTACTGTATTTGGATATAATTTCTTGCCTTTACACCCCTGCCTCACAATATGAATTAAAATTACAAATGTCTCTTTGAATAAGCCCTCTCCCTATCTATTACTTGGATGGACAATCTCCCCTCAGTACCTGAAAAGAGTCCCAAAGTCAAGGAATTCAATGAAGCAATTCGAACACTAGTTCTGTGGGGTTGTGATACCCAGAATCCAGTAATCATAGTAACTCTCACTCTGCTGTTACCTCCCTGAATTGTCTGGATAGCTCTAGATCAATCCTGTTCTCCCAGCACAAAATCAGTGATTTCAAAAGTCTGTAATTGAATAATAACAAACCCTCATCAGGTTTCAAGAGTTCCCCTGCTCTCCTCTAAATCTTCAAGTGAAGAAATCCTTTAACTTCTTACTAAATTACAAGTTTGACTGTTGTAACTGACTTTTTTCCTACTTTTTTTTCCCCTACATGCTCCAAAAAGAGAGCTGGCAGGAGCTGCAGCAGTTTAGCACATAGACCAGTTAATCAAGTGGGCCAGAACTCCCCAACCAGCCTGTGAACTCCAACATTCACATTTTGAGCTTCAGAATAAGCTAAAGAATATATGTGGAGTATATAAGGATGCAAGTGCCAATTACTAATACTGGAGAGTCAGCACCCTGACTAAAACAGGTCCAGGCTTAAAATAATTACATCCATTGGTGGATTTCCTTATATATATTGCAAGAGAATGGTTTCTCCAGTATGTCTAAACTAACCTGAGTGTCCTAAAGTGAGTTTGGACATCAATTTATCCACATCCTAGGGATGATACAAAATCAGGGAAAGTATATAAAGATACTTCATCAATATGCAAATACGAGAGGTCAGCAAATGTGGCACCCATCTGCAAGAGCAGTCAGAAGGATCTGGTGAACTACAGGTCTGCTGGCCTGACCTTGGTGCTGGGGAAGGCCATAGGGCAGATCATTTTGAGTGCCACCACACAGCACATGAAGGAAAACCTCATGTCCCTGCAGATCAGGCTCATCCAGTATGGGTTTATGAAAGGCAGTGTCTGCTTAACCAACAAGGTTACATACTTACTGAACAACAGAAATGCTGTGGATGGTGTCTCCCCAGACTTCAGTAATCGACACCATTTCCCCAGAATTCTGCTGAAGAAACTTGCTGCTCACAGTTTGGTTAAGTGCACTTGTTCATTGAATGAAAGTGGCTGAAGCACCAGGCCAGAGAAAGGAGTGGAACAGAGTTACATCCAGCTCATGGTTGGTCACCAGTGGTCTTCCTCAGGGCTCAGTACTGGGGCCAGCCCTGTTTAATATTTTCAGCAATAGTCTGGATGAAGGGATCAAGGGCACCCCTCAGTCAGTTTGCAGACGACACCAAACTGGGCTGGAGTGTTGATCTGCCAAAGGAAGGCTCCACAGAGGGATCTGGACAGGCTGGATTGATGGGCCAAGGCCAATGGTATGTATGGGGTTCATCAAGGCAAAAGGGTGGGTGCTGCCCTTGAGTCACAACAACTCCCACTCAGTGCTGGGGAATGTGGCTAGAAAGCTGCCAGTGAAAAGGACCTGGGAGTGCTGGTTGATAGATGACTGAACAAGAAACAGCTGTGTGCCCAAGAAGGCAAATGGCATCCTGGCTTGGTTCATGAATAGCACAGTCAGCAAGACCAGGGCAGTGATTGTCCCTCTGTGCTCAGCACTGGTGAGGCCAACTTCAAGTCCTGTGTTCAGTTTAGGACCCCTCACAAAAAGAAAGACAATGAGATACTGGAACATATCCAGAAAAGGGCAGCTGATGAAGGGTCTGAGGCACAAGTCTAATGAGGAGCAGTTGAGGGAGCTGTGGGTGTTTAGCCTGGAGAAAAGGAGTCTCAGAGGTGACCTTATCACTTCTACAACTCCCTGAAAGGACATTGTAGCCAGGTGGGGGTCAGGTTCTTCTTCCATGTAGCAAGTGACAGGACAAGGACCTAAGTCATGCCAGGTGAGGTTTAGATTAGGTATTAGGAAAAATTTATTCATGAAAGGTTTGTCAAGCACTGGAACAGGATGCCCAGGGAAGTGGCTGAGATGTGTAGATGTGTTGCACAGGACACGGTTTAGCAGTGGACATACACTTCCTCCAGTCTTGTTCAGGTACAGGTTTAAAATAAACTTTGGTTTCTTTTACAAACTATAAATGAATGACATTTTAGGCTTCTGTATATCATTGTATTCAGTACACATCTATTCCTTGATAATTAATCATTCTTTTGAAGCTTTTTTATTAGCTCATGTAACTTATTTCCACTCGAGAGAAGCTAGTATCTCTAGCTATAATTGGTTTTCTCTCTCTACTGCCCCTATAGCAATAAGAAGCACAATCAACCTCCCTTTCAATAAATTTTTATGCTTATCTAACCAGCAGTTGCAACAAGTGTTGCCGTATGTGACTAATTCATTTATTAATTTATTCTAACATTACAAACAGTCTTAACCAAACAGAACTCAGCTTACTGAAATTTTTTGTCAGGCTAAAAATTCTATTTAAACATCAAATACCCTTAGTATTAAGCATAGTAAAATGCAAGGGCAGGATTCTATCAGGACTTTAAACACCAAATCCCTCTTTGAATAGCATGTTAAAGCTTTGCCTATTCTCAAATCAACTAAAATAGTCTCACAGATGTTTCTGGCTTTTAGCAAAGGGCCACAAGATGAAGTGAAATCAATGAACTCCATGAATGACATTAAACAGATCTGCACATTTCTCTTGCTCAGTGACTTCACATATTTGCAGAAAAAGAAAAAAAAAAAGAAAAACTGAATGTGGTATTTGTTGAACTTTTACCTTAAAAAGATATTTAAACCCACACCTGATGGAGCCTGAGTGCTCTTCTAGAGGACATCTGTTACATGCACACTGGCAGCAGTGCACTATATCTGCTACTAAAAACTTTGCAGTGTATAGCACAGCCAGTCTCTGCATGCAGAGGAGGCCTCCTGTCTCCCAGGGGTGTCATTTTCTATACATGCCCTACACAGCACATGCCCACTGGTAGTTTTGCCGATTTCCCAATAGCTTCCAAAAACAGAAGACTCAGTGAAAAGGAACATCATGAGTAATTCAAACATCTTTCTCCCACACAATCATTCTACTTAAATCACAAGAGAACAGGCTACAGGCCAGAAAACTGTTCAGAAGACACAGTGCAACTCACATCATCTTTTCCAGGGCTTTGTGGTGTCCCTTCTGAAAAATTATGTATCCCAGTCACATAATGGAGAAGGTTTTGTTCATCTGGGAAAGGCAATGAAAAACGAACAACCAGTTGCTAGTATTCTTATAATTTATCATGCCTAGAGTCAGTTTCCTGCATGTTGTCAAAGACCTTCAGGAACTAAGGAAATCAGGGATGTCTGTTAAACCAGAGGAAATGTACTGAAAACACTGTAGATTGCACACCCTTTAATTAAGGATTCAGAGCCTCAATAGAAAAGCAGATATTTAAGGAGTAGACTACCAGACATTGAGCTACAGTCTTGTCCTTCAGGCAAATGCATTCTCCACAATATTCTATTTATCTCCTCTTCTTATAAAATGTAATTATATCACCAGACAACCTTCCAAGGGTGTTAAAATGATTAAATAATTAACATTTGAAAGCTCTTGAAGAAAAAAGAAATTCTAAAGATTAGAAGAAGAATTCGTAAAGCAAAGAGAACACATCAGGTAGATCCCAAAGGAATAACTGAAAAGTTTATTACTAATCAAAGTGCATTTCTATCTTTAAAGATTCTGGTTTATTACTGTAGAGAAGGAAGTACACATAAGGCAAACAATCACTGAACTTTCATTTAAGATTTATACATTATGGGGGGAAAAAAAGCATTATTTTTGTGCAACCAGCTCCAAAAAAAAGAGAAGATGGTTTTACAAGTCCTGGTGCTCCAAACACTGAAGTTCATCTCAGATATAAGATTATTTGTGTTGAAATCAGAGAGGCTCTTCAGAATCATACAGACTGGCATATGCATCAATTGCAGAAAATTGGCTTCAGTTATCACCACCTTTCACTTCAACTACAGTTGTTTAAGTGAACTTCTGGGGCACCCTTTGCAGTGGTGCTACAGAGTTAACTACTGCATAGCATCTGTTAACATCTGGTAACACTTTCAGTACCGTGAACACACAGAAAGATTGGGCAAAACCAAGAAACTGCTGCTTGAGCATTATGACTAAATATCATGGAATCATAGAATCATTTAGGCTGGAAAAGACTGTTAAGATCATCAAGTTCAACCATAGCCCTAGCACTGCCAAGTCCACCACTAAACCACGTCCTTAAGTGCCACATCTACACATCTTTTAAATCCCTCCAGGGCTGGTGATGCAGCCATTTCCTTGGGCAGCCTGTTAAAATGCTTGACAAACCTTTACATAAAGAAACTTTTCCTAAGATTTAACCTAAATCTCCCCTGGTGTGACTTGTGGCCTTGTCGTATCACTTGTTACATGGGAGAAGACAGAAAACTCTGCCTGGCCTCCTTTCAGAAAGTTGGAGAGTACGATAAGGTTTCCTCTGAGCCTCCTTTTCTCTAGGCTAAACGAACCTTGTTCCCTGAGCTGCTCCTCACAGGACGTGTTCTCTATATCATTGTTGTGCAAAACAACACAGAATGTCTTTCTCCTCTTCCTTACTTGTAAAAACTTTAAGAACGTTTATCTAAATCCAAGTGTGCTACAAAAATCCTTACACTTTTACTATGTGTATGTTTATGCACAGCAATACACTTAGACAATTATACTCTTACACACACTTAGACAATTACATTCTTAGACTTAGTCAAATAATTAGTTTTTTAAAACCAAACCGGTCATGCTTTGGTGCCTGTATAATCAATATTCACAGCAATTTCAGTGAAAATAAACGGTTCAGTCCTCTCCAATGTACATCAGTGAGATACTGAAGGAATAACATAATTTTAAAGTCTCAGTGAACTTCAGCCAAATGTGAGAGACAGCTTAAGCCCCAACATCATACAACTCTAAAAGGGCTTCAGAATTTCTCAAAGAACTATGTTAGCTCCTCGTTAGAAAACACAATTGACAAAACACATCACTTGGCATGTGTAAAAAAATCCCTTGATATAATTTTGTCCCAGACATCAATTGCATGACACATGTGAATTAACAGTTACAGTTCTCAGCTTTTTAAGTCAGGAAGATCCTTTCCACTATGATGTTATCTGTCACTAATCTATTTCAGCCACCTGCTTAACTAAACACACTTAGAAAGTCACCAGCATGGGAACAGCCTTCCTATGCATCTTATCTTACATATAAAAAGTGTTAACTTAAATCAGAATATAGCCCTGTAACATTCCTTTTCTTCTTTGCACATAAATTTCTTTTGAAATGTATAACAATGTAATTGTTTCTTTTATTCAGAACATAAAAGAATTCCAGTTAAAACCTTCACTGATTCACATAGGAGATGGGTTTTTTAAAATAAAATATGCATAAAGTCATCTTCATGCTTTTAATATCTAATAAATCAACCAGACTCTGAAAAAGGTTCTCTTGAACACACCTAAAGATGGATTTTTGTGTTCTGCATTGTAAATATAGTGTATGCTTTAAATTATCTGCTATAAATAGTAGAACTGTTTTCTCAGAATCCTAACTTAAAAGCATGAAGTTTTGTAATTTTTTAAGAAAGGGCTGAATAAACAAAGAATTCTGAACTCTGAAGAGAATAAATCAAAGAGCTATATGCAACAATGCCCTGCAATTCAGTGATGGCAGAAAGCCATGACTTGAAATTAGTTATACTGCATATAAGTTGTGTAAAAAGCATCAAAGCAGTTAATGGATTAATGTGGTACATAATAAAAAAAATTAATTCACAGTATCAAACAGTTACTGACCTGGAAAACATAGCAACGAAAAATACCAATATTTGCTAATAGAAACCGAAGTTCTTCACGTTACCTTCAAAGAAAAACTAAAACATCCTTCCCATGTAACAGTCATATCTTCAAATTTTGAGCACTTCTGGAGAATGTAGCCTAACCATTGTATCAAATATAACACACATACTGTCAGCAAATTGCAAAATGAGAATTAAAAGAAAAGCCAGTTTTCCAGAAGCACAGCACTTTAAATACCAAGATGCACATATTGAACTTTCTCTCAGTGGTTGTTACTATGACACAGCGATATTATAAGCACTACAAGAATGGCTACTCCTCAAATATGTCAGGATTTTGCCTCAGAATCTCAGATTCATTTATATAACATCCTACCCAAACTGCAGGTCCTGTTCACGAACTTTCTTAATTATAAGTTGATTTTGTGTAAACTTAGCCAGTTTTGATGAACTGCAGGATAGAAAAATATTCCAGGTTTTGCATAGCACAAAACTAGAATGAATTCTTACAATGAAGTACTTATTAAAAAAAAAGCCCAAAACACTAGTTGTACCCAGAACACTTGCTACCCAAATGTAAAGACACTAGACAATTCCTCCATACTGCCTTATTGGTTCCAGATTCAGGCATTCTAGTTTCTGGAAGAAAATACCTGTGCATCTATTGGATACATTTTGCTCACTATCTCCACAGAAATTAACAAAAATCTGTCTTGTATGTGATAAATAATGAGTGATCCAGGGCATTCTCTTTTTTCTTGCAAAACAAATGAATATCAAAATTAAAACTACTGAAAAAAGTATTTATTAATTCACTATTTTTTTTTTAACCATGAGCATGGTCAAGTACCAGAACAGGCTGCCCAGAGATGTTGTAGAATCTCCATCTTGACAGAGAGTCAAAATCCACCCAGAAGAACCTGATATGGCTGATTTTTTGAGCAAAAGGTTGGGCTAGATACCTCCAGCAGTCCCCTCCAACCTCAACTATTCTGTCTTTCCTTGAAGATTATAGTAAGAATGCAACAGAAATATAGAAAGCAAAAGAGCAGCATATGTTTTCCTGATTTTTAAATTAAGGTCCAACCTGAAAAAAGAATCACACCAGAATTCATAAACTCAAGAAAGCCAAGTTATTCTGAGATTGTGAATTTCCCATGCTTTGATCCCACATGAAGTTCCACAGAGCAGAAACTGTGAACAAATATTGAAATCCATGACTGCCTTTTAAGCATCATACACTGAAACTTTGAAAAACAGCAGAAAAGAAAATATTAAGTACAACTAGGAATATTGTTATTAAATACAATTAGTAATTCTAGGAAAGGGAGGCAGCAGTGAGCACCAAGTCTTCCAGAGTGCAATTTAAGATACAATACAGTCTAGTGGAAAATTACAATCAAATCCTCTGAAGAGATTACAAATTCACATTACATAAGCTTTGTGTGTCTAGTAAGTTAAAAAAAAAATCTAGTGAAGTTAAAAACAGACAGTGAAGCTGATTCTGTTCCTTGTACAGAAATATATTCTGCAAGTAGAACATGGAAGGGATTTATGTAGGAAACCAAATTAATTACTTTAAGCACCTGAAGCATTTGATTTCATGGAATTTGGATGCAGCTATGAGTTTATTCACACACATTTATCATCTCAGTTACATTTCTCCTGAAGGTTCCACGTTAAACCCTAATAAACTTCACACAGCTGCTGAATACTTTAGCTTCAAACATAGGGAGCAGTTTCTGACTAATCTCTGTTTGATTGTTTATAATAAAAAAATTCAGAAAATACACATAATTTTTTGCAGTTACCCAGTAGTTCCATTGCATCATCTTCATTGTCAATGTCTTCTTCGGTTACAGATGGAGCTGTGCTTTGAGCAGAATCAAAGGAGTCCTGAGAAAGCATGGCAGCCAGCAGTTTCTTATGCTGCTGCTGTTGATGTTTTAATCCTTTGGTCTTTGGCTCCATTTTTAAGCTGTGAGGGAGGAAAGCACAACTTTCTCTTACTGGTGCTCTCTTCAAAATACATCACTCATTCCCTGATCATGGGAAGTTCTAAGACATTTTGTGATTTCAGTTTCTACTTAAGGTTTTGATTGAATTTGGGTTATGTGCACTAATCAAATCTAAATAAGCTACATGTATACAACAACAGGATGTCAGTAAGTGATCAGTATTGCTAAGGCATTGATGCATAGCAGAAAGTTGACAACAAAGAACTGCTCCCTTGAGTGGTTTTGATACCATTACCCCACAGGATTAAGGGCTTTATATTTATAACAATTTTTCTGATTTCTTGAGTTGTGTCTCTGTCTAAAATAACAGAAGGGTCTAAGGCAGGACTTACTACAGTTTGCCATTTCTGATTCTTACTGTATCAACATAAATCAGACAGAAGTTTGGTGACCCACAGGAGGGGCACCTCATGAGCGTACCACCAACACCTCAGACTTACAGTCTTACATCTCGTCCTTACAGTCTGTTGCAGGAAGGCAGAACTGTTGCAAATGTATGATTTTTAGTATAATCACCAATTGATCATTTCTCCAGCAAAGATAAACATTAATAAGACCAAGTGCACTTCAGAGATGAAGAACGGGCCTCGAGTTTGGAACATCAGGTTATGGATGAGGCCTCTGCAAGCTCTAGCTCATTTCACGCTCTAAGAGACAAGAGTATCATAATAAAAACCACTCAAATTCCCCACTGTGTACATACATTATCCCTGGAGGAAGATTCCCAAGAGCCTTGCATCTTCTCAGAATTCCTCCAAGACATTTTTCATGTAGAAAACTACTAACAGTGACTTGGAAATTAATTTAATCCTGTTTTCATGGAGTTCAAATTTCTGAAAGAGCTCAATACCAGCAGGACTGCCATCAGCACTTTTCTATGTGCACTGTTCTAGCACTTTCCCTTATCACTTATTAGTACCTTGCCTTTCATTCTTACAGCAGCAACAGATAGCAGTGCAAAAACAGTGACAAACACAATCTTTAGCAATCCAGAACATTAAGGACAAAAAGGTGACCCTTCATCCATTTGATGAGACATCATTAATACAGCTACCTCAGACTGGCTGCATTGTCTTTCCCAGTCAAAGCAGTAGTGAGACCTGTCCTTTCAGTTGCTCTTTTCTTTTTCCTATTTTTGAGTTACTGGCCAGGCTTTCAAATACATGACTTGTCTGCTTCCATTGCTCATCATGACAGGAATGCATGTTTTTCAGGAGGAAATGGTGGTTCTGTCACATCACACCAGTTACCAATTGCTCTACCAGTGATTTGTCAATGTCTAATCCTTTGGATAGTTATATAGTGTTTCATATATGTACCATTTCCTTATGTTTAGTGACAGGTAAAACAAAATATATGACCTGGAAACAATGGAACAATTACAGTTTTGACCTTCCACTCTTATATTTTAACTGAGAATTATAATTAATTCTAAGAGTTTGCTGGCTTATCCCATAAATCCTGATAGTGATCAATAACCTATCACTTTTAATAAAAAGTTTTGCTAAATAAAATTTTACAAGATGAAATTGGAAACACTGAATGTGGATTTTTCAAACCGCACCTTTCATTCGCCAAAATGAAACCTATGTTTACAAAATGTAACTTAATTATTTAAGGCTACATTAACTATAAAATAGATTACTGAAATACAGATGACATAGCCAAACTTTCTATACAACTGATAACATCACTCTTTTGAGAGCAAAACATAGTCTTCCCACTCTTTTTAGATGTGCTAGTTATTTGTTGCATTAAATCTAAGCTATTATTACCTAGTACTTGTCTCGTGCATTTGGTGTGTGGTATATTCCAAAATTCTGCTAATAGCACTTTAATTCACAGTAACACTAAATCAGACCTTGAAGCAACTGCCAGTTATTAGTGACCTATTATTAAATATTCAGACTAACTCGATCAACATGGATCTTTCAAACTGCCATGTATAGTTGGCATCAGTTTTAGTATCACCACTACCTTAAAATTCTGAAACTTTATGATTTCTTTACAAGACTGCAAACATGATTTTTATAAATGCCATGCAAAAGCTGATGAAATGCAAATGAAGCAAAGAATTATCCCAGACATAAAATCAGTCATCCAAATGTAAATCTATATGTTGCATGCAATTTAGTAGTTACTCATTTCTACTGAGAATCAGTACTCTCACTTAGCAATACATATTTTTCAATAGGCCTTCAGCACTTACTGCACCTAAAAACAGAGGTATCAGTATCCCATGAGGCTTTCCTGGCATCAAGTTCCCTATATTCTCCTTATTCACACACCAGGCAACCTGATTTTGTCATGATACTCAACAAGATTCCTCAAATACTATTCTCAAAGCCATTAATCATATTTTTAATTATAGCATTAGCTGTGAGTTTTCTCACAGCTTGAACCACCCTCTACAAAGAAAAAAAATGGGCTGCTTTGAATATTTTCTGTTGCTCAGAACTAGACCTCTTTGCTCCCTTCTGAAATTAGACAGAGATGCTCATTTCTTCTTCTTTCTATTGACAGAAGGGATACAGTATTGTCAACTTGCTCTGAAACATGGAACAGATCTTTATTCAATGGACTGCTGAATAAGGAAAAAGAAACCCAGGCCTGCACAGTCAAGCTGCAGTGCCAGTTGCTGACTCCATTATTTTCCCAGGAACTGCACTGGAGAGACCCAGAGTCTGAGTTGTGTTGGTTCCTGTCCAAGGTCTGGCTGAGGGATCATTACTATATGCTGCTACTTCTTTGAAATAGTAGTCACTGCTTCCCCCACAATAATCTAATTAAATGAAGTACTCATGGATAACAAATATTCCCAAGATGTGAGGAAAGGTAATGAAAGCAGTCTGTAAGAGCACAGCTAGTGACACATTAGTTTCAGTGTGAAAGGGAGGTGAATGCCAACATAGGAGGCACATGGAAGAATGTGAAGGGAAGGAATACCTTAGACCTTGTCAAAGGGAAAGTAGAGAGTTTCTGCCTTAAAAAAAAGGAAGAAAAAGGTGTCTGCTGCAGTCGAAGTACTAGCTATAACCCAGGAGGTATGCTACAAGGCTAAGGGAGAAACATAGGTGTTTAAGCCAATTAACAGAGGCAGTACCGAAGATTTATCCCTTTTAAAGCAAGACTGTGAGTATTTAACCTTCCATGATAAACATATCTTTAAATCATGGAAAATGGACTACTTGTATTATAATCTCTTCCATGTTGCTGAAGCACAAACACTTTCAGTCAAGCCCAATAAATCTTCAGAAATTATTTGCTGCAGAGAATGAAATTTCTCTCTGAGAAGGACTTGTTATTAACATCAGAAAGCTAAGATATGAAACAAAAACGAATTTAGGAAGTCCTGTTAAAAATAACATAGATACTGTTTCCCTTGTCTATCTCTCCTCTAAATGAGAAAGTCAGATTTATCTGAAGTGTCAGTAAGATTAATAAATAGCTACTACCAGCCCTGGAAAGATGGAAGGCTATGAAGTAGCTGAATGAAGCTATGCATCACAACATTATTACACAATGGACCTCAACCATGTCAAAATACACTCAGATTTTCACATGGGAATGAATCCATAGCATTGCAAATGGCTATTAAGTTAATCATAGAGAAAAGCATGAGAAGAAAAAGTCACATATTAATGACTTCTATTTATTCTGCATGTGCCCACACTATGGCATGGTAATTCAAAAGCCCTGCATTCTGCTCTCAGGAATGGAATTTTTTAACAAAGGCAGCTCTGTTTTACAAAATATATGAAGTTTCTAGGCCAGATCAAAAACCCACCTTCCTCCAGGACTGCTGCTATCCTCACTGTCCCACTGCTCATTTTTATTTCTTGGTATTGGTGGCTGCAACATCTCAGCAGCCAGAGGGTCTGCATCATTCTCTTCACGGCCAATCCATTCTCCAATCACACGAGGTCTGAGAAGGGGGGTGTTAAAACCTGCTGTGTCCTGAAGAGAAATAAAAATTTTTAAAAATGAAACAATGTATTGTTTGTTCTCAACCACAGATGTAAACAGAGAAAGAAAAGAAAAAGAAATTAAAAGTACAAACCCTATGCATCACATTACCTTTGCAAAGGGCTACAAAATACCCAGAAACAATGATGGACTAATGAAAAGTTCCCCATTAACAAAATTCCAAGAAATAATTGTGCACCCTGATGCCTCAAATAGCTGTTTTTGGTTTTTTTAATTGCAACTGTAGAAAAAACACTTTTTTAAAAACAAATGCACAACTCTTAAAACCTTCAGTGTATCTGTTCTGCTAAGCAGCATGAGGCCACTTGTATGAAAAAACAGCCAAAAGACTGTTGTAGATTAATAGCATCACTCTTATTTGCTTTATGAATTAAACCAAAACTAATAAATACGTCTGCATTTTACTTTTTCAAACTAACGCTGCTGGGCTTTACATCATGTATCTTCCTATTCTGAAAATTGTATTAACATGTGAATAAAATGCATTTCTGAAACTATTTTTAAACACTTGCTGGGGGACAATAAATTGTACAGGATTACAAGAAGCAAGCAAAATGTAACTGACATACTTAAAACAACAGCAATAACTTGCACCATCATATTAGGAATCTAGATTAAAGAAACAAGTTGCCCTTAAATTGTATGAAAAAGTATTCTGATGTAGTATCTCTGTTGTCATTTTTACTAGAATGGTTGTAGATAAAGGGTCATGTAAAACAGCACAGTCAAACTAAAAAATACACCTGCATACCATAAAAAAGACACAAAATTATGGTATAGGAATAATTATTTCTTTTTACTTAAATTGTATATAGGCTACTAAAGACATTCAAACACAATGTGCCTAATTAGGAGTGATAAATTCCTGTCATTTAACAAGTAAAAATTACAGGAAAGTAAATCCTTGGCTGTTACCTTAGTGACTCAACAAATATTCCAGCCTTAAATGAATGCTTTCCAAACAAAAACCATCTGGAAAAAGTATAACACACAGCCTATGTAGCCTAGAAACCATATTTTTTCTCCTTCCTAAAAACAAACCACTTTTGAAATTTCCTCCTGACTGAAACTGATACAGTAAAAGCAGTTTGAAATAGATGTCTCTACTGAAATGAAAGCAACAAACAAACAAACAAAGTCTGCAAAGTGCTTTCAATTTTAGTATCTTCAACCTCCTCTGGCTAGATGCTGCAATTTTGCTGAGCACAAGAATCTCTGTTTTGAGAGTCAAATGTAACCCAGGCCCTGGATCTGATTCACTCACCCTTGTTCTTCTGTTTTGCTTTTTGCAATGTGCCTGTGAGTGCTTTACCACACTCCACTCCTCATACCTCTGACCAGATTTGTCCATCACTTTACTAATTCACTTTTACACATTGTTTTCTTCCTGCAAGGACCTCTGAAAATCCATGGCTTCAGATGTTTTAGGATACTTAATTTACTTAAGTTACTGATGGTGGGCTTTTTTACGCGCCTGCAAATATATGTTTTAGGATACTTAAGTTACTTAAGTTACTGATGGTGGGCTTTTTATGTGCCTACAAATACATGTTTTGTGCATGTATTTGGAGCTGTGGCATAGTTAGGTAATGTAAACTAGATGACAGTCACCTCTGGGCACTTGACAAGTGTAACTTGTCACAGGTGTGACAACTCTTGTGAGCTTAGAAAAAGATTATTTCACTTCCCATAATGCCTTCATTACACAAGGTGCTTACATTAGTTTAAATATTAACCATCTGGCCCCTACTGAGATTTATTCCTGTTATTCTAGCTATTTTTTCCCTTCTTCTTCTCCCTAGGATAATTCCGAATAATGAATAAAAATTGTTCCTGGAACTAGTTAGTTAGAATAACATCCACTGTCAATCTTGCTAAAAGCTTTCAGTCCCCTAAATGAAAGTGTGAAGCACCTCAGAATTGCCCATAAGTTTTTCCTGACACTACACACAGCAAAATCAACATATGAATAAGTAAAACATGAATTCTGTGACTGTCCTTGCTATGCTAATTTCTTTCGTAGACATTTTAGGGATAAAATAGGACTTTCATACTCTACTTAACAGAAATCTAATTTAATAGTCATGCTTTGCCTCATTTTATCACCTTGCTTTCCATTTTGAATTGTGTTACATTAGTACACTGTGGTTTCAGTGACCTAATTTATTGTCCTCCTTTCAACAATATACGCAGCCTCAGTGAAAACACTAAATGGAGAATCAGAGGCAGCTCTGTTCAGACCACCAGGATGTTTATTTGGCAATCTATTTCAAAGGCTGCAAAATATTGAGATGAAGTATTCTGTTCGCAAACAAGATTTTATAGTTTTGATTGGTTTTTTTTCCATATAAACTTTAGAATCTTAATTGATCCCCAATTGCTATGCACCCATAAATAACAGAAGAGATTGACAGTGACATTAGCATTCACAGAAATATTTTCAGTACAGATAAGTATTTAAATCTGCACTAAAACGAAGAGTACTATTTCATGGTGCTGCCCAGGTGTCATCCACTTATCCACATCCAATTTGATACACTCAAGCTTCCTTTATGTGGAGAAAAGGAAAAGAAGGGAAAGACTGACAGACATCTGATTCTCCACATTGGGCTGAGATGTGTTTGCTGGATGCAACCTCTATCCGAGAGCACAACATCTGAGTATCCATTTATTTATGCATCACTTAAAAAGCTCAGAATTCCTACTTTCTGATATGGATTTTGAGGGAATCTCCATAGTGAGAAATACTTTGGGATGAGAAGACATTTGTTTGTTTTTATGACTTAAGAACAGTGGTTTCCTCTATTTCATTAATTGCAGCCTGTTTTCATTTTAGAATACTACATATAAGAAGAAAGAATGCCCTAAAGTATAGAAAAGAAATTTTAATATTAATATTGAGGGTCTAAATCTACTATTAATTTTTTGATCTTCACTTGGGTCAAACTCTGGATCTCTAACACTTAAGTGTCTCCCATTATTAGTGTTTGAAGTGACTGAAAGATATCACTGGGAATTCCAGACAAATGTCACAATGTTATGACAGGTCTCACGCCAGTGTTTTTCTCTAGAGATGTTTTTCAGCCTAGAACTCAATGAATGTCAAAAAAGAGGCATACATACATCCTAGCTCTTCTTTGTTTACACTAAACCATTCACATTATGCATGGAAGTGTGCAGTTTCCTAAAATCCTTCAATAGTTTCTGTTCAGCGGCAATGAGGGTGAGTCAGTTCAGAAATTTATATTATATTAAATCTGCATCTTAATTAGACAGACAAGGCATCCCTCCTTATTTTCTTTCTTTACACAGTGTACTTGCAGTGCCAGTTTCTGATTTTACATAGCTTCCATGGTCTAGAGAGAGAGAGGCTGAATCATCAAGAGAGACAGAACACCAAGTTCTGCAAGCCTGAAGTATATGAAAAAGAAGGTAGTCCCTACAATAAATCTATGTTAATTGCAGTAATTTTAGGATTTGGGTTTTTTGCTTTTTTTGCAAGGTTACCAGTGAACTCAGAAAATTTAGAAGATTATGTCAAACTGAAAGATTCTATATTGACTGAAAGACTGACCTTGTGTGCTGTATTTTTCTATTCCTGTCTTGGACAGAAGCTCCAACTACTGACAAAAAGCTAATACTAGAAGATATTTGACAAGTATCCATTTAAATGAAACACTCTTTCACAAGTGATTCAGATCAAACTGGTTTGCTAAATCCAAATGCTCGAGTAACTAAGCAACTAAGTAATTAACTGAATTACTTGGAGGAGGAGTTACATCAACCAACAATGCTGATTAAGTGCTCCCCTGACAAAGGCAACCAGAGGTTACTGAAGCCAGAGATAAACAATTTTTTTTTAAAAAAAAGACAATCAGAAACAAAAAAAAAGAAACATACACATGCATTCTCTGTTTTCACTAGGTTCGTAATCTAAACCACAAATAAAACAGTGTAATTATGGGCTCTGTCATAGTCTTAGTTCCCCAAAATATTCGTGTTCATCAGGAAAATAAAGTGAGCAAGAGTGCACAGAAGAGTTTTATATGTCTCCCATAACATCCATAAGATTTTGATGTTTTAATAGAATCTAATGCCAAGTTTGGCCATGCTGTTCTAGACCCAAGACATGCACCTAATGAGTTAAATTATTAATCCGAACCACAGATGCATGTGATTTCAAAAATTATTCTGTGCTGCCACAGTTTAGATAAGGAAGCTCTTGTATCAGCATGTATTAAAAAATTAAAACTTGACTACATTTATATCTGAAAAATAAACATCACCCATGAACATATTCAGATGAAATGTAACATATTTCCCTTCAACATTGAAACAACTTTTAACAGGTTGTCTTTAGCTGCTTTTGGCCCAAGACAAACAATATATGAAGAAACAAGTCACAGGAACATTGCAGAAATTGGCTTGGGTAAGGGATCATTCCTAGAAGGCAGGATTCCACAGAATGGTTCTGGCCATTCTTATATTTTTAACACAGGCTAGATTTTACATGAATTAAAAATCCTTAAATGATCAAACAAGAAACAGAAATGGAGTTCACTAAAGATCATAGAGATTAAAAAATCACTCTTCTCTAAATCTACGCTGAAAGCCTGTTGAGCAGTACTGCAAAAATGATGCATGCTAAAGAGTTTAACTGTTTGAGGTTTTATTTACTGTAGAAATAGCTTCTGACTTCAAGAACATTCAATCTATTAATTGAACATATATAAACTAATTCCAAGTTTTATTTAAAGAAAGGGCTACCACCCTCCAGTTTTAAATTACAAAAAATAAAGTATATAGTAACAAAATAACCCCTACCCTTAATGCAATCTGGATCCCAGGAAATTCCCCAATTATGATCTCCATTCCAGTTTCACATCAAGTTACTAAATTTAAAAAACATTAATGTTTTTGAAAAATAAAATATCATAGTTAAAAAAAAAAAAAAAACCAAACCAACCAGAAATTATTTGCTAGAATATATATAAAAAAGTATGCGATAACAGGCTCCAGCCTAAATTTTCTTTTTCCTCCCTCAAAGAATGTATTATAGGGTTTTTTCAGCTTATGAAGAATACTTCTTCATAAGTATTCTTAAAGATCAGGGTTCTAATGGAAGGACTTTCTAATTGTGTCTGTCATCACTTTTGAGCCCAGTTATGGAAACAGTGGGAAGAATTAGACCATAGTTTGGAAATGGCAGCCACAGATGCACTTAACTGCGTGGTAACATTTATTTATCTGTCTTACCTAACTGGCCTGCCTTGGAGAACACAGCATGTTTTATATGCACTTGTATCAGAAGGATTTGTGTCCGCCTTCTACCAGAAGAAGCAGAAGTTATTAAAAAATTATTGTTCTATATTAGGCATTATTTCTGTGTCTTATATATACCTTTTGAATTCATTTTCCTGACAGCAATGGTTTCACACCAAGAACACAGTGCAAGTTGTTTGGCACTAGAAGCATACTGCTGCTCACTGCTGAGAATAGGGAAGAAAAATTGGTTCTGTTTCTGTAAGTATTTAAATAAACCTAGCTTGATTATTCTTTTAACGTAGAATTCATTACGTCTAGAATTAAAATTTGTGTTAACCATGTAAGGTATCAAAAATGGCCAGAACAGAAGAGACCATTTTTGCATTCAGCAAGGAGGCAAAGACTGATCTTCATGCCTTGCACATTCCTGAGTAAATCTGGGCAGTAAAAATAATTTCTAAATATTCTCAAAAATCATATGATTGCAGAATTCAATTTCATGAATAAAAGGTATTTAAGGCTAAATGCTTCCAAAAGTACACAAAGTAATCCAACAGACTATATTAAGAAAAGATGGTGTCAAGATCAAAAGTATTCCCATGGTCTCAGTAAGAGACTCTTAAACTCAGTGACTTTTTTTTCCATATTTGACAGCCCATCCTTGGTCAAGATCTTAATGTATCCACACATACTGTACTTACCATATAGCCTTCCATACCCAAACTTCCTCTGAACCCAACAGAACAGACACATGTATGCCAGGACAGTAGCATGTGCCTTATAACAATCATCTGTCTCTACTGTTCATTAGACATCTTTTATCAGTCTTACCTTATCAAGTTCATCAGAAATAGCAATGCCTGAAAACAAAACAGATTAAAATAAAATTTAAAAAAATGCTTTCTATACATGTCTTTTACTACGGTAAATAAAAGTAAGGTCCAAAATCTATACGTACAATTCTCTGCATGCTGCTGTACCATACAATGTACCATATTTTGTTCCATTAGTGAAATTACCTGGAAATAATACACTCTTCATTTTCCTCAGCTGCAATATTATCAAAATGACTTTTCAAAAAATGATGGAAATGAAAATGGCAGATGTGCCAGTAAAGTGACAACAAAATTGAGCATACTTCTGTGTGCTTTCTAAAATTAAATCAGGAATATCAGATCAACCAATGGACACCTTATTATGCAAATCTCACCTTGACCAGCATGCATAACACATTATGCTGCAATTACAGGACAATATGGACATCTCTCTTTTTTCACAATACAAAGTAGAAATGATCCTATAAAACCAGATGGAACTTCAGTGAATAAAGTAAAATTTCTCAATAGAATGCAAAATGTTTCCTACATCCTCTGACCAAAAACTTGTATATTTGCTCATCTTTTCTGCAGATGCCTGCCCAAGGCTTTCCTTTGCTTGCTTCCATCATGTCGTGTTTCAATTATTTCTATTCTGTAGCACTTTAAATATGTAGAGTTGGTCTCAGAATTTTTAAATTATTACAAACATCAGTATATCAGGAGGAGTGCTTAAGTCATCATTTGCTACCATGTTAAAAATTCTGATAGATTGGAAGCAGGCATCTCCTAGATTTTTATGAGATTTGATAAGAAACATTTCCAGATTAGAACTTCAAAAACCAAAGAAAAACTTCTCCTGGTGGTGAAAATAAATAAAGTATCCATACGTAGGAAGAACACATACTTGAAAATTGTTTTCTAACTCGTATCATGTTATCAAAACACCATCTTTGACGAAATACAAGAGCTGATATTGCAAAATATGAATTATCAGATGAGTAGAGTTACTCTTTCTAAAATCACACTGAAGAGTACAGTAGTATAAGCTAATATGTAAGCATATATATATATAAAAATCTATACTATTTGGTATACCCCAACTACATGAATTCTTCGGGGTTTTTTATTGTGCTTTTCATTATTAACTCTATTTAGCTAATTCTCAGTTTAGATTAATTCCTTACATAAAATTCTGTTTTTAAAGGAACAAAGTGCTAAGAGCACTGAAATTATAATTTAAAGACCTCATCAACACATAAAAAATATGGCAGGAGTCAAATAAATATTTACAGTAATTCAGTAGGTCTAAAAGGGATTAAATTGAAAAAGATCCGTTTTGACTAATCCTTCTATCCCTCAGTACAATGAACCAGTTTTTAATAACTTCAGACTATTATTTAGCCCAGACACAACACTAATGCCCATCTAGTATAATAACCAGGTTGCATCAACTAGACTTTAAGATGTTATGAATTTCTTCAATCCCAAATGGACGTCTTCTAGAGAGAAGATAATTGTACTCTTGAAGGTAATAAAAACCTAATTCAAGCTTCTTTTCACCTCATCTTTGAAAAGCTGGCTACCATCAACCAGCTCTCCATCACATGGATGCATTTTGCATAACCAAGGTCAACCCACTCTACAACCACATACACTCTCTAAACAGTCAAACTACTTTTTCTCAGCAATTTCCCATAATGTTAATATAGTGTATTTGATTTTGATACAGGCTTATTTCCCCATATTGAAGGTTGTTACCCTTTTGTTCTGCTTTCACATATCCCTGTGAATGAGTCTTTGTAACTTGGGAGTGGACATAAGGGCGATTTTATAATGTGTTGACTTACCCCTTAAAAAAATATATTTTCAAGTATGGTAAAAGAAAATATAAAAGGCAATCCTGTCATTTCCAAAAATCTATTCCAAAAAATGCTAAATGATGAGTTTTTACTACCCAATTGCCTATGTTGCCTATCAAAGATCAGTACTAAAAGTACTAAGCAGCAAATGGAAAAAACAGTAGGCACTACTATATGCTTCACCCAAAAAGCTCTACCAACCTCTCTGATTAAACTTCATATAAGACATAAAATTTTAAAACATCCATAATCAAAATGAGTATGCTTTTAGTAAAATGCTTTGTGTAAGTCCTATTGCTCCCTAGAAGTTACTCAAAATTTAGAGAAGAGACTGAACTGAGTAATTGAGTTGACCAGAATGCTTCAAATCTCTTCTTTACTAAATCTGAAACAGTACCAAGACACTAAAATGAACTGTATTTTTCAGACAAGCATGCAGAGAATTAACAGCTTCTGAGGACATTGCCAAAATAAAATTTTATAAATTTAGAAATCTTTGATCTTTGCAATCACAGAATTAAACCTGCAAACTCGTTTTAGCTCTCTCTCTCTCTAATGTGACAACAAGAAAAAAGAAAAAGGATTCTGGGGAAGAAACTTTTTAAGGAGCTTGCTACAGCAATCTTAGCACAGTGATTCCTCTGGAGGTGGTATTTACCATGTCAGTCACACAGGCCTTTTTGTTATGTCTTGAGCCTCATTAATATTAACAGTACTCTTTTAGTCACTGATAACACAACTCCATTAGCAGATACTAGAATAAATAACCCCAAAAAAATTTGGATATAAAAGCTCCTATTTAATTCCAAGACACTTCTGCACCACAGTTAAGTGTGTGCCCAACTCTTAAACAATTTTCTTTACAACTGCCAAACTCACAGAATGTCTTGGCTGACTTTGAGAGGAGGGGGATTTGCACCCTGTGTGCAGTAGACAGAAAATCCCAATAGTGACAACATTTTTTGGGCGCAGATGTCAGGTGGAATAATATGTAGTAGTTTTCACAAAGTACCTCCTCAAACAATTAAAATTCTTGCATATTTACCATAACATTAAAAAAATACCCAACCAAAGAAGCCTTGATCCCAAGTCCTGAGAAAAAACCTAGAGATAGTCATAATTATTGTACAGGATTATTTAGGATTTACGTTAATTTCTTAACCCTTAGCAGACTCATAACTTTTCAGTAATCAAATAGGTTACTATCAGTTATTTTATTTTCAAGTAATACACTGACAATATAAAACATCTGAATTTCTATAAAGAAGTGATAACAATCGTTGCTATCTCCAGTTCATGTAATTGCTAGTATCCAGACATCAGCATTTTTCAAAAAGAAAACTCTTTTTTCACTTCTTTGTATAGATGACAAAAAACAATTGATTATGCTCTCTGCACTTTCTATAATTGTTCTCATTTATCTTTTATATATTCTAAATAGGAAAACAGCATTATAAAAATCAGAGAACACTAGAGGCAAAGGGAAAGCCCATTCCACGAAACTACTAAATGGAAACAACATTGCAGTTTTAAGCAAAACACTCATAGGCATAGCCAAAATGTCCTACACAAACTTTTAATCTGACAGTTTAGTCACTTCAGTCACTTCTTCAGAATGTAACCTTTCCCATCAAAACTTAATCCTAATCACAAAAAAAAACCCTCTCAACACCACAAAAACTGACACATCTAGTTTATTCAACCTTAAATTCTATGGCTTTGTTAGAATAAAAGTAACTCTGAACTACTATTTCTGACTTCCCCCAACTTAGAGCATTTAAAGCCTGACTCAGCACAATGATGAATGTAGAAAATTAATGTTTTAAAGCTGCATCATGATTGCCCTGCTGCAAGATACCTAATGGCAGATAAGAAGAGAACTGCTAAAACTGCTCTCCTGCCTTTTTTGGGAGAGGTCTTCTGATGTCAAAGGCAAATACTCCAGAAACAAAGGAGTAAGCTTTACCTTTTGTCTGACAGAAGCTGTTTCTCAAAGACATTTGCCATAATTTTATATCATAATGTGATTGACAGCTATACAACAGACCAACCACTCTTACTAACCATTCCAACTAAAGGGGTGAGAAGTTTGTTTTCCACCATCAGGCTCATGCCCAAGGTCTACCATGGTAATTTAGATAGCTAGCTGACAATTTCATGTCTTTAAAAAAATCCTCCCTTTTACAAGTAATTACTGGTGCTGAAATTTGATCAGGCATCACAAGTATCCAGCCCACTCAGTTGTCTGGTGAATTACACAGACATATTCAGGGCACTTGTTTCTACTTTAGGATGTAACAACCCTCTGTGCTGTAAGGGTGCTGTACAATGAAATAATTGGTATGAACGTGTTTTCATACTCCTTCAAAAATGCTCCACAGCCACAACTACTGCCATCTCTGATCAGCAACAAATCTGCAGAGGGACTATTAATGCTAGTACAGCCGCTCTCAACTGGAACACTCATTCTGTCACTATCTTGGATTTTGAAGAGGACTAGAAGAACAATGTACTGTCTGATTGCAAGAAAGGCTTGGCATACTATGATTATATGAAATACATATAACAAACAATCTAACAACAATGTAATTATTAATATTTATTATATTTTAATTACTATTATCATGTCTACTTTAATCAGATTGCCTATAAAGTGTATTTCATGCTGTATTAGCCATTTACCTTACAGATTGTTTATATTTCAAGTACCAAATCAGTTGTTTGTCATGCCTCTTAAAATTAGCATGGATTATTAAAACCATTCTTTATATGGTTATCTTAGATTTCTGCTCCCAGTCTTCTATCCCTATGATAATCTGCAGCAGCACAATGGAAAGTATGGAGAAATAAAGATGTAGATCAATACAGCATTACAGCATCTTCTTTGACGTAAAAGCCACCTCTCAAAACATTTTTGTTATTTATTATTAAAATTATATTTTAATAAAATGAAATCCTTCTGAGTCTAGAATTAGTATCTTTCACAGTATAGGTTTTCTGCTTAGGACATTCTGCTTCATTTCTAGCTTACCAAGAAATGAACTTTCTTTTTAAAGAAAACTGAACATTCTTACCAACAATTCAATGAGTCTTTAAAATGCCTTTTGCATATGCACTTCTTAGCAGAAGAGTTTTATTTATCCAGTACTAATGTCTTCATTCAGTGATATTATTTCTCTTTGAAAAGAGACTTTTAGACTTTGATGTTCTCAATTCAACAGCATAAAATTAATTTTCAAAACAAAAGGCACCACATCACTTCAGGTCTTTTTGAAAAAGAGCAACTGACATCATCTACATGAACTTGTGCAAGGCATTTGACACCGTCCCATGCAACATCCTTGTCTCTAATCTAGAGAGACATGGCTTTAATAGGTGGATCATTCAGAGGGTTATTGCTGGATGACCACACTCCAAAAAACTGTGATCAGCAGCTCAGTGTCAAAGTGGAAACCTGTGGTGAGTGGCATTCCTCAGGGGACAGTATTGGAATAAGTGATGTTTATTATCTTGATTAGTAACATGGACAGTGGTGTCAAGTGCACCCTCTGCACATTTGCTGATGACACCCAGCTGTGTGCTGCAGTTGACATGCTGGAGGGAAGGGATGCCATCCAGTGGGACCCTGGCAGGCCCGAGAGGTAGGGCGGCTGTGCCAACCTCATGGAAGTTCAACAAGGCCAAATGCAAGGTCCTACACCTGGGTCAGAGCACTCTCAAGCTCAAGTACAGGCTGGGCAGAGAATGGACTGAGAGCAGCCCTGGGCAGAAAGACCTCTAAGTGTCAGTAAGCAAGAAGCTTGACATTACTCTGCAGTGTGCACCTGCAGCCCAGAATACCAACCACATCCTGGGCTGCATCAAAAGCAGTGTGGGAGGTGATTCTCTGCATCTACTCCACTCTTGTTGGACCCCACCTGGCCAGCTCTGAAGCCACCAAAATAGAAGGGCATGGATCTGCTGGAGCAAGTCCAGAGAAGGGTCATGAAAGTGCTCAGAGGGCTGGAGCAGCTCCTGTAAGAAGAGAGAGTTGGGGTTGTTTAGGCTGGAGAAGGTTCTGGGGAGACCTTATAGCACCTTATACCTAAAATGGGGCTACCAAAAGCTGTAGAGGGACTTTTTTACAAGGGCATGTAGTGTTAGGACAAGGCATAACAGCTTCAAACTAAAAGAGGCTATGTTTAGATTAGATACTAGGAAGAAATTCTTTATTGTGAGGATGGTGAAACATTGGAACAGGTTGCGCAGAGAAGTTGTGGATATCCATCCCTGGAAATGTTCCCAGGTTATGTAGAGCCTGGAGCAACTTGATCTAGTGAAAAGTATTCCAGGCTCAAGGAAAGGGGTGAAACTAAATGATCATTAAGGTCCTTTCCAACTCAAACCATTCTATGATTCTATGACATGGCAAGGCATAAAATGTGTTACTGCTGCATTATTCCTGATCAGCTTTACAGTAGCTTAAAATCTGACAGTATTTTCATATGCTATACACATCTGAAATTACAGATCTGGTGTTCTGGTAAGAATTAAAGTTTTGTAACTTCAGCGATATCAACCACTTTTGCTTTTTTCTGTGGTCCTTAAATAACTACAGGAAGAAACAACACAAAATAAAAATTTGTTGAGAGGCTTTTTTAAGATGTTCATTTTTCTAAAGGCACAATGTACACCTGAGAAGACTTGTGTGCACCCAACCATAAGAAAATAAGATGCTACTACTTTAATGCATGCCAGACTGACTACCTTTTTTTAACTCAATATTGAAGGAAATATTTATGCATTTTCCTGAACATCCAGAAGATGGCCACAGAGCTTCCATAAACCAGTTTTCCTACCTGCCAAACAAAGCTTTCTGGATTTGACACGTGGCTTTTGATATTCAAAGTTTAGACATACTAAGACAACCTCAATACAACTCAGACTAACTTCACAAAATTCATTCTCAGGATCAGTCTAGGCCAGGGAACTTCTGGATGGCTGGACTGTCAACCTCATAGTGCATATCACAGATTCTGTAACAAACTTCAGGACAGAAACAGCATTCTTATTCTACCATTATTAATCCTGCAACTTTGAGCACAAACACAAAAATACTGTATCATGTATCAATGGTCCAGCAGTACACTGCCCCAATGCATTCTCCAAATTCTCAGGGGAAGCTTACGCTCTTCTTACTGGTGGAACAGGCCATCTTAGATATACTTGCATCTCCCATGGCAAAATCTTGTGCCATACTGCAGCAGGCAGCACTGTATGTTCTAGTCCCTGTACCTGTATGAACCATGCATTGAAAACAAGGAAAACTGAAACTATTTCACACTTTTCTTGGATTAAATGGTTACTCTGCACCAAACAAAGCCCTCCTCCCCCAGAAAAACTACATAAAAACCTAAAAATCTCACTCATTTCTGTGTAGGAACTTAAAAATACGTTTTTCATTGACTGTCATACCAGACATTCTTATAATATTCCTTTACTTACAGACAGTCATTTTAATGCTTTCAAAATTAGACATATTTCCTCCAGTAGTAACTCAGAGATTTTCTGTGAAGGCATGTTGAAATGAAACCTCAGAGTTTTTACCAATGAGGGGCGTTATTTCCTTATATTATTAGGCAACTTTAAACTTTCTGTAGTGGTATCCATCTTGAACAAGGATAACATTCCTCCTAACACTTGGCCATATTAAAACAAGATAAACTGTCATCTTCAAGGCACCACACATCAACACAGGAGCACAATATACATCTCACAGTTACTATCTAGAAAATATGGATTTAATCCCTTCTCCTCATATTGGCTTTTAAAAAGATTTTAAAAATACTCCCTAGCAAAATAATCTCTGCTTTAGACTTGCAGAATATCTGCATCCAAATTTCTGAATGGCTCCAATGGAGAATACAGGTTCCAGGATTAGGTTTAGTGACTAATGAATTATGGAAACACAGAGAAAAAAAATGCAAAGTACCCAACAAATGTTATGTCCCAGAAACCCTCCTAGGCCAAGGTCATCTCAGAAGAGAATAATCAAAACCACAGAACTCTAGTGGAAGGTGTACACTGCAATAGGTGGGTTAAGATGGGTAGCCCACAGCATTCAGTAGCTAAGGACAGAGTCACAGCTCACATTCAGTTGCCCCACAGATTCCAACCCCCTTGTACTAAGAACTAGAAAAGTTCCATACCCAAGACATCAGTCACACAAATCCCAGTTTTGCAGTAGTATTAGAGAAACTTTTAGCAAGCCAAATACTAAAAAATAGGACAAGGTAACTCTAAAAGAAACTAGTCCAGAAATTCAGGGGAATTGGATCAGAATGGCAAGTACCTTCAAAAAGTTGATTAAAACATCTTCAGGAAAAATATACTTTTAACTAAAGTAGCAGTGATCTCCTGTCCATAAAAGCCCCATTTTATAATTGAAGAGTAATATTTATGCTCATATTGCTCCTCTTTTAATCTCTGAAAATATTATTTTGTATTATTGCTCCTGCATCATACTATAAGCAAGTGGATTTTATGAGCAAAGGCAGTATCAGATAACAGCTGTAGTGCTGAGATAAGCTCAATCAAACCTTTAAAGAAGATAATTTTATCTAAAAACACTGATCTCAAAATAAATCACAAGCATTGATCTCACACAAGAATAACATGAATTTAAAGTTCAGACTGAAGAGAAGAAGGGAAAAATCCTCTACATGATGACTAGTTTTGTGGTTCAGTTAGCAGAACACATTTAGGGCTAGATGATCAACTGATAACAAGGAAGTCATCTTTACAGACTCTACATCAATTTCAGATCAACTATACACAATTGAAAAAAAAATATTAACATGTTATGTCCTAAAACAATGCCCCTCATAAGGCAACTGACAGAAGTCTAGTTATGTGTCCTGAAGATGTGCATTCACAGTTACATCATCATGATCACCACCATCAGAAATGTCTGGCTTCAGTAAATCTTAGTGGCACTCAATTGAAGTTCATTTTCCGTGACTGGAATGTAAATCATTAATAGTTTCCTACAGTGTAGAAGCTTCTAAATGAAACCCCATTCTAAGGTGATTGTCAGAGACTACTAAATGAATTCAAGTAGTTCATGATGTATATATAAATCTTCTCACATCCCACACACTCGCAGGTCCATCCACAAAACTGAGGATATGATTTTAGCAGTCTGTTAACATATTGTGATTTTGCTTGGAACTTGTTCTACCCTCCTAGTTATAAGATTTTTACTCTTGTTACTTATATTCTTTCCCTGTAAAATACAAACAGAACATACACTTTTAATATTTTACTATTTTATATTTTTTTAAAGAAATAAGATCATGCTTGCCTTTCTTAACATAATTAGAAACAACAACTGATTCTAACATTATGGTAAATAACTGTTTGAGATACTCTGAAGGGACTTGGAGAGCTTTCATTCTTGAAGGTATTGAAGAGCCTTGATAGGTCAAGAGCTCTAGGTCAGCCTGCTTGAGCAGTAGTGATGCACCAGACGCCTTCTAGAGGTCCCTTCCAACCTTACTCCGAATTCTGTGATTCCATAATTTATTATGATTTCCAGCAATATCTCCTACTAGATAGAAAACCATGGTTTTCTCATTTACTGATTGTTTACTGATTACTCCCCTTGAAAAGTAAGAAACAAAAGAGGATTTTTCTCCTTTTGGTTATACAAAGACACCATCATTTCTGGGATTCCCTGAAACTGACTTGGATTCATTATTGAATAGTTTTGGTTAATGCTAACTTACTAGCATTTTTTGACTTTACAATGTTAACTGAATTCAAAGCATGATAAATTTGTTTCCTCCTCTCTAGTCTGAAGTGTACATCTGGCCTAAACAAGGATTCAAACACTAGTAACAAAATGTCAGTTATATTCACTAAAAGTCTATTTGTGGTTATGAAAGAGTACCCATCTCACAGCAGAAGATATTTTTTCATCAAATGCAGTTACCAGCACCTTCAACATGCACATATTTTCAATATGCACCCTAATCCTTAACTGTTTATTTAAAAGATGCAAAGTTGTTCATCAAGTATGCAGATTTCTACGTAATTGCAGCATGATCTCACTGATTTAGTCCTCAATTTCCCCCTACTCAAAAGTCTCAAAATTCAGTGGTTTCTATACCTTGCTATCTACTTTTTCCATCCTCAGAAAATGAGGGAACGACAAAGGCATATGCATTAGCAAGAGCCTTAGCTATACAGATTTTAATTCTGTTTAAAGGCAAACAGGCCAGAAAGTGAAATATAAGAGCATACATTTGAAACAGGATGGAGCTTTTCTTCCTTAATGTCAGCACAGGAAGAAGGATGACAGCAATAAAGGCAGGAGACTTTGCAATAAAACAAAATTAAATATGCACAAGGGAAATGCAGTATATTCCTGTAAGCTGCTTTATAGACGACTTGATAGTTTCAAATTCAGTTCAGTGACATGCAGCTGACTGAAGAAGCAAACATAATCCAGCTCTCCAATGTGGGTAAGCCTCGGAAAAATTATATACTTAAATAAGCAAGCTCCACCACACTTGGACCATAACTACAACAATAATCTTCTCCAGACTCTCAAAACTCCTCAGATACTTTTACCTCTGTGTGTGAGGTCACTTGCTGGTTTCTCAGACCTACTAAAGCTCAGAATTACTTACTCTTGATGGCGGCTGGGAGAAAGGGTACAAATAACAGCAAGTTCAGTTTTAAATCACTGAAATTGAATACAGAAGAGACCAAACATCTAAGTGCTCAAGTCTCACCTTCCAAATCTTAAAGGCAATTCTAATTTTGCATGAAGTGCACAAGTTTGTCTCAAAGCAGGTATCTAGACTGCACATCATATTAAGCAATAGAAACGAGAATTTAATTCACAGGTTATGTCAACTACCTAACAGGCAATGAAGTCATGGAAACTCACTAAAAGATCCAAAACTTATCTTTAAAATGTAAACAAATTCCAGGACTTGGTGGAAAATTAATTTAACTTCAAACATTTCATTTCATGTGTTACTCTTTGCTGTTAAAATACTAAAGGAAAAAAAAGAGAGGGTGCTGTAAAAAGCCATTAATACATTTTTATTATTTGTGTACTCAGCTGTTGAATACAGTGTGTGTCCCACAGCACTTCAAAATAAGATCAGTATCAAATGCAGCATTAAATTCATGGCATGCTTGTAGGGACAAAAGCATTAACTAGCCTGCCCAAAAGAAGAATCAGGAGAGGTAGATGTGGGATCGTGTGACGCTTTTTTTAAAATTCACCACATGGGTGAATTTTCTTGGGTACAGCACAGAATGAGTTTCATGCACCTTATATTTTAAAGCCCTAGACCCTCTATTCATTGAAGCCCCCCTAAGATTTTTCTTATGTGCAATCTACATTCTATCTCTGCAAGAACAATAAAATTATTTTCAAAATTTTACCTTTTTCTATTTACAAAATTTTTCCATTTTTCATTTTGATTTTTAATATCATGCTGAAATTTAAGAAACAATAGCAAAGATTTTTTTTATTTCTTGAAATGAAGTGAAAATCAGAAGTACAAAACCTGGAAACAAGGACATACATCTTAGAATTAATCTGATGCAAGTGTTTAAGTGATACCAATAAGAAAAAAAGGTTAAAGTGTAGAGTAACTAACTAGAAAATAAGAACAAATTAAAATACAGAACTATTACATCAAAGAGAAGAAAGGCAAATAAGAGATGATATAAAGAATTCCCAGTGTTCAATACTTTCCCTGCTTCAGTCTTCACCAAAAAAAAAAAAAAAAAGAAAAAAAAAGAAAAAATCAACTGCAACCAGGTGCTTAACAGTGGTGGTTTTAAGAGAAAAAAACTGCAAGCCTGACAAGGGAAGCTGAAAGATATGCTAGTGATTTAGATAGATTCAAGTTAGCAGACACTTGTGAAATTCACTCTAGAGCATTTAACTAGCTGAAGAAACCTCTAATCCATTAGCAACTGTCTTTCAGGAACAGAGAGGACAGAAAAGGGCAAACACATATCTTTGAAAAAGAAAAAGGGAAGATGTAGGGAACTACTAAACACCAAGTCTAAATCAGACAACAGCAAGAATCATAGACCAAAGTGTTAAATAAATGTATCAACATCTAATGGAATAAAAAGGCAATAAGAATGAGCTGACATGAATATATCAAGAATGAATCGCATCAAATTATTCTAATTGCATTCTCAACTGGGAAATTTGCCTAGTGGATAAGAGGAAGAAGTAGATGCAAAATATAAGACTGTTTACTATCCTAGATGATACTTCAGTTTAAAAAAAGTTTGGGAATTACAATCTACGTGAAAACACTGCAAGGTAGAAAAACATCTGGTGGGAAGAAAAACACTTACTGAGCAGCTTTCAAGGGCTGGTTGTCAGATCTGAAATGGGATCATGAAGAGGTCTGACAATATTTCCATTAATGATCTGGATGAAGAAATAGAGAGCACATTCATGAAAGTGAACTCATTATCAGGCTGAGAGTGTTTTAAAGCAATCTGAGGGATGGGATTCAAATTTTGTGACAAACCACCAGAAAGCATCAAGTACTAGCAAGAAACAGTGAAGAATGTTTCATTAGTGAAATAACCATGAAAAACAGCCTCCAACAATGGTGACCAGGTACATTCACCCAGTCTAAGTGTGGAACCCAGAAGAGCTGCAGAGCTTTACACTTCAGTTAGAAAACTGTGGGGCAAGGAGAGGTAGAAAATGCTGCAAAATCTATTTTAGGTATAAGGAAGTATATGTATAGTCCTACATAAAAGTGGAAACTTCACAGTATTCTGAAGGAAGGACAGAGATGTAGGATTGAAGAGTGGATTCAGGCATTAATTATGGAACTCTCACATATGGTTGGTTTGTATCTCAAGAGAGTGAATAAGTATCCCTTTCTCTGTATCTTTGCATAGCTCAGCTACAAGTCTCTGAAGGAGAAAAGCTTGAAAATTACACCCAGATCCATCACAGTCAGGCAACAGTGAGGCTGCAAATCAGACACTGGCCACAGCTGCTTTAGCTCCTTACATGCAGAAATTTTTATTTTTAATTTACTAGAAAAGTATTTCAAAAAAGCTCTGTAACTATACTACTATAATACAAGTTTGAAATTGCTCAGAATATAATTTTAGTGATCAACCCAAAACATTTTGGGAGAGTGGGATTTGGGAAAACTAGTTTTGGGTATTTGGGACAATTTGGAAAAATGATGAATTTCAAAATTCCTTGCAAAACAAATCTTCCCTTCCTCATTCAGCTCTGTCTCTGACCTCTCTATCTGTTAATTCGCCAGTGAATCAAGAACTCCAGGGATAAAATGTAATGACAGAAGAAATAATACTTTCTCAAAAAATATCTCCCAGATCATGCCACACCTAGTTTTCATGTAGCATAGCAGAGAGCACTTGTCATCATTTCATACTTTAAAAATTGTTAGTAGTATTTGCTCCCACAAATGTATTTCAGAATTCTCTTCTACAGGAAAGAAAACAAAAGGAAAGGGGGGGATAAAAAAGCAATAAAAAAGCAGCTATTCATATCCAGTAAGCCTTAGAGCTGTCAATTACATGAGTGTTTAAGGAGTAATACATGGGGTTTATTATGAAATAAATGTTTCTGAGTATTTATTTGAGATGCTTTAAAATATTTTGTTTTGAAAACTAGGAAGTCAAAGAAATCAAGAATACAAAATAGCTAAATGTTTTTCAATAACAGGTCTGAACTCCACCAATAAGGTTAAGGTTTTACAAAGGTTAATCCCATTTAACTACCACACAAAGGAGCAATCTCCCTGCTGTATGTTCCCACTATTTTCAGTAAACCAGCCTCTTGTGTCAATCTCTTTATGAGCTAATTCAGCTCACTAAACTGGTAGAAAACTAACGTTATAAAAAAATAAAAAATATTGCAGGGAGAGTTCCTGAACTATCTCAGACAATCTGTAAACCTTATCAACAGGAATGTAACTGCTGATGTCAATGACCTTGGTCTTCATTGAATAGAAGACCACCTTCCTGATATATACTTCCAAATTACAATTCAGGCCGCATGGTTACATTAAAAAACTAAAATCAATGAACTTACTGCGAGACAGATTCTCAAGGGCTTTTCCAAGCTTTTTGCTCTCCTGAAGAATATGATTTAGTTCATCAAAATCAGGGTTCTCCGGTTTTGTCTTCCAATCCCATTTAGGATGCTCTATTGACCTTGGCACTAAATATACACAGATATATAGATGAAGTTTAGATTTGGTAGTTCAGACTCCTACAGTAGAAAAAAATCTGCACAGTGAGTTCACAAGCTCAAGCATCTTAGGTGGAAATTACTTAACTATCCTTTTATTTTAATTGCTGGAAATATTTTCTTTGGTCAATGCAAAGTAAAAATATCTAAGAACAAATGCATACCTGATTTATTCTTGTAACTGAATTAATTGTTAAACAGGACAATTAACATTAGTAATTGAAAATATTAAAACTAATGCAACAAAAAATTATTTAAACTACTGCACATGATGGTATTTCATTTACAACAAAATATAATTGTGTGGGCTAGGGGTCAATAAGAAAAAAATTCAAAACAAAAATGAGTGACAGGTATTTTTGCTTTGCTAGTTATTTTATCAAGAAGAAAAAAAATATTTTAGATACAGCTTTTAAAACAACCTTTTTCTTTTCCAAAAATCATAAAGTGTAGATAACACAGTTCATAAAAACAGTAAAGTAAAGTAAGTCCTTATCATTCATGTTACAGCCTCTAATCTTCATTTCACTACTTAAACAAACTCAGCCTTTGGGAAGCACAGACCTGAGTTTACAATTTGCTGCTCATTATCTATTACCAAAACCTTTAATTTTAAAATGACAGTATCTCAACTGCTAAGCTAAGTTTACCGACAATGAAGAGGAGAGTATCTGAGATATGTAGGACACAAAATGAACAGAGCTTCTTTGAACAACGTGAACATTTTGAGCAATTTGCAGAAATGAAAACAACTACAATGCTATTTCTAGAACTTCAGCTTAATATGTTCTTTTTGCGAGGGTTCAGAGGTAAGTGAGTCACTGTTTTTGCCACAAAATGAAACTGTTGGGTTGTCTCCATTGGACACAGCATAGGCATGCTAGTGTGAAGATGATGATGTCCAGTCCACCTTTTCACCAGAAAGGACTAGTTGCATTTTTACCAACCATGATTTACCACTTGATGACCACTCACTTAAAAGTAAATTCAAAGAAAAGCTTAAAATATCCAATATATCCTGGCCTGCTTCAAAATTCTGTTTACTATTTTGACAGCTGTCAACTAATCTATGCTTATAAACATCATTTTCACTACATGCTAAGAAGGTAACTTACAGACTCCTACAGATAGCACTAAAAAGGTGGTTTCATGATAATTTAGAACTTCAGAGTGCTTTCATGATGGTATGGGGAAATCATGCTCAGACATCAAGTCTGGTAGCTGTTACAAAATGTCTTAAACAACTTAGTATTGAAATTTGCCTTAATGCTGACTTCCCTCTGTGTGAATATACAATCTGCTCCACTTTGGATCAACTTCAACTTTCCCTTATGGAGGAAAGTCAATAGTCACCTTTTCCAGAGAAAAGAAATGGGACAAAGTTACGTTGAAGTCATTCTGTCACAAATAACAGGGTTGTACCTCCTGTAGACATAAACCAACTCATCTTCACAACAGACATCTGTAGAGCGTCTGACAAGCCAGAGGATAGCCTCATCTCTAACACCCACTCAGGAACCTGGCTATTAGGGAAGCTAACATATTCAGACTTCAATTACAGACATTCTCAAAGACAGAAGACAAAAGAGACATTAAAAAAGACCTACAGAGATAAGAATAGAAGGAAAGGGACACAAGAACTCTCAATAAGGAGAAGGGAAGAGAGAAGCAAGTGGGAACGTCAGAATCTTGTTCTGCTCTGTGTTCAAAAAGGCAAGTAATGTATTTCCTTCACAGGACAATGGAAATAATGAGATATAGTGGTTCCTAGCACATACATACAGGCTTTAAGGTATTAAATTATGAGTAGTCTCTACTCAGATGAGCAGCTTGTAATGTTTGTTGATACTTACAAATTTCAAACGCTATTTTATAATTCCCTGGTTTAAGAACTGCTAAGTCAATTAAAAGTTACATTAATTCTTGTGTAACAAAAATTGATTCCATTCACAGACCATAGCATATACAAATTAAACAGCACAACTTCAGCATTGCTCATCCTATTTTTTTCTTATTTAGAGAAAACAAAATATTCCACCTAGTATTTTTTCAAAATTATTACTAACTGCAAATATAATTTTTTAATAAACTAGTAAAAAAATTCTCTAAGGAGTTCTCTCTGTTTTCACCCACCTTTGTTTTACATTGAGATCACATGCTCATTTTGAGGCCTTTTGCAGTCACCTTACTATCACCTTTCTGTGTGCCAACACTATATTCTACAGCATCACTCACTAGCAGTATGACAGATTTTTCTATGTTTATGCTGAACTTACCACCAAAAAAAATAAAAATCTCACAGAATCACCAGAATACAAACAGGCAACAATTTAATGTAGTAAAACCATATAAAAAGATGACAAAACCTTGAAGCTTCCAGGTTGCAGAAAATTTCTACAAGCTAGAATTTGATATCCGTTTGAAACAAAACACATTTTTCAAAATAAAAAAGGATTTTAGAGAAACCATATGCTTTTGAAGCAAAATTTGTCATGGTACAGAAGCTGGATGAAACAAATGTAAGTTTTACTTGACAGCTATGGAGCTTTCAGGATCAACAACTGCCAAGTATATGGACCAACACACATCAGGAAAAAAAGAGTCTCAAGACTCTTGGTTCTTGAAAAGTAGGGACACTTGCTCATGACAGTGACCTGGTTGCTGATTTCAGAGAAATGTCTCACAAACACAGGAAGCTTGGATTGCAGCTCACTAGATGGATAATGGGAAATCAGTCAAAACCACGGAAATTTGCATGCTCCTGTACAGTCAGCTGTGTTTTACTGAACCATTTTATACTTCAGTGAAAAGATACTAGAATAGATATACCGTCATGAATTATTTCAATACAATTTGTTTCAATGTTTCAATACAATGATTTGGCTGATTCTGAGGAAGCAAAACAGTGGGAGAAGTTAAACACAATTAGAACTGACTGAAATTTTTATTACTTCTAGAGAAGACATAGATCTTCCTACTTACCTAGTCTTTCAAATAACGAATAGATACTGAAACAACATCTATTTAATAGCATCACGTGGAATGTGTTTGTTATTTCAAGTTCATTTTCTTCTTACTTAGAGATTTTTTCAAAATATAAACTTGTATCTTAGCTGTAGGATCAACAAGCACTGGTAATCTTCAAATGAATGGCTTAATTGGAAGCATTCAGACGTGTACAAACACCATATGATCCATCTTAGGAATCTTTTCAAATATGCGATCCCCCTCTGTATGCATGAAGTCCATCATTAATCATTTACGTGCATGTGTCATTACACACTTAGCAAAATCCTTTCATTAGACTCTGACCTTCAACTTTCTTTATTACACTCACTCATTCCACAGAATCAGATCAGTAATTTCAAATCTCTTTATCACATTACCCACCGCAACCGCATCTCTGTTATTTGATAATTTATTACAGTGTTATATATTATATATCCTCTTGAAATTATATCTCTACAATTCGGAAGATTTATTACATCTACATTGTAGCATTTGTATTGAAAGATGTAGAGTTTCCCTTTATGGAGCTGAGATTTCACCATATCATCTTAGGAAACTGGACAGACACACTTGTCAGTATTTTTGATTTTCTGGTGGTGTGCCCTGGCCATAAATGCACATTAGATTCATTCACAATTGTATTATGAATTCTGCCACAAATCAGCACACCTTTATTTTCTACTGATGGTACAAGATCAGTACTGGTTTTATCTACCCCCTGCAAGTCCTTTCAATGCATGATCTGCAGACAGAATCAGATCAGTTGCTTATTAAATCTAACATTTCATTAATGCATTGTATGACCATCTTACATCTCAAAGAACAAAAATATGTATAATATAATTGAGCATAAAATTACTTATGCATTTAAATCCTGTAATAGCATTCAGATTTGAGTTCTTTGATAATAAATCCAAACTGGTTTACATAGTATCTGGATAGTAAAAGGCTAAAAGAAAGAAGGCCTACAGTCCTAGACTGACCGAGCAACTAGAAGCATACAACATTGTACTTGCATATGGGATGTGGTGAGAATGCTGAATTGAAGCAGCATGAAATGATCATCTGTGATCTCATATAATATGGAGGTGGAAAAGAGATCAATCTACTTTGCCTAAAAGTAGCTAGCTGGGAAACAAAAAAGTCTGTTTTACAAACTAGTTTGAAACTTCCAAATTTGTTTTTCTTCAGATACAGAATGTGATCATTTAAACATTTCATTTATTTACACACAAACACCCCTAGCTCCAGGCTTCTTCCTTGCCAGACAACAGCAGCAGCAGCTTCTGCTTAACTCTGGTTTTACACACACCAAACAAGGGGTCAGGTGGATTAGATATTAACACTTGTTTGTGTGTTTCAGGTGCACCTGAGATCATAACAGGCAGAAGAGAGTGCAGGTATCTTTCCGGTAAAAAAGTTGAAAGCAAAAGGAATAGACATTTGCGCTGGAATAACATCTACACTGCAGTCAACATCATTCTCTTAAAGGAAAAAATTAATTTCCTAATTAAATAAATCAAATACCCTCATGTTCCCAAAGATTCGTACGAAGTAACAGCTCTGAATAAACATACAAGTTCTGTATCATTTGAAGCAAACAGTCAAAGACAGAAACTCTGAAATAGAACATAAAAGAGCTGATGGAGTCCATTAAATTTTGGGTTTGTTTTGGCAATTTTGGGGCGGTGCTTTTTAGATTCTTTGTGTGGGGATTTGTTCTTTTAATTTAAACACAAATCTGAGAGTAAATCTCTAGGTCTCAGCAGGTCCAAAACTTTCTGTTTCTCAGATGAGTCCTTACTACCTCTTTGGAGATACTTTGGGAAAAAAGAAGTACAAGAGGTAGAAGCTGAAGATACAAAACAAATGGAATATGGTGTGTACATTTGGACAGAATTCCTTCTAAACATGCTTGCTGATCTGTGTAGCTGAAGGGATATATTGTACCCTCTGATTATGGCATGAACCAGAAAGAAAAAAATGTCAAAATAATATTTAGAATATTAGTCTTTATATACAGATTATATCTATCTATAAAATATAGCTATAAGATATGGCAAAAAGTTACATGTCTGAAACCAACTTCTGTGACAGTAATTAAAACAAAATGCAGTTCAAATGCACAAAGTATTTTCAACAAGTTGCAGACAACTAACTGCAGCTATAAGTAATGAAAACGATAAGATTAATTAAGGTCTAAATAAATCAGTGTTATAGAAAAAAAAATTGAAGTACATAAACAGCAAAGCATGGAAGCAGAGGATAATTAGGCTGAAAAGGACCTCTGAAAGACTTCTAGCCCAACCTGGCACCCTAGACTGGTCCATTAAGGTTAGGGTGCTCAGACTACTCAGTTCAGTTTTAAATATAGCCCATGATGGCGATTCCACAGCCTCTTTGGACAACCTGTTCCAGTGTTGCACTACCCTTGCAGTAAAATTTTTGTTTCCTCTTGTCCTTTCCCTAAACACCCATGAGAAGACAAATCTGACTATGTCTTATCATCCATTCTCCAACATCCTAGTTAATGGTCACAATGAAATCTCCCGCAAGCTTTCATTTCTTCAGTCTGACCAAACCAATTTCTTTCAGCTTGTTCTTGTCTATCACATGCTCCAACCCCATCATCATCTAGGACCTCCACAGGACTTGCTCCAGTACACCACTGCTTCTCACGATGTACTCCAGATGCCACCTCAAAAACAATCACATAATCTTGCTACTGCAGCCTGGTATGCAGGTCACCTTCAGCACTGCATGAGCACACAGCCACAGCTAGTTTGTATTCCAAGTCCTTGTCCATCAGCATACTACATCTTTTTCTGCAAAGCTACTTTATAGACACACATATTCCAGTTTACATTATTGCTCAGGGTTATTCCATCCAAGATGGAGGATTTTGAATTTGCCTGCGTTGAACTCTCAGCCCATTCCTTGAAATGAACAGCAGTTTTGCTATGCAGAATACCAACCACTTCCCACCATTTGGTCTTGCCTACAAACCTAAGAGAAATTCTATATCATCATTCAAGGCATTAGGAAATTCTTTTAAATGGCTTCAATCTCAGTACCACTCCCCTGAGCATGCCTATCTATTAAAGATAGATTTTCCAATTGGACTTTGCACTGCTAGTCACAATGCCTTGAATCCACCACTTGAGTCAACTTTCTATACATCATCTTGTCCACTTTTTGAGTCCATATCTTATTAACTGAGTTATAAGGATACTATGAGAAGCTGACAAAGAATTTGCTAAAGTCATGGTATGAAACATCCATCACTGTTTTTTTGGTTACAGGGCCAGTTATTTCACCTAAGAGGACAACTGTGTTGATGTGATCAGACATATATGGTCTCATAAATCCATGCTTGATGTTACAAATCACATTTTCCTCCTTGTGACTAGGAACACCTTCCAGGAAAGTTTGCTCAATAATCCTTGCAGAGGGTGAAGTCATACTGATGAGATTGCCCTTCCATAAAATACATGAGATATTTGCATTTTTCTAATCGTCAGGAACATCCCACAATCAATTTGAACTCTCAATGATGACAGAATGGCCTTTCAATGACATCAGTCTCCTCTTTCAGCATGCTTAGAATCAATCCCATGTAGTGCCATACATTTATGAATGTCCAGTTGCACTAAGCACACCCTAATTCTACCTCCTTTGTAGGCAAAGATGTACTCCCGCACACCGTTTCTAGACTTCAGTAGCTTGAGAGTCAGTCTTACCAACTGAAAAATATTATTAAGTGTCCCTCAGCCTACAAGGACAGATCCTTGACTCCAGCTGTCTCATGGATATATAAAATATTTCCTTGTTTGATGGGAGACCGAATAGTTCAGAATGCCCAGCTTCCTCTTTGTCCCTCTAACGGGACAACCTAAGGACTAACAAGCACTGAACTTGCAGTAGGCACACATTTGAGAGGAGTGACGTGATATCACCCCTCTATCTGGGATAAAGACAGAGAACTAGAGATGTTTAGGAGATGGCATGAAAGTTATTTGATGCATACCAGAGAGCCTGAAAAGCAAGCATAGGGCAGAAGGAAGGAACACAGCATGAAGACAGGAACAGCTCAAAATACCTTTTGGCCACTGTTTCTAACAGTGGATCTCTATGAATTGCTGTTATCCAGCAAATCTGTTAGATTAGACACAGATTGAGTGACTATGAGCATTTATTTGAATACCTTTATTTCTTCTTGAAAATAAATTAAAATCCACATGCTTCTTTTGAACAGACTTAAAAATTCATGTGCCCATTGAAAGGTACAGTGGAATTGATGATTAAATTTGAGTGTTTTTGAAGCAGGGAATGTACTTCACAAAGAAGAAACAGAGACAAATGCTCCATTTCTAGAAAAAAATAATCCTGACAAAATCCTGTACAATGGGATACAGCTACTTGTAACAGCTTTTTTTTTTATTTGTTGCAGTTATTTAGTCTCAGTAAAGAATGCTTCATAACCGTACAAGACTATTAATCGCTCTAAAGTATTTCTACTGTATAAATTCATCATGATTTACTTTACCCATTGCTGTGTAGTATTTTGACTTAGTGAGGTCATTGGTAAATTTTCCTTTGACTCATTTAAGTCTAGACTTTCCCATCCTGATTTTAGAGGAAAGACAACAAATTTTCTAATGCAGCATACTATATCTCTGTTCTCATCTGGTACACCTAGTCACACTCAGAGTTATAAAGATTTTGCTATTACAAAAATATCCAAAAGCTACAAGAGTCAACAGAAGAAAATATAATTTTTCAATTTATTTTGGAGAAAAATCTTGGTCAAACAATTCCCTGGGTATGTAACTATATTTATATGTGTATGCATATTGTAGATATATTTATCTGTGGAAAAACCCCAATATTAAGAATCAAGCTTAAAAAATCAGATTTCTTCAATACCCTGTACACAGGAACCATATTTCATTAAGGCTTGTTGTCTTCACTTTCACTGACTTTTTACAGGCAATTGACAATATTCTCTTCAGACTCTCTATTTCTACTCTGCCTTTTCTTTCAGTGTACATTTAGATTCTTTCAGCAACTCTCAGAACAGTATACCTTTTCTGCTGACACTATTCCCATACCTTGAACTGCATCTGTTCATAATTCATAGTTTTGAACTGCCTGACACACAGAAAAAAATCTATTTAAGACTAATATCAACAGAACAGATTTTACATGTGCAAAATGGCAATGTAAACTAAAACATCAAACCCTAATCAGTATCCAAACACAAAATAGTGCATGACACCCAGATATTAATCTGGTTTTTAATCAATCTATCCAGAATTCTTTTCTATCTACAGATGACAACATACGGCATTATAAAATATTCATAATTCAAGTGATCTTAAGGCAAGAATCAAACTCTTCTAACATATATATATACACACACACACACATATATTTCATCTGCTCACAGTTTGTTTTCCATTTTAAACCATATTTCAATGAAAAACACACTATAGTTGGAAAGTATGCACAAATTATTAATGTAGTAAAGCTTTCTTACATGACTTGGACTCCGGTGATGGTGGAGAAATGTTGGACACAGCAAGGTCACTCTTTGACTTTTTAGGCTTTTTTGCATTTACCTGCCAAGGCTTATCATAATTTCTAAAATCTCTTCTTGTTCCTTTATTTTCTGTCAAAAGAATCAAATTAGATAATCATAACATTTTTAAGGTCATTTTTCAAAGACTCAAAAAATAATTAATCAAAAAAACCCCAAGGTATATCAATCCAATTAAAGACAGCTCTTATTTTCTCCTATTTCTGATTTCTTTTATATTTATCATATTTATTCCACTTTTTAAATATAAAAACTTAGAAATTAATATGTTTTTCATTCAAAAAGTCTATTTTTGTCATGAAAAATTCCTTAATGTCCATATTATGTCCATGTTTTACTGGCTGTGCTAAAACTGTATTTGATATAAATGGTTCGCTGACTTGTCAGTAAATTAACACTTTGACTATCAGCAACTATTTAAGCTCTATAGTCTGAAACAGATCATTAGCCAATTTTTAAATACAAAACTAATATTGTAATAGTAGCTTGCAGCAGAATAAGAAAACCAAGACTTCTACTTTACAAACACAGCAGATACTATTTCAGAATATTATTTTAATGCTTCGGAAGATTTACAATCATAAATTATTCACACTGGAGTTATGAAGCACAGCACCTCTTTAAGGGTTAGGATGACAGATATATAAAAATACGCATTATTAAAGAAAATACCTCAGTAGAGGTTAATCTCGGGCACAAATACACCATGGGAGGGAAACGGAAAACAAAGCTAGAGGACAGCAAGGGAATCTCTCTCACTGAGACTGGGACTGTTTCCATTCTGTAACTCTGATCCATACCCACACGATCTATACATAGGCTGAGCTGACACAGCAATGTATATTAAATTCAGTATCTGCTGGACAAATAGGATTTATTCTGCATGCTCAAAAGCATAGAGCAGTACATTTCTGTAGGTGCATGTCCATCCAAGAAATCATGGACATAAGTGTTGGAATATTATACTGGAGACCAGCCCTTTCCAGCACACAAAACGTAACATACCTGATGTTTCACTCTCTGCCCAGAGGGCAGCAGAGCCAGACAATGTTCTCTGAAGCTGACCACGGTTTCCCTGCTTGGACTGAAGATGATCAATTAGAAATGGGATTGGCTGGTCAGGTGTCTCCGTTATCAGCTTAGTCATCAACTCCTTTAAAAAATTAAACCAAAACAAAAAATTAGTGAGACATTGCACCTAAACTAATCCTGTATTTACCAAAAGAAAATGAGGTTTGTTTTCAAATTTTAAGAGAATAGCTGGAACATCCACCTCCTCAAACTGCTGCTAGCTTTGTCCTATGAAATGCTCATATCTGGAGTGCTCTCAGCCTATACAGTCTCTTATCCACTGGAACATAGGTAAAAAAAAGCCAGTCCCTATTACCTGTTCAAATTTACCCCAAACAGTAATACTGTCCATTTAACCACTTAGAACCAGCACATCCTCAGAGCTGCAAGTAGCTTTTCTCTAACCAATACATCCAAGTTTCCTCTCATTGGAATGCTAAGAAAGTTTGGGAATTTTTCATCTCATCCAGACATCGACAATTGTCTGGTTCAAATATGCATTCATATCTGGGAACCCCAAGTTCTGTCTGATCAAACAGGTAGACAGGTTTTAAAGCAAGTCCTCAAAAATACCATAGTATCAAAACAGACAAATATTTTATTATGTTGATGCAGACACAGATACAAAGCCAATGCCAACAGGAAAGCATCTTCTATGCCAGGCATTGGTACTATCCAACAGCTGTTCTGCACCTTGGCTGTGCAGGACTGCAGAAAAAGAAACACTCTCTGTTATTGCTGCTGGGGCTCTTTCTGGCTTCCTAGGCATAAAACATATCAGGAAGCCAGAAAGAAGCTGTGGCTCTGCTCTGCGCATGGGCGCTGAGAGGAAATGACTCAGGGCAGGTGAGGTGACCCTGAAACCAATGTAGTTCTACAGGAGATCTGTGGCTGCTGCTGCAAAATTAAAAAGCTCCACGAAAGAAAATTACAGGAATGTACAACAAAATGAGAAAAAAATAAAAACAAACAAACAAAACCAACAAAATGAAACAAAACAAAAACCAAAAACAAACAAAACCACCGACTAAACCAAGTTATTCAGAGCATATATCCTCTCTTCACCTATCCCCAAGCATAAACCTTAACACAATTTACACACACTTAAGTCCATCCCCACTTGATCTTTTCCACACACTTTCAATTAATAAAAAAATTTAAAAACGTCAGTAGTTACTTAGCATTACCACCAGTTGGGAAAAGATACTTTAGAGGAAGTATACCAAATAGCAGCAAACATGAATAACTGCACACAGGATTACTAAGGCACAGCAGGTTCTCTTTGTCCACAAAAAGGAGAAAATATGCCAAATCTCACGTCTTGTGAAGACAATCTTCTGTGATGTCATTTTTGATACTTAGCCACAGTGAAATAAAAAACCCTGGGTATCTTTGGTTTTGAACTGGAACTCCACAGGGAGAAATTAAGCTACTTACTAATCTTAGAATTGTAGAAGCTATGGAGTGTAACTTCATCTAGACTGCCTCTTATGAAGGTAGGAGAAACCCTCCGACATACATCTCACAAGAAAAATTCAGAAATTAGAGTAATTCGTATTTTAGTTGCTTGGCAACACTAAGAGCAAACCTTTATTCATTCCCCCGCAGAAATGCAGAATTAGTGACAATGGAAAGATGTAATCTAGTGCTTGTAATGGACCACAATAGCTGTAGTAATTCCACTGCAGAAGATTCTATTACCAAAGGAAAAGTGCCAGTCTGTTACATCTGACTTGTACTTTAAATAATTTCTCAGAAACATGGTTTGAAAATCATTTTTGTCTTAGATTAGTAATACATTGTGATCTTAACATAGTACTGAAAAAGGTAATCAAGAAAAATGAGAAATTTTAGAATGCCTACATATCAATGTAAGACAAATGCTAATTGACTGTTGTCATAACTGCATCACTTCCTGTTGTAGCAGGAAGAAATGGTCTTTAAGTAACAGCAAGACATCTAATAAAATAAAACACATTACAGGATTCCTTACCTCTTCTGACACGAAGCAAAAAACCTAAAGATCAAGGTGATGTGAAATTAGATCCTATTAAAAAGGACCACTTTTCATATCTACTGTTATATTGATAATAAGACCTGAGGTATATAGAGAATATCAATTATTCTCTGTGCTGTCTCAGAGAATAATCAGTCCTATACTGAGACAGCAATTAGAATATTTTAAAGAACTGTAGATAGAGGCTACTTTTATCTGGAATAATGAATGTGTTGTACCAATCCTGTACACCTAAAGTAAAAAAAAAAAAAAAAGGAAAAAATATATAACATTGCTGAAATCCTCAAACTGACAAGTGTGAAGTTCAGAAAAAAAGCTACTTATTTGTGTAATAAGCCTCAAACTAACTTGCCTCAAGCACTCTCAGAAATGTCATTAAAAGTAAATGCAACTTAAAATGAACACAAAGGCATCTCAGGTTTCAAAATCTGCCATTTAAGGAAGGCAAAGCTCTTTATTACAAGTATTCTGCTGCAAAAGGGAAGAAAAACTCTAAGGGATCTGCTTCTCAAGCTACTTCAAGCAAGGTTTGGAAGCAGTCTCCAATTTACCACTTTCTATGGAGTTTCTGAATTCTAGACAAGGTGCAAAGAACACCACCCCTCTAATATCACTGTCTTCAGATGTATACTCTGTATAAATTGCCATTCACATGCTGAAGGTGTTATCTCTCTTCCATATCCTTCTGCTTCACACACAGTCAAGACACCCCAGAAGCAGGATCCCAGCTCCTTGGCCCTTCTACCAGTTTCTGCGACCCAGTTCATTAAAGGACTCAACTCCATCTGCTCAGCTCTCAACCTGTGCTCCTCAAGCTCACGCTTCCTTTGAGACTTTTGTCATCCCCAGCAAATTGGCAATTACATGGAAATATGTTAGCTGCCTGCCTTCAGTTGCTTGGCTATGCCATGAGGTGGAAGAGTTGGAGGGGCAAGAAAAACAAAAATAAAGCCCAAACCCAAGCCACACACATAAAAAAAAAGCCCACAAAGCTTCACACCAACATTAACTGTACATAGTGAGCACTTTCCTAATTTTTTAAGTAAAAACACATACACTTCTCTGGAAGTGAAAAGATACTGCAGATTAGAAATATCAACTAAAGGGTATTCTCATACTAGCACCATTCTCTAGCAAAACTAACTTCAACTTCTGATTGAAGTCGAAAAGCTTATTTGATGATGTCATCTGTTGCTCAGGTGACATCTTAATAGACAGTAGGAATAACATACTACATGGTACTCTAAATACACTTTCACACGTTTGAAATGTCTTTTAAAAAAAGAACAAAAGTGAATGTATTAAATAAGAAAAACTGAAGCATACAAGGTACAAAAATAAAATTCCTTTTTGGTTAGCAGCAGTCTGATCTGACTCACAATGTGCTAAGTAGGCGAGGTTTCACAAGAAAAAGAAAAGGGAAAAGACTAACTAGTCTCACTGAAGACACCTCTGCATTAACAGCAGAACAAATATGGCACAAGATCATTGAAGCTGAAATTCATTTTTTCACTAACAAATCATCAGGTTAGTTTCAATTCTTCATAAAAACAGAAATGCAAGACACCTACAGACAAGCATCTTAAAAATATTAATTATACTTTTCACACTTCTAGCTAAATTTCTAAGTTTTCTACAATTCAAATAAGACAAGTCTGTTGTCCTGTGCATAATATGGCTTTTAACAACAAATAAAAAGCCGTGGCAGATTGGGTCTCCATCCTGCCAAACAAACTGCTCACTAACCATAATCTCTCTCCTATCTTCTTTCCACTGCTATGTCTTCCTTTCACTCTATACCCTTGTCTTTTCTATCGGTGGACTCCACACAGTCTATTCCTCCCAGCTGTGTAACAAGTAACAAGCTGTTCAGAAGTCAGTAATTATGAATTCCCTGTGTATCCTCAAGACACACTGGAGCACAGAAAAGGGGCCAAAACTTCCATAGTTACTACAGACTAGAGCACTCAGATGAATATATCAGTTTCTGCTGCTTCCCAATTATATTGCCCCAAATCAGGCTCTGCCTTGATTGAAGGCAGAATGAGAAAGAACAGCAAGTGGGTATAAGCTCTTTCAGTTAACTGCTTCAAAGATTTTACCTTGGAACTGTGCAAACCAGTTCTTCATACTTTGTAAAGGTACCTTCCTATGCTCCTACATTCACTAGTTTTATTGAACTGTTACTTAGATTGTTAAAAAAAAACAATAAACCTTGTAAAAGTTCATTTGTGGATATTTCCAAGAGAGATTTATGCACATGTAATGAGGCTGCAAAAGATCTTGAAAAAAACACTAAGTCTAAAGTAGTGGTGTAATATATGAATGATTTATAAAGAAGATACAGAATTTATAAATAATAATTTATAAAGAATTCTTTATATCTTTCACTATTGTGCTATCCTGAGGTCCTCTATTAGTTATTCAATGAAGGCTCAAATTTTAATTTCCTTGTAACTGTCCATGCATTTAATACAAATGAAACAGTCTTCACAGTCTATGAATCATAGGCCCAATTACAAGAATGTCCTAATTAGCCTGTCTAAATGTACCTATCAGGTTATTAAGTTAATTAAGAGACAGTCTATCTTGCCCTGTAATTGGCAATGGTAACTACACAACAATCACATTTTAACTGTACGGACTTTTATAGACAATGGCACTCAGCATACACAGATTCTGGCTGCATTATGCTCTTTTTTTCATGGATTAAATTAGAAGTTTCAATACAAATAAATACAGCAAGTCTGCACAGTGATGTCAGTAGTGACTTTGTCAATAAAGAAGTCATGAGGGGCTAAATGTCTCCCAGCTGACCAGCCAGAGTATGTCCACCTAAGATAAGAATTGCTCTCCTGGCTCCACTGACTTATTAGAAATATACGGACTGACTACAGAGAAGCTTGGAAACTCAGACAGACACCTAAATTCAAACTTGCTAACCCCTTCACACAGGCTGTAAGTGAACAAAGAAGATATAAAATTGAGGGAAAACTTGCAGAAGGACAGAAGGTTTAAGAAACTTTTTAAATGACTGACACTTTTTGGTTAGAATTCCATTCTGATTACTGCAGTAACAAAGCAAGGAAACAAAAATAAAAAAAAATTAAAGTATATTTTGACATTATTCTTAGTGCCTAAATTAAGAGTGTGCAATTCTTAAATGAGAGCAGAAATGACTGCTTAAATGACTGCTTCTATCAAAAAAAGATAATTTTTAATGGAAATAAATGAAAAATACCAGCATCCTTCTTCTGGAAAATAGCCAGGCTTTAAACATTCTTCAGCAATTTTAATTAAAATTAGTAACAACACATTATAAACCATGAATTATAAGGACTTCAACATATTTTACATTCATGAAACGATCATCACATCTCCCTGTAACATAAATTACTCAATCCTACACAAATTCCCACATAACTAAAATTCACATGCCTGTACCATACTGTTTGCTTCAAACAAACCATGGTACAGTAACAGTTGAGAACAAATAATAGTCATATTCAACCTGCTTATGAAAACATTCAGACTTTTATCTGGAATAGACTAAAAAATTTTCAATCAACACATTCTTTTTTCAAAGCCTCATTGGCGCCATTTCAGACAGCTGTGCAGTTAAATTTAATATCACAAGACTGTAGCACACAGCATGGGAACACAACCCACAGAGAAATTACTTTGGACATAGAAGTAAAATGAAAGTACAAAGCTGATATTTTGGTTCTGATGCTTTGGTATAAACGAAATTCCCCTCAAAGTGGCATTGCTGCAAAATCTAAGGTATATGACTAGTGGCACAGGTATCATTTCATAGAACAAGAATAACAGGAGGAAGTCTGAAAACAAACATCATTGAATAGCTGTCTTTCTTAAGTGTTCATCTACTAAATATCTGTACCAATTCAATAGGAAAAGTCCAATTTTGGGGGCTATGTTACTAACCATTTTTTAGGGGGACTCTGGAGAGCAGAATGGAAACAGCAGACTCCTGCCAGACTCCATTAATCCTTTGCAGATCATATTATCACTTTCCTGACTCGGATGAACTGTCTCTGTCTGAAATAATTCCAACTCACGCATGTAATACTTGATAAAATATGCACCATCAATCTTAATGAGGAATGGATGGGGTCTGGTGGACAATTTCAAAGTTTCGCTAAGTTAATGACACTTTATCAAAATCCACCACACACATTATAACATGCAGTATCTATCTGAACCACTTGGGGTATCTTTTCACTTACTTCATCCTTTGAGGTTTTTTCCCCTCCTAATCTTAATATTTCAAATATCATTGTCCCTAAACTATTTTACCGCTCCTGAGTTTATAAAATAGCTTCAAACACCTTCAATCTGTGGCTTTATTGAAATATTTCTGTTCTCCCATTCAAGCATTCTGAGAATGCTGTCAAGAGAGAAGTCACTGCTACTAGGTTACTCTAAAACATTAAATAATTTTCTGTAGAAGAAGAAAAGGTTAAACACATGCTCTCAGTGATGCCAATCATGGCAGCAGTTACCACGTTTCCTCCCCTAGTTTAGTTTTCAAATCACAAAGATTTCCTATGATAGGTTATACTTCTTCCTGCAATTATGTATCTCTGCATGACAATCTCACACTTGTGGAATTATGTCTACCATATCATTATCTGAACTCAGCAAGGATTTATCAAGTGAGGGCTGTTTTTGTTATTGCAGAAACACTGTAAGGTTTGCCTGAAGCACAGCTCAGCCTTCCTCAGTTTCCATCTACTCTATCAACCACCAAAATTCTGCCCTCAGGCATGCACTTCACAGTTCAGCCAAAGAAAATGAAAACTGCTGGTTTTCTGAAAGGTCTGTAGATTTACATCAAAATAAATACTCATAGATAAAGACTAGGAAAGACTATTACAACCTGGACTTAAATTACAGCCATAAAACAACACTGACTGCACATCACTGCCTTACCTAAAAGCTAACTCAATAGGCTGGAGCTGATCTTTCTCTGATCAGCTGAAGTGATCTTATTTCAATTTCAAGGTCTAAGTTGAAATCACTTGCTCCACCATGTGCAATGATTCATTACTGCAACTGTTAAAAAAAAAAAATCTCATTTCCAGTTTAAGCTTCACTGACTTAGCTTCAACCTGTCTGACACAATTTTTTTCTGAGGAAGGGTAATGCTAGAAACTAAGGTAGCAGGTATTTTTGTGGCTACCTCTGGTAGGCTGACCCCAACCAGCAGCTAAGTACACACCAGCCACTTACTCATTTCCATCCTCAATGGGATGAGGGAAAAAATGAAAAGAGAAAAACCAAGAAAAATACATTGGTCAAGATAAAGACAGCTTAATACCCACAGTAAACGGAAAAGAAAAAAAGACAATCAAAGAATAAGTGATATCAAGGCAATCACTCAGCACATCCCACTGCCTTGCCAGTCTGCAAGCAACAGTTATTTCAGAAAACTTACTCCCCAGGTTTAATTGCTGAACATGACATTATATGGTAAGGAATATCTCTTTGCCCAGGTTAGGTCAGCTGTTCCAGTTGTGTCCCCTCCCAGCCTGTCCCCACCCCTGGACTGCTTGCTGATGATCAGAGAGAAGAACAGAGAAAGCCTTGAGCTTGTACAGTCACTGCTGAGTAACAGCTAAAAGTCTGGTGTACCAACATTGTTTCAGTCAAAAATCTGAAATCCACCAACATACAGGTAGGCACTCGCTGTGAAGAAAATCCAGTCCCTGTCAGACTCAGTACAGTACCACTACAGAAAGGGTTATCAAGGGTTTATGAGTGCTGATCAGGCCATATATGAAAAAAACACTTGGTATATTAAGCAGTTGACTCAGCAAAGTCCTTATGCTTAGATATTCTTTATGCCTGACAAGTAAATAATTACAAAGCCATGGGCATGCTTAAAATGCCTTGATGAATTAGATCACTGCTCTGTGACTGTAGAATTACAAACACTTCCTTTCTTCTTTCTGGATGCCTACCAAAAAAAAAAAGTAAATAAATGTTTTGAAGATTGGAAATCCTTTCAATTGCATCCCATGAAAAACTTTGATAATACACATTTTAAAAATGTGTGTAGCAACCACCGCACCTCCCAGGTGCTTTTTTTTCTCCTCCCAAACACTCCCCCCACTATTCCAGTAACTTTGCATTACTACACCATTAGATTTACTCAAGTTATACAGATAAATGTGAGATGATGTTTCAAAACATTCTACTGCCCAATGTGTATAGCCAAAGTTATTAAATATTCTGTGCAATTTCTATACATTAAAATTATTATAAAAATTGCTTTCATTTTTTTTTTAAATCTTGACCTAGAATTTTTAATAATTTCAAATAATAACCAGCAATTGCAGTGACACAAAATGGAGAATGTGATTTAGCAAAGTCCAGGGTGTGGAAGTTCTAACACAGATTTAATTACCTTGACTTAAGCTGCCTACATAAATTAACCCTGAGTTTACTCCAGTAATGTTCACTAAACAAATGTCAAAGAAGTTAACAGACACTCCCTGGTTGTTAGAATTTACTTAAATCCTGTCATTTGGAAGTGCTCTTTAGTACAGCAACTAAAAAACTATGAGCAATATGCAGCATAATTACAAGTTTTATTCATACACTTTGAATAGATTAATATCTATTCAGATACACATCTTAATTTCCTGTTATTTACCTGTGAGAGATTGACTTGGTCTCATAAGACTTCATACCAATGTTGTAATCATCTTTTTAAATAGATCTAAATGTTTAATATGCAACAATACAACAGAGACTTCTGAATGGAAAGGTCAGAATTTATTGCCATGGAAAAATCTGGAAATTAATTTTCACCACAGAAAAATACAAACAGGTTTTTTATAGTTGTAGAATTTATATACTGCAATTGTGCCTGGACTCTTTAAATAAAGTGCTTTTTTAAAAGCATTTTAAGAAGACAAAGAGGTTATTTCACATGCAAGCAGTTGCTTGATTGATTTAAAGTTAGTTATACTCTATTTTCCCCCCCTGCCCCGCCCCACTGGAAAGGTAGCACTGATTTGCCTGTCACAGGTAACACAAGATGTGCAGTATCTTGTCAGCATAGCCACCACTGCAGACTCTCTTCAAGCTCTCAAATGCTTTTGAGAACACTTAGTCATGTTCAGTTTGGCTCAACACAGCTTATACTCAGTGATTCTTTAACTGCAACTGGAAAATCCTTTTACTATTACAAGTAACACTTTTATATTAAGTTATATCAACCTGTGTCCATTTAATTATAGATGAAGGTTTTGCTTAATTAACACACTTGAACTTTACTATTAAAAAAAAAAGAAACCCACAATGAAATTGGAATGAAAGAATTGGTCTCTTTAAATGGAAGAATAAAATAATCTTTTGCCATGCAGAAGCCATCAGTTCACAGATATAAAAAACTTGAATATAAATGCAGGAATTAATAATATTCTAGTAAATATCTAAATAACCACATTAACTAATAAAAAAGAAATATTCACTAATTTGTTTTTATACGCCAGAGATCTTCCTCCATTTTGTGTAATGTCATCTATTAAATATTACCACATGATACTGGCAACTATTTCATTTCTAAAATATATCAGTGCACCTGAATCTATCTTCAGCCCCAGTCAGGAAGACACCTTAATAATTCCACTTCAATTGGAAGCAAAATCCACTTTTGATAGCTTCCACATGGATTTGAATCATCCACCAGTTAAGCCAAAACTACCTCTCTGATGTTACTGATCAGCAACCAACATGACAAAGAAAATGCTTCAATTTTTTTTCTCTTAACATTTTTTGCAAAGTTCAGACAGATTTCTAACATTCTCTGCCTTCATGGATTATCTCTATTTCAAGTCAAATTAAAATAGATATTTCTGCTACTTAAGGCGAAGAAACTTCTGAGAATGATGATTCAATCACAGTCAGACTAAAAAGAAAAAAAAAATTAAAGCTGAAGATTAGAAACACATAAGGAAAAAGATGTGCGGGTGTCTATTCTGACCTACACAGCGCAACAGGCTCGAAGTACACAGGTTTAGAGCACCATATGAATTGTGAAGGATCAGGCAGGGGAGACAGCAGCAAAATTACAAGGGAAAGAAAATGTGAACACTGAGTGCAGAGGTAGCCATGTGCTACATGTCTCCAGCCACTCTCCAGGGTCCCCAGACTGCTTCCCAATGGCACTACCAGGTTTATTGCTCTGCCTCAGCTCTGAGAAGTTACAGTCACTGCCTGTCTCCATCTAAACATGGCTGCAATTTGGGGAAGTACTCCCAGGCTGCCATCTGGGATTCTCCCAGAAATCAGGCCTTTCAGGGTTGGCGTTTCAAAACACACACACACAAGGCTGAGGTCTGAGCCCAGGCCCATCCTGAAGATGAACACCATGCTGCTCAGATGATTGCTCCTATGACAGAAAACCTATGCTTGCAAAGCAGGCACCAAGATTACCCTGCTGAAAATGCATGGTCCAAGATCCTCTCCACAGATTTACTTGTTCACCTCATTTACTGGCTGTGGTGTACCTTGGAGGAAGACTCAAAACTCATCAGGCAGGTCTACTTTGCAGTATGTCCAGACAATTTCTGTCACAATAGGGCACCTTTTCCTCAGTACAGCCAGAAGATGAAAATGCAATATGAAGATAATAGAGATTTGCAGCAGACAATTGATTTGACTATACATAGGAAGGATAATATTCGTAATATTCTGTTTGAAAATTTTGAAATCTACCCTGAAAAGAGACACAACCATATTCCCCAGAAGCCATAGAAAGACATAAAACGTCAGGCATAATTCAGTAGTCATAGCCAGAACAGCACAGATACCTAAATAATATTTAGGTTTGTTCATTCAATAAATATGGTATTTTATTGTAATCCTACAGTATGTAATGTCAAAAATGTCCTGTGTATCAGGACAGTACAGCATTAACTTATTTCCACAACCAAAAATCAATTCCCTGTGCCTAGACACAACTACAACATCTTGTGTGGAATTGTTACTTGAATGTTCTTTTTCTCACCCAGGTTTAGGTACTAGAGTCACAAAGAAAAGAAAAAAACAGAAGGCAAAAATAAAAAGCTTTGAACAGTGCACAAGTGCATTTGGATGTCATAAATCAAAGAGAGATATCTGATTACCATGATAAGAGACAAAAACCTCTCACTCTACTTCCCTGCTTTCCACAATTGCATTGCCTATTGCAAAGCACCATGAGGAAGAATACATCCCCATAAAACTTCTGCACACAAAGTGTCACTGGAAAACCTTCTCCTTAGAGGAAGGATGTTCTATAACCATGCCCAGAAAATAATTCTTCAGCAAAAGACAACTGATGAGCAGAAGTGAACATACAGTTGAACTGTAGGAGGAAAAATACCAAACTTTGTTGACCACATACAGCAGATACATAGTGGATTACATCCACACCCATGTTTAACAGAAGAGAGATCTAATGCCATTATTTGTTTCATTAGAACTAACTTGCATGCCCAAGTCCTTAAAAAAACCTCACCTAAAGAAGTAACGTGAAAGAACTCACAGTAGCTCTAAAGAGCAGTTGAAAATGGAGAACTGTGTCAATGGCTCTGAACCGAGATGATGTTGGACACCACTATTTGACCTCTGAGGCCAAGTGCATTGATTGCACAGGCTTAAGGCTGACACTTCTTCCATCATGCCCACAAATAAAGTAGATCTGAGATAATGGGACAGCTCAATAAATACTAGCTTATGTAAGCTGGATACACTTTCCACTCTGTAAGTTCTAGATTAGCTAAACTACACATATAATGGCACTATTAAAGCCATTTTAAAATAATGCAAACCACAATTACAAAATAAAAAAAAAATATCAGTCTCTGTGTACCAAAAATACAAATAATAATTATATTGTATGGATCAACTTACTAAAGTCACTTTCTAGCCCAAGCAAGGTAATTTTTAACACATACACAGAACTGGTATGTTTCTGGAAAGTGTCATTTGCACTTTGACTATCCCCTCCATAAACTGTCACTATGGATCTAGTCACCATGTCCTCACTAGCCCACCAGGGACATAATCTGCAACATCCAGGAGCTGTCCTTTGGCTCAGGTTTCCAAACAAAGGACTAAAAGTCTATATTTTACAAGAAAGCTAGAGCCTCAGGAGGATATTTAAAGAGGTATTTCTGTACTAAAAATCAGAGACTTTCTATGGGTAGCAACAGTAATTATTAAGGACAGATAATTTAATTATACCTAGAACTAGAGTTAGACCCTTCATTTCTCATCAGACACTTCTACCATCAAGACTGCAGTGGCTTAGTTAACTAAAAAACACTTTATTTCTAGAAGCTGGAATCTGGGTGATTTTAGATGATGATAGGGTTTTTGACCTGTAGATCTATTTTTAATAGCAGCCAAAGCATTATCAATCTGATTTTCTAATGTTTTTTTTATTTAGAGAACAATGTCTGTGAGTCACTGGTGTACATTTTTTGTTTCCAAGACTGCAAAGTAACTTTCCAACCCTGACATCAATTGCCCAATTAAAGCTTCCTGATGATTTGATTGCTCTTTATTTAACATTATACTAAATCTGCCTGGTTATGAGTGAAGGCCTTCCTCTCGTAAATCAGGATCTCGCCAAATGCAGCAGGGCTCCCTGTGGGAATACAGCATGCTCACATGGACTGTGCTGCAGCCTTGAGACTTGTCAGCTCTCTGAATTGCCACACTAAGCAGCAGAGAAAGAGGGAGAAATCAATTTTTTCTTGATTGTATGACACCAATTAATGGGATTAATAGCACAACCAGGCACTGAGGCAGCACAAAGAAAGAAGAGAAAGAAGAAAGCCCAGAATGAGCTCAGAGCCTTGCTGTGAAAACTCCTAAACCATGTGAAGACCATAGGAGCCAGAGGGGTTGCAGGCTCTATGCAGACAAACAAGACAAAAGGAAGAGGAAACACAAGCACAAAATAATACATGATAATGCAGCAGGACAGCATCAGCAGAAGCAGGAACTGTCGCCAGATAACTAACTATCACTTTTAGTATCATAACTACTGTATATTTTATTTCCTCTCCTTACTAGTTAATTTTTTATTCAGTGTTTAAGTAAATGTTAAGTAGATCTTCATTTTGGCCAACTTCATTTTTCTAATCTTTTTCTATTATCACAGGGAAACAGAGAATAAAATAAATTCTCTTTAGTTTCTTTTTCTCCCCTGCTGTCTTTTTCTTTCAGGTATTCCTCTTTCAGGGAATAAGAAATCAAGATTAAATCTGTTACTCTAGTAATTTAGTCTTCTTTTTTGTGTTTATCTCTCTGCATTCTTCCTTATTGCCAAGTCTACATCCTGCCTTTGTCTCCAAATAGCTTCACTGTCTTATACTTTATATTAGACTACAGGCATTACTATCAAATGGCATTATTCTGAACCATGACACACTTAGGAGGAGCTCTGAAACCCCTTTTTAAATTTTTTAACTGGGGTTTTTATATCATGCAAAAGTATGTCCTCAGCACAATTATGGGTGATGGTTCATATGGCACACCAGAGGAATTTCTGCATCTGCAAACCTCGGTCTCCTCCTCAGCTTGCATTTCCCTGGACATCTCTGCTTTGTCCTCATGACACGGGAAGGACAAGAGTCTCCAGAATGCATGGAGCACACTGGATGAATGGAGCATGTCACACACAACTGCAAGGGACAGGTGCAATGAACACAATGTGTCTGAACAGGAACACACAACACCTGCCACATTTATATGGGATCTCTCTGTCCAGCACACATAGGATTCTCAGGATTGTCCCAGTGTTTCAGAGTGTCTGTATGCATTTCATAGAGCATGCACGTGCACACACATTTCAGTCTGAGAAATCCCAGTATATCCAGTCATGGAAATTATCCCAACTCTCTTTTCTTCTCCTTCAAATGAAATAATATCCTTAATTACACAAAAGCCCCCAATTCCATCCCTACAAAACTATCAGAGTCTGCATCATAAACCTTTTCTCTTCCTAACTAGCCTAAGTATACTTGCTTCTACATGTTCTCTTCAAGGGTAACCTACAACTGAAACTACCCTTCCTTTTCAGTTCTATGAACCATCTCTCATGTCTCCAGAAGAGACTGCTTCCACTTATTTAAGCTTCTAGGATGAATTCTGTTATCAACAACACAGAGCAGCTTTTCTGCACTAGTGCACCAAAAGGAACATGGGAACTTACGATCATTCAGAATTCCTTTCTTTGATATAAGATACCTGACCGTAGGAATATGTCACAATCATCCATTTACCTCTCCACTCATACAAACATCAGTAGAGGCACAGTCAGTGCCTGTCAAACTGGAGTGTAGCTCCTTCTTAATGAAGGAGTTCATGGCACAGGAGCCAGTGTCAATAGTGGCGCTAAGGACAGCTTTAACTCTCTGGCAAATCCATGCCTAAGTAACACACCCAAGATCAAGTACTAGACGTTTGAGTCAGACACTGCAAAGCATACATACTCATTACATAGCAAGTTTTATTTTCTTGCATTTACTCTTTCTCATTCTTTGGTTATACTCTTAGAAACCACCATCACTAGAACCTTTCTTTTAAAATAATAACGTACAGATTCCAGGTAACCATTTGACAGTAGGGACTATTACAAAAATAAAATAAAAATGAAAGAACATATGCTGGCAATGTAGCTAATCTTTTTCATCCCACCCCCTTCCATTTCCTATCTTTTCTCACTCTCATGTTCAGTGTATTCATATGGTCTGTTTCCTCCTAATTTGTTCAGCCATCCTCCCTAGTTATTCAATTCCCTCTTCTGCTCCTTCACAGAATCACCTGGGCTCCATGACATTTCCCCAATCTATGGGGAACTCCACCTTTAAAAGACAAGACCCATATGAAGCTAACAAGCACACAAGCTTTGCAGTTCTCTTATGCCCACCTAGTAGCTTGCTACTGGAGAAAAGCAGTTGTCCTTCCCTCCCTCCCGCCACCCTTAGGCCACCTACATTTTCCCTCCCAAGTCAATGCCACATTCCTCATCAGACTATGTGCTAACCCACTAAGATTAGCCTACTGAACAATTTTCACTTCTTTGTAGGCTTCATTTTCTTCTATTTCATATTCCCAAACTGGGTAAACGTAACATGACACAACCACCAGTTATGGAACAAGGACAGCAGGAATGTGCAGCCAGAAATGAAGATGAACAGGACCTGCAGCAACTGGCTATTAAATCAGCCCCATAGCCCATAGTCCTGAATACTAAATCATCAGAATGTCTGGAGTAAAACAAACTACGTGAGGAGGAAAGATTCAATTAAAAAGGCTCCAACACAGTTGAAAGACCCAAACTCTCATGATTCCTGCCCCAGAAAGCAGCTCCTACAAAAGCAAATAAAAGAGCTATTGTACAGTAAGTATATTGTACCAGACATGAAAGAGAAATATGGTTTATGAATAGAGTGACTTCATTTAATGAATATTGCAGGGAGCTGGAAAATGAGGAAGGAGATAGGATGTTTCACATAAATACACAATTAAAAGTTTCCACTCTCTATATGAACAGAAATTTTGTAAGAGGTGGCTAATGTATAATAGCATTATATTTATCATGGGTAATGCACATGCATTCTTCATTTTGTATGTGCATTTCTTATAACTGTAACACATCTCCTCATGGTGCTACATATGCTGTATATATGCCAAAATCTGAGGTGGTCCACTGAAAATTCCATGTATAAGGCAAAGATTATACTTGAATTTTATGTAAATAAGGGAAGAAAATTACCCAAATCAACAGAATAGCAAAACCAGAGTGGCATCATAACTACAGCCAAACAATTCTGCCTGAATATTCATAGATGGAATAAGTATTCAGTGAAACTGAGTAGACAAAGGAGAATTGACACAGCACAGCGTACGGGACCTGACATAAAAGTTAAGGTCATCAAAAATGTGTCTGCTGCAAGGTTTTTCAATGGATATTACCCTCTATACGAAGAGGAGATTTAGATGCTGGGCTGTCGTGGCAAAGGCATCGGTGTGCATTTCAAGTGATCATGCTCTTTACCTGTGTCCTAGGATAGAAATCTGTAATCCTTGTTTCTCCTATCATCTGTGTGCCTCTTCACCTTTAGCAGTGGGTCAGACAACCCACTGCCTTAGACAGGAGGCCAAGGGTTTCCTAACAATTGTATATGAAAATGTTCTTGCTTTCACTGTTTTTTAACCAAATCTTATGCTTTAGGCAGAGAAGATTCTTAACATAGAACCTATCCTTCTGTCATACTTCACAGCTTGTATTGACATTTCTTAGGAGAAAAAACATGCATCTGTGCAAGGGAGATAATACCCAATACAGGAAATAACACCTCATTTTTGTCTAAGTAATTACAAACACTAAAGTGCTTGGGTAGTGTTTATTCCAAAAGTTCATGAACATAAAAATGCTTCCAGCCACCTCTGGTAGTCCAGAGGTTAAAAAAAAGTATTTCTATCCCTCCTCACTCATACAAAAGCACATATGCTTTCCCAGAAAAACAAAATATCACCAGATTTAAAAAAAAAAAAAATTAAAAATCACTGTATGAAAAATTACAAATAATCATTAGACAACTGAAAATGAGAAATTAGTCCCCACTTCTTTATTTGCATAAATACGACAAATGGCAAGACGCAAGTGAGAATAAAAGACATTGGGGAAAAAAAGAAAATAATATTGATTAGATATTCAGTAAGAGGCAAATTGTAAAAGAACATGATGCTAAAATACTCTCAAATATTATATTTCTAACTCAATTTAAATATTATGTTTCTAGCTTCCATTTACTAAAGTGACACTTCTAAAATAAGGAACGCTAGTAACAGGTGTCTGTCTAGGTGTTTCTTTTTAGTCAGTGCCATGATAAAGCAGATAACTAAGAAACCCACTTGCTCCAGAACAGTAAAATAGCCCATCACGTGTGGCAGAAATGCTGGTTAAGGTACTAGCTGCTCCCTTCCCTCCCAGAAGCTCCTAAAAAAACAAAAGGCTGTGAGTGCTGACTATGGAGTATCTAACCCATTTGGAAAAGTACGTGTAAGTAACACCAAAGAACATGTTAGAAAAAATTATAGGCTGAGTAAAAATTGTCCAAGTATTTTACTTTATATTTCCCCACTTAGCATTGATCTGTTGTACCAAGAAGACTGTATTAATCAAAAGAAACCAAAAAACTGAAGAATTTACTTCAACACTGTTAATGTAATCTGAAACTTTGAAGATACTTCATAGTGTGATAAAACACAAAGAAATAAGACCAGTAGTAATGGGATTATTTTCATCCAGACTGCTTAATCATTAGATTGGTTGCCAGAAAAAAATTCAATATCATATCTGTTAGCTTTATACTTTATCATTGAGCAACCAGTCTTTGCTGGTACAAAATGATGGTGAGAGCAACTCAATTAAGAACTACTTATCATTTTCCCAGGTATTTTTTGATGCAAGATAATTATGCCTTCTGCTCCCCCTCTCAAGAAACAAAGCAATTGTCATTTTGAGAGTTTAAAAACATTAAAAGTTAATGTAACAAAAGGATTCTATAATGAAACTTTCACCTATCATTGTATTTTAGATACAATTCTTCCAATTTAGCTACTACTTGGATTTTCATTTATTTCTGTGTTTGTTGCCAAATAATTTTTTTAAAAGCAATTAAGAGAGCCCACTTTTCCATTTCAAGCAAGTAATATTTTTTTCTATTATGGAAACAAGGTTTATGTGATTACTATCTATGTTCTTGGCCACAAAAGTGCATACCTGTATCTACAATCTCTCTCACTGTCCTTTTCCAATATGATTTTAAAGTCTTCAACCAACTTCAGACAAATTCCCAGAGGAGTAAACAGCACAAAAATGCAACTTCTTTTAAATGCTGAGATTAACTAGTCAGGTAGCAAGACAGTCTAATTTTCCTCATTCAGGAACATTTTTTTTGTAATCTTAGCTTACACAGGAGAGTAGAATTATGACTGCCTCGACCACAGGGAAATTTCTGACATTTGCATCTTGTTGATCACCACAAAAGCCAAGTAATAAGCATAAAGCCATTGCTTATGGAATGGTTTGTTAATGGAAAAGGGTGTGTCTGTACTTTTAGTTAGGGTCTTTCACTTGTATTCCCTTAAAGATAACTTTATCTAAGTGAACTATGAAGCTACATGATGAATTCTCCAAAATGCAAAGACATCTCTAGATCATTTTCCCCGTTGACTTACATTCACCTTAAATAGGTCTTTTATTTTAGTGCACATTAAGGCTACAATAACGCCCTACTATAACAGGCACCAACAAAAATAAAAATTAAAACTGAAATATGATTCCATGCCCCTGATTGTGTAAGACTGTAGCACTTCTAGATCACTGTTGGTTTCTACTCATCCTTTGAGAAACAGCTAATACTGGCTTCCCTGCAGCAGGAGCTGCCAGGCTGAAACAATGTCACTAGGTAATCAGTTAGTGCCTAAAATGATCCTTGTGATGTCTAAGTAGTGAAAAACTCAGCCTTTTAAAGGCTCCACCTAGCTTCTTGATACCAAATGCTTCATTTAATACACTTGTGTAATCCATAATACAGATCCTTTCACTCTAGCAACAGAACTTAACCCATTAAGTATCATACCAAAATACTCCAAATTTTGAGGTTTTGAGCAACCTCAAAAGAAAAAAGTTCTTTGAGGGCATCTCTGTAATTCAAATTGCAGATATTACAGCTTAAAATGTAATTTTGTACTGTGACAAATTATGAACTGGTTAATTGAACATTCAAGTTGACAGTGTCGACCTTTGAGTATTTAAGAACCAAGAGTAAGCATTGCTTCAGAAAACAGTCCAAAACTCCCAAATTCATGGTCAAATTTTGACTTAAGTCAGTCATATGACGCACTATAGATAGTGTTCATCACCAAATAGGCTAAGGTTTAAGTGAAAAGAGTAGTTATTTTATTTAAATAATGGGCACCACTGTATTGCACCAATAATGCTATTTCATTTAGGGAAAGCAAAACCATCATATATTAAAAAATATAAGTTTCCCATTGTATTTGTTCTGGTAATTATGTGTGCCAAAAAAACAAAACAAAACAAAAAAGCTAAGGGTGGTATTATGAAGCCTTTATGTTGTTTGAAATATAAATTACAGTTCTAACCCCACATAACTTGGAGAACAAAAATCTTAGGTAACCGGGGGTTTGGCATGTTTACTTTGAGGAGAGTTATTTTGCCTTTTTATAACTCAAGGAAATTACAGTTCTTGGATTTGCATAACAACAACATACCTGCTGGATGCTTTTTAGCTGCAGTTCTAGAAATAAAAAAAATTCCAAAACACTAAATTTATCTCAGAGCTCTTGAAAATTTATTGCATCTGTTCTCAACTGTGCTGATTCAGCTTCTGAATTCACAGAAACTAACGGTCAGGTTGCGCAAATGAGAGCACAACTGGATGCTAAAGAGATACAGTTGTACAGAAGAATAGATGTATGGATACAGGCAGCAGGATTATTCATTGAGATTATTAGCACACAAAAAGAACTTGTTGGGTTGGATGCTTGAAATGCAAAGTGGGTCAATACTTCACTCAGACAGAAATGAGTGGGTGCTGATTCTGAACACTCCTAGCCAATTTTAGGCACATAGCTCCTGCTCACAATTTTAGAAAGATGGGGGAAAAAAAACCAACAGTGAAGCTTCATCACAGATATAATTCATATTTAGAATTCTTTTTACATTTCAAGTTCACGTGAAAAAAAAAAATTAAAAATCAGGTAGTGCCACTGTATGTGTTATCACAAAAATCCCAGAAAAGAGGCATTTCTAAATGGCATTCCTCAAATCTAAACTCGTCTAAGCACAGTATTCTCAGATGCCAACAATCTCTTACAGAAAAATATCTAAGCTTCCAAAAGGAAAAAGAAAATAAACTCACAACACACAAAACCTACACAGAACAGGATAAGGATGCTCATGAAACCTGACAGAATGTAAGGGGTTAACTTAAGACCTTACTGTCAGCACTAACAACACCTGCATGCCCTGGGGCACTTAGAAGCTGAGTTATAGGTTCTGAGTTATAGGTTACAGAGATCTTACCTGCAAAAATCTTGGGTATCTGAAAGATGAAATGGCAGAATAGGAACAGTTTTGAAAAGTCATGACTTGGGGACCTACATTTGAAAGGGAAAATGAGGCTGCAGTATCAAAGCTGTTTTGCAACCTGTCTTTAATCTCAAAATTGACACAGTCTCAGATGTACACAGTATTTCCCACCCACCTTCCTTCCCACCTCTAACCCATAAGCAAGAATTTACCTTGTAAAAATGTTTGGAATCTAGTGAATCTGTGCTGAGTAACCATTCACAGCCGAGTGGATAGGGCTTCCTACTATGTGTTAATAGATACTGGTAGTCAGTAGAAGACCAATGCCTGCTGAGTCAGCTTTAGCTCATTAATTCTTTCTCCAGGAGGTTACTCCTCATGTTTCTTTATAAAGAAGGAAACAACTTTCTAACCAATGCAGAGCCTAAGGTCTTCCTGCATCTCACGTGTCAGCACTTCTCTTGAACATTTCTCTTTCACACAAATTACGAAGATAATTTATGCATCAAATCACACTTCAGCAAAGACGTTCTTAAGTAGGGACCGCTGGTTAATGAAGTACAAAAATCCCTAACCACTGCAACAGAAGGCCACAAATACAGACAGAATGGAGAAAAGAAACACAACCAGGATAACTGCAAGCAACTGGAACACAGTGACCTACTAGCAAGAGCAACCACTGCTCTTAACTGTAATGCAGGGGAATTGTACTTCACCTTCAGTACACGGCCAGCTGTTCCATCAGCATTCTGTGCCTTTGTAGTTGTCTAAAATCAATGGTGTAAAGTCCCCTGACCACTGCTTATTCATTATGCAAGTATGAAATACAATCTGTTTATGCATCACTATCCCTACCTGCATCTCAGAAAGCACACAGGTCCTCTCTCCACATCCTTCTTTCCTGTGACTGCCCTCAGCTACCCAGTACTGGTCCATGCATTCCCTAAAATGTTGACTTGAAGCATATAATGAACAATTACTGTCACAACCTGCTCGGCAAATAACACTGGAGAAAAGTGAATCCAACTCCACTCTGTTCTGAGATGGTATTAGAAAATTAGTACTCCCTGAATAAGATAAAGATGGCTGTCATCCATGACAAGTGATGGTTAATTAGCATCCAGACCAGAAGTGGTATAAGAAAATGGTAGCTGTTTCCTGGATGAAAGACAAAGCACAGCTCTCCTTTTGCAACGTGTCAGAACTTTTAGACACATAAAAAACTGACATGTCAGTGACTATATCTGACTGTGAACACATGGTATTCTTGAAACACCACAATGCACATCAAATAGGAATACCAGCATAGAGTAGAAGATTCATCCCTGCATAGTCTTTGATCAATTCCCATCAACTTCAAATACCTGTTCTCCTTTTTCTAAGGACTACAAGATCAAGCACAGGTTGCAGATGTTCAATAAACTGTTGAGAACAAGAAGTACATAAAAATTAAACATGAAAGTGTATTTTAAATGACCAATCAGGAAGTAGCAGAGATAAGAATTATGATCTTCTTCCTCCCAGTATAATGGGTTAAAATAACTGTAAACAGCTGCAGGAATGCTATAGCCCTAGATCTTAAAACCAGCCACTAGTATTCAGGTGTAAGTAGATTTCATACCAAAAAATCTTCCTGGTATACAGGAGCGCACTGAGAACCTGTAGACAGCCTGCACAGTTGTGCAAAGAGCCTTTCACAGATTCTATCACAATGAAATTCCTACATTCCTAGTGAAATACGTGGTGATACACGAAATGCAGAAACAAATACAACTTTTTAATCTTTCTCTTCACTATTGATAACTAAAACATCCTACAAGAATCCAAACAGAGACAACCATCTTACACTACAGAGAAACTAGGTTAAAACACAGTGACTCAGAACAGAGATGTCAAGTGGTTCGCTTGAATTTTAATGTGTAAACCAATGGGTTAAGGAAATTCAGAAGAAAATGAGAGCTGTCAAGGGCCTAACTCTTGAACAGCCCCAAATCACTGAATTCCCATTGAAATAAACAAGAGTCAGTTATGTACCTAGACCTAGCAACACAGCTGATTGAACTGAATTTTATTCAGGAATTGAATCACACAAATATTTCCATTTGTATGAATTCCTTAACTTGAAAAATCACCTGCTGTTCCCTAGTACCCAGTTACTGTTCCATCAAACGGGGCTTTATTTATTGCAAAATAAAGATATCCAACACCACTAGCACTGAACCAGCAGTCTATTTCAACAGCCTGTGCACACAAAAAATATAAAACCAGACCATTCATTAACAGTTTTCTAACAACATTTAACTCTTTCTTAAAAATACACCCTGAAGACAAGGCATCCACCACGCCACAATAAAAAAGATTTCATGCATACTAAGCTTGATTGAGAACAAGTTAAATACTGAAAAAGGCAGACTTGTGCCTCGTGATAATATTGCCAGAGTGCAGTGCATAATATATGTGCATTCAGATATTTAAAACTGCATGAGAAACTGGATGATAACGTGGTAAAAATCACGACTGCTCGAGTACTCTTTCAAATTCGAAGCATGCACAGCTTATATACTAAGATACGCACATCCCTGCAAGTGCATCGTTGTAAGAAAACGGGAAAAAATAGCAAAAACACGGTGCGTGACTGCAGATAAAGATTTCAGAAAACACCATCGGCACGGACTTCTAGCAGGACAGACTTCTTTCCGAGTGCTCGGTGCAGGGGATGTGTTTCCCGGTGGGAGGCACCCACCTGTCCCTCGCCGCTGGCCGGTCGCGGAGGGGCAGCGCCTCGGGGTTCGCCCGCGGGCCGTGCGGCGTTCGGTGCCCGCTGCTCGGTGCTCAGCGCCGCCGCCCTGGAGACGGGGGGGTTTGGAAGCGCCGCCTCCCCTCTCAGCGCACGGCGGGTGCGCGGTCGGTCCGCGGCTCCCCGCGGCCGCACGGCGGGGCCGGGCCGCTGTCCCGCGGCCGCCGGGGCGAGGCGGCAGCGCCGCGGGGGCGGCCCCGGGAGCTCGGGCCGCGGGCGGGAGGGCGGAGGGCACCTGTTCGACGACCCGCGCGGGATCGTGCGAAGCAGAGGGCGACGCGTCCGTGGCGGGGTAAAGGAGCGGAGCGCATCCTCGGGATAGCCGGAGCCGGCGCGGAGCTCCGGAGCTCGGAGGGGCGTGGAGGAGGGACACGAGGGCACACGCGTGGTGCGGGGCGGTAGGACAGGGCGAGGGGCGCCGGCACTGCCGGAGCAGCGCCTCAAAGTGATCCTCGCCCCTGCGTTCACCTGGGCTGCGCGGGGGGCCGCGGCCACCGCGGGGACACCCCCGCCCTCAACCGCTGCCCGCCGCGGAGGAGCCGGCCGGTAAGAGCGCACCTTACCTCGAAAAGGGGACCGATCTTGTTCTTCTCCAGGTAGGCTTGGATCCTGGTCTGCTGGTGCGACGCCATGAAGAGCTCCGGGGGCGGGGGCTTGAGCTCGTCTCCCCCGGCGGCGGCTGCAGTCCCTCCGGCTGCTGGCGGTTCACTCCCCCGCCGCACAAGGGCTGCCACGGCGAGAGAGGGCGGAGGTGCTGCCAAAGTCCCCGGGACGGAGCTAACTCAAGTAACTGGGGCGGAGGCAGGGAGCCGGGCGCTTAGCCGGGCGCGGGGCTGGCCGCCCTCAGGGAGCAGCGGGCGGGCGCTGCCTGAAGCGGAGCATGGTGCAGGGAGGAGAGGAGCTGCAAAGGCGGCCGCCGAGCCCGCGCCACTCCGCGCTGCGTGCGTCTGTCAGTCCGTCTCTGTCCGTGTTTCTGTGCCCGGCAGCGCCTTGGTGACGGGAGCAGCCGCCCTCGCCACAGCGCCGCTGCCGAGGCCGGTAGCCGCGGGCTCCTGTCAGCTCCGCGGCCGCCGGCGCCCGTTGACGCCCGGGCTCGGCGCACAAAAGGCGGGAGGGGAGCGGGTGAAGGGGGAGGAGAGCGGGCGGGAGGCGGGGGCTGCTCTGTCTCCGCCGCTCCCCTGCCTGCCCCCCCCGGGGACGGGCTTTGCCCCCGGTGGAGCCGCGGCGCCCTCCCCTCCCCGCCGGCGAGTGCGGGGCCCCGACCTGGCTCCGGTGCCCCGGGCAGGGGTGAGCGCTGCGGGCCGCCCCGCGTGAGGCACCTGAGCGGCACGCGAAAACTTCAGCTGGGGAAGGTCGTGGAGGAGTGAAACGAGTCGCGCTGCCAGCAGGGAAGGGGGATGCAAGGACTACAGCCAGCGCCTTCCCTTAATTTCTGTTTAAATTATTTTTAAATCTTGAAATGCTGCCTTTCTTATGAAATTCCCAATTAAGTACAATGAGCCTCCTAATGGAATAATGAGAGTAGCTATGCAGGTGCATCCTGGTCGCAGGTTGTATTGAGTTCCAACAAGCAGCCAAGGGCGCTCGGCCAAAATGCAAAGGAGCAAATAAGAAATATTCAGCTGGCTTCAGAGAGTAGTGAGTTAATGGCTACATGAAAGAATCAGTATTTATTCTGTCTTCAAGTAATTAGTATCCCACCATTTCTGGAAGCAGGATCATAACCAGCTTTTTTTTTTTTTCTCTGCTTAGAGAAGAACAAACAAAAACATGCTTCTTGGGGTTTGACATTTTTTGGTCTTCTGCAATAAGTGATTCTTCTGTGCTAACAGTAACCTGTTTGGAAAGAGAAAAAAAGAAAAAAATTAATAAGGATTTTTTTTAAAGACACAATACAGCTTTGAAGACTATTTGGAACATTCAGCACATCTGCTGAATCAGGCTGCCTGTTCCCAATCAAGCAGTGTTTTGCAAATGCAAGAGTACAAGCATCTCCTGATTCAGAAACGGCTAAAGAAAAGGATGAATTTTGTCAGGAGTCAAAAGATCCTGAGTTCCGCTCCCATAGCCATTGACTGTTTGACTTCAAAGTCCTCTGTCCTGACCTGAACCTCAAGCTTCTACCTAGAAGGAGGTCAGGTGTAAGTGAATTATAAAGAGCTTGCAGCACATCCTGTAGTGTAAGCAATAGCCTTTAGAATTCTTTAATGGTTTGCTGGAATGTGTTCATCCCAGTCTTACTGAGGCAGTGTTTGTTTCCATAGTAGTCACTTAAAAATGGCACGTTTTTTTAATTTGGATTCTTAGTGGGTAGTCTTCTAAAATTCATATCAGCTCAGAGTTTAGCCTATCTTCTTCAGCAAAGTACTGCCTGGTGCCACTTAAATAACACAGTGCTAAGCTAGTTTAATCAGTCTAATGAGGATCATACACTCATAAGGTAATAATGCAGGTTCTCTACACTGGCTCTAATGAGGAGCTATTAGATGAGGATGTTGTAAAATTTCATAAATCTTGCCAGAGCCCAATGTGCTCCAATAAATAACTTCATAAAATTATGCCCCCTCCCATGATGCAAAAATGAGAACATATGTTCCTATAGCCCTACGCAACCTGACTTCTCAAACTAGCAGCACTTCCAGACCTGCTGGGACATGGCCATATCGGGACCTGCAAACTGTCACTGCTCTGTGTAGATCAGGAAAAGGACTGAAGAAAGGAAACAAGATTGTCAGCAATATGCATAGAAAAGAGAATTTATTAAAGGAGGTTTTAAAGATAACATAGTTGTCTATGGTTGCATATTGTAGAATTAGATAGATGCCAAGATCTCACTGTTAAAACATCAGAGTTTTGAGGATTTCTGTGTTTTGGCTTATATTTTCTTTCCTCCCACTGAATCACAGAATGGTTGAGTTTGGAAGGGGCTGGTCCAAGCCCCCTGCTACAGCAGACTCACTTGCAGCTTGTTACTCAGCATTATGTCCAGATGACTTTTGAATATCTACCAAGGATGCTGGATTTTTTTTGTGTGTGTTGTCATTCTTGCTTCCTTTTTCCCTAGACCATTTTTCCTTCTCTTAATTCTCACCCCAACATATAATCTAGATTTTCCAGTTGGCTTGGGAGACACAATAGCAGTCCTGCTGTGGCTGGGAAAGCTTCTAAGGCCAAATGCAGAATTAACTTTCTAAACAGCCATGACTTGTAATCCCACAGCTCCCATGAGACTTAAGTGACAGGTTATCCTTTGATATGGGTTAGGTACTTTAGGGAGACATGGATACAGTCAGTTCCTTACCAAGATGAAGGACCTACCATAGTAGTAGGTACTACTACAAGCAGTACCTACCTAGATGAAGGTCTAAAGCAGTTCCTCCCTGACAGTAAAGCCTTCTGAGTGCTAAAATGTGGGAGTTCGGGGGTCTCCTGCAGAGAGCACAGGATGAGTGACATGATATTATAGGAAAAGGAACTCCACTTATAGCACTCTTCTCTCTTTTTTTCCCACAAAAGCACAAAAACTGTTGCTAGATTTAAGACATGCCACACCAAGACAGCAATCAATAAATAGATGTGATTTGCAAATAAGCACAGAAAGCTGGATATGTGCCTGCTGTCCTCTTAGCTGTTAGGAGAAAAACATTTTCAAAATGTAATTAAGATCTTCTAAGTTTTTAAAATTGGTATTAATACAGTCTTTTAAAATTAGCTTTCATCTTAATACCAAAGGAATAAATCTCTTGGGTTAAAAATACTGGTTTAGGTATGCCTGAATTTTTGTTACTTTCAGCAACCTTTTTGTATGAGCAACTGAATATTAAATTACTTTACAACCTAAGTAGTAAAATATAGTCTATGTATTGCACTTTGGTATGGTCCTGGTTTCATGGATATTTTTCTTACAGGAGCAGTATGCAGCATGCACATCTAGTGAACACTCAGCAGTGAACTGCAAGAACATAAGTGACTGAAAAAATTTGCACACGGGCATCAAAAAATGAAAAGTATCTCGATTTAAAAATACATTTGCCTCACAAAACAAGATTCCCAAAAACCAAGGAGAAGAAGGTAAAAGAACAGGGCTAATTTTCAGATGCTCGTGACCACATTCTATTCAGTTCTTATCCTGTGTCTGTGCCTGTGATATCTGAGCTCCCTGCTTCTTATCATCATATGTTGTTGGGTTTCTCACCCTTCACTCTTTTCTTCAAGAGAACAGCATGCATTTTTTGATAGGTCATTTCTGGTTTGACTTACTCAGTTCAAGGACTTTCCTAGAGTAGGGACCCATTAAATAATTCCATAGGATTCTACATCATTTTGGTCATGCCACCCATTTTTCAGGAATAAGTTTGCTGCAGTTCCAATGCTGAGCACTAAATTTTCAAAGTTACAGTCAGTTGCAGTACCCATTCATCATTGCCAGAGTTAAGTTACCAAGCTTCACATGCAAAGGTGTTCTTCAGGAGTCAGAGCTGCCACTGCCTAGCAGAAAAAGAAACTGATGACTTGGCTGGCTGTAAAGGTACTCTGTGGGTCACATATACCTAGTGCTAAGTCAACAATTTTTCCCTTCTGGCTAAAATTTGATCCATATGCTCTGCACAAAGTTTATTTTTTGAGATGGCATCTGGAATACAAAAGAGACATTACAATTTAAGAGAAATATAGTGGCAATATATGAATTTATTGCAAACCTTTAAATGGCTTTCTAGTTCCCATTAAGTGTTTTATGTTTCAGCCATCAAAAATCATCAGAAATTCCTTAACAAACCTTTCAGAAGCAATTACAGAGAAGAGAAAAAGTAGCAGGCACATCAAAAGAGGTAGTATTCATCAAAACCTGGTGCTGTTTTCCTTAGAAAGCTTTCGGTTTTGTCAGTGTTTCTTTTTATGTGACTCTATAACAAAGAATTCTTCTTCCATTACTGTGATTGTTTCTATTGAGTTTGATATTCTATGCAAAGCCATTATCTGCTTCATGAAGAGCTAAGGGCCATTAGTCAACAGCTGACTAAATGCAGTTCTTAAAGTATCCTTGTACTTTAAATAAAATGCAATTGAAGTTACATCCAGGAGAATCAAATCCCTGAGTTCCTGCACTTTATAAATGAGGCATCAATTTTTACTGCCTAAGCATGGCCTTGGAACAGTACAAACCCCGATGTAAAATTCTCAAAAAAGCACACATGCACACACACATTGGCTAAATATTGCACTGCTCCAAGCTGTTTAAAATAATGAAGGTCTAGCAGTTCCTGACCTAGAAAGCTGTCATCTTGCTTTTTATTTAGTACTCCCCTAAAAATGGGTCTGCTCAGATGGCATGTTCTCAAAAGAAATTGAAGCATCTTATTATGTATTATGCTGAAATATCCAATTTACCTTTTATCCCATATCAAGTTAACTGACAGAATTGGGAGTAACATCACTGGAGGGCTGATTTTGTACATTTAAATTTATCTGGTGGGTTTTTTTTAATGTACTCAGTAAATGATAATATATCCATAAGCTTAAGCAGCCTCAAATATTGTTTGTATGGTTTTCTCTTCACACCACCATGGTCCTAGACCCATAAAACTTCAAAATCTGAACTTGACCCAAAACTTGTTGTAAAGAGCAAGGATTTCTTTGCATCTTCATTCTCGTAGAGAATTCAACCTGTGTTTTGGATATTTTGTTCCTTTATACATTGCAATCTTGACCACAAACAGCCTCTGTGGTAAAAGTTTTCCTATTCTCTGCAGGGCAGGAGCTCTTGGGAACTTGAAAGTTTACATTATCATCAGGCTCTCAATAAGGACAAGAACAAATCACTGGAAAATCCAGGATTCATAAACCCCCATGGTGCTTAAGGAGAATGAATGTCTACCTCTTTGACTCCTCTTATTCTCAGATGTATTCTGTAATTTGTTTTCATGTATCACGTTCACTTTCCTGCTTCCGATGATTTTTTTAGGAATGCTCTCATCCTATTCAGAAAAAAAAAAAATCCATCTCAGCCTGAAGAATTTCGCTTATATCATTTTACCAATGCAACCATTAATACAAATCACTACTCTTTCAAGGCTTTAGTGCAGCTTATATACATTTTTAGCACCTTAATAGTTGTTTTCTTTCTGTTTGGCTACACATTAACATTAAGTAGCAGTAGCAGTACTTATGAGAATATTGGCAATAGAGTTGTCTGTATATATTAAAAACATTTCGATGACAAATGTATTCTGAGAATTTACTCTTATTTGCAGTATGGAAGACTGCAGACAGGCTTTTTTTCAGAACCCAGCTGCAAAGCAGAACTCTTAGTACCCTCCTGGAAATAGATGGCCAGATTCATATTCAGCTTCACTGACACTCAGGGACTAAAGTAATTAAATAAAAGGCTTGCAACACGAACTGACAGTTACATTCCTCTTCCTTTCTGAGGGATAAAACTATTAATTTAATTACTCAGTAGTGACTAAGAACATAAAACTTCAACCCTCCAAAAACTCTTCCTTTCCCCTCCTTCCGTATCGCTGCCAGAGCCCAGACCATTTTTCTGTGCACTGTTTGCATTCTGGTAGCGTGGATGGCAGCAGGAACTGAACCAAAACCTTTTGGTATGTCCTGCTGTCTCAAGAGTCTGGTCTAGTTCTTCTAGCCCTCGACTAGTAACTAATACTATACAGACCAACCACTAGAGGGGAATAAAGAATCATACTGTTCTAACATAGGTTACTGCATCGTGAACTGCTTTGCAGGGACATCTCAGCCATGGCCATGAACAAGTGCTGTATCTGACTCAGCTGGCAGTGCTGCTTCATGCTGCAGCCATTATGTTTGCATTCAGACAGCAAGTTTACTTAAGGGTCTTTAAACCTATAATATGTTTGTACACTCACTGCATAATTATTATAAATGTTTGTACTTCTAACTGTATCCTAATTACTCACACTGGTAAAGTTATGTAGGCTCTGAACCACCAAGCATTTCAGCATGTTTTATTAGCTAAAAGCACACATCCAAATTAGGTTTTTCAGGTGTTAAAGATAAATATATTCAAAGTGCTTTGCTAGATGTTGACATTTTCAAGGGCAGGGAGGTATGACAGTCAGAGACCAGTCTAACTAGCCTAGGAGGGCTGTCAAGCCTTAGATGCCTGTAAGACCCTCATTTGGGAAGCTACTAAAAGCAGGTAATGGTACTAAAGCTGATGAAGAGTTATTGAACCAGTGCAGAAGCCAATCTAGATAGTGAAAGTTTAGGACAACTAATTTTCAGATGGTTAAGTTAGCTTTTGTCTACACAACTTTGTTTTCTCTGCTCCTAACAGTGCAAGACGAGTCAAGAATTCTTATTACCCATCAGGAGTCCCCAAAACATACAGGAGCCTATTTTGCAAGCTGTTTTTTATTACCAGAACAGACCTAAGAATGAACAGGATTATGTTAAATGAGCATACCAGTAATGTCATCTTCCAACACTTAAAACAAAAGAAGCAGTTCTAATCCAAAATCAGCAAGAGATACCTTGAAGTAATTTGTTAATCTTTAGATTTCACAGTTTCAAGGCCTCTGAACTTCCCTTCTCTCCTGCCCACTCTCCTGACACAGAGCTGTGATCTCTAGCAACTCTTTCTTTTAATAAAGAAGGCTAAGATTGTGCTGTATCCATTTGATTGCAAGAAGTAGAGTCAGAAACAAAAAAACAAACGCAAAAGGAGTAGTGGTAAAAAATATATGAGTTGGCAATGCTGCTGTATCTTCTTTTCCAGGCTTATAGAGCTGGATTTGAAGACAATACCCAGGGACAAGAGCTCAAAAATGGAAAATTTACTAACCTAAAGATTCTTATCTTCACACAAAAAAATCCAGGCAAGGAGGTATGTATTGCTTTTTAGTAAGAAGGAGGCTAGCAGTGATCCCATTTAATTTCCTGTAGTAGGAAGCTTAGCAACTATTCAGTAATAATATCTCCTTAGGTGATTCCTGCTTTTACTTGGAGGGATGTGAAATTAGAGGAAGTCCTTGAAATATTCATGCCAATGCCCATTACAGTCCTTGAAGAGGAAGACAAGGACATTGGACTGAATGTGCCATTGAATGCTTGCCCTTGGCAGTGTTTCAACCATCACACACACATCTGATTCTCTCTAAAGTGGAAAAATTCTTGGCTTGGGACCCATCCCCTTGGGTTGTTTCTCATGGAAAATACTGGACACAGGGCTGCTTCATCATGACTGATTTGCTTAATTGGAAAGAGAGAATTATATTTCTGCTGTGAAAGTAATTGGTGTTTAACATTTTTGCATCTAACTGCTTTCAGAAAGTTTAAACTGATGTTTCCTAAAGCAGTGTGTACACAGGTCTTCATAGGCTGATGCCTTGATAATAAGTTGTATTTTCCACCTGATACAACAAATCTTAGCCATACAGCTGTCTCCCACTAGCAAGTATGAACTTGAAACATTTAAAATAATAAGCATTACAATAAGAACATACATCAGACAATTAGCAAAAATGTAATTGAATTTTTCTCCTGTCTGAAAATAGAGGGGAAAGGTTGGCTTGTTATTAGTAACATGACATCCCTAATAGCATTTTAAAATGTAATTTTAATCTAGGATTAATTTTCCAGCACTTGATAAAGCAATTTAAATTTCATAAGCTTCATTGTCCTAAAGAATTTGGAAATAAAGGATTATCTGCAGCAAAACTGAAAGGCTCATTTGGATACTATCTATGTGCCTAAGCTTTTTTCTGAAAATATGTAGACAGTTATTTTGCTGGAAACTTTTTTCCATGCACATAGAGGGATGTATTGTCTATTTCACAGAAATATTTTAGCTTGAGTCATGTTCTTATCAGGAAACTTAAATTTCAGACTGTATATTAAAAAAAAATAAGTGGGTTGGTACTAACTTTCCCTCAAAAGAGTAAAAGAATGAAATACAGACTGCATATTAATTCAGTGCTTATAAACAATACTGCAATTAACTATTAACCATATTTTATAAGCGTGAGTCAAGATTTTAATTTTTTGGTAATCAGTGGCAGATCTGCTTTAAATATTCTTACTAGAATGTTAGCATGAATTGTTTATGAGTGTTTACACAGTTCTATCCTGGTTGGATTTGTGAAGTCAGTCTTGAATGTTTTGTTTGAAATATACATGTCAATTGACCCATGTAGAATTAATGTGGGTTTTCATAATGAGCTATAGCATAGTGGCTTTCTTTACAGCAAGAGCTATTTTCTAATTATTAGGTAAGCATTTGTACATGATTTATAAAACTGCAATTTAGGGACTTCAATGCATTATCAAAGATAAGCTTCAGAAACTTGTGAGAATTTTTCTGGCTTTCAGGGCTTTTCAGCAAATTCTGTAGAGGAGAGATTTTTTAGAAAGAAATGGATACTCACAACTGTGAATTTATATAATGACTTTTTGATGATATCTAAATGATGGCACAGAAGCTGAGAAGACATGGAGAGAAGCGTAAAGACTAACTGACAGGGAAACCACTAAGGGAGGTAACTGTGTGAGCACATAAGTAACATAAACAGAGTGAGTGAGAAAAATACTAGAATCATGTATTGTACCACATTAATTCACTGGAGAATGTGAATTCACTGGAAGGGTTGTAGACCAGGTATCATGGTCCATTAGGAAAAGATATCTGCCAAGCTTGCTGTACTATGCTATAATGACAATTTAGTCAAAATGACATAGTAAACAACACATTTATCTACTTGTACCTAGGAAGGGAGGAAAATATTCCAAGAGATTTGGAATCACACCTGCAAGACAGAGACTGGATCAGTATCAGGTCCACAGTAAAGATAACAGGTAAAAATAACAGAAAACCTGAAGCTTTGAAAGGAATTTTTAAAATTATGTTTCTGCCAGATTTGTTGGTGTAGCCTTTTTTTAAAGTAGCAATATGCTGCACTTGAGAGGGAAAAAAAAAAGCATGAATGAGCAGTCTGTTCAAACCAAAGAAAATGTAAGAGAGATAACACTTTTGTCAGTACCATCAATATATTGTGAGCATGTACACAAGTTTCTATTACTGAGCTTTAGGAAGGTGGTATTTGAAACATTTCAAAAGGCTTGGAGAATCAATTCAGATAGTTATCTGGACTGATACGGAGATGGAGGTGGTGGTGAGCATTCTGATAAACAATTTATCCACAAACCCATTCAGGAATACAGAACCCATCTTAACCATGTTTTTTCTATTTCTTTTCCCCCTGTTCACTTCCTATTTAGAGTTTATTACTACTATCAAGAATTACTCAGAATAAATGAGTAAATTTTCTATCAGAGTAGGTAAGTGCATTATCTGCTTCTTTATTATTAGTAAGGATACTCTTCAAATTCTATAAGAATGTGGGGGTAAAAAAGAAATAAAGATTATTCATTTTTGTAACCTAAGCACATCACATACAATAATCCAGATGTTCACTGACAATGCATTTTCCAGCAGTAGAATCAGCATCTCTCTCTCATACCCTACTTTTCACTGAGTTTTCCGTCTATCAGTAAAGGCTTCTTACATACCCCACTGTGTCTTTTACCTTTTTCTTTAGGATATATGAAGCATTCCTGCCACTGAAAAAAAATTATATCCCAGGATCTACCCTAACTATTCTCAATCCAGATACTAACATGGGTTCCAAGGATAGGGATCTCACTTTTACTTACTTTAGGCTTTGTTATGTCCTTCTCATCTGCTTTATGCTGAAACATTTGTGGTAAAGATACTTCTGTTTTTCTTTAAAGCAGTCTCTGTAAAGATACATCTGTACTGTTTGGCACTTTCTGCAGATGGGATTTTTCAGTTCAATTATAAAGAAGTTATGAGCTTCAGTACAACTTTCTTCCAATGACATTAGGAGATATTTCCTCAGGAAATTATTAATTTTGTCTTCTGTCTCCAACACTGGTAAAATTTTGTTTCAGGGAATCACCATTTCTGCCTTTCTACTTAAGGTCCTTAAGTCAAAAAAATAATTATTTGTCCCATAGCAACTCTATTGAAAGAATTAATATATTGCAAGTGTCCTCCTCCATCAAGAAGATCCATTCACTAATGAACTAGTATTGAAGTTGCACTGATGTTGAAATCATTTGATTGTCCTTTTTTCCAGCACTGTTTACTAGAATGTTCCAATCTCAGTTACTGCAATTATTCCCTCCGTGTCCTCATTTACACAGTCTGCAATGATGAAAGGTTTATATTCTGCCTCATTTACTGAATATTAATATTTGGGATATTTCTCCAAATCATTTATTTGCTAGCACCCCAGAAAATGTTTACTTATTTTTAGCTTACAAATGAACGTCCAGTTGTTTCATTATGCATGACTATAATGACATTATGCAGAAATGTATTTTCTTTGTAGAGTTATGATTGACTGGTCCAAATCAATAAGTTGCTTTCTACTGTGGTGCATTTTAACAGGGATTCCAAAATTATATACGCCTGCACGAGTTAACAAATTACAATCTGTTTCATGAAAAAAACCAAATCTCATTTTAAAAGATTCTCCTTGGTTTAGAAGTAAATTAGCAATAAGAAGTATTAACCTTCTAGTTAATGTTTCTTGCTATCTGAATAACTGCTGTTTCAAACATGAATCCCCTTTCCATTATAACCCGCATTTTATACAAGTACATTCCAGCCAAAAGCTGGATAGCATATGGACATCTACTCCAGATTTTCTTTCAGTATATCAAAAGTAAACAAACAAACAAAAAACCACAACATTATGTTTCAAAATTATCTGGTTCCAATTTCTGAAAGACATTGAAATTACTTCTACCTCTTGTGAGGGTAATACCTAAAGAGAACAGGAGAGAAACACAAAAAGCAGTGTATTGAAAAGGAAGGAAATGGAAAGAAGACATTTTCCTTTCAAGTAGAAAACAGAGTGTTATTTAATTTCAGCTCACATTCAAGAAGCTTGAAGAACAGCATCTCAAAAATGCAAATGTATACAATATGTTTAAAGACAAATATAATGCAATTGGTCTGTGTAGTAGCTAAATCAGGAAATTGACTGTAATTGTAGTTTATTTTATGAGAACATAATGTAATTATAACACTGTTGAAAGAGAAGCTTATATACATCAAAATTAGTGGATTAAGACATAATGTTCTTATATGAAATTCTGTCCTCAGACTCCAAGGCAAAGGATAAAGTGGCAGAGTGTGGTAATGGAGTTAAGAGCCCCACAGAGGATTAAAGAAAGCCATACTGCCATCAGTGCTCAGCAGGGGTGCAAGGAAGGAATCAGAGTCTCATTTCAAAATGAATTGACTGGAGAACATGGGATGAAGAAACTGCTTGAGCCCTAAAACACACCCTTTCTTTTCATAGGCTGTAAATTAGCCTTGCCCTATGCCCGCCCAGAGTCGAGAGTATGAGGATAGAGGCAGCATTCAGTGTCCAGCCTGGACTGGAGGATGAAGTTCCCAATGGACAAAATTATCTCCCAACTGATTCAGAGATGAAAAAATAATGTTGTTTTCTTAGGGCTCAGCAATTGCAGAGAACAAGATTTGCCACTAGCACTGATCACTGAGGGTAGGAGAAGCAATGCTTGTCGATTGCTTGTACATAAAAGTGACCTGTAAAGGGATTAGTTCATAATTCCTACAGATCTTCCATTAAATGTGTAGAGTAAGTGAAATAAAAATTATAGGATGTTTAAAAAAATGTAAGTGGAATACAACAGTGGCAATGAGCTGAGGGATAAGATCAGTTGTGTTTTCTCATATGAGCTACTGGAAAATAAGATCAGAGACTATTTTGGATATAGTCCAAGGTGCATGCCAAGCAGAGCAAAAAGATTACGAGCCGAAGGAACATTAAGAAGTGAGTGATTACAATAAAATCCGATATAAAATATGTGAAAAATGCATGCTGCAAGAAGAGCTAGTCTGCTTTTAATGAGTGGAACTGAGGTTTGGGAAGAAAAAGACTGCAGTGGTTGATCTATCCTAATGACAAAAGTAATGTCAATTTGGACAACATAAAAATGAGAAATTGGGACATATAGATAAAAATTTCTCTACTGGCAGACTAGGAATCAAAGAGGTTTCATCTATATTCTGTACAATGAACTGCGATTAAAATTTGCAGTCATATATTAATATGCCTCCCAAAAGATTCTTAAAATGCTACCCAACACTTTGGCAAAGTGACAGCCACAGCATAATCACATTTAAAACATGTCTGAAACCTTTCAAAAGTGCGATCCAGCTGAAAAAACTTGCTGCTTGTTACAGAGACATTTCTGTGGTGCTGTATTTTCTATCAGCACTTTGCATATGTTCCCTGAGCTTCACTCCTAGATAATGCAGGAGAGCTTTTCAGTTTTTCAGAAATTTCAAATTTCTTGGGTCAGGATTCTAGAAAGAACAATTTTCCTGTTCTGTATTAAACTAGGCCATGAGACTGCCAGGCCTGACTTTTCTGTATAAAAGTGTTACTTTCAACCAGCATTTGAAAAAGGCATTAGCTGTTCCGCTTAGGAATTTCTAACACGTGTACAAAGTAGGAATCTTCCAACAAGCTGTAATGTGCTGGGGGGTAGTAAAGGTCTTTGGTGTACATGTTTCTCCTTATAAAATAAAAATCTACAGCTTAATGCATTACAAAGCATATTGTGAGCTTTCTATTCACCCCACTGTTTTAACCCTTTTTACAAGTTAATATAGGGTAAACAACTACTGAAACTACTACAGCTATGTAGACCTGGCAAAGATACAGATTGCTTGGATTGGTCTTTTCTTACCCAGTTCTGCAGTGGAGCACAGATTTATATTTGCAATAGAAATATGCCAAACCCCTTAAAGTTTCAATTAAAGAAGCTCTAAATTCTAAGAGTTTTCAGTCAGCACCTTTAACAGTAACTCTTTGTGTCTATGCAAGTGGAGATTTGTATGTTCATTCCACAGAACGTGGCAAAAGCTAGTCAGGAGGTAGGAAAGTGTTTGGCTTTCACAGGTGTTACTGTCACTGCAAAAAGAAACAGTTTTCTCCACGTTGTGTCTCCCTCTTTTCTTTCCTCGGTCTGGCAGTCAGCATGAACTTTCACAGTGAACAGCTATGGCCGTAGTTTTCTTCTACAAATGAGTACTTTATTTTGCAACTTGTAGCTATTGAGATGGTATTATGCATATGTTCATATTTAATTATGTCATGTAATTAGCAAGTCCTTATGTCTTTCCTTTGTATATGGTCATCGTATTTTTTCATGGTGACAGAAATGAACAGTAGTTTTTGTTGTTTTGTGATCACATCAGCTCATACAAACTAATTTAGATCAGGCTGCACCAGGTTTGGTTGCTCATCCAAAATCTTTAAAAGGGGCTTCAGAGGACTGAACTAGTGATTTGCATCTTGAGAATTAATCTGACATGATTTAATGCCAAATGATATAGAAGGTACTAGATTGCTGCACAAAGTCTTTGTGAGGTGAAGAGTGGATTCCAGCTCCTGACCAAATTCAACTTCAACTTCCTTCCTCAGAAGGGTTTTATCTAAGTAATATTATTACCACTCACACATATAATAAAAAATTACATTCACACATATATCAATATATATTTATTTCAACAGATAACATGGACAAAATTTGTAACTACTTATTACCTTCAACTTCATTGGTTATGTATGCATTTATTCTAATGTGCATATATGTTAATTTAAAAACCTTTAAAATCTTTTGAGACAAGTGTTGTCTATGCAAGGAAAACATATTATTAAAAGACATATAAATGTACGTATATGATATTTCAACAGAACTAATGCTTTTAGTGGGAGTTAGATTTTGCTTTGGTGGAGGTGTTATATAGCAAAGCCAAACAAGTTCTGCATCTAGAGAACATGTCATTTGAAAAAAAAAAAAAACAAAAAACCACTTGACATCATATAATATAGAAAACATCCTAAACATATTTACAAATGAGAAGGAAAACTCAGTAATTAAAAAGTCATGACAAAGTGAACAATTCTTTTTTGGTCAGGAAAAGATTCACTGCATAATTTAGAATGGTTAGAAACTCCTAGATAAAGACTCAACAGGAAAAATATGAAGGCACAGAGATAGAAATTGCCTACCACAATTCAGTGGCAATCCACATTACATGTAATGCATAGTATTTCCAGTAACTATTAGGGGAGTCAAGGCTAGTAGGATCACATGGGCAATTAGGACAGCCTTGTTGCAATATAAGTCATAGAAATTGCAAAATTAAATAGATGTTTACATTTAGGTGCCTAGAGACAACCAAGTCCTTGTTCCTTAGAAGTATTTATATATGTGCTCAACTTTACAAAACTTGTAGTTTCATGAGCACAGAGTCATCAGGAGCTGAGAGGTCAGCATCTCAAGAAATATGAGACCAGGCCACAGAGACAAACAGGGCAAATGGAAAAGAAAAAACCCAAGGTGAATGCAAAAAGAAAAAATCATATTGAAATGTGTGCATACACACATACATTTATGTGCATGTGTGTATATATGTACAGATGTGTCTAAATATATGGCTGTATCTTTGATGCCTCAGGAATGAAAAAAAGAGACAAAAAGGTACAAGAGTCCATGTCTGATTATAATTGCCTTGAAAAAAATAACACCAAAGCACAGTTAATTTGAAAAGTCTCCATATTTCACTGGCTAGGCCAACTATTATTAATATTTACAACAGAATGTGAGTAGGACCTTTGCAGATCCTTTTGTTTCCAGTTACAACTTTCACATAAGGTAAACCTTCCATTCTTTTCTTCCCCCTAATCTATACATTTGGTTGTATTTAGATCTTATACACTACACTATTTATGCAAAATCCTTTTAGGTAAGACAGCAAGAATCTCCCCAAAAAGCCATGGAAGACAGTAATTTTTACTCCTGCAATGCACACACAGTTGTGTTACAAAGTGCTTAATTTGGAATAATATTTTGGAGCAGACAGAAGTGGTTTCATTTATTTCAATAATGGCATTCTTATACATAGCAGACAAAAGTGTGTGTCTTCACGCTTAACTTCTATTTTACATAATTTTAACACAAACTAAAACCAAACAAAATGACAATGCTCACGTCTAAAAAAAAAACACTTTTGTGGTAATGGTTGTTTTTGAAGTAACTTTATGTTTGTTCTAAATGACCAGATATTGTCAGTTCCAAAAATAGAACTTTGAACATTCAAAGTAAAGAATGAGCTCTTCTATTGATGCCAGCAGATGTGCAAACCCCCAGATGATACAACCTTAACATTGACTGTATTTCCTTCTCAGGCTGTGTGTGGGTCAGAACAAGATCAGGTTCATGCTAGAATGTCAGAACAACTTTGAAAATTAGGCCTAAAAAGGGTTTTGAGACATCTTTTAAGCCATTCTGTGGTCCAAAGACAAAAAAAAAAAACACCACCAAAACAAACATACAAGCAAACAAAAAACATTTCTTGATTTCTGGTTGAAAAAAAGATTTAGAAGAAAAGTATACTGAGAGTAAAACAACTTTTTTTGAAAAGTACATTTTTCTTCAGGATATTTAGACAGTTAAGAAAACAATCCTTATTCTTGGCTCTCTAAGTTTCATTGAATCATTGTGCTGTCACTGGTTGCTACACTATTTGGATGAAGATATGTATACTTTATCATCAGTATCTCAGTCACCTATTGAAAAATTAATAATAGGGTACAAAGACCCTTACAAAAAGGGAGGAAACAGAATCTTCCAGTCCTCATGAGGAGGCTATATTTTAGCCAGATTTCCATCTCTGCATTCCCTTGAGGAATCCTGTTAACCGTTTTTACTGGCAGCAAAGAAAACTTAAGTTTTCAGATACTTACTATATTTTATGCATACCTTATCTTCTATTTAAGCTCTTGTTTGGGATTCTGTTCTCCATCTCTCATCCAGGCCTAAAATTTAGAAGATTTGTTACAGCTCTTTTTTTTTTTTAGTGTTCTTGGGTTGAAACTTTTTATTAAAGATATTCTGACTTTTTAGTCAAAATGTCATGCTATATTCATTCTTCAATTAACTATTGTACGGAACTATTTGATGGTCCTTAACTATAACTGTAATTTGTAGTCTGAAATGCCCTGTTCCTCCTACTTTTGCTCTTTGTTGTACTTTTTCTAAGTGCATTCACTACAGAAAATTAAATTTCTCAGCTCCCATAGAGATGTCAGGAATATTTGAGAAGGCCTGAAAATGTGTTATTTGTTTCAAAATGGCATTTACCTTTCTACTTTATTTTGTCACCTAATAGTTTTATGCAGAAACTATTATATTGAGTCTTTTGTTTTGTTTTTTGCCTTTCATCTGACAGTTAAATGAAATTGCTGATTCACATTCACATTCACCAAACATTTGAAGTCAATTGTAATAATTGGATAAGTGGCATGTATTCACATTCTTGGCATGAAAAGAACCATAAATATGTTTTTCCATTAGCTCTGAGATCCATAAAAGGGCAAAGAGTCCAACTGCTTACGAGAAGGTCAAGTTAAAGAATAGATCTTTGTTGAGCACCCTGGCTTCACCCTTCACTTCAAGCTGCAGTGAAGGCTGGCACACCCCGTAGCTTTCATCTCTTCTCACCTGCACAGAGGCTGCTCATGCGGCACCTGAAAAGCCTCAGGGAAGCAGCCAGAGGTATGCACAGCTGCCAGGTGATGTGCAGAAGTAACTGCTGCCTTCTCCTGCCCCTCTTCCTCCTCCTGCTCGGGAATTCATGCCATTTGAAGTCTTTCTGTCTTTCTTGAGTCTCTACCATTGCAGAGGATGAGCCATTGCCATGTAGACAGTAAACTTTCTGCAACAACTGGTCTTTGAAACCCAGGTATCCCAACCACTGAGCAGTTTGACACCTTTCCAGTCAGGATTCCCATCACCAAGATGAAGTTGAGGAGCAGTGCCACTTGTTGAATACTCCTGGTGCAACACTCCTAGCAAGAGTTTTCAGAGACAGACATATTTGAGACTGTGGCACACAACATCTAGCACCTGCAGGAAGCCTGTGGAGTCTACAAGCCACAGCTTGTACTGACCAGCTGGCCCTAAGTGTGGGGTCAGCATGACTGGAAGGAATATGCAGTGTCTGAGGGCTTCATCTGGTGGCAATTGATTCAGCAGCCAGAGTAATTTAGGTCAGAGGGGACGTGAAAGCCATGCTGCCTTCAAAGTTAGATGAAATTGCTTATGGTTTTCCAGCTGAGTGTTGAAAATCTCCAGGATTTTACAGCCTGTTTGGGGCAGAATGTGCCAAAGGTTAAGGTGATGCATGTTTTTGCCTGTAACACTAATCACACTGCATTTCCCATATTTTATCTTGTGACCATCACATCTTGTGCTTCAACTCTGAACTTCTCTGAAGAATCTGGCCTTTCTTCTGCAACCCCCTCCACACCAGGCGGAATAAGTGCAATCCTTCAACCTTACCTTGTCTGCCATGTGCTCCAGCCCTGTCTTCCTCTGCTGTACTTTCTGCAGGTTGTAGACATGTCTTGACTCCCATCATTTAATTATGATATGAATTAAGGCATACTTATAAAATGCTAAAATATTTAAAACAAAATCCCAAGTAAAGCAGAACACATTACAAAAGTACTTTATTCTTTTAAAGTTTGGTAGAAATTACTTTCGTCCTAATTTGATTCTGTCCCACTGTTGACCTCAAATGTGTAAGCTGTCAGCTTTCTTCATGAAAGGCTTTGGACTCAGTTTAGCAGTATATATATTTAAAATGTTAGGGCTAATATTTTGCACAATGAGCTGTTCTTTACAGAAATGTCATTTATAGAACTGTCCTTTACAGAAATCAATACAATAACAACCTAATGAGGCTTGTTCTAGAAAAACCTTATTTTGGAGGACAGGATGCATTTCTGTGATTGCTTGATAGAAAAAATTATTATTTTAGTTTATTCTTCTGTTACACTTCTTTATATTTTAAACTGTTTAATTACATTATTTCTTGCACCAATTGAATTTGGCAGTCTCTCAGTAAGACAATATGCCTTACATCTTCATGTTCAGTTTTTCACCAAGATGGAACTGTCTGCTGTAGGGATATTGATGAAATCAGTGGAAATTCTCTTTATCAGTACTCCTCAAAATGTGATCATAAGGAGCAGATGCTGCTGTCTTGTAAGACCTCTAGAGTATATGGAGTTGCTCCATAAAAAATATTGCCCATAAAAAACCTCCATAAGCATTATTTTTTTCTATTACTATGTATATTTTCTGGAAAAATAAGCTTTTTTAAAAATACAAAATATAAACCTTCTTCTCAATGTGACAAATTCAACAAAATATTAGAGTATCAAAGAGAATCCTACCTTCTGTCTGGCAAAAAAAGCCTTTACTGTAAGAGCATTCAAAGTGTTATTTTATACATAGCAGAACACAGATGCAAGATGTGATATTGACAGTGACTCATTTTACCAGAAAAACCTGTCAGATATAGTTGCAGCTTGGTTTTATGTTCATAGCCATCATGCTGCAAAAAGCCTTTCCTCAAGAAGCTTTTTTGCTATAAGCCTAAATAAGAAAGCCTATGGTAAAATACTTTGGACTCTTTAAAACACAGCCCTGCCGAGACTCACAAACTTGGTTGATATGGACTATTTGCAGAAATAAAAGCATTCATGGACCTAAATCTTATTCCTTTTCACTCAAGGCTTAAGCAGCTTTTGATTGAGTTCTCCATTTAGATATGCAAAGCCATGCAAAGTATTCCTGCATCCAGTAGGAGGCCATGGACCATGCTGAAATCCAGATTCAGTTCTATGTTATAAATTCTATCCAAAACAAACATCTTGACATTCTGGATAAGTGCAATGACTAGTATTTCAACAAGGTGTAATAAAACTGGAGTTACTTGAGACATTAATGAGTCTGAGCCAAGCACACCTACTCTTTCGGCTAACTACCGCTTTCTCTGCTGCTTCAATAAAGCCAAGTAGAAATAGCTTTGCTAACTCTTATACTGCACAAAAGGCAGAAGGATGGTGTGTTTGCCTCTGGAACCACTGGAATAGCAAACTCTCTTATCTATTGAGGGTTTTTCCTTTCCAGAGGCAATAACACAAATCTAATTTAGAGGCATGTAGCTGTCTCTAAAGAACAAAGCTAAAGCTCTGGTATTCATTAGCCAATGTTCAGCTCTAGGAGTCACTCCTGAATATAGTCTGAAAAACAAAAACGATTGATGCAGTTTCCATCTTACAGCTTTATTTAAATGCTGAGCAAGTCCGCTCAAATGACAAGTTACAATGATTTTCAGCCTGTTCACAGCTTCTAAGATGCCAGCCTTGAGGTTTTTTCCTGAGATAGGTAGCAAGAAACTTTAACTAATGCAACTTACTTGAATACAGATCCCTGCAAATTCCTCTAGGGATAACAAGATGTGACAGCTCAACTGCTTCCATTCATATTAGTTCCTTTTACAACCATTGAAATGAAAAAACTGTAAGAAGTAGATATTTATTCATGTGTTTATTTTAATTTAAGCTTGAGGTTTGAGCCAGGAAGCTTAATGCAGGGAGTAGAATCTATAGGAGCAGACTCATCTGAGAATTTTGAAAATACTATGCAACAATGAAATGGTATCTTTATGGGTTTTTTTCTAGAAGGGGTGACCCTTGATATTTTAAATGCTTCACTAAAAATATAGGAATGCACTTCAAATGAACAATGCGAGTCCTATTTACAGTTTTCATAATTTCAAACCCAGATAGTTTTTCAAGTTTTTCAGTAGTCAAGAGCCCTTGTCTCATAAGGAGATTCTCAATATCTTCTTTATCACAGAAAAAAAAAAAAAAAGTTATTTTCGTTTCCACCAGGTAAAGTTATTTGATGTTATACAAATTATACTGGAGAAAAAAAAGAAAGGAAACATCAGCAAAGCAGAACCCCCCCCCCCCCATCACACCTGTAATTAAAGTTTTATTTAGTACACAAAATTTGCTGTTCTTCACATTTCTTTGTTCCATCACTTGCTTTTGCATTTGTAATCCAACCATACTGAAATTTCTACCTAAGTTTTAGCTGGGTTTGCAGAATTACAAAATTACAGTTTATAACATTTACTCAGCCCAAACCATAGTATGACTACAAAGCTATTATCTGAGCAAATTTATTGAGAAAAAAGTCACCCTGAATTCAATCCAAACCCTATTCAAATCAAATTTTTCCTGAACATACAATGCTCTGTGTACTTGAAGGTTCCAAGCCCCCTGAAATGTAAGAACTGAACTTGGAAATGTTTTATACTGCCATTCTGATCATCCTTGTAGTTTCATTTGTCAGACTGAGAGTTTTGTCTCATCTTCTCATTCAAATGAAGGCTCATTTAGAGGCACCTGAAGCCAAAAACGTTTTGCCATTGGATCTAAGTTTTGAGCACAGCCTCTGTCTAAAGACCTTACTCATCTTTACCAGTTTACTTACCTCTCCCTCCCCTTCCTCCTCAGCCGCTCTTTTCTTCCTTGCCAAGTCCTAGCTAATTTAATTTGGAAATACTTGAGAAAAAAAGAAGATTCTGTATGCTTAGAGAATGAGACCATGTTAAATAATTAGTACACTGATGTAAAACTTTACTTCTGTTCATCACTGTGTAGACAGAATACAGAAATATTGCTGACAATTTTCTTCTTTTTTTGCACCTGACCCATTTGTTAGAACATTTAGGGCAAAGCAGAGCTAATTATCACCAGCAGAATTATAGACTCAGCAAATTGCATAACTTCTTCTTTGATTGCTTCAGAATAAATACTAACCTAGTAGCCTGAAGAGTACTGACAAGTGCCTGACTTGGCAGGTCTGGTCCATGAAAGCCCTTATTATAGGAATAATCTATAGTTATGTGGTGAAATAATTGGGGCTCAGCTGTTCCTAGAAGCCTCTGCCAAAAGAACTGAGTGATTCATTACTGCAGCCCCTCTCTCAGTTGGTGCTTCTGAAAAGTTATTGATTCTCCAGAAAGTCCAGAGGACACAGGTCTTCCTCTTTCACATTCATGGAACTGTATATAGTGCTTTACTCATAGTAAAATCAACACACACATGGGCTGTATTCCCTGGAGGATGATCTGGTCATACTACCTCAATCTCAAGGTTGTGTCTAAACTCTGATCTGACATTTGTATTCTGACAAAGCTCCTGCTAATGAAATATGCAGGAGAATGTCTACTTTGTGTTTTTATAGAAGTAAAATAGATTAGTAGATTGTGGTTGAGACTTGCATAGTTTTAGTCATGCCCCAAAGCCAGCAAGCAGGCAGGCAGTTGACTACAGAAGTTTACTGGTGCAAATATCAGGAATTCAAATGTTGATTGGCATGAAGAGCATCAAAAGCTTGGACAGAGATGCTTGGAAGCTGAATTTGAATGCTTTTATATAGAGGAAAGAGAAAACCTTAAAGGTCAAAGGAAAAATATTATTTATGCTTCACAGATGTTGAAGCAGAACAGATTCCATGGATTAGAGATTTACCCTAAATAAATACTTAAGTGCATGTTAGGTCTGAAAAGGCTTCTTAATTCCTTCAGAGTAATGAACTGTGCTCTTTTCCTAACTTAGTTACAACCCTGCAATAGGATAAGGAAAATATATGTGATCTTTCCAGGTGGATCTTAGAATTATGTAGTATCTAAAAGACTGAACAACTTAAATATGACAACTGTCTAGCAATACTTTCAGATTATTATGGTGCATTTCATTATTCTCAAGGAAAACTAGTTGGAGATTTGTTCTATCTCTAATGTTTCAACAAATAATTGACTTATTTGAGTTCTGATCTTCAGATTATGCATGATTTTAAAATATCTTTGGACAGTTGATGTGTCTGAGAAGTTGTGGTATTGCAAATGCAGCATGAATAATAAGGTTCACAGTGAGTGGGAGCTGGTCAGAGTCTGTCACTAGGTGTTTAGCTGAGACAGTCATATATTCAAGGGCATTTTTAAAAGAAAGAGAAGAGGAAGTTCTGACTATAAACCAGAATCTTTGAATAACTGATTATATTGCCAGGAAGCGTTTAAACATAACTTGCCTTACACTGGGATTGGCAGCTGAGGGGAAAGGTCTATCAACATGACCAAAGGCAAATTAGACAAAAACATAGTGAATGGATTTAAATACTGAAATTTCATGTGAGTGTAAAAAATACACATACATAATAAATGTAAGTGAAAGATCAATAAATGAAAGATCAAGTTTGTTTATAAGAATTTGTATTTCACTTCTATTCTGAAGATAGTTAATAACACCATGAATATTACCTCATTCATATTCCATTTTTTAGTCATCTAGATAAGATTCTTAAAGCTACTCCTTTAGAAACAATGCAGATGGTCTGGTGGGATTTTTAAAAGCATTCTGATGCCTAATTACAATGGAAACATTTTGGATTAGGCTTCAGAAATTTTAACAAATGTTTGTGTTTATGATTAGGTAATCGAATAGAAGTGCCTCACAAAAAGTATTTAAGACTTTTCTTGCAATAAACTGCAAGAACTTAGGTGTTCAATGGAAAATTATTGGAGTTTGTTAATGGACAGGAGCATTAGCTTTTTTCTGTGTGGCAGATATATCTGGACACTTAGCATTTGTTGACACCAGTACCAAAATGAAGAAAATACAAGTTGTACATCAGAATCCAAGTCCAAAATTTTGGTTCATATCTTAACACCAGTTAGATATATATGTCTATATATATGTATATACTCTGATAACCCAACTCCAAGCCACCTCTGAAAAACATGACACAATTTCTGATTTTACTCTTAGATACTACAATTTCAGTACCTATACCATAATGTCAGTGTTGCTCAAAATGGCTTGTGAGTCTCTCTAATATCTCCAAATGCCTCCTGTATGACTGAAAAAAAAAAGTCCTGAGTGACTGTAGATCTGCTCCAGGTCTACAAAGGGGGCTGGTAGGCAAATAGGTTGCAGTCTAACTCTCATCTAAGTGCTTCTGGAATCTGAAACAAAGGCCTTATCCCAAGTACATACATATATAACATGTAACACAAATGAGGGTATAAAGATCTTAGAGTTTTTTGGCCTGGCAACTGAAAGTTTTTAGTCCAAACTAAACAGCATACAGTCTTGTGAATGTGCTTATCCCAGGACTGCACCCCAGTGGCCTGGCTGTGCTCTAGAAAAGGAGCAATTCTTCATCTCTCCTGCTGTAGCTATACAGGTTATATACAGATATACAGCACTGGACTCAAGTAAGAGTGTAAGACTGAACCACCTCAACACCTCCTCTGTCTGTCCTTCCACACCTCCGTGCTATTCCACAGTAGCTGAAACACTACATAGCTGTCACTGCAAGATGCAGAAAGCAAATTATTTTTCAGCAGACAGACTGTTAAAATCTAGGTTGACAAAAAGTCTCATTTCCCATACAAGCATAGTTCAACACTCCTGTATGGGAGGCAAACAGAAAATTTCACAGGAAGGGAAAAGGGAAGCACATTTCTTCCATTTCACCCCATCACATTCAGAGCAGACCTGCTTTCATGTATCAAAACTTTAAAAAACCCGTCAAAGCTTTGTATTTCCACACTGCACTGACAGCAGTGCTCCATGACACGCTTCAAGCCAATTCTGAATGAAACAGAAAATGTTTGTGGTTCAGCACATTTGAAAAGACCTCAGCATCTGTGATTTTCTTTCCTTTGAACATGAGCAGAGTCCATTTTCCATGCTGGTTTATTCTTTGTCCTCCCCACTGAGTCTTTTTAAGGAAGGTTCACAGGGATTATTAGCATTTTGAAACATGGAAAGAGAACTCAGTAGAAAAACAGTAGAAGGAGGTCCTCACTTTTGATAAAATTAGCTGCTTCTTTGGAGAAAATTTTTAACTGCTTTGAAATTTACTGAAATCCTGATTATCATGAGGATATGTCCCCAGTTTATTTGATCTAACGTGGCTTAAGGCAAATATAAATATTGAGAATAGGGAGATGATATTGATAATAAGGAGAAAGTAAGAATTTCCACTGTTTTTTCTGTCCTTCTCATTCTAAAACACAATATAGACAGTTGTCCCGCTTGTATTCTAGCTGGTACAGAATATCTGTTTTCTGTTCTTTTGGCAGTCAGATATATGAAAGACCATCAGGAAGGCTCATATTCTACTTTCATTACACTTAACTGAGGTTTTTTTGTTATAAGGTCATTTAGATCATAGAACACTAATGTGCAGTGGTTGCATTTTTACCACAATCTCAGCAGAAAGTACTTCAGTCACACCTCCATCTTCAGAGTCCTCTCTTTGCCTGACTGCCCGCCACTAGGAAAAGTGTTCATACAGGGAGCTCCAAACATATTGTGACCATCAAGAGAGGTGTTGAAGGCACAATAAGCCCATATGATCAATGTGACAGGAATATTAGCTTCTGCTGTTCTGCTGAAAGGCATCTCACCTGGCTGAATAAATGAGTTAATTAAATTAAAAAAAAAAGGACGAAAACTTTCTTGAATCCTTACTAAATATCTTGTTTTGCTACTGAAGAAAGTAGATAGACATTTATTGATTGTTTCTCACATTAGATATAAAAATAGGAGTTATGATTAGGTAGGGGATTTGTGTTTATTTAAAAATAAGGTCTAAGACTAAAGGAGATTCTCTTTCTCCTCATGACTGCTGTGTGGTAAATACCCAGTTAATGTAATTTAGTCCTATGCTACAGTTTCAAATATTAATGCCTTCTGTCAAAGTCATGGGAATTAGTCCAGAAATGAAAGCCTAATGTCTGTTCTGTCTGTATCAGGCCCACAAATGTCCTTTAAAATTGGCACGATTGTAATTATTTCCCTGTTTCCCAAGCTACTAATTTTCCAGGGTGTGCTGTCAAAATTCCAAACACCTACTCAACTTCTTAATGTATAAAAGCTTTACGTATTTTCCTATCTTGGAACAGCATCTAATATATTGCTAAGCATTCAATCAAGCTTCACTTTGTCTTGACTTTGAATTCAGCTGCCACTCAACATATTTTGAAATGCATTACAATATTAGCAAGTAGCACTGATTAGCATCAGACATTATTTCTGTCTTAATCTGGGTGATACTTTGTCATTAAGTTTTGTGATGATGCACTGGCTGTAGATAATACAGTGCTGATGTTCATTTGCTTGCAGTCATGTCCTGTATTGGTTTGATTAGACCTACACTATGGCTGGTTGATGACAAAACCTCATTGATTACATGTGGTCTGCTTCTCATTTCCAGTCAAGCTTTCTGTCTTGAGACATGAATAGTTTCATTAATTAGGTGAACTAAACACGTTGACAGCCATTCAAGCTAGTCTGGGTCTGGCATAATAGTGCTGGTATTATGGATTCATTCTCTGCAGTCAATGAAAATTTGGTTATTCATTTAAATGAAAGCAGAATCAAAACCTATTGGTGCTCCTTTCATTTGATTATGCTCCCAGAACATATCCAGTACAATTTCCTCCTACTTTTAGAGGCTGTTATACTTCACAAGGAAAGACACTGATCATTTATTCTAGATGTTAAAATCCCTCCTGCCCTGGTAAAGAACTCTAGATAATTAATGACTAGCTAAAACCTAGAGCTTAAAAAAAAATCTAGATATAAGTTAAAATTCTAACAATCCATACTGAGCCTTCTATAAAGCATGCAGTTGTTTATAAAACATCAGCTGTTAAATACTTGGAAAAACTAAAAACTTCAGGATGTTCCACTGCTGTGTTTACACTGCTCAGCACTTGCCTTATCTTATACTCCTCCTAAGCACCCAATGTCTTTTTCCCTGTCTCCCATCCTCTCCATTCTGGAGATCCATTTTCCAATCTTTTTGGCAAATTAGGGATATAGACATGTTTGTCTGCTACCCTTAGTCCCAAGATTAAAATCAATGGAAGAAGCCTCCAATCCACCTTGTGACTGGAAATGGGCATGTCCCCTTCCCCTCCTGCCTCTCCATTAATCTAACTCACTGGTCTGCTTCAAGACAGCACAAGGTAGGAATATGTTACACATGGACAAACCTGTACCAGCACTTCCTCCTGGGAAGCAGCAAGAGCAGGTCTACTCCCAGGAGGACAAGCTGGGACTTGTGGGTGAACACAATGTTGTGGCCTCCCCTGAAAGGACCAGGAAAACAAAAGGCTCTGCTGACAGTCCAGGGATGATTAGACAGGGCAAAATACTGAAGCAGGCTCAGGCTCTGGACATCCAGAAAGTCCTATCACAAGCAGCAGAAAGTGAGATTCGGGACAAAGCTATCCATAGCAAAGGTTACAAGGTTCACCCTGGCCGTATGAGGCTGCTGACAGGAGCTGCCCAGAATACATGGCCAGTGAGTGTGGGGATGAGGTTATTTTGGACAATTAGGGCATTTTAGTGTCCTCAGACAGCTCTCTCCTCAGCTGCTCTGGCAGCTTCATGGAGCAAAATGAATATGGAAATAAGAAAGGGGGCAAGAAATCAAGTACTGCCTGGCAGAAAGTAGTTTCAGAGAATTAAGATTCTACAAGCAAGAATGAAGTAACTGTTAGCAATTCCACTTCATTAGTATAAGCCAACTATGAGTTTCATCTATCCTATTTCTGCATGACATAATGAGCTATTAAAAAACCTCCAAAGCAATAAAAATACATACTAAAAGTAAATTTAGGGGTAGCATTTAAAAGGAAGTGTCTTCACTGTCAAAACTTAGCAGACACATATTTTGGTGGGCGGCAAAGATACGTTACCTTTTTTGAATCATGGACTCACACCAAGCTCATTTGACATGTATCGGGTGTCTTTGCAGACTTCTTGACTTTCAAATCATGATGATAGCAACACTTTCTCATGAAAGATGCAAAATTACTGTACACCCAGGTGCTACCATGGTGTAATTGATTATCTTTCTCAGCAGTTGTTTCAAAGCACTATTTATTCCTATTGTGTACACTGATCAAGAAAAGAATTCTTTGGACTTTATTTCTGAGGTATTCATGGCAGCAAGACCACAGAAATGAGGAGCACTTAAAAAAGAAACTTCACTTGTAATGGTAGAAAAGCAGACCATCTTTGAAACCTCTGGTCACTTCTGCTGCTGAGTACTTTAGCATGCCATGCAGCCTTCTTTCAAAAAATCAAGAGAGAGAAATACATAGACAGAAGGAACAAACCCCTATCTTTCAAGTGTAATTATCCAGAAATACTTACATCCTCCTCCTTGCTTGCATAAGATGGAAAACAAAAGGGATTTTACAAAGCAGTTGCTTTTGGTCCTGTCTCCACTGTTCCTTTCAGTTCTTGAACATCTGTTGATCACAACAACCATGTAGAAATCAGAACTCACTTCATATAGAGACAACTGCTCTGCAAGGTCTAATAGTTCATCAGCTTTCAGTCCTACAAAAGAAACAGTGCAAGTGCAACTCCTCAAACCCCTGGCATCCCAGAAGATCCCTCTAAAGGATCAGTCATTTATTGGTGGCTTTTTAGGACGTGGAGTGCAACACTCCACACTGTGCTTGTCACATCACCCTTCTGCACAGCAGTAAGCAGAAAGTCCTCAGACAAAGAAATGCAGAAATGGTGGGTATTTCAGAACTTCGTGGAACAGTGATGGCACCACAGGGACAGAAAGCAATTTTCATGCCTGTGTCTCTTCCAGCCTTCACAAAGTACAGCTGCCTGAAGACAGGGGCATCTGCTCATGCAGGGTTCAGTTTTTCAATGGTTATAAAGATATATTTCAATTACTAACAGTGAGCCTAGGTTGGGCTTGGGTTTACAGAAGAGTTTCCTATTAGAAACATTTGTTTCTAGAAGTTTAATTTCTGTTCTCCTGCAGGGGAATTCCTAGGCAGGCACACTGAAAGGGCGACAGACCCTGAACCCTCTCCCTCCCCCTCTGTAAGCAAGAACTTATTTCTTGCTTACAAATAAAGAGGTTTACAGTGGCCATATTTTGATTGGTTTTATTGCTCTCTGACATTTTGTAATACATTGTTACCATTCCAGTCTTTACTATGTAACTAAAAAAATAAACCATAGATCTAAAAATACACAGTATTAGTCTTACCCAAAATCAATATAGTAACTTATTCCAAGTATGCTACAGAGGCACTTTACAAAATAAAGGAAAAAGTAATTTAAATCCATGTTCCAAGGATCTTCATTCCAAAGTTTACTTCCAACAAACTCAACTACCCACAGAACTGCTAGTTTGATTGTTTTCAAACAAAAGTTGACTGTGACATTCTGTGTATGGCTGTACTTACACATAATATTTCAAAGCAGTAATGGTCTCTTGTGCTTAATGAGATGTTACAAAATATATTCTTAATTTGAAAAATGTGTGCAATACTCAATACAGAAATTAAGTTCATTTTTTAAGTGTAACACAAGTATAACCAAATACATACACTATATACAGAGTGTAAAGAAGTTGTTAAGACTGCTTAGTTTTTGGAATCTGGCATATGGTAGATAGGACACACTTATATACACAGATGTCGTGGATATTCTCATGAAAGTCCAAATCTAAGTACTTGCAGAAATGTCCCAACTACTTTGAACATTCTATTAGATTTTCAAACTGAAGTAGATGTTATTTCTATAGCAGATTTCTAGTATGGAGATACATATTTTTAGAGAAGAACATAAGGGGTGGGGGGGGAAGCTTGATTAGCCTCTGGACAATCTGAACTTTCTCACCGGTGTTAACATCTGCATGACTGTGCATGCTGTATATTCATTTATACATACGTAACAGGAAAACATAAACCCACATCATCTAGCAGGAAAAGGGAAACATTAATAATAACAAAATGTCTTTAGGAAAACTTGGTTTATATATACAGTATATAAAAAAACCCTACACAATTGTCAGCATATAAAAATATGAGTTCGATATCTTTTTATACTTCAAAACCTAATGACGAAAAATCCAGGTATCCTGAGTCAGGTGTGTACTGCACATCTAATTTACCAATGCCAGAGTACTGTTGGAGTACAATTAGAAAAGCACTACCTGCATTTATCAAGTAGAGAGATAAAATACATAAGGCAATGCATTAGCTCTTTTCATACTGTTAAACAAAAATAGTGCAAAATATGCGTAAAATGCTGGCACACATATCCATGAAGGAGCTGTAAAATAAAAAGTACGGAACAATATGCAGATATATACTATGGCTACTGATTTTCTCATTTAAATGAAAATAAATGAAAGACACTTTCCTTTTTTGAGCATCATGCTTAACCATGTTGTGTATACTCACATTCAGGCAATTGTCTTAAATACATACACATTATATATATATATATATATATATATATATATATATATATATACACACACACACACACACACACACTACATCTGACAAAGAATTAATGAAACACATTTACTTGTGAATTTCTCTGGCTAAAAACAGATCAACAAAAGTGGTTCATTTTTTTTCCCCATTAAAGGATTCTAACAAATGAAATTAAGTATGACTACTATAAATCCTTGTTGACTGAAGTTTGTTTTGGCTCTAAACCAGTAGAAGAGCAGTTCTGACCATTACTGACTGCATTAAAATAATACAAACCAATCCAAAAACCTGATGCATTTGCTAAAACCCAGTGAAATCTACCCAAAAAGCCACTAAAGATTCCAACTGTCTCAGTGGACATTAAACTGGTTGGTTGCTTCAGCTTACAGCAGGAATATTTACTTTAAAACAGATCTCTAGACACAGTTTGACATTGAAAAACTGGACTATATACATTTCTGTATTTATGTACACTTAAAATCTACAAGGAAAATAAGTATTAAAGAATAACTAATTTGGAGAACTAGGCTGAATCAATGGCTATTTCATAGGCTAAAGACTGTTTAACATCCTACTATTCATAGATGATGTTTACAGAAGCCAAACATCACCAGCTGTACTTAAAATCTATGTTTTCTCCAAACATGGATGCTATGGCTGCTCATGGCAACTCAGCTGTTCCTTGGCCTGTAACTCTCCCTTCCCAGGCTAGCATTGAGTTGTGGTAGTATTTGGTAATGTATGCCTCTAGATCCTTGAATTTATTCCCAGAAGAATTACACTTGCCTTGGGTGAAAAAGTAAAAATTGCATACAGAATGCTTTCCCTAAACCAGTACAATACACTGTTGGAAAAAAAGGCTACATAACCTGCTTCTGTTAAAGCAAAGATTTAAGAAGCTATAGGTGATAAAATTCTTTTAAATCATCACTCTTGGTCATCTCTTGTCATCTGTGAGTTTAAAAGAGGATAAACATATTGTGATGAGAATGGATTTTTTTTTGCTATGCAAGTGAACCTTGTATAAGGAATAAATATTTCATATACATATACCAAACAAGATAAACAGCTTTAATAATGAACATATGTATATTTATATTTTAAGAATGGACTAATTAAAGTCCATTTAATGTTATTAGACGTCAATAGAATGGTGTTAGAATGTGCAGTGTTCTCTGAAAGCAGAGGGACAAGAAAAGCAATCCGAATACTGCACAACATTTCATGCAGACCATTGAAGAACATTTTGAGAAATCAGGTCCCCACTTTTTAATAGACAATAATTGGCCATTTATGCCCCATTTCCTCTGAAAATAGGTTGGACTCAATCTATAAGTTGGAGTCAATTATCCCAGAGATCTTCTCCAAACTAATTGATTTTGTAATTCTGTGTGTTGCTGTGAAATCATATTTTTATGTGTTATCTGTAATCTCAGAAAACCAGGGCTTAAGTTTCTCAGCTCCTTTGATACCAGGCTAAGTAGATACTTTGCTTTGCAGTATGGATAACCAATAAAGCTCATAATGCTGTCTCTAGAGGGGCCAAAAAAGAATAAAGGACCAAAAGTTAAGATATCAAAATAAGAGGTCAAGATTTCTGATGCACACTCATGAAACAGCTAAAGAATTTTTTCCAGTGACTGACTTATAGCTATTTATCCCTTAAAAATGTCTATTATCCCATTATTTCAATAACAAAATGAAACAAGGAATTATCATACTATACAGGGAGACTATTTGGAGTATTTACACCCCTACCATTTTTAATGTATATTTAATTAAAAATTTAAAAAAAAAATGATGACTAGTTACAATAACGCATGTGCATGCAGCAGATTTTTCCTCTAGGTTATTTTATTGTATACAGGCTCAGCAGCTCCATGCAGCTGACAGCTGACTTGCCTCATAGTAAATCAAACCTCACGTGGGGAAACCTCACAGGAAGATGTGAGCTTAGAGCCGGGCTGACACCAGCACGCACACCCTTGAGGTGCTTATGGCTTCTCTGTACTTCTGATGTCTGAACAAGCAGAAACTGAAATTACTGGTGCTTTTGCCTGGAGCAGGAATTACCCTAGCCAATACTGCTGCTCTGAATGAAACACATCTGAAAGTATGAGATCCTGAACAGAACAGCAATTATAGAAAACATAGCTCTTTCTTATGTGTAATCGTTACAGGTCATGCTAGACAAATGCCTTTAAAAGTATTTTTTTTTAATTTTGATTTTGCTTTTGTGTATTAAGTTTGTTAATCAAAAAGATCATAGTTCAACAGCTTCCAGTAACTATGAAAGAGAGTAAACTTTAATGCACAAAGGTGAAGTTGCCACTGGAGTGTTCATTACTGCATGCTTTTTGTTATAGTTTAAGACAAACATTCTCAATTTATGGTAGGACCAGTAATTGATTATGACTACATGTTGAAATGTACATATATGCACAGACATATATATCTGTGGATATATAAAAATATTTCTTTTCTTAGCAAAGTTAAGGTCTGTGTAAAAAACGTTCAGAATACTGAAAAAGGTAGGAGCTCTAATTCCTCCTTTGGAGAAAAGTAACAAGTTCCCTAAATATCCTCTATAAAAAAAAAACACTCTTTTCAACAGTACAGATCCTTTTGTATTTTCAGTTATTGTGGATTGATAGATTCATAAATATTTAGATCATATGCAAAAAATTATGTTGTGAGGTTTGATTGCTACAGCATAACTACAGCCCGCTGTTGTACAAAAAATAAATTTTATTCAGACAGCATGTGTCTTGCTCTAACGGATTACATAGCTGATGCTACAAGTAGAACTATTTCAGAATACAGTTTTGTTTTAATGTGTTCATATATAAATCTTCATTTGGGGGCATTTTCTCTGAAAATTCTTTGGCCAACAGAACAGCCAAATGCAGACAAATTCTCCCTGGGCTCTCTAAATAGTTAGTACAATTTCAAAATAAATCTATAACAATTACCACTCCAAAGAACTGAGCTGCTATACAAAACAATTCTGATAAAATTAGGAAAATGGGAGCATAAAACATCAAAACCCCAAACTGTGCTTGAACCTCAACCAGTCATTTCCAGTTTAACAACATTGACTCATCTCTGCCTTATGTAGATTTGTTAGTGTAGTGCTATAGAAGAATATACACAACTCTGGAAAACTCTGAAATGCAGAGATGTAAATGTAAAACATCTTCTAAAGTCTGAAACGCAGCCTAACAATGGATGGAGATCAGACTCCTCCTTCATTATAATGGCAGCTGCAAAAGGGCAGAACTTTACCTCGTATGCAATACCATTAGGCACTCCTAATACCATGTAGTTCCTCCTTCCAAAGCAGTGTGACAAGTACTGCTTCAGACATGGCTGAGTTTACTGGTTACAAGCACACATCCATAGCAGCTGCCTGCAGCCATTAAACACAATTCTGAAATGAGCGTTTTATCGTTAAACTTCACATTATATTATTGAAACAGTAAAGTCAACATTCCAAGACATCATGATGGTGACAGGGAAAAAAAGCTTTATCAAGTGCAAATGGCCCCATATGAAGTGCATGCTCATTATCAAGCCTAGTTTATCTAGGTTTCCACAAGAACACTTTCTGCATATGTACAAGAGAAGACATTCCCTCTAAACAAGACTTTTTTTCAAGCGGCTATACCTATCATGTGGCTGAACAAGACTCATTAATTTAATCTGATTCCAGTGTAAATTTCCCAAGGAAGAGTACTTAATCCTATGAGTGTAAGGCTGGAGTGCACAGATTTCAGAAATGCTTTTGGGAAAACATTTTTCAATGCCAATGTGTTTCTTTCTTTGTCCTGAGTAAAAGATTTATTTTCTTATTTATCAAAGCTGCAGGGACATACTGCTATAGTGCAGTTGGATTTTTGTCATATAGTCCCAGTATCCTAAAGGCCATTACTGGGTTTTCTGGAGCAGATCTCCTCATTCTTCTCCAACAGGTGGTGGTGGCTGGCACAGCTTGTATAATCTGACAATGACAAACAAACAAAGCAATTAGTATTCTGAGAACTTGTCATTTTTAAGATGAGTAAATTTAAGGAACATTAACTAAATCTGCATCTTTCTGCACTGCAAAACAAAAGGTACCGAGTTCAGTTTAATACCATTAATGTAAAACTAATAAAATCTTCTTTGTAAGTATAATTGTTTACATTGAAATTGTAATCATTAAAACACATATCTATAAGTAGTCTTGTCAACACATTTCAATATAGAAAATTTTCATATTTCTGCACTGAAGATACCTTCATTAATCCTATTATCATTTGTTGCCTGGATTTCTTAATTGGAAAAGCTACTCAGTGAATGCAATTGCCTCCAATTCTGTTTTGTCTTGGCCCAGTTCAAACCTCCCTCTAAAAATATTTCCCTGAGAACTGATGCTGTTTGAAGCACCTAAGACAAGTGCCACACATGTGACACTAGAATGCAGATTTTAAACTCTCTCTCCCTCTGTTTTTCATGGATGAAGTCAACAGCAGTAAGATTTAGTTCAAATGACTACCTCAGTATAGATTGATATAGCCACTGCTTTTATAAAGGCTTTTGGACTTCTATTAACTCCTTTGGGAAGGACTTGGTTATTAAGCAGGTGTTTGAAACTTTACCCTGACAATAGAAATACTGAAAATAAAAGGCAATCATTCTGACCTCACACCCTTTGTTCTGTACTCCTGTCCAGCATACAGTATCTCCTCTGAAACCACAGCAATTAGAACCAGCCATAGACATGATCTCATTTGGAGATTACACATATTCCTCTGGGAAAATGTATGACTGAAGGAATAACAAAGAGAAATCTCCACCATAATGTGTTCTGAAGAACATTGGGCTCTTCCACAGAGTCATATGGAAGATTCAGAAACAATCATTTAAGGTCACATTGTGCAGACACCAAAATATCTGTTTGGATCTATATATAAGGCAATATACACAAATCTCATATTTTTATACTGATGAGAGGATAATGTCTGATCTTCATTCCTTTACAAGGAAGCAGAGAAGAATAAACAGGGGTTGAATTATGTAATTCTGCTGGCATAATAAAGCAGTATTTTCGAAGCCGGCAGAAGACAGATAAAATTACAGTCAAAATCTCATCTAAAGTAATTGCAGTGGGGTTAATACTTGATGATGTTTTAGCAATATTTAATTTCTATGGAAAAAGTGCAGTGAACCTCAGCCCCAAGTACTAAGGTCTGTGTATTCTTCAAGTTATAGCAGTAATCACTGTCTTCAGAGCAAGTGATATAAAGGAATTGTGAAGCAATCTAACAATAAGGCTGCATAAATCACTAAGGATCTAAAGTTGCTGAAGATGCTATATAGCAGAAATAGTCTTTTCTGGGTCAATATCTATGGAACAATTATTTGAGATGGTACAAACATCAAGAAACAGTGGCAGCTGCAGACAACAAGAGAACCCTGTCAAGTGATGTTAAATGGAACCAAATATAAAATTGTTTTCAAAGCAGAGAACTGAGAAGCTATAGTATTGTGTAGTTATACATCAAAAGCATCCTGCTGATGACAATTCTGACTTGTGCATCTAATGCCCTGACCACAGAGGCTTGGGATATTCCTGTGACATTGCTATTACTGCTCACTGGCAACGTGATATGCTGGGTACATCTGTCTATTCTATGTTCTCATAATTCTTCTTTGGCATTCAGTGCTACATTGTGGGACTTTCAGCTAGAAAGAGGCAGTCTATTTTCCACAGATGCAATGCTAAAAAATCTTACTGCTACGTTTCAATTTTTGAGAATGTAGGTTTTTCCTTTATCACAAAAGCTCTGAATCTAGATAAACATTCTGTCATGTTGGGATAGGAGAAGTTTGGGTTGCAAGAATTCTTTGGCTGGCTCCAGAATTACGTCATGAAGAAGTTAATTTAAGGCCCAAATCATACTACTCAAAATATGAAAAGTCTTCTCCCAGTATTGTTTTAATTGCTTTTAATGTAACAAAATGCTACTTTATTGCCATGGATTCCCACAAGGCAAGACAGTGATCAGAGATCTTTGGTCCTGGACTGCCTCTAAGCTAATCACATTCACACAGTCATCTGTATCATATTTTACTAATTCCCTATTTCCTTACTGAAATTTAAACACCACAGTGGATCTGTTATGTATTTCACATATATCTATCTAGTTCATTTAATGTGTTCTCATTAGTCAACAAAAACATTATGTTTAAATTGGTAATACCCTGTTTAAGTTAGTTCTGGATTACTAAAACCATTTTAAGATCAAATTAAGAACATGGTTGGTTGGGTTTTTTTTTTATATTTACAAGTATTGTGCTTTTAAAGGAACATTTATGGTACCTGCAATCCATCACAATATTAAAAAGCCAGATAAATATAGAACAGCCCATTTTTCATTGTAATGCACATTTCAGAAGTAGACAAAGAAGGACTACATCATCCCCAAATGCAACTAGAACACAACTTTGCTGACATACTGTGGTACAGTATTTCATTAAAACTGGGTTATGGATCTTGTTAAGAGTATTTACCCAAACCCACTAAATATTACAAGTGATGAAGGACTTACTCCAGTGTTTTTATAATTAACTTGGACTAGGTTTCATTTTTCAAAAATGGGCATGTTTTGAAGAGCTACATAACCCAGACTTCTGCAACTAATCACTTGAAGTCAAATTGTATGGCTAAGAGTGCAACTAATTTTATATACATTAAGCACCAAATCTTACCAGCTAGAGCATAATATAGTCAATGCTTACTGTTAGCTTTTGAGCAGCTAGGACTGAATTTGGCACCAAGTAGACAAAACCATGGTCTAGGGCATAAAGAATCAGTTACCTTGGCACAGACTGTGGCGTTCGGTCCCTCACTCCTAAATTCTTGGCTGTATTTTGTACTCTTGCACCCTTTGGAAGAAGAACAACAATTTTACTTCATTTTCCCCACAACAAATTAGGAAATTTTCTGAGCTGTGTAGATGAACATAACTATTGATTATAATTAATGTGTATGTTTCATCTCCCAAAACAACTATTACCTAAGATAAGGAACAAGTTAAAACAATAAAGAAACAAAAATCTTGCCACTTGTCATCAAATAAATGCACACATATAGATCTTGCTAATTTAAAAGAGAATCATAAAAAAATTAACATTTAAGTTTTAAAACAATCCAAACATATCTCATTTCAAGTTGTTTGACTTTTGTCACCTTTCCATGTAGAAGTCATAGATAAAGTTCTTTTCTGACATGTCCCTTATTGCCTACGAAATTTTGAACAAATATTACAGATTATTTTCTATGACAATACTAAATAAAACTAACAAAAATTGGCCTAAATAAGGATTAGAAAAATGCAGGTCCTGATCTTCCTTTATACTTGGAGAATTAAAAAAAAACAAAAAAAAAAAACCACACAAACAAATAGGCAGGAAGGAACCTCCTGAGATTGTTTAGTCTAAGATCCCTGCTTTAAGCAGGGACAAAAGAAAAGTTGGTACCTCAACTGATCCTTCCAAAAACAATAATGAAAGTACTTTTGTCTCACTGACTCATCTAGTAAGGAGGAAATGTATAAAGCATGCACAATATTCATAAACCATTACTATTGTGTGAGAAACACCCTCTTCTGCAAACATACTAGCTTATACATATCAAGGAACTTAGTAAAATTTCTTTTTGAATTATGAGTTCTAGCTCTTAATGTACAGTTTTGTTTATGTAAAGTAGTCATAATAAAGAAATATCTGTTAGACTCACTATGTTTGCTATAATTTTAAAGGAGATGGAAACTACTTGTTCTGTCAGTAATAAATATACTGACTCTACATTTATTTCTCCTGTACTACATAAATTCGGGACAAATTAATAGAGAATAAAAAGGTATAACATCCAAATTCTTACTGCATAATCTTAATCTTAAATCTAATTGATGTGAAGCATCAAATATAATTTATATTTCTAACCAAGCTGCAGTGCCCCATGCACATGATGTGAAATAGGTATAATAATTGGTTCCAGACACAAAGTAAGACTAGACCTTTCAATTGACTGAAATCAGATACAGAGCTAATTGACAAGGTCATGGGCTGAAACAGCTCATGAAAAAGGCTGGCTGTTTACACACAGATAGACTCTCAGATTGTACATAAATCAACATGTGCCACAAAAACCTACTGAGTCCTTACATTACTTTAAGGCAAAAAAATGGTGATAAACATAGAAAAAATAACTAAAATACATATATAAAACTCAAGGAAGAATATAACATTATTTTACTATAGCTGCATCTATCTCAGTAAGATTGTCTCCAACAATTGCAAAGGCACATAACTACAGACCATGACAAACAAGTCTTTCCCCAGAAACTCATCCAGAATTCAGTCACTAGTCATTCAATACTTCCTCGCTTCATCAATAAGTATGTATTTAATCAACTTTAGTGATTCTCTTTTCTTCCTTCCCATCTCATCTTGTACTCAGTAATAAATACACATCACTAACCTTGTGAAAGATGCACATCTTTGATACAATCTTAGCTTGCTACATCAAGAATCAGAGAATGGTTTGGGTTGCTAAAGTTTTAGCGATCATCTCGTTTCAACCTCCCACCACAGGTTTCAACCTCTATCTTGCACTAGACCAGAATGCCCAAAGCCCCATTCAACCTGTCCCCAAATATTTCCAGGGTTGGGGCATCTACAGCTTTTCTGGGCAATATAGTCCAGGACCTCACTGCCCTCACAGTAAAGAGTTTTTTGTAAAGCTAATGTATAAAATTTATTCTAATATGAAGAATCAATCTAAGCCAACTCTCACTCTGAAGCCATTACCCCTTGCCCTACCACCACATGCCCTTGTAAAAAGTCCCTCTCCAGCTTTCCACTCTTCTAATTTTGTTTAAATCTGGCAGCTTCATTTGATGCCTTTAGTTCTGCACAGGTGAGGACAATGGTCAGTCACTACCTGTGACACACATTCTTTAGAAGTCTGTTATCCCCCTTCATGAAGCTGAACAGTCCTACATTATTTTGTGTTTCTGTCTATAAACGTTCCCCAACAATTGGTAAGTTTTTTACTGACCTCTGAATCTTTTCCATTATGCTATATCCTTATGGAAGGGATAAGAACATCAGATAGTTCCAGATGCAGGGTCATGACAGCATGATTTCTGCTTGGCCATCTATTCCTGCCTAAACCATTATAAGTTCTGCTTTATTGATAACTGCTGCAAATTGAGCTGCTGTTTTCTCCTCATATCCTGAGGTCTTGAACATGAAGTGGAATGGCAAGTTCACAGTCAATTATTTTGAATGTGAACATAGGGCTTGTTTTTTCCTCAGTTCTTCACTAAAGAGTAATCTACACTGATTTTCATCTACTATTTTACTGCTCAATCACAAAGTCCTGCAAGATTATTTATAATTCTTCAAAGTTACTTCTCATCTTTAATAAAAGACTTGAAAATAATTCAGTAGAGAATAGAAAGAATGATTAGTTAAAAAAGCACAACTGAAAATATGACAGATCAGATCAACTGATTTCTTCTATCTACTAAATGATGGCTTATCAGGGAAATGATAACCAAATTTGGGACAGACTTTTTAGCAGGAGCTGTAGCAATAGGAAAAGGGGTAATGGTTTTAAACTAAACAAAGGTAGAGTCAGACTAGATATAAGGAAGAAATATTTTATGATGAGGGTAGTAACACAGGAACAGGTTGGTCAGAGAATGCTATATGCCCAATATCTGGCAATCAAAATACTAAAAGTTTACTGCTAAATAAGGAAGAAAATCTGGTTGCTACATTTACAGGATACTGAATAGAAAAAGGGAATTGAAGGGGGGGAAAGAAAAAAGCCACTTAAATGAGGCATGAAGTAAAGCTTCCTAATGAAACGTTTAAGAAAACTCTGGAACAGACCACATGGGAAGCACTGTGCAGGAGTCCCCTCTACTGGAGTTTTAAGAAGAGATACAACAAATGTCTGTCAGGAGTGACATCAGGATAGATGTTGGTTACAGTTAGGCATGTTGAGTCCAGACCTTCTGCACCTCCAGTAGCCTCTTCTCAGTGCCATTTTCTAAAATTTTATCATAATAAGGAAACCTCACCATGACAGACTGCTGAGACTGGCATGTGATTAAAGCACTGAGAGCCAGAATATACATATATTTGCAAAAACTATCTGAATTAATCACATGCTGATCCTGGACGTCAATGCTGTGAATACCTCTGAGAACAAAACCAGCCTATTTTTACTTGCATCACTAACTAGACAAACTAATTTTAGTATCTTGCTCACATAATAAATCAAATGGATTAATTTAAAAAGGAGTCTAGCTTTATATAATCATGTAATTTATTGTTTAGCAGGGGCACAAATCAGACCTTACTTAAAACCACCAAATTCTTATTTCTTTTGAGGAAAAGCCCCCAAAAATTACTAGCAACTTGTTACGTGATATCTTTTTTTCACCGCTGAGCATCATTATACCATTTCTATTTCAATGTACTGCTAATTTATACTTCTCCAATTGTATTCTTAATTGACACTGTCTCACATGGGCATAAGGGAGAGAGCTGTGCTACATGAGTCTAGACTGCTACCCTCTTCATATGGGTACTGCCAGAGCACTGGTGAAAGATGATGTCAGTTCTGAGACATCATCAATCTGAACTCTTCTATATGAACTAGTATTCTTATTGCTATGTTTAAAATTATAGGTTTATTTTCAAGCTACACACTAATTTAAGGATAACAAGAACCAGTCACCTAGAGAAAACACATTCTCTTTCAAAAAGCTCTAAATCAGTACAGTTCTTATGAGAATTATTCACAGAAACACATAATCACTAGGTTGGAAGTGACCTTCAAGACCATCGAGTCCAACCCATGCCCTAACACCTCAACTAAACCATGGCACCAAGTGCCATTCCAGTCTTTATATAAACACATTCAGGGATGGTCACTCCACCACCTCCCTGGGCAGACCATTCCAGTACTTTATCACTCTTTTTGTGAAAATTTTTTTCCTAACATCCAACCTATATTTCCCTTGGTGCAGCTTAAGACTGTGTCCTCTGGTTCTGTCAGTTGCTGCCTGGAGAAAGAGACCAAACCCCACCTGACCACAAACACCTTTCAGGGAGTTGTAGAGAGTGATAAGGTCACCCCTGGGTCTCCTTTTGTCCAGGCTAAACAACCCCAGCTCCCTCAGCTGTTCCTCACAGGGTTTGTGTTCCAAGCCCCTCACCAGCCTTGTTCCCCTCCTCTGGACATGCTCAAGAGTCTCAATGTCCTTCCTAAACTGAGGGCTAGAACTGGACACAGCACTCAAGGTGTGACCTCAGGGGAAGTACAGGGGAAGAATGACCTCCCTGCTCCTGCTGGCCACACCATTCCTGATAGAGCCCATGGTGCTGTTGGCCTTCTTGGCCACCAGGGCACACTGCTGGCTCACGTTCAGACAGCTGTGGAGCAGCACCCCCAGGTCCCTTCCTGCCTGGGCACTGTCCAGCCACTCTGTCCCCAGCCTGTAGCCCTGCAGGGGGTTATTGGGGCCAAAATGCAGGACTTGGCACTTGGACTTACTAAACTTCATCCCACTGAACTCTACCCCTCCATCCAACCATTCCAAGTCTCTCTGTGAAAAAAAATTACCAAAAGATAGTAGGGATTCTTTGAAAATTTTTTCTCTATTTTATAAATAAATCAAAATCTGTTAACTAAAGCCATCTGACAGATATACCCACTCTCACAAGTTGGTCTCCTCTGTTTAGTGCTCACAGACCAGGTGCTTGTTCTCTTATTATAACTGACAAGACAATTACTTTGAACATTGTTCCAACAGTACAGTTGGAGCTATTATTAGTGTTTTTCAACACAATCTTGACCTCATTCAATTTAAAAAAATAAAATCATTCCTGAGGTTATCCATTCAGTCAGGTGTCTCTGATTATTCAGTACTGGTGCACCAAGTTGGAAAACACATCAGCTTTGACTAGAGATAATTTCCTCTTGTGGAAAGCTGATACTGATAGCAGTTAATGCTGCTGACTAACAGATGGAATAGATGTCCTTTGACTTGCACCTCCCTGTGGCTAATATCTTTATTCCACAAAAGGTTTAGTGTGTAAATGGGATAACAATTTTTTTTTTGTTTATGTGGAAAAGGCTTATGCATTGCCCTTAACTAAATGTTCTGCATTAAGCCCCAAGAAGCCTTTTTATTCCTTTTTCTTCCAAGTTTTATGGCCTGCATTATGATCCTGACAATTAAATCCTACAGATAATTTAAACATTAAACCCAAACAGGTTTCTAGAAAGTACCATAGTGTGTTGTTGAAATTACTCCAAAACATTTAGAATTTAATGGAGGGTTATATTTCTACTACTGAACTCCAAGACCAATTGAAAATTACAACAAAAGATTATTACTCTATTAAATGCCATAGTGGTTTCCTGCAAGCGAAAGAATATGTGAAAAAAAGTCTAGATATACTAGTACACATTTTCACAGTGTCTGTGTGTGTGGTATTAAGATATTGGTACCTTGAACAGCCATTGATCACCTGCTGTTTTACTTCAAAGAACGTAGCCTCATCAAAAGGCCTTTTTTCACACCTATATCTGAGCAAGTATATCTATAGCTGCTCAAAACCATGTCAGTTTCTTTCATTTTCTTTCTTTTTCATTAAATAAACTGCAGAAGATACAAAAATGAATCAGCATTTTTAAAATGGCCTAGATCTCTATTTTGAAAGTGTACAATTTGACAGAATACATCCTACAAGTAGATTTATGCAAACCCCTACAACTGTATTTTTTGATTGCAAAATAAACAGATCTGCCTTTTGTCTAAAACTTCAGGAGCAGGCATATCAACCTATACATGCAAGTTTATGTATATAAACTTCTTTTCAAGTCAAGTTAAAGCTGTAATTCCTGAGGAGATGTACATGACCTGACTCAAGAACCTCAAGGGTGTTTATTCACCACAGAACCTTAATTTATGCACCAAAATAAGTGAAAGCCCAATACAAAAAGGAATGAGACTAAATACTCTGATGTACTCATGCTCAGCAACAATGCTTACATACAACTGATGTGAGTCTATGGTCTGAGACTATCCACAAAATTGCTTTAACAGACTAAAGGTCACATCTAGCATACACATATTATTTTCTCTAGCAATTTAGAAGTAATGTACAGCCGTTTAATCATTTTCGTAACTATGATTGCTGCATAAAATATGTAGTAAAATTAATGCACATAATAAATTATGTGCCATCTAGAACCTAGAAATTATGAACCTTGTCTTAACTGTGATTAATTGTTACAATATTTAATTATGGGATTTTTTTCACTTCAAGATTGAGTGCATCCTGTATTTTGCTTATGATTTTGTTGTAAGGTAGAAAGGTACCAGAGGCTGGGATACATGTTCCACATGCATGCAGAGCAATTAAGTTCCCCGTCAACTTCTCTTTCATCAACTGAACAGGTTGAGCTCTTTCATCTTTGGTTTATGAGCTTTGGCTAACAACCTCTGGACCATTCATGTTCCTCCTTTGAATTCCTTCCAAGACATATCCTTTTGAAAGTATTTTCTGATAACAAGATATTCTAGAAAATGTTGTGCTAATACAATGTATCCCCCATTTTCAGTTGATATTACTTTGTAATCCAGTAGCACCAAGAGTTCATCTTGAGGTGGTTATCTATCCACAACAGCCTCTAAATCCTAGTAGCCTATTATGACCAAGGAGTGAAAAACAGCTTTGTAATAAGGACTTTGTCCTCAGGAATCTTGCCTTGAAAGTTAAAAACAATGGCATTTATTTCTCTCCTTCCCTTTTACACTTCCCCTTAATTCAATATGAGAGTCACATTTTACTGACAATAGTTAGTAATCTTAAGTTGTTTTTATCAATCATATCTGTTAAAATAAAGATTGTCTTACTCAACAGACTATTCTGATGTAAAGTGATACCAAGGCAGTTACTGTACAAAAATCATTTAGCAAAATCATAAGAGAAAGCAAACAACTGCCTGTTTCTCTACTAAAAAATAAATAAAACACCATCAACAATAAGAGAAGAAATCGAAAAAAAAAACAAAACAAAACACCCAGAACGCAAAGAAAGAACCCAAACTAAGAGAACTCAAATAGACACTGCACAAGGTTAGGATGGAGGCTAAAGAATCCTAGGTGGAGTCATTCCCGTTGGATGGCCGCGTGTGTTGTTTGGAAGCGCGCAGTGTCCCCTCACCTGTTTGCGCATGACGTCCGTGGCTTGCATGATGTAGCGAGGGGGCAGCCCATGGCTCCGGGCCAGCGTGATCGCCTGCTCCAGGGTGACGCTCAGAGTGCAGCTGCAGTGGGGGAAAGAGGTCAGCCATCTGAGATCTCCTTAAAACAACTGCTTTGAAATCAATCAGCTTTGGGTTTTTGGTTTTTTTTTTTTTCAGAAATTATAAATAAAAAGATTACATAGTAAACATGTCCCCTGTGCCTTCCTCACCCATGCAGGCATTAGCCTGAACAGTATGATGTTTCTAAGATTCTGAGTGTGACAAGTGTTCCTGTCAACTTACAAATGCATTTGTTTTGTTACAATCAAATGCATTTGTCTTGCTTTGTTCTTAAGGGAAAAAAAACACAAACAACCCCAATTCCCAAAAAAACCCCAAAAAACCCACACAAAAACCCACACTAAAATCTATAGCTTGGCAAGTGCACAACTAGGAGAGTAACAGCCCAAATAAATTTTTTTTGTGCAATTGTATAAATCCCTTTTCAGGTAATTTCTGCATGTTATATCTCACCCTTCACTCTTAAAGCGGGCCAAGGCTTTGTACCAGGATCCCAATCTCTTACAATTAATTTAGCTTGGTGACTATCTTGGCACATTACTGCAGTGCAATATTAAGAAAGATTTACCCATTTCTAAAAAGAAAAAAATGAAAACTTCATTCCTTCAAGTGAACTGTCCTGTGCCGCTTTGCCAATCTTTTTCAAATAAACACCTGAGGACAAAAGCTGATTATGAAACCTCATCTAATAGAAAGGCTGTCACTTGTATGAGAGCAAGCAGAAAAGTTTCAGAGTTAAAGATCATGCTGTAGGACAGACAACCTGCTGGTGCACCAGGCAAGAAGTAGTAGGGAAAGTAATTTTGGACATGCCTTCTGATTTTCGTTGTCATCATGAGGACAAGAAAAAATGGTTGGTTTCTCATGCAACCAAGACCAAAGCCGTATAAAACTCATAGATAAAGACAAAACACCTGAGTTGAAACAGGTGCTTTTTAGAAAGAACATGTTTGAGGGTTGCTGTCACCCAAGAGGTTAGAGTGGCTCTATTCTTCACCAGTAAATTGTTTGATGATTTTTCTCTTCACAACCAAAGTAGTGCAATAATCAAATCTCTTGAACCAGAAAGCTGGGTTGTACAGAAAATGGTCCTACCTCAGCAGAACCTGAAAAAAGCTGTAATTTTCAAGTTCAAATAATAAAACTAAGACAAATTATTAATATATAATTTTGAGCACCCTTTTAGCAAAACCCTGACCAAAGTGTTCTGCATAGTTATAACATGCACACGGAACAGACAATATGTTTCAATCAAACACTTATCTTGCTGAGCAGAAGATCTGTAGGAGGAAAAATGTGTCTGTACTTTTTTTCTTACTGAAAAATATCCCCAAACCTTGGCACGTTTTAAATACTGCTTAAGTAAATTTCTGGGCTGCAAAAAGTTTAACAGAAGTGAGCGTGGAAGTTACTAAATTTGATCTGTAGCTTTATTAGTAGCCTTTCATAAAAAATGTATAAGCTAAGTGATTTTCCTTGATAATGAGATAGTTTTCATTGCCCAGTTTCTTGTATACACTGACCTCAGAGTTAACTTGAGGCAATAGTGTATTGATCTTTTCTGTGTTTGATTAAGGTGTAAGATGGCTAAATGTTAGATTAGAAAGTCTAAACATTGTTTTCGTCTTGACATTGGAAAGTGAAATATTGCACAAATACACACTCATAATATTTGCCAGCACCAAAATTTAAACATCCAACCTTCAAGACCAGACTGCAAAGGAGGCTTTGTTCTACTGACAGTGGAAAAAAGCAAAAGTATCTGAAATGTAGTTTGACAGTATAATCTAAACCAAACAAAAAGGGCAAAAAGTTTCTCAGTAGGTATCATATGTATTAATGGACTCAAAGTACAGCTCTCAAGCAAGCAGTTCCTGAGCCAAGTTTCCCAGAAATCCCAAGTTCCTGGAACCCCTAAGAGAGAAAGAACCTAAAAAATTATACTCTGCATGCATGAATCAAAACTAACAAAAGAACCTTCTAAATGGAAGTAATCTTGAAGAATTAAGTGCAATTTTGTGATTGAAAAAGACTGCCAAGCTGCTCCCTATCCAAAACCTGATGAAATGGCTGATGATCGTGGACATTACGCGGCCTCTTCATTTGGACAGTAACCGCCATGATTCAGAAATAAGGCTGCCAAGTGTGTAGATAAAGACATATCCAGAGTGGGAAAAGCAGAGACAGAGAAAAACAGCATAGTAAAGATTTCTTTTAGAGGATGCTATGGAGGTAGGCAACAACTATAGTACAATTCTGGAACACATGTGCTATAATTGAATATTATATCTTCATGGCAAGTAAGAATGGCAATTCTAAGGACAGTGTTTTTAACTTATCCTATGAATTTACTAGCAAAGACACTATGACAGCAGTGACGATGATTATTATCACATTTCTTCAATACAGCATTTTACACTTGAGGTGAAATCCTAGACTAATGCTGGTTAGATACATCCATTTTCTCTTTTATAAAACCTTCTTATTCATTAAAAGATGTTAAAAATTGTTAAAATAGCATCAGAGACATGATTGCATTTGAATACACTGTTTCGTTATAGGTGCAATTTAATACCACCAGATTTTGTGTTCTTCCTATGGCATGCAAAAGGTCTGATGAATGGCAGAGTTAAATATAAACCACAGATTATTACTTTTGTCCTGTGATTATGAAATAAGGCTACTACTTTCTAAATAAAAAAACAACAACACTCAAATAGTGTCATTTTAGTTGAACATCAGATCGGTGAGACGGCATCTTCTAATAAAACTGATCATATTAACCTTCCATTAGTCTATGCTGAAATGACTCATTTACTGGTGGTTTCTCCCAGCTCTTCAAACAGCTTTTTAGTTAGTGCATACCCCTTTTTGCAAATCAAACTGCCCTAGTCACCTGCTGTGAAAGAAAAATGCACATACAAGATATCAGATGGCAACATGGAAAAGTCATAACTGGAAGTACCTGAGCAACAGGGCTTCCAAGCATGGAGAGATTAAGCACATGCAAATTTAAACCAATGTAACTTCTCAAACTTTATTAAACAAGACGAAATCTGGTTATTCTCCATCTTGTAAGATTCTTCTGGTGACCTGAGCAAAGTCCAGTAGCAAGGATTGTCAGCAAATATGTGCAGTAAGTAATAATCCACTTTTCTCCCGCATTTTGAGAGCTGATAAACAGATGGTATTAAAGTTTATAAACCAATCTGGAAGTAGTTCTGACCTCTGACAGTAGCCTGGTCATTTGGATGCAATCAGCCCAGAGCAGCCAAACAAGGAAAACATTTGGGGAAAAACCCTCATAACATTCTGTTATGGGATGCATAAAGCCAAAATCCATAGATTTTACAGTATAAAAAATCCAAAATCTGTTCTGACTCCTGCTCTTTCCCTCTCACCCTGTTTTTTTATGCAAGAAAACAAAAGACCCAAATTTATCATCTCAGAGTTTATGTCAGTTAGAATGACAAATTCCCTGCCTTGACAGATTACAACAGCAAGGCAGAGACATTTGGATTTCCCAGGACAACAGGGCTGAGAATTCCTCATTCCATCCATTTGGTTTCCAAGAAACAGAAGGGGCTGCAGCTGCTCCCAGCTCCTGCCTGCTATCCCCAGTCTCCCATCAGTAATGACAGTATTGATGTGAAGATTAAATACAAACTTTCAAACAACTTCTGGATCCAACCATTCTGAACATGCCTGAAAAAATAAGATTAAATTATTTTCTATCACCAGTAGTCCATTTGTTTCTGACTGGATGTGATTTTCACTAAAGGGCTGCAAACCGGCTGGACAGATGCACATCTAGCCTGAAAAATGGAGCTGTAAAATATGAATACAGACTAAAATTTTCTGAGAAATCAATTATTTCCCAACAGCTTTCTAATGTCACTTGAAAGGAAAAATAATTTGAGTTTGTGTTCACTACCTACAGAGGTGCCATGCAGCAAAGTGTATATCTAGGTTAGCAGAGTAAAAAGTATCTAAATCATCCAACTCATTCTCAGGTTTCAATTCGGTTTTCAGCCATTCTACATCTGAAAATGCACCAAAATATCCCTTAGAAAAATGCCATGAGTACAAAAGGTGAGGTGAAACAAATTGGTTTAGTAGTTACCACGAATAGGAAAAAAAGTATAAAAAGGATTCATGTATGCTTAGTCTAATTAAAATCTAAAGCTTCTACTCAACATGTAATTTAATGCCATTATTATTTTAATTACTTTTCTTTCTGTACATCATAAGCTAATCATTCCTACATTTGACCACTTTTTAGACCAACTACACAAGTATTCTTTTTTCTATGTTGTCATTTAAATTAATATGTATAAAAGGAATATTATTTAAGTCAGTGCATGCAGCAATTAAAAACTTAGTGTAAAAGTAAATCACTTTGGGGTAAACAATTTTTGGGGCATTTGTCTATAATTAATAGTGATGGCTGGGTAATATGCATTGATTCTGATGAACAACCTAAAGCAGAAAATAGACACAATAAAACTGAAAAGGAAGACAAATGTTATTCAGGACTACAAAAACTAGGTGTACAAACTATAGGTAAGCCTAATTCAGGATTCTCCCACAACTCTAAGATGTTCTCGTTGTGTCTCCATGCAAGTAAACCTGAAGCTTGCATTCTCGGTGCCCATATACTGAAACTTTGCTGAACACCATTGCTTTTCAGGAGAGGTAAATTTGGTAAGCCATAAAGTATTAGAGAGAAAATGAGCATGAAGTTCATACGCTAAACTACCGTATTTCACAATCACAGTAAACTCTGCTGGAGTTCAGGACTTAGTTTTAGTCCCTTTGTGAATCTTTGTGAAGCTGAGATGTTGCCAGTGTAGAAAGGCCACTACTTTAAAAACCAGTGTTGGATGGAACCCACCCACTGAAGTCCAGTCCAACATATAGAAAGCCATTATTATGCACATGAAGTGCATTTGTTCCAATCTGAATCAAAAACAACACTTCAAAAAGTAATTGTCTGTGGAACATACACCATCACCCCACAGAATGGGCATGTGCAGCCCATGTTAAAGGGATTTTCTGCCTTTTATCCACTAAGCATCAGCATGCAGGGGTTTCATTCACAAAAGGTACCACTATGGTTACACAGGTGTGCTCACCTCAGAATAAAGGTATCCCAACTCCCTTATCTGGCACACATCCACCATCCTACAGGATAATCAAACTCATCTCTACTAGATACTTTTAGACACAAACTACCAACAGATTTCTGATTTACTAAAGTAGATGGCATGAACTCATCAAGCCAGAAAATCAGTCTAGGGAGTTAAGTATCTATTAGTCATATATCAGACCTATCCTTGGTAAATGAATTCTTTTGTAGGCTACAAACATATTTTCATCAGGGGTATTTGGTTCAATATTAGTAATTTATAATAATGAGGTATAAAACACAAAGGTGGTAACATTAATGTTTTTTCTGTAGGTTGAAAGATTGTCATACAATCTATTTCCAGAAATAAATGTAACTATGCTACCTCTTTAAAACAGAGAGATTTTTAAAGAAAAACTAGGAAGAAAAAAAAAAGGCACTTCTTTGCACCATTCATCATCTGTCAGTGTTAAAAAGCTGCGGGGAGCATCTTTTCACAATCATTTTTTTCCTGTAAGATCTTAGCACCTCTAGTCAGCTGGAAATGTTGCAAGGAAGCAACTTCACTATCAAATGTTCTTTGCTTGATGAGAGAACAGCATTTCCAAAAATTTGAAGTATTCCATGCCTTTTATTTACTCATTTTCCATCATACTTGCAAAAATAAACAAACACAATTTAAAGGCATCTGAAACTCCAGCTTTGGCCATTATTCCTCATTCTGTGCAGAAAGTCTTTCAATTTCTGTAAGCAGGCAGGTAAATCTGATTAAAAATTGCAATTTACTTCTAGTCTTGTAATAATTCAAGCTACTTACTTACCTCTCTTTATGCCAAAAATTAAAGCAGATCTGGTTAAGTTTTTAATTTCACATTGTTCAATAGGCCCCATTTTATTTATATTGTAAAGTAGAAGCTTTTGCATGAAAAACACCAATTTCAAAGACCTGGACTGCAGATGAAGCAATTGTGCAGGAGCTGAAGCATGAAAGAATGATTCTACAGAGCACAGTAATAGCACTGTGTGTCAACCCTGCTACTTAACATCCATAATGTTAAAAGAAGACCAAATAGAAAAAAACACACCTTGAAATCCACACTACTAGAAACTTAGCTCCATCTTTTCTGCTCCACTGCATTTAATGCACTTCTCTGCATTTTCAGATTGCTTTTTAAACAAAATACTTGTCTCAGAATTTAAAACATGCAAGAGGCTATTAAGACTATAATTCATCCAGTATATATATTAAATATACTAGAGGTGATAAAGCAAAAATGTACCAGATTGCTTATGAAAGACAAATATAGAGCAAAATAAAACAATTACCACTGCAAGAACTGTATAGCACTATTTGTGCTAAATGTCTTGCTTATTTTAAGACAAATCCTCGCATATTTCAAAATTATTTAGCTGATTTTAGGAAGTAGCCAGCACAGAATGTAATACTCTATTAACCTAAATTATTTTACACAAAGATAAGTTTGTTTATGCCTCAGTGAGTAAGGTATCATAAAAATACACTTATTGTAACAGAGTTACCACTTGAAAAATAGAAGAGAGTCTTGACTAAATGGGAAAGTAGCAGGACTAAAAGCCCAGCTGAGACCAGATGGCTGGAGAAGGGTATGGATTAGTTTTTCAGCCTGTGCTAACCTGTCTCCTGAAAATAGTCCCATCGATCGCTGAAAGCTTTCTTACTGGGGAGTTGATAGCCTAAATACAGCTGCAAAAACTCCAAGCATTTTCTTTGTAGCATGCACTCATTGAGCTCAGAACTGAATTCTTACAGGAAAAATTCTAGATCTAAAAGGAAGAATTTTTATGATAGAATGTCAAAAATACAAATTCAGAGTACCTATTTTCCACCTTGCTTCATTTGATTTCACAGAAAGGCAGCTGGTCGTGATGGACAGCTTATAGTGCTACTCTGCTTTGCAATGAGGAAGATGAAGCAGGTTTAACTGGATTGCAGGACCACTGCCAGCTACAGGAGACAGCATAATCAACACTTGGCAAAACCTGCCTCATCCTCCAGCCAAGTGTCTGCCAGCCAGAACCCCACTGCTTGAAGGATGGTAATGCTAAGGAGAGAATTTCTGCAGGGGAAATTAAAATTCAGAAAAGAAAATAAGACTGTGATTTTTCTGGGTTTCATCGAGATTATAGAAGATTTTTCCCTTGATCCTCCAGGAAATGCAAAAATTTAAATAAACTTGGGATTTGTTTCATTTGGATGCTTGAAATGATTCCTTTGAGCCTGTAAGGCCTATGGTCCCTGAACAGACATCTGCAGCTGCTGCACCTAATTTCATTTTGGCACGGAAGGAGGCTTGGACATGTCTGTGCAGTGCAGTCTTGCTCTTCTCCCTCAAGCAGGAGCTAGAATCATGATTCAATAAAATTTAAAAGTTTTAAAATTTAAAAATGTTACCACCTGAATTTGTACAGACTGATAGCAACTTCAAACAGAATGATCACAAGCAAAGAAAGCAGAACATTGTTTACAGGGTGACAGCTGGCTGGCAGAAATATAATTATGAATGATTTAAAAAGGTAAAATAAAAATGCAAACTATTGATTTCTTGAACTAATTTAGATCTCTGTTCCTCTTGTTGATCAACAAGGCATGTTCTCTTATACTAATCCATGGGGAGGTTTGTAGCACTCACATCACTTAAGACAGTGAAGGTTAAAGGGACTTACTTTCCCCATCCTTGATTTTCTGGTGCTCAAAATGTTTTTGAAAAGAACTGCTGTCTGAAACAGATATAGGATTGCAGGCTGTAATGTAAATTGGTAAACATACTGACATAATAAAAATCAAAGAAAAGCAATCACCAGCAATTCAAAATCCCCAGCATTATCTTGGATATAGGGATGAAAGTATTAAATCTGTCAAGCTGTTTTAGCCTAGTGCAGTGTAAAAAGCAATTTCGTATGGATCACAGAGAAGTCAGAAACCAAGACACTGCTGATCCAGAGATCAGCAATCACTGTCAAAGCAGACAAAGCTGCTGTTTCATAGTTCTTGGTCTATTCTGCATTGGACTGTCACCCAGCACCTCCCTCACAAGCTAGCTGGGACTTGTTTCTGGTTAGTAGGAACAGTGGCAGAACCTCCCCCTGCCCCCTTGTCAATCCAAGACACCTAAATTGAGAGAACACAGAAAGGGCTCTCCCATCAGTTCAGTAGGAGATTAATAAATTGAGTGAGGGAAGGTATACAGATAGATAGACAGATACATAGATACATACATAGATAGATATACTTTAAATTCTACTAAATATATTTAAATTTTGACAGATTAATGCTTTGCTCAGCTCCCACTCCCCATGAACAAAAGAAATACATTGATGAGTAGAGCACCCTGTACTCTTCCAGAGACTTTCAGACATTCGCTCCCTTAAAGACCAATCATAGAAATTGTCAAAGTGAGAGCTCATTAAAAAAAAAATTATGGGGGAACCTTGCTCCAAGTTGAGCTTCATTTTTAAGCTGGCAAGACTGACATGTGAGATTTTCAAAATTAATGTGCAAGAAAAATTCACATATTTTCCCCATCTAGTAGCATGTGTAGATAATAGCAGTTTTTAATTCATTTAATATCTGTGGCCTAGTGTTCATAAAGTCCTGAGTCATCAATATGGGCCTACAAAATGTCAAGTTCTGCAACTGATCGCAGTCATGGACCTCACAGTATTTAGCTTCTAAGAACACAGAAAGCCAGATACACTGCTGAATACAACCAGAGATAAATATCCCCTCTAACTGAAAATCAGTAGCTTGAACTCTGAAGAACTAGCTAACAAGCTAAGGAGCACTATTTTGCAACATTATCTGCCCTGATGAAATGCTACTCCAACAAACAGAAGAATTTAGCCTTCAAGATTGCAGGCATAAAGCAAAATCCTCTATGTCTATGGGACTTGATCACATCCAGCATCTTACTCTTTCCTCTTCTGTACTCCTCAGGATTTCGTGTTGCTGCAAGACTGTTTCACTCTAAGAGCAATAAGGGGAGTTGGTTCACCAAAACACTGCAGAATTTAGCACTAGAAATGCTGAGCACAAAATTCACTGAGCAAACCTACTAGCTGGAAACAAATCAAGCTTTCCATCTGGGCAAAGGCAATTTCAGAATGTCAAAAACCGAAGCCCACTTAGTACTGAACTGTAGAGATGTGGCCTAGGGAGACCAGAAAGAGGAAACAGTACATGAAGTGAATTTATATGACTCCAAATGCTAAGGAAAAACTTCTTCATCCATCCAGTTTGCATGTGCAATAGTAATTTCAGGAAATGGTTATTAAAAAACTTTCTTAGTTTGAACCACTTAAAGGGACTTATTTCCCTTAGAAGAGTGAATGAATCCCTTCTTGTCTCTAAATACATGAGTTTTCTCCTGAACTTCTGGGTACAAACCCTGCATATACAAATTCTCAACTAGCCCATTCGTTTTTCCTGGAGGGCCTATCTTGAAATACCTGTGATAATGCCAAGAGTTGATGTTTCTTTCTCTGAACAGATGGTAACCACAAAGGCAGTATTAATGCACAAATGAAGTAGCAGTATCTTGTACCAAAACTCAAATGGACTCACTGTAAAGTAGAACTAGTCATGCTTTAGGGAAAAACATCTTGCTCCTTTACCTTATGTAAAAAGATGATGAATCCTTTAACATCTAGACAGAAACCCACACATAACACTTTTAAATCCCATTCACATCCTCATAATAGAGTCTTTAAAACCAATATGTTGGCTTTCTAAATTTTGCGGGTTTTAAATGCACTTATATAGACATTTTAGGAGTCTTTACCTTTGATTTAGCCTAGTTTTGAGCAGAAATTTGATGACCAATTACTTTTCGTCTTAGAACTGCTCATGTTTAGATTTAAGCAAACCACATCTTACTCAGTCACTGAATTATTCTGAATAATTTGTGACCCACACAATACAGGGTAATAGCTTATTTGGGCGGTTCTGACTTTAGTCTTAAACTATCAGAATTTTCAGCACAAATTCATGTGCTGACATATTCATGAAATGGTGATCAAACCCAGAGGCAGTGTTTTTCAGCTTAAAAAACTCCACCAGAATTATGCCCAAAGTCTTTTCTGATCACCTAAGACATGAAACCAAAAACAAGACAAAGAGGAAAGCTGCATAGCCTCATGGTCTTCTGAAAAAACAGGGATCATGACAACCCATGCCTGATAGTATTTGCATCTTCATCTGACAGTGACTAGAGTTACATAACAAAGCTTTATCCTGCTATTCCTTAAAATTAAGTACAAGTATGTTCAGTTGTATCATTTACAGAAAGTAATACACCAACTCTCAAACAGCAAACACTGTCTTTATACAACTCAATTTTTTGGCTGTATATGGAGCTTTTCCTTTATTTCATGTCTGATAATCTGCATTGCAGCTTATGTTGCAATTGCCTTTTTTCTTCTCCCCTCCTCAAAACTCTTTGGAAGAAAGGATATTACTTAAAATGAGGGGAAAGTAATGCTCATTCTAACGCAAGGCATTGGTAACCAAGTCTGCTAAAATAAGGACTTGCATAGGTCAGAAACTAAGCAGCATTTTTAACATACTGCTACCCTTGATCTACAGTTTGGAATTCTTATGAAAAGAGCATATTTCTAGTATCAGATTATTTGTTATGTTAATTCTTTTATTTGCTGGGGTTTTTCCCCCTCTCCCATTTTAATCTTTGCTTTGTTGGTACACTGTCCCAAACAATTGTAACCTGCCCACCTGGAGCATTAATATATTGCTGCCTGTGACAAATATGATTTAACTACTAGAGTGCTCTGTGATGATGATATATATTTCTATTAAAATCTCTTAGGTTGATGACAAAGTTCAGTTGACTATAGGTCAGTCTATTTTTTGGTATTTTGTTACACTGACTGTCCTTCAGGCTGAACTTCTTGTTATCAGTAGGTGTTACCTGCAAAAAGCATATGTCTCATGTTTCTTTTTCTTTTCCCTTGAATCAAGCTCTACTATTATTCACTGTACCATACAAAGTAAATACAAACTGCAGCATTTCTTGCCTTATTAGAGTTCAATATCATACATACTATTCATCTATGTAACATTCCTCTTCCTACTCTAGCAATTAAGATTTCTGCCTTTTACTGACTTGAAGGAGGAACAATCTCATTACAATTGCACAAACCAAAACACTTGTACTGTCTATTTCTGCCAACCACTGCAAACACAATTCTAGAATTTCACCACAGATCTTCCAAGTGCACTTGCTATTTCATGTAAGATATCAGATATTTAGTGTAAGACACATCTCTAAAAGAGCAGCAGTCTCCAACCTGCAATGATGGAGTGACCAACTACAACAAAAGGAGGGAAAAAAATTGTCATACCGGTGAACTCCGCTGTTGCACATAATGATGTGACAAGCTCCAAGCCTGCTGCAGAGTTCAGATGACACAGAGAGCAATCCGACTCCGGAAGCGCTGCACGCGGTGTACGCACAGGCAGCCGTGCGCTTGGATCGGATAAAGGACCCTATGAGCCGGTACAGCTCATCCAGGCAATTGAGAGGCCTCATCAGCTGCAGGAGAGGAAGGGAGAGAGGTGTGAGTATTTGCTCCTGATAGAATATGAGGTACTCTAACAGAGTTGGACATCTGAGATGCAGGTAGAATATCAGGTCTGGCTGAGAAAGCCAAATTCCATGACATAAATACAGAACACTGAGTCTTCTGCTACACAACATATGACAGCTTTCCAAAGCTTTTCAGTTCTTCCTGTCACTGACTGATTCATTCCCAGTCCTGCCTATGGAAGTGTTTTTCACTTCGATAGACTCAACTGACCCATGAGTGCCATATCCATTAACAGACTGGGAAAAGAAGGGAAGCCATAAAGAGGCAATCTACAGACACATATACCATATACCAAGACCTGTTAATTGACTTGCTGAGAAAATCAGCTTACATTTATGACAACAATCCTTTATTTATCAAATGTCTAGTTCCTAATCCTGTCTGACAACATCAAAAATAAAAATTAACAGATGTGGCAAAAACATGCAAGCAAGAACAGTTAACTTTGTCACAAGTCTTAACATAATCCTAGCATTACTGTACTAAGAATGAATCTTCATTCAAGAAGGCATCTTTCAAGTGCAAAGCTTGTGTCAGAAGAGGAGCCTTCAAAAGTGGTCTAGCAATGAAAACCAGTATCTCATGGTGCTTTGTGTAAATGAGATGTTCAAAACACAAATTTTCAGAACACCTAATTCCAAATTATCACTTCTCTTTATTCCAGAAGCACTTAATGATTCAAATAAACCCCCATGCTACACAAAGAATTAATCTTTTGAAAGACAGATTAAATTCCCTAAGGATAGTTTTAACCAGTTAGAAAAATGGTAGCTTCAGTTGGTCCTATGATAGTTACTGCATTGAAAAGCATAGATGTCAAGAAAATGAGCTGTAACAAAGAGCATATTTAAACTTGGGTACAAACAGATTTAACTTGGTTTAGGTACTACTGGTTTAACTTGCATCTGTCTAAACTGATTTTAGCTGATGTCATCTACTAATGCGGAGCTACGGACAATAAAGAGAAAGCTATGGCCAAAAATGGATCATGCACTCACTCTTGGCTTGCTCTGGTTGTCAAATAAATGCATTACCTTAACCTAGCATCCCTTGGTCAGATGGGGATTATGAGATGCATTTCTCTTGCCCTTGAACTTTTGCTGAAATAGATAGGGAGCAGGTTTGAGGGTAACAAGCACTTCCTCACAGCTAAACATCCCCTGCTGCACCTGTGACTTCTAGGCAAGGTGCTGACTCCCCAGGGAAGGAGTGGCAAATGTCCTTCTTCCCTCATGTGCAGTCCTGCATGGATCCAAGAAACAGCAACTACCAGGCTGGTAACATTGGTGCTGCATGATACTGACATAAAACTTTAGTCTGCCTAGGGCTCAGCTGATGAACACTGTTATTTCTCAAGCCACAGTAGCTCAATCAGTTTTGTAGGCAAGACCCCAGGAATTTCTTTATTCCCCCTGCTGGGGTGCAACACGTGAAGTAACTCTCCAACAAGGGAAGAGAGCATTAAATGAATTTGTATAGCCCCCGGGATCTCTCAGCCACAGAGGTTTAAAGACAGATTAAAGCATTTGAAGAAAGCCTAAATGAGAAGATTCAGAAGAAAGTCTTCTGAGCAGGATGCTGAAGGAGTATTTAATTTGGGAAAAGCGCTTTCAGCTTTCAGAACAAAGAATTTCTGCCTGCACCTGTCCTCCCCATCCAACCCCACATGCTCCTAGGGGAGTTGCATTGCTCTGAAAGCACAGTGAAAAAGGAAAGTAATGATTCCTCTTCTTAAACACAGATACCCTCCTGCCACACCTGTTAATACAGAACCACATGGCACCAACTACCCCAAAAAACACAGGTGGGGAAAAAAAGCTGCAAGAGCTCCTTTCCCTGCCCCTCTCCCTGCAGCTTTAAACAATTCAATTTTTGATGGGATAAAGAAAGTCTCAGTAACACTGTGTAACATACAGAGTTCAATTAGGAACTTGACATTTTTATTTACCTTATCTATATAAGCTGCTTTAGATGTTGAATTTGGAGGCAAGTTTGACTTGTCCAAGTAGAATGCCCTGAAAGAACAAACAGATAGAGTAAGGCAAAAACTAATTATTTCAAGTCCTGAACAAAATATCTACAAAGGACTATAATTATATACCATCCTAAGGTTGGAGGGTTTTTTACCTTATGGTAGGAGAGGGTCAAGGAGTAATGCAATAATAAACAGGCACAATAAACACTCCTCCTTTTAAAGTAATAAAGGAACATTGGAATTTTTTTTTGTTGTTGTTGCTGTTCTGGAGACAAAAACTATCCCTCTGCCCTTTGACAGTACAGCAAAATTTTAACATCTAGTTAGCAGAAAAAAATCCAGGATATGAAAGTGATTTTCAACAAAACTACCTATGAAAAGGTCTGTGGCAACTGTATAGATTTTAAGAGTGACTTTGGGAAAACTGGTCTACAAACAGTGCCTGAGCTTCGCATTCTACAAGCTTTTTTTATATTTGCTGTATATAAGTGCAGTAACATTAAAGTAGAATCCCCAATATGAAACACAGTACTGACAGAGGAAACATATACATGTTCATAATATAAAACAAAACAAAAAAGCAGAAATCCTACAGGGTACAAATACACATTATACATGTCTTCCTCAATTCAGGAACCCTAGAGGAATTTTTGTTTTAACTTTCCAAGTTATAAGAAACTTAACTGCTCACCACAGAGAAGCTATCATTAAACATCTCATAGGTATAGTAAATATTTTACATATCTTTGTGATAAGGTCACAGGTTTTATTGCCTCTGCAGCAACACAAGTCAGTCCCTGCCACAGCAGTAAAGCTGGACCAGATGATCTTTAAAGGCTGTCTAACCCAAACCATTCCGTGTTTCTCTGATCACAAAACTCATTTTGCTGGTTGTAAAGCTCCTAAAATGTCCTAAAATGTGGCAGCTGAAAATAGAAATATTTGGTAGGTGTCTCTACCTACCAGTGAGAAGCAGGCAGCAGCTACTAATGCAGAAACTCTGGGCAACATTTAAATGAAAGAGAACAAGAGAAATACAACTGAACTGTGGAACACATAGGAAAAATAAGAGAGATTTTCCAGTGACAACCTCCAGGTGTAACTGTGATCTAGCTCCATTGTGTGTGCTCAAGGCACAGACCTGACCAAAGGTCACAAATGAGCCACAACTCAGGCTGGAATTAAGGAGTTTGACGGTCAAATTTCACTTGCTTTATAATGGGGGGGGGGGAGGGGGGGAGGAGGGAAGAGGGGGGGGAACCAACACCAAAAACAACCACAAGTCAAAGAATTGTCTCCTTGCATCCTAACACTCAAACAAGAGGATCAGCTGGATGCCCCAGTCATTAAAGCACTGATTCATGTAGCACACAAGGTTAAAAACTGCTCCTTGTCTTTTTGAATGATTTCATCCTAGGAAAAAGTTACATTATTGCACACCTGCTGAGTGGGGAGTGCAGACTGCAGATCTGAATACCTGTTAACTCTTCAATAATCTGGAATAATTCAGTTTATTACAAAAATCCATCCACCTTTTATTTGTTTGTAGTTTTGAAAAACAACTTCTCCCACATTTGAGGTTTGAATTAATTCCCTCAGAAAGCACAGCAAAACTAATCTAGTTCTGTTATTCCATTAGGCCTGTTGCATGATCCATAATGCACTCTGTATCAAAGGAGGCTGGGCACTGTTGAAAGGAAAAGAGGTTTGTAGAGAAAATTACTCATAAATCACTTTGAGTGGCCACAGCACATAAAAGCTACCTCAGCAGCAACAGACCAGCCTTTTCTCTTTGTTAGCAAAGCTACAAAACAAAGCCTCACCCTTCTCTCCACTGTACATTATCAGACTGAAAACCTATACTGCTTTTTCCTGCCATACGATAGGAAAATCTGCTTCATTCAGAGACTGTTCAGCAATCCCATCTCTCTGGACTGACTGTTATTCCAGCAGATTCATCTGCATTAAATGAAACAGAAACCAAACATGGAATAGTACAGTAATTAATGGAGTACATGGAAAATAATTAACCCAGGGTAAAAAAATGAAGCAACATGGACACCAGAATGGGATACATGGTTATAGGAATTACTCCATTAATCCAGGCAATTATTCATTAACTTAAAAAAACCCAAACAAAAAATCAACTATACACAGCACTAATTTAAAATATCAAAATATCCTGTTACAAGTGAAACTATTCCTTCCCCATCAGATAACATTCCCAGATGTTCCTCAAGTGCTTTATTTTTATTGCTTTTCATAAAAACTGTCTTCAGTATTTTACAGAACATGACAACCTGTGGACAGCATATAAATTTCCAAAGCACTTCACTTAATTACTAAATGCTTGTTAAGGTCCTTAATCATATTTTATGGGAAAAGTTAATGGCAATCTTGGCATGGTGCCCAATTTGGACAATATTTTCTAATCCATTTGAAATGAACCAGAATGAAATCATAGTTCTTTGTCTCCAAATGTGATGTTAGTCTAGCTTTTAAAGCATTTCAATTTCCCAAAGATCCAGCAGAAAAGACTTCCAAAAAAAAAAAAAAAGAAAAAAAAAGAAAAAAGTAGATAATCCAATACACAATAAATCTACTGAGGACGATTGCTGTGTTCGACTTTTGCAAGTATCTCAGGGAAAACTAACACCAGGATAAGGTAACAAGCATCTTAGGGTTCAAAAAAAAAAAAAATCTCTCATAAGATAAATGCTTTCCAAGGACATCTTCCCAGAACCTCAGTACAAATGAAACACAGAAGTACTGATGTTTTCTTAGTGAAGCATTTTACAGGGTTCCCTCCAAAACTGACACAGAAATTTATAAAGCCCTGAAAATTGAAATTTTGCAAATAGAACCCTAAGAAGGTTTTAAACCTACAGAAACATACATTCCTGAGTAACTTAGAGCAGAAAGATAACTCAAGCAAATCCAAGTGTTTAGTCTTATTCTCAGTTTCTCGTGCCAGTAAGCCCATAGGGTTATCCTAGGTATTGCTAATCTTTTCTTCAAAATACAAGAATAGTAAAGAAATAATCAGAGAGGGAGAGGTAACCGGGTTATGGCATAAAATACTACCAAGTTGATGCTTCTGCTCTAGAAAGGTTTTGCTTTGATATTATAGCACAGAAGAATTTCATTTCCACATCACTGTGGCAAACATATAAATTAATTCATACTGTCCTCAAAAGAAGCATGGAAATGGATCTTAATTCTACTAGTTTTTTATCTCCCAGTTATAAGATATTCAAGACCATGTAGAAAAGCATAGTCAGCAACCTAAGAAAGAACACATCAGAACAGTGGTGTGGAGTAGGGAAGTGAGAGTTCCAAATTATTTTCTTCAGCACAAACTAAAAAGCACATATTTATGACACAGATAAACAGTAACTCTGTATTTTTGCATCTATGCGCATACATATATTTGTATTTCTTGAATAACAATTTATGTTCTGCCATCCAATTTTTAACTATACAGGTAAGAGTGTGCATAACATGCTTATTGTATATATATGTGTGTATATATATTTATAAATACACATTTATAAACACACTTATATACATACAGTACATATGTAAAAATTCTTTTTTCAGTAGTAAATGTATCCATTCTCTGTTACAGCAAATTATTTCATGTATTCTTTCCACTAAATGGCAAATCTCAATAAATGATAAATTACCAAGTATAATTACATTCTCAACCCATGCTAAGACTCAGCAATTTTAAATCATGTCTCTTAGCATCTGTCAGTAATACCATCCTATGTACAGTGTCACCAGCATCCTTAGTGGTTACAGAAAGGTTTAACTTTAACAACTGAAAAGTTTCATGACAGTACCATGATTTTAAATGGTCAAAGGGCATATACAGTAATATTTTGACCTCTCACAACTATTGTGAAATCTGAAGTGCAGAACAGAAAATTTTACTACCAGGTGGCTCTAATAATGTGTAACTTATATTCCATGAGTCAGCAACTCAGTAAGCCCTAACCTTTGGTAAGGTCCTAAAACCCTGGTACTTGGCACTGGTGAGGCCATACCTCAAATTCTGTGTTCAGTTTTGGGGCCCTCACTATGAAGATGATCTTGAGGTGCTGGACCATGTCCAAAGAAGGGCAGTGAAAATGGAGAAAGGCTGGAGCACAAGCTTTACAAGGAGCAGCTGAGGGAGCTGAGGTTATTTAGCCTGAAGAAAAGGAGGCTCAGGGGAGACATTCCCGTTCTTCATGTAATGAGGTGGGGTTTGGCCTCCTTCTCCCACATAATGAGTGATAGAGCAAGAGGGAATGGCCTCAATTTGTGCCAGGGGATGATTAGACTGGTTATTAGGAAACTGGTTTTCACTGAAAGGATTGTCAAGCACTGCGACAGGTTGCCCAGGGATATGGTTCAGTGACTATCCCAGAGGTATTCAAAAGATGTGTAGATAGGGCACTCTAGGACATGGTTTAGTGGTGGACTTGGCAGTGCAGGTTTAACCGTTGGACTCAATCTTAAAGGTCTTTTCCAAACCTAAATAATTCCATGATTTCTGGCTTACCTCCACCAAGAAGCATCAAACCAGCTTTTGTCAGTCCCTACTTTTGTCATGGTGTAGGAATGATAATCTCCAATTTACTCTTCCCTCTGAAACCACTCCAAGCCATGCACCATTACTCACTTCCCCGTTACCCTGCAGCAGGCTGGAGAGGAGGATTGGAGGCACAAGAGGTAAAGATCACAGGTTGAGATAAGAAAATTTACTAAAAACAGCAATGGGGCAAGAAAACAAACAGTAAGAGCAACAATATTAATGACAAAAGAGTCCACAAGAGAGAGTGACTTCCACACAAAAATGCTCTCTGTGGAGCCCACAATCTGACCACAGCCATGCCACCCCAACTGCTCCCTCTGGGTCAGGACCAGCACCACATTTACTGCACTGGAAGAACCTCTTCTCCTTGGAAGAGACTTCCTGCCCCTGGCAATGAGACAAGGTGGTTTAGAACAGTCCCCAGGTCCTTGCCATGTCCCTCCTGGCTACTGCAAAAATTAACCCTGTCCTGGCTGGAAACAAGACAACTATTATATCCCTCTAGTGTAAGGAACAGTGCAGGCTTTGCTGAAGGGCATGTGACTGTAAGGTGAGACAAGAAAAATACAGGGAAAAGAGAAAAAAAAATCATCAGGTTTAGTAATGAATTTAAATACTTACAAGTGGGGAGGGATATTAAGAAAATTTTAAGAAATGAAACTTAAGGACTTTCTTGGCAATCATCTGCTTTAGTGGGCTTGACTGGGAGCATAGCAGGGATGCAGACTTTCAACTCTTGAAAATCATATTCCCAAGAAACTATACTCTTAAACTAAGGGGAGGAATCTTCATAATGCTCCTCATTTTCTTGCAAGACTGCAGCATCTAGCCAAACTATTGACCTCTCGCCAATTTAAACTATCTTCAGCCTATGAGTAAGGTATGTTGAACAACTGGCACCAGAAAGAGCACAAGTATCTGAGGCAGAAACAGAGGAGGATGCTTGCAAAGAAACAGTCCTGCTATCAAAGCAGGCCTTTCACAGCCCTACTCTTAAACCTTTGTAAACACAAAAGCAGGAGATTACATAAATGTCAGCACAGAAATGTCATCAGAAAGTCATGTATGACAAAAAAAAATAGAAAAAAATATCCAGTTTGCTCTATGTAACACTGCCCACTTTTCACCTGTTTTCCAGAATTTAGTCTCCAGCATCTCTACCTACATCCAAGAACACTTGAAACCACCCTATTTGTGATGTAAAAGGGAAGTTCTTTAACCAGAGACCAGTTAGAGCTGCCTGACTTCTCCCATCACTGTCAAAAGAGCCAAATCCACACTGAACCAAATAATGTTAAGTAATTGCTTCCATATTTCTCTTTCAGACAATGGATGTCTCCTTTTTAGCCCCTGATACTCCAGACATGGAATACACTGTTAAAAGAGACAACCTGCCAAATATTCATCATGTAGTTAGGGTTTCAGCTATAGGAGGCTTGGACTGGATTCCTACCAGTGACCAGGAGTGAAAGAAAAGGCTCCACCTCTGATCACTGCAGATAGACATTCTTTGTGCTTGCAGCAGATAAAGAAAGCAGGATGAACCTGATGCCCACCTCAGTGAGCAGAGTCAGTACATATAACCTACCGAGACTCATAATTTTCCACTACAGAACACTACCGATAATAAATACTGATCCTATTCTGTCAAAAGTCTAAAGAAACAATTAATTTACATTCACAGAATGAGCACAGCATGGAAAGAGGAAAAAAAAAAATCTCAACACTAAATTCAAGCTGTCTGGTAATATCTTTCAGACCGGCTAGACAAATTTAATTTACATTTCCCAGGATCTCTCTATTATCTCTGTGGTCTTGCTTCACTTAGATGCAATGTATCCTAATTTCTGTTCTATCTGAAGTACTTCTCATTAAGTTCATCAGGAGACAAACTTAGATATTTTATCTTTGTTATATCCTTTGGAGTGAATGTTTAATTTTCAGTTTCTCTTTCATAAAGACTCTGCATTTAGAGAGAGTTATGTCACAAATTTCTAGACATTTGGAACCACATCTTAAAAACCTAAGAGTCATTAGATTTTCAAACTATATAGTCATATAAAATACATGTTAAGTTTGTCTATGTAGCATTGCAGTCCAGCTTTATTTTTCTTTGCTGCTGTTTTGAGTACAAAGCTGTGTATCAAATAGGTAGCATTGAACACAGGAAAGGAGTTTTTCTATGTGATTTAGGAATATCTCACTGTAACAAAAAGAAAATATTATCATAGAATCATTCCCTGAAACCTGTAACGCTCCTCACATCACTCTTCTAAATTTGATGGCAAGGACAGAAATTGTTATTTGCTCATTAACGTGTCACTCACTGAAATGAACAGCCATGAAGCAAAGACCCATCACAGGACAAGAGTAGCACAAGGACAAGCAAGATGAGCTTCTTGACCACCTGAGCATTTGCTTTGGAAAATCTTTCCACTGGAAACAGTGCGGCAGAGTCTGTAAGCCTTAAGGTGGATTGTAATGTATTTACTACATGAATTGATATACAATCTAGCCTTTTTGATAATGCAGGTATTGCCTTGAGGCTCCATCATTTTGTTTCAGAGACAAACAAGTTCTTTCTTTCATAGTAATTAATTACCTTTAAGTGGATAGATGCTTTATGTCATTGTAACTCATTTATAGCAAAGCAACTATTTGAGAATTTTAGTTCAGCCTGAAGCCATGAGTGCCATCACATCTATTTTCTGCCTTGACTAAATTATACAGGATACAGAAAATATCATTCTGCCAAGAAGCCTGCAGCTTGAGAGGCTGTTGCGCATGTATACGTGTGCATATAAATAAAAAGATGTTACATTCCTCAGACAGATTTGTTCCATGTTTGCAGATATTCTAGGGGCAGAAATAGTTTCCTTTTCTTATCTTTCTTAAAATTAAAAGAAACAAAATCCAACAACATGAAAACTTCATGAATTGTAATAACCCTGAATAAAGAATCCAACTAAATTGGCCATTGCTCTGTGGAGGATTACTTATGGCATAAAATAAATACAGGAGGCTTCAGACAGAAAAATTGTTTGAAGTTACATTGTAAATGAAACTCTTTAAAATGACAGATATTACATTCAGTGTAATCAGATGTTCAATGTAATGAGGGTAGTTAGCTAAATCATTTGTCATTAGATTCACTGATTATAATTGCTTCCTTAGCATACCAGACTTGCATTTATCTCCTAAAATGATATCCAAGAAAGCAACAACATAGGGAGAAAAACCCAACACAAAACCAAGAAAACTCCCCAGAAAAATCCACTTTTTTCCCCCCTTACTACTTGCTTTAATTTTTCTTCTATTATGGCTGTACAACAGACTGCAGAAGTAGCTGCCAATAATCCTGGACACAGCTGATTTCAAAGAATAGCTCTAAATCACACAGAATGGTAGGCAGGAAGGAAGGAAGGAACATTTTTTCCAGACTTTCTTTCTCTATTGATGCACAGGCGAGTTAATTGCTACAGAGTGGTAATTAGCACCCATACCAGTGGTGGGGATGTACAGCAGCCCTCAGCTGTCTTTCCCACAGCAAGATCCTCTCTTTGGAGTAAAGAAATGGGTCATCATATAATCAGGGGTGTCACAAGAAAGTGCCATGCTGAGGATAACAGAAAATTAATGGAAAAGCAGAACTCTCCTGACCTCACCTTCATCTATTATTTTTCTCATTTCCTCTGTATCTTCCCAATCCTAAACACCATAACATCAGAAAACAATTTTTGAAGGTGTTTATATGTCTAAATGCAAGCATACAGTTCTGAAGAGGCATTAAAAATGTTCATCTATCTGAAAAACATTAATTTCTCTAATTCCTTATTCGCTAAAACTTATCTGCATAGACAGATAAGCACATATATTGATGTGCAGTTTTCAGCTCCTATAGACCACCATAGTTTGCTCCTGCAGTCAACAATGAAAGCAAAGCACACTGCAGAGACACAGAAGCTGGAAGTAGGCTTGGTACAGCCACAGCCTTGCACCCTGCTGAATGACCTGTGCCCTGAACATCCTCTCTACCTTTGTGATACATCCCTTACGTGCACAGACATATCGAGGAAAAAACCTCTTAAAGCCTAAATGTGCTTCCACTTTCCTGATTAAGCAGCTAACCAGAAGCACCTGCAGAAAACTACATTTTACTAGAATGTCTTTGGAGGGACAGCTTTTACCTAGAATGAAAATTCAAACTACCAAAAAAAAAAAAAAAAAAAAAAGAAGAAAAAGAAAATCCCATCACCACTAGGAAAAAAAAAGATTAATCTATTAAAATATCAAATACAGAGATAGGAAGACTGAAAGAAGAAGCTTCCTATTGCCCACTCAAATTCCCACCCTGGGCCAGCAAGTCCAAAGCTATGATAACTTGGACAAACATTGCAGAAGTTTTCATTCTGACACTGAAAGTCCATTTTCAAAAATGGCTTACATTTGCAGGAAGCTAACCACAAACCCTATTTGTCTGGGGATAAAAACTGTTCTCATATCCAACTAAATGTTTTACTTTGAAGTCATTGTTAAGTTCAAAGACTGCCTGAGCTATGGCCATGTAGCTAACCTGTTTGTCAGGGTCTGTCCCAGCTTCTAACAAGCTTGCATCACAACCAATCTGACCATCACAGCAAGGACCATAAGATTTATTTCTATGCAGTGCTAGCATACTGAACCTTACTGCAGGAAATAGACCTTCAACATTTATGAAGACCACACTCAAAGGACAGAATGTATTTTAAACAAATAATTCTTAAATTGTATTTTTGCAGCATTACTGCTTTAAGTTTACCCCCACATTTTTACAATTACATAACTCAAGACTTGCAAGACAATATTTAAATCAACCAAGCAGTCTGAGTAAATATAATGCATTTGTGAGATTTTGTTATTCCTATCAGCATTTGTAGTAGTTACGGATTTGAACACCTGCGTGTCCTACACTGTTGAAGCAAAATAATGTCTGGTATCTGTAACAGCAAAAGGATTGATTCAGGATGAAAAAAGCCTGTTTGAAAACCAATGAGTACCAAAGGAGAAAGATGGGGAAAAGTGGGAGGAGGAAGGAGAATACAAGAAGGTCTCACTTAACATTGACCTCCACAATGGTCAGATACATGGGTTTTTTTAGTCCGCTTCTAAATTAGAACACAACTGCTGAGTTATTAAACACATAGTAAAAAAAGATCTTGAAAATCTCTGCAGACCTAATCACTTTCACTTGGACATACTGAATGTTTCTCATTAGCAAACAATTTGATAAGGTTCAATTTACATTGCTGGCAACTACTAGCACCAGCTCAGTTCTCAAAGAGAATTTGAACATAACTTTATTTTCCTTATCAGTGTCCCAGAAACTGAATTGGTGAACTATAAATGTAAGTGTAATCTGAAAAAAAAAAATCCAGCATCATTAAGAATAATTGTGGGTTAGATGCTGAAAATTTCTCATCAGATTGAAATTTCATAAACTAGGTATTGGTTGTTTTGTTGGTTTTCGTTAAATAACACCTTTATTTCAATAAAGCACTTCCTACATACTGCTGGTGTAGTGGATGTTGCCTCAGGAATTGTAGAAATCAACTTGAGCTTATCTCAGAATAAAAGTTCCCTTATATTACTAGTAATATTCAAATAGCTAGGGTTAAGTCCATTACAGAAGATGGAGGGTCATTTCCTCCATTCCACATAAGCATGGAATTCTATAACCAGTTTGCAACTGTCTTTCATGCATTCTCATAAAAATGATAATCTTATCAATGACTGTTTCATAGCTGAGGTAGTATTTGCAAAAGCCACAAAGCAAAAACCATGAAAGATCGAAGCTCTTATGATGCTCAAATCAGTGTCAAGGAGGATAGATTTGCACCTGGATTTATTGCATAAATTCTGATACTGAGGAAAAGCTGTTCAGAGTTCCAGAATTTTGAATGACCTCTGCAATAAAAGGAAAGGTTCTGCTTCTTGATTTAATGGCTATTCTTCCTGAAATCCACTAAAAATTTCCTAATATGTCTTTTGATTTATTCAAATAAATAATCCGAATATTAATCCTTTTAAAGAATATATCAGTATGAGATCCATCACCTAAAAATATTATACGTACTAAAACTTTAACAAGATTTTACTACAAGAAATTAGATGGTAGCTGACCAAAGACACTACTCATTTTTTAATTTACTCTCCTGCTTGGTGCATACCAAGCTAGGCCAACATCTCTGTTTGCAACTGGGACCTTACACACCCAAGGAGTCTCTTTTATTTCACATTATTATTGGAGAATTACTACTCAATGCATCAGGAATAAGAGAATCTGAAATTGTTTCCTGAGTTCTCATCAATGGATGCCTTGGCTGCAGTGTCACTGCCAAGCTTTGCTTTCTTTCCCACTAGTCCCCATGGTCTTCTCCCACTGCTTTTTCCATAGCTGTTGCTCCCACTTGCTTTTGGCTGCTGTAGTGATGGAGAGATTATAAAATGCTCATCAGATGGACATCTAACAAGCAAGCAGCACATTCCTTTTCTATGGAGAAATAATGGCTTATGGGTTGTATCTCAAATGACTTATTACTAATTAAGAGGTGCTGCACAGAGGATTTCTTCCACATGAAGTATTGTTGCACTTGAGCATACTTCCAGGAAATATTCAATTTCCTTTTTTTATTTTTTTTTCTTCTTCTTTAGAGCAATTATCCAAACATTAGTATCTTTTGCTGCTGTACTTACTTCATTAGATTCTCCTGGCCAAACACCTACACAGGCTAGCAAATAGCAAAACAAGAATGAGGCATCTGCTTTTCTGTTTTTCCTCTTCACATTTTGTCAGTTACTTCCTGAAGCTGTTTGTGCTGCACTTAAGAAATGGGTAGAGTTCACCAGAAAGCAAACAAATCAATTACTGAATGTTCTAGTCAGACATTAGAGAGCTGAAAAAAAACATCAATTCTTTTCCTGTTCTTCTGACTGGACAGAGATATCCACAGTAAATTTTTTTTAGTGATAAGTTTGTCATGGTAAATTCTTATAAAACTAGGCCTTGAAGCTTAGCAACTCACCAGAGCTGTGAGTCACAACACTCTAAAGGGGAATGTACCTCATTATAGCCACAGCATGAATGGAGGGCCTCTCATGAGGTAAGCAAGGTCAAGGAACACTAGAGCACAGAGTCAGGAAGAATTTATTTTAAGGATTTTCATAGGAGGCTAAATTAGTTCTATTCATAGAAAAAAGTCAAGAGAAAAGTCTTGTCTAACTAATAGAATCTCTTTCCAACACTAGCTGATTTCATCTAGGCCAAATACTGGCATGACCAAAGTTCTCTGTAAAATTGATTTACAATATAAACCTTGTCACATAAATAGTCAGGAGGCACTTTTCTTCCCAAATAGAAGTGCAAATACAAGAGAAAGAAAACAGACTAAATAAATAAATACATTTGTCATTGACATACAAGAGCACTGACAGAGATGTCACACCAAAAAAATCAAATATACCATACTCACTGAATATAATTGGCTTTAAAATCACTTTTGCTATAGCAGTATGTAGTTTAAAACAGAATCTAGAAATCTCACTGCTTTAATAACAAATAAGATAAATAATTTTGCAAGATCCGTGAAGAAAACCTTCCAGAGAGAGGACCAACAGATGAAGGAATTGCAAAGAGACTCTCATTTATCTTCTTCCCCCTTCTCCATTGTCCTTGAGCCTTTTTTAACTCCTGTTCTCTGCTGCTTTTATAAACTGCCTAATTGTCCTGGTGAAATGACATTTCCACCCAATTTAATTCTAAAAGTGAATAGATGTGGCTTTACCAGAGTCATTTGCACTCTTCAACTCACATGGCAAGTAAGAACACTCAAACAGGTGCTTTGCACAGACACAGTGAGACACAAGAGTGATCTATGTACCCATTTTCCTTACTTTACTTAATAACTAGCAGATTATTTTGCATAATAAAAATTGTCTTTATGTGCAACTCCTTGATGAAACATTACCAAAATACACGGCTGCATAATATCTACATATACTGGCAAGCATGCACTCTGTAATGCATAGCCAACACTGATGCAGGTATCCAAATATGTCTGTATTCCCATTAGGATGGTGCAGTGTGGGGAGAAAGCAGGAAAAGAACATTATTTTTCAAGTCCTATTCTGCAGAAATTAGGTATATACGGTCTATAAAATCAGATCATAAAGTGTAGCAATTCTGATACTCCATTTGTGATCAAGTAGACCTTTCCTTTTCCATATGCATTAGTACAACAACCTGGAGGCAATTACAGATAAAACTTTCAGGAGAAAACACTTTTTGTAAAAGTAACTTAACAGTGCAGAAATCAGAAAAGTCAGAATCATGAATCTTGGATCTTATTCAATCATGACCAAAAGCCAACCACCATACAACACATTTCAGTTTAAAGCTGTGTCACAGAAACTGAATTGAAAAAACATAACTCTGTAAGCTAATTCCAGGAATGTTGGTTTATTACCCACCGTAGCTTCTGGTTATACTGCTTGACTTTTTCTAGTGAGGCAGCATTAATCTGAGCTTGAAATTCTTCCACTGAGACACTGTCTCTGTAATAGTATCCTTCCATGCTCTCCAATGCTGTGAAAAGAGAAATGAGAGTGGAAAAGAGAAAGATCAGTATTAAATATTTAGTAATTGCCTTCTTTGTAGTTTTTTTCACACACAAGTGAATTACTTTTTAACCTTGAGGCTGTGACCCTACTCTGAATTGCTGAGCTGTTTCTGTACGTCGTTCAAATCCACATAGATCCCTCTTAAAGATTTCATTTACAAGAAAAATTCTATTTCTTGCCCTGTGGAAAAGATAAAGGAGAGCACTAATTTGAGTTTCTTTGCTTTAATTAAAGTATTCCTGCCTTTTGAATGCAAATGTGGCATTTAATTCTCATATATCCTGGAAGAAAACAGTAGAATGAGCTGGGGCAGAGGAAATAAAGTATCAATGTAACTTTCACAAAGGAAGACCTAATAACTTCTCAAGAAACCTGATTTTGTGAGACGTGGAGCACCTCAGGTTCCTCTGGTTATACCCACTGATAATGTGAATACTTTCTTCTAGATCAAGCAAAGCAAATTTGGCTGGATGTCTGAAAGTGGTCTAGAAGTTCCTTTTCAAGCTAAGTGAAGTCAAATACTCATCTGTGTCCACCTTTGCTGTATTCATTTCACCAAACCAAGGATGAATATTGCTACAAGAACCCAGGAACTCAACAGAAACTTCAATGAAAGGATTCTCATGAAAATTTGTACTGGAAATATTAAGATCTTCCCATTAAGAGGTCAACCACATTATAACATAAATCCCAACTCTTGTTGAAATATGATTTTTTTTGTGGAGAAGCATTTAAGAATTTACAGTTAGGAACACTGCCACTTTAGTAATCCAAACACATTCTAAGAACTCATCACCCTATCAGAAAATGCAAGCCATAAGCAGAGTTTTCACAGAAACATGCTGTTGCCTTACAGCTTCAGCTGCACACAGAATATTAATTCTGCTTGTATTGCTTAATATGACCAGTTAATAAATAATTCATTCATTGTGAAAGAACATGCAAATTGCACTGCCCTTCTGTGCTTTCACAGTTTATAATTCTACTTCTGTGCGAAAAATATTAAGTTTCAAGAGTCAGACTTGATTCTTCTTTGGTTTTAAGTCACACCAGAAAGCCCAAACAAACATATCCACTGAACTCCATTTATAACAGCATGCTAACACAAACAGAATTGATAATCCCTACTTGCTTATTTTACTGACATGAAGTTGCTTTTATTCAATTAGATTATCCAACTGAGAAAATCAGTCATCTGTGAGGACTGGCAGGAGCACAGAGTTCTGCCTCTGTGGGGCCACACTCGCAGGTGCAGGCAGGGACTCCCATGCTGTGCGCTTTGTCCCTGCCCTCTCTGAAGGGTTGAACATTTTTCTACCCAATTTATTAGAAAGTTCTTTTGTAAGGAAGCGTTCCTTACAAATATGTCTTCTATGGTATTCTCAATTCAAGATAGGATCTTATGGTCTGAAGGCATAGAATAAGTGGTTGGGAAAGCAACCTGGAAAAGTGGGTGGACTCAAAGGATAGTAGCTAATGGGACATGGTCTGCCCAGGGGCCCACTACAAGCAGAGCGTCACAGGTATCTCTGTAGTTCTGTGTCTTTATCTCTGACATGGAGGAGGTAAGACAGGTTTGCAGCTAGTGCCAAACTGGGACAAGTAGAGGGTTACACCCAAGTACAGGGCCACGTAAAGAGCCAGGCTCTTCACAATTGTATGTGCAATTGAGAGGCAAAATGAGACAATCCACACAAATTGAAACAAGAGATGTTTCTACTCAATAGAAAGAAAGAGCTTTTCCACCATGAGGGCAGTCAAGTAGAGTAACAGGCTACCCAAGAGGTTGTACACAGTTTCTGTCCCTGGTTGCTTGCAAGGTCCTACTTTTTAGACAGCCAAGCCACCTGGTTTCATGTCATAGCTGTTGCTTTGTGAGTGGGAGGTTGGAATATAGATCTCCTGAGGTCCCTCCCAACCTGAATTATTCTAACACTCTATGAAAAACTAAAAAAAATTTCAAAACTATACAGAATTAAGACACTATGCAACAATTATAAATAAACAGAATTTTCATTTTAAATAGTGTCTTTAAATTCATTGCTTATCTTAATTCTAATGTAGGAAATAGAGAAATCTAAATGCCAATAGCAATATCTCAATATCCTTAGCCCCAGTCCCGCAAACCAGCATCCTTTTGAATGTATAAACACTTAGGTATGTGGTTAAACAAAACTGTTTTTCACAAATCGAGGGATAGATAATATAGCCTGGGTAAACAACAAAAAACTCAAAAAATATTATAGTGCCAATTGTGTAAATATGCAGACTTGTGATTTTAGGCATGGAGCTATGACACTCAGAATAGAGAAACACAGAGATAAACAGTCTGACGTGCACTGACCAGTGCCTTTGACAAAGTATTCCAAAAAACATGATTTTCTAAATGTTCCATTTGAAAATATCATAAACCATTGTATTTTAGGCAGGAAAGAACTTACCTATGTTTAGATTAGGGGAGCAAAAATTTGCTTCACAGAGAAACTTAAGATTTCTACATTAGAAGCTAATAAATTTCAGTTACAGATGGGAATCTACTGAATTAGTTTGATGGCAGGTCAGCCAAACCTCATAGGAAAGAAGCAAAATATAGAATCCCAATCTACTCATTAATGAGGTAAAAAACCCTCAAAATAATGATTTTAACACTAGGATTTAAAGACTTATCCAGGACTTCTTATTCTTGGAGTTCAGTGGACTTTTTTAGAGGATGATCCTTGAAAATTAAAGAAATTCGATATGATAAAGAAAGAAGAAACTTTCCATGCTACTGAAAAATATTAAGCAGATGTAAACACTTGAATGGATCCTTTTCCTTTAACTGACCACAGAGATGCTTATCCTAAGAAATACCGTTTTTTGTGCTATTGGAAGCAGAAGTGGAAAAGATTTTGCTAAATAAATCTTGTAGCACACCGAATCCCCTCCCCAGTCTAAAAAAAAAAAATGTATTTCCAAGAATTCAGCTGAACCAAGGTATTTTCTGTTCCCTCTGAAGTGCTTTTTTTGTCTGCTCTACTGAAATTAGCCTCCTGCTCAATGCTCTCATTTTTCCCTACGACTGAAATCAATCTGTTCGAAAGAAAACCATCGAAATTCCAAGGATCTTATTTTTATAAAAATTGTGCTTTTTAACTTTATAGTAAGTTCAGCTATTTATACTTCTGTGCACTATCTCCTTTTACATCCTCCTAGTCTGTCAGAGATCAAGCTCCCCTCTAAAACTTCATTTGTCTGCCTGACTTCTGCCTATTCCACACAGACCCTGGAAGTCTTTCACAAGGTATGGAGTATTTTCAGCTCCCTGTGAAATCAGAAGTGGCTCAAGGCAATCAGCAGCTCACATTCACCATTTCAGTGAAGCAAACCTCATGCTCCTGATGACTGTAATGACACTGCAGCTAATGCAGGCTGCCTGTAATTTATGAACAGTCTGAGCATCAGCGCCACCATTCCTCACTTTGTAATGCTTGCAGAGCAATAACTGCATAAGTCTGAAAACACTATTTAACTCTTCATAACATTTTCAGGAGACAGAATTCTCTGGGGGATAACAATTTAGTCCTCAAATATGAAGTAATGGGAAAAGATTACGTTAGCATTTGGAAAGCCAAACACTTTTAAGGACAAGTTTCATGGTCTGACTATTGCCCACTAATGGCTAAAAATAACAACAGCATTGATAAATGAAGATTCAGTCTCTGTGGTTGGAATCATGTAACTGGCATAAATTTAGAAATTGATAACCATGCCTCTGTTTTTTAGAATTTCTTCAATTTACATTTTAGTTCAAAGTCCTCAATAGATGCCCACATTAAACAGCATCTAAATATAAGCATTGTACCCTTATGACTACAGAGGATTCAAATCAGAGTAAACAAGTGGGAGTTTAAAGAGAGTTAGCTAATACCTGAAAGAAGCAGGACAAGGGGAAGTTACCTTGTGAAAAAAGTACTGGGTGGATTTTAAATCCTCCTCCATTCTTCAGTCTTTGTGGAAGCTGTTCAAAATGGTAACCATGAAGGTAGAAGTAAACCTTCAGTGTTTGCCGGCTTCCTTCTGCTTGGTACGTGATTGGAACGTCTAAAAAGACAGTCAGTGTTACAATTTCATTGTAAGCAGTGCCACATTCTTTTCCAGAAACTGTTGCACACAAAATTCATTCAGTTGGTAAAAAATTCACTGCCATTATACACTGTTTCCATAGATAAGGCTCCAAGTTGAAAACAGTAACAACAAAGCATAGTGAGTTGCATTAGCATTATTATTACAGAGTTTTTTTACTGTGAGCATAAATCACATTGTACCTAAATGGTAAAGATTCGAAAGGAACATTTTTCAAAAATTATGGTAATAAGAAAAAGACTTATTTTCTCCTACTGATTATTCAGAATCATAACTGAAAAAAAAAATTATTTGCCAGTTCTTAACTACTGTATGCATAGTCAGAGTGACTGTGGTGGCAGCATTTAAACCAAAAGAAAATACAGAATTCATTACAATCCTTGAACACATAGAGTTTCTATTTGTTAGCACAGACACCTCAGTTAAAAGATCCTGCAATATTAACTGTTCATGACAGAGGTACAGGATAAACTTCCCATTAGGAGGCCCTCCTGGAACTGCATTTCCATATTGTTACCTGGTTTAGGTAAGAACAGGGCTTCTTTTGGAAGCACTCTAAGCAGGAACCTTACTTAAATCAAACCAAAATAACTATGGTCCTGCACAGGATAAATCCTACCTGACTATCAGCCCTGTGCTACTGAATTCTCCTGTGCACAGGGAGCTCTGTGGAGTAGCTTTGTGTCTTCTGGTTTTGGTTATTGCTGAAGCTCTCTCCAGTGTGGTCTTAATCCAGCAAAGGAATTGTTTCACAAGAACTTGATGTGAAGCAGACATGCTTTCCTCCCTTCCCAGGGGATTTATGAGACTGGAAAAAAATGAGGCCTTCTTGCTCACTAAATAAAGTTCACTGCAGGAAAATATCTACTGGCTGAATATATAATAATAAAGCAGTGGCTGAAAAGGAGCGAAGTTTATGAACAGCAGACTGCAAAGACAGTCCTTTCCTGCTGAGTTGGGAAAGTTCTGTGAGGAAGGGCTCAGGGATCTTCTGCAACAGCAGGGCTCAGAGAAAGCTGCTTGCCCAATTTAATGCAACCAAATAGTGCCTGCCGTGTCCTTTCAAGGAAGTCTTCAAAGAGTTTTTTATTTTTCACTCAACAGAATGAAATGTGATTTATGCTTCTTCATCTCATATCAGTTGCATTTCCTTACCAAGACCTTCAAGCTATATTTACACATTTCTTCAACAACAGCTGGGTCTTCCAGGGACTTTCCTGATGCAGTCACATACTCTCAATAGAAAGTTCAGCTAAGCAAACAATTTTGCCCTTAAGGTTACTGACACTGCCAGATAATGATTCGGCATTGTCGCTGATGATAGCTGTATTTCAGTACATCTAGGAATATCAGGTGAGCTATACATCTACTTATTCTCCAGAACTCCAAGTTATATAAAATTCCTTGTGGGAGGTGATATTCTAGGAACAAAAAATGTTACAAAACCAGTAAAACCCAGGCATTAATTACTCACTTGCAACCAGTGGTTCTGGCTCTGATTGTCTGAAGTAGAAAGTAACTTTTTCCAAGTCAAACAATGCAACCAATGTATCTTCTAGCATAGCTTGTTCATCAGCCTAAAAAAGGCAAAATAAAAACTGGAAAGGTCATTTCAGCCAGATGTTTTCCCTACCAGAAATAATATGAGAGAGCAGGACATAAAATTAACTACAGAGTGTTGCACAACATTTCACTGCTGCAGTGTATAACCTATTTAACTCCTAGATTAGGTGAATGTCTTTGTTTCTATTGGCATTTTCCTTTTTATTACTACTTCAAGATTATTAAAATTAATGCTATCACATCATACAGTAAATTAATAGGTAATTTGTAGCTACCACTATTTCTCATATCTTTTAATCAAATCATTCTGTCGTTATTCTGTAAGAAACCAGATTTTAACACCTTGTCTTGCTACCAGGTCTGTCTTATTAACAAATAAAAGGGAAATGTATACCGTTTTCACATTTTTAGCAATTTTCTTTTAAGATTTCCATAACTTTAGGATTTAACTTATGAATAACTTATTAGAGTTTATTGTGTCCACTCTAAGCACCAATAATTGAACCAGAAGCTCAGAGAAATTACAGCTCAGGATGACTTGCACTTCATCTACAAAACTCCAGGCACAAATCAAGTACACAGATGTGCCAATATTCTGATTTGCACCTATAGTTCACTCTGTGTACCCTGAGCTAAAGAGATAGTTAAAGAGATCCAGGATTTCTCAGGACACTTAACTGAACCTTTAAAAAGGAAAATAGTAATCTACAGTTATGTTTATGCTGAGTTAACTATGCAGACAATTATACCTTAAATCAATAATCACTTAAAGTAATGCTATTCCTCATACAGCCCTCTCCTGGCTCTTTAGATTAGCAAGAGCCAAAAGGAAATCTGAGGCATGAATTTTTCCCCCTCTAAGAACTGAAATAGTATGATGGCAAAGAATAATAAACAGTTTTCCATAAATTGATAATAAATTATAGTTTACAGAATGATAGAACAGAAGGAAAAAACCCATTATTTTCCCTGATGTATGTAGCGAAATAGCATTCCCCCTTTTATTTATGTAAAAGCGAATCTGCAAGAAATATCTTGTCTTCTGGCTCAATTTATAAAGTCTACGGACAGAGTGATTTTGTCAGCAGAATAGTCTGAATACCATAGAGCAGCGTGGGAAACTCTTGCACAACTGTTCATTCCTTACCGAACTCTGGCCATAATGAGTGCAATTTCCTTCAAATACCCTTGTTTAAAATAACACGGATCATTTCTAAGCCAAACAGTACTGAGAAGGTATTGAAAAAGCTTCCTTTAAATACATTTCCCTTGGTTAAGAACTATTAGGCATAAAAGACTGAACTTTATTTTCAATTGGACAATGCACACTGCTGATATCTGATTATGTGAAAATAGTTAAGTAGCACACACTTTCACTACAAAGGAAATCACTGCAATCTTGAAAGAAAAAATATCATTATTCAGAGCTGTAAAGACAACAGTTACTTTGTGATAACATAACAACAAAGCACATGGAAAAACATTAGACAGGCACCAATGGAATTTACTCTTGAACTTTAAGTATTGCACCACCTGTTGGTGCAACACCTTGTCAAAAAGCATCCAGGAACCAAGACATGAGTCCAAGCTTCCCAGACTGTTCCTTCTTCACATGCTCCTCAAGTGGATAAAGAGTCTCTGATTTTGTCTGTTTGTAAGCTGCACACATCCATGCAAACCCATGTACCCATGTACCACAACTGCCTGTGAGGTAGCTGGTCACACTGGCTTAAGTCAGTGCTCTCCAACAACAGCGTAGACTAAGACTTTGACTGGGATGTAGAAATACCTTTATTTGTATTGGTTTCTTCTGCTTCTAAAGTTTTTTATGTCAACTTTTCAGCAACTTGCTGCCAAGACAGACAAGGAGAGGAAAGATCATCTTTGATACTAAGAACATCATCTGTTACTTACATGGAGTTTTATTTTCAGTGAGCAACTCCAGAGGCAGAGAAGACTATCATGGAGCAGACTATGCAGACTGTTTCACAGTTCCTGTGGTTAGCAGGAACCAGTCTAGTGCGAGAAGCATCTTAAATAGCTAAAGAAGCACTTTGGATAACTGAGGATTAAGGGACTACAAAGCCATGTCCTATTTTTAATTGTTTCTTAAGCCATGGCTCTTTGCCAAGCCTCATGAAGAAACAGCCGAATTCCAATTACTCTGACAGGCTACAAGGATTTTCCATATGACAGGAGCAAAACAGACCAGCATGTTCACTCCTTCAACTACTATACACCTACAGTTTTTTAGGGGGGAAGGTGATAAAATTACCTAAACCAGGTATTTTATTTATCTTGTATTGTTGCTTATTGCAAAATGAAGTTCTGGTTATCACCTAATACTACATTCAATTCCAGGGAACGGCTACAACAGCAGTGGGGAGTCAAGGGTAAACTCACTATTTGCCAATTCAAAGCAAACAGAATACTGTCTTTGTGGAAAACTTATTTCCCATATCATAACCACGCATTTCCCAAATCTGTAATTATCTGAATTGAACCTTTTCCAAATAGTAGCTAACTAAGTACCCAGATAAGCACAAAGGACATAGAAAATAAGATTGACATCTGAGACTATTTAACCATATCCCTGGTTCAGGGAATGGAAAGGGGGTCTGACCAAGCACGACACATGAGGAGTCTTACCAGGTTTGGAGAGAGCAGGGACTGGAAATGAAGGAGAAGACCCGCACTGGCTATCTGTTCCAGCCACCTTCTGCTGGCCTCCAAGGTCTCCATTTCATATTCTTTGTTGCTGTCAAACATCTGATTTAAGGCCACCATCAGTTGCTCTGAAAATGCACAGACTGTGGCCACCAGGCTCTGGCAGAAGACCATGTCTCGCCTCAGTTGTATCTCACTATCTGTGAGGGGTAAAAGCCAAAAGAAGAAAAGCACAATTAAGCAGGAGATTAGTTAACAGCAAAGTAGCTAGGCTGGAATTATTTTTCTTGGTCTAATAAACACATCATTTTAATATCAAGCAAAGTACAAGTTTACAGCCTAATGTTATCTCTAGTTAATAGTACTCTATGACCCAATATGCCATTATACTCATTAAAATATTATTTCATAATCCTAAAATTGCATATGAGTGTATTTAAAATCTGGAGTTTAAAGTATTACTTCATAAACAATGTACGTTTCTCTCATAGGTTTTAATGTACATGCCATAAATTCTATGTATTTTTGATGTCACAGGACAATGGAGGCAAGTCAGGTCTCTGCTGCAATGTGAGAGCAAGCTGGGCCTACAAACATTTACTTTCCACCAGAAAGCAAGGTCAGTCAGAAGCTCTTAACATGACTGCATCATCTGGTCAACTCCACAGCTACCAGCTGGGGAGAGCAGATGATGACTGTCTGCTGGAAAGCACAGTATTGCTACCAGAACACAATTTATCCAAATAAAATTTATATGAACGTGAATCTATAAAATAAGTACAGAGCGGCATCACATACCCAGGGTGATATTTATGGTGCCAGGAAAGTCTAGAACAGGTCTGTAGGTAGATAGCTATGGCACATTAGCAACTGATTTAAATTAGGGACTAGGTAACCTACCAATTTATTCTGAAGGGCATAGCTATTAGATTAGCTAAAGGTCAAAAGAATTAGAATGGGAAACATATTCTCAATAAAGAACAAAACTGTGATGATAAATATTCAGCACCTCTTTCTTGTCCTCTTTTCTGAAGGTCTTCAAGTAATTTTATCATTATAAGCTGTTAGGCAAACATCAATCACAATGGTAGAGGTAGACTTAATCTTTCTCAGAGCAAGAGAAGCAGACCAGGTGATACAGAGGTCTTTCTGAAGCCTAAAATATTTGTCTGCTACTAGATTGCTCTGCCTCAAAGAAGCTTAGGTCCTTTTCCAACTTTTCTATAGAGCTGACAAAAATTCTGATGACTGGATAAGTCAGCAGAAATTATTCGGTACTCACAGAATTACTACCAATTTTAAAAATGTGCTTTTTTGGACTCCAAGTATTTCTCAAAGTAACCTCATTGTGCCTATTTTCCTCCAAGATCTCCTTCAGTCTATTCCTCAGCTATTGATAATAGTAAACACTCCTTTGCTATCATTTCCAGTCTATTTGACAGTTTCTCAGAACCTTGGGAATATTTTCCATAAATAGTCAAATCACTAATGTTTATGCACTGTGACTCATTGCCTTTTTTCTTTTTTTCTTTCTTTATTGTTCAAATCAACCTCTCTGTCTCTCAAGTTGTGCAAATCCAGAACAGAGAGAAGTTTCATCTTTAAAAACTACATTCATCTCCAGCTCCAAAAATCCCACTGGCTTCTCCATGGACTAAAACTTTTCAATGTTACAGCAGTGCCCAGGATCTGAGCCCAACACACATTGTGTCTTTACTTTGCTGCATTTCATCTCTTTCTCTCCAACAGCACCTGGCTTCCTCTGCATTTCCTGCTCCTGAAGCAGCCCTCCTGTGTCTCAAACACATTTCTAAATCTCATTTGATACTACTTGAACATCAGATACTGAACAGAAGAGCACTTTGGGGTCCTTTTACAGAAGTATTTTTATACAAAATAAACTAGAGAGTTTACCAACTTACAAAACAACATAAACAGGGAAAACTTCTTTTAAAAAATCAAGTCTAGGACATTTTCTCAACTCACTTCTGATTTCAGGATAAATGAGGAATTACTAAAATATTTTCCAATATGCTGAAGAAGTCTGACAACAAAGAAAAATTATAAACTACTTTATTAAATTGTTCTTGTGTGTCAGAACAAAAATACTTAAATAATTCATTCATGTAGTGCTGTAGGATGGTCAAAATAATGAGCTTTTACAGTTAAACTGGACTGTCCACTTGAACACATAGGCACCTACAAACTGCAGGGAAACTTGTACCATAGATATTTTTAAAATGCCGATTCAGTGGCATTAATTTTGCAGGCACATATCCCTATTTTGTGTATTTTAAGCTGTATGCTGTATGGCGTGATAGTAGAATTAATACAGAGAATAATCAGAGTCCTTCCAGAAAAGAGCAACTTAAATATTCTCAAAAAAGAGACAAAGGAAAGGCATGGGTTAAAGTAGCAATATAAATCTGGAAACAGATGGGATTGAAAAGAAAAACAGAAAAGAAAACACCCAAAGAAGAAAGACGTCCAAGACACTGTGCAAAAACTGAGTGTTTAGTACTTATTTTATCTGCCAAGATCTAGAGTAAATGACCAGATAAGTTATTTTGCATTAAAAGGGGGAAAAAAAGGTGCAGTGTCTGTTTAAAAATACCTGAAATCATGTTCTTCAGGAATTCTTACTCTAAACAGGGGGATGAAGTTGCTGATTATCAGGTTTTATAATATCTGAGATTTGCCCCCTTAAGGCAAAGACAGTATTTCTGTTCAAAAGCAAAAATCATCTCAAACCATCCACATTCACTTCCTCCCTCCCATAAAAGAAAAATTACCTGTATATTCTAGAAGTGCCAAGAGTATTCGTGCCTTCACCTCTTAAAGAAAAGAAGAAAATATTTGGAGGTACTGGTTAAAAAGTGTTTTCATCAACATAATATTGCATTTACAGTTTATCATGTCATATCAGCTTAATTCCAACTTCTTTCTAGGCAATGCTGATTCATACCTACAAAACAGTAGTGAGTCTCCACTTAATTATGCATATGGCTTGATAATAATAATAATTAATTAATAATCAAAAGCACTATCACTGAGAAAGACATGTGAAAAGGCAGCTGCTATCTCAGTGCACATGTGTAGCGTCTAGCCAGAGCAAGTCCATACATGAAGAATTCCAGTCCCAAAACTTTGAAAAACAAGACCAGTTTTCATTGATTCCCACATTAATTCTTCTCCGTCAGGATTTTATATTGCTTCAAAAATGGCTTTCACTTAACAATCTGTGAAGTAAATAAGTACAAATGTAAAAAAATTCTTAATTTATATGGGCAAAAATGTGGGTTTATCTCTCTTTACACTCCCCCCCACCTTTTAATTTTTCCTTGGAGGGGGCTGCTTTTCAAAGGCTGTAGGCAGGCTGAAGGAAGTACACTTTATGTACCAGAGCACAAATTTAATGTGTTAACCAGTGCTGCAAGAAACAGGAAGGTTAAAATCTGCCATAATCTTAGAGAGTGCCAAAGTTTCAGCACGTAAGTGGTACTACAGGTACTAGCTGGAGAACACAACACTACTTCACATGGTTTCACATCTTTCCAAACCTTCTTTCACACAGCCAGGTTTCTCTGCAGTCCTATTTAAAGCCCTGTCCTGTGCACAAGCAGGGCTGAAATTGGTTATATAGACAATAAGATAATTTGGTCATGTGTTTCCCCCTACACTGGTACTGCCACAGTATCTCAAATACAAATGCCCAAACATTAAAAATTACTAGCTATTCCTGAAAATTCTTCTAGGTCTTTGCCTTAGTCTTCTGTCTTTTGAGAAAGAAAACACAACACCTTACAGTGATTAATAACTTCGAGTCCGAACACAACTTAGTAACTGAAAATACAGTGTAGGAAATACAGCTTTTATCTGAATAACTTCGATACATCGAGGCTATTACTTGCAGCTTGTTTTAGATAAGATTTGTTGGATCTCTGAATTCAAAAGAATTTGAGGCATCTATAAATAATGATTTCCTGCTTATGTGGAAATCACAGGATGCTGCAACTCTCTTTTACCACTACTTTAAGTTTTCTGTGCTTCAAAATATACCCACAGGCAAAAGAGTATTTTTAGATTATTTGTCTACTTACCTGGGGTTAGAATGAATCTTGGATGTCAATCATTTGCTTTTCAACAAACACCTGTGGAAGATCTCACTCCTTCTTGATACATGTTGTATGGAAAGGAATAACTCCCTAGAAGTTTCTCTTAGATTCTGATTTGCAGTGCAAGATGCCTTCAGTTTCTTTTACTTTTAAATATTCTTTTGTGCTTTATTTAAAAAAACCCACATTATTCTGCTATTCTGATCTTTGCTAGGAAAGGCTAGATTTTAGCTTTATTTTTTCACACCTGAAAATATTTCAAAAAGACAGATTTTGCATGCATGGTTTATGATTTAAATTGACATCTATTTCTTTTATACCTTCAATAACTGAAAGCTAACTTGTTCCATCACACCTCACTCCTAATTTCAAATAGGGTTGAACTTTCTCAATGGCATTGTATTTCCTGTTTAAACTTAAAATTATGGTAGAAAAACAACTGCACTTTCTCATGTAGTTACCTGACTAGCTGGCTAGAAATCTGGCTTGCTCCAGAACACCTCTTCTTTTTATCAAAATATTTCCTATTTTTCCTGCAACTACAGAAATGTTTCCTTCTCTTTAGTTTGTTTACATCCTTCTGTTGTTGAGTCCCTTTCTTTCCATCCATCGTGTTCATTTTCCTGGTTCCTACTCCAGTCTTTTCCTCCTGTGCTTTCTCATTCTTGTGTTACATATCTCACACAGATTCACAATCATTTACCTGCATTATTCTTCCTCTGGCTGCTGTACAATTCCTGCCCTGACTACTGCCCTCTCCACCAAAATCAAGTACTTCACCTTCAAAGATCTGTCTGTTGCCACAACTTATCATTAGCCTTATTGGTTTAACCATCAGGCCCAGTCAATCCAAGAAATAACTTCATACTTAGCTCCAGATAAATCCTCCTAGAACCTGCATATTACTTCAGAGAACTCTTCAATATAGACAACTAGATTTGCCTTCTAGGTTGGCCTTTCACTGTAACCATTGAATTTTTTTCTTTCTCTAATGATATGATAAGGCAAAAGAAATGAGACAAATCAATCTCTAGCCATATTTTAATTTTACAGTCAAGGAAGGTTTGGTTGTGTTTTTTCCGTTTTCTTTTTATTTTTTAATCTGTGCAAACCTTCATGGATTTTTTTTTTAATAGTTCTCCAAAGTTTAATACTAATAAACAGAAAACTGACAGACCAGAGCAATCATCCTCAAGGCATTCTGAGTTTTCCCATTTCATCATATTTATTAAACAAAGTAAATAAAAGGAATCTTAGTATCTAGGACTTAAAACATTGCATCTTTGTGAGGCTCCCATGTCTCCAGCTTTAATGCACTAATCAATCTAGTCTAATAGATTCTGCAGTGCAACAGAACAATTAATAAAGAACTACAGTATCCTGTGATACTTTTATAAAAAGAAAAATGAGTCAGTTTTCAATAAGAAGATTAATTTATTGTATTCATCCTTACTTTAACATTGAGCAATAGTGGTTAAGTATGTTTACAAGAACTGAAGGTTTTAATTACATTTTTTTGCCCATAGTGAGTGAAGTTGTATCCATGGTCTCCTCTGACTACTTCTCCTTAGAAGAGAAAAATGTATCTGCTTTCCTCAATTACTGAAATATTGCCTTTTACTCAAAAACAAACAGGAAGATTCTTCTAAAATCCCAAGATATTGTTCAACTCGTTCTCATAAGCCCAACAAAACAGTCATATTAGGTGACACCTTTTGGGCTTTTTCCTAAATCAGGTGAACAGGAGGGGAGATGGGGAGATGACTCTCTGTACCACGTGTTTGGTTTTCAGCCATAAATAGCTCAGGGCACTACTGGTGGTTCTTCTAGGTACCCAGACCAGCTGTGAACACAGTGTATGATGGCAAAACATGAAGCAAGAAATCAAGAAATGAAGATACAAAGGGAAAATTTAGCTGTTAAAAACATTATTAACCCTGCTTCTTGTTCATCTGATTTCAGTTAAATCCAGCTGCTGGTTGTGCCTCAGTACTGACCTGAGTACAGCAAAATATAATTTTTATATTACAAAGAGGAAGCAAGTCGTTTGGACTTTGATGAACTCTCCCACAAAATTTTGAATAATCTCAGCTCAGTACTGAGGGTATATGACCAACGTTAGAAGGGGTTAGGTCTACTAATTCTATTCATGGGCAAACAGGTTATGTAAAAATGGTCTGGTAAGCTTATCTTCTCAAAGGGGCTAAGGAAAGACTGATCATTACACATTTCCATTCCTCCTCGACTTTGAAAGAAACCCTGATTAGCATTTGAAAATGATTTGGTTTAAGCTGAAGAAAGGATTCAAAATTATTAATTTTTCACTCAGTGACAGCCACCATTAAAATAAAAGGAGTATTCTTAGTATTGGAGAGTCAACTCACTGTGGTTGACTTCAAAAAGGAGACATTTATGCAGTTGTTTTTATAATTTTCTAACCCGGGGTCTGAAAATATGATGTATCTCAAATCAGAAATGTCAAGTCAGAGAGGGAAGAGTTTGTTTAGTTTGGCTGGTTAGTTTTCGAAAGTTTATAATAACAAAACTTATCACAAAGTTCTTTCCCATTGGTCTGATATTTAACAGTTTCTTTAAGGCACACTGTAGCAACCAGCCCACAAACAGAAAAATCCAAACACACACACAAAAATAATTTAAGGCTAGTCCTAAGATTTTGTTCCCACATAGAATCTTAGCACAAGCATTTTTATTAAAATAATCTTACTCTTTGTTTCTTTATCAAGCAGCACAGGAAATAAAGCAGGAATTACAGCCAAGATATTCTGGAGTGAAAAGGCTTGTTACTTTCTTATGAAGACAGGGGAGAAAGCCTAAAACCTCAGTGCACGCTGTCACTTGGTGGCAAAGAGGAGCAGAGTACTTGGTAACTTCTATAGAGTGGTGGAAGGGAGGCAGAGGAGGAGGAGTGACAGCATCAGTTGAGATGGATTAAATGAAAACCATGGCTTTATAGCAGAAGGAGCCAACAGGGCAGGTACAAGACAGCTGAGATAAACCCCACTAACCTTGTTATTAAGACTACAAACTATCTCTAGACTACACTGTGCTCCACAAATCTTGCCTAGAAGCAGCAGAACACAGTTGTATCTCTCCCCTTCCCCTCCTTCTGTATCATTAATGAAGTGCTTATTTATGATCATGTTGTTCTTACTAACCTTCAACAAATTTTCTGATATTCTGGGCAAGGCTCCGGACACTGCTGGGGAGGTTCCAAGGGTCTTGCTTGATGTGGAGTCGTAGCCTCTTCGGACAGCTGAGCTTTGGCTCCATTTCTTGCTGAAACTCTAAGCAAGGATAAAAATAGTATTTTTCTGCTTAAGCCTCCTGAGAAAAATCACAGTAAGACATTCTTTTCTCCTAAATGTTTTCAATGCTCCAGGAGTTAGCAACTTATTTAACTCTAGTTAAAGCTACATTGACAAGTCTTACAGTCATCTAAGCTCCCTGCTTACGTCTAAGGAGAGAGTGAGCAGCATCCCCAAATATGACTCTTCCTGAAGCAGGTACACAACACAGAAGGTGAATGGTAAGTGGGACCCTGGAACTCTTAGAGGCAAAATTGTTTTAATCAGAAAATTAAATTTAAACCAAAATTACTTACTTAAAAACAAAACAAACAAACAAAAAACACTAACCAATGCAAACTACTGCCCCACCCCCCCCAAAAAAAAAAAAAGAAGAAAAAAAGGAAAAAGGAAGTTATGTGCTCTTTCATGCGAATTCATTTAGCAGGTAGTAATTCAGGCTTTGTAAAACCTTGCCACTGGGGTAAAAAGCACCCTCTGGCCACCTAAAACCAATATTCATTGCTAAAAGATACATGTAGGGTCAATACATCTCACTATCGATATTAATAAAACATTCAGTTTCCCACTGAACTTCTTTCGTTTTTTTTTTTAAACTCAGTCTACCAAAAGAAGTCCTTTCTATTTTTCATCCCTTATGACTACCAACAGATGCTTATTTATACTCTTAGACTTAAGCAACCATACAAGTGGTAGTACAGAGTCTGAATTTACATACAGGATATTTCTTTTTAAGCAATCAGTAATACTTATATAAGTATATGCTTGGCATAAATATTGCTGTGACTATAAATCACAGATTATTTATAAATCAACTTCAAACATAACATAACTACAAAAATAATAAAAATCTGGCATTAGTAATAAAATAGATCAGGAATGGCTTCAGTAGTTGTGACAAAAATGTATTAAAAACAACTGCAGTATTAAAGAACTGCTTCTTGCATCAGAAACCTCAGCAATATGACAGTCAGTTCGGCATCTACAATCTAGTTGACTTCAAAATTTTTTGCTACATTATGCAATAAAATGTAAAGAAACAGTTTTCAACTAAGAATTAAGATCTATTTAACATGAACTTCAACAATCAGTTATTACAGAATATACCAAGATTTAGCAAAATGAGTTCTTTAACACCAGCTCAAGGAATGAACAGCCATTTCCAGGTACCCTTCAAGCTGCCTTTTCATTCTTATAGCTAGAACTAAATATTACCTTGGAGGCCTCGTCCTGGTGTAAAGTATTTTGTCTGCTCAAAGGCCCTCATCACAGCTGGTCCTTTCAAAAGATTGGCAATGGAATCTACCTGTTGGGATCAAGGTTTTGTGAGAAAGATGCTTTCACAGCAATAATTAGAAATTCTTTCTGTAAGAAATGTGGACTACTGATGAGCAGCTTTGGATTCTTTCTTACCTAATGGCTCTAGTTAAAGTAACAAACTAGAGAGCATTAGACTAAATTTAAGGACCTGTTTAATTTGCAGTTTTGGACTATTTACAGAAAACTAAGGGAAAATGAGTAAATACATACCATCACAGTAAACACTGGGAAGCAAAATTAAAAAGAAGTATTTTCTACAGACATATTAGCTCAAGCACAGACATCAGTGTCAAAGCCAAGAAAAATAATCTCATACTTGACCAAAAAGATGCTCCAAGCAGCTATGGAGCTTGTCCTGTTTATCATGGGAGATTCGAACACTTATAGGAAGCTCATCACCTGAAAAATATTTTAAAATGAGAAACTGTTTAGAAGCTTCAGCATGTTTTCCAAAACCTTTGCATCTTAGATAATCTGCTTTGCACACAGACTGATGCTTACACTGTCAGGACTATAGTAACTGCTCTCCCTTATACATTTTGCATTTATTAGTTACTTGATGATGCAGAAATAGCTCTTAAAGATAGAACCATATTCAAAAGCCAACTGGTCATGGTTCTGGAATACCTGCTCTAGATGAGCCTGCACATAGAGGAGGGGACTAGACAAGATCATCCCAAAAGGTCCCTTGAAACCTCAACTGTTCTGTGAACAGAACACACAATTCTTCTCTTCTGGAGAACATACTAAACTCCAGACTAAATGGCCAAGTAATGCAAATCCAACATAGCAGACCACAAAGTCACTGAAATATATTCAGTGTAAAGTTTTTATAAGGTCTCTACAGATAATTCACAGTCCTAACATTCTTACTAACTAAATGGTTCCGAGATTTTAGTAATTCAGTAAAAATACAGCACCCAAATCTTATATTTGATATGAAGCTTTTAGTAGCACATACCACATCTTTTCCTAAGAAAGTGCAAAGGAAGAGGACTCTTTTTAGGTCACTGCTCTGCCACTTTCTCTTTCAGACAACAGGTGATATCGAGCTTAAAATTGGTTTTCCTCCCTGATATTGGTGACAGACAAGAAGTAGCCACTTGATAATTTATGATTAAAATTTATTCAAGGTTAATCTAGACTCATTTTTCTTACGTCAGTGACACACTTTAACAGTACTTTTCTTTCCTTGATGTTTTTATCTCCTTTATATGTCCTTACAATCATTATGCCTCCTCACAGGATTTTAATTGCAACAGAGCACAGTGCCCAGGAGCCCTGATCTGGAGTTAGCCAGATTAACTTTGGAACCAGCTGAAAATTAAGTCAGCACAGAGCGTGAGTTTCGCTGAACAGCAGTATTTGTCATCTAAAGCACTATATCTGTGCTTGGCTAGCAAAGACATTTTCTTTTAGGCACCTCAGCTGGTACTTCAGCTTGACACTGCACAAGAGTATATCAGCTCATTTTTATCTTAAGTTGAAGACACGGACCCTAGGTCTCCTCTTTTATTAACAACTCTTTATGTCCTCCATCCTTTACTCTGTATTAGCTTAGTTGAGTAAGTATGTATCATTTCTGGAAATTAAATTCTGTCTTATTCACATTACTCTGCATTATTTACGAGGTATCTCAGATACCTTGGATAATGTCTTAATACTTTGCTGTTCCAGTTGAAAATACCTCTCCTGGTACAGTAAGCAATAAAAGTTTGCCTTCTCTGTGGCCAGGCCTCACTGGTGGGACATATTCAACTAATATCATCTGTTTTTTCTTTTTCTAAATCATTCCCAAATGATAAACTCCCAGTTTAGAGCAAATATTTTTTTTTATTAGTCCCTGAGTATATGACCTCCTTCTCCATCCAGTTAAATTCCATCCCACTCCTATTAGCAGCTGCAATTACTTAAATTCAATTTGTCATGGCATAAACAAGAATGTGCTTCTATGTGGTCTCACATTCCTTCCTACAAACACACACAGCCATATCCTGCAGTCTAGGTGCTGACATTGGCTAGGAGAGCATTCCACACTCACCTAAAATGCTCCTTACTCTGTGCAACACAATGCACTGTCAAGACATGAAACACATGAAAAGCAGTAACTCCAGGAGCTCTAATACAGTCTATTCACAGAGATAATGGAATGTTGGCTCTCTTTTACAGAAGGATTCCTAAGTGCAGCAGTAGCTAGGCAGAAGCAAAATGATGCATTTCTATTACTTAGGAGGATGTAATTTTTAAAATAAAAAAAAATAAAACTGCCAGATAAATGAAGAAAATAAAATTGAATTAAAGAAACAGAAGACAGATGCATAGATTACTTTTCCAAACATACCTGAATCCATTTCATCACTGTGAAAATAAGAGCTGCACTGACTGCTACAAATGCTGGTGAAAGAGGCAATTGAGTTCCTATTGCTGTTGCAATCACTTGAAAAACAAAACACAAAACAAAAAAGAAATAAAGCCATGTCCTTTAATACAGGTTCTGTTAAGAAAAAAAAAATGCTCTGGAAATTTTCTCTTTTCCCATCCTAAATTTAATGATGAGATGGTCTGTGTAATTCTTGATACACAATAAAGAATCCCTGTGCTTAGGATTTCATTTAATTTGCAGTCCTGGTAGAACTCAGAAGACCGGATTCCCAAAATAGATGCTTCAATTATCTCCCTTCCCCTTACCTGTGAACAAGTACTTGCAGAACAGTAATACAGACTTTGAATGCAAAACAACCAACTTTTCTTGCATGAGTGGCAGTTTTTGAATCTGTGGCCTCAAATGTTTTAGTTCCTTCACATTTTCTCCTGGTCCATAGCTAATACAAACACTGAGTCTTTACAACTTGCATAACAGAGTTTCACTGCAGGTTTACAAGAGATTTGATTCATTGAGTAGCACCAAAACTCAAATTACAAACTACTTTCCTTGTCAGCCAAAACAGCTCATGATCCCATCTCTTCCAGCTGTTCAGTTTTCTAGAAATGTAAAGACATTTACATCTGTGGCTTCAGTCAAAACCTCTATGCATACAAAATTTCACCCACATTGGTCTAATAGGGAGATTTTGGGATTTAAATTTGTAATTTTTTTCCTGCTCTTTTCTCTCAAAAACAATTTGTTTGTATGGAAAATACATAGAGATATACCTACTCCTGCAGCAAAACCAGCGTAAATCACAGACTTCTGTACTAAAAAGCCTATGAAGATAGATTTGACTTCAAAGTTATTTAGCCATATGAAAATCACTTAGTTTCAATGCAGGAAATGCTTGAGTAATTATCCAGCAGAGGGAGTCTTAAAAACCCAAGTGAATGTAAGATAATGTACAAGTGTACCTAAGGGATGTTTATACATAATGATATGGGTCTTATTTTATTATTTGGGTGTACCCATTCACCAAGATTAAAATATCCATTCATAAAATAACACTCCATGTGCTCCCTATTTGTTTTCTTTATTTGTGTAGATATAGAAGTGACTTTTCACTAATTTAGGCAGAGTGATTTACATTTCCTGGCTAACATAGATGTTTTATACAGGCAGTCAAGGAGTTAAGTGAACGAGTTAAACTTTTAAATGAAGCAATATGATGTAATTACAATCATAACCATTAAGCAGATGAAAAGGCATCAGTAACAACATGTTCCTAATAGTGGGTGAACAGTCCCAAGGAGTATTAAAAATTTCTGGCTGAATATTAAGAAATGTTTTCTAACTAACTCTATTCACTTATTAAAGTCTCCAAAGGGGAGATGAAGGTTAATTAAAACTGGATTGTGCAAAGCATGAGAAAATAAAACACAGGAAAATGAGAAACAGATTAGATGTATTTGCTGTATCATTCTGCATGATTTTTGTATTGTAAGGTTTAGGAGACCCTAAGCAAAAGGAGAGCATTATAATGGTTGAAATTAGCCAAACAGTTCCAATAATAACCACTGTGGCATTATGAAAGCTGGAGGTTTTAAGTATTGACTAATACAATTATTTAAGCAAACTAAAAAACATTCTAATCTAACTCCAACACTTGTCCTTAACGCAAAAATTTTATGATTATTCTGTATATGAAACCTGAGGTTTTATTATTCCTACACAGCCAGAATGGACTATAAAAGACAGGAATCAGAATAAAGAAAATCTTTTGAATTAATAGATGCTCATGTCCTAGGTCACACCTTCTTTCTCCACGTACAAATCCTGTGCCAGCTGGGAAACCTCCCGACAGGAGCAAGCACACATCACTGGAGCAGCTCATGAACAGTCAGTCTGACACATCATGAACATGCAGGAAACTCTAAATGTGCTTCTGCAGGACCAAGAACTTTGCCTGTGTGTTCACCTTGTTAAGAACAAGACAAACAATCTGTGCAAATTATCTCTGCATTTATGTCTATATGGTTCTCTTTCTACTCTGATGAAGAATTCATATCTACCAGGCTGGAGTAACCAAACATAGCTTAGAAAGAGATCTCAGTAACACAGGGTTCTGTAGAAGAATTATGAACCTACTGAGATTCTAATTTCTGAACATAACAATGAACTATGATACTGAACAAATAATGAGCCCTCATTTTACTTGCAACTAAAATTTAAATTTAATTTTTATATCATGTAGTTAACCAATTCTCTCTAAGCAAGAGAGTATAATCTATATAAGAACTATACTTGCTATAATTACTCCTTCCTTTTCAAAATTCTTCGTATTTTCATTCACAGTAAACACAATGCATTACAAATTCTAGAGGTGAGTGGATGTTACACTTTTTAGAGTGAAAGAAGGTAAGAAATATATGCTGATAAACAGTATATTTTTCTTTAGATCAGGAAGAATGGTGGCTCTATCACCTTGCTTTCCACGGTAGATATTTGGTTTGTTGTTGGAGACATAAAAGAAGTTATTTCTGGTTTTTACAAGACAGGTAATCTAAAGTAAAAGTTTTACATCTCTGCTTGAGATATCCTATCCAGATTTGGGTGACCAAGATGTAATAATTAATCTGTACTTGTAAGGGTTTATTTTACACATCTTGAGGCTAGTTACTCCTTCATTAGTAATGTCAGAATCGTATTCTAATAGTCTTCATAACTACTTGGTACTTTACAAACTAAAAAATAATATAAAATAAAAAAAATAAAAATAAAAATGAAAATAAAAATAAAAATAAAAATGAAAATAAAAATAAAAATAAAAATAAAAATAAAAATTATTATTAATAAAGTTACCTGTATGAATCCCTGTTGCTGATGGTATCATGACCAGAATCTTCTTGCTCATCACCTGTTACACTGAAACAGACTTTCTTCCCATTCCTTTCACTCTTTTCATTATCACTGTCTGCTGGTATTAAAGGCTCAGGCGTTTTACGTTCTGATTTGGGAGAATATGTTATTGAAGAAAGAAGGCTGTGAAACACACCAAAAAAAAGGCAAATTCATATTTCCAGTTATTCAAAAGTGAGCTAGCAACATGATAATGTTTCTCATCACCATCCTCCAACTATTATTATGCAATATATGAAGGGAATATCTTAATTCAGTCAATATCTATTTGAAACAAGGGAAGGAAGTGACACATTCTGTTGTTAGAGTCTAACAGTGAAACCCATTAACCTTACCAAATACTTAATCATGTATGAAAGCAATTATTCCAGCTGGAGAAGAAATACAGCACATTTTTGGACACTTGGGGTCAAACTGCACAGTAACATAACTATTTTAAAATATGAATTCTGCACTTCTTAGCACAAAACAAGCAAATGAAAGAAACTATATGTCTGTGAAAAGCATGTGTTTTCCCAATTACAAGCCAGTAATTGGGACAATTCCAGACAAGCCAGTGCATCACAAACTATTCTACTAGGGCATTTTCAAGATCTTTATTAGAATCTCCGTGTACTTCCTGACATTCAAAGTGTCTAAGCCATTATCACTAGCAAAACTGATGATTAATATACAATCTTCTGTGACGAGCACAAAAGTGACATCCAGCCAAGAAGAGAGAACAGTGCAGATTGCTACTTTTAGAACATGCAGAAATACTGGCAGTGAAAAATTCATATTCCTGGATAATTAATTCATACTGAGATGCTCTAATTTACTTTCAAGATCAGAACAGCAATAATAGGCAATTGTCCTTTAATTCCTATTGCTCAAACACTCCATTAAAATCACATTTTCAAATTAATATTTGGATTTCAAAAGCAGCATTTTTCTTGCAAAAACTACTTGCTAACTACCTGAAATCAGAGGAGACAGAACTAAGCTTTTCTTTTTTTTTTTCCCCTTTAATTACTTAGTAGCAGGGTTTTATTGAAGGAGCTGTCAGAATGGTCAACTGGCAAACTTTCTGCCAAGTACATGCTAGGATTCAAACATTTCAGATCTTCTTACATTAAATTCTTGCTGCTGATGGGAATAGACAGATTTTACCCCACATACAGTTGAAGATACTGATCTGAACTGCAACTAGAATACAGAAAAATGATACTAAAGGTAGTTTCACTAGAATTTAAATTCATCCCTCCACTAGACTGGTATCTTTTGGGCTCCATGATGCCTTAATACTTCCTATCAGTAGGAAATCACAATTCAGTTCTTTGCAGTCACTTTCCAGTCACTGGCAAGTATAATTCCATGAGTACAGGAAGAGAGACGAGACCCATATTTTACATCAGTGTTCAGAGTCAATCTCATGCTAGAGCATATGTGTTTTTGAACTTGTCCTAAAATAAATGTGTTATGGAAGCAGAAACCCCAGGAAATCAGATCTTCATACCTGTAAAACTTATTTTCTTAGTAAGAAATATGTAAGGGATTCAAAAAAAGATTAGACAAATTCATGGCAGATCATTCTAACAATGATCTTAAACCAAAGAGCCCATTCAAAAAAGACCATATAACAATATACTACATACTACTGCCTGTTGAAAGATAAGGACAAAGATGAATCTATACTTATGCTTGTTCTTGTGTTCCCACTCTCATTCACTTAAAAATAAAAGTCCATTCTAGTAACTTCTTGGGGACTTTGTTGTTGCAATAAAATAACCAAGATTAAGAAACAAGCATAATGAACTGCAATTTCAGCTCCTGAAAATATCTTCCCCATAGCAATTATTTGTCAGACAGACAGACTATTATATCCCTTTCTTTTATGTGACTGTTTAGTCACTGCTGCCAAGAGCTCAATAAAAGATTGAGTAAGGTATCTGGATTTTTTTTCCTAAGGGGGCTTTTCCATTTCTCTCAGCAGGCATGCTCTTTTTCTTAGGAAAAGTTTTTTGCTGAACTACCATGAATGAAAGACAGAACTTTGGATTACCAGGTTCTGGAGCAAGAAGTTACTGAGGACACTGATATGCTCATAAAAACTCAGTCCAGGGAGTTAAGAATAAAATCCTGGATACTTCCCCTCCTCAGTAATCATGCTTAAATATACTTTTGTTTTTTTTCTTAAACCTAACACATGCCCGATACATTTTCTCCAGACATGGGCCTACCCCAAACAAAATTACCTTAGATGTCTAGCTCTCAAAGGAGAAACACATGTGAGAACAGAAACTAACAGCTAGAGAGTCTCTATGAAGAATACGTCCATGAAACAGAGCAATTTAAATCTTAAAAAAAAAAATCCTCACCTTTGGAATTACTCCTCTGTGCAATTCAAGTCAACACAATCCCGATAACCTGCTTGGTTAGTCAAAGAATTTATAATAGCAGTAAAAAAAACAACCCTATAACATCTGACCTTCTCTGCCTTTTCCTCACTCCATAAAGGCTTGGAAAATGTTCAAGCCTCCTGTATGCTGCCGAAAGACATCTTTCCAAAAAAGTGCTGTGATCATGGGAGAGCACTGAGCACATGAGAATCCAGAACACAGCAGAGTCACCATGCAGAAAACAATTTTAAAAAGGACTTACTTCTGTGTAACACCTCGGAGCAACACGGGGTATCTGCAGCACCACTGAGGGACTATTAGGATACCATTAAACTATTTGAATGTGAGAACAGTGGAGCCTTGAGAGCCTCTGGAAAGGGGATATATATTCTGTGTGCATTTCTGTCTCCCTCAGTACTATGCCACTTATCCAAATGAACCTCATCAGCAAACCCTGACATAAACTCTTAGGGAGACAATGCTAGGACTACAAAATCTTCTCTTAAATGTTCCCTTGCCACAATCCATAGGCTCTCACAGACCTGCTCTTCAGATGAAACACCCATTTTTCAATTCACTAACAGACAGCAGAGGTTGAGCAGAGATTTGGTTGCACCAAGATTTTGTGAGCTGAAACACAAACCAATACTGACCTCAACACAGAGCCGAGACCTCTAGCAACGTAAATGAGCAAGTTTTTCAACAGTAAATATAAGGGGTACCAAACAGTCATTCAGTAGTTCAATTCTTCTTTCACACAATAGCAACATAAATTAAAAATTGTGAGAGTTACCATGTTCATATTATCTATCCTGAGGATAGATAATAAGGATTGTTTAGGATAACAAGCAACTCATTAAAAAAATACTTTAATTTTATGGTTACTATATCACAACAGAAAAACCAAATTCTGCTGTCTCTATAAAAACCTCAAAAATAGCATGTTCAAGAATTTCCTCCCAGCTGTTTAAATATGAAAATTTCTAATTAAAGCAGTCATTGGATTATTGTGCCAACTCTTCTTTTTCTTAAGTCCTAAATCTCAAGAGTTAATCAGCATCTGTAACTATGTTTCAATATACCACATATTTCTGAACTGTTCAGTCTTCCCTGTTCAGCACTTTTAAGTAGGTCTCTTGGCTATCCTGTTTCCTCTGTAGAACTTCTTTCCTCTACACTACTCACTGGCAGTCCACTCAATGTCCATGAGGAATAAAACATGAAAAGTCTCAGTCTTCCCATCAGCCAAAGGTAAAATTTGCTAAATATATCTGTGTACATTATAAAAGATCAGCTACAAGGTCAGTGTACAGAAAATTGAGGAATGAAAAAAGTGAACCCTTGTGCTTACTTGTCAAAACTGCATGACTCTTAAAATGAATATATGTATAGACAAACATATACTCCTGTACACACAATTTTTCTGCAAGTGTGTGTATTTATATACATTTATACAAAAGAAAGGCTCAGAATTTCCTGTGCTTTTGCATCACAAACTCAAGGGAGTGGAAAGGAAAGGTGTGGCATACTGGCAGCTAGAACTTCCTGAAATATTGACTAAAATCCCATATATAATTTTCTGACTTCCATGAGGAAGAGACACAACACAGGCTTTACAGACAATTGCTTCTAAGTGCACCCAAGCACTGAAATGGTCATGAATTTAATTAATTTACTTCATCTTCAGCATGATAATTAGTGTAAGTATGTAAAGGCACAGGAAACAACATTTTCTTAAATATACTGAGTCAACTCTTTCATTCTCATCGCAGTATGTGATACATTACAGATACTTATTACTATGAGAACAGTAAAAAACAGAAATCCCATTCTAAAGTACACATGAAAGGACAAATCACGCTACTGCCTTCAAGATAACAGGAGAAACAATGATATATCACTTCTCTAAAATGGAGACCAACAGTTTAAACAGCTTAAAGACAACAGATTGTCTTTTAAACTCAACAAATTTTGCTGTTTATATTTTCAGAATTAGTTTCTGACATTTGCATTACATATGGGATCTTTCAAAACCTAAATACTTCTTATCCTTCTTCATCCTTACACCAAGACAGTATATAGCCCAGGAGTCAACCCACTTACTTTGCAAATGAAAAATCCAGTTATAAATCCTTGTCCTGAATTAGGACTAACTGTGATGAGACTCTAAGTCTCCCACATTCAAGTCAAACGTTCTAATCACTCAAGGGTGCCTCTCCCTAAATCCATAGTACTTCCTTAAGGTCAATTTGGTTTTGAAAAATGTCTAACAAATTAATGGTCTTCCTACAGGTGAGTAATGCGTTACCCAAAAATCCATCTGTGGTACTATTCAGCAATACCTGAAGAGCTCATTAAAAGCTGGTTTTATACCTCTGCCTTTTGTTTCCATTCTTAGTGAAATCATAGGTGACGTTGTGTGCCTCATATTTTCCTCACTTCAAATTAATTAACTTTGCCACATTCTAAAGAAAATCTACAAGCTGGAAAAAAACCTATAAACTGTGGGGAAGAAAGTCAGGCATGCTATGAAAAAAAAAAAATACAGCATTGCCTGCACTTACATTCTTTACTTTATTACAATTCTATCTGAAGTCAGCATTGATTCTTATGCTACAGAAAAGTATTTTCCCAGATTTATCATTATCTTCAATGGACAAATTAAAGGCAAGTCCAGATGGTAACATTTACTTACTCATCGATTTGACAGACACATGTTTCCACCTCTTTCAGTGCAGCTTGTAACTTGAACAGCAATTTTTGATAGACATCTTGTGTTTCTAAGTCTTCTTCTTTTAAGAGGTACCTCAGACCATGCCCCTCTTGCTGGCCAAGAGACTGCCCTGAAGGGGCAGCCATGGTAGTAATGGTATGTTGGACATAAATCATGGGATTCATTTTACCTGGGGAAAATCCAAAGGGATTTCATCATTATCTTTATTTCAACATATATTTTGAAGCTAGTAAAATACCTAACAGACACTGAAATATTTTTCTGTTTAAAAAATCATGTACTTAATTAATTTTGCATTTTATTTGCATTTCAAAGTCAAGCTATTTATGAAAAAGTCATTGTGAAATTATAACTACCCTTTATTATGCTTTAAAATAAAATCAAGAATCAAAACAGAGTGATTTCAAAAAGGCTTGTCCTCAATTTTAATATTTGGGTTATAAACCTAAACTGATTACCTTTTCAGACTCTCTACCAGAAGCACTGGAAGTAGCTCTTTCAAGCTCAATTGACTTACCTTGGTCAGTGTTCTTATTTTCCTTTTCATGGGCAGAATGTTTTCTGCTGTCTAACTGTACACCAAAGGCACTACCAAGAGAAGTTGAGGTCTTAGGGTAAGACACTTCCATCACATTGATATGGCAATTGGTTGGACAGAAATCACTGCTGTGAAGTGGTGAAATCTTTGACTTAGCTTGTTTGAAAGTAGGCCAAGCTCTGTTTTTTAATACTCTTGAAAACTAGAAGTAAGAAAGAAAACCAAATTTTGGTTATCAGCTCTTCTCATCTCTGCACTTAGCCAACAATACCTGTGTACCAAACTAGAAAATAAAAGCTGAAAAATGTAAAATGAAAAATATTCTTCTTTACCTTTTAGAGAAAGATGGGAATTACAAAGTCAAGACACCTTAAGTCAAGGATGATTGAGATATTTCAAGGGGCTATTTTTTGAAGCAAATGACATTTTAAGTAGTAAATAGCTTTGTAACAGAGAAATATAATTAATTTCCCATGGAACATAATAAAAAATTGGGTGTCTTTCTGGGGAGCAAGTCTGGAACTGCTGTACTGCTCGACATTTATAAACACCTGCTGATGTTTTCAAGCCAATATTTTTCAAAAATTTATGAAATTGTTGTCTGAAGCTATAATGAAGACAAAATCAGAAAGTATGAATTCTGGATTTCATATTCAGGAAGGAGGAAGTACTTTTAAATTATATCTTATCCTCCTGCTTTAGGAAAAGCATTGCCAGGAGTTGGAGGGAGGTCACCCTGTTCTTCTCCTCAGCACTGGAGAGGCTTCCCTCGAGTCCTGGGTCCAAGTCTGGGCTTCAGAGAAATAGATATGGGCGTATTGGAGAGAGCCCAGTGAAGGTGAGCCCACTGAGATGATTCAGGGACTGGAACATCTCTCCTGTGAGGAAAGGCTGAGAGCCTGGAGAAGAGAAAGCTCAAAGGGAAACACATCAATGTATATGAATACCTGAAGGAACAGTGCCACGAGGACAAAGCCAGGCTCTTTCCAGTAATGGTATGTTGGACATAAATCATGGGATTTATTTATAAATCTGTGCCATGACCAGAGGCAATAGGCCCAAGCTTAAACACAATATCAGGAATACCTCTGAATATCAGGAAACAATTTTGCACTGTGAAGGAGATCAAACATTGGCACAAGTTGCTCAGAGAGGTTCAGGGAAGAGAGGTCAGATCTTCCTCCTCAAAGACGGTCTTGGGCAACCATCTCTAGGTGGACCTGCTTAAGCAGGGTTGGCTGGACTAGACCTGCTGAGGTTCATTCCAACCTCAACTATCCTTCTATGTTCAGTGACATTAGGAAGCCGATCAGCACTAGTACATAAAAACCATAAACACCGCATTTTACAGACTTTCCTAGCCCAGCACCTCTTCTCCCTCCTATATATCAGCTGAGCAATGAGGAATGATTTTTTTTATGGTCTAATTCTAATACAGTGCCTAACACATTTCGTGCAGAGTCTTGAAAAGGCTTAGAGTTATTTGTCTTTTAAGATGAGAAGATGTCAACCCAAAATGGTGAAGACCGAACTGGACACTCAGCAACTACATCCAGTTCAGAAACAAGTCATGCAATCAAGCTTTTCAATCGGAAGAGAGATTTGTCAGTTGCAAGTAGGATTTTTGTCAATATGTGTCATTTCCAGTGCAGCTTGTTGTTAGGGAAGAGTTTTTTCTGAGAAGATGTAATCAGTGTTTTAATCACAAAATACTGCACAGACCTACTTCAGCTATGAACCACAGCTCATGTAATGCATAAGAATATTTTCCAAGTTCACTTGCACAGCTTCTTCACTAGTAAATGTCAGTAAAAATTTAAATCAGTCAAATTTTACTAACACTTCAGTTGAATTAAGAAACATGCCTTCTGCAAAGTAAGACGTTTCTGTACTGGGACTTAATTTCTGTTTATTTTGGTGTCATATTACTTGAGCCTGATGAACACTTGTTGGGATAACTGCATTTAAATCTTTAGATCACAACAAAATCTGAAGCATTACAAGAAATCCAATTATGGAGCTGTTCAAAGGCTGAAGAATGTACAAATTGTTAAGAAGGGTACTAAGGACATTCAGTGATGAAAATGCTTCTGCAAGGACATATTTCACATCTCAATCTCCCACACATCCTGCTCCAGAGAGACCAAATGCTGGCTATGATTTAATCAGGTCATAAGTCAGGACCAAAATTCTTTTCATATATGTGTTGAGAAACATCTGGGACTCATGGCACTGGAATCGAGTTCTATTAGGAGCAAAATGTTCTGATAATAATAATAGTAGGAACTGCAGAAATCTACAAGACTTTTATTTATAGAATTTGAACTTTCACAGTAAACCCAGGAGCCAAGCTGGGCTCAGTCACTCTGAAGTCTCCTGTAACTATGGTTACCTTTACCTTGCCAAGAAAATGATATATCTATTGCTGAAAACCACTGCATTACTAATTGTCATTAAAAGCTACAACTGTGAAACTACTGATTCTTGAGCAGATGAGATTTTAAGTGCAGTCTGTATCAGGAATATCTGCTTCTAGAAAGTGTAAGAACTATGAAAACTTCCCTGAGGATGTTTTTTTTCACATCCAGCAAACACAACAAAATTTGATTTACTGTCTTGGCCTCCTCTGTAGAGGCTGTATATCATAGTCAAATTGATGAGCTACAGAAAACATAAAAATCACCTGCGTGTTATTTGAACTGTAACTATTAATATGAAAACTAATGAATTTTGATTTTAGAAAGATATTTTGAATTTTAACTACACTGGAAACATGGAGCTTTGTAACTGAAGCAAATAATGAAGAGATCAGATGTTTGCTAAAGCAATATCAGGATTCTTTTGATGTCTCCATTGACACAACTCAGTTTATTCCATTTCTTTTTAGAGAGCAACCTGACAAGTCTGACGAGCTGCCTTTTGGCCTCTGTCCTACTAACTACTGAAGCCACAGGTATTCCTAAGAGTTATCCATACTTTTCCTTTGAAAACTTAATAAATTATTATCTACTCTTTTAAATGCAGCTTCTGCAAATGTGCGAAGCTTCTGTATTCACTTTCCTTTTCCTTTGCTTTTTTTTTTTTTAATATTTTTTTTATGTATAAACTCTCAGAACAGACCAGTCTGTAAATACAACTCAGATCCCCAAATGAGGTAAGACAGGGCAGACCCACTCTTTTGGAGCTATTTTGAGCCTACTTCAGAGTAATTCACCTCCCCGCAATTAGGTTCCATGAGAGAGAAACTGGGAGTCTGGATGAGAAAATGAGTTTGCATTAACAAAATGGCAAATGTTTGATTCATTTACACCCTGGTTGGTTAAAGAACTGTAGAGAAATACACTGAAAGCCATTAGAGGTCATAGTCTGGGCCATTTATTCATTCACCTATCTGTAATTTAGATCTCGAGCATATGAATGTCAGCACCTTCTCCATTTTCCATGCTATTATGTTTTATTAAACCAAGTGAAGCTAATAATTTACAGAGATGTTACTATTAACAGTTATGCTAGGGCCTAAAAGTTGAATAAAAGGGTTAAAATTTGGTATTTGAGTTGATCTAGACAGAAAAAAAAAAAGTTCTGTTATTGCTACATTTTTGGTTAACATCTGCAAATTCACAAGAGTATTGGTTTAAGGCATTTACAAGAATGATGGCCCTTTTGCAGAAATATGCAGTTGATTGTGTCTACAACTGGACACAGCAAACAAGAAAGAATACAAACTACCCAATGTCTAAAAAAGGGATAAGAAAAAGATTGACTTGAAAACAATTGACACAATTACTTAATTAAGGCATTCATAATTCAAAATAGCCAAACTTTCAGCCACATTTTTGTCACTGCCATAGACACTCTGAATAGTTATTCAAACTGTACCACATTCCCCTGTTTTTCCCTTAAAAGACAAACACAGTCAAGCTTAGGACATGCAGGTCACACCTTTTTATAACTAGAGATTCTTCTGTAGATATGCTCAATTTTCTCACTGCAAATGACACTGAATTTACTCTGAAGTTCAGTGGGGATCACGTCATTTAAGGAATTGAGGCTGTTGCAATTCTGCACAAAATGTTCATCGCTTTTTGCCAGTGCTTCAAGAATCTAAGATAATAAAAATAAGAGAAGTATGTTATGAAATGAGGTTGACTAAAATTTTGCCTTACTAATCATCTCTTACAACTAAAGCTAAAAGGCCTGATAACATTTCAGAAAATGGTGCACAACAGCAAAGAATGAAGCTTGGACACAGAGAGGTTTTCTGAAACCTATTCCCTGCTAAGTTAATACCCATAAGTATTTTTGCTTGGCTTCTCATGACATTGCCTGATAATGGATTTACTACTAATTTGCTACTAATGTAATCACTATGGCTCCTCTGAAATACATTATCTGCTGTATTTACTTGATCAGCACATATTATGCAAAGCTGCTGAATTCATTCATTCATTACTTCTAGAAAACCTTTGGTTTTGTCGAATTCTAACATATTGAAAAAGCATGAAAGAAAACTAAGTGCTATCCTCTTGTATATTCTGCATTAGAAGGCCAGAAAATAGGGCACAGAAAAAACTGTACCAGCCAGCAAAAACTGAAGCCTTGCTATAATGGTGGGAGAAAACTAAATAAAAGGCACGTTGAAGAGATGAGGGTCGTATATATTCTTTATAAATATTTCAGTGGATCTTCGAATTTCTTTCAAGTTTTATTTGATAATTCAGAAATAAGGGAAAGGGGCAGGAGGAACGGAAGACTTTGAAGATCTTTTACTATTTTTTTAGCTTTAAAGACTCAATTTATAATGACAATATAACTCATTTTGCCTCCTGACCACACAATCATCATCCAAAACATTGGAGAGATAACGGTGACCAATTATAAGGTATCAGATGAAAGATATATAACCATAAGAGTAAAAAGAGACACAAGTTTCTCCATTAGTATTAAACACAAAATGCATTAACATACAAAAAACCCTTCATACCTTCGCAGTCAAACTGAAAAATCCCTTTGGTTCAATCATTTTTTCCAAGACATGGCACTTTATTCCAGCTGTGCTGTCATACTCATAAACCACTCCATACTCCAGATGAACATTGTCAACAGTCAGACTGACATGATCTTTCTTCCCATCAATTATTGCCATAGTGTTAAATTTGTCAATTACTTCTAGAATAAATAAAGTAACACAAATCAGTTGACAAGTCATGGCCATTAAAAGAACTATAAAGGACATAGGAAAACATTCTAGAAAGAGGTATGTTCTGACCATTCTATTGAAATACATTCCTTAAAAGCCTGGCTGAACAATATCAGAACACCAGTAGATTTATAGATGTTAAAATACTGGACTGCAAAACAGGCAGTACTCTTTCTTTACAAACAGTTATTAAAGGGGGCTAACTCCATTCCATTTATAATCCAGTGACATTAAGAAAGACCCAAAAAAGGGAAAACTGAGAATTGCTAAATAAAGTAGAAGAATATCACTATGAAAACTGTCAACATTCAGAAATGAAACTACAATAACGACTTTATGAAGAGAACATAAATACAGTTCACGTGTTAAGTGTCTCCTTAATTACAAGTTGCATATGAATGCAGTTTTATCTAAATGTTAATTGCCTGAAAATAATCTGAAGGATAGTAATTTTTTTATTTCCCATGCAGTAATGACTAATATATCTAGTTTGTCATAAATGATTACTAGTGGTGAAAATAAATCGGGTAATGCCTAGGTTTATGTTTCGTACAAATGAAAATAAACAGATTTTCCCCAAAGCATTCACAGAAGTATTTTCTCTAAACAGGATGTTAGTAATTTTCAAAGAATAGCATGTTAAATTTATATGTTTAGAATACATAAGAAAGCAAATCCTTATGCAAAACACATCTTATGATCTACTCAAAATTTCCTCTCTGCAAACAAACCCACTGCCTACATTTTCCCTGTATTATAATAGCATTCTCAGCAACAACAAGATCAAGCAAGCATCACATACCTTCCACTTTACAGTCAAAGGCATCGCCTCCATCATCTCCAGAGGGTTTGGTGTTTGTTTTCTGAAGATCTTCATGTGCACTTTCAATGCTGTTGTAAACCCACTGTATAGAATCTTGCTAGAAAAACAACGAAAAATAGACAGCTAGAAAAAGCTTTGCAAGTGCAACTGACAGCAACTATTTCACTATTTATAAGATCTAAGTTTAAAAGAAAAAATCCAGAGAATTTTGGCATAGTATAAAACCATCCAAAGAATTCTGGCAAGTTATTTTCTATTTTAGCCTATATTGTCATGAGACAGTATGAAGTCTGTGACAGCATGACATCCATAATTTTGATGTCTCTGCCAAAAATAATTTAAGACATTTCAAATCAAATTGCAGATTGAAAAATATTTTTCTCCAAAAAATCATGGGGGGGGAAAAAAAAGAACCAAGTTTGGCTTTGCTCTATGTGCTGTGCATCCACAAACCAGGTGACAAATGGAGTATCAACCAAAGACAGAGGATGTACATTTAACATATCACCCATTGTGTCACTGGCACAAAGAACCTATACTACAGCCCTCCTTACTTATATTTGCCTTTACTATAAATATTTTACTAGTGTAGTAATAAATGGTTTTTATTTTTTCCCACAGAACAGCACCCCCCTGTACTCCTCCAAAAGAAAAGAACCACAGGCTCCAAAAGTCCATCTTCTGTGGCCGAGTGACACATGAGCACAGGAATGGTGGCTCACGTGGGTCTTACAACCTTTGAAGAAGCCACGTTTATGTCTTACATCTTCTACCCAGTCTGTAACTCAGCCACATGTCCATCATACCCTTGTAGAAGGTCCTATCAAGCATGGCATCCTCAGATTACTCTTTGTCCCTTACACTTCGAAACAAGCTTGACAGTTAGTTAATCACTCATTCTCCAACAGCTACAGCAGAATGAATGACATGATTATGACAAATCTGAATTCAAAAAGAAATTTGTGGAAGAATTCAAAGTTAAGAAAGGACAGCAAAAGGCTGAACGTTAAAATCTTCATGCAAAGTGCCAAATACATCTGATTATCCCTCTCTAAAATACAACATTCAGCTTCTATCTTTAATCCATTGGCATGGTTTCTCTAGGTTTCCTAGATTCATCTATGCCTTGCTTTTCACTCAACAGCATGAAATATTTTAATAAGAAAGCTTAACTTTCAGAGCTCTGTGTTGATTGTTGGAAGACACGTGTAGAAGCTGATCAACAGGAAAGCTGCTGAAATCCACACTTCTTCTCAGGTTCACCTCAAAGCTTGATGCTTAGCTATGCATTCTAACAGACTTGCTTGGCAGCATTAAGACTGCCATTTCAATCCCTAATAGGAAATACTAACTACTTAAACTGGAAGTCTCTTTTCCAAAACTTAACAACCAATTTAATGCAATATGACTTGGAGGGATGTTTTTCAAAATCATTACAGGAGAACAAACTACACGTCTATGTATCACATCATGATTAGTATAAATGCAAAGAAATTGTAATTCTGAGAAGTAAAATTTGGTCTCAATTTTTTTTATTCAGACAAGACAGAAGATAAAACACTGTCCAACAGAAAATATACAGTTATTGACTGAAAGAATGTGAAATGAAGCTTCATCCTCCAGGTGATTAGGAAGACTTTTTACCCTGAGAAGTAAAAGATATAAGAAACAGAAAAAGATTCCCTTTCAATTATGCAATTGGGAACCACAGGAGAGACTGCAATATTCTTGGTAATTAAATTCTAGGCTGTAGGCACTGTACTTACAAAATAGGAGAAATCCATAGTAATTTTCCAAATAATAATTTTAAAACCCCACCAAATTTATGAATAGGAAATTAAATTTTAGTTGTCTTTGCACCAGAGGGAATACTACCATTTACTTCAGTCTAGACAATTCTCCCTTAGTTTTTGATAACACTGCATCCTAAATGAAGTTTTTCTTCTCTGTCTGAGGGACTTCAGTCATCTGTGATTTGCTGAATTATAATCAGCTACTTTTTATAACTGAAATAAATGCTATGTATAGGAAAAAACTTCAAGTGATTAAAAACCCCAAAGTAATTTTTTAATGTCAAGGCATTCACGCCAGCCAACATTAATCAACAGTCTGTGGATGTCACTAATATCCGTAGGAGGTCTACAGTTTTACACAGAGAATAAAACTGCTATAATGAATTTAATTTATCTTTTATTCTAGCCAGTTTTGCTACTGGTGAACAGGACATTTTCTCTTTCCTTGGAGTGCATCTTCCTTTAAAGCAGAGGTGAGCTTGAGCTCGATACGCCATGTAACAATTTCAATTCTGTATTATCATTTAAATACAAACATCCCAAGAACATTTTCATGAAGATTGTATTTATATGACCCAGTTCTAACTATGTAATTCTTATAATTATGCAGTAGGTGTGGGAGAAGGATTCGACTATTGATTTTAATTAGATTTTTCTCCTCAGTAAACACATACTTGAGGAGTTTTTCAAGTTAATTAATGATATTGGTTCACAGTTTATTAAAAATTTGCAGAGAATTTGAAAATTACATGATATATAATCCAGATTAATTTCTTTTCTCAAATTTGAGTCTTGTAAACCTGGGATTTTTTCCTTAACTAACATGACAAAGAATAAAATTTGCATGCCTTTAAAAAAAGGAAAATTTAGATCCTTGAAAATATGCTTATTCTCAAGACTGGAATGCAATGGGAACTCTGACTTTTATGGATGGAATATATGCAGTTTTCTGTCTGTGCACTGAAGTGTACGAAAATTCTGGAAGAAGACCAGTTTTATGCAGTTCTTTCTCCTGCTGCTGAGCAGGCAGCAAGCTGTGTGATTCCTTCTCCATCAAGATGAGAATGAAAATTTCTTCTGCATAGGACTGCAGAAAAGCTTGAAATAGCCCTTTAAAAACACGATGTAAAAATTATCTGTGATATTTTTCTCAGTGCAGAAACTAAGCAGATTTGGAACACTACTATTGAGCAATCTTCAGCTTTTATATTTCAACTGGCTTCGCTTCAGTTTTATTCACCACTTCTTTCACCCCACTCAAACACAACAGATACATGCACAGAGATAAACACCACAATGTTTACTTTGACCAAAAAGGGAAACCTAGAAGAAAATGTGGAAGGACACCAAATGAGACTTACCTGCATTGGCCGCCTGTACTTCCTGCAGGCTGTGACATGAGCAATAACACTGGCATGAGTCTCTTTGCTGACATTAATTCCATTCACTTTGATTATGCACTGGCCAGGGTGGAGACCCGCTGCAGCTGCCACTGTTCCTATTAATAAAAACCCACATAGTTAGCAGAGTTCTTTTTCTAAACATCTCCTTACAAGCTGAATTCTTTCAAGTCCAAAAAAATTTTTTTTAAAAGTCAGAACCTGGTCTAACTGATCCTTACATACTTCCCCTGACCACAGAGTACTTCTGTAGACCAGCCGGATGCCAAGAAAATGGAGTTTGCCAGCAGAAGTTTCCATTAAAGAGACCAGACAATTTTCTAAAGGCTGCTTTATAAAACAACAAACATTGACTAGCAACATGAAAATGTAAAAAATATCTTCAAAAAAGAGGACTATAAAAGGATAAAATGGCTCTAGCTTGAAAGTCTAATTACAACTAATTACTATTACTTATTACAACTTCGCCTACTTTTATATGACCCAAGCTTATGAGCTTCTTGTTTAATTCAGGTATTTGAATTTTACATAAAAAACAGAAGGTTTCTGGCAATACATAAAGAATAAATAAGAGGATACGAGTGTATCATGTTAATCATGAAGTGAAATATCTAAATTCCAATGAGATTTCCAAAGGTATTGTGCTTATTCTCATCCTCCCTACCAACACAATTATAGCAGAGGGCCGTACAGTTTTAAATCAAAATCTCAAAGATAATTAAGTAGAATATCTCAAATTAAATTACCAGAGGGTGGGACAGGGAGACACACATAACATGACACCAAAACATTCTCTTTAAGCAATATAAAATATTTGGTTTAGTGACTTATTTCCACAATGGAATAACCATGTTGGGAAAATACAGTGACTGAATAGGCACTGCAAAAATAGCAAATGTCTTCAGGTCTTTTCAGTGTGATTCAAACTCACTCCTGAAAGGCAGCCTGCTGGAGTATGACCTTAGCTCCAGCTACATGACCATTCACCTCCTAATGTCTCTTGATACTGCCACAGAGGTGCCAAGGCAGTAAAAAAATCTACTGCCTAGAGGCTGCCAGACTGAGGTGCAGAAGCTAGGGACTATGAAAGAAAAGGCTAGACTGAAATTGCAGGGCATACAAATAGGAAGCTTGTCACGACTTCATGACTTGTCAGTTGAGCATATTTGACAAGGAAATGACTTACAGAATATACATGAGCTTCCCTCCTTTTACGAGTTATCACTATTAGATTAAAGTTATGTTTAAAATCTAATAAAAAAGAAAGTCATTGGAAATTACACCATTACCAGTTATCACAATCTCCCCTTCCCCCAAAAAGACTTTAAAATAAACATATAAATAGATCTTCTTAAACATCTCTCTCAAAAAAAAAAATCTCCCCAAATCTCTCTTCAGAAAACCCCAAGGTCCCAACTCAGCAAAGTATTTAAGTACATGCTTAAAATCTTCCAGATTTAGCAAACCACACAAGCAAGCACTTGCATATTGTTGAGGCTAATTGGAATAAAGTATGTGCTTAATGAATAATGATAGGCAGTTGAATTGAGATCCAGGTGCAGAAATAATTATCACATCAACTACTAAGTCTGTAGTTTATTCATCTTTCTTCTGAAAATCTAATTTCTGACACCACAGCCTAGAAAAAAAGTCATCAAACTCTGTTCAAATCTGGCTGTTTTGCACATCAGTTAACTTTTAATTCCTCAGTCACAAAGGCAGGAGGGGGGAAAGAGACACAACTCTCCCACAATACCTGAAAACACAGTTAGTTTGCTCTACATAAACAACACTAGACAACAAGAAATAATGCTTCAACTTCTTTTAGCATGAGTGCACTGCTCAAAAACATTGAGTTAGGATAGCAAGCATCTCAAAATCACATCCCAGAAGAGTATTTACGTGAAACATCTGCAATTACTAAGACAAAGTCACTAACACTCTTGGAAAGATTTGTAAAAAGCACATATTTTTGTTAAATGTTTTCAAAGCATTGCAGAACCACACAGACACCCAGCAAATTAACACACAGTTTCCCAGCAGCCATTCATTGAACCAAGTGAATATTGCATCCTTCAGCTACTCCTTAATCTATAAAGAATGCACAACTTTATCTTAACTTCCTACATTGGTACAACTACATTTAAAAACAAGATTTGGAAGATCCAAAGCTTACAGAGTATAAGTACACAAAACAATTACATTTCAGTTTGTTACTTTGGGAAAAATAAAAATCCAAGATGGATTACTGGACCTAATTTTGACTTATCTCAACAAAGTCATTTTGATATTAAATGTATATTTACCAGTACCATTAACAGCCCCTATGGCTTACCTCTCCCAACAGCATGGACAACAGATGGGCCAAAACCCCGGATTTGGAATCCAAGTCCATCTGCAGAGTCAGGAATCTTCACTGTCCTGATACAAGCAAAGATTTAACATGAATGTAGCAAAAGAAGCATTTTGTTATTAAGCAGCATATCAGTTAAAAGGGTGCAAAACCCCACACTCTTATTCAAATCAGTTTTCAGGTTTTGCAGCATTCATATTCCAGATACAGTGCAACACCAACATCAGAAATAAGAGCAAGATGAGACAGCAAAAACAATCTATTTCACAGGGAAATCCAATATGTTAATCATAATCAAAACACCACCACAGCTTTAAAATTCCTCCCAAAAGGACTGATATTTGGGTAAGTTGCCATAGCACAGCAACACTGAAAGCCCTGGGAAGGCAGGCAGCGTCTCCCAGCCGAGAGGACACAGACTGGGGACCAGAGATCACAGCAGGTCTGATCAGATCAGCTGCAGAAGACTGCAGAGCTCAGATCCTTATTACAGTTTAACAGAATCACAGAATGTGCTGAGTTGACAGGGACCCAAAAGGATCATCAAAGTCCAGCTCCTGGGCTTGCACAGACACCCCAAGAGCCACACCTGACAGCACTGCCCAAGCACTTCTTGAACTCTGTCAAGCTGGGGCTGTGACCACTTCCCTGGGGAGCCTGTTCCAGGGCCCAAACACCCACTGGATGAAGAACACTTTTACAATATCCAACCTAAACCTCCCCTGACAGAATTATAGGCCTTTCCCTCAGGTCCTGTCACTGGTCACCACAGAGATCTGTGTGTGCCCCTCATTTTCAGCTTCTGAGAAAGTTGCAGACTGCAGTGATGTACCCTGTCATAAAAGAAAATGTTGTTGGATAAACAGGGCTTTCCTCTCATGAAGCTGTGCTGGCTGTGACCAATGACTGCGTTGTCTCTCAGGTGTTTTTCAATAGCTCCCAGAATAATCTCATCCATAACTTTACCAGGCACAGAAGCGAGACTGGCAGGCCTGTAGTTTCTCAGGTCCTCTTTCCTGCTCTTCTTGAAAACTGGGACAAAGTTTGCCAGCTTCCAGCTAGCTCAGAGCTCTTCAAATTGCCAAGACAACTCAAAAATCATCAAGAGAGGCTTTACAATGACATCAGCTAGCCCTTTGAGGATTCTTGGATAAACCCCATCAGGCCCCACAAATTTGAAGGATCCAGCTGAAGCAGCAGATCTCAGTTTAGGGGGGGGGTTGGTAGTTGATCATTCTCACAGTCATGGTCTTCCAGCTCACGGCACTGAGACCCCTTTGGTCCACCACCCATGGACCATCACCCGTGACTCATGTCAAAGATGGAGATGAAGAATAAATTGAACACCTCTGTGTTGTCCCTGTCCCTGTTTGTGAGGTGACCATCCTCATCCTGTAACAGGTCAATGTTATTCTTACACTACCTATTGCCATTAATATACTTAAAAAAAACTCTTACTGTCCCCCACATTTCCAGCCAGCTTCAACTCCAGTTGATCTTTGGCCACATGAATTTTCTCCCAGCAGTGGTGAGCAGCATCTCTATATTCTTCCCATGTCACTCAACCTTGCTTCCACTGGGCATACACTTTCCTTTTTAGCTTTATTTCCAGAGAATATTTCTGTTCAACCAAGCTGGCCTTCTGCCCCTCCTGCTTGACTTCCAACATTTGGGAATAACCTGCTCCTGTGCCCTTAGGAAGGGATGGTTAAAAATTGACCAGCACTGATGGAGCCCATCAACTGCAAAGACATTTTCACTCTGAAATAATGAATCCCATCAGGTGTCAGTAGACAAGGTGTCAAGTTGATCACCTCATGGTCAACAAACCCAAAATTTTTCTGCTGACACCAGCCTTGGAGCCATGCATTGACCTTATGGATCTGCCTAACCCTATTGATATCACTCCTTGTTACTGGAAGAATCAATGAAATCAACTACTGTGCTCCTGATTCCTCTACCAATCATCCCAGGGCACTGAAGTATTTTTTGATTGCTCTTGGACTTCCCTGTTTTATCTCATCACTCCCAGTTTGAACAATAACAGCAGAGAGTAATCAGAGAGCCTTACTAGACTGGATTGTTTTCCAGTAATGTCCCTTATCTGAGCCCCTGGGAGACAGCAGGCTTCCCTGTGAGTTGGGTCAGGTCTGCATATCGTATCTCCATTCTCCTTGGAAGGCAGTCTCCTGTCACAGCTACCCTTCTTTTCCTGCTAACACAAGAGGTCTTGATGCAGGGTGCAGGTGGGTGGTGTTGTTTTCAGGAGGCCCCACCATTCCAGACAGATCTTCCCCCACATCATCAGCTGTTTGGCCTTCTAGATCCAGAGCCCCATACCTGTTGGAAAAGGTACCAGTCCTACTTGCCAAATCCAGAGAAAGAGGAACCTTCTTGCTGGTACATGCTGTGATGGTGCCTGCAGCCTTCATCTTTAACAGACCCTTGGCTAGCAGTCCCTTGACCCTGCAGGGCTCTGAGGCCATCTGCTTCTGCACCACAATGGAGGTTCAAGACTCCTGGGTGTCTGAGACTGTAGCACTGCTGAAAATAACCAGTCTATCTCTTGCTCTTTCACTCAGTCTGTTCACTTCTTCCTGTAGCTCCACCTGCAACACAGCTCCTCAAACACAGCACGCTTTCTGCAAAATAACTCTTTGTAGTCCCCAGCCTCACAAAGAGGCATCAGGCACTCCCAGAAACCTGTGCCTCTCCTTGCTGAGTTTTCTTGAAATAATGTTTTGTTGCAGTTTTTCTGAGCAGCTATGGAAAGTACTGAGTTTTGCAAAGAATCATCCACTGCTGTTTGTATGACTTGTAAGCACATCGTGCTGCACTCCTGCTTGGTCTAAGAACAAGAGTAATAATCCTACTGACAAATATAACCAACAAAAACACAGTTCTGAGTATCAAAATTCATATCTACTCCTTAAAATTAAGCACTGAGCTCGCCCAAAGTAAGCTAGTCTCATGATACCAGCTCAGGGTCTACAAAAAGAAACACAGCTGCATTAGCCCTTATCAGAGCTAGTTACATCATGCATAACAGTGCACTGATTTAACTTTGCAGCCTTTCCATCCAGAGCCAGCTCTGTTATTACCTCAGAGATCTTTGCCCCGAACTCCATTTCACATTGCAAAAGCAAACAAATTCAAATTGATGCTGAAGAGTGATTTTAAAATACATTTGGACTGTAGCAAACTTGATTTACAGGCAGTTTTCAATAATAGTATTGCATCATTTCTTGTACTTTTTTTTTCTAGTATACATAATGTTAGGCATTTGGAGATGATTATCATCAGGGGTGAGATCCAAACTTCACTGAAGTCTATATTTTTAAAAAAATACAATAATATATAGAGATTAACAAATTTTCACTTGAAATGATTTGTAACATCATTTAATGTACTCATGTATTGATACCATCCATATGATTGCATTCTGAAACTGCTTTGAGAACATGCTAATGAACTATGAAGGACCATCGCTGGCAGTTTAGGCTAAGAATTCAGCAGAGAACTGTCATCTGTGAACTCAGTTGTATTAGCAGCAGCTGCTGACAAAAAGCAGGGAACGCTAAGAAAAAAATTTGACTCCTGTGAGCTTTTCATTCACTAGATAATCTCTCTCAACCTTGAAATTCACCCACAAGTTGAGTCAGAAATTAAACCAAGATTTGTATTAAAGAAAGGCCAAGATACGCCTTTTACGCTTTCTACAATCCTGTGGTCTGGGGGATTTTTTAATTGTTATTTTTGTTTCTTTGGGGGTGGACTTAGGTGTTGGAATATCAGTCCAGATAAGCACATCTTTATGCCTTATTTATTTCTTCACTCTTTTTTCTATTCTGGGTGCCATTTTACTTCTCAAGAAACCTTTGCTTATTAAGAGGAGAAAGAGATCTACAATCTACCACTTAACCTGAGCCATTTCTGAGCAAGGCACTCTGTATGCTGTATGGTAACAGAAGGTGGCACATCTTTATTCTGCAAATTTTGAATAAAAATTACTCCTGACAAGTGTTTCTTAGTCCCCTCCTGCTTTGTTGTGCATAACCTAGCAAAAACTGCATTAACTTTACTAATTTACTTATGCTCATTTACATATTTACTGAGCCCACCTATTAGGCTTCACGTTGTATTTCTTTCACATAACAAAACTTGTGTTTAGGTAGGAATGGTCAAAACTGTGCACAGAAATGCTTCAGTTACATAAAGATGAGAAGCTGTTTATTTCCTCCTGCTGTTTACACAACCAACAGACAAGCTGAAGGGGCCCATGAGACCACAGAATCTGATGATGCCAAACCAGCAACTAATCCCCAGGCACAGGAATTTGTTTAAAATACATAACAAGAGATAAGCTGTCAAAACTGTCCATATAGTCAATGAAACTTCATTTAAGCTTGCAGTACCTGCATGTATTTAAAGCAGAAAAGCTGAAGATCTAAAGTACTCATGTGATTCTTTTGCTGACTCACAAATAGGATGAAACAAAACCACGGCAAATCTAATTGCCTGACTTTGCTAAGTCAGATCAGATACAGCATTTAAAAACCCTTTACAGTAGTGCTCTCTGAAGTTCCACTGGTCTTAAAATACACTTCAGTTGTTGTTTGTAAAATTTCCCAAAGGAATGATAACTTACTCTCGAGGTTTAGTGCTCACAAGAACCCGCAGGGGCTTTCTGCTGTTTAAACAGGCTTTCAAGAAGCAATCCACTTCACTGAAGGGTCGCAGAAAAACCAGGTCACCGTTAATGGCAAAGATTTTCTTCCCAACTTCCAAGCCTGCCATCTAGAAAATAACAGCAGTTGTGTATATATTTGCTTATTATAACCACTAACATTATGTTTTCTTCTGCTGGCATGCAACCCCAATAGAAAAAATGACATTCACATTTTCTTTACATTCTTTATGGCTCCTTCACATACCACACACAAGGGACTTAATATCACAAAATCATTCTAAAACTGGTTAAATTCATGTGAAGGGTAAACACTAATTCTGAACAGAGCTAAATACAAGACCTAGTCTTAATCAAAATTTTGTGACAGTATTACAGTATCAGTTAATTTTTTAGTAATTACAACAGTTTTGATGGAGCAATTTATTTTATGACAGTATTTAATTTTTCATCCACCGTTTTCCAAACGAACTAAAGCTTATTTTCATAAAGAAAGACACAATTAATATTTTAGTAAGTGAGTATTTGGTAAGTTCAAAAACAAGAGAGTTTTTTAGCTTTGGTCTAACGAGAAAAGCACCATAACAGTTGAACTACAGGAGTACAAAGAGTGGCTCAGGGTATGGGCCAAGCCCCATTGCAATCTGAGATTATGGCAGAAATCACCCTATTTAGCTCTGTGGATGAATCATATGCTGTGTCTATTTATAATTTAAATTTTTACTCTGCCATGAGACTTAGAAAGACTTGAAATCTAAGTCCAAGTTTTTCCCTCATGAAAGAGCATCATACTTTACATGTATAGAGACTCCCATGCTGCTCAGTAGAATGTTAATTAACCCAAAGAGAATCTACAGCAATGCTACCAAACAGGAAGGCTGCAATTTATTCATTCAGATTCTCACATTCCAGACTTTTATCTAAAGCTTGATACATCCTTTACTATGAAATATATCAACTGCAACTCACAGACTAGCTCTATACCTATTTCGTATTCTACCAATAATGTTAATTTCAATTACCGCTGGAATATTATAAAATGCATAAAAATAAAATGACAACTTTTATATCAGCACTCAATAGGAGAAGTTAACTGAGCAGAAAATAAGTGCTAGATAATGGTCAGAACAATATTTTAAACAAAATAAAAAGTAATAAGAAAACAAGTAAACCAACCAAAAACAACAAACAAGAACAAAAAAAACCACCAAAAAAAAGGAAGAAAGGGGAAAAGTTTCACAGGCACAGCTTTCTTGGTAAGTGCTCATGTCGCCTTCTACTACTATAGACTTTTCTAAATTATGTACAAAGCATACATCTGTGCTCAGGTAAATATAACAGGGAAGATAATTCATAATATTCGATACCTCAGCATTTGATCCTTTCTCCACCACTTTAATAATTGGCACCTTATTTTTATCTTCTAAACCAAAACCATAGGTTCCTTCATTAGATTTAATCTGCAAAATAATTTTTTTTTTCAGAAAAGCATTCATAAAAACTGAAGTATGTCTTCATTAAATAACAAAAAACTATTGTTAACAGAAAGCAAAACTTTCCTAATATATTGTCACTATGACCAATTTTTTTGCTTATAAAAGCACACGATGGTGTTTCACTCACCAGTAATGACTTGGCTATGACATTTTCCACTACTTTTAAATCATGTTTCATTAGTCTGTGCTTCATATTTGATCCTTCCATTTCTTCATCCGCATAAAAACGGAACAGCAGTGGTTCATCTTTAAATTCACTTTTCTCTAACACTGCATGACAGAAACCCACACATATTAATCTTCATTTTATGAACCATAAAATACTGAACATGCATATACATATTGAATGCTAGTAAATTATTTTTGTGCGTGTGTGAATCTAGGGAAATCTTTTAACATACACAACAATTGTTATTTGGATTCATTACAGAGGGATGGGCATCACTAAGCACATTTTTTCAACTACAACATCTGGATTCCACCAAGCTGAGAAAGATATGTCAGCCTGAAATAGTTTAGTGAAAATACCAAGCACAAGGTTCCTTCCTAAAAGGGATTTTAAAACATGATTTTGAAAAGTTCTGCCGGGTAGCTGCTGAAGATGCTCACCACCAAGTTCTGGCACTCTCCAGATTGTTCAGAATTAGAAACAGGTTTGCTGGGGATGTGAAAGCAAGCAGAACAGGCAATGGATGCAGGCAATGAATGCAGTTTGTATGTTTAAAAGTCAAAAGAAAAATAATGAACAATACTGGAGAAAATGTTCTCAACCCCCTGTCTAAACAAGCTGATAAAAAATTTTTCTCTTCTCATTTCAGCAAATGACCTACTACTTGAGTTCTTTCACTTAAATCTTCCCTCTGATGGTATTAAATGTGTCCTTGTTCACCTTAATTTTGGTGCTGTGCATATCTCTGGTCTCCTCTCCCTTCTTTGTTCCTTGCTATCCTTATGATTTTCTCATTTTTCTCCAATCCACTTTCTCCCCTTGTCACCACTTCACTGTTTTGAAACTCATGCTTCTCCATACTTTATTAATTCCCCCCAAAACCTCACATTTCTTTCCTACATTATTTTTTATTGTCTCATCAGTGCCAACACGCATTATTTTCTTAAGACATTTCTTGCAAAGTGACTAATAAAACTGCCCCCACTAAATCCTTTGGCAGATGAATTTCTCAGCACATGCTATTAAATTGGATATAATTTTCTGAGTATTCAATAGCTATTTCTTTTCCTTGAAGATTGTAGCATCAATGTCTTTAGTGATACAATAGAAGAACTTTCCATCTGTTCAGTAATATCTTTATCAACCCCTGCATTTCCTTCCAACTGTGCAGATAACATTAAACAGAAAGTAAGCATAGCTTGTACAGAATGTATTTACTCACCATGGTGCATAAACCCATTATCACAAAGACCTACACCAAATATCATAGCTTCCTCCCTCGTCCGGCAATCCCCCTGTTAAAATACAGTATATTTTTAAAAGGTATTTTAATATATTACCAAAATGGAAACTGTGCACAAAGGAGTAATCTCACAGGGATGGAAATTGCTGTAGATTACATTTGCCACCACCACCTTTATGTACACATTTCTAGCATATATATACATATATATATATACACATATATATATCTATATCTATATATATATATAGATATATAGATATATATAAACCAGTACATACATGTTTATCATAGAATCAAAGAGTAGCATGGGTTGGAAGGGAACTTTACAAATATATATTTATATTACAAATAAATAGGGAAAAGCTTCAGTAAGACTGCACTCCATAAGAACTGAACATAACAAGCATTGAAGTTTTAAACTTTTATTTTATGGAACTAGTGCATGTTGACAAAGTTAACAGGATAGCATGTTGTTTTTTCTCATTCATTTAAAATGAAACAGAATTAATGACAGCAAATTGGTACTGACTTTTTTTTCATCTAGTTAGTAATTTAGAGTTTCTCATTTCATTTCATTTTAAGCCATGGATGGTGTTATATGCTGAATCACAAAGCCAAGTGTCATCAAAACATTTCAATTCAATTTCAGATAAGGAAGATAAGCACAATAGGGATGAAAAGCACAGCTGATGACGGCTGATTTCTGTTACTTTACTAGTTTAAGAGGATTACACTTACAGACACTGTTTTAATAACCCCTAAACAAAGTGTTTGTATGTTGTTCTTGATACATCACTAGCTTTCAAATCAGAATTTAAATATAAAGCATACATAAATCCAAAGGTGTCTACTTGCCTGGGCAATCAACCAATCTATGAATTTGTTAGCCATAACCACTGATTTGTAAGTTCTCAAGTGATAGTCTTTATCCCTGTTCAAAATAAAACAAAACAAGTTTTAAACATCAAATGAAGACTCAGAAGAAAGAGAAAAATACTTGCAGTTTATAAACAAGTTAGTGCAAGCATGAATTGAGCACTTAATTAAGGGTTGAGAAGTTTTCTCTGGAGGAAAAAAATAGCAAATTAAGTCTTTCTTGCAGACAGAAAGGAGGAGGCTGATCACATCTTATTTGGGTGATATTTTCACTGGAGTATAAAGGCAGGTGTGTTGTTCCATCTGGGACTCTTCAAATGAGGTAATGGTGTGTTAGTAAAGAAGTGCACTAATATCTACAGTAAGCATATAAGCATATCCATCAAGATCTAGGAGGCTCTAGAAGTTCATTTAAAAAGTTATATTGAACAGAGTTGGCAGCAATTTAGTGGTTCAGTCACGCTTTTTGTCTTGATAGCATTTCAATCTTATCTGATTACTCTCAAAAGACCAATCTTGAAAGCATGGGTTAGGTTCCTACATTCAAACACAGCATCTTCAGACCATGTACTTCTTCCAAATGACTCCCTCAGGACTTCCCAATTGGACTCACCTAATTACTGGGGTAAAGAGACTGTGAAGACGACAGTACAATCGTACACCCTGTTAAAAAGAGAGAGGTGGTGAGTTAACCACACACTCACATCACAGAAAAGAGTCAGGAACACAGTATGCTGCATGCTGTCAACGAATTTCATTTACATATTAAAAAGGTCTCAAGTTTCTATGTATTTTTCACATGCCAAAACAACGTTTCCTGATAACAATATTAATGAATAAATTATGAAAATGAAAACATTTCCAATCTTAGGTTACTAAGCTTACTGAGACACATGCAAAACAGACTAGCTTAAAGGTAGCATTAAAAAAAACTCTGAAGGTTTGAAATACTTAGAAAGAAAAGCACACAAAAAATAAATCAATGCTTCCATGCATTAAGGTTGTCTCAAACAGTGGTTGCTATTCTACACACAACTGAATAATTAAAGTAAAAACCACTCCATTTCATTATATGCATCAATACTTTGCTTACAAATTAGAATTATAACTAATCAATTTTAAAAATGCAAAAAGATTCCAAGATTAGAAATGTTTTCTATTAAAAACCAATAAATTATACATCTGGAGTAGTTTAAGAAACTACCATCAGAAAATTGCATTTTAAAAAAGAAAAACACATTAGTATTACTTAGGAAACTATCAAAAAGCAATTATGTTTGCAATATGCAAGTATAATGACTAAAAGCTGTGTCAAATTGGATTCCATCCTACTTTGCTCTGCCTTGGAGTTCAGTATTGTAGATTCCTCTAGATGCACTTTACATTAGCAAGTGGAGCAAAAATTAAATTATACTGCAGTGTAATACCCAAATGCAGAGATTTTCTACTGACTCTATATCATGACAAATTCGAATATTAATGACTTTAAATGCAACCTAGATCAATCTTTTCATTGTTGTCAGTAGCATAGCTGGGTAGTATAAGCTATTATATTTAAACATCCATGTGACTAAAGATTTACCGCCTTGTTAGGGTGCTTATAAAGGACACTCAGATTTTAGAGAAATTTTAAAGCAGATTCCTACATGTATCTTCATATCTATGAGAAGGACTGAAAAATACAATAGACTGAACCTCAACTTCAGGATCACCCAGAAACACAGACAATGCATCCTGCATATGAAACCACTGAATAGCAACTATAACTGCATAATGGTAAACTGTGATTTTGTATTTAAAATGTGTAAAAACTAACCAAAAGCTTAAAAAAGGAAAAGTTGAATTTGGTTCACATAAATATAGAGTGGCAGCTGTGAGGGTATGTTGTTTATCCCAGCAAATCTTACATTACTTTTCAAGGAGAATCTGTTTCTGATGTGTTCTTCCTAACAATAGCAATTACTTTATTCTGTACCTTGGAGATCACATCCTGCATCTCATTTCTGGGGTAGTATGTTCCATCATCATATCGGAATCTGTACAGCATGTGTTCAGGTTTGAATTGGTGCTTATCTGTAACTAAATTAAATTAAAAAAAAAAAAAGGCATTGTTAGATGACTTTCTGAAGAAACCAAGGAGGGAGAAGAAGGTCAGCATCATTTCTTCTAGTAAGAGCCCTAAACACAGCAATAGGTAGATTTCAAACAGGGAGGCCAGGAAGCCAAATTAGATCATCTGCCCTAAGTTCCTTTATGCCACTGGTGACAATATTCCTTAGTACATTTAAGTAGTACAGAAGAAAATAAACAATTTCAAGTCATGGGGTAAAGAATAAGGAAGATAGGCAAGGGAGAGCATGAAAAATTAGGCACTCAAATATTTTTCGTTTTCAGTGCTTTTGCAAAGCTTATCACGCAAATAGCCAAATAAGATTAATTCTGCAAATTATGCATATTATTTTTCCACATTATTTTCTGTCATCATTTTTGATGAAGCCAATCTCAGATGATTCAGTAAATATACAAAAACTTCATAACACATTTGACCAGTCTTGCAGTGGGAGCAAAGGAGAGAGGAATGTCCTCCTTAACCTCATAAGTGCAAGAGAATGGCAATTATTATGAAGATGTTGATAATCTGTTTCCCCAAAGACCTGGAAAAAAGGATCTTAACAGGTGGACTATCAGAGTTTAATGAGATTCCAGCAACAAACCTAACAACTTCAAGTGTTTTGTCAAAACAAGTCCTACCATACGATACAAATGTTCTCCTGGAAACTGTACTGCTGTAAATCTTCTTGAAAAACAGCTGATGTATTTGATGGTTGAGGACAGGATTAGGCATTATCTCCATCCTAAGATAACTACTTCATTAATTAGAGCTTTGCATGCAGTTGTAAGCTTTAATTTTGAAAGTCAATTTACATGTCATCAACTGATAAAGGAGGATGCTGTAATGTCTTCATTTATCAGAGTAACACACCTGACAGAGTTAGGTAATTCTGTGCATGCCTTCCTAAAGCAAGTGATTTAGCTATCATACATAATTCTGTTCCAAGAATTTAGATAGGCATCATAAACATTGTACAGTGAGGTGCCTTCCATCTGTGTCATTTTTCATGCCTCTCCAAGCTTCTCAGTATTTCCATGCATCATCTCATACACAGACATAAAAAGTGAACTTCATACATTAAGTGGTTTCGCCAGTGTCACGTGCAAGAGCAAAATAACATCTCTACTTGCATTTGATATCTCTGCTAATAGTAAAGCCCAGGACACTATTCCAATTGCCTTGAACTGGTGGTTATTCAAAATAATTTGTAAGCTCTTTTACGTATCATTGCCTCTAAATACATGAGAAACAGACTACAAAATTTTCACATGTAATGCCTAACGTAAGTATCTAAGTGAATTTTAATGGACTGTGACCATTTAACTAAGAAACAAAGATGTCTTCTAGCTCTATGATTAAAAAATATCCCACTGTTGAATAAAAATTATGTATTCCAATAGATTAACATATAAAAAGAGTTCTTATGTCCAGCAAGTTGTGAAAATAAGAAAAACACCATCAAGACAGTTTTGCCTAACGCCAAATTATTCCTCACCCTTACAGGGATGCGCTGGAAGGGAACCAGGATAACAAAGCACCTTTCCTTTCTTGCATGCCTATGACAAACAGACCAAGCTATGCTCTCTGAGGAGCACAAGCACCACTCTGTCTCTGCAGGCCCAACTAACCACAGGGCACCAGAAACTAAGGGAATAGCTCCACAGAGCTGGAACATGCTGGCTTTCAAACACTTAAGGTCACGACAAGCTGCATTACCACTAAAAGGCCAAGTTGGTTTGTGTGTCATTTACAACACTGTACCCACATTTATGCTGGGATAGGTATTTATATGGCATATGCTATGCAAAGGGAACTGATCAAGGTTTAAACTGGTTTTTTAATTTATTTGCCAAGGTAATTTTAAACCAGATCATTACATCGGTCCAAGAAACTGCACAGCCATATAAATACCTATTCATTTTAAAATTATCTGATATTCAGTTTACTTTTGTAACTACAAAGCTCCTTAATCCATTGAGACAAGGCTTCCATCTCTAATCATCTGCAGTGAGTAGACAAAGTACCTCACTCCATTGACTGGTATCAGTCATTTCAGATATCAGACAACTCCACTGGGAAGATTGAAAATAGCAGCATACAAAGAGATTTTTCCCCTTATATAAAAGTGGAGGTGGGGGAGGGAAAAAGCTGTAACTTTTCTACTTGTCAGAGTTCACACATCAGGAAGTACAACAAAGTCCATCACAACATGATTCTGTCATTGCTAGAATGAACTCCAGCACAGTGACAATAATGGCCAGCCTACTGAATATGCAAACTCTCAACAAAGACCTCTACAATATTTGCAATGTAAATAACAGCCAAACGTTCTTCCTCCCTTGCTCTCTCTGTGAAAACAGATGGTTCATTCAACTTTATTTTAGGAATGCTATTTTCAGTGAACCACAGCTGGATTCACTATTCAAAATAGCATGTCTGGCTCATATTTCTATGATCTAATATAATTACCCTTTTATCTCATGAAGTTGCACAATATTCATTTAACTTTGCATTGAGAAAATCTATGGGTGTATTTAGTATATAAATTAGAAGATCAGGAGAAGAATCTATGGCAACTGAATCATTCCACTGAAAACAATTCAGTGTGTGTAGTAAACATAATTGCATCTGACATTTGAATGATGGTGGAGAAAAATCATGTAGACTGGCATTAAAGAAGTGAAGACTACATGACTACTGATGAACAACCTTATTTTTCCTCCTACTCCGCATATGTTTAAAACACACACTGCTCAATGGCATTATGTTTCTCCCACCTTCTTTCCAGTCAAAGGCATTAAAATCATTATGACGAACTTAAATTAAGTATTAAATTCATTGCTGGATGGAGTACATAAGTATTAAACTGTATATTATCAAAGTTTACTAAATTTACATCTAAATTTACACCCTAGATCTACAATAGAATGGTAACTAACTTGAGAGCTTTGTTTTGAGTCACTGTACCTATCATATGTGATTCTGTAAAATATGGCTTCAAAACCAGAAGTTTCTCCAGTTTATTTTGGTCCTGTTAGACTACACCTTGTAATAATGACAGAGACATTAATGACAATAATGACATGCTCTGGCAAGAGAAAAATGTTGCCAATGTAAATTACCTGCAGAAATCAAACCTTCTTACTGGCTAAAAAATTGAACCCTTTCAGTGATACTTCTCTCTACAGTGAGCTAAATGCAGAGAGTTGACTGCAAATTTCAGTATCAAAATATCAATTTTAGTAATTATACAATGTAGTGAAGGCCTTTAAACTCAAAAGATTAAACTGTTGGGTTACAGACTCATCAGCTCCACTTGTAACATCTAACAGATGAACAGACAGATTTATCAAAACAGCCAGCTGTGACTCACTGTCACTTAAAATTCTTAGTTGAACACCTATCCCTAAAATGCCTGGCCTAAATAAAGGCTAGAATTCTTACAAGCAGTAAACTGTTCTATGTTTCCCCAGAATATCTTTTTGCTTGCAAGAGACCAGCAATGTTTCTCTAGGTCCCTTTTCCCAGTGTTTTGATCCAAACAGCAAAGAGGAAATCTAGTTAAATCAGTGGGCCTTTCCCAGTATATCTGCTATGGACAAGTACAATGGCCCCATGAAGCCCCTGAAGGGATATAATGCAGATTCAACGAGCTGTCTTGTGTAAACAAGACCATCTTTTCTTCAAACAAAACAAGTCCATTCTAATTACAGCAATTATCTTGAAAATAAATAAGTTAAAACTAGCTATATCTACCATGGTGAATAATGCCGTTCTCTAGTAAAGCTTGGCCAAGATGAACACCTTCTTCAGATTTGTGTATCTCTCCAATTTCCAACAGCCAGGACACAAATTCACTGAAAAACAGATACAGAAAACAAACTTTACATCTCATACCACCAGATCTGCTGCATGTCCCTCTCCATTACTTGTGTTTCTTACAAGCCTCCTAAATGATTCTTTACCCAAAGATCTTCAAAATGTGTACCACCTTTAAAATCCTCACTTTTTACAGTTTTTCTGTTATTTTGAGATAACCACCTATGGTTTCCCATGAGATGTCTTTTCTGCTCAGAAGTCTTCCATGCATGAAGTTAACCTGGCACATAGTAAAGATTTCCCATGTTTTCTGGGATATCCTCAACTAGCATAGCTGCATTTGATCAGATAGACCAGATCAGGCAATCCCAGGCATTCCTACTGCACCTGCCCAGGGCAGGTATGCCATAATGGTAGAACATAACCACAGCATGACAGAACAGTAGGCTTGTAACTTCCAAGGTGTGTCAAACATATTGACATCCAAAGCATATACACCAAGTATATATTCACGTGCAGAAAATACCTGGCTTCTGCGAAAGTAGAGCTGATGCAGGTCAGAGACATTGGATCTGCAGCACATTAAGATGTGCATGTTACAAACCAGAAGTACAACAAGGTAGCGCAACCTTCACATGCATAGGTTTTGACTGGTGACCCATCGAGCAGCAGAAGCATTCTTCAAAACAGTTCACTCCAAAAATAGCACTGAAAATAAGCCATTTGGTGGTAGATTTAAATGGCTCCTCACCATGAGTGTGTTCTTCACCTGCATCCAACAACTTCACTACGGAAACATGATTCCACCACAACTGAATCATTCACCTTAATCCTGATTCCATTTCTCTTCAACTGTGTCACTTATGACAGTGCATAAGAATCTCCCAATTTTTATTTCCTCTTTTGAACCCAGTGGTATCTTCTCGACAACATTTTTGTGCAAAACATTTTATTTTATAAAAATGCTTTTCACACTTAACTTATGCTCCTAAGTTTTCATACTTCTCTTATGGCCAAACGAAATGTGATAATCCTTCTCTCCCCCAAATGATTTTTTTTTCATATACACATTTTAGGGCTTCTATTTCTCTTTCATTCTTTTTAAGTCATAGGCATAATAAGGCATTATAAATATCCTCCTGATAATTTAAGCAGGTAAACCTTATTTAGTAACTCTGTTCCTGACCTTCAAGCAAGAGTAGGGCAGGAGCTGTTTTAAGAGACGAAGATTACTTAGGTGGAATAAATAACATTTTACACTCCAAACGAGCCATTACAGAGACAAAATGCATTAAACAAGTTCGGAATTATTTCTTGAGAGAAACAAATTCAGTTGATGCATTTCCATGTATTCATCATGCCCTTTGCAGAACTACTTTGTAAAACGAGTACACATTCATAAATTTCAGGCAGACCATTTCACATTCTGGCTAAATTCTGTGAGGCATATAGACCTAACAGGCATTACAAATTAAGTATGGTTTCTGCAGAATCCCGAAGAAGATTTAAAATGTGGGTTTAGATGGTAAAAATTCATGCTATCAAATGCATATAATAATACCTTCCAAGAAAGCATTTGGGGAAAGTGGTTAATTTCCTCTTCCTGTCTTTGATGAGATTCCCTTGTTTGCACATCATTTTGTACAACCGTTCTCCTTGCTCAGAGATCATCACCCAAGTGTCCTGTTCCATGCCCAATTTCAAACCTGCCAAAAATGCATCAACATTTTATTAAGTGATACTGCCATTCATTATATTTCAGTATCTTCCCTGAAATGGAGAAGCAATACTGATATTTTACATACAAAAAAAAAAAGTTAAAGAACTGTTTTTCGTTATTTTCTCATGATCAAGTTAAACCACAAACATCTGATCTTCATAAAGCATAACCAAAAGGTATTTTTCTCACAGGGAAGTTAAATTGTTACTCTACCGACATCACCATTTATTTTGTAGTAATAAAAGACTTCAGTGTATGAACATTGCAAGAGTGTAGTTGTGTCTTCACAAGTTTAAAACAAAGTACCTTGGTTCTGCTCTTACCATGTGGTAATAAAAAGATCTTCACATAAAGGAATTTTTTTCAAATTTTCAGTCAATAGTAGCAACAAGTTATCAGGCATACATATGCTAGTTTCACATAGACAATTCACCCCTTTTCCACAAAAACATTCAGGCTTGGCAGGGGAGCTGGAACTAGAAGATCTTCATGGCCCTCTTCAACCCAATTCATTCTATAATATTCCATCTGAGTAAGGGTCTTGTATTTCTTTAGTTCTGAAAATAAAGCCTGACATGAGGAGAAGCTAACAGCAGTACTGGGCCCTAAGTATTGAATAAGGATTGTCTCTCATTACCCATGAGCTAGATAGCAGTGATGTCACAAAAACAAATAAAACTTGGAATACCCCAGGCAAAAGAAAACTTAAGTAATATACTACTTCTGGAGCTTATAGGATGTTGAAGCTGTTATTTGCATTGACTTTTCAAATAAGGTCATCACAGCATCATCAGTCTTAAATATGACCACCTCTGAAATAAATTTCCAACTGGCTGAGTGCCTCAGGTCTTTACAGGAAAGCCACCAAACTGACAGAAAATTTCTGCAAGAAGTTTCTAATACATCTCGATTTCCTCTAGCAAGCCTAGTTTATAATTTTATTACAAAAGCTGAAAACTGCTAAAGCACTTAATTCAGACCATTGTCTCCTTTTTGTTCAGCTTCTACTACATGGATTCCAAGTAAAAGTACAGGTTTAGTTTCTCTCGGTCCGTTGAATCTCTGAGTCTTCCAACTAATTTGGTTTTGACAATTCTGTGTTGCACTCTGAACCTATGTGTGCCTCGTCTCCCCCTTATTTCATGGTTGTCTCCTTGGTAGCAAACCCACTGAGAGCATCAGGACCTGAAAGCTTCCACAAATCATGGGATGCTAGAATCCTAAGACATGCATTGGTTTTAGGATGGCTACCTCAGACCTCCAGCTGGCCAAAATTTAGCTCCAACTCACTTCAACTACCAGCTGCTCAGTTGATTAGTGTGAAATAGTAAGAATTCATCAATATAAAATACTACTTCTTACTCTTCGTATATCTTACTGAAAGCATCAAGAGCCTAAGGGAGACATGAAACTTAGTGGAGAATTAGGATTTACTGAAAATATTTTAGTCAGTTCCACACAAGGTTCTATACAGAAGCAGACAAACCTGGGGGTTTTTTTTGCATGTCTACCACAATGCTTTTTCATTTTTTAAGCATTTTTTGTATTTTAAAAGTGTTGAGAATTTAGACCTCTAAAGCGTCTTTTTAGCTTTCCTGCTACAAATTCCTGAGGACAATGCTGATTAGCCAGTGCTGAGATGCCCTTCTTAAAACTCTGGTCCTACAACAGATTCTAGAACATCCAGTACTCAACTTTAAAAGACCAAAGAAAATATTGTTAGTGTCCATTTCCAGCAGAGGCACAAACCAAGAGTTACTGCAACAGGAGACGGAAAACTCTACAAAAATCAGGAAAAGAACCACAGATCTAAATACAAGGTCATATTTTCTTTCAATATCAAGGCTCCAAATAACCTCACTAATTAGGGTATTTGAGCTTGCAAATCAAATTAGCTCCAGAAAATGATGATGTGTCATCTTTCCCTGCTTCTACTTTGCACTGGGTTCACCTTGAAAACAAAGTTATTTGTGGTCACATTTGAGATCAGGATTATATTTCATCCAAGTATTCTTCCACCTTAATTCAGTTACTCAGAAAGATAGTGGTTTTCCAAAGGTGACTGGAAATGGTGATTACTTTCTTGGGTAGGAGATAGTACATCCAAGGTGGAGTTGTGAATGTGTTGTGTACCATTTCAGTTTGGATCATCTGCATTAAGATCCAACACAGAAAGCTGGCTCATTTTGGTGATTCAAATGGCCAGTCACAAAGGAAATCAGCGCATACAAATCCCACAAGGCATTTAGGACAGATCCTCAGATACCATAAAACCATGATAATACACAGGTGTCAACAAATTTATGACAATTTATACTGGTTGATGATAAGCTGTAAAATCACAGATTAAATCATCTCCCCATTTCTCAAACAGCACTGACTATCAGCATATATGATTCAAGGTATTATACCCTTCCCAGTTCAAGTTTGATTCATTATTCCCAGACTAGTGATGTTCATAAATCTTCAGCTGAACCTGACACCGCAAGTTTACCTACCAGCTGGTTTTGCTTTCTATCTCAACATATACAGTATGTATACCTCAAAAATACAGTATAGCTTTCTGGCAGAGCAATACAAGGAAGTTTATTGACCCACCTTTTCTTCTCTCTCGCTCTTTCAAAATAGCTTCCAGCCATTCTTGCTTCTCTTCAGGGGTTTTTGCCATGCATACAAACCATTTATTCTTTGCCGTGTTGTGGATCTTCCAGCCATTAATAACTGTGTGGCCACTGCTGTGGTAGTCAGCTGGGAATAGATAAAATTACTTAAAGAGCACCAACTCATAAAAAAAGCAATAGCAATTGTTGCCACAATTACTAAAAACTTATCACCACACATAAAAATCCAGACAATACAGAAGAAAAAAAGATTAATTTAAATTTATCTGTGCCCTGTGAACTATGTTGTAACTTAATAAACTGTAGCTTTAATTTTAGTAAACAGTGTCCTTTGTAAAGTGTAACAGAGATTTGCCTAGCATATAGAAGAAGGTATAAAGTCGACACTAAAGCAGGCAGAGTCCTATTAAAAGAAAAATATAATGGTACTTGGAGTACTTTTGTGTTAAAACTGCAATAAATAATTCCTTAAACAAGAAGCACTGTGCTTTTGCCCCTTAAATTGCTCAGAGTTGCTGTGCTGATTGACTGATTTACTAATAACTGCAAAAAAGGACTAAATATACAGGGGAGAAATATAATTTTAATTTCACAAATAATCAAAGCAGAGATATTTGGTGTATCATTACTGGTTACCTGAATAAGCAAATATGTACCCTTACTAGTGTAAACAAACTGCAATATAATAAAGAAGTTTCTGATCTAAAACCAAATGCCTAATTCCTGAAATATGTTCCTAAAAGCCTTATGTTCAATGGGCACATTACAAGAGGTAAGGTATGCTGGTGTTCTTAGATAACTAGAACTCCTGACTCTGAACATGTAAAAATATCTATGCTACAGAAATCAAACTATTTACTACTTTTTACTCTCTATTTACTTCTATAGCAATTTACTTCGGTAGCCATTTTACTAGCAATTTATGCTAGTCCATAAATATCATTCAGAAATTCCAAAACTAACCCCTAACTACCCTTCACTAGGATTGCACTAATTTCCTGGGGGAAAATTTGTAAGGCAGAAACGCCTTATGATAAGAAATAATCTTTTCTTCATTAAACATAGACTAAAAAACTAGGGCTAGCAACTACAATACAAAACATTCAGAAAAATCAAAGGTCAATATTTTCTCACCAGAAACTTTCATTAAGTGGCAAAAAAGTCCTAAGGCCAACCCTAAACTAGTGCAATAACTGTGCAGCTTCTCATTTAGTAAATACTTTTTCAGCCCCATTTTTTTATGATGAGATGAGATTTTCTGAAACTGAAACCCTTGCTGAAATGCTTAATAAGATTTATCATAAATCTCACCAGACATGCTAGTATCTTTTCAATAACTTTGCATTTTAATTAGATGGAAACAGCCAAGCTTTGTGTACTGGGCTGGGAAATGTTAGGAACTACTAGAAAATCATAAGACTGATGGCTAATTTCTAAACCAACAAAACTTTCTAGTACTCAAAGCATGTAAAAAAATGCAAGAAAGTCTATGACAGGGGAAATAATGAAGTTATTTATCCAACATCATGTTCATGCCACTTACCTATTTATCATATTTTTATTTGCATGGCCTATGCATAGCATCCTTTGTTTCTATACAAACATTGTTTCTTGAAAATTACCCATCATACTATTCAGGCACTCTTAGAAAATCAGACCAAAAAGTCAAGGACAAGAAATAAGTCTCAGACAGAAACTCTCAGCTGACAGACTACAGACGCTTGGAGATCAGAGGCAGAAGCACTACTGAAGGAAGTAAAGTTAAGGTTCCTTTGTTTGTTTATTAAGTTAGAGGTGAATACATATAAAACTACAAGGTCATAATTTTCCCGTGGTCTTTTTTGCTGTATGCCTATCATCACAAGGCATTTGTAGGGAAATGTTTACTGATGCACTGAACTACAGCAGTTAAAATTGTGGCAAAAAAATAAAACGTATTTTAAAAAAAGGCTTAGACTCACAAATGGATTTAGAGCCTCCAACTTTGGACAAAAATTTGGTGTTAATTCAGTAGCTTAATCCAGAAAAAAAAAAAATTGTGTGTCCAGACACTTGAATCTCCCAGTGTAGTGATAGATGACTTTTTAAATATGCAGCTTCCTTGGCACCTGAGGATTTGTAACTGCAGGGCCAAGAGCACCCCGGCTGCTTGACCACAATCACTTCATTCCACCACAAACCCACAGAATTCTGGGAAAAGCCCAATCACCAAGCTGGGTACTATAGCTGCCTAATGTATACAGAGGGCACTGAGCTCAGGTGAGAAAAGGTGGATGGTAGCAGTTGTCCATCTTTGCTATAGTAACACACTGCTGTGATGCCCACTTTGACTTCAGCCTCTGTCTCTAACTGCAGTACCTCTGCTTCCTCCTTCGCTCTTCACATTCCCCATGGAGAGAAATCCCTACAATTCTCCAAGGCTCCCATGAGCAATTTGTTCTCCCCAGTACACCCATGCCCATAGCCAAGTGCAGTTCATCATTACACTGTCATCCCATATAAATTCCTACCTTCTTTGGACTGGCTATTGGGCAAAATCTGGTCAAGAGCTGCTGGCCAGCTGGGAGGTGTGCATGTCCTGACTGCCCAGCTGCTCTGCTCATATGCACACTCTTCACATCAATGCAACCATAGTTGCCAGTCAGACTAAACAAATAATTTGCAAACCTAACATAATGGTTACAGAAGGAAGAAGAGCACGAGACTGCCGTTCGCACCATGCAAAGTCTGAACAAGCAGGATCAACAAATCATTAAAGCTACAACTTCCCCAGGAAAGGTGATGAAAGATGACATCATCTTTTAATGTTACTTGGTAATCCATTAAAGCTTGTAATTTGAATTGCAATATACTGTTCAAAATTCATGACTCATATCTTTGAATGATGCATAAGAAGCAATTTGTTGTAGTCATATACAAAATAATTTTCTTCTTCCCTTAAAAAAAATAAACAGAAGTCTCTTTTGAAGTACGTTTAAGTTTCTTGGAGGTTCTTAGGACCATCAATGCTCAGAAATACCAAGGAAATAATTGCTGCACAGTATTAACTGCCATCCTACATGCATGCTTTTTGATGCAGATTCCATCTACTTTTATCATGTTGTGTTTTTTCCATATCATGCCTCATTTCAAGACTAGAGAGGAAAGAACTACTATACTAGAGACAAACATAAATCTGGTATTTCCTAAGTCTCACGTGTTTCTCTTCATAAACCTTTCATTTAATGGCTGGTGATTGCCTTCAGAAATGTATTTTTCTCTCAAAACTGAATTTTAGCAACTGGTACAGAAAAAAGAATGTGATTACCATAAAACCACCTTTTGAATACTTGCAAGGGGGTGTGTAGCCACATTAGTTTAAGATCATAAATAAGTCTGTCCTAATAAGTAATATGCATTCCACTTTAATCAGTACAATCAAGAAAAAGCAGAGTGCTTCATGGTGCTGAAACAAAAAAAGAAAGCTTGCACCAACTGTAGTGCTCAGCCAAGGCCTAATTTCATCAAAGAAAAATTGCTTTTCAGAAAAAGCTTTGTTAATTTCTGTAGGCATGTCATTAGCATGATAATAAACCACACTGGGAATCTGTTTTGTTATTTCTATGCTTCTATTCACAAAGAACGAAGACTACATTCCTACATCTGTCAATGCTGAGAGCAAACACTCTCAGTTGCCCCGTTCCCTGGAGCTCCATGGCTCCTTATATAAACTGAGCAGTGGATCCCAAAATCTGCAGTAAGGAACTGTGGAAGTACCATCTAGACTCAGTAGTCTTTAATGTCTATAAAGAGATCCATCTGGAGTGCATGACAGAGTCCTGCACAGATATGAAAATATAAGCACTCTGCACCCAGAGCTTCCTCTCTAAACTAGGAATTAAAGAAATTGATAGGTAATAGATGATTAAAGAGACTAAAATAATACAATGCCAAAAAAAAAAAACCCACATGCAAAGCTAATGTGAGTGACACTAGGACAACCATGTTACTCCTCCTGGGAATGCAATGAGACAAAAAGAAAGCAGCAGAATAGTACTGGGTTACAGTTCAAACGCAGATGACTACAGGGGATGAGAAACAAGACATCTGGGTGTAACAAAGGAGAACAGTAAAGAAAGCAGAACAGACGAAGGTTAAAGAAGGACATCATGATCTGAGTGAAAGAAAAAATATGTCTGAGAAGAGGGAATACAGAAGTCTCACAAGGAAGGAAAAGAGCAAGTTAAATAAAAAAAAAAGGGGGGAGCATGACAAGAAAAAGGCAGAAAGATGTCACAGGCCAGGGAATTAATGCAGAAATTTCCCTGTTTCAAAGAGAACCACAGAAAGGAGGGATGAAATAGCAGTTATTACAAGGAAAAATAAATTTTAGGATATTGGATAAACTGAAATGGAAAAAGCAGAAAATATGATGATAGGGGAAAAAAGCAGGTATGAAGAATCATAGCACAGTTTGGGTTGGAAGAAACCTTACAAATAAACTGCATTAAGCAAGGACATTTTCAGCTATATCAGGTTGCTCAGAGCTTCATCAAACCTGATCACAAATGCTTCCAGGGACTGAGCATACACTGACTCTAGTAAGTTAGAAATCAGAAGAACCAAACTATTGATGTTTTCACATAAGTGTGGAAAGGAGTATGGATTTTGGAAATAATGTTTATGTAAAAGTGACAAGATCTAATATGGCTCAGGAGAGCAAAGGGGAAGGAAGCATGAACCCTCCAGGACTGGGTGCAAGGCTATAGGAAATGGGGACAGTAACAGAATTTCCTGTGGCTGAAGGAAATTGAACAAGTGGTGTCTGGAGCATAGAGGAAGACTATTTGTACTTAGCCACATTATAACTGAAGATGCATTGAGGAAGAAAAGAGGCAGGAAGGAAGATGAACAGTGTTAAAAAGACCAAGGACTGAATAGTTAGAACAAGTAAATGAAGAAAGGTAGGGCACATAGAGGATCAAAGAAACATTTTCTAAAGCCAAATTAAATGCATGAAAATATGTGGGGAGGAATCAGTTAAAGATTAAGAGTTATAGAATTCTTGGGATATTCATCAGGAAGAAGGTGGGTATAATCCTCTGGACACAGTAATGTTAACACTTACAAGCAAAGAGATGCTGTCTTAGAAAGTGACATGATGCAAACAGGGAAACTGCCTTTTATTTCTAAAGCATATTTAGGAAGATGAAAGAAAATAAATGAAAGGAAGTCAAACAGTACATGACAGGAAAGACTGAAATAATCAACTCTCTTTTTTGCATAAACAAAACACTGAGATTTTATACATATAAAGCTAAACACTGTGCAGGGATACAGGCTGAAAAAGCAGAAATAGCAGGGTAAAGAATACTGGATAAAATATATTCAACTCAAAGAGGCTTGAAGAAATTCACTGCAGTGTACCCATAGATAGCTTGAAATCACTAACTAAATCAGTGGACCCGGTGAAGAACATAACCCAAAACACATGTCAAGGATTTCTTACAAAAAATGTCTGGTAAGCAAAGACAATGAATCAAGTGTCACACCACAGTGCTCTACCTTATGTTCAGCATTTTTCACCATTTTTATCAATAGCTTACACAGTTCAGTGGTAACATTGTTCATGAAACCAAGAAGCATTGCAAGAGCTTTGGGGAACAAGATGCAAATTCTGAATGCTTATGAAATTGTAGAAATGGTAAGATAAAACTCAGTACAGAAAAGAAAGTGATTATCAGCCCTACTCTCAGGCATTAATACAGTATAAAATATAATGGGATAGGCACCAGCACTGCACAAAACACTCTGCTCTGGTATTCAGAAACACAAATGAAAAGACTGAAAAATAATGCTCTCAGAAAAGCCAAACAATCCTAAGATTAGTAGCAGACATGCCATGTTGCAGCATTGCAGTCTTATTCTGGCACCAGTAAAATTTCAGCTCTAGACACTTCAGTTACAAGTTCCAAGCATTTATTGATTCAATTTCTTTATAAAATTGAATGTGAATGACAAATGATGGAAACTAACTGATCAAAAACAAAATTCAAAGGACAAAAAAAAATTATAAAATAAGAAATAATAAAATAAAAACACAGCACATGAAAAAAGGTTGCACGACTTTAAAATATGAGCTGGGGGAAAGAGACAAGTCTTCCAATAAGCTATTTTGTTGCAATAAGAACAATAGTCAATTTGTTCTCCAAGTCAATTCTACTGTCTACTCTGTAAAACAAGAAGTGACCAAACTATTTTGAACACATGAAATTCAAAACTAGAAAAGAAAAATCTTAATTAAAAAAAAATTAATTCCTATGAAGCTTGCTTAGAAGTAAAATAATTGTTATTAATACTCAATTTTAGAACAAAATTACACTGAGAAATGCTTGGAATTCATATTAGAGGACAAACCTAACAATATTTTAGAGTATCAGGAGAAGCAACATATAACTCACAGAAATTCTCTCCAGACTTACATATTTGCAATGCCACTGAAAGTTTCACATACCACTTTTCTTTTCCTTTACATTTTTAAAGCCCAAAATATTTTAATTGCAAGAAAAAGTAATTTTTGTTAAGCTCAAAGGTTAAACTCATGTTTCTAACACAAAAATTGACATGTCTAGGGATACTTTGGGTTTTCACTTTACTAATGCACGTCAGGAAAACGTCAGGTAATCTTATGGTTTATGTCCCTAAAGATATTTTAAACAAACCTTCCTTATATTACAATTTCAGCATTTATAGTGTTTCATTCCAACAGAGGTAGGTTTTCCATTTGCTGCTATAAATATACCATGTACCTAGGGATAAGTTCTTTAAGAGTGATGTAAAGTGAAGTTCAATTTGTAATTTCAGTTGAGCAATAAATGCCACCTTATTTTATCACTCTCTTAATGTAAGCATAAAATAGTCATCTATGCCTGCCCAGCTAATAATGGGTGAAAGCAATAATGTGTCACAGAAGACACTGCTTTTTAAGCAGCATCTTCCTCCTTCTTTCTAAATACAAGGGGCATCCTCCATTCTCAAGGAAGTTATGAAGCTGTATTTGATTTCAGCACCTCAAAAGACAGCTCTGCAAATGAGCCACACAAATATACTCACCTGTTCCATCATCTACGTTCTCTACTTCCATCACTTCTGTGTTTATTCTGCCCCGGAAAAGGTAACGGTGGCCATCTGTCGATGCTTTGCTGTTCTTCAACCTCCTGAAAAAAGAAAGAGCAGATGAGCACATCATCCAATCCCTTCTTCTATGTTTCTAAGCTGCTACCTGTACTTGCAGCATTTAGAGACCACTGTAAGGATCACAATACCTTTACAGCCATGCAATTGAACTGTGGAAACTGCTGCTGAATGGGATACTGCTGATGGAAATGCAAAGATGCTACGGCTGGTAGGCGTAAACTGCAAATTCCTGCCTGGATGAGAGTTCACTGGGAAAGTCTCACTCTGTAAAAGCTCTGTTCCAACACTTTGGTACCTCTATGCTGTTGTCTGCCATCAAAAAAAAAAAAAAAAAGGAGAGCCTTTTCTCCTAACTAATGCAGTCTCCCTATGTTAGTCTAGAAATTCAGCATGGGGATAGTGTAACTGAAAAAAAATTAATGAGAACATCTTTGGATACAAATCTTGATCTACATAAATTAGCATCATAAATGGGATTTATTTAGGGAAGAATGAAGACATTTTCCTTCCTAATGTAAAGGTTAACCAAGAATTGTAATTAAGGATTGCGGAAGTTTTGTGGCAGTTTCACTGCAATATATTCCAAAGGACTTTACATTGCTGTAACTTTTCCCAGTGAAGCCAATGCCTTTGGAGAACCTCCATCCTACACAGTTTTTCACACCTCAGATAATCCAAGGATTATTATCTATCCATTTTTTTGCCTATGATGATAATTAATACTGTATATCACACAAAGGTCCATTCCTAAGAATTAAGGATCTCCTGAATGTTGACCTTCATTCACTCCAAAGAGGTACTAATTTTCAGAAAATTATCTGCCTCTCAATCATTACTTCATTACTGCCTTATGAGTAATGCTATTGCAGCATAAATTTATTATTCAAAAATTGAGTAATACATTAAAAATACAAAGAAGGCAAAAAAGCAAAACCAGCATAAAGCACATGTTTTTTTTCTTTCCAAAGTGAGTAAATCCAATAGCTCTACTGAGTTTTAAAACTGTAAACCCAAGCATGGCATTCCGTATTTATGCAACTCTGCCACAAAAGAATGGTTAAAAATTACATAAAATATCTCGTACCATAAAGTCAAGGCAATTTCTGTAAAATTGCCAAAATAAAATTTCTCTCCTTACATACTTGCCAGTCAATACTTGAAGTATCTTGCTGGAAATAATCAATTAATTTCCTATCTTAAACTTTGAAATTATATTCTAAATTAAGTTACTTCTGTATCTGCAGAGATGTCACCATGGCACCAGCCAAGAACATGCTTATTCAAAACCAAAGAAACCACAGGTGACCATTCATGCATTTTGAGATTTTCACCCAATAAAGCATTTTAGTGAGAATTTGGCTACACAAATAGGCAATTTAATGGAAGACATCTGAAAAGATACTATGTAACCAGCAACTTGTTTGCAATTGCTGGACAATAAACTAACAAATACCAGAACTTTTTAAAAGAAGATGTATCATGTACCCGAGAATCTATCAAATATCTACCCTGTAATATGTAGTGGCCACTCTAAAACAACTTATGAATTAAAGAGACAAACTTGAGCATCAAGAGGGATATATGTACATAGGAGAGCCCTTATTTCTCACAACATTATCTACAGAAGCTTGATGCTGAACTAAGGAATTGCTCTTTGGAATGCAGCAAGGAGCAGCTTTCTGGCTTTTTTCCCTAATTATAAATATAAGGCATGAAACTCTTGAATCTGTAGAGACTTATTTCATTGCACAAGCTACAATACTGTCTGAACTAAAAATTCAGACTGTTTACACTTCCTACAAGAGAGTGAGGCCATCACATGTAACCTGCTGTGGAAGGCTGAAAAAAGAGATTCTTTTTCCCCACACTTCACCACTAGGATTCTGCAACCATATAAATGTTTTAATTTTTTTTTTTTAATTCAAAAATTTTTGAATTAAATACACTTCTCTTTGGTTGATCAGTTTCTTCTAAAAATGCCAACTTTTATGCTGTGGTTCTTATGCAACAGCATACCCATGATTAGCTCTACTGTGAGAAAAACACATTATTTTTGAAAGTAATCATTTACCTGTGCTTTTTTTTGCAGTAAACAAGAAGATTATCAAAAAGAAAGAATATCCTCTCTTGGATATTTCCTGCTGAAATTTTCAGTAGCAGTCCACTTCGCAGCATTTCTGTACACGTGTCTGTGATGTTGGACCCCTAAAATTGAGTGGAAAGAGATTACTCTTTTAGTGAGCACTGAGCTACTTTGCATCAGCTAAGGAAATACAAGCTCACAAGTATAACAATTGTCTGGAAAGACTGAAAAAACAAGTCATGGTAATTTACTGCATTGTAATTATGAAATAATCTGCAATGTTTAGCACCAGTTTTATGAATAGACAGAGCTTAATCACAAAAAGTTTCCAAATTATATTACTTTTGTGCAAAGACCTCTCCTGAAAAAATCAGGCTAACTTTATCCAATAACTCCTATCCTCAATAACTTTATTCAGAAATGTCTGAAAATGGGGCTTTACAAGACATAATCTGTGTCATGATGAAATTGGAAGCTGAAGCAACCTGGGACTTGAACATCACTAAAGGCAGAATCTTCTATACTAGATTGAGCTAAACAAACAGAACAAAACCAAAAATTTAAAACCAGCAGGATATAAAACTTGGGTAAACATAAGATTGGCATGTGCAGCTAGGACTGCCTAGTATGCCTCCACCTAAAATACTCCAAAGACATCAGAATTTTGGTAAGGATGAGATGTTTGGGATGAAACTTCCCATGCCTCATTTTTGCTTCAAGACAGATCATTCATGTGAAAAGGCATCAGGAGTTTTTATAAAAGTTAATGAAAGAGAAGGAAAATATTTTCAAAAACAAAATCATATGAAAAATTCATGGCACTTCTGTGTCTTGTAAAGAGAAATCTACCTCTCAAGGAATCCTGCCTTGAATTCTGAGGTCTAGTCTGAAAAATCATGCTCCTGTGGGACAGAGCTGCTGTCAATGTGCATGTCCACCCAGACATACAATCCTATTGATAACTATATTATCTATTGTGTTGGCTGCATCAAGCATACACCCAGGGTTTGAAGAGTTTCCTGACTTGAGGGAGTAAATATCAGCTTGGAAAACCTGCAAAAGCCAGGATTCTCCTGTCATCTACACATGTTCTGAATGGCTTAGGCATGTGATAGCTGCAGTTACTTCCTCTTCTTGATCTAACCACAGTAGTCCAAAGAAAAATGGATTCAATTAAGAGCCAAGGAGCGGTCACGCATTCTGCTCTCACAGTTCTTCACCCTACTGTTCATCCTTTGTATGTCACAGCTGTGAATATTGAGCAATAGCTTGACTGTCCTAAGGAGAATGCAGTCTGTTTACAGAGATAAGTGAGATTGCACAACCATCACACTGGAACATAGTCCAGGTCTCTAAGCAAAGCCACTTCAGGATCTGTATTAACTAAGCACGCCTGCTTCCATCCTAAAACAAGTGATCAAACAAGCCAAAGATGAATGCCACCTATAGCCACCACAGCATATTTCCCTTCCTAAGACAGCATCAGTACCAGCATGCTAATTTTACAGTTTTATTCAAAATCAAACACTGAAACATTTTGAAAGCACACTCAGTGTTATAAATTAGGCATAAATTAGAGCTGCATGTAATGCTTGTTGACCATAATTACAGAAAAACAGGTCACTTTTTCCCATTCCATTTCCTTTGTGTATGAAAGAGAGTAAACAATGTCTTATTCTGTGTTTCAAATTTGCTGGAATAGTACTTACTAACAATTTGCATTTTAAAAGGTTGGATACTTTCTAAAGGGTCTCGGTTTGTTTTTACACGAGACTTCAACTTTGCAGAAAAATAGTCGTTTTTTTGTAAGGAAGAAAAAAATATCAGCTTAAGGTTTCAGAATTGTATGAGAAGTTTCAGCTTTCTAAAAAAGGATGGGATTTTTCTTTTCACAGCAAGGATTTTATGAAAATCCTTTTGTCTTTTCTTATTGAAAAATTTCATTTTCAGTATAGAAAACCACATTTTTCCAAACAGTCCTAACAAGATCTGCTACTGAGCCAGCATCATGTCATAAAATAACACATTTAATACATGTTTTAAGGATATATAATTCAGGCTACCAGACCTCATCCCTGACTCAAGTTCAACATAACAGTATGGCAATGAGGGTTATGTGTCTCATATTACTACCCTTTGCTAATGTTATCCTCCTAATTTTCTTCCCTTTCTAAAATATACTTCTAGGTGATGAAAACAAGGTTCTAGAGATACCTTTTTCCCTCAGAGATATTTCATCCAAAGACTGAACAGTGTTACTGCCATTTCTCAGATACCTTCTGACAAGATCACAACCCATGCTGGTTTGCTCTCAGGTCAGTGAATTTTGTTAGTGCTGTTTTATTTACTGAAGTCCAAGGGAATAAGAAAACAGGATCAGAAGTCACATCATGTTGTACATCATGTTGTACATCATGTTGTACACTGTTAGTGCAGAAAAATCCCCTGTCACTCCCTTGCCTATGTAATACATAGGATTTGCCTGCTCCTAGACGTTGGGTGGGCATGGAGCTGAAACACAGAAAAATGGAAGGGCATATCATATGAAAGCACTGCTGTTTCTACATCTGGAGTGAGCATTGCTCTCCACCACATCCCTTAGAGATGAAAAACATGCCTGAGGAAGGATGAAGCAGACAGCACACACAAGCACTGCCATATCTACCATGCAATTCAAAGGGCTGACAACCATAAAAAGTTTTCATGAAGGATGGAGCTACAGCTTGAGACTTTCTGCTGCACAGCCAAAACCGAACTGAACTGCACTACCTACGATAGTTTTGGAAGAAGTATTACTGAAACATTCTGACCCTAACGTGTTTTCATTAAGTGTTTGCACCAAAACTATCACAGGAATTTCCACTGTGAGCAACTTGAACTTGAAAAGCAATTTGATATTTCAAAGTTTTCACAGACATTTGAACTCAGTGCTTGTAAGAGGAGATGATAGAGCTGCTCAGCCTAAATGTAAAACCACTACCACTAGGCTATTCATGCTTCTGTATATTTAAAGTACCTGCAAGTAGAAATCATGGGCTATTTTCAGTGAAACCAGCATTTTTGTAATCTGTCAATTTGAAAATGCCATTTATTGTAGAAACAAACCTATTCTAATCATCTTCCAACAAATTATATAGATTATTCAGTTGGGGGAAAAACAACCTGCAAAGCAGGCTTATACTGTGAATTTAGACTAGTTTTGCCCCCATCTGTCCTACTGAGTCACTAAAGACTGTACAGCAATCCACTTCTGTGGGTAGCACCCCAACCAAATACTCTGTGCCTTTTGAAGATAGCTGGTACGGAAGTTAAAAGCCCGTAAAATCTTGGAGCCTGCAGGTTGTTTACCTATAACTGGCTTCTGATAATCTTTGGCTGTCAGTCAGACACCTATGATTCTAACTAAGGAAACAGCTCAGGCAACAGGTCTAAAATGTGGGCTACCATGACTATACTGAAAAATAAAAACACTTGAAGGAGAGAGAGACTATAAGCAAGAAATTTGAAACAAAACCTCCCTCATCCTCATTTTGTTAAATATCCCTCTTCAACAATAAAAATTACTTCTATTACCTTGAAACAAAAAGCAACATGGGTTGGTATTTTTTGTTACAAAAAACAATCTGTATATTCTGGGCAAATTTCTGTCAAGCACAGAGATTTGTCTATACTGAGTCAGTGGCAGGCATATTAATAGTGATAAAAGTCAGAAATGACAGACTAATACTAACTTACTCTTCTGTACTTGCACAGGGACATAGGGAACAAATAAAGCATGGAAGGCTAGAAATTCCAGAGTTTAAGACAGAAATCCCTGGTAAAATATTACTTGATGATATGTTGGAATGGAAAGGTGCAGAATGCCCCATGCTACTGTCATTAAGTTGCCCTGTGACTCAGATTGCATTGTTCACTTACAGCTTGCAGCAAATGCAACAATTCTGTATTTTCTTCTCTCACTGAAACATCCACACAAATTTTACTGAAAGACTCCTTCAGCTGCTGAGCCATCCTCCAACTGAGAGAGCCACCTACACAAGTTCTGAATTCAGGCCAATAAATTTAACCACTTAGGAAATTAAGTGAGAAAGTCATTATATTCAAAATCATCTTTCTTGAAACAGATGTTCCATTTTTTCCATGAATCTGTATTTTTGTCATAATAAACACAAGCTTCATTTTATGACACTTAAGGATGGGAATTCAAGTCATGCTTTGATCAGATTCTAAAAATAGTCTTTATTTTTTTCCCTTTCCTTCTAGTTGGGGCCAAGCAACGTGCTAAGCATTTCCTTCTGGAAGGAAATCTCCAACAAGTTTGCCTCTTTATTTTCAGCATTGCAGAAAACCAGATGTTTATTTAATTAAATCCACTCTCAAACATTGCATTCAGGAACTTATTTTTTTGCAGTTGTTGAGAATCCTTCAAAATACTGTTAGTTCATATCCATGCTCTGAAATTTTTACCATTTCAAGGACTAACCTTATGCTATGTCTGAAAAAGTTGCACATGTTAAGATCAAGGCAAATTTACCAGATTGTACACCTTGTGGTTGCCATATGATATCAAACCAAATCACCCGAAATACAATAAATACCATACAACTCTACTGGAAATATCCTATTTTAAGACAACAGCACTCTGCAAGAGTTCAAGCAGAGGTGAAATCCTAAAATTAAACCTAGGAAGAGGGAAGGTGGGAAAAAAAAAAACAAACCAAACCAAACAAAAAAACAATAACAAAAAAAAAAGCTACCAAGGTTGGTAGGAAATTGCTGTGTTACAGAGTAGAGAATACATTCTGAGCACAGAGAGAATAAGTCTGTTTCAAATGCTTATGTCCATATTGTTACAATTCCTTCTTTATTGTTACCTTTGCTCATTAACACATCTCCAAAAGCAACCATATTTCCTACCAGGTGCTTTACCAAGATTTCAAAAGAAACCTGATGCAGGGAAGCGGATTCTCTTTTCAGGGATAGAGGTTTGAGAACAGTAAGTTCTTAACCAACTTATACTACTAATAATGCATTGAGTTAATAATAATGCAACTTTATCCTTGAGTGTGTTCATTAAGAAGGATTTGACAAATATCTATGACTCAGACATTGGAAGCAAGAAGAATTTTAATCACTGTAGTGCAGTAGAAAATTTAATTGAAAAGTTTAAAATAATAGAGGGAATAAAGTGGTGATAGGCAATAAAGATTATTTAGCAAGTTTCCTTGCCATTAAGTATTCAGCACTTAACTTGCTATTAGTTGTATCATGAGGTTATCACACAAACATTTCCAATGCATTTAAATGTTTCAGACACCCTGACCTTCCCAAGCCACTGCTGATGACAGCAACTTCAAGCTAATTACAATAAGAAACACATTTTCACCTAGTCTAAAGAAGCAGCTGTTAAGTGATAACAACTAGACCTCCTCTCTATTAGAACATTTAGAATTTTACTTTATATTAGTCATTTCTTTTACAAAATCCTACAAGCGATACAATGGCATTTGTTTTGAATTATTTTGTTTCAGATAGAGGGTTACAAATGAATGCAGAAAGTTTTGTCTGAATATGGACCAGCAATTATATCACTTCAGTACTCGCTAAAATTCCTTCTCATGATGCACAGTGAATTTTAGTGGTATTTCATAGTGACCCTCATGTACCAAAAAACACTGCAGTGCACTGAGCTCCAGCACGAGATGATTTGCCAGAAACAGAAAAGCATTTCATGAAAATGCTGCTACACAAGGAAAAAAATACCTGAAGTGAAACATTTCAAATCACACAATGCACCCAGAAAACATGAAGAATTTTGATTAAAGTAAAATTAGTCTCTTAATCCACATTTAGAATGAACCAAATCTTCCTACACTACTCAATTAACAACAAACCAAAGGTTTGCAAAAGTCCACTGATCAGGAGATTTCACAGGGAGCCTACAGGCAATAACTCTGTGGTGTCATGGGTAGTATTTAGGGGGATCTTTGTTCAGATCAGTGATCCTTTCAGATAATGTCTTGTTCAGCTGAATCCTACTGGATGACAGAGGAAAGCTAAATCCACTACTGCAGAACCAGAGCACATCCTTAGGCACAACAAAGTTTAACAAACAGCAGGTACAGTAAAATCAGGAGGTTTAGGGAGGGAGCAGAGCCATGTAGAAACTATTTCTTGTTTATGCTTTTTTTACCACAAACATATACTTAAAAGCTGTCTATTCTAGTCAATGTGCTTATTGTTATTTCTCAGACTTCGTACTCTCTCAGTTAAAGTTCAGACAGGTCTGTCTTGAGGCTTTCTTTGCTTCAGTGTCCCATCAGTGTTCCATCCACATCTACCCTTTCTTTCCTTGTCACCAAACAAAGGACATTTCCTACTATACAGACTGAGATCTTTCAGTACCAGACTAACATGCAGCAGACACATTTTTCTTGCTACATCTCCCAGTCTGCAAGCCTTCCACAAAGGCTTCCATTTGCAAACCATTAAAATGCCCCACAAATCTCAAACAGATTCCACTGAATATATTTAAATTAGTTTCCTCAGCCAATATTAAGAGACTACCAACAAGCTGACAAAAACTTATAGACTCAATGCTTGACTGATAATAAACAATAAACAAACTTTTTTCCAACCAAAGTGCAGCTATATGCTATGTCAGTATCGACAGCAGTAAAATAAAATCAGCATTTAATTAGGACTTATAGATGTGTCTATGTGAACAGATATATGTTAAAACAAATGCTAAGTAACTATCCTTCCTTAAAGTCTGCTATTTCATACAGCAATGCTCAGTCATGGACAACTTAATTTGCAGAGTAGATCTCAAAAGCTCTCACTTCACAGAACTGTGGACTTGACAGAACTTCAGGATCACAGAAACAGTGCAACACATACTCACTGAAAACTGTTACTCCCTCCTCAAGACAGAAAGCAACAAATCTTAACAACAGTAGTGACAGTACCTCCCATCCTTCAACATGAGACTGCCATTCTTCCAAAAACTCTAGTTTTTCCATTTGTCTCTTGGCCTCATTTATGTTGGAACAGACAGCTTTCATGGCCTGAAGAGCTTCCATTAGAGCTGCATAGTCACTGTGCTTCCTTGGAGTCCGCTTCAGTAATTCCTGTTTAATTGTAGAAAAAAAGGGGGGAACACAAAAAAAAACCCAAACCAAAACAAAACAAAACAAAAAAAGAAAAAAAAAAAACAAAACAAAAAAAACCACAGTCTTTGATCTCTAAAGGTCAATTACAGGGAGACTTAAACCAAACCAGCATACAAAAAAGAAGCCAGTCTTTTACTAAGCAGAAAAGCAGTAACCCTTTTAAAATTGTGTCCTAGTAGGACACTAAAACTCTAGAGTAACTAATTACTAACAATAAATAATCATCATGATTAGGAAGAAGTTTGCATTTCTTTCTCCTCCAACAACGTTTCTTCATGTTGAGCTTTGGGGTTTGGGTTTGTTTTTTATACTGTGCAGGATACAACTGTTCAAGAGCAAGGATAACAATTCTACTTAAAAAAACCAGTAGATCGCTCATGTCAAAATTAACACCTGCCTTTCCTGCAACTCAGAGCAGAAAACACATTCCTTTAGCTCCACACTATTGTTTAACCTCATGCAATGCAGCAAAGCACTGAACAATAGCTTAGGTGACTCACTAATTTCAGAGAGTACTGGCAGCCCTGCTGATAAACAAAAGTGGAGGCACCAGCATTTGTTTGAGTTTTCCCATCTCAAACTACCAGCTACCCATTTACAGCTGGGCTGACTGACAACAGCCTTCAGCAAAGCCCTAACCCTGCTGCCACCACACCCTGTATTTAAATTTTCCTAATATATTCTCTTCATTGCTCTAGAGTAATTCATTAGTCATTTTTCCCCATTTTATCTGTATGCCTTTCAAAAATAGAATAGAAAAATAATTCCAAAATAGACCAAGGGAACTGCAAAGCCACAGCTATCTCTGATGACTCACACCTCATCGTAACGATTATATTTTTAATTTGTTTTAAAAACTTTAATTCTAACATGTTTCTTTTTAGATTTTTTTTTTTTATGTCATAAGCCTCACAACTAGCAACCTTGCAGATCAAAACTCACACATGTACTGTGGTACTGTGTAAAATATTGTCCAATAATGATTTTTCAGGTAGTTTTCCTCTCAGAGTTTGGAACAATAAGAAATACAAGATCTTAATTTGTTAAGCAACAATTTGCTTAAAATACTTTCTTGTATTTTATTTCCTAACATGGTATTTTAGAAATTCAGAGGTTTGAAAAACTAATGTTTATCACTACATTAGCATTTTTCATTTATTTAATCTATAACAATATGATAAGAATAAACATACAATTATACATAAAATCATTGACAGCACCTTCCTGTTATCCAGTTTTTCTTGTGAAAAAATCCATTAATATTTTTCATTTTTAGTTTGTTGGTGGTAAACTAGCATCATCAAAGTACGTCACCAACAAACTCTGCTATCCCCAAGCACTTTAAGCAAGGGCATGATTAAAACCAGCTGAAATTAGACTCATTAAGTTCTCCCACATGGCTCACTTCTGTCCAACAATGGGGAGGCAACCTTACAACTAAGAGTAGAACAGAGCTAATCATCTTGATCCAGCCAAGCTCCTCAGTTCTTTTAATACTGATGTCAGAAGACTTGCCACCAGCTTTAATGAGAGCAAGGCTGGGTCCAATGTCTTAATAAAGAGATAATTCACTGTGAAGAAAGATTGTTCCTGGATTTTAGAAACATGCTTAGCAACCAGTTTTATATAGGGAGTATAAAGTCCTTAATAAAAATCTTGTAAGTACCTTCAAAAGAAGGGGATACTTGCATATTCTCTGTATTGGTGTCACTAGATATCCCTCCAGGGGTACATCTGTGTTCTTGCGTCCTCCTAGGAGCATGCAATTCTGGAATGGGAACAGGTTCACAAATTATTGAAAAAATCCCAAGAAAATTATCAGAAATAAAGACAAGGGCATAGGTATACAGCAGTGTTTTGTCTAAAGTATACATAAATTGTGTAAATAAAACATATATAAATATAAGGAGTGCGGTTTGCAAGACTGTCAAAAGCACAGGCTTGAACACATGCACAGGCTATGACCCATGGCAAGGAAATCACTAAGGCAGAAGGTCTCATGCCTAAGTACCTTCTTCATCCAGTCTGATGAAGAGAAGGACTTAAATTTCTTAAAGTTTGAAACTAAAAGACAATAAATAAAATGCTCGAAATATGCTTTCAGACTTCAACAAACAAAAATAAACATATTGCAGGGTGACCATGATAGCTCTTATTTCTAAAAAGTGTTTGCAGTATTAAGTAGTAGCAAAGATGTTTTGAATGTTTGAACATGGCCATCCTAATATACCTCAAAAAATGTTCTGTTTTCATGCTTATGTATTTAAATTTGTTGTACAATTAATAAAATATCCTTAACTCATGCGCAAAAGGCTATTAAAAAGTTCCAACAAGACTTCTGATTATGGAAGCAGAGAGTAAATTAAACATTGGGTGGAAGTACCCAATAAAAGCAACTGAGAGAGAGAAAATAATAAGGGCTTTTGGGGATAAAAAAGCACGCAAAGGGCATCACAGCAAATATTTGGAATTGTGGGAATTAAAGCATAAGTACATAAAGACCTAAAGTAAAGATGACAATTATTTTATGGAGAGATCAGAAGGCATTGTGATGCAATGGTATGAGATAATTTCAGCTTCAAAGAACAAGTTGTCTAAACCGAGGACACTAAACAAAAGCAGTTTGAGACAGCCAGATGAGACATCGACACAGGTCCCAAATCTGGATGCAGACACATTGCTGATGGAACAGAGGCTGCACAACTGGGTGGCCACCCAACATACATATCCTACAACCAGTGCTGCTATGGGGATCTCCACACCCATCCTTAAGTCTCTTCTTTGTACTCATGTTTAACCAGCTTCTGTCTTATCCTAAAGGATGCTTTATCTTAAAGGATCTCATTTAACCTGCCAGCACAAAACCTTTACTGATAAAGACCAAGTAAGATAATGGCAAGGCAGACTATCATTATTATAACAACTGCCTCTATACGCAAAGGCTCAAAAGTTCTGGTTTCAGCTCCCAGTTATTTATAGATAAACATAACTCTAATGACCTGAACCCTTTGGTGTGCCCAGAAGGCTTTGACTGTGCTTTCAAATCATACAGTCAGATATCTTATCCTCTAGGTTAGACTGCTGCCACTTAATCCTACAGACATGCCCCAAATCTATGAGGAACCCAAAGCAGATGACAAAGCCCTCTGCATGTGCCCCGGAGCATATAACACTGACATATCATGAACTGCCACACTTAGCTTCCTTTGTCACAAAACAAGCTTTTTTTTTTTTTTTCCACCCTTTCTTCTTGAGTCTGACTGTGCTGCTCCCAATACAAGAGCCACATGTATAAAGCTCCTCAGTCTGGGACAAGGTGAAGGATACTGTTTCAACCACCGAGGAAAAATAGGACAAGGTTGAAGCAGATTTTAACTGTGAATAACCATTTCTGTATAAGAGATTCTTAGTGAAAAGGCAGATGGTCCCTTATGTCACACAGTATCTCCCACAATAAGGAAATTCCCACACTGCTCAGTAACTTGGCTGTGAGTGCAGCTGGGGAGTCAGATCTGGTATTTTTCAAAGCATTAGTGCAGCAGGACTTACCAAGAACTCTGTCAACAGCAGTAGGGAAACCCTACTGCATGCTGAAAATAATTCATAAAATTAATTAAGAATTGTGATATTGTCAGCATTGGCAGAATCTTTTTCTTTTTTTTTTCCCAAACACATCTGTGATGCTTTACTGATAGGGTCATTTGCTCTCCAAAGTTTGATATCATATCCACTGACACCTCCTCAGGTATTTTAAGTTTCAGTATATAGTAGGCTGCACATTTCAAAGCTGACCTTTTAACCACAGGGTACCATGGAGGAAACACAAAAATCTGAATCCTTCTTTTAACAACTAAAATCCACTACTAACAAACTCAATATCTACATGGAAATTAGTTTTGCTATTGAAAAACCATGAGGACTATCACACGTAACATTTTCAAGCCCCTCCTCATTTGTCTTATAAAGTGAAAGACTGCTTGTGGAGCTGTTTCTTTCAACCTTAGATTAAGTTAGTGTCTAAGATTACAATGGCTACTCCACAATCCCTAACAAAAGATTTTTCTGTCTGCAAAAGCACTGGCTACAGTACCAGAACGTGGACCTCCCCTTCAGCGGTTCTGCTGAGTCCTTCAGCTCCTTTCTGTAATTCCTTTCCCTATCCCTCCTCATCTCTTTTATCCTATTCTTTGTCCTTTCTAGAGATGCACACCCTTGTCTCCTGGCCAGCATGTTCAAGGCACACTGCCTAATGTTGCATTATCCACAGATCCAAGTACAGCACTGAAAATATGATTTTACCACCCCCTTCCTCTGGAAATGCCACCCCCAGCTAAAACTGTCTGCTAACCACTTGCAGGTGTGCTCATCCTTGTTACATGGTAGAGGTGACAGTACTAACAATTCACTGGCCCATCAAAAAACATGAAGCTAGAACAGCAGTTCAAAGTTTATTTACCAAAAGAAACGTCCGCACTGTTCTTATTTTGTTCAGGTCAAGAAGAACTTTCTGTGCCTTCTCGTGGTTGCTACAGTATTCATCATAGATACGGAATTTCTCTTTCTGCAGAAACAAAGAGAGACATTGTTTTTCACTTGTCATTTTTATTGTTCTTAATTAATAAAACATGGAATGAACACTTTGCAAAGCTGAATAGCTAATATAGCCTTCATTCTAGAAAGTGAGCTCTTCATACATTTATTACTTGAGGTCTAGACTCAAACTATGAACAGTCTGGGAGCACCACTTGGAAAATTCAAACACAGAGTCACAGAAAACAAGGTACCATCTGGTCCAACCTTTCTTGGCAAAAGCATGGTCTAGACAAGATGGCCCAGGATCCTGGCCAGTGGAATCTTCAATGTGTCCAATGTTGATGAATCCATCACTTCCCTGGAGAGATTATTCCAATGGTCGATTGTTCTCATTGTGAAAATTTTTCTCTGATGTCCAACTGGAATTTCCCCAGGAGAAACTTGTACCCATTACCCCTCATATTACCCATGTGATTCTGTAAAATGGGACTCTCCATCTTTGCAGCCAACCTTTAAATACTGGAACACAGTGATAAAGTTTCATTTAAGTCTTTTCTCAAGTCTGAACCAAGCCAGTTCTCTGAGGCAGCCACATGACACACTTCCCACAACCATTCTTATGGCTCTTCTCTTAAACCTGCCCAGATTGTCCTCATCTCTTGTGCAGCAGGGACCACAAGTGAACACAGAATTCCAGCTGTGACCTAACAAGCACTGAGCAGACAATGGTAATGATTTCTTTTATCTCTGCTGGTGATGCCCTTGCTGTTGCTGCTCAGCTTGCTCTTGGCTTTATTTTTTTGCCACAGCAGCACACTGTTCACTCATATTGAGATGGTGGTCTGCCAGGACACGGAGTTCCCTTTCCATACAGCTGATCCCCAGCTAGGTCGATCCCAGCCTGTGCTGCACTCCCGGATAAGATTTACCCAGGTGCAAGACCTTACATTTATCTTTGTTGAAATTCGTAAGGTGTAGCTGAAATATTTCAGAGCTTGAACTACCACAAACACACAGGATAAAAAAATACATGAAGAAAATGCAAGACTAGTGGCTAATTTGCTGACATTATTATCCAATTTGTCTGCAAACACTTGCTTTCAAATATGATCCATTTTTCAGAAGAGTTAAAAACTGATGCTACTCAATTTTTGTAAATTGTTTCCACTAACCATTAATAGATTTCTTCTGTCACAATGAATAATTAAGACTTAACAAAAAAATGGTACTCCAACCAGAGAACAACAAAACCTAGATTTTTTGTTAGGTCTACAACTGAAAGTAAACTAATTCGTCCTTATTTTTCAAAGCTCTGTAACAGTAACATCCTTGTTTTGCTCCAACAGGAAAAATAATACTCCTAGAAACCAACTACTACAGGATACAAACACACTTGTGGAGGTACTGCAGTTGGTGGAAATAAAATACCTTCACAATCCAGAACCATGGAGGTACTTCATCCAGTATATACAATTCTCTACTCAATATTCACATTTTTGCATAGCACTAAGGGGGAATAAAAAGATAAGTACGACTCTTGTTGTTGCATGCAACCTTATACCTCCATCTAACACATAGGAACAGATTTGCCCAAGTTGCAGGGCTCAGTTTGTCATCCTGAGCTGATTTGGTGAATTTAAAAATGATGAAACAACAGAGAAGTTTGTCATTTAATATGTTCCTTCTTCACTGTCCTCCTATTACTTTTTTTTATATATAAAAGTAACCAAAATATGAACTTCAAAGTACTCTTCATTACAGAACCAAGTCATATTTAGGCTTCATGACTATGCATACTTATCATCATGACAGTAATTAATAAAGGCAAAAAATAAAAGACATGGAAAAAACCGCTGAAATAAAAGATAGCATACATAATTCAGAAAGCAGGTTCCAACTTCATGTTGTGCATTAGGTTCTGGCTGTAAACAATCCTCCACAAGGGATAGGAAGTTTTTGTGAACTGCAAGAATATCTTCAATATTTGAAAACAACATCTGCAAAAGAATAAAACATACATAAGTGAAACATCAGATACAAAACAAGAAAAATGCAATTAGGAGACTAACCTTAACTGTTTCTTCTGTGACATTTTTATCCACTTTGGCTGCAGCACATTGGATCATTCGGTGAAGAAAAGCCTTCATGAAACAAGACAAATAAGGAAAAAGTTATTTCAGGAAGCCTTGAAAAACTTCTGGCATGTTATGCTTTAATTTGTTTCCCAAACTGGATACAGAGTTATCAGAATATTATTCAGAATCTAAAACAAGCACTTTATTTAGAAATCATTTAGTAGTCCTGTTAGAATAACATGATAGAAAAACCTATTGACTTAGTGTTAAAAAGAGTAAAATATTAATGAATCTGAGAAACTGGACATTCTCTGAAGTATCACTTCCATCCTGCACTCATATTACAATCAAGGAGGAGGGAAATGTGTTCATTTTCAAAATCTTACTCTATAAATTGAGCACATGACAAGCTGAAGTAAGCTGCTGATTTCCAAATTAAACTAATCAGGACATACTATTATGTCACGTAACTTTAACCATAGCAACCAGAAGTTAGATTTCAGACATTTTAATAACCAAACTTAATGTAAATTGGCTTAAACAACAATCAGCTGCACCTGGTTTTGCTTAATGAATGCTCTTCCTTCTTCCCCCGCTAAGAATCTAATCCCCAGGGATCAAATGAGAAGTTAGTAATACAACCAATGGAATATCAAAATTTTAAGTTTTCTTTTATTTTACATTCAAGAAATGGACACAAAGAAGAAGATGTGTACAGTAAGTAATTACTAAAGAAATAAATATCTCAAGTACAAAGAACAGAATTAATTTTTATTTATTAATTTCATTACAAAGATATTGGGACATTCTAAAAAATGTCTACACACTGTAAAGTAAAATCTTGCACTGATAATTCTTTACACAGACATGCACTCTCTTCAGTCATTAAAACCTGACACCACAAGTTCACAAATGTCATGTCTTTCATAACCATTTAGCTCTGAGTCACTGTGCATTGTACACTGTACATGAGCTCATCTAAATTCTGGCGTGGTGCAAATTCCATAAAAGAAGCAATAAATAACTGTGTGAAAAGATAGCAGTCACAGCAACCCCTTTTGCCCTCTGCTTGGACTTCAGCATTTTCATTCCCAAGCAATGCTCCTTTCTCTGCTGAAGAGGACTACGTAACTGGCATTACAGATTTTTATTACTGAAGAGTCAAATCTAGTTATCCAGGACATAAAGTGAATTAAGTTTGGAATACTGCCAGCACACTGTATGCTTCCTATCACTCTCTACAACGATGTAGATTTTCTACTTCAATAAACCCGTCTTTTTCCTGACTATTTGTGCCTTCTTTTAAATGTTTTACTGGTGCTAAAAAAATGCCATTAACTTATTTGCAGCAGTTAACTGATGGTGGACGACAGCCCTTTACATCATTCCTTGCTAAGAATAACCCCAGGGGTTATTGCAAATTTGCTGTGTGCATTATCTGTACAACTAATCCCACTAAGAGTGAAAGCCTGCATGACTCTTAGTTAAATTTTGGAAGTTTGCACTAAACCATGTAACACCATTAAATATGCTTTAGAATTGAAGAAGGATAAAGAATTATAAGAACTACATCTGAAACTCACATTTATTTTTACTGTCTGTAATTTCTCTCTGTTCACATTATTTCCCCACAGACCAAACATACTGCTCATCTCCACTTATGTTATCTCAAAAGACCTTCATTTCCTGTAACTGTTGAAGGAAGGTGAACATTAAGTTGGCTGACAGTGAAACTAAGAAGGAACTGAGAGCTGAGGCTTTAGTTATTCCCAAGTGATTCAAGACACTAGATGGGAGTCATGAGGTCAAGAAGAGAATATATCAGCTGCAATAAACAGTTGTCCAAGCAGCACTGTCCCAGACAACATATCTGCAGAGGTTATCAGAAAATAAATCAAGGAAAATCCAAACTTTCGCAGAACCCAGACATAAATCACTAATTTAGGTAGGGAGGCCTGGGACAACTCCAGTCCCTTCTGTGACTTCTTGTAAGCTCCTGTAATATTTTGCTGTACTCATTCTGCAGGTAGTCATGAGGCCAGTTTATTCCCTAAGATTTGCCACCTGCTCCCCAAGATCTGCCACAGTATCACGGAATAACAGAATGGCCTATGAGTTGGAAGGGAACTTAAAAACCATCCAGCCCCAATCCCCCTGCACAGGCAGGGACACCTTTCCACTAGGCCAGGTTGTTCAGCGCTCCACTGTTCTCTCTATCACTGCAGGTTTGCTTCCTGAAAAACATCATAATGCTGTGACTCAAAAACCAATGCACAAGACCATTTGAAATTTTCAAGCACTTACATGAAGTTCTACAAATGGCACATATTGCAAAATAAGTGGAATAATTTCACATTTTCTAGAAAAGTAGTGTTAAGATAATTCAGGGGAGTGCAGGTAGGGATGGATGTGTCTACCTCCCTGGCAGACATCACCCATCATGGAGTGAATAATGCAAAGCATTGATGAAACCCAGGTTTCCAGGACATAAATCCCCTTATCAACTCCCTTCCTGGAGCACAGAGACACCACAGACTCCCCACACATAACGCCTCTGCACTAGTACTTTGCTAGGGAGAATGGACAGCCATCATCAGGCAGGAGGATGGAGAAGTAATTGCTTTTTTTGCAGTGTAAAATAACCTCAATCCAGCACTGCAACTATGAAAAGACTAATGTCTCTGAACTTATATAACACACACCTCTCTGAGAGGGCTGACTATTCAAAAAAAATCTCCAGAATTATTTAAGCATCAAACGAGGACAATCATGAGCATTTCTGCAAAAAATAGTAGACATAGAAAAAACAGGTAATTTGCAGACTAAGGAACCCAGCACAGAAATTACAGACTTTAAAAGGAAAATATATAAGGATGGACAGAAAATACTCAGGAGCTGTCAGCTCTTCAGTTAATGGGAAAAAAATATAAAAGCTTTTGAAAACATACTCTAATTAACCATAGAAAAACCACACCTGTAAAAAATATAAAAGTTGAATGGCCATCTCAGCCAAATTTACAACTCACTAAAGAAATGGACGCATAAAAACAAAACAAAACAAACAAACAAACAAAAAAAAAGTCAGCAACTACTCTGAAATAGCACTGAGCTCCTTCTAAAACTTTTACCATTACTTCAAGTATAAGACTCCAATTCCACACTCATTACTGAATACCATGCATGAAGGAGCAAAGCAATTACAAATTGCAAGGAAACAATAGAATGGATCCTGCTCCTGGACTGACCAAACAGCTCTAGGAACCAACTGTCATACATGATTCCCATACTCACAAAAAAAAAAAAAAAAAAAAAAAATCAACAAAGTGAAAAATCAGTTCAAACTTAATATAATTTCATCAAACACACATATCAGTAAATCATGACTCCTCTGTGTTTACTGGGATATACATTATATCTTGCTGAGATTCTGTTACTTCAATATTCATCTATACCCTGTAGAATTTTCGTAGCACTACATCAAACACAGAGAATAAGAAGTATCTCTGTTAATTCCCAGGATTCCAGAGCAGTGTCACCTAGGCAGGGACCCTCAACTTTCTCAAAGCTTTTCAAGTGGATTCGAGAGTTTCCCTTAGCTTCCTTTCAGTTCTTCATTTTCTCAAATAACTGCAAATACATATGGTAAAAAACAGAATACAATTCTCTAGATTTTCACCTTGTGCCACCAGCATTCTATCCACATTGCTATAATATAGAGATTCAACCCTGCAGCACAGCAAACAGCAATTTTTGACACTCTCTTCCAGCCAGACTATTGATGACTTCTCTTTTAAGAGATCTCCACACAACATTTTAGAGCAGCAACTTGGCTGAGTACCATAAAGAGCAGTCTACACTTCAAAGACCAGATGAAAAGCAAATAGAAAGGAGGATGTTTGTTACCCACAGTAAAAAAAAAAAACCACCCAGGTTCTTTTGTCAGTTTTTAGAGCTGTTTATGGAAAACCCTGTCAACTCTAGGAATATTCTTAAGTCTGTCAGAAAGCCACAACTCCTGCCTCCACAAAGCTTGGCATTCAAATTACAAACCTAAACTTTCTAAAGCATCCTTCTGGAAAATTCATTAACACAAAATGGCATCTGCACAATCAGTGCATATCTGCTTTGGAGAAGAAATGCCCCAAAACGCTGATAAAATTCTAAATATGGAGAGTCACATAGTAAGAAATTTTGTCTTTACAAGATCTTTACGAGTCTGACAAACTTGCAGACCAAAACATGGGGTTCCAACTAAGTCCTTTGGAATAGAGGAGCAACTACATAGGAAATACATAACATAACAGTTTAGTGCTAAAGTTCCCCGACTCCATTCAAGTCCTGTTGGGAACATAAAAATGCCTCTATTTTTGGCTGTGACTCAGGGTCCCTGTACCATGGTAGTATAGAGAAGAGTAATTCACCTCCACCTTTCAGAAATGTGGTAAAGAATCATTTGGAGATGATCCTGCGTTAATAATAGCAATGAAGCTAATTACACACTCCTGTTCATTTTACCTGCAAACTCTTACATACTTTCTGTACTACTCCCTGTTCTAATTCTTTTACCCTTTGCCTGACATTGCAGTAACACAATACAGGAAGAAACGGGCATGAAAATTAAACCATAAAACACTGACAATCCAAATTCAAATAATTATAAAAGAATTTGTTCATTATGACTAATAAACAGTAATGCTTTTGCCTGTCTCCTGATCAGCTGCCATTTTGTGAAGCAGCATTTTTGTACAGAGAACACACACTGGGTTCCTGTAATGGGGATTTTGACTTCTGATCTTATCAAAATAAGAGTTGCATTGTTTGTTGTTTGGTGGGTTTTTTTCCTTGATGGTTGCTCTGTGTGTTGTTGAAAAAACAAAACAGAACAAAAACCTTCCACTGCTACAGATAGCACAAGGAGCTGCCAACAGCACAAACGACTTCTCTGACATCTGGAATGAAATCAGGGAAAACAAAGAACTCTGCCTGCAGAAGACTCCCAGGGCACGAAGAGTTTTCGCCTTTTTTAGAGATAAAAAGTCCAGAAATTATGTCAGAGGTCCAGGATCACAAAAGATATGCAATTTTCTTTCTGAAAGTAATAATCTTACTTAGGATTAAGCCTATAAATAAATATTGGGTTTTAGCTGAAAAAAAAAACCAAATTGTTAAATAGTTATTTATTTCTCCCCTCAGAATTCTTTTAACAGTTTTTCTACCCTTAAATCTACCCTGTCACCAAAAAAAAAAAAAAAAAAAAAGTGGATTGCAAAAAACATATGTATTTTTAATAAGGTAATTTCCTGCACATTTTCACTTTAGGAAAACCAGTTCAAGTGAAGTGCCCAGCCTATCATAAAGCCTTCTGAATAAAGCTAGCTAGGTGTTATGAACATTAAAATTGAATACAATTTTATTTTGCACAGTGTCAAATACAAAATCCTATAAAGGGACCCACTATAAGGAACTGTTTATATTTTTATACAGCCTTGTTGTGTCTATGATAGTAGCTTCATCTTCATAAACTTAAAAATATAAATATTAAATACTTGTAGGTTCTGTGTTCTCTCTTTGCATTCTTAGTATAACTACAGGCATCTGGATGGGGAAAATATTTTGGTCTTTTCACAATGTTCCAAACGATCCTAGAGAGAACACAAAGATCTACACTTGGGAAGAAAACTGCTCCCCACCATAGCTGACTAGCCTGTTGTGGCTAATTCAGTTCACAGGCATCGAGGTAGCACAGCAGTTTTTGCACACTATAATTAATGCACATCAGATTCCAAGTCCAGAAGAACACCAAGCCAGTTTTGTTGAAGCATTTTTGTTTGATTTTGCTACAAGGAGGAAAAA